>NW_026892584.1:33336500-34711000 GCF_033815535.1 Pezoporus flaviventris
TGGAATATGGTGAATGCATTACAGATGCATCCTGTAACAGCAGTATGGTGGCAAATAGGTAAATTCAAAAGAGAGAAATCAGTCTGAACTATAATTTGGTTATTCTATTAGTCTGGACTAAAGGTGGCTCAGTGGAGACCTTACCACTCTCTACCTGAAAGGAGACCTTAGCAAGGTGGGTGTTGGTCTCTTCTCCCAGGTAACAAGCAATAGGACAAAAGGCCTCAAGTTGTGTCACGGGAGGTTTAGATTGGATATTAAGAAAACTTTCTTCACTGAAAGGGTTGTCATTCATGGGAACAGGCTGCCCAGGGAAGTGGTTGAGTCGCCATCCCTGGATGTATTTAAAAGACACTTAGATGTGGGCCGTAGGGACATGATTTAGTAGTGGATTTGGCAGTGTCAGGTTAATGGTTGAACTCAATGATCTTAAACATCTTTTCCTACCTAAACAATTCTATGATTCTGTAAGAGCCAAGTAAAGAAAAATAAGTCATTTCTTCAAGTTTTTTTTTTAAAAAAACATATTTCAGGACAACACTTATTGTATCAGTGCTACCAACCTAATAAACTGGTCAGGGCAAGGACTGTAGAGAAAACTAGATGAAGATGCAAATGTTGCATGACAACAAGGAAATTGGTTTTGTCCCAAAGTCATTCAAAAAGCTTTTGAGCACAACCTACTGAAGATGTTTAGTTGCTATGAGCACTAGGGAAACGCTAGGAAAGTGGACAAAAGACGACTTTTTTACTGATAATTAAAGAGTATAAATGAGACGTCAATTCATGAACTTGAGTCCAGGCCAAACAATGGAATAGCTGAATGGGATTCTTTATTAAAAAATGAAGGGAGAGAGGGCTAATAAATGGGTTAATAAAGCCCATTGTCAAACTGGAGACCCTTTCTTTGTTGAGATAATAAGTAAGGTAAAAATACATACACGTTTAAATTCAGTTTTCAGCCAGGCATTTTCTTTGTGAAAACACACTGTTTTGATTAAAAAAACCCCAAATGATACATAATTCAAAGTTTGAGCATATTCAGTGGCTGGAAAGTGACTCGCTACCAGAGCTCCCGTGTAACCATAACTGGGGAATTGTTTCAGCAGGCACATTTCCAGTGGGGTCTTGCATGCAATTGCAATGGTAATCTTGGCTCTTATCAATAGTCTGAATGACAACACATGAATCCTGCAATGATTGCATTTGCAGGTGATACAAAAGTTGGAGCCTGGTGAACAAGGAGGTCTGCTTACTGATACAGCACAGCTAAGACTGCTCAGTGGGATGGGCACAATGTGAAATGTCTGCTTGGCAAACGCACTGAAGGCCCTGCCTCACTGTGGGAGCTGCTGGGATCTTTGTCTCTCTGGTGAAATCAGGCTTTCTATCTACAGGTACTTCCATGAGGAATATGCCATGGTAGGGTTCCTCAGGCTGGCAGGGGAGAGCAGAGCAACCTCTCCTCTAATGGGAGGATGGTCCATCTCAACAAATTCAGCCTGGAAGAAAAGCCCAGATTTTTTATGGTTAGAGGAACGTCTCCTCGCCTCAGTTTGCCAGAGGCTGTGGTCACTGGACGCTCAATGTTGGGAATAGGATGTTTCTTGAAATGCTGGGTTCATGTTCAAGTGGGGTTGATTCAGGGAAGGCCTGTGGTCTCTGCTGGTAGTTTTCATGCCCTTTTCATTTAAGGACTCCAAAATTTTTTGCCCCTAAAAATGTAGATCCCTTAGGAATGTCATTTCTAGATTGTAGTGCTTTTGTTATTGAAGCTGTATATTGAAGTTGGCCTGTTTAGTCAACTTTCTGATATTTTAGAAGACAGCCTGCATGGGAATTGTAGGCCAGCTGTCACAGGGTAACCCTGGCAGTCCTGTCTAGCTCATCCAAAAACTGGTGCTTGTACCAACTTATTCTCAAGAGAAACATTTATCCCCTAATATGGCTTTAGTCAGCAGTCTCCCTTACTTCAGCAGTTGCTATCATTGGAAGGAGGTCTGCTTTAAAAAGTACTATTTGAGTCTTAGGGAAATTGAGCAGGGGTCAGCTCTCACTGTCCTGAGTAGGAAGCTGCACTCCCACTTTCTTGACTCTTTCTGGAAGATCTCGACAGTCCTCCCCCTCCTGCCTTTCTGTCACTGAGCTGCCTGGGAAGTGAAACCTGCCCTGGCTCCCTCAAGAGCCTCTGAAACACTCTCAAAAATGGCCTCTCCCAAACCTCAGCTGCAGGGTGTCACGAGGATTTTTTTTAACCTTGGCTGCTCTCATCTTCATGCCCATCCCTTACTATGTGGTTCCTGGAATTATGCAACATTAAGTGCCTCCAGCTGGGGGACACTGGGCTGAGGGCTTGAAGGGTGGTGCAAAATACTCCACAGCTGTGGCCTGCCATTAGCACCTCTTCCTACTGGGTCACCACCCTGAGAAATGCGCACTTTGTTAGCTTTAAGTATTATTGTTTTTGCTGCAAGTTGAGTGTTACTTAGTTAATTGATGTGTAATGCAAGGCAACTATGATTTAATCCCATATTGCAAATGGGGAAAGTTTAATCCTGTTCCTGTAAGTGATGCTACAGAGGGATGTGGCAAAGAGCTGTGTGAAGAAGTGGGCTAGTTCTGGGGCCAGCTTACCAAGGAGGAAATGGCTGAGGATACTTTCATCTTAGCATAGCTGCGTGTGTGCGTGCTTCATAAGCAGTGCTTGAGGCAGCGCTTCCTCCCACCAGCGCAAGGAGGAAGGAAACTCCAATGTGATAACATACAGTGGAAGGTAGTGCTGGCTCGCAAGCCACAGGGAGGATGTGACTCCACATGTGTCACTGGAGTTGGGGCAGGAGCTGTGCCAGGGAAGTTTCCAGCAGTGATAGCTACTGTGCTAGCAGAGAGAGGGCCTCTGCAGCTTGGATGCCATGTCTGGCTAAGGAGAGACCCTGAACAAGGAAAAAGGGCTTGACTGACCTGGTAGAAACAAAAACACTGCTTGCACTATCCTGTCGAGGTAGGGTGGAAAAACAGGAGGGAGAGCTGATTTAGAAACCTGCACACTGGCTGCCAGACCCAGTTCCCTGTGTGTTATCCTTCATTCAGGGTTCCCAAAGCTGTCTGCAGTTCTTGATTAAACTGGTGCCTTCCAGAAGTATGTAGGCAGTAATAAGAACGAGTATCATGTGATTATATACCTTACGTATATATTTTTTAATAATCTAAAACAATGTTAATTTTTATACCCATTGAAATACTGCTGGCTCTCTAACCTGATGTGAGGAGGGAACAAAATTGGATTCTTGTTTTCTGCATTTGCAAAACGTGTTTATCCAAGGCTAGTAGAGAGCTGTGCTAACACCAGCTGCAGTTGTTGATTCTTATTTTGTTAAGGGTGGCCTTGTGCCTCCCATCCTAAGCCCCCCACATGGGCAGCTGATGGCCCTAGTGCTCCAGCCTCTCAGCCACACAGTGGACAACAGGCAGCTCTGGAAAATGGGGTGGCACTAGCAAAAGCTGGCAGATCCTTGCTGCACACATGGCAATGTTGCATCCTCTGGGCTCATCGTGGCTGCTCCAGACAGGTTGCCCAAGTGCCCACACAGTGCAGCAATTCACCCTGCTGCAGCTGAGGCAATGTTCACCTGCACTGTTTGGTGGATTCATTTTTATTTTCACTGTGACAGCTTTTATATGGAGAAGCCAAACTCTTCTGCTAGCTAAACCTTTATATTATTCTATTGCACTGCAATAGAAAAGTAGAAGGACTACTATTGTCTGCAAACGCCTATACCTACAGTTAACGTATTATTAGAGAATGAAAGAGGAGGCTCCCAATTCTTATTTTTAAGCAAAAATGATATTATGATAAGCTCTTTAGCATGCTGAAGGATTGGGTGTAATGTAGGTACTGCGAAAAAGTACAGGGGACGCTTGTAGTCCTTCTTCTGAAACCTAGTCTTTAATTCATTTCCATGTGGTTGTTCTGCCAAGCAGGACACAGTATCTCTGTGAGCAGTGAGCACAGAGAGCCGTCACTGAGCGTCACCAAGCATAGGCAATGGCTACTGTGCACATGTCAGCTGGATGCCTCTGCAAGGGGGTCACAAAAACTTTGCATTCCCTATGTTGTCTACTCTAGAAACAGATAGATATGAGCAAGCTAGAAAAGATGTAAAAGACAAAATCTCAGACCATGTGTTACCATAGTTGTAAGTGGAAATATTCCTGCTGTTTTGGAGAGATTTCCCCTAAGCAAAATTTGTTTGTGACCAGATAGTAGCTTGCCTGTGAGCCCAGGTAATCTATTTTGAAACTGCATTTCTGATGAGACCTTATTATGTTGCCAAATGACAGTGAGCTGGTCTTCCAGGGCAGCCTTGGGCAGCCTTAGGCAGCCAGGCACCACTCTCAGCAGTTAGATGATTTTCCTGGTCGTGTCATGAGTGCAGGGTCCAGTGACCCTTTAACAGGGCACCAAGGGCAGAGGGGAGGAAGAAGGTTGATGGTATTTGTGGATGCAGGTGGAAATGGAACAGGATGTGCCGGGATGCGATGTTGCATTGATGCAAATCCCTGGCCACCAGGGAGCCCTGGGTTTCTAAGACTTTTTATTGAGATGATGTGACATGTCCCAGAAGACTTCACATAGAAAACTGAGATGTATTTGTGGTTTCCTCCTCCTGTTTCTATGAGCCCATTCTTTATTTTCACCACTATGGAGAAGTTAATCACAGGCATGCAGCAGAAATGATTGCAGTGTGTAATAGGTGCCAGGGAGAAGGTCAGGCTAGGCACCCAGACCATGACAGGAGAGGGCAAGGCTCATGGCTTGCTGCTGCCTCCCCCTGACCTGAAGACCTGATGGCAGAAAAGTGACCTGCAGGAGCCAGGTTTGGGATAAGGATGCCAGTGAATGATCCCCACTGACAACACATCAGTGTTTCCATAACCTGAACCTGTAATGGCTTGGACACCATACAAATTGATGACAGGCACCATGGCTGTACTCCAACATGAAGGAGAATTAATAGTGGAGTTGCTCTTACTGCAGTAAGTCTAAAAGCAGTATTTTTGTGGATGCCTGGACATATGTGGTACTGCATTTCCCTTCTTGCAATGAAGGACGGACCTAAAAATAAAATCCAAATTCAGCCGAGAGTGGATTCCTCCAGAATATTGCTTTCAGCCATACTGCTCTGAATTGGACAACATCTGGAAAAGCTTCTGTGTCCCTTGACTAGCTAGAGAAGAAAATATGCTTGATCTTGGCAAATATCCCAAGTCTCTTCAAAGCACAGACTGCTTCTCTCCATTTTGACCTCATTGCTGTTGGACTCTTATGCCAGCCAGAGTTTAGAAGCTCTCACTTATTGCAACAAACTGAAAATGTTTGGTAGCTGAGTTCAGGACATGCAGGAATAAGGTGGTTTATTCTTTCTCCAGAAAGGCAAAGAAGAGAGGCTTTTTCCAGCCAGGCATTGCTCACAAATGGTATGAAGAATAGATTTCATCAGCTTCAGCTCACACAGACTGCCCTTCTTAGGAGGGAAAACATCATTCTGTACCAAGTAAATTGGCATTTTGCTCTGGGGGTCAGGAGGTCTGTCTGCTGTGTACACAACTGGGCTGCTGTAGGAGCTTTCAGTAACAACATGCCACCTAATTTGCCCTCCCAGAGAACTCAGCTCCCCTGGGTTGAAACACTTGGGTTAGTCATCATTACCTTATTAGCCCACTCTTCCATGACGTAGTGTGCAAGTACATTTTTAACTACCATTGTAGTGCTTCGTGGTATTTATTCCATTGAAAGGCAAAGGAGCAACATCTGTTTTGAAAGCAAGTGCAAGTGTGGGTAAAAAGTGCCTCCTCTATCCATGCACAGTAAAGGAGCAGCTGCAGCTGCTGTGGTCTGGAGCTGGCTGTTGGGCTGGGCAGAGGGAGGAATCTTTCAGTCCACTTGTAGGGCACAGGAAGGGCACATCCAGCCCCTTTGGGAACAGACATGAGCAGGGTGTCTGTCTCCCTGTCTGTCAACATGGCCTTGCCAGTGCTGGAGACAGACAAGACAAGAGACTCTGCATTTGACTGTGGTTACTCAGTAGGATGATTTGCCCAGTTTCCCACTAACCTCCTGCTTGTGTCCTGATAAGGACAAGAATTTGATTTCCTGGCTGTTTCCTAAACAGTTCCCAGCCAGAAGGGGTGAATCACAACACCACTGTCCTGCAGCCAAACTGGTGCTGAGTTGATCACTCGTCACCAACAGCATGCCCATGGAGCAGGCTGACTCCTTCACTCCCTCTCTTAACATCCCTCAGACTCCGGGCTGGTGCAGTCCCTGCCTTATTGCTGACCTGGTCAGGAAACCTGCAGAAGGCAATTCAAAGTACCTGGGTCCTCCAAATTCGTCACACTTTTCACTACATGATAGGGAGTGCTAGCTCATACAAGTTGCATACCTACATCAAAACAAAGTGAAGAACCTTTTTCACATCAAAAAGGCTACCCATTTTGTCTGACATGGCCTCCCCTTAGATATACAGGCTTTCAAATGTAGGGTTTTTTAATTTAAACTTGATTTTGAGAAAGAACAAGATGAGCTCCACCGCGATAGCTCTAGAATATTACACAGCATTAATCTCACCAGTGAGTGGGAGCAAAACACTGAGGGATGTGCAGCCTGAGAAAACTTGAGCAGGCTTAGTAAGTAGCGGGAACAGATAAAAGCTGACAGCTTGGGAAGATGTTTGGAAGAGAAATATCAACATAAAGAAGGCAGACAGGAGAGAACCCAGGCTACTTCCAGGGCAGACCTTCCAGTGAGGGCCAGCAACTCTGTGCTGCTGGATGTGAAATTGTTTTATAGGCTTCTCTCATTTCCAGGCTCTTGGAAAACTATTGTCTAGTGCCTGACCTTACGGGAAGTGCAACAGCTGAACACAGGGAGCACATTCAAGAAAAAATTGAAAAGCAAAAACTTAAATTCAGAGGTTGGCTTTTCCTATTTTTAGCTTGTCTGCAAATTATCTGGAGATGTATGAAACTTATTTTGGAAGTTCCAAGAAGCAGAGGGTGTTGCCAGTTCTTGCAGCATGAAAAACCAAATGTACTGCATTTCTCGTGACAGATGATGTGCTGCAAAAGATACCTAAGTAGGCAGCGTTGTTAAGGGAGGCTGGTTTGAGATGGTTGCATTAAAGCTGAAGCAAGTGCTTCTCTATGTTAAAAAGAGACACAGAGAGAGGGGCTGAGACTAAACATATGCATAGTTCTGTGGCTGGGGTCATAGGTTGTGTAACTGCTCAGAAAGTAATGAATTAGGCTGCAACTGTATGGGCTGGTTGCATTTCCAAACCCTCCCATACAAGGGAGGTTGCACTCTCATTGGCAAAGATGATTTGGCAGCAGGAGTCTTGTCGCTGGAGGTTTACCTATGTTACAGGCAGGCTAGGTCAAAACACTGCCCAGGACCTGCGGTCTCATCCTGACACCATTAAGCACTGCTCTTTTCTCTGGCCTGACCCATCAGTCTGAGCTCCTCAAAGAGCAATCCTGAAGCTTTCATTGAACTCCCACTTCCATTTGAAGTCCAGATCACCCTGGAAGGGGAACAATGGTCTAAGCCCAACCTGTGGCTGCCCTGAGTCTCTCCTCTGTGCCTTATTACATGGACAGGAGGAACTCGATTTTGTTTTCCTCTGAACCACTGTTGCTCAGACTCCCACTGAGCTACTCCTGATGGAGAGCTAACACTGGACCTCACCAAACACAGGTATGCCTGGTACACAAAGGCTTCTTCTTTCTTTCAGCTGCATTTAGTGCTAAGGGCTCATTAGCTCCCCAGTACATTTTCTTCTTCCTGGTCAAAGAAGGAATCCATTCCCTTGTGTGAGCTCAGGATCCTAAAGGTAAAGTCACTCCAGAAGGTCATAGCTGAGGAATTTGTGTTCTATTCAGCCCGGAGGTTGTTGTATGCTATGCTCAGGCACTAGTTACTGACAAGACTATGTGTATGTAACACATCTTGTTTCTAATCACTCAAACAGGTATTTTTCTAGCCTTGGCACTGGCAGCCAAAATGTGATTAAAATCCAGTGAGTTTCCCCTTCTCCTTAGTACTGAGCATTCCGACCAGGCCCGGCCAGGGCTGCAACCTGAGCAGTAGCCTGGGCAATAAATTCTGCAGAGGAGGATGCAAACCTCCGGGAACGGCCTGTTTCCTTGGAAGGTCTGCGGAGCCTGTTGCATCACTTCAGCAAGGAAAAGGCAGTGCTGCCCCACAATGGACAAATGGGAGGCTGTATCCCGAGTTTTCTTTCAGAATCAGATGCCCAGCTTCAAGGGAGGACGGGCTAAAAAAGAGACAGATACGTCTCTGCTGATCCTTCCTGCAGTCTCTTGAAATGCCTTAAGTCAGTGCATTAGGGCTTCTGCTGATCGTCCGTGAGGTCAAGCAGGAATTGCTCAGCTCCTTGATGCAGACCTTGAATATGGGGGAGTTTGTTGTTCTGTTATTCCTGTCTTTCAGTGATGCAGAGGAGTGTGGCATCAGCAAGTGACAGCATGCAGAGGGGCTGGGTTGTGCTCCCAGCAGTGTGCCTGTTAATACCCGTGGGGTTTTGATGATGTGCAGGAGGAATTGTATTTTCCAGACTAGGTTGATGGAAACCATTCCATCTTCCCTGACTGCCTTCCTGCCTGCCTGCCTTCCTGCCTGCCTACTTCCTTTCCTCTTGGGGAGGGTGTCTTTTATTTCCTGTGATCACTGGCAATTGACAGGAACAAGTTCCCAGGCTGCCACAAAGGACTTGAACATGGGCAAGGCCCATGGGGCTCCCTCATGTGCTTCCTGCATGCAATATGGGTTTGACTTTCATCAGCCTTCTGTAGACTTGGGAAGTGAGTTGCGATGCCCCCATGACCCCTTGCTAGTCTCTTAGCTGGTCTCAGCTAAGAGGAGTCCAAGCTTGTATCCCAGGTGGATGCTAATATATTCAGGAGGGCTTGCTCCTTTGGCAGATGTTCTGCATTTCACCACTTCAGAGACTCAGCCGTTAGCAGAGACAGCAACATGCATATTCAGGACTTCCTTCAATGTCAGCCATTGCAGAGAACCTCTGCTGCTTGAAATTCTGAGCGGCTGCTGGTAGGACACCTTGGCACACTGCAAGTGTGGGAGCTCCCTTGCTGGCCTCTTGAATCTCACTCCATTTATTAGAAGGGCTGATTTCTCTGATCCCTGCTCTGGGAGACTTTTCACTAGTGAAATGATGGTGAATTTACAGTTCATCAGGCTTCTAGTTTGAGCTGAGGAAACAGGAAGTATTTAGCAGGTAAGGGCTTGAGAGTTCTGCTAATAGCTGTGAAATGGGAGTTCGTGCATGTGCAAGAAATAGTTGATACAGTTGAAGTACCATCTTTGTGATTTGGGCTTTTATTTACTCAGGCTTCTCAGCTTGTAATTTCACCTTTACCAAGTGCTGGAGGTGTGTGGTGGAGTAAGGAGCCTGGAGCATGTAGTCAATTTATAAATCCAGATGCTGTTGGCATCTCATGGGTGAAGACTTTCTCAGTCTCGCTGGAAGAGATAACTGGAATCACTGCAGTGTTACTCTTTCAGGCTGCTCCAGACTTCTGAGCACATTAGAAACTACCAGAAGACAGTTCCTGGAACTATCATAATATGGCATCATAAATTGTTGCTGGAGCTGTTAGCTGAGACCTGGGCAAAAGCTGAACTTTTTATTTCCGCCTGAGGTTACGTTCATTTGTGGGTATTTTATTCATCCGATCTAGAAGGCTGAAGGGCTTCACTGTGTCACAGTGGTTTCTTTAGGGTGCTGCCTAGTTACTGCACTTCTCAAGATTATCAGGCTTGCTTTTCCTGGCAGGGGTCAGCCAGCTGCCAAGTGTGCCAGCCAAGCCATGTCAGCCAAGAAGAACATAGCTGTGTTTTGTAGAACATCATATAAGTGTACGTACGGACTGACACCCAGAAAGTCTTTCACAATAGCAGGGTCAGCTCACATTAATAAGTGTTCCTGGTGCATTGTCTCACTGCAGATTCACTATGTGGGACAGTCCTGCTACACAACACTTTGCAGCTCTGGTGGTAGATGTGTACAGTCTTCAGCCATTGCACCAGTAAAAGGACTGTAAGAGCTTTGTTGCTAAGGGATGGCCTCAGCATGAGTTTTGATTATGAATACTGTGCATCTATCGGACACAGTGATCTGTACAGAGCAGTGACAATCACAAGTCGTCACCAGCTGTGGCTGCCAGTGCATTGCAACTCTCCAGCAGCCTGTCTGCCTCCAGCCCTGGAGCAGGAAGCTTGGAGTAGAGTAAGGTGGCTCAGCTTAGCAGGTACCTCCCTTTGGGGGCATCAGTGAGACCTCAGCCAAGCATTTTCTGCGTTTCCACACTGGGGTGATGGATGTGGGCTACCTTTTGCTATACCTGGCATTATCTTGTGAAACCTCTCAAGCAGGTCAGCTTGTGGATTTGAGGACTGAGAATGTCAGTGCCATTTCCGCTCCCCACCCAGTATTTAGGGTTTAGTTAACAAATCCTCATCTCCCTTGATGGTAAGCTGGAGTTAACACAAGCACCAGCGAGCCACCCAGAAGAACACACCATGAACTCTAATTGAATGTAGGTGACCATTCAGCAGAGCAACCTGCACTTCCAGGGGTCAGCAGGCTTAAAGCACTAAAAATCCCAGTGCATCTCCTGGTCAGTACGGAAGTTTGTGTGTCACATAAATTGTGCACCAAATATAGGCAGTGGTGCTCAGGTTGGCCATGTTAGATTTCTGATTCCTGCCCCTGAAGCTTCAGCACTGCTTTGCTGCAATCCCCTCAGGCTTTGTGTGCAAATGTGCTCAGACCATAACTAACATGGGACACCAGCACAGCAATAGCAGCTCACAGGCATGGCTGCAGTGACCTTTGTCAGCCCCACTGGAGCCTCTAGCCAGGCTACAACAGCCCAGAAGTTACAGCTTCCACCCAGTCAATAGGATAGTCCAGGTCTTGTCTTGTCTTGTCTAACCTAAGCTGGGAGTGTTTGGACTCATGGCTCCCACATCATAGAGGAAGGCAATCAGCAGGGTGAGGAGAATTAAGGAGAAAGCATCCCCCTTTTGAAGCTATCTGTCCTGCAAGGAGGAAGGCAGGGTTCACAAAGGCTACACAGCATACAGAGTAAGGCCCTCACCAACAGCCTAGCAAGTGAAGCTTGGCAAGTTCACAGTCCCTGACTTGCAGAATACCTACACTTTTTTCCTTTTTTGTAAGTCAATGAGTAAGATTAAGCTCTAAAAGTCACGGTCACTGATTGATACGGCAGTAAAAGCTGCAAAAGGTTCAGAAGACTTGAATTTTATCAAATGAGGAATACTGGCAATTTCAGGACCATCCAATACAACTCTGATACTGGCCAAAGCAAAGCTTAAGAGCCAAGCTGAACCTGCATGCTGCAGCTCTGGGCATAGCACCATACCATGTAATTTTTCTTGCCTCTCTTCTTGCAAGCTATTTATACCACCCCCTCTCCATGTAGGCTGCAGCTGCCGCTGTGCCTGAGCATCTCAGGCAGAGTGAGCTGCTCTCTGAAGGATGCTTTCTTCTAGGAATCAGGACACAAAAGCCGCTGAAGTGTATTGTTCAGCATGTCCCAGTGAAACAGGAAATTCAGGATGGAGAGCAGGATGGAGGCAGTGGTTGTCACTGATCCATGTTGCTCTTTGCACAGGACGGAGGCTGAAGCATCTGAACATGAGAAGAGCATTGATATATGCCTAGTGGGGAGTAGAATATAAAGGAAGCAGAATCTACATCTGCTTTTGAACTGTTTACAAAAAAGCTAACTCACACTTCCTGCAAGATGGTGGAAAGCCCAGCATTCCTGGAGCATGTGCAAACCTCAGGAGAACTCTTTAGCTGACTGATGGCTGTCCACACTAAATTAGTGGGAATGGACTTGAGCTGACACTGAATACTTCTGAAAATGTATTATTTTCTCACCTTTGATTAGAGCCTTTTAGCATGTAGCTACTGGGTGGGTTAAGTACATCTGGTGCCTCATTTCCCAGATAGAGTGAGGCTGTCTGGGCAAAGCCCTTGCTTGCCATGTGTTCATTCACAAGGCTGTGTCCTTTCTGTTAGACCTCTGGGCATTACAAGAACATGGGCTTGTTGTGCACCAGGATTACCATTTGGAGAGCACCACTAGTGTAGGCAAGGCTTGGCACAGGTCTCCTCTCTTTCAAACAGGGGTAAGATCCACCAGTGGCCTTGCTTTCTAAACAGAGATAAGACTGCATCCCAAATACCACAGTGTACCACACCCAGCAAAAACCCTGTTAGAAATATCTGTGAAGGCTGATACTGACAGAAATATCTCATGGGCATTGCTAGACTGCTGGGATTGTCGGTCCATTGTGTGCCACAGCCTTATGTTAGTTACTATTGGCCTAATTTGGGCCTATGGGGGGAGAATGATTAAAAAACTACAACCCACGATATGCAGCACTGAACGTTTGGTGGTGATAATGGCCAAGAATCACAAACTTTGTCCATTTTGGGGCCAGGAGAGGAAATAGTTGTGCAACAGCATCACCTCCTATCCAAATTCTCTATAAAACGGGAATCAAGGTCTGAGATAAGAATCACAGCGTGAGGCTGATGCGCATGGAGGTATGTTGGCCATGAGAGTTGTTTTGAGTCTTCTCAGTTGTGACCTACATAATGCGTACTTCCTTCTCTTTGTAATTCTAACAAGGCTGGGAGCTATGTGTCTAGGCTACTGTTAAGGCACCAGCTTACGAATTCTCATTTGCATTTCTAAGCTACAGTGAGCAAAGTCCGCATTACTTCTGAACAAGAACATCCACATAAGCATGTAGTATATTTTTATCTATGTTACAGACTATCAGCATCACGTTTGTAATGATTGCATTTTAACTTTCCTGACCATCATTATTCCCACCCAGATCCTATTTTTCAAACTAAATGCTACAAGAGACATTGGTAGCATAATACCTCAGGCTACTATTCACAGCAAAGGCATCTCAGCTGGGAACAGAAAGCAAACGTGCTCTTTCCTAGTGTTTTTCTTAGGGAAAGTGTGGTCCTCTGCAGCCAAGACAGGAAAACTACCTTGCAAGTACATGTGGGTGGCACCTAGCTGGGAGCTGCCAGATCAACTAACTTGCCCCCTGCACCCTGTATCAGCCTTTATTTTGATGAAAACAGAGAGGAGAAACAATATAGCAGGTTCTCAATAGGCATAATCCCACCTACCTAATTGCTAGCTAGTTCTGAAATGGGCTCACATCACCTTCCCACTTTTACAGCCTCCTCTGCAGTAAAATAACAACCCCAAAAGTATGAGCACATTGAGTTCCTTTGACTTGCCCTGTAGCCCCACAATCACCAGACATAACAGGAGCAAAGCAAATGTAGGGGCAAGGTCTCCTGCTCAATAGCAGCTGCTGTTGGTTTGGGTCAGGCATAAGCTGAAGTTGCACCATAACCTGACACGCCATAACATGTTTTGGATAGGCCTTTCTGTTGCTGAAGCTCAGCCTTGCAGATCCTTCAGGTGAAGCCTCTAACGCAAAGGAGCAATGAAGAACATGCCAGAGCTCTCTGACAGTAGAAGATGGAAACAACAAAGGTTTGTCTGCATCTGCCGGTGGGCCTCTCCAGGGCTTTCCATAAGCCAGAGGAGCTTGTGCCTACTCTCTTTTTTATTTTTAATCTCTGAGATGCTGGTGCTGGCTGACTCAGTGCCCATCATGAAGCAACTGTGTTGTGATTTACTGCTTCATGCGGTGCTGCCACTCCATGCAGCTCCTCTCTGGAGAGTCAGGGGTGGTGGGCAGGAGCACCTGCCCTAGAAACCTGGCTTCCTGCAGGCTGGCCACCACTGTGGGGAAGTACCACAGAAGCACGGCAATATGATCCACAAGGAGGACTTGCTCCTGAAGCACACATGCGGGAAGAAGTGATTTTAGCCTGAGACTGGGCAGGTCCTACGTCAGTGAAGGCAGTTGCTGGATGCTTCATTGATTGGACCTGCCCCGCAGGTTGCAGGCTTCCCATTCCAGCACCCAGGAGTTTGTTGCCCATAATATTTGCTTGCAAGATTAAAAATGAGAAAGAAAAAACCCCAAGCCTTCTGGAAAAAAACTTAAACCAAAAAAAAACCCTCAGTCAGAAGATTGTTCTACTCCAGATAAAGAGCTATTTTTGCAAGGCAGTCAAAAGGAAAGCAAATTGTTATGTTTTATGGCCTCTGTTGCCCCCTCCAGTCCTACATTAGTAGTTGGTGCTGTTTGGAAAACAACAATCCTGGGAAAACCTGCCCTAACAGTAACATCTGAGGCTCATTATTTGATATACATCTGACACGAACTGGAAGCGAAAATTGAGATCAGCATTTCCTTTCCTGGCACTGCCAACTTTGTATTGGAAAACCAAAGCCTGTTTATAGAGGAGACAGCTTAATAGGAGCTGAAGTGAACTCACAGAGGAATTTGGAGTCCTCTCAAAACTTTCTGCCCTAAGTGTAAAACACACCTATAACCTGGTCAGTTACCTGTATGCACGTGTGTAGAACATGACACTTAAAAAAAGTGTAAGCATGTTCATTTCTCTTTGGTGGCAAGCCCATGGGCACACACGATGATGTTTGATCCTCAGCTGTACCAGTGGGAGGGAGCCCCAGCTTTACTGTCCTTGCAGAGGAGGAGGGGCTCAGCTATAGAAACAAACGGAAAAGCACTGTCTCCACACCTTTTTAAAGCCACATCACTGTGGTAATAACCAACAAATCCGATCGTTACTTTATTTACTTGACATCTGGTTCTTTTTTCAAGCCTTATAGATGGGGGGCCTTCAGTAATTTCATGCTGAGGAGTGGCACTTTCTTGGGGAGGCAGTTTTAGAGGCAGAGAGGGAGCCAAGAGCTAGTCGCTACTCCAGTGCAGATGGGGGGAGCAGGCTGTAGAGATACATACCTGGAAGAAGCAAAGGTGACCTCTCTGTTACAGAGATGCCCGTCTCGTGTAGAGACAGAAAGGAAAAGAATTCAGCACACCAGTGACACGATTGACCCTTTAATGTCCAAAACAGGTTTTTACACTCAGTTCCTCCAGGTAAGTTTTCTAAGTGAAGGCGCATTTAGAAAGGCAAAAGCATTCTCCCTCTGTCCTGGGTTCAGCAGTAGCAGTCATTTTTCTCCTTCTTGGTAGCTGATGCAGTGCAGTGTTTTGACTTTCGGCTCAGGAACAGAGCTGATAACAAGGATGTTTTGGTTTGGCCAAGGACTTTGTGAGCCTCATGCTCTGCCAGGGAGGAGGGGAAGCCAGGAGGAAGCAGAGACAGGACACCTAACCCAAACTGACCAAAGAGGTATTCCATACCACAGCACGTCATGCCCAGGATGTAACTGGGAGTGAGCCAGAAGTATCAGTTGGTGCTTGGTCGGGCTTGGGGGGCGAGTTATTGGTTGGCTGGTGGTGAGGTGTTGTATTCTCTTCCCTTGTTATTTCCTTTATCATTATTATTATTGGTGGTAGCAGTAGTGATTTGTGTTATACCTTAGTTACTAAACTGTTCTTATCTCAACCCATGGGAGTTGCATTCTTTTCGATTCTCCTCTCCGTCCCTCCCGGAGTAGGGGGAGGGAAAGAAGGGGGGGGAGTGAACGAGTTACCTGACTGGGTTTAAACCACGACACCCTCCTACCTTCAGGAGCTTTGCTGTGTACTCCTGCCATGCTTTACAGGCTGCATCCAGATCACACATCAGATGTTGTACTCTGAAAATGTCCTGCTAAAGATGACAGTACAGTGGTGTCTGGGTGCTTGTCCATCCCATGACTGAGTATGTAACAGGAGCCTTTTTAAAGGATTTAGAAATGAGAGTTTTCTGTCTTTGAAATAACAATTAGACAAACCAGGTACTCGGGCTACAAAAGTGCTTTAAACTGGGAACTAGAAAGGCCAGGTGACCAGGGTGGTAGCAAACCAGCATATCAGGACCATGCATACCTCAAACTGGAAGAACAAAGTCAGACCAACACCCACTCACCATGCACTTTTTTTCCCAGGAATGTTTGGTGTTGCATTTCTTTCCAATGCTCTTCAGGCTCGATCTCACTGTCGCACCTCTTCAAGCCACTTGCTGGCTTTGCAAGTATGAGAGACTCCTGTCAAGTTCCATATAATCAGCACTGACAACCACGCAGGCCAGAAACTGAATATTCATTACCTATCTTCCTTATTGTCCATGAGTAAGATTCTTACCAGCTAGTTTTTTGTGACAATAATAGCTGCATGTGGAAATGCAATACATTGCAGCATAGCCCACCAGTGGGAACTGGAAGGTAATTTGGAGATGATGAGGTTAAATAGATGAAGTAATGGAGGAGTGTACTTTGCTGAAAGCATATTTTAGCATACAAGGTTTCTAACTTGATGCCAGAGGACAGAGAGGATGATTGCCAGATTGATAGTTAAGAAAAATGTCATTTTAACTGACAACTGAACAAACAAAAAATTAATGAGGTAAATCTGGAACTCCAGAATACCCAGGCTTATATTGTCATTCCTGAGTAGAACAGTCTATTCACGAAAAAGTGAGTTTTCAAGGAAAATCATAGTATTTTTAAAAACAGCCTTTGATGTTTAAAATGCATACAATGTGACAATAGTTTTCAAACATACAGTCGGATTATTTCTGCTTGGATTGGTTCTCTTGTTCCTGTGATTTGCTATCAATCATGAAAGCAAAAACAGGAAGAATTTGTGGAGTAAAATTGGTTATCTGCACCAAAATTAGACATGAACTTTAACCAATTACTTGAATGATACGTTTTCTTGTAAGCACTACAGAGTCAGACCTTTTATCATGTGCAACAGACTGTTGTTACACTGTAGCATGTGCTTAATACACCAAATATTAATCATTTTGAGTAGCACAAGCACACTGCAGAGTAAAGGAAGTCTCTAAAACCTGCTATTCCAGAGAAGCGGATCCGATTCTGGTTGAAAGGCTGGAGCTCTCAAGCTTGTGCAACTTGTCATTACAGTGATACAGTTAGAGTACTTGGCAACGCAATTTAATAACCATTTTAAACTGAGGCAGTACAGGCTGCTGTGTGGATGAGAAGTCCTGTCTTCTTTTTTGCATGTCAGTGTTTCTACTTGCGCAGTAAATCAGATGAAAGAACTACCTGAAGCCATGACTAGGCTTCTACCCAAAGCTTTGTAAAACCCTGGGACAAGGGAGCAAGTGAGCAAGGGATCAGCCCCTGATTTATCTCACTATTCATCTGAAGAGCTATTATTTCTGAGCCAGGCTGGTGCAGTAAGAGCACACATAGATCTGCGTATCCACATAGAGGTTTGGTTAGCCACAAAGTCCAGAAGCAATCCTCATGCAGATGACACTGACCCACTGGAACCAAGAATGCTGCTTCCCAGGTGCAGGCTATTCACACTGGCGTTGCTTGCCTCACTCCTGTGACTGAGACACCAGAGCAGTCTGACAGCATACTGCAAAAGGCAGATCTTTCTGTGTGTCAGCCAAAACAGATGTAAATATTCCTGGCCTTCTTACTTGATTTAAAAACAAGGAAAAAACATAGCTGTAAAACCTAGTAGCTTTCTTTCTTTGTTGAAAACTATGTTTAAATAAGTGTTGCTGTTTAACTCATATGCTGCAAGGATGCTCCCTTCTGCCTGAAAATTCCTGAATGTAGGGTCTTACAGCGATAATCCAGTTTTAAAAATAGGTAGCTGGGGCTATTCCCAAGAGGAAGAAGCTTGTGGATTTACAGGGAAACTGATTCCAGTGTAAGAAAAAGGAAGCAGATATTCAAGCTCACCTGATATGCACAACAGCGATGACACTTCCCCACTGCTGAAAGACAAGGCACAGTTAGATTGCCAACCTTTCCACTTTGGGAGTTTACCTAAAGAGGCCAGAACTTTAGATGAAATGAGACAAATCAAAGCTAAATTCTGTTAAAAAACAATTCCAACTCTCTACTTTTGTCTGAAGCTCTCCTAAGAAAGACCACCATCTCAGATCTAGGTGCAAACTGCCTTGTTAGAACAGCTTTGATATTATGATAAAAGGTAAATAAAAATGGTGAAAGAGCATGCCTGGAAAATGTGTAACAAACTTGTGTAGCTGAAGCAGAAAGTCTTGTGAGGAACTGAATTAAACAAATAAAGGGTTTGCAGTATCTTGTGGTATACCGGGTATTGTACAGTTGGTGCTGAAAAAGAGCAGGTGCTGTCCCAGCTCATTTATGACCTAGGACTAGAAAAGAGAGAAGAGCTGGGGGGGTTGAGGTGGGGAGAGAACAAAAACCCCAAGGACAGTAGGAAGAACACATGCAAAACAGAGGCTTTAAAGGGGAAGGAAAACTTTGATGGCTTCACAGTGAGCAAGATGACACAATTTCTATTAGCTTTTAAACAGATTTGAAAACACTACCTATTACAGGGGTCTGGCTCATTTTACAGAGAACATACAGTCCAAGCAGTAAGCAGTTACAATTTTAAAGTAGTCTCAGCCTAACTGGCACATGAAATGCCAGTGGGAAAAAGCAAGAGGCAAAACTGTAGAGCTCCCTCAAGTTTATGTCTTCTGTCATTTGAAGATACCCACTGGAGCACACAGAGCCTATATCACAGTGAGGACTGCCATGAATTTGAGGTGAGTTAAGCTCTCTGGTGAGTGACAAAGTAAAACATTTGCTGTTATTTTTCTGAATCATCTGTTATCTTGTGCTAAGCACTTTAAAACTGCTTCTTGTGACAAATCAGGCAAATACCAAGGAGCACCCAGTCTAATGGCAAACCTGGAACTCTTCCCAGGCTCCGTATGAGCCAGGCGTTGTAAATGAGCACACACTAGACTACTGTTGCTCAGGCATCCTGAATAGTCATTGCAACAAATCACTCTTCACCATGCATTCCAGAGCAACTCTGGCAAATATTTGTCTACTAAACATTTGGTCCTATTACTACTGATATGGCGGTAACCTGTTACCAGCCAACTTTTCCTTCAAGGGACATAAAATGCAGAAGATGTTGAGGAAGAAATCCTGAAGAATAGTGTGTAAATATTTAATATGCTTTTCCTAAGCACTACCAAGGTATATGTAAATGACCATGTATTATGTAGAGGCCAAGTAATCTGCCTTAATTCAGAGCTGGAGTGGAAGGAATAAAAAAGGAGAGTTGAAGATTGAAGGAAACCTGAAATGTAAGATAACAATACCATTGGCAAGGAATATAGCAGCTTCTTTTCTTCAGCCTAGCCTCAGGCCATTTCATTCTGGTGTCATTCCAGTTGAGGCCAGCCAGCCACAGGCCACACATCATAAAAATATGTTCACAAGCAATCTATTTCCCCCCTGGGTTCTTAACCAGCACACAGGAAAGGTTCCATTTAAAAATCATTTTATTATTAACATAATCTTCCCATTTAGCCAAGTGTGGGTTACGTATAAGGAATGTTGGTAAATATTCCATTTGAGGCTTCTTTTTACATATCTCCATTGATAAATAAACTCTGAATTCACATAAAAAAGTTAAACTTAAATAACTAATATATTTTTTGTAACAGGCATACATTGGTAAAATATAAATATTCTTGTACTCAGCTTTTGCTCTAAATAGAGATAACAATTAGCTACACATCACAGTTATTAACAGCTGAAAACGAGAACTCAACTGATTTGCTGGCCTGGACTAAAATAGAGATGGAAACAGAAATTTCATATTTTGACTTTGGGCCAAAAGAGGTTGAGAGGCAGGAAGAAAACAGCTTTATTAACAGCCTTGTTAAAAATAGCCTGCTCTGCCACTGAATTCTAACTTATTCTACATTTGGTAGTTGATTCCATTATAACTTTATGTAACACTCAAGTATCACTGACAAAATATGGCACATCATCCATGAACAATATAACAATGTTTTAAAACTACCAGGGCAAAAACATAAGCAGTATGAGTGATTTGGTTCTGGCTAGTCATTTTGTCCTCTCAGCCTAATGTTAATATATTGCATCACATTACTGCTTTGGCCGCTCTCCCTCAAAAGACTGGAATTTGTTACCTGTAGCTCTAAAGTTTTTCAAACTAACCAGTAACCAGGCAGCTTGATACAATGAGTTTCCTCACCTGGAAGTCAGACCAAAATCGGTTGATCATGGTGCCCTCTCAAAGGACTCTCGGAATAATGGTAAAAGGGACCACAGGGCTGCTAGCTTCAAGCTCTAGTGCTGTCAGGAAGCATTCGGTTGCGGCATCATCATTGCCTTGAGCCTGCAGCACCTCCCCCAGGCCATTCCAGACCTCATGGGCTGTGGAATTCACCTGGACGGCATCTCTGAGAATCTTCTCTGCCAAGCTATAGCGCCCAAGCTGGTGAAGTATCAGAGCCTGCAAGAAAGCAAAGGAAAAATGGTTGAGATTGGCCACTAGGAGTTTCCAGAAGCTCAAATGATATGTCACAACATAAATAAGTGTGGTAGTTCTTGGGTTCAAAGTGTTAAAGGCTATATAACAATTTTTATTTTTTAGTTTTTATTAGAGAAATAACCTGAAGCAGGACTGGAGAAGGCTACTGCACACCAAGGAGTCAAGTGCCTTTGCATAGGAAACAAAGACACGGAAATTAAAAAACCTGAGTTGAACAATAAAAACCCACCCAACCACCAAAAAACAGTAAGTACTTGAGATTCCCATGTCAGAAGGCCTACTAAAGCATGTGCCCTGATGTGTTTGTGTCCTGCCTGCATATCTCAGCACCCAGTTCATGTCTTATAACATCTGAGATTGTCCACATGACATCATCAGCTTTCAGAGACTGCAGTAACAGAACCAAGTGGGCAACACCCACTGCATTTGATTCAACCTCCGAAACAGGAAACGTGCTGGGACTAATATTGCACCAGCAGTCTATAAAGGTCCAGCAGGCAGATAACTTCCTAAGAAGCTTCCTAGACACAGATTCTCTGTCTTCCTCTGTGGGATGGGATCCAATTCAACACCACATGATCCAAGAGGATGTCCAAACCCACTAGGATATGGGCTGAATGAGGCAGTGGAAATCTCCATCCAGCATATTCAGCTATGTGGAATGACCCTGTGAGAAAGATTTTTTCCAGGATTATAATAATGATGTTATGCATTTTTACCTTGTAATTCCATATTGCAAAATGCTTATGGACCACAAATCTTTGTTTTATAGAGAGTTCTGATTACATGCTTACAGATTCCCTCTCAGCCCCCACTCCTTGGACCATTTCTCTCTGTACCTCTGTCCCTCAAAGTATTACCAACCTAAATGCCGATGATTAGAAAACAGTGAAATTCTATGCAACCCATGAATTATTCACCATACATTTCTGGAATTCTGCCCACCAGGCTGACTTTCAGCATGGACTGACTGCTAGCTCCATCCTATAGAGAAAGAGAGCAGACCACACTATGAAGAATAGTTAGGGTTGGAAAGGACCTCAAGATCATCAAGTTCCAACCCTGCCATGGGGGCTGGAACCATCTCACCCAAGGCTCTGTACAATCCAGCCTTGAACATCGCCAGGGATGGAGCATTCACAGCTGCCTTGGGCAACCCATTCCAGTGCCTCACCACCCTCACAGTAAAGAACTTCTTCCTTATATCCAATCTGAACTTCTTCCTTATATCCAGTCTAACCTTCCCCTGTTTAAGTTTGAACTCGTTACCCCTCATCCTATCACTACAGTCCCCAGTGAATAGTCCCTCCCCAGCATCCCTATAGGCCCCCTTCAGATACTGGAAGGCTGCTATGAGGTCTCCACGCAGCCTTCTCTTCTCCAGGCTGAAAAACCCCAACTTCCTCAGCCTCTCTTCATACGGGAGGTGCTCCAGTCCCCTGATCATCCTCGTGGCCCTTCTCTGGACTTGTTCCAACAGTTCCGTGTCCTTTTTATGTTGAGGACACCAGAACTGCACACAATACTCCAGGTGAGGTCTCACAAGAGCAGAGTAGAGGGGCAGGATCACCTCCTTCGACCTGCTGGTCACGCTCCTTTTGATGCAGCCCAGGATACAGTTGGCTTTCTGGGCTGCAAGCTCACACTAAACACAGCTCATGTTCATTTTCTCATCAACCAACACCCCCAAGTCCTTCTCCACAGGGCTGCTCTGAATCTCTTCTCTGTCTAACCTGTAGCTGAGCTGCCAAGTGAGTCAGCATTTCCAGAGCAAGTTAACAGTACTTCCAATCCAAAAATCAGGTAACTTGCAGGGTCACTGATTTTTCCCTACAGGAAAGTGATTGTCAGTGACTAGTAGGTATCAGATGTGAAACTACAAAAAATGAAGCAAAGACGTGGAATATATAAAGGTGGTGTGGCTGCATGCACCTAACTTTAGTAAAATTAAAATGTTCTTAATTTTTGAGACAAGATTCTCCAATTAATTTTCAAAAATCTTCTTTTTTTTTTCCTGTGTGCATTTGTACATTTTATACTAATGAAACATGAGTTCTCTGAATATTAGTACTACTTTTTTTCCAGCAAATAAACCAGTCAATTTTCCCCTTTTGCTAAAGATACAAGCTGTTCTTTTCAAGTTTAGAGGAAACAACCAAATTTTGCAGACATAAGCTTGTTGATGGAAACAGAAACATGTTATGTCACATCTGCCCTATTCTGTACAGAAAAAAGTGCAGCTGAGATTTTACAGGTGATAGAACTAGAGCAAATACTAGCTGTTTGTTTGCTGTTACTTTTTTCTAAGAATGTAAGACATTTAGCACTAGTGAAGGAACCACTCTTGCATGAGCAATCAGGTCCCATCCTGTACCCTCATGTTTTGAAGGCACAGCTTTTTAGAGCGAGAATCTCTCAAAAGTCAAGTCTTTCACTGGTGTCTCGGGCTTCGATGGTATGAAGACTCCTGCCGTGGGTAGCAGTGCTAGCGCAACGAGCTTTGCTTCCCAAGAACCAATGGAGAGAAAACAGGACTTGTTTCATGCAGAGCATCAAAAGGACATTGATATTTGACCACTTATCTGTGGGCTGAGCTCAAACAAGCAGTCTAGAGAAAGAAGCCATAATACCCTCTGATTCATTAACTCTCTCAAAACGGTGGCCAGATGTCATGTATTTTGAGCGTCTAGTTTGTAATTCCCTTCCTGGAAGACTTCATTAAAATTCTGAGACATAGAACATTTAAAATTGTTTTCAGTCCTTGCCTGACTTTGCTCTATTAAGCATTACACTACAGACCACAGGCAGAAGGAGCATGCCATGCATGCCTACTGAACAGCAACATCCTTTAGTTTAGACTTCACACCATCACCCATTCAAGAAAATTGACCTCCAGTTTACCAGCTGTCAGCATATGCTTGATCTCTGTACTGGACCCTTCAGGAAAAACAAAACAAAAAGCCCCCAACCATTAAAAACCAAAACATAAAAGAAAAAAATCCCTACATTCCACCCCCTTCCCAAGCAAAACTCCTCTAAGATTTCCCAGAAATCAATACAAATTATCCTAGTCCTTCACTGAGTATTTTCCTTTGCTTCCTAACTAGAAACAAAATCTTAAAGCTACCAGTTCTGGTGTTTACCTATTTAGCAGCAGATGCACAGACAACATTTATCTGCAGAATAATGTCAGGTCTCTCTATGGCTGGATATGGGCTTGAACAACACATCAACTGTGCAGAAACACAGAGGGGTATCTAAGTGACATATGGCTCACACCTTCAGACTTGCCATGTTAATTTAAATTAAAGGGAATGCCTTTTTTGCATATCCTTCTTATAAACAGGCAAGCAAACTTTAAAAGAAAAAAAATAGGGAATTTAGAACCTGAATCAATTAGGAAAACTGCTTTATTATCATTTGAGTAAACAATAAGAAAGGTTACTAGGAAAATACCCACTCTACAAAAGATGATGAAAACAGTAAGTTCCTAAGGAATCACACAAATCTAAGGCAATCTATTTGTTCTTTGTACATTTTTAAAATGCCACAATATTTGACAAAGGTGTTTAAGACAACTGTTGGCATCCCGCTAGGATAATCTCCACTAGTTCTTTCACATGAAGACCAACAAATTTACGCCATTTGCTTCTAACAATTATAAAAGCGTCTAAGGTGTGTTGAACTCTTCATTTTGCAGCCCAGGACAAGTTTTGTTTATTACTTTACCATGTGCTTGGTTTGCTGTGAATTTTGGGGTTCTTTTGGGTTTGTTTTTTTTTTTTTTGGCAAAGCACTGATTTCCCCTAAATGTGTTATGACTTCCAGCTTTAGTCTGCTCAGGATGTCTTTATGTTGTAAACTCTCTCAGCAAATCTTACTTTTCTTTTAGACAGTTCTACATTGCAGAGGTTGATTTTGTAACTCAAAAAGCTCTAGTAGAAAGCTCTAATCAGAAGTGGCACAGGCAGAAAGGTAAGAGAATCTCTGAAGAGACTTCTGTGTCATCATCACAAGAAGTGAAAGCAGTGCTTCATCTCTCCGACTCACTGGTATTAATATTTGCATAATCAACAGTACTCAGATTTGTGGAGCTCAGATGCTGGCTGCTCAAGGAAAGGTCAACAGCCCTTCTACAGTGCCCAGGCCATCATCAGGGCTCAGCAGTGAGTTACAGGGAGTTTTCAATTTTGACAGCCTACGGGGGCTGGCTTTCTGTAAAAAGAGTACTCCTGTGTGCTGCCTGCGACAGGGAGGTTCTGTAGTCACTACAAACAAGGTTCTACATAAGCTTCACATCAGAACAGAACAAAACCCTCTAGGAATTAATAAAAAGAGGGGGAAAGTGCTTCCAACTTTCTTCTCTACCACAGGTTATTTTCAAGGTCTTGATGATTCTTTCCTCATTCAGTCTGGAGTCACATGCCTCCCTGCAGTTGGGCAGTGAGTTCACATGTTTCCTTGCTCAATCATCACCCTTGCTCTCCATTTTATACTGCCCCATACATACAAACTGCTATTCTTTGCTTATTTTGCCAAAGCATCTGCCCAAGGATTATTTTTATAATGCCAAGCCAAGCAAGGCCCAACCCCTGACTGAAGGCCCTTGGCACTGTTGTCAAAACAGAAGTAATTTGTTATTTATTACTCAATATCTCCTAGGTACCTACACAAATACAGCCCAGAAAAACAGCTATTGAGTCTGAACAGACAGATATATCTTACTGTACCATCCAAAACATCTGGTTGAATAACCTTCATTTATACTTAGCTTGCATGAGTTAAGGAATAGGGATTATATCTTCTGTATTTTGGATACTGTCTTGGGACTAATCATGTTTAGTGTTTAAATTAATAACACATCACAAGAATTATGAGCGTAATGACAGAATAGGAAAACAAAAAGAGGATACAATACAGAAAGCAACAGGCTGATCATGAGAACTAGGAAAACAGAAATATGGCAGAAGCCAGCAAACCAAGGTGGAAAATACCACAATGGTAACACAGTTCTGCAGCACGGTAGAAGCCTGTCAACCAAGCAGCTTGGGACAAATACTTGGGTATATGAGGCAGCCACAGGATGACAGCGTGAAAAGGTGCCAGTGTGAAAGACTAGAAGTGACATAAGAAGTTGTTTCCAACAGGGAGGAAGACAACAGTGACTTTAGCAGCTGTGCTGGACACAGCTACAGCAGGGCCTCCTCTGGCACCTTGTGTAGTCTCCTCTATTCAACAGAGGTCATTCAAAATGGAACAGAAAATTACTGTTGAGATGATCAATTAAAAAAATCCTAATTTACAACAGGAGACTAACAGACTTAGTTTGTTTAACCTAGCAAATCAAAAACTGAGAGGAGATGAAGTTACTTGCTATAAAAAGAGAGAAGAGAATAGAGAAAACCTATTTTAGTTAGAGAATAATGTTGGCACAAGAATACATACGTATAAATTGGCTGTAAGTTTACAAAAAAAAAAAAAAAAGGTGAAAGCATTGCTGGCAATTGGAGCAGAGAGATTTTGGCACAGCTTAGCAGGGCTCAAAACGGTGTTAAAGACTACGTCCCACAGGAAAAGCTTGAATGCTTTGATGGCTATGAGGAGAAGATTTCTCTAAAGGGTCCAGGGAGCTTCCACTACTCCTGTTCCAATACCAGGTTCTCCCTCAACTGCATTGAGAGTGATAATATTTTCATGTCTATATAATATTACTACTTGATGCTTCTGTTGCAAGAACAACTTTCTTTTGATTCCTTGGGTTACACTAAAGAAACAGGTGCAGAGAAATGTCCAACTAATGAATAAAAAGATTAAAAAGCAAAATTATGGTAGGTATCCATCTTATTTCTGAAAGAAGAAAACTAGCATAACAAAATTAATGGATTTGGAAATCTTCAAATCTACAAGGCCTTTTTTAAAAAAGCAAACAAGCCAAATCCCTCACCATATTCAAAGTCTTTTGGGCACAAAAAGATGCATAATGGAATTTTCAAATGCATTAAGATATCATGTTTAATCAGAATTCACTTCAAGAGGACCTAAATCCTTACTCCACCTAGGTAACTTCCAATATGCCATTACATATCTATTTGTATCCTAGATAAACAAGATATCTTTAAAATTTGATCTATGCTGATAGCACAATAAAACCAGTAATTACCATTAATACCTTCTTCAATAAGCCAGAATTATATTTTGCTATGTATCGGACATGTCAAAATTGTATTTTGGCATAGTTGTTTTTCCCTTCTACATGTTATTTTTCATTAGCTATAGGTAAGCATTTTTAAAAAGGAAAGCATTCAAATGGATCCTAATTTCCAAATGCAGCTTTACATAGTCTCCAATAACCCTCAGTTACCAAATACTTCATTATTCATTAATAAAATATGATCTCTTAGAATCTGAACGTGATAGAGTAAGCAATTGTATAAAGCCATAAATGCTTAAATGAGTGTGCGGCATAGCCTTCATTGAAAAGAAGTCTTTTCTGCAACAGGCTTTCCCTCTTTTCAAATTAACTTGTCATAATTATTAACCAAAAAGTCAATGGAAAACACACATCTAGAAAAACAAACATGGGACAGAAATGGAAAACTACTTAAATAACTAATTTCTGATTTTGAAAGCATGATAAAACCTCGCCATTTAGAGGAGTCCAGTAAGGTCATTTTTTTTTTAGTTGCTTTCAGACAAATGAGAAGTTAACATTCAAATTTTTTTCCAGGGAATGAACTTCTAAAAAAATTAAAGCCACAACTGTCACCCAATTGTATGTTTCACCAACCCAGAGCTTTATTGTGCTAAACAAGATTTGCAATAACTGCCAAAAAAAGAGAGTTAACACTACAAAGACCCCTGTAGTTTCTTCAGTGTGACTAAAAAGTTTCTGCTCATGAGGTGGTTTTCTTAATGTTTAATTGTCTGAATATTCTCCAACCCCTCCTAAAAAATAAACAGTTCTCAATCTCAACAGAAACACCACTTGAGATTTTTACCTTTATTCATTTGATTTCAAGTGGAATAATTTGATTTTCTCTAAGAAATATATATATATTATAGGCTGGAGATATTCTCAAAACCAATGCAATGAGTACAATTGATTTCAAAGTGGAAAAAATATAATGGGAACTTGAATCATGAGTGCATTTGCACTTTACTTTCTCCAGGGGATGCCGAGCTCTCAGCACTGAACTCTCGTAACTCTGCAGAGAAGTAAACTGGCAACTGAGAGAAGGGGACAGTATGAGAAAAAGGAATGTGGCGTACCTAACATGCAAAAAACTGTCAGAGACGCTCACCATGTTAAAAAATTGCAGCCTGTTGACCTGCAGAAGACTCAACAATGGAGATTTCATATTTGAGATTGAGATACTAATATTATTTTTTCCTAGTAGGTCTACTACATGACCGGTAGGGCTTCTGAATTTGTATAATGCAGACCTTTTTTAGCTAAAAAATGTACCAGAGCTAAAAGTTGCCCTTGCAAAAACAAGAGCTAGAAGAAAACATTATAAGCATATGAAAATAAAAAATGGACTGATCTTGCTTTTAATGATGAAAGCAGAGAGACAGAACAACAACAGAAACACCGCTTCGCTGGTTCACTGATGATCTGCTCAAGCCAAATAAGCTAGTAGCTGCAAATGTATAATTGGATATAGAGCTATATGGATGTGGAAAATAGTGGGTTTTTTTGAGTTACTACAAAAAGGCCTAAAGAACTCAGTATTACCCCCAGTAATTTTTCAGGTTCCTATTTAATTTTTTTTAAACAAGTCACAACCTGCCTAAAAGAGAATCAACTTTCTACTGTGGTATGCAGAAAGATGTGATAGAACAACCCATCTTACCTAAAAAACTTGAAAATCAAGGATTATGACCATAACCAGTTATGAAACTTAATATGCAATGTATGCATTGCAAATCCACAGGCACTGTAATTTTAGCATCTCAAAACTGCCCCTTGTTACATGCTGCTTTTTCAGCCTATTTTGCATGTGTTAAGGTGGTTGCTATTTTCAAGCAAATCTATCAAACTTGAAGGTTTACCAGAGACATGACACTGTTATGCTATAATAATGAAGCAGAAGTGCTAGAAAGGCAAATAAGAATTTATCATGACATATGGAAAAATAAGTAAAATTCTGCAGCTGATACTTTCCATCCTCTGTGATAAAAATACGTATTTTAAATGTATTCTATAATCAATATTTTACACTTACGTAAAGTGAAGTAGCACAGTATTTATATACTATGCTCTCCTATTTTTGTTTTAGCTGATGAATTTGTGTTGAAACACGTCCCTCTAATGGAAGTATGACTTTGCACAATAAATCATTTATTAACTCCTTCTTTCAAAGGCATGTATACCAAGAACAGTTGCATGTTTAGTCATTGTAAGTAACTATTCTTTGCAAGTGAGAAAAAATTGTGACATAGTGCATCAGTTCAAAATAAGCCATTCCAAAAAAAAAAAAAGATGAATAAACATAATTCTATGCCTGTAATTACAGACACAGATGCATTCTAATGCAAGGATTTTGAAGGGTGTTCATATTATAAGGTTTAAAACCAACTGGATTGACTACCAACATTTGTAAGTAAAGATAATTTTCTGTAAAGAAAGAAATCCATATTTTTTTTTAATTGGAAAAGAAACTGTATGCATGTAACTTGTTTCCAAAATGCAGAATACAAACCGATTTATCTTGCTTTCTCTAATAACACAATTCTTTTGACTCATAAAAAGTGTGTTTCTTCAAATATTTTCACAATAAAACTTCCTAGCAGCTCAGTAGGGATTTTTTTAAATGAGGACAACCAGCTAATAATACTACAGCTGATCACTCACTAAACCAAACCAAAGCAACTGATAGGTGGTGACCTTGGTGGGGGGGTTGGGACAGATGATCTTCAGAGGTTCCTTCCAACCCTAACAATACTGTGATTCTGTGATGAATTAATATGAACCAGCACCTGCAAGTGATAAAAAAGCCAGCGCTTTTGTTCATTGCCCGTCCCAAACCACTGCCCGTTCTGTGTGTCCCTTCCTGCCTGTCCCCCCACTTGCCTCCCTCACTCCCAGCACCCTGTGTCAGTGCTGAAGCAAGCTCCCAGCCCCAGTTTGTTATTTCTTTACCCTTCCCCCAATGCCAACATGCCCCCTGAGGTATCCAATTGCTTCCCCTGCTGCAAAACACTCGTTGCTAGGAGAAAACCTACTGCTTGGCAACAGGCTTTTAAAACAACAACTTTGGCTTTGTTACTCACTGAACTTTACATTGCCAGCATGAAATAACGAACCTGTGTCCTTGTTAGCACATCTGTGTATTTATAACCCCTTGAAAATGACTGACCCCTTACAAAAGGGATGTGCTTGCCTTTTAGTTTGTTACCGTTCACAGCTGATAATGCAGAAAGGTTCAAAACAAACGTTTTGGGTTCTTTTTTAACTTGCTGGTTGTAGCCTTCCACTGAAGTGGAAGCTCCTGGTCAGGAGCTTGTTAGGACAACATGATCTTGCAATAGTCTGCTGTAATTTTGATTTACACTTTATGTGAACATTCTAACCGCTTATAAAAACATTCCATGACCATCACACTATATTGTGAGAACTAATTTGACTAGCAAGCATGTTGGAAACAAAACATCTTACTAATGGAGTGAAACAGCAAGTGACTTCAGAGATTATCTAACTTTTCACCTCCATCTGAAAATTACAAGTCCCCATTTTTCATTAATGACAGTTTTTCCTAAAAAATCACAATGAACACACTGGTGATATGTGGCTGCTGGAAACAGTAATTAGAAAAATTGATCAAATGTTCTAATGAAGAAATCAATCTGAAGTCAGTGGAATAGCTTGTGCATTAAAGAAAAATTAGAGTTGTAGATCCAGTACTAGGTTCTGTAGTTCAAATTTGTAACTAGTAGAACTGTCAGGCTTCAAATTGAGTACTTAGGAGATCTTTAGCTAGATTGTCACTAGTGCACTTGCAGTCCATACTTACACACATTCAATGCTACACAAACTAGAACTTGTCTGAACTTCTGAGACTATGGAAAAGGAATCAGAAGTGAATGATACACTTCTGAAGTACTTTTTTTGCATTTAGGCATGTGCATTTCTCTCAGATATTCTGACAAATGCTGTATTAAATACTCAGAGCTAGAATGGCAGTATAAAAGATGACCAGTACTTTCATTACCAAAATAAAACAGAAATTCAAAGATTAAAGCACATTATTCATATTTTTATTCCTTCTGCCCTTAGCCAAAGAGACTTTTGCATATACATGTATATGCTATAACTACAGTTAATGTCACTGTTTCAGAAGTGTTGACACAACAGCAGCGCATTCTACACTGGGATTGCAGTAACCTCTAAGAAGAGGAGGTTATTTTTAATATAGGATTAATAACTATATTTTTATAGCATCCCAGGAAACGGACCGTTTCCTCCCCCCCAAAAAAGCAGATGTGAACTGCCATCTGCTCCTCAGCCTCAACACATTAAAATGGGAAAAGCTCTCCTCACAGAAGTTTGCAGAAACCTCCCTGCATGAGAGAGAATGCACCCTCTTTCTCCCTTCCACGGACTCTGAAATGAAAGGCAGAAGTTGTAGGTAGCCTGCTAACCTGTCAGTCTGACAGGACAGCTGCCAGCAGGCCTGTCTTTAAGGGAAGGCTATTTTGAGCATGAAGTGAAGACATACCTCCCATCTGTGCACCATCAGGCAGAGATCAGAAGAGCCAAACCCTAACCACTGGTTAAGAAAGGACTTTTAACACTTTCAGAAAAACAAAACAAAACACTTCTTTATATACCAACTTAGCTTTCACAAAACCTGAAGTTAAATATAACAAAAATTAAGGAAAAAAGTGGTGGACAATTAAAGAGAGAAATCCAAACAGCAATATTTGAAAAAATATGGCAGTCAGGTGAAGTTCCTGACAACTGGACAAAGGGAAATATAACCCCCATTTTCAAGAAGGGGAAAATGGATGACCCAGGAAACTACAGACCAGTCAGTCTCACCTCTGTGCCTGGCAAAATCTTGGAGCAAATTCTCCTGGAAGGCATGCTGAGGCACATGAGAAACAACAAAATGGTTGGTGACAGCCAGCATGGATTCACTAAGTGACAGATCACTGGAACAGGTTGCCCAGGGGGGTTGTGGAGTTCCCTATATTAGAGATATTCAAGGCCCGCCTGGACAAGTTCCTGTGTGATGTTCTCTAGGTTGCCCTGCTCTTGCAGGGGCGTTGGACTAGATGATCTTCTGAGGTCCCTTCCAACCCTTGGGATTCTGTGATTCTGTGACATCCTGCCTGACCAATTTGGTGGCCTTCTATGATGGGGCTACAGAACTGATGGACAGGGGCAGAGCAATTGATGTCATCTACCTGTTCTTGTGCAAAGCGTTAGAGACTGTCCCACACAACATCCTTGTCTCTAGACTGGAGAGACACAAAATTGATGGATGGACCACTCGGTGGATAAAGAACTGGCTGGATGGCCACACACAAAGAGTTGTGGTCAATGGCTCAATGTCCGGCTGGAGACCAGTAACGAGTGGTGTCCCTCAGGGATCAGTGTTGGGACCGGTCTTGTTCAACATCTTTGTCGCTGACATGGACAGTGGGATTGAGTGCGCCCTCAGCAAGTTTGCCGATGACACCAAGCTGTGTGGTTTGGTTGATATGCTGGAGGGAAGGAATGCCATCCAGAGGGACCTTGACATGCTTGTGAGGTGGGCTGATGCCAACCTCATGAAGTTCAACAAGGCAAAGTGCCAGGTCCTACACCTGGGCACTCCTTGGCACAGGGCAATCCCAGGCATGGCTACAGGTTGGGCAGAGAAGAGATTCAGAGCAGCCCTGCAGAGAAGGACTTGGGGGTGCTGAGCCGACAGTGTGCGCTTGCAGCCCAGAAAGCCAACCGTATCCTGGGCTGCATCAAAAGGAGTGTGACCAGCAGGTCGAAGGAGGTGATCCTGCCCCTCTACTCTGCTCTTGTGAGACCTCACCTGGAGTATTGTGTGCAGTTCTGGTGTCCTCAACATAAAAAGGACATGGAACTGTTGGAACAAGTCCAGAGAAGGGCCACGAGCATGGGGGACTGGAGCACCTCCTGTATGAAGACAGGCTGAGAAATTGGGGTTTTTCAGCCTGGAGAAGAGAAGGCTGCGTGGAGACCTCATAGCAGCCTTCCAGTATCTGAAGGGGGCCTATAGGGATGCTGGGGAGGGACTATTCACTAGGGACTGTAGCGATAGGACATGGGGTAACGTGTTCAAACTTAAACAGGGGAAGTTCAGGTTAGATGTAAGGAAGAATCTTTACTGTGAGGGTGGTGAGGCACTGGAACAGGTAGCCCAAAGAAGTGGTAAATGCTCCATCCATGGCAGTGTTCAAGGCCAGGCTGGATAGAGCCTTGGGTGACGTAGTCTAGTGTGAGGTGCTCCTGCCCACGGCAAGGGGTTGGAACTAGATGATCTTAAGTTCCTTTCCAACCATAACTATTCTATGACAACAATTTTGGAAAACAAAACAAAACCAAGCCAATATTAAAAACAATTTACACCCCCGCTTAAATTAAGGTAACCCCCCTAACATTTATGTACCTCAGAAAATCAGCTTTTACTAATATTGATCTGGAAGCAAACAGATAAATACAATTAAGTATCACCTACCTTTTACTATTCAACTCCGTATAAGCCTATCAGGTTTTCTCACAACTATGTTTTTGGGAATCATTGTTAATTTTTTATTTAAAACTTGTAAAAAATAAGGCATTTTCCATTTAATTAACATCAGCTCAGAAGAGCCCTCTTAGGTGATTCATTTTGCTCCCTTGTTGTTACAGAAAACCTAAGCACAGCATTTCTTGTTCCACAGTGTTTAGACTATAAGTGCTAGGAGTCTCTCCAAATCATCTACCCAAATTTTTCCCTAGCCAGTTTGTTTTCATTTGTTCCAGTGCTAAAGTCACCTAGACTTTTTTGATTATGCATATTCCTCTCATGTCTACAAGGAGCATATATTATTATTAGTTTCCTGCTCCTCCCAGGAAACGCTCCAGAGACCTTCCAGTGCTACAGTTCAGTCACCTCAGTGTTCACTGTGTATAAAGATAACACTGACACAAAGCTACAGGCCAGTTTTGTCATCCAGTCACTTTACTTGGAATTACAAGAAAATCACAGGGCAAGCATGGGAGGAATCCCTAAGTGAAACCTATGCTTTAGTTCCCACTGAGGGTATACATGCCCTATTGTCCAGCCTCAGCTGGTTTTACAGGGAATGGCAGTCTCCATATTCTGGGGACAGGAAGTAACCAGTGGAGCATGAACGCCACCATCTTCCATAAGGGAAGGAGAAATCTGTAGGCTTACAAGATTAATGGTGAGACTGCACTGTTGACAAGATGATAGCATTGGTAACTGCAGCAACATGGTATCTTCTGTTGGGCCCGGCCAACTCATGAACAATGAAGATGTAGCTCTTGTAGAAAAATGGAGCTATAGCTCAGATTAACTAGTATCTCAGCTTTTTGTCCTCCCCTGTAATTTCTATACCCAAGTCATCTTCTTGCATTTTGTATTTGTTAAAATCATCATATTTCTTTTTCTGAAGGCTCTGCAAGTCTTACTTTTAATCAAACTGACACCTTGCTCCTGCAACTGCTCTTCCCAAGTAGAGGTAGCATATTAACTACCCTACAATCTTTTGTTAACTTAGGTTTCACTAAATATTACTGGTCTAATGAGATTTGCTATTTCATCTACTAGTTCTTCCAGAATTGTGGCAAATTGCCCCATACTCTTCCACCAGCATGTCCTTGACACCATTTCCATAACTGCATTTCCACTACTAATTTCATCTTTGCCATCTGCAATAAACATTACACTCCTGTTACAGATTGAGGCAAAACATGAGTTTAATGTCGTTATAGTTTAAAATGGTTACCTGTCATTGCACTGAATGACACAGCATGTGAAATCATATGCTGTGGTTGGTTTATGGCTCATGAATTCCAAACTGCATAATAAATTAGCGCATAATGTTGGAATATGCAGAAAAAGCATAATTCCAAACACCATTTCTCTCTCAGTCCTTTCCTTTGGCTTACTACTGTCAGCTGACAAGCAGCTGAAGCAGATTTGAATCCTGCTTCCCAGAATGTCAGAATCTTGTCCATTTCAGTCACTTTCTAGTTCACTGGAGCACAGTTGGCAGCAAGAACACAAGGATGTCAGAAAAGACACTCCCACACAAAGCTAGGATTTGATCAGAATAAGCAAACTAGAAGCTAATGCTCACTGAGTGAAGAGCTCAAATACCGAGTGTCAGCTTCCATTTTCAAGGGTAAGAACTGCAGCAACAGCATGGGTTTGGTGTGGAAGGTGGGAATTCCAGAACGTAAGGTGCTCACTGAGTCTACAGCACAATACAAACATTTTCTACTAGCTATTGTGTTAAACATTCACAGATTTTATATTCAGCAAAAATATTCATATATAAATGTTACGTTAAATCAAATCTAATGCACATGACAGAAAAACTGCACCTACTAATAAAACCTCTTCAAATTTTAAGAAGCTTAGGGTTTGATTCTGCAGCAGTGAGATGAGTTTGGATGCCCAGGCTAAAGCTACATCATTTATTTTCAACAAAGATCACCAGCTGCTCACGCTACCTTACAGGAAGTTAAGTTTGACACATCAGTTATTTTAACAGATCTGACAGCATTCCATACTGTTTTAGACTTTATATTAAGAACAGTTATTTCTGGCAGATGTAACCTACCAAATTCTGGCTAGGCATTCAATTAACATGACAAAGCATCAGCACACTGCAATTGTGTCATAGCATTTCATTGCCCTCTGGTAAGTCTTTGGGTCCATGACCCTCATAATGCCATCTGTTCTGATGCCATTGTGGTTATCACTTTTTCAAACGGTCATAAATTAAAAACCAGACAGAATCTCAAAGAAGCAATTGTCAGCTGTCAGGACAAACTGTAACAAGGACCATGAAAAAAAAAAAAGGAAATTGAAACACCTCTGCAGCTAATAAAGGTTCACTTGTCTTTAACATTTGTAACCACATCTGCCTTAATTTGTTACATCCCCCCTTTAGCAAAAAATGGTCTCGTTTTTAACTGAGAGAATATACTTTTTTAACTAAGTATTTATTTTAAATTACTTATTTAAAGGTAGCAAAACTAACTTACCAGCAGAGAATGGAAATAGCAGTCCTCTTTTTCAGTAGGTAAGATCACCTCTGACAGAAAGCAAGTATTTTTCCAAAGTGCTAACACAATCTTTGTCCATGTAGATTTAGAGTTCAGAAACTATTTTCACACAGTGTATTGTACAGAAGAAATCTTGAATCATAGAATCAGCAAGGTCGGAAAAGACCTTCAAGATCATCAAGTCCAACTGTTCTCCAGCATTCACAAGCCCTCCACTAAACCATCTGCATGATTTTTTAAAAATGTCTATTTCCATAGCCCTTTACTGATAAGGTCTTTATAATGCAATTCACTACTTGGTCTAAGTATGTTATGCTAACTAAAGTAATGTAGCAGAATACAGCATGTATGTTCTGGAATAAAGTTAACTTTTAACAGCTATCTCCAAAAGCACTGACTGCAATAAAGCCTGGTTTGGTTTTCTAATGACTGTGTCTTTTATCCCTGCAGCAGAGAATTTACAAATTCTCCCTCTCAAGTGTATTTGCTAGTATCTACTAAAAACCTGAAATAATGAAACAGCCTCAGTAGTCTGTGCTCCTGCCTCTGTTTTTGTTATACTTGCCCAAGCCCAGATGACCCTTTTTTATTATTAGCATTTTTATTTTTATATCATTCCTTCTTCCATCCAGATGAAACTGGCTAAAGAATTGAAAAGTTATGAAGGCAAAGCTGACAAACACACACACAAACAATGATTTCCTAATTTCCTAAGGATGTGGTCTTAAACAGCAAGCTCAAGATGTGTGATCTAAACAGTGTACCAGTAGTGGCTCAGGGAGATTGAACACACTGTGCTGCAATGAATTATTTCACCAGCATCACTGATTAAAAAGACTAATCAAGGAATTAAAACCCAGAAAGAAATTTATCTCGAATGTTAATTTTAGATATATTCATAAAGGAAACATTCCTAACTTCATTTATGAAGTTTAGTTCCTGGAATAAAAAGGAAGCATTTAAGAACTCTGGGATTTTTCATCAAAGTATTAAAAAAAAAACCAAAAACCAAAAATGCAAAGGATCAACTGCCTGTAGCCTAATAGGCCTACTACACCACGCTATATTGCTCAAGTATTCTGGGTAGTGTCTTTCCTTGCAGTGCTTAGTTTTTAACAGTGTGAACAATGTTCATGTTTTTATGTTTCTGCTAAGTAAGTGCTTTGCTAATGAATTACTTTGCTTGGTTCATCTGAGCAGTACTAAAAGACTGAAGATTCCTTCCAGGTCAAATGTTTTATGTGAAGATACGTGGCTCTTGAGCATGAACTCTCCATTTTTCTATTCCATTCTATTTTCATTTCTCCATTTTTCAACTATTCTATGATTCTATGATTTTTACATCTCACTATTTTGCTAATACTTACTTTTCCCTTCAGTTCTATGTCAGTTCTTAAGAAAGAAAAGCTGGTTCTAAAAGCATCATTAAATTCAATGTAAGGGCAATTTCTTGAAAGCTAGATTTCTTGAATCACCACAACAGTACCTATTATAATGCAGGATCTCTCAGATTTGTGTGAAAAAGCCACATGTATAAACTACATATTTCAGGTCAGAGCTTAGCAGAAAGAAGCTGTAATGCATTGTTATGTGCAGAGCTTTTCCAGTTTCCCAGACTCTGATAAGTGCATCTTAGTACAAAACTACATTCAACTTCAACATCTGGAAAATAACAAGTATTTATAGCCATTCTGACAAAGTTCAAGGTATTAAACTACCCTCTCTTGTATACCTCCCACTAATCACATTGTGGGAGTACAGAGTTACAGTTTGCTACATCTTACCGAAGTGATCTCCTTCCCCAGAAGGTAATAGCCCTCTTCAGGAAAATGCTGACCTGAGAAGTCTTACTCAGAACTGTATTTATTGCATATAATGCTAATTACATGAGCACTCAAACAACATAACAGCAAAAGGAAATTTATTAAATTAGTTCTCCAAATCTAACTCATGCTACACATGAGTAAATATGCAAGAATTATATATGCACTCACCAATTCATGTTAGGGGCTATAATATCCTCCAGCTTCCCCCCACAACATAAACTAAGACTTAGATCTTTTTTAGTTCAAACCCAGGTAGGAGTCTGATTTGTAAGACAGGACAATGCATCAAAGCATAGACCTGGACAGAAGACCCAAGAAAAACTAAAAACCCATTATACTGAAAGGAGCATTCCTTTTCCCTTCAGATCTCTATCCACAGACTTCATATTTACTGCTGGTTTGAAGTTAGCTTTTCTAGAATTTTGAACTTTCTACTGAGTAATAATGTAAGGAGCAAAGATCTATGGAATTAGTTTACCTTTATTACCTATAAAAGTATATTACTATAAAACAGTGCTAAGCCTAACTAAGCTCTCAAAACCAGATAAAAAAGGAATCACAGGAACAAAGTACTGATGCCATAGATACTTCTGAAAGTCCGCTCTCCAAACAGCCATCTTCATCAACTTTATCAGCTGCAATGACTTAGGAAATATATTCATTGAGCAGATCAAAGACAGCATTGACAAAATCTTCCAGAAAGGAAGATAGTGGGTGGAAAGAGAGATGTAAGTAAATGAACTGATTTATTATTTAAAAGTATTGAAAGTTCTGCAGTGAATTTGAGACAAGGGCTTCATTTTACTTGGTTGAGCTTAAATGGCTATCAATGAACTGCCACATATTCGTTCACTTAAACTGCACACAAAGGCAATAACTGTCAGAAATGTAATTTTCAATGTTAAATGATAGAGCTGTTTTAATCATATACATTTTAATAGGAGGTCCATCAGTGACAGTACTAAATTTAAGTATCATAAGGGAAAACCCTCCTAAATTCTGCCAGTCATTTGCAAGTCAAAACCCAAAAAAGACATCCCACAGGTTCCCTTCAGCAGGCAGTTGGAAAATTGATGCTGCTGCCCTAACAAGATCGACTAATACATTTGAGAACCCTGTGGGGAAAACGATTTTCTTTCGAGTGCAAAAGCACTGGGAAGAATAAATACATGAATTAAATGCGAGTCCCATAAATGTGATGCTCAGAATGAAAAATCAGGAGGCTTGTATTGTATTGTATTTAAAGCTAGGGAAGTTGCAGCACCTATGCCTCAGTTTCTCCCTTTCTCGACTGGGAATAAATAATACGTACTTCAGAGCTAAACATATTTCAAAATTAACATGTTCACCACTCAAAGTTGTTATGAAAATAAACCGTAAAAACCTTTTTAAAATATCTAGACTTTCAATTTAGAAAAAGAGATTTCAGTCCTTGTCTTACTATCTGCTACACCATCTTAAGTTGCTACACTACCTGCAGCTGCTCAACTTAACCACTTACCTTTTATTCCTCTAAACTTGCTTAATGCTTAAAAATATAAGGAGAGCTGAAACTAAAAAATGCAGCTATATGGCCAAATATAAAACAGTGAATTTAGGATATAAATCCACTCTTGCTTCAACAATGTAAAAATTCATAGTACGGAGGTTAAAAAAAAAAAAAAAAGACTGTAACTGACAGTATTTTTTTCAAATGCCTAGAGCTGTTTGCAAAGTCAGTGTTTTATTAAAATGCACAGGCAAAATTTGTACATATGTGATTATCTGTGGAAACTAAAAAGCTCTTATCTTTTGTCTGTCTATAAATTCCATGCATATTAATACCAGAATTAAAAAGGTGCAGATCAACACTGCACTGCTGATAGAAAAAGTGACGAAAGCCCAAAACAGCTTCCTGTTTTCAAGTTTAGCATTTCTAAGTCTCACTCATTATGTATTTTTCCACTCATATCAGTTTAGCTAAGTAACTTACCGAGATAGAAGCAGCACTAAAAGCACTAATAACTGTAAATCTGCATTCACTATTTTTCATGTAGAGTGAACTTATATTAAACACACAGTTGGTATGTTTACTTACAGACTGTGAGAGTACTGGAAAGAGTCTAGTTTTAGAAAACATTCATTCTTGTGCTTTTACACATAGATAACTGGATAAAGCAAATACACTGTACAGCACAGCCTCTGATATAGGTGTACCCAGCACCCAGGTTAAGCATGGTCAGGTTCAGTGAGCCTGCAGGGCTGACCAGACTGTTCAATCATTACCCAATTAAGTTAACATAAATGGAAACTCAGACCATAGTCTCACAATGCCAAAGTTACAGCATCAATACCAGTTTACCGAGACACTGGCTTATAAAATTAGTGTTGATGTTAACATTACATCACATCATACCAACACCATGGAAAGATCCTTTATGCTCAGCAGAACATCAGACTAAAAAGACATCCAGACTTTCTAAGTAGAAGTAAAAGCATTTTATTTTCCAAGACAATATAAAACTAAAACCAGAGATATCAAGATAATCAAGTTGTGAGAACTGGATTATCTCCATCCTAGAACAGAAAGATGAAAGAAACCTAGCAAGTTAATAGGGGAAGCATTTTTTACTACCAAAAAGTAGTATACTCTTTGTATTTCAGAAAGAAAATTATTATTTCAGTTTTCTTTAATTACATGAAAAGCCTTAGAACAAATGTTGAAAAAAGGAATGGTTAGCAGTATAGTAAGAGAAAGGTAGAATAAAACACAGTGTGTGTTTATCACTGGTGAGACACTAAGATACACTGTACAGTATTTCATTAGATGGATTAATTCCACTGAAAAAAAAAAAAAGAAAAAAAAGTTGTAGAACTAGTATGTCTGGATTTTAGTAAAGTTTCAATAAACTGGATATAGGAAAACAAACCAAATTAGAGACAGCATAGAGCAGCACAAGAATATGAACATGAGTTAAGAAGTATCTTGCAGTAGGTCTATCCCACCAATAGGGATGGAGGACGTAAGTAGACCTCAGGGTTTAGCCTCAGGCCATATTTTAGTTAAATTTATTGTCTAATCACATTGGTATCAAGAGTGCTGATGAAATTTGATTGCACTGAAGTTCACTACAGAACCAGGCCATCCAAAGTCTTTTAGTAAAGACTTTCTAGTCCACAGCTTTGACCACAACGGTTTTACTTAATAGATCATCCTCATCTCCTATTCCCTAACTCTAGTTACAGAAGACAGAAGTCCATTTTATTCAGAGAAAATATGTCTTTTTTAGTGAGATGCAGTACACAAGGTGGCCAAACAGCATTCTCCTCTCCTCTACTGAGAAATTAAGAAATGGCAGCTTTCTGAAGAATAGTGGCTGCACACAACTTTCTTCATACCATTTGTTGATATTCATTGAAAAAATATCCTCTAAGTGAAGAATAATGGAAAAATAACAAACAATCATTGGAAAGAAACACAGTTTTCAAAGTCACACAAAACACACTTCAGATTTGCTATGAATTAAAGCTCACTGAAATAATTGTTTTCTCTGTTAGTTTGATCATCTAGATTTAGAAAATGCCCTGACATAAAAAATAGCCTGGCACTAACCTTAAAGGCCATTTCTTTAACTCCATTTAAAACCAGTTAGCTACCAAAACCCACAGTCTATGCTTAAAGAAAATGAATCTTGGAGAAATTACATTATGCTATTTGCACATAGTAAGTTGATTGAATCCTTCCAAAGTGCAAGGTTCAATTAATCTTTAAACTGAAGATTCATGAGGAGGGGAAGGGCTGCTAAGTACAATACTGGCTAGCAGGAAAGTAAAGCTTCAGTAAATGGAAGAGGTCTTCAAATGAAATTTAAAATGAGATGAACTGGAGAGATAAGGGGACATAAAAAGATTGTTCCAGACTGGGGATTTGCAGAAAAAACGCTGGTAGAGCAGACAACTTATCTGGGGAACACAGCTGTTTGACATAACCCTAGCAAAGCAAGCATTAAAACCATCTCCTCAGGGACAGTCGCTTCCAGATCTCCAGTTTTGCATTAACATAGGCCACTTTCTGCATGATGAGGACAAGATAAAGCACAATTTTAAGAACAAGTTGTTTATAGTTCATAATCAGAAAAAAGGAATCATAATTGATTAGGTCACTTCTGGTCCTCTCTAGAGCACTCTGTTGTATGCCAAAGCAAGTCAAGCTCCCCTGTGACAGATGTAAAGCAAATGCAAAAGGTAATTTCACTGCAAGAGATTTACAGCAAAATACATTTACTGATAACTCCTGTGCAATTTTATAATAATATGCTACTATAAGAGACTGATAAAGAGCTAGGTCTCAGACATATAGCTATAGTGCAGCAAGTTTCTGGCACACATTTACTAACAACTACTACTAAACCACATAGAATGGTTCACCTCATTCAGAGTCCTGTTGATGGTAGCATTTAGTTATATTTTACCAGTATGCAAAGTTATGCAGCATAAGAAAGAAAAAAAAAAAAAAAGACTACATGTGCAGAAGACTTCACGCCTCAGATGTTTCCTGGGGAGTTAATGAGTTCCTACATACAGAATTCTGCAACAGAATCTTTCTCAGGAAAAGGAAAATAAAATTCCTTTCATTCATTTAAAGTTGAGGATGGCTGCTCTCTCCAGCCTTTCCCACATTCTTTATATTTCCCCCGAACTAAATGTTTAAAAATATTTATTAATTATATGAAATTCAATTATAAATCATTAGATTCCAGATGTTGCCTACAAGCAAAAGCCCTTAGAGACAACATGAAAAGATAGCCATGCATACCAGGTGCCACATAGCTTTGATTGCTGTTTAAATTCTCAGCTCTAGCTAAAAAGTAATACTGCAATAAATTCAATGAGCACAAAAATGCACAGGAAAGCAAAACAATTATAATTAGCTCAGTGCATACTGCAGCAGAATGACCTAATTTAAAAAGTGTTTTGCAAAGCAATTCTCATATTGAAAGGCAAGTACATAGAGCAAAACAAAAATTGTAGTTTTGAGATCCATGCAAGAAAGCACCAGAAAGTACTCACAAAGGGAGAAAGCAGGGAATAGCACACATTTTCCATTTCTGACAGGCTTCTCTCATTTTCCTCGTTTGTATTTTATTTTTAAACAAGAAGAACTTCAATATCAAGAGCAACTGTTAGCACTTTACTGACATAAGGCCTCCTGGCCATCTGAAGTACTGGGACTAAGACTACTGACATTTTCATTCTGTTACCTTACTCTTGCTTGTTAGTATATTTCCCCTAGTAAAAATCTGCATGTTTTTTTCCCTCCATTCTCTTCTAGACGGCCAGTTACCCAGCAAAAGGCATGGAGGAAAAGGTAATAATTACTTTGGATATCAACAAAAACCAAGTGAGGATGACTTTAACATAGTCAACTCTTTACAAAGTAAAAGGATATGGAAAGACTATGGGAAGACTTTTAATAGCAATTACCCTCTCTAACACCTACAAAAGAGCCTGGAAACATAAAATTATGCTGTGATCAGACGCTTTTACTAGTTTGCTGGTCTAGTCATCATCTCTACTTAGTACTATACTTTCCACCGGAATCATAAATAATTCTTTAAATAATATTAGACACATTTGTCTATAGAAGTCTCAATGCAAATCATTAAGGAATACTTGAACCTCCCATGAGAAAACCATCAAGAGAGACAGAAGCCTAAAGATTTAATTTTTTGAAAACTCCAACTGAGACTTTTCAAGTTGCATTGTTTTGCCACCAGCACATCTATATGGACATTCCCCAGCCATATTGCATAAACAGACTGCATGAGGAGCACGACTGGAAATATTTTGGAATCAACTGGCCATGCACCCAGTTGCATTATTTCTGCATGCTTAATAGAAAAATAATGATTAGAGCACTCAAGTATTAAAAATTTTAACAGCCAAATCAAGCATATAAAAACATCGGACTGGCAACAATAAAAAAAAGGCATTGTTATTGACCAGCTATCAAAGTATGGGCAATTTTATTGAACTGTGGGATACTGCAATGCCTGCAAGAGAATGACCAGTTTATAACATCTAGATTGCATGGCACATGGTTTGGCTACGCCTCACTTTTACAGTGGAAAGATGGGAAGATGTACCCAAAATATTAAGGCAGGTTTGTAGCAGAGAATATGTATAAATACATATATATTTATTATACATGCATGTAAGACAAGTGAATACAGTTGAGAAAGATACTAAACTTTCACACCTGCCTTCCATGACTGCTACGGGTAATGTACCATGGAAATGAGGGAAGAAAGAACAAAATCTGTACTTCATAGATTTTTACCACTGATAAAAATAAGGAAAGTCTTGTATAACAGGAAGACTATAATGAAATTTTGTCCGCAAACAAGTGTTCCCATCATGCTGTCTAACAGAAACCATTACCTCTATCCATAAACTTCTCTTGCTTGCATTCTGAGAACTGCAGGATTACTGAGGTAGGAAGGGACCTCTGAAGCCTGCTCCAAGTCTGAAGCCTACATCCAAACTTGAAGCAGAGTCATACAGAGTGGATGGCCAAGGGCTGTGTCCTGTCAGTTTGATTATCTCTAAGGGTGCAAGACTCCATAAACTCTCTGGGCAAGTGGAAGGAGCTTACACATATATATGAAACACAGTTATCATCACACAAAAGGTATGTGATTGTTCTCCTGTTCCCCAGCTCTCTGCTTGTCAATTACTTGAAACAGAGTTGTAGGGCAGGGAATCCCTCCGCAGGTGCTTTGTTACCACATCGAGCAAAACCAAATTCCTGATCCAGACTGGGCTGTTGTGATCTTTGGATTTTATTCCATGAACTTGAAATCATACTTGGTTGTTACCTACGAAATTATATTTAATCTGTACTTGCTGTACGTGAAACAAATTGATAATAACTCAGTTTTAATAATAGAACACAGTTCAAAGAGTCTATGCTATAAATCATTAATCGAAGCTTGAGATGAACAGTACTTGTACTTTGAAAAGTGGAGACAAAGATTCTTAAAATCTCTCAAGCAAAGAGAAGTAACTTTGGAGTAATACTGCACACTGTAGACTGACTTGCTGCAACAGCAAATTGTGATGAATTATCTGATGGGTGGAATTTTACCAGGTCCACACAAAAACATTGGAATGAATCGTGACCTACCAAATAAAAGAGGAGCAGCTCTAGCCAAAGCATCCCTCCCTTCTGCCAGCATCTACCACTAATTAATTTTCCATTTTTTTTAAATGGGAACAAACAGAAGTGATAAAATGGTTTCTGGCAAGCTGAGCCTGAATTGACGAACTGTGGAATAATCTATCATGAAGATAACACAAAACCAGATGAAAACAGAAAGTTAAAGCTGAACATACCAGGCAAAAAGCCCTTTGTAAAAAAAACAAAAACAAACAAACAACAAAGCCCTCCCCTACTTTTCAGTTCAGGGAGAGACTTTCAAACAGAAACCTCAGGAAAGTTAATTAAAAAAATAGATCTAAAAATCACTTAAGAAAAAGTGACAGAAACTGCTTTAACCATTGCTATTAGATTGAGAATAAATACTATACCCCAATGGCTTAAGATTCTCCATCTTACTCCAGTTTCGTTGAGTGTAACTACAGTGCATGCTGCACAAAATCGGAGTACCTTTGCATTTTCAGATCTTCACAGGCTGTCTAAACCAAACAGCTAATTTAAACCTAGTTGCAGTATTCCTCTTGTAATGGCTGTAAACTGAGGACAGCACAGACAAGTTGAAACCTGTTGAAGAGTCTTTATAGAGCTCATGCTCAGTAAAAAGCATCCAATAGGGGAGATATTTTCTTGTTGAAAGACCTGCTACAGCTGCTTTAAGCCATTTAGAGTAAATACAGGGTAGTGTGAAAAGAAAGTCTTTTATGAAGTAGGTCTTACATTTCATCAGCCCCAAAACACCACTTTCAGAACAAGAGTTTGCAGGGGATCAGCACTGAGAGTCCTGCCTGAGTAAATGGAAACTCACTTTTTCAAGTTATAAACAAAATTAAGGGCAGCAAATACCTATAGTCACTTTCTGTTTCCAAAAGAGTAACTAAATTCTAGTTTATACTCAAAGTTGTAGCAATTATTGTTGGCTGTCAAATACTGAAGAAAAATGGATCTGCTTTAAAAAAGCACTGTAAAACTCGGATAAAGCATCCAGGAATTAGGAATTTTACTGATCTTCATCTAATGGCAAACTTTAAGATATGAATCAGTATGAAATGGTTAACTACTGTAGTTGAAATGGTATACTTTTCATACTGTAGCTGTAGTTGTTCATACAGTATGAAATACTGTAGTATGAAATGGTTAACTACTGTAGTTGAGCTTAATAACACTAAAAATAAACAGGGAAACCCTCAAACTTTTTTGATTATTCACCTTGATTAACACTTGATTATGTTCAAAAGCTAGTGACTACACAAGTTGGTGCTACATACTTTTTATTGCACTAAGCACTGATGGTCTTCTAAGGCTAAGAGCTTTGAGGCAGAAAAGAATATAGCCTCCGAGTCCCACATGGTAGGTGAAGAATTTAAAGCATATATTCAGAGGGTCCTTGAGTCACTTGAACTCAGTGGGCATGTTCCATGCTAAAATGCAAATAGAACCACCATTTTTTTCTCGAGTACAGAATGCAACTTGAAATATTTAGATGTGACAGTGGCCAAATAACAGTTAAAATGCTTTCTGTAAGGAGCAGTAAGTTTGTGGCTGAACATAATACCCTGCTTTCCCTACTTTCTATGAAATAACCTTGAAGTTTCTGGAGGGTAAACCCGTAATATTTTACTTATGAATCTAACAAAACCAATTACCTTTATTTTCCATTCTTCAACCACTGTGTGCATAAGGATGCGCTTAGAGAGCAAGTGAAATGAGTGCCGGGAATTTGCATGAGCATTTAGCTCTACCAACACAAGCCACCCATGAGAACAAGCATAATGTGCTTAGGACGAGCCTGTGTGGCCTAACCCAACAATTTTTACAGTACAGCAGCCTGACAATGAAAATAAATGAGTTAGTGAATGTTCCCTCGATGAAGTCCTTGTAATGAAAAGAGAGAAGAACACTAAATAAGGATAAATACTAGAGAATACTGCCTCACTGAAGGAAAAAAGTTAATTTGGGTGACTGTGTTTAGTCCTTCTTTAATTCCCATGACCCCTTCAAACAGGGTCTGAATTCAGGTTTCTAAAGTCTTTTCTGCTTTTCCTTTCCTTCAGTCAGCTCAACACCCTTGACAGGCTCATAAGCATACACTACCTACATGTACTGCCAGGCTTCTTTCCGGCAATGTGCCCTTGGGTTGAAATAAAACGTATGAAGTCAATTTGTTTAGAAATAAATAACAATGTATTTATAACTGAGGTCACCCACAGTTAACATAAGCCTCAACAGATCTAACTCAGTTCTGGATAACTATAGGAAACATGTCTAACAGTGTGGAGAATGTAATTCTTTAAGACAATGCTGTTTGAAAACTGATTTCTACATGAGTAATATTGGGTAATTTCCCCCTTTCTCTTTTAGCTTTCTAGTCTTAGTAGCTAAGCTACTAATAGGATTAACTGGCAAGTGCCATGATGAATTACTTAATATTAAAAAAATACTAGGGTTTTCCAGGATTATAATGATATACAGATATTAGAAAAACTACCTTAGGGCAAAGCTACACATAGCTAAGAAATTTTCAGCCTGAGAGAGAATACACAGATTTTTTCCTGGACAATGGGTTGAAATATTCATTGCTATTTCAGGCATTACTGAACGATGGCCTGTTTCAGGACTTTTCAGATTCCAGGAGTTAAGGGGTAACTTTCCACAACAGCACTCTGACTGTAGGAGATAAAAGACTGTTTATTCTTTTTTTCACAGGGGAGGGAAACAATGACAAAAGCAGGAAGGCAGCAGTAATGCAGAAATCTGGAGGTGATGATAAAGGGTAGGGAGAATGAAGAAAGCTGTTCACATAAATCCATTCTGGCCAAAATCAGGCAGGTGACAACCAAGTATATATGACATTCAATTGAAGTGCGAATCATCATTTTTCAATCTAGTGATGAAAGAAAATTTTTGATTTTGTTGGGTGTGACAAGTGATTTGAAATACAGAACACAAACTGAAGTTTTCAAACCTTTGGAACACAAGGTTGTGTTGTTTTCCCTGAGAGCACTGTACAACTCTTAAGACCAGAAGGGACACTGCATTTGTCCAAAAGCATTGCTGCTGCACTCTGAGAAGTACACTTAATTGATAGTGACACATTCCTGCTTCACTCTCAACATCTTGCAAGCAGACAGAGCTAGCCAAGTAGCAAGCTGGTATAACCCCTAGCTAGGAGAAAACTTTAGATAGTGACAAATGGTAAAAATTAGTACCTGAGAGCAAGGCAGATCTTAAAATAAGAACTGCTTAATAAAATACAGTGAATGAATGTAAGGATATAAACATTAACTGTATGAGGAATAATTTAGCTGCAGTAACAGCTACAGAGAATTCTAACAGCATTTCTCTTCGAAAGAACAAGTTTTGTTGTTCAGGAGATTTAATTCATACCCCCCCAACATTTTAGAAGGGACTGAAACAGCAGTAAGCAAGAACATAAACACAGTGCCCCCTGCAGCCAGGTCTCTTTTTAATACCTCATCTTGGGTAACCTAACAGTATAACCCAATCAGTACCATTTCCCAAGAAGTTTAATTAAGCAGAGCACAACTAAACAAATTGTTATTTATTAGTGGACCAAGCCCCCACCATTTGACGTCACACTGTCTGAGGCATTTCATTACTAAGACAAATACAGCAAGAGTTAACTTCTCCCCTCAAACCCTCCCATTTATCATTATCATTTTGTTGGTGAACAGATCTCTTCCATCACTCTTTACTGCTCCAAAACTTTCAGACCATCGCCAAGTCTTCCTGTTTTTCATTTTAGCAAATCTTTAAAACAGGAGTGAATAAGTAAAGACCTCAGAGACAGTAGCATAATTAAGAATAACTTGTTTCTTTAGAAAATTGTGCTTTTAGACAAATAGCCTTTTATCAGATCAGAGCACCCAATAAAAGGTAACTGCATTGAGATAAAACATTAGATTTCTGCAAAGAGCATGTTTAATGTTCACATTAAGAGAATATGGAGTCTGCACTTGAGACAAATACAAGAGCATTTACGCAGAAATTCCAAAGTACAACACATGCTGCAGCTCACAGGAGAAGCACATCAGTTCTTAAGCCCCAAGACTAAACTCTGTGTGAAGTAGTCTTCCTGTGAAGAAGACTTTCTAGTCTTCATACATTTCTTCAGTAATTTAGATTAATAAGGCTGTTTCTGTGTAGAAACAGTTGAACATATTCAGGAATAAGTAGTTAAAGAGTTAAAGCCAAAAATTTGTACTGAAAACCAGTAAAGCTTCAAAGTTTAATTTTTCATCATCATTAAAAGGATGGATTACAAAAAGAGGAATCTTGCCTATTCTTTGCCTATTTGTATTCTTGTTCATAGAAATATAAACAAATATTTTATTTAGTTTTTGTTTTTCTCTGGACAACTTCAAATAATCTCAAATCAAAGATCCAGATTTCCAAAACCACTAGCATTAGGAAATTTCACTTATTGTCAGATGTTGCTCATACTAAAATTTTAATTAAAAAGAAACCCCCTTCAAAACTGATTTCAGGTTCAACTACTTCAAGTAACTTTTCTTAGAGAGGCAGGACTGGATAGGTACGCTATATGTTAGCACTTGTACCATCCTTAAATTGTATTTCCTTTTTGTTGCATTTTATACATAAAGTTATTATGACCTATACTCGATATTTGCCCCCCCCCCCCAAAGAAATTCACCAAAGCTTATTGAATAAATCTAAGCTCTTCTAAGGTAACTCTCATGCTGAAACAGTAGCATTTTATACTGCTTTCTAAGAATTGCTAGAAAGCCATATAAAATATCTTTTAAATATCAAATACATCACAGAAAATTAGGTATTTTTTCACAGAACTTTCGTTCATAAAGATCTTAGAATTGTGAATACAAATATTGCAAGTTAATATTTCAGCTGTTGTTATAGAGGCTGGTACCTCCACAATGCTGTTGCTATAGCTCCACTGCTACTGAGATCATATCTCTTTATAATGAATAGGTAAATATACACAAACAAACCGTTGAGAGATACAGATACTCATCTATAAACCCAGGCAAGAGTAAACACTGAAAACTTCCTCCTCAAAATACTTTCTGCAGTAGGTAAACAATTAAGAAGGATACAGAATCTTGTACATTTTCCCCATGTGGAATTATTCAGACAAGTATTTTTACAGCACACATCTTTACTGTTTGTATATCAGCAGCATAAGTCTCTCACCATCTTAGAACATCATCATACAGAAAAGTCCTGGAGTAAAAGACAAATCTTAAAAAAAAAATATTTAAATTACAAGAATGTCTAAAATGGACTGACCAATCTAATGAAATGAGACATCCAAGTGAGACCTCACTTGGAGTATTGTGTGCAGTTCTGGTGTCCTCAACATAAAAAGGACATGGAACTGTTGGAGTAAGTCCAGAGAAGGGCCACGAGGATGATCAGGGGACTGGAGCACCTCCTGTATGAAGACAGGCTGAGAAAGTTGGGGCTGTTCAGCCTGGAGAAGAGAAGGCTGCGTAGAGACCTCATAGCAGCCTTCCAGTATCTGAAGGAGGCCTATAGGGATGCTGGAGAGGGACTCCTCATTAGGAACTGTAGCGATAGGACAAGGGGTAACAGGTTCAAACTTAAACAGGGGAAGCTTAGACTGGATATAAGGAAGAAGTTCTTTACTGTTAGGGTGGTGAGGAACTGGAATGGGTTGCCCAAGGAAGCTGTGAATGCTCCATCCCTGGTGGTGTTCAAGGCCAGGTTGGACAGAGCCTTGGGTGATATGGTTTAGTGTGAGGTGTCCCTGTCCATGGCAGGGGGGGTGGAACTAGATGATCTTAAGGTCCTTTCCAACCCTAACTGTTCTATGATTCTATAATAGTTATTCTCCAGCCTGCACTCAAACTAAAAAGTTCATTAAATGGGAACCAGATTATAAGCACAGTAATTTTCATCTCACATGCTTCTTAAGGCAGGTAATTTCTCAGTCCTTCTGAAGAGCATTGTGTACTTACAGACTATTTATTCCAAGGTGGATTCAGAGGAGGAGTAAAAAGATATCTGGAAAAACATAAGCTTTCATTTTTCTGAGCTGCATTGCTTTAGGTCAGCTGCCTGTGCCTTTAGAAAAATGAACCTTCTGGCATTTGTCAGTAGGCCCAAATACTGTGAAATGCTGAAAAGGTGAAAGAAAAAACTTTCCCCGCACTGCCTTCCTATCTGATCTTTTGTCTCATATGTTCCCCTCAGGGATGTACAAGAAATTTCTCTGAATAATTTAGAAGCACCTAGACAGAAACCAGCTTCTACTTCTGAACAAAAAGACTGGGTAAGAAGCTGACTGCAGCTGTTCTACTCTGCTTTATCTGGAAGAAAACTGGATTAAAGAAAGAAATTTTCCTAACAGAGTAAGTATCGAATACATAACTGTATATAAACAAACTTCTGCATTTATGCTGGGGAAGGCACATTCATACTTAAGGCTACACACTCCTTTGAGGGCAAGATTGATTCTCTATACCTTTTGAAAACCCAAGAAATCACATAGCATGAAGTAATCAATCAACATGTAGAATTCAACTCTTAATTTGGAATTAGAAGCAGAACAACTGGTCTTTATTCTAGACTACAGTATCCAACTCTTTTCTTACTATGAGCCAACTTTATTTCCCAACAGCACTGAATATTAGGCAGATACAAATGACTTTTCTGCAGTTTCTGTTAGGACTGAAATAGTCTTACTGCCTGCAGATCCTTTCTATGTCCCAACACACAGAGAAAAGAGAATAAAAAGTCAGAAAAGACTGTTTACAAAGCTATTCTGCTAATACGCACCCAAAACTCATAAGCCATGGGTTACCCATACCAAGTTCAGATTTTCACAACAGTTATCATCAGCTGAAACAAAGTACTTACGAATGTGGGCTCAAGACTTACCAGCCTCTGCATACTTTTCACGTGGGTAGGACTAATAGATAAGGCCTCTTCATACCAGCGTTTGGCTTCATCAATATTTCCACGAAGTTCAGCCACCTGACCTCTCATGTAGAGAACATAGTGCGACATTGGAAAAAGATTAGCTGCTTCCTGGGTACACGCTGTGGCCTCAGCAGGCTTCCCAATTCCTATGTAGACTTCAGCTGTGGAAGGAATGTGAGGACCAATTAATGATTCTTGCCTCATCATACAACGACTAGATCTTGTCACTGTGCTGTACTTGTAAATAGTTTCATTCTAAATAAAGACTATTCCCCCCCCAAAATTAAGAGAAATTATTACACAAATTATTTTAAATTAATTATTCTTCTAGGAAAGTTGCTTTACTAAATGTGATAGGAATTTGAACCTCTAAAAGGCTGTTTTAAACACAACAAAACCTTCAGAGTTTGTTATACTTAACTGAAATCTAGGATTTTTTTATTTAAGTTTTATTTTTAAGATGTGAGCATGCCAGCACTCCAGTACTATTTAAGAACAGAAAACCCAACACAAAACAGCACACAGAGATCCTTACAGTAGGCAAGAAAACCAAACTAGTTATGGGGTTTTCTGAATTTCACATGTCAGCCATTAAGGAAGCAGTAGCAATTGCTCCAGCTACCAACCACTAAATGGCTAGTCTGGTTCTAAGTTTCCTATCTCAGAGTACTATTATAATAATATTATGATAATGAAATATAATGTTATTTGATATGAAAAATTGCCATGTTAAGTTAGCATCAGGTGTGAATTGCTTAATTGGTGTTCTGATTTGATATCATTTGTTCATATTTCCAAGCATTTTATCTACAATATCCTCCAGAAGCTAAAAGCATTTAACTCTGTAGCTTGAATTTTTTTAATTTTTTTTTTTTTAATAAATAAAGAAGCTGTATTTAATTTAACATAAATCACTCCTAGAGGAAAGCAGATAAGTAGCCTGCCACACACTTGTCCAAATCAGATTGACTAGAAGGGAAAAAAGGTTCATTCAGTAAGAGATTAACAATTTACAATAGACGTATTTGCCTTCAGTAGCTCTTAGGACACTCTTCAACACTGCTATTTCACTACCCTACTGGATTATCTTAATCTCTTGCTGGAAGAGTAGGAGAAGAGAGGAATAAAGAAATACTATATACAAGAAAAGGATGATAAAGGTTCTGGCTTGGGTTACCTAGTTCTTTTACATTGGTATAGACCCTAGAAAAACTGAACCTCAAAGTAATTGTATAAGTGCATTCTACTGTATCACACTGTACAAATCTTCTAGATTAAGGTTTGAATCTAAATGCTCCATCAAAACGGCAAAGTGATCTATCACTGTTCAAGCCATGCTTCCTACTGTACAGTACAAGGCCACCCACCTTGGTTTAAAGGCTATCAGATAAGGATCTCACACTACAGTAGTGGATTTGTGATTATGCCTAAAACTCTGAATGGGACTAATGTCTGAGTGCCTTTAAAGAAGCTCTATTCTGAGATAATTTTATCAAATTTAATAGTATCCCTAACTAGACAATTTCAGTACAGCAGAGCATATAAACCTTAACTTACAGGTGATACCTGCTAAGCATATTTATTTTAATAAAAATCAGTTTGTAATGACTAACAAAAAGCAGACTTTCAGGAGCAGCTCGTGAGTACAGTTTAAAGGTCCTACTAGTTTTCTTTTTTTTTTTTTTTTTTAACCAATTTTTGTAGGGTTGCTGGATTAGATCGTATTCTTTCTCTAAGAACTTATCTTACTGACGTGAGAACATACATATTTTCTTAGCAAAAGAGTTTTATTTTGCTCCTAAGTTGACTCAGTGATTTCACAGAACATGTTCTACATAACACAAACAGTACATCCGTATGGATGTAGGGATTAATGCAGTATATTTTTAGAAACTAATGAAATGTTTTTAATGGAAAAATATCTCATCCACATGAGGAACTAAACCATGAAATTGCAGATTCCGCACCACTTGGATTTTTCCCCTAACCCTAGAAGAACCGCCTACCCTAGTCAGAGATGATACTGTATGACTGAAGAATAGCAAATTAATATTTTCTAGGATTTTACTTTTACTAGCTGCTGGTGAAATCCAAAGAGCAAGTTGTAGCCATTATTTGAGAGCCGGACATACAGCATAAAATCTGAATTGAACCAAGAGGGCTTTTTATTGAAAAAAAAAAACCAACCAAAACAAACCCTAAACTATTTTGGAAAAGCTTCGGGTACTTCATCCTTGAGTGCTTTTCTAAAAGCTATACAGTCAATATACTGTATGAGAAAGAAGATTTTAGTGAATATAAAATACACTACATTATTTAAATGCTAACCATTGGAGCTCTCCTGGTGTTATTGTCTCCTCTCCAGCATCATCAGACTTGAAACACTTTTAAATACACACTCTCAAATTGTTTAGTGAAAAGATATGAGAAATATAACTTACACAGACTGTAAACATACTAAGTAAAAGCTATGATTACTAGAAAATAATATGTAGAAACTAAAAAATTACTTTTATTTAGTACCACAATAATTCTAGACTGAAAAATAAGTAGAGATTAACTAATTTAACAGACTGCAGTTGAAATTCTGTATTCCTTGAGGGGAAACAATTATGGTAGCAATGGCTTTTAACATTAGCCAATAAAGGCTGCAGTACTGCTTAGAAATTATTCTTAGGCTACTGTAACATATACTAAATCTTGCTTTCTTGCTTACTAACTGCAGCAGATAAACTTGACAGTTATTAACAGACCTTCCTAAAAGCATTAGACAAAATAATTCCTTTATTTTTGAAGCTATTATAGGCTTATTTTAAAAATAACTCCTCTTCTCCACCAAAAGTTATGATACCCCTATAGAATATAGAGCAGGCTTTTTGAAAAAAAAAAAAACAACAACCCAAAACAAAGTACAAAAGAATGAAAGTTGAGCTTGTGGCTAGGTGTCAAGCTTTAAAGTTCATTCAAGAAATTTCCGAAACTGAAGGAAAACTGTTCATCCTGAGATAATGACTTCAAACTGAATACAAATCTTAAATGCCAACATGGCAAATTCAAATAAATCAGTTGCGGAAAACTGACAAGTGCCAGCAGATTTTGTAGGAAATCTCAGACAGGAGCAGTAGTCTGAAGGGAAAAATGAGGTGCCAAGTCTGATGTGCTCTTCTGAATGTACCCAACTAGAGAACATGAATAATGCCTTCTGGGTCAAACCCCTCCAGCATTTACGCTTGCATTTTATTGAGAGATCAGTCTATTTTCCAGTCAAGCTGCATAGTTCAGTCCTGCTACATTTCTCAAAGGACCATCACAGCCATTGATCATTTAGGGAAGAGGTCTGGCTTTTAATAATGAGTTACTTGGGAATGCTCTAAATGTAGAAGTAATTTCATTTCACATTTTAAAAAAAGCTTGATTTTCCACCTTTACATTGTATGCCCAGAAATGAAAGGCTGAAACAGTCCATTAATAAACACAAGATGAAGAATTAAAAGCCAGTTACTGTGTTGTCCTGGGTTTAGCAGTAGCAGTCAATTTTTCTTCTTCTTAGTAGCGGGCGCAGGGCTGTGTTTTGACTTTCCGTCTGGGAACAGCACTGATAACACCGATGTTTTTAGTTGTTGCTCAGTAATGTTTACTCTGACCAAGGACTTTATGAGTCTCACGCTCTGCCAGGAAGGAGGGGAGGCCAGGAGGAAGCAGAAACAGGACACTTGATCCAAGCTATCTAAAGAGGTATTCCATACCACAGCATGTCATGCCCAGAGAGGTAACTGGGAGTTACCCAGAAGGGCACTCGCTCTCTTCGGGGTCGGGCTTGTTTCAGCGGGTGGTGTCGTATTCTCTTCCTTTGTTATTCCTCTTCTCATTATTATCATTGGTAGTAGCAGTAGTGGTTTGTGTTATACCTTAGTTACTGAACTGTTCTTATCTCAACCCCTGGGAGCTACATTCTTTCAGTTTTCCTCCCTATCCTTTGGGGGGGGGGGGGGGGGGGGGGGGAAGAAAAGAAAGAGGGGAGAGTGAGTGAACGAGTTGTGTCGCTGGGTTTAAACCACGACAGTTCTTTTTGGTGCCCAACGTGGGGCACAAGGGGTTAAGATAACGACAGATCTGACCAGAGTGTGTCTACTCGTATTTGTGATAAGCATTCATTGTTTTAGATTAATAGTCACTCGTCACAATGCTCATTTTTTGGCTCTCAAAGTTGTTCTCTTGATCTCACAGTTTCAGTATATCATACCTTACTTAGAGCCGGTATTTGCTGTGCTAGTGTTTTTCAAGTGTGGGGCTTGGGCTAAGGTTCTTGTCTCATTGTACTTTATGGTAATGACTTTTAATGCAATAGAATCATTGATCATGAAACTGATCTGGCTTATGTTCCCAGTGTGGTCACCACCTTTATAGTTTGGGAGGTATATAATAAAAGTGCTTAGCAATTAAACATCTTTTTTCTCCTTCTCGGGTGGTCAACCTGTGAAGGAGACATTCTTTTACCCTCCCTGTCAAAAAATCAACTTCTTAGGACTGAATATCATATTAATTTACACTAATGACAGATGGAATGACATGGTGTATCTGTAAGAAAAAGTATCTTCTTTCATTTTCACATCATATTTATTACTTTGGGTAAATATATTCCATTAGGCTTTGCATGTATTAGAACTCTTCCTTGTCTCTATAATCATACAGGAATAATAAATCTCAATTGTTGCATTTTAAGACTTAAAGCTTATTAAAATTCCTCCTTTCTTCCCCCACAGGAAGTAAAACTATACAGGGTGTCAAAATACTTAAATGCGGCATGTGTCTCAAAAGGGAAGCAGTTTCCCAATGCTAAAGCTCACTTTTATTTAAAGAACATGTGCTGTAAAGGTGTTAAGTAATTTTATCACTATTTTCTATACAAATAACCCTTACATACTGATGAAGATACCTTCCAGAATATCAGCTTTTATACGCTCCTGGGAGGAAAATTTATTCTGAATGTTCCTACAGTAAAGAGCCTTTCTCAAGGCTCAGGGCATTTAGTGCAGTAGGACAAGTAACTGAATAGCATGATACCCAAACACTGAAATGCAGCACAAATTGCCAGCAGAAGCATCAAGAACAGCATTGTTCCAAAGTAGAGAGGAAGTAGACTTCAGGTTGCAGTACCTTCTCTGAAGGCAAACAGCAGCTCCCTTTCATTTCTTGTTTTTTATTTTAATTGCTCCCCATACACAGAGTCAGAGCACTCTTCATACTTTGTTGTGTCTGTATCCTGGATCTTTAACACTTGAGTTCATTCTCCAACCCAACTGTCTCCTACTTCTCACCTATGCTTCCTCCCACTTGGAATCACAAATATGGCCTACAAAACCATGCTTTCTGAGAGAGGTATTTTTGAGAGTGGAAAGTGGTCTGTGCAGCAGATTGCAGCAGCAGACCACCAACATGTATGAAAACCTGACTAAGATGTGAGCTAAAAAGCGATTTCCAAAGTGTGTCCAGACCTCTCCTTCGTGGGCAACACAGCAACAGTCACTTGCATGGACTGGATAAGCAGCAACAGGACATGACCAACAAAAATTAAGAAACAGAAAATAATCAGTGGAATAAGGTGTCAAGGAAGGCTGAGAAATTACCAGCATTATAGATGCTAAGAGTTACTGTAGATGGCCATCTGTGATGGTCTATAAACATTCAAAATCAATGATGCCATGACGCAGGGCATGTGACAACACTATGCTCTGGTGGACCTTGCCTTGCTCTAATTTGTGTTGCTTTCGAGGAGCCCTTCCACCCTCAGATGAGATCACTATTATTAATCACTACCATTGCTCTTTCTTTCCAATCTTCTGGGCTTTAACCTACCATACTAATTAATAACTGGCAGACATTGCCTGTATGACTTTCACACAATAAAACTGTTAATGCAAAATACTTAAATTAAAACACTAAGAAATACATCATTGTTTTGGTGAATGTAAACATGAAGAAAATAAATAATTATGTCACTGAAAAATGCTCAGGTCTGAGAGCAGACCAAAGCAGAACAATCGCTGGCTGATTTCTAAATTACACCTTTCTGATGCAAGTATGTGTACAATGTGTACATTTTCAACTGCGTAAAACTACACTGGATCATCATTTTCTGCTTGAAACTTTATGTAACAGCCACTTGTGATATTGCATTTAGCTTGAGGCTTGAAAGAGCATAACAATACTAAACCCACTCAAGATGAATCCACATTTAGAAAAACAATCCTGGCTCTTTGACGTTAATGAAGCTAGAAGGAATAGAACTACATGAGAGCTCATCATTGCAGCTGCAAGACACAGGTTGCTCAGTAGTACTACTACCCATTATTTTTTTTTACATATGCAGTTATTTTCAATTAAAAACTTCTAATAGCAGGAACTCTATTCAATAATCTTACAAATATTTTTTTCCAACAAACAGAATTACGACATCTCAATTTCCAAATACTAAAATACTCAACGTACTTCAGAAACTTAATTCTTCACAGGAATTCTCTTCAAGAAGAGAGTGTTGCCTTTGTTCTACATAAGATATGACGCCACTGATAGCAGCTGCATTATAAACTTATGTCTTATCTAAATGGAGCAGCTCTAATATGCTTTGTCCTTCTTCACTTGCTCCAGGGCTACACATACACCTGGGAAAAATCTGACCTGACAAGTGATAACAGGTTCTGAATGAAATCAGCAGATTTCTGTAAGTCCTTAGGCTAGCAAGAAAGGGGAGGTGAAAGGACAAGAAAGAATTTTACTGTCACACATTACCTGCATGAAGCCATATTTGAGCCAGAGTCATCCAAGGATGCAGAGGTCCCTGTTTAGGGGCACTGCTTTGCAGAGATGATGCAACTTCAGACAGTGCTTGCTCCACTCTGGAAGCTGCTATTGATGTGGCATGGACTGAACCTGTAGAAGTAATAAAAAATTACCATCATAGAAAGAACAAATGTCATACACATTGGATAAAACATCTAATTGTAACCTCCTCAAACTCCTCAAGATTTAATTCACATGAACTGTTTCAGAGAAGGTTTTTGAAATGTCAGGTTAATCTTCCTTGTTATGAAAGCTTTTATACCGATCTGAAAGACTATACAGAAACCACACTAAACATTGTTAACTATACCTGACACACTTTTGGGTTGCTACTACGAATACTCTCCATTAAACCTGACACCTCCTTTCTGGCAATGTATGATCCAAAAAAAGGTTTGTGATGGAATCATAAACTGAAATCTTCAGGTTGCTGCATGCACTTTGATGCTAGTAATTGCTGTGTCTTTACAGAGAGTGCAATTAGAGGATTATTTTAAGACTAATAACAGTAAAAAACCCAGCAACCTAAAATACACAAGATCACATCATACCCCACCACAAATACCCAATTAAACTGTACTAAACATAAACCTTAGCTGATCAAGAAGGCCGAGTTAAAATGCCTTGTGGCAAAAAAGTACTTTGCATAAAGAACATTCCCAAAGTATACTAAATAAAGGATAATTCTCTTAAAATTAAGTATTTACAATTTAGATTAGAATCTCATTGGCAAATACTACCCTTTTCAAAGTAGTGGAATTAAAAAAGCTTCTGTACCTAAAGAATATCTAATGGCAACTGTAATTTGGATAGCCAAGTACTGACAGCACATTTACACTTTTTTTTTTTTTTAAATCAAATCCATGAATATTTTCAGCTACACTCCTTGTCATCTAAGCTTCAATGTATCTCTAGCTGCTTTAGAATTACATATTACAAAATCTCAAACTAACTAGGCCTAATTGGTAAATAATGGAACTGAAATATTTCATATTGGAATAGATGAGAAGCCCATCAGCATATCTGTAATGGTCAAGAATGGTAGGCACCCCAAAAGAAAGTACTGAATCCCATACAGGTTGAACTGTACCCCACAAGCTCATCCTCATCACTAGCAGTTAAGAAATAAACAAAAGCGTCACTCTTAATATCACAGGCTTTCTAAGAATTTTAACAAGAAGGGATTTGCCACATAAACCATACATTCTTAAAGTGTGACAAGATAAATCAGCAAACCAAAAAAGCAGAAGAAATTCCTAGTAGACAAATCAGTGGAAAGAGAAAAGTTGTCTGCAGGTGTGCAATCCTTAACTAACAGGAACAAGGGGAAAGCAACATAGGACATAGTTAGCATTTCATATTTCATTATGAACAAGCAATTGCCCTGAAGACCTGAAACAGTATCTGGATATGGAGTTTGCTTTCCTATACTGGCTAATGAAATGACTCAAACTCCAGCCTGCAATGTTGAACACTTCTTAAAGTTCTTGTTTATTGTCTTTAAGGCTTAACTTCTAAAGAAATATAAAAGGGAAGTCTAAGCAAGAAGCATGTGGAGTGTATTCCAAGAAAAATACCAGCAAAGGTTGCAATAATAAGCATCAGAAATCCCTTTTTTGTCTGAGATCCATTTCTCTAAATGCACGCCACTGCAGCCTGTCACTTCTTAGCCTTCCAGGGACTAACAACGAAAGAGTCTCCTCATCTATCTAGAAGAATTTGTAAAGAAAAGATGTGATTCACTGACACAAAGGATATCATCTAATCCTTTCCTTCTAAAAAGCAAGTATTCAATTTAGTATTGAAAAGGGCCTATATTTTCTATTATTTACAGCAAAGACTCTGGCTGCTGGCCAGGCCACAAGTAATGTCATCTAGAAAGTGTGCTGTTAGATTTCAAGCCTCTAGTACTTAACCATAAACAACATATGGTAATATATTATTAAAACTTTTTATATATTAATTTCTATATTAAAGGAGAACTATGCTGTGATAAATTTCTTATGAGTTCCAGTACCACATACGTTGAAGTTAAAACAGAGTGGATACCAAGTGCTTCCTATAGTAATTAACTCCTATCCTGGACTTTATTCCAAGTGGTAGAAAAAAGAAAAAACATTTAAAAAACAAACAAACAAAAAAATCAATCTTTCTAGTTTGTTTGGTTTTGTTTTTTTTTTTCCAAAGTGTAACTTTTTGAATTGCTTATGTTTCCTATTTAGGAAAAAGGTATCTCTTAACATATTGCAGCAATTAGTTCTCTGAAGAAAATACACCTATATTCAAAGTAATAGTCTTCAAGCATCCTTCAATAAAATTACTAGGAAATAGTTACTTCCTATCTTTCACTAAATTAATACAACTGACATAAAAACATATTCTAAATTAATAATGAATATTAACAATCTAAAATTCAACATGGACCAAGTAACTGTTCTAGAAATCCAGACAGTAGATTTTCCAACACAATCAACTAAATTTAAGCTACCTTTAAACAATACCCCAAATAAATGGATTCTGGGAGTTTAATTTTAAAGACTAACGTTAATCAGCAGAAAGAAATGTAGTATAATCTTCTCCAGGGCTGTTTGGAAATCCAAGCCTTTGAAATCCTTCAATGCTTCACTTCTATTTGAAATGTAGAAAACTTAAGGATGTTGAAAAACAGCAGAAGAGCATCAATAACTGTTTTTTTTGTTTTGTTTTGTTAAAACCCCTCCTTGCAATGGCTATTAAGATAGATATCAAGCACAAGCCTATACAGTTTCCAAAAGGAGGAGGGATAACCTCTACCACAGCCTTGCATATGTAATCAGCACAGCCACTGTACCCTTAATCACACTTTTACATCTTTTCTACTAACTTTTTTTCATTAAATAACAGTAGTCTTTTGACACTGCTGAATGGTGTCTTTCAGCTACACTGTACTCATGCTGATAGCTCTAACCCATACTCATTTCTGGTCCCTTCAGTTAAAACACAATTAGCTTTCATTTTACAGACAATTAAAAATCATTGAAAGATCAATTAAAATCCTGTCTGCTAAAAAGCTTTTTCCTATCTTCCACCAAATTTTATTAAACCCTTTTCTTATTTAAACTAACTTATGTGAAGTATCTGTTCGTTGTTCTAACCCAGACAGTCACAGATTCAGAAATTTACAGTCGCATTACATTCTAAAATGTATAGTAATTTCAACTATAAATTGTAAAGATACATAGTGGTTTGTAAGAAACTAAGGGTAAAGAGAGGATCTCACAAATCTGATGTAGCCAGTTACTTATTTGGAGGTTCCTTCTTGATTTGCCATAATCTCTGCTCTTTCTTCCCACTCTTATCTGTATTTTTCTTTTTCTGGTCTGCATTCAGTACTTTTAGCCAAACACAAACATATCCTCACTGTCAGTGTTACAATTCACTCAGTTGTAGCTTCCTTCAAATATTCAGATAGAGAGTAGCAGTAATTTCCAGTTTAAAATTTTACCATGTCTTTCACACACACAGGTATCCATCCTCCTCTCACACAACTTCCAGACCTGCTGTTACAGCATGATATTAAAGGATAAAAAATAAATAAATTAAAATACTACAAGTAGTAAAGAGAGTTTAGTTTGAAATATAACAGCATGAGGTCTGGAAAAGCAAGATATCACCAAAATGGGTCCTGGCAACTCGCTTGCATTTATTTAGTCTTCTTCTGAAGCTTGTCTTCAAGGGACCGTCTTTGCAAGGTCTAGAATTCACTACTTAAATTACTTACTGATTATCATCTGGAATCACAATCACATTACACACTGCAAAGTGTGACAGAAGGTCTAGGTCTTAATCATAACAAACTGTTTCTAAAACAACAAGGTATAAGCTCCCACTGAAGTTTCCTATAATGACATTTGTCCAGAATTTACAGTTTCTACTCACCGTATTAACACAGCATCTGCAAGAATCATGGCTATAGAATCATTGAATCATGGAATGGTTAGGGTTGGATCATTCAGTTCCAACCTCCCTGTAATAGGCAGAGACACCTCCCACTAGACCAGGCTGCTCAAAAGCCCCATCCAACTTGGGCTTGAACACTGACAGGAATGGGGCATCCACAACTTCTCTGGGGAACCTGTTCCAGTGTTTCACCACCCTCATAGTAAAGAATTTCTTCCTAATGTCTAATCTAAATCTACCCTCCTTCAGTTTAAAAGGATTCCCCCTTGCCCTGTCACTACATGCCCTTGTAAAAAAGTCCCTCTCCAGATTTCTTGTAGGCCCCCATCAGGTACTGAAAGGCTGTTCTAAAGTCTCTCCTGAGCCTTCTCTTGTCCTGACTGAACAAGCCCAGCTCTCTCAGACTGTCTTCATAGGAAAGGTGCTCCAGCCCTCTGATCGTCTTTGTGTCCCCTTCTCTGGACTCACTCAAGCATGCTCCTCCTGCTTTGGGTGCCCCAGAGCTGAACACAGTACCGCAGGTGGGGTCTCACAAGAGCAGAGTATAGGGGCAGAATCACCTCCCTCAAGCTGCTGGTAATGCTCCTTGTAATGAAGCCCAGCATACACTTGGTTTGCAATTCAATCTCAAATTGAAAACTTCTCAACAGCCTTCTACAAACACAATTTAACCAAGAAGTTAAGTCTTCTCACAGTAACTTTTCTTTTCCAAGTCACACCTACAGTGCAATTTCTGTGAAAAACAAAGTGTTCAATTTATTCCTTCAGGCTTTTCTTAAGATAAATATTACAGTAAAGTCTTCATGAAACCCATTTTTTCAAATATTATTTATCGGTCACCCTATGCAAATAAACATGTTATGACTTCTTCAGTTGTTTCCTTGGTCATTTCCCAATACATTCTTCAGAAAATAGCCTAATGGACATGAACTAAGACATGGACTCTATCAGCACTTAGTTGGCATGCAGACTTGCAGGAACACAAAATAAATTTGCTATGTACATCACATTTTCATTCTGAATAGACTGTCATCCTTGATGAAACACATTAATATCAACTGACAAAACTACTATATTAGGATTTCTTTTTATATCATAACAGAGAATATTACTAAACGGTTTTACATTCGTCACGTTTTCAATGTTTCAATGTCTACACAAAATAAAAAAAAATGCTTTAACAGCAATGCTCATGCAGGAGAAAAGAGGAAAACCCCCATGACTTTCAACTTTACATGCATACAAAGCTGGCAGTAAGAACATTAGTGGTGTGACGTTCAGAGAAGTCTGTGCTAAAAAAGTAATTGCATGATGCAAAAAGGCAGTACCTTCTGCAGGACTAATACATCACTGAAGTGCTGCATTTGATAAGATAGAGCAGCAAGTTTAGCCAAATTAAAAATTTTTCCAATAAAATTCATTAAGTGTCTGAGACACCTTTCACAATCACAAATTACAAAGCTAGCCTAACTTATGGTACAGAGTTATGCATGGAGATATTAGTAGTCAGGTATGGGCAGCACCATTTATACAACATCCTCTCAGCTCTTTGAAAAAGATTTTCCATGCTCAGCCACTGTCAGACATGCTGGTTTATGTAGTTTCTTACTTTTCTCCTCTCCACCAAATTGGTCTCCTGTGCTACCTCATTAAAATCTATGAAAAAATACAGTAATAAATGGGAAAAAAAATAATCCTAGGTCATTATTTCACATCCTGGTTAAAGTAGCAGTAACTTCTATTGATATATATTCTTCATTCTCCCTTATTTAGCTTGGCTTCATCATTTCATTATTTTAAAGTGTACTCTAAAGAGATTTATTCTACAAACAAAATTTGTACCAGAAGAGAAAGCAGTAGTTTATTATGACTCATGACAGCAGTTGCAATGTTGCATTCTGCACCAACATACTACTTAGGAACAGGAGTGGCATAAAATCTCTAATAAAACATTCTGGCAGCTGGCCATTATGCTATATAAGACCTTCCTAATATATCTTTACTTGCAGTCCTCTAGAAATGAATACTGCCTCTTTAATTATTCAATGCAAGTATTAGTTGAGTGCATTCAGATCTTGTAAGGTCACAGCCCTTGGGGTGACTGAATGGGCAAAGAGCATCAGCTTTGCTTTACACACTACCAAACTTCCACTACTGATGGACAAAACATATATGTTTTGTGGTAAAGCAAAAGGTGATTTAAGTCCTTAGGAAATTAATAAAACCCCACAGTGAACACTACTTACAAACTGAAAAAAGGGAGTAAAAACCATGAAAGTAAGCATCTGATGGATTGCCTTTGAACAGATCAACCACAAATTAAAATCCAAAGTATGAGGGAGGGGATAACCCCCTCAAAACAAAAAACAAAAACAAAACAAGATAAAAACAAACAAACAAAAACCCCAAAGCAAAAAAATCCACCAAGAACTCCAAGAAAGCCAAAGGATTTTTGATAATCTTCAAACTGTAAATCAGGTTTAGAGCATTTTAAAAGATAAAAAAAAAAAAATAAAAATAAAGAAGATTACTGTTTACAATAAATATTTTCACAGAGCCTTTGCTACATCTCTAAAATAATGTTCTGGTTCAACAGAAATTGGAAGTTAAGTCAATAATACAAAATGCATTTTGCTTCTTTCACTAGAATAAAAATTGAACTAAGCAAGATATAGAACATGAGATTTTCAGGTCTGGTAACTATACTAACGTGCAAATCTCTACGTACTCAAAGATAGAAAGCTTTCACTTTCATCAATTATTTACACTATACAAAGGACTTCAATATCTGGGTTTTTTCATGGTTTCACTGCTTCTCATGCATACGATGGAAGCTCCTTTCCCTTAGGACACAGTAGGCTGGAAATAGAAAACTTGGGCTTTACATAATCTGTGCTTGGGCTTCTGCATTCTTTCAGTTTGCCTTCATTCTTGAATAGGTTTGTATTAACTTGTAGCTCTGCAAAGAATAAGTAATTTAATGCTAACTGGGATGTAGGTCTGCGCAAGTTCAACTCAACAATGCCCAAACCTGTAATAGCAATCAATCAGCTAATCAAATGCTTCAAAAAGAATGTCAGACTTCAACTACTTAAACTACCATAAGGCAAAGATTTCCTGGAAGGAAGCACTTTCCTTAATTTCTATTTACAGGCTTACATGTGGGCTAGTGATTTCAAAACTCTCATGTCAGCTATTTTAACAAATGAATTTTGCTAATACTCAAAGATTTATTTTCTACATTTTGTTAGGAATTAATAACTTTAACATGATATCAGGTAAATGCTAGGTGTCAAAAACTAATTTCTTAAAATTGGATGATAGTAAATGCAGTGACAAAACCAGCACTATGCATAAAGCATAGGAGAAGTTCACAGAAATTAAAGAGTTAAAAAGAAATGGCTGGAAAACTATGCTGATTTTACCCTGCCACCTGAACTACTCTGGCAGCCTTACTGTACAGTTTGTACAGCATGTTTAAATTGGCATCATTTCAATGAAAAGAACGGTTCTTGACTTGAAACAGCGCAATGCTGATTGTCACTGTTCTAATACCTCTGAATGATTCCAGTATGCCTTACCTGCAATATGAAAATACATGTTGATATTTAGGCAATTTTTTTCCTTCACGTGAATTTTCAGGGAAGGTTTTGGATGCAATTAGCTAAAGGCTTTCTGAAAATAAATCATTAAAAACCATACAGATAAGAAAGAAATTCTGTGGAAAGGACAGGCTTGTTAGGCAAAAGATGCCAGCAATGTAAACAATTTACAGCAGTAGGTGCTACAAAGCATTCTTGGCCAATAACCTCTTTCACCAAACCCTATCCTTTTCTATAACAGTCATGAGAACAGAGTACCAAATACATCTGTAACTTTACCTCTTTTGGGGTCAATATGACAGTCTGCTCTGATGAAACTCTTAAAACACATTCAGTATTGAATGAAGAGCATCTGAACAGCCAGATGTCACTGACACTTTGTTGAAACTTCAACTGTTTAAACATGGTTTATCAGTTATGAAGATTATCTGAAAAACACAGCACAAACTAGCACCCCCATCAGGAATAGAAAGCCACTTTACAGCGAGAAGGTGAACAAGGCTCAGGAACTTGGTCACAGCATGGAGAGGCTGCATGGGGCCAGACAAAGGTATCTGGTTTAGGATGAGGATGAGGAAGATGAGAAGATACAAACAGCTGGAGAGGAGATTCTGTTCTTGAGAGAGAAGATGAGGAAGTATCAGAGGCTAAAAAGCGAAACAAAGAGAATGATAAGGGTGTGGTGGGGCAGGAAAGAAAAAAGATCCAACAGGGTTTAATGGACTCTAGGATGCCAAAAAAAGCAAAGCATTTATTACACCATTCAGTAAGATGAAAATGGTTTGTACATAAAATAAATACCACTTTCTCTGAAAGCAATGTAAAAAAAAGAAAAAATAAAAATGCCCTGTACTCACATTACTCTCCTTCCATCCTGAACTAGATAACCCCCCCCCCCCCCCAAACCAACAGAAAACTGCAACCAATACACAATGAATCAAATAATCTGTTTTTTAAAAGACTGAGTACAACTTACCTTAACGAAAATAGCCAACTGAATCTCAAATGATTTGCATATGGATATCTGCCTTTGGAAATGTGATTGTTTCCCTGTCAGATTTTACTTCAGTGAGCAAAAAAACTTTTTTTTTCTCCATATTTATTTTCTTCAGCAATAATACAAATATGGGTGCATGCCACTCATGACAAACTAGATGAAATAGAAGGCAGCCACTCATGACAAACTAGATGAAATAGAAGGCAAACTTAAAGTAGATTTGGCAGTTGTCAGTCAGGGTATCAGAATGTAAGAGTCTAGCCTTGTAAAAAATCCAAAATACCCTTTTTGGATACTTCAATGGTAACACAAATTTGAACTTGGATCATTTAATAATTTCTGATTATGGAAATGGAAAGCGCTCTATAAAAACTGTTTTGAAAGACTTTTTTTTTTTCAAATTCCAACTTGTGCTTAATTGATATACTCATTACAGCTAAATGCATTTTTTTAAAGGATTTCAGAATTCAAATTGCAAGTACACAGTACTTCATATATGAATTTTAGTTTTCATTTCTTGGAGCTCAGATTGGCCAAACTCAGACTACACAGGCATCACCATCATCATCATCATCACAGGTGGCAAGCAAAATTAAGAAGGGGAAAATTTCTTATGTATATACACACATAAATGCATATACATGGTAGCATTACACTGTATAAAGAGGAGGGGAGCAAACATTTCTGTCCTAAGAGAACTTTCCACAATACCCTTCCTGAATACCCCTATTTTAATATTTATTTGTCAAATTCCTTATGCATTTCTAAACACTGGGGAGCCACAAAATCTGCACAAGAGCTCTTTCAGCCTATAAAAGTCTCACATTTTGACCATCTATCGTTTCTGTGATCTACCATTTGTGAACAATGTTTTTTTGAGAGTCTGCTTGAAGTTTTCTCATTCAAACACTGACAAGCTTGACTTCTTTTATTCTTATATTACCGTAGCCTTTTAATTTCTGCAAAATTTTTACATAATGTTCTACATGAAGAATCTTGGATAAAACTTGGATATGGAGCTATTAAATGTATACTACTGTGTAGATACAGTACATAACAAAGCTGTAGTCCTTACCAGAATTTGAATATGGGAATTGTAACCAGGTTTCTTCCGCTAAAATTAACAATTAAAACCCAAACAAACAAACCCACCTCCCCAGCAAAATAGAGACACCCCTTCCCCATCCTCACAATTGTCTTTTATAGGAAATATAATCAAATAGGGACACCATATATTTAATTTCCCACCTTGTCCTCCCTGATAGTAGAGTTAAGCTGCAACAACACAGCTAAGATTCAGAAAAACAGACTAATTGGAACTTCTAGAAAAATCGGAACATATGTATAGATTAATTTTTCAAATCAAAGTATTGGCTGCAGGATCTGAATTTGGGGCTTCTTGGAAAGCTCAATCTTTTGGATAAGGGTTCATTTTTATTTAAAAGCATGCAGCCTTTAAAAAGCACCAATTCATTATGCTCTCAACTGTGGCAGATATAAAACAGGACACCCCAAAGTGTGTGACTACATTTGTAAAAAACAAAACAAAACCCCCAGAGCTAACCACAAAACACTCCCACAACATGCCCCCCCAAGAAGCACTCTTTTGAAGGCATAAAATAAATTGCCTATTTCTATCTATGTATGTATCTGTAACCTTTAAAATCTATTTATGTCTATAAAAGGAAACTATGAACTAGATTAGAACAGAGAACAATCACTGAATGCTAGAATGTTATTGCATATAATTATATCTGTAGGAGAAGACAGAAACTCCACACCAGGGCAGCAAGGTACACTATGCCATGCTTCAGACCATGTCATAATGCAATTCTTTGAAATCAGGTCACCTGATCTTTGTAATCAAAACTGTTTGCCACTATAGCAAGCACAGAACACTTTCTATTTATTTACATGATTTCAAAATTGAGTGAACATTCAAATCAACTTCAACTTTCAGAAGTTAAATATCTAAATCAGATTTTTTTCTACTGCATAATTCTGATATTAAACAAAGAGACACATGACACATTTCGATGCATATCGATTGCACTGTGATAACTGAAATAGGCAAATTATATATTAAAATAAGTAAATTACAGGTTAAAATAAGAAAATTACATATTGTAAATGTTTACTGATACACAATAATCTTAGCTTTTGTGTAGTGCACCTGTGCACCATGACTTTTGATGTTTATCAAAATGTCACAGTATATATGACTTTTAATAAATTATTTTTGTTCCTAATGTCAAAGCTATGTCAACTCACCCATGTAATTATATTTTAATAAATATCAAATATTTTAATTAATTTAATTAATTTAATTCAGGTTTTTTGATATTAAAAGTTTTCTGACATTTTTCTAATTTATGTTTTAAAATAAAATATGTGCAAATACTGAATGGAAAGAAATGCATAGGACTTCAGCAAATAGGCCAATTCAGCATATTAAGTTTGATCCTTTGCCTAAGAATATACCACTAAACTCAGCAAGATCCATACTATAGATATTTTAATTTACAAAGAACATAGTGCTTCATAAATAAAAAAAGAAAAAAACTTACACTGCACAATATCTATTTCCACTTATATGACAACATTGAAAATACTATTTCATTTTGCAAAATAAAACAAAAAAAAAGAACATATGTAAAATCTAGCTATAGCCAGACCATTTTACCTATTCTATTTTTCATATGCAGTTCTTACCTGTTTCAGGATCACTGAAATCTGGTAATGTAATTGTATTAAGCTGTCGTCTATCAGCAATAGCTCTGTCTAACAGGCTGCTCCCACGTCCAGAATCACTGTAGTGAAGTAGAGAAATTGTAAGATATTAAAATATAAAATTATATACTGAGATACAACTTGCATGCTACCCTCCTCCTACAAAGATTCTTTCTATAAAAGTTCTTGCTATGAACAAATTTAGCACCAAGCACCACTAACCACTCACTGTGCATTAAGCCAGCTGCACTAGAACAGAATTAAGCTGAGCAAAACTAAATCCATATTTACTTCAGCAATTCCGTGTTCATAATTAATACAACCATGAAAGGAATACAGGCTTTTAATTTGATTCATAGCTAACAGCACTACAGAAAGGATTTATTGTACCTTAAACCTTTGTATAATACGAGGTACAGCTCTCATAGAAACCCAAGATGGGAGATGCGAGTTTGAAAACCCATGCTTTTCCCAGACTGAATAGAAACACTAAATTCAGGACATCTAATTTTAGATAAAGAGGTTATCAAGATGTCATAACTACATAAAAAGGTATCAATTTTATCTGTAGATGTTTTTTGGGGGAGTGTTTAGGTTGGTTTTGTTGTTGGGTTTTTTTGTTCTTGCTGTTTTTTTTTTTTTTAATACACGCACATATTAACTGCCTAATGTTGAATTTGATCCTGTTAGCACAGTAGGGGCATTTTGAACACTTTCAACACCTCAAAAACCTAAGCAGTGGTTTGCACTGATTGCTTCTGTGGACAAATGCACTTAAGTTTCTACTTTAGTTGTAGCTCAGTATCAGTCGCTCAGGCTTCTTATTGATACACTTACTGAAAAACTAATTGCTGCTAGAACTACTATTAAAGACACAGCAGAAGAACAGGGACTGAAGAACCAAGTGCTCCTTCTCTTTAAGAAGAGGTGAGTATTGAAACATGTTAACAGAAGAGTGTGAGGAAGCACACATGGGCACTCCTCCTTTAACATTATATAGTTAATACAGTAATTTCATTTTTAGGATTATAAATCAGGAACTACTCACATTCAATTAATACTTATTAAAAACCCTCATTAAAAAAAAAACACACAAACTTAAAAATAATTAAGCTTTAAGGCAACTGGGCAGTTAGCCTAACTTAGCAGGCTGCAAACTTTCATCGGATCCTCACCAAAGAGAAAAACTCCACAAAATTCCTAGCTTTAAGGAACGCCTGACAGACGTTAATCTAAACTGCAAGACTGGAATTCAGTGACTCTTTCCATTTGCCCTAATTTTACAATCTCTGCTTTCCAAATTTGAACTGAGAAGGCAAGAAGCCTTTCAGCAACTCTTCATAGTTGCACACTTCAAGATATAATCTCCTCTCGTTGTACAGCTGTTACTAAAATGGTATAAATAAAATTTTGCATTACCCTAACGTTCTTGCATGAATGATTTCTTTACAAAATGATACTATTACAGAAATCCACAGGAAACACAAGGGAACATTCTGGGACACACACTATCAGCTATAGTTGTTACATCAGTTGCTGCATATTTTCTGGTAACCGCTGTGTTAATTACTTCCTCAATCCACAAGGAATGACATGCCAAAAGCTGCTGACAAGGAGAGCCAGACTTAGCATAAATATCATCTAAGCACAGCACTGGCATTGTGGTTTGCTTTGTTTTCCTAATACAAACTAAGAACTGGAAAAGAATTGAACTATTTTCTGATGAACTTCAAGCAGCAAGCTAAGGATGAACATTTAAACCTTCCAAGCCTTGTACCACAATGTAAGTTTTAAATTCACTTTAACTGCCTCATGAGCAAAACATTTGTATGGCAATGAAAGACAAAAAGAAATTGTTCTAAATCAGCTGAACAAAACTAAGGCACAGTGTTGCACTTAGCCCTTACTTTATGTGGTATATCTAGTAATACATAATTTATTTTCATTATTAAATTATTGAGGACACTGAACTCAAATTTACTCCACAAAATCTGATTAATTGCAGGAAGAAATATTTAACATAAAACACTGCTTATCAAAAAAGTTCTTATCTGATTAGGAAAATGAAACGTCAAAATTAGTTTTCAGTCTAAATCAGAATAGAAAAAGATGATTCAAATAAACATAAAAGATACCTAAACCTTTGAAAAAAAAAATCCAACATTCTATAAGGGGTTCAAATTATTAAAAGACCTTTTATTATTGGCACAGAGATGTATTCAAAAAAATCTTCAATTATTTCCAGTGGGAGACTGGATCTTCAAACACTGCTTTTAAAAAAAATTAACAACAAAAAGTGTGTTAAAATTACAGAGGCTGGGAAATTTAAGTTTTCATAATAATCCTGCATCATCATTCTTCACTACATCTGGAGTGCAGTTGGGTGAATAGAACTTCCCAGTCACATTTCAGGTCCGAGTGATTGTCATTGTTTAAACCCTGTTGTCAAATTAGCCATGCAGTCCACTCCCCCTCCCCCCCTCCCCCAGGGGGATGGGGAGGAGAATGGAAAGAATGTAACTCCCACAGGTTGAGGTAAGAACAGCCAAGTAACTAAGGTATAACACAAATCACTACTGCTGCTACCACCAATAATAATGATAAGGGAAATAACAAGGGAAGAGAATACAATACAACCCGCCGAAACGAGCCCGGCCAAGCAGTGAGTGCCCTTCCGGGTAAGTCCCAGTTACATCCTGGGCATGACATGCTGTGGTATGGAATACCTCTTTGGTCAGTTTGGGGCAGGTGTCCTGTCTCTGCTTCCTCCTGGCTTCCCCTCCTCCCTGGCAGAGCATGACACTCACAAAGTCCTTGGTCCGACTAAACATCTGAGCAGTAACTAAAAACATTGGTGTTATCAGCGCTGTTCCCAGGCTGAAAGTCAAAACCACAGCACTGCACCAGCTACTAAGAAGGAGAAAAAATGACTGCTACTGCTAAACCCAGGACAGTGATAATTGTTATACCAGTCAGACAGATCTGACTGGTATTCAGCCCTTAAATTTTGCATGGATCATCCAAAGAAAGGCTACATGCACTATTTGTCATAATTCTGAATATGTGATTCAAAAAATCTGTCTCCTTTCATAACGGCACCTATCCATATCTCCTATCCGTTCCATTCCAATTTGATTTTAATTTGTACCATTAACCAGAACTTCAGGAAAAACTTTAGATGTCAAGATAAAAGAAAAAAAAAAAAACAGTAAAAACTATCAGATGCAAAGTAGTCCTTGTTAACTTTTCCAGTTACATGTTTTTGAAGAAGAAAGTGAATTGAGAGCTTGCAAACACTGCTGTTTGAAGCTGACATAGCCAGAGTAAATTTTCACTGCTGATGTCCGCGGGAAGCTTAACTTAACGAGTATTAACACAGTTACCACAGGAACAACAACAGAAAAGTAACGACAAGCCATGATTAGAGCCCTGAACTGTGTAGAGGACGTAACAGCAGAGATGGAAGGTGAAAAGCTGTGCTGGAATACATGCAAAGCCTCACTCAAATTAAGCTTACATGTAAATGGTAACTATTCTGCACATCGTAGCATGCTGACAGCAACTCTTAAACCCCCATCCTCACACATACAACCAGCCAACTAAAATAAAACACCACCCACTAAATTTGAAGATAAGTTCTCTCCCGCTGCTAGTTCAGTGATTTTGAGTTGAAAATAATTCAGCTCAAATCTTTCTAGTTGTTGATGTACTTGCTTTCTATAACCCCTGGGTTCTGTTCCCTGCTCCACAGCCCAGTGTGAGAATCTCAGTGCACTGTGGCTCATGCAGGTCTCTTCCTAGGCTTTTTCTTCCACGCACTCCTGCTCTGAACTACTCACTCGCTTGCTAACGAGAGAAGCAATTTTCTCTCTATGGCCACCTCCCTCATCTTCTTAAAAAGATGCATGTGTTTATGTAACTCAGATCAAAGTAAGAGCAAAAGCTGAACAGATAATGTTCATTATACTGCCATACAGGTATCTGATGCCATCTGGAACAAAGCTCTTCTGCTGCAGCATCTCTTCTCCAGAAACTATCAACCCTTCAAACAACCAAACAATAGGAAATTCTGCTTGTTCTCTTCTCCAGGTACTTGATAAACATGTTGAATACTACCAGCATAGATTTCTGCAAAGTGGCCTCCCTGTTTATTTCACAGCTTATATATATATATATAGATGGCAAAGGATCTTCACAGAAGCATTTTGGAAACCCAAACAGGACAATAACAACTTGTCTAAATAATTCTTAATGCCTTTGAAGAACTTACACAGGTTCATAAGCAGGACATCCCTTCAGAAAAGGGCCATGCTGGCTCTGCAAGCACATCGTATTTATCCATGTGACCTCTGATGTTTCTATAGTCTTAATTAATGCCTAATCCTCCCACATTTTTATTTTTTTTTTTTAAGTCCTTGAACTAAATTTCCACTATGGCAATCTTTCCACTAGCCAATATAAAAGGCTTTATAATCCATACTGTGGAAAATACCCCAAGAAAATACCAGCACATTGAGTCCCCATCCCATAATCAGTCCTCATCACTGCACAGTTTATTAGCTTTTGGTGCACCCTACTTCACAGAACTCTGGGTAGTTCCTGCATGTCTATCAACAGGTATCTTCCCACTTCAGTCTCCAGATTCCCAGAGGATTAGTTTGTTCATATGAAATACCAGACCAAATAAAACCAAGACTACTGACCTTATATTGCCCTGAAAGGCTACTGAGGAAGGCATTGAGCAACCTAAAATTCTACAGCATCTTACCTTGGGTTAGTGAGATTGTAGCACGACTTCCAAATCTGGAGCATATGTTTGCAGGTAAGGAGTGCTTCATCTGGGCCTCTGCACAGAGACTCCAATTTGACTTTTGTAAACAGTAATCTGGTGAAAACGGAAAGGAAATTAAAAGAGAAAGAAAAGATATTCCAATTCAAGCAAAACACTTTTAAAGATAGCCAACAGCACACCAAGCTGGAGAAAACAACTTCAAATACAGTGTTAATTTAAATAATTGTTTCACAAAGTAATTACAATAAGGTCAAATATCTAACATCATCAAAGTACCTGTGCTTTGTCCAAGATGGCCTATTCAACCAGACAGAAACAACAGTTGACAGGATATTTTACATTTTTTTAAAGCAAGATAATATAGCTTAGTGAAATCAGCAGGACCACTAAAACCAGTACTTCATACATCAAAGGGAAAAGAGACACCTTCACTAAAGAAAATCTTAACTACTTTAATAAAAAAGGAAATTATTTTCCATTAACTGCTTCAGATGACACTTTTATAACATATAACTCACAAAAGAAAACTCAGTACTGATGCAGATTACTTCCCTATAATATCAACTTGTGCTGGAAAAGGCTATACTGAAAATGGTAACAGTAGAACAGACAGATTCATGGGAGGTACTCAGCATTGGTAAGGTCAAGAGGAAAATGCAGATACACTCTACAATATGTTTCAATTAGCAGTACTAAAATTAACATTTGACTTGAATTTTGAATATTTTCAACATTTACAAGTGGCGACCTCAAGAAAGCACATCATTCATCAAATATGCAGTAAACTATTCATAATGGAATCAAACATGTTTCCTGAAAGCCACTATAAATTAATTCTGATTCCAAAGTTGATGTTTCTAATGGCAGCAAGACAAGTGCGTAACCTCCTAAGATGATTGCTGCATATTCCTCTTACATTCCATGTATTAGAAGGTTCTTCATAGAAATTAACTTAGACGCCTTCCTGAATAATTAAAGAATATAAATGCAGTGTGACAATAAAGGAGTTAGTCAATTGGAATGAACTTTTATAGGACCCACAGCATCTGGGAACAAACAACATGCTAGAAAAATAATAATTTAAAAGCATTTTTAGTAAATTGCATGATTAAGGAGCGCAAAGCAGGAGGAGAGTATGTAAATAAAACTGTTAGCCTACTTTCTGTTTTTAAACCAGGTGTATTTTACATTTTATTCCAGTACAACCTTAATCATACTAAGTGAAAAAATTGTATGATTGGTCATATGGTTTGTGTGGGAATACTGAGAAGGGTGTAGAGGGTGGGCATGTGTGAAAGCTCAGTACTTTCCTATCCCAAATACAAACTTTGAGGCTGCAAATAGTAACTGAAAACTGCCAGAGGGTTTTCTCAAGAAGAAATGACATCAAATGCCTCATCAAGTTACAGTAGCTAAAGCTTTAGTGTTGCACTTAAAATCCTTTGCAGAAACTACCCAGCATGTAAGTTGAAAAATGAATCACACTAATTGTATAATGTGGATCTGAGGAGGAAATGAAAGGCAGGTTGCTAAGTTAGTTTAAGAAAATAAGGAGTCTCACCTGACATGATGTAGGAATGTAGAACAGAATAATCAGTTACACTAGTTTAGCTTTCCTCCTATCAATAGACAATTTATATTTCATTTGTCAGAGCAATCTTCTCTACATGTTTAACTGTGACTATATCGTTGGAAGTAAAAATGTCCAGATCTGTCCACAATTTTACTTAAGAGAGAAGGAAACTCAACAAATCTCATCCTCCTCCACTATTATATCTATTCTACCCTTAACACACACACACACAGACACACACACACACACACACACACACTGCCCAAACAAGACCTAGGCATCAAAACCCACATCCAAAATCACAGGAATCTACCTCATACAATCCCTTTCCTGTTTCTCTGTATGTAAAAAGAAGACAGTACTTTCTACAGTTTGAAGAGCCTATAGAAGTTGAATCTTTTAAAATTTGTGGTCATAAAGCACTACAAAAGTTATGGAACATAATACATTCAGAAGCACTGAATTTACAAATTATTCTAGGAAGAAGATAATCATAATATATACTTTATTATGCACAGTTTACAGATCAACTGAATTTACGTTAACTAACTTTAAGAATTTAAGACTTTCTGGAATCTTGTAGCAGAGAGAAGGCACATGGTCAGTAAATCACTAAAATTCAGGATGCGAGAGCTGTTATTAAGTGGGAGATACAAAGGGATGGGATTTGATTATTATGAAATGACTTAAACACGTGTATGAATTAGCAGGACCCTGTGCAACAAAAATGTAGAAACCTGGACTGCTAGTGCAGGATTAAAGGGCAAGATAGCAGAAGACAAATATACTTGGAAGAATTAAAGCAACACATCATAATTTGATGCTTTTGGATGCACCTGGTACACATGAAACATCACCCCCCTTTGATATGCATTACAGCAGTCAAGGGGACTGGATGGTTGCATGTTTCCTCAAAATATAAACAATAAAGTGTGATTGAAGAATATTTCTAATTCTAATAAAGGCTGAGCAATTGTATCTAATGGGCAAAAAGTACACTGGTGTACGATTATAAACATTAAAAAATAAACTTTTGAACAGAAAAGGTTGCATTTATAAAGCCACATGGAGCAGTTTGCCTGGATCCAAGAATTATTTTTATCATAAATCACAAAATAACTAAGACACTTCAGAAAACTGAGATGGGATGTCCATTCACAAAATGAAAACCTGCTAACTAAACGTTAACTTCAGAAATGAGAGAAGGAAGGGATGAAAAAGGAAGAAGACAATGGGCAGAAGGAACACCATGCGACAAGCAGGTCTCCCAAATTAACTTCTTTCTTCTGATTTCCCCTGAACTATGGCTGGAGGTACAGGTTGATAGCTATCTAGATAAATAAGCAGCTTAGGGACAAGTATTATCAGGAGAGGTTTAGAAACCATGAGGCAGATCATCTGAAAAAGCATTTTCTGAATGGCCAGCATTAAGCATCTGTGGAAACAACTCCTCTGGAATACAATCTGCACTATGGATACAGAGACTTTTAAACTTTACAGGGGCATTTTCATACTCATTTTTAATACACCATTAAATTAATACACTATTACTATTTAATACACTATTAAATTAATACACTATTACTCATTTTTAATACACTATTAAAAATGTTGCAGAAAGGATAAAAGAGATAGGATGATGAAAATGAAGCTGTACATTTTGTAAGTATCATGAATTATCTGTTTTTGTCATTCACAGGTTTAAATTACTGGCACACAGCACAGAAAAAAACATGACAGACTAACCACAGCATAATAGGACAGCACCCATGACTAAGCATGCAAGTACTGAGGAACAGACAATATTCAAAATAGAAATGAAGAGTAGAACAATGTGTATCAGCAACATGTCTAACTGGAATAAATTTAAGAAATAACAAGAACAGAAATCTGTTTGTGTCAGATCCTTTGGGAAAGGGAATTAGATAAAACAGGTTCTCTTATAGACATTATAATAGTGGGGCATTTGTTACAGAATCAGTGTTTGATAATGGATGCAGATCTTTAACATTAGATAAAAATAAAGTGTATTGTATCATTTTAGGAGACTAATTACCCAGACACAAATCAAACTCTGAAGTGGAAAGTCTAGTGATTCTTGGAGCTAATAGCTGATAAATTTTTGAAATAGCTACTGAAGCAGCAAATTACTCCATTACTTCAAGACTGTTCTCACTAACTAATGAGGACATTATAAAACAGCTGCTTGTAACCCAATCCATGTATTGCTGGATTTTTATTTAAATAAAGACTGAAAAATCCCCAATGGGTTTATAACTAGGTCCTTGAATTTCAGTGGCCTACAGCCACATAATCTGGAAACAGAGGGTAGCAAAGGCATCTGAGATACAGCAGAAGCCTAGCATTTAACACAAAGATGCTAAAATGTTTAAAGATCCGCTGCTCAGTGTATACTAGACAGAGATGAGATGAAGATTAAGGATAATAAGGAATGAACCTCAAACCTCCACCAAAGTCCTTATCTGTTTTCTCAGATATGAAAACAATGATAAATGGAAAATAGGAACACTTTCACAATGATGAGAGTTCATGCTGTCAAAGATAATCCACTTCTCAGAATTACAAAAAGTGACACAGAAGATTAGTAAAAATTAAAAGAAAATATCACTTCTGTAATGACTGACAAATAGTAACTATTTCACTATTTCACTAATTTTTTTTTAAGAGGAAAGGCAGAGATGAATATATCTTAATAACATGCAAAAAAAATAATCTTAACATACAAAAAATAATACAAGAATTGCATACAAAAAAGTGAAAGGAGTACCAGATAACACTGTTAATGGAAAAAATGGGTTATAGTTCAAGTTTAATAAAGAGATGTTACAAACAACCTTTGTAAGAGTTACTCTAAACCAGAGCTGCTAAAAGCCAGATTCATCAAGGTAAGACAGCTGTGAAGAGTGCAGATGCAATTCTGGAATGTATTCACTGCAGCAGAAAGAGACAACACCATTGTACAATATCCCAGTGAGACCACATCTGGAACATTATACACAATTTTTGTTGTAACAGAAACACACACATGAGAAATTTCAAATTGGAGCAGCTGCAGAAAAAGGCTGCAAGGGTGACTGGAGACTGCAGCCAAGAAGAGGTAAAAATTCTATCTATAAATACAGATGAGACAAGCACCATGAAGGGAAAAGAACAATTTATCTAGACGATAATGTTTCCACAAAAAAAGAGTACATATAAAGGCCATACAGACTATTAAAACATTAAAGGTAGAAATTAGATCTTAAGATTATAAATGAAGTTGTAGAAAAGACTGCTTCCTCACAGCTTGTTTTGGATAGGTGATTTGCTCTACCTCTTCTGCAGTCTAACTGTTCCTAAGATACAGCTGGTAAGTTCATGAAAAGTATTACAGATAGGACAGCTGTAATAAGGGAGACTTGTGACTTCCTAGGTTCTTGCCAGTGCTCTATTTCCTAATCAGTACAAACTAATCCATTAAATCATGATCTGAAGCTTTCCCTATCAGCCAACTAGTGTAATTTGTAGCAGGGTTAGAATTTGTGAATCTCCAAAATAAAACTGGAGATCTTATTTTCAGCCAGCCTGTTTCACTTTTTGAAATAAAACCCCCAGATGCTTGTGATGGTGTGCTCTCCCTGCCACCTTTTCTGCTTGAGCAACAGCCACCAGTGGTGGTCCTGATGGCTGCATCTGGCTTAAAGGCCATAAATCTTGCTCAACAGCTAAGGGCTAGTTGAGCATGTCACAAACCAAAAGTATGGCTGGTATGCAAACACAACTGTAAGTCAATCATCTTACTCCATAAATAGTGGACAGCCTAGGGCCCATTACATTCTCCTGCATGGTAGTGGGCTGCACACCAGGATGCCCCCTTGAGTAGGGACACCTCACAAGGTTACTCCTTGAGGTTGAGAGAATCCTTACCATAACAGATAGTAAGTGATTTACAGCATGTTAAACTTTGAAAACATAGCTACGTTATAGAAAGGACTGACTGCATACATATAATCCATTATAAATAAACTACTGAACAAGTCTGGACTAAGTCAATATCCAGCCACACCTTCTGAGGAGTTTAGAAAGCAAGGGATTCCTTACAGAACCTCATGACTTCAACCAGAAGGTCTCCCTGACAGTTCATCTGATCCTGTCCTCTGCAGTAAATAAGCAAGTATACCTTACCATAGAATTTTGTTAAGTCACTGTCTCATTTACTATCAAACTCAGTTAAATTGTTTTATTTGTATCAGCAAATATACTGCTACGTCTCTCTTATGAGTGAAGTGTCACTTCTGTGACGATGCTACAACCACCAGTTCCCTTCCACAGCAAAACTCTAATGTCACAACATCAAGAGAAATGAATTTGTCCAATACTAGTTTATTAAATAAACTTCTGTTTGGTAGAATGAAGCAAAAATTCGAAGCAGTGAAGACCAAGGTCTGCTATGAGACAAATATCACTATTAGTGAACACTACTGAGAACTCCTAGCTCTTTCAATGAACTTCAGTCATTGCTCACCTTAGGTGAAATTTTTTAACTGACTGCTTTGCATTTGGGGTCAAGTAAGCAATTTTTGCATGTTGCTGTGCACCATATGAGAATGCCAACTTGGATCAGCCATAGCTGGATATCTGTTCCACACACTACTTTGTGGAAGAGACCCGCCTTTCATTCCCCAATTCTTTCTTCAAATCTAGCAATATAACATGCTATGTACCATTCTCCACCAGATCTACCTGCTAGCAGTATCACAACACAGTGATGATGAGGAATCTCCATAAAGTCCCTCTGAATAAGAAATCTCCTGCGAACTTTTAACTCCACTAGACTTCTGAAGGGTCTATATTCCCATATTCTGATCCCAGCTTCAAAGAATGCTCTATTTTCAGTTATGATTGGGAGTAAACAACATTAATATTTTCTTATTATTTAAATTATTTCCACTGTTTACAGCTTGAAGAACATAAGGTAAAGCTGTGCATAAAACTGAAGGTATGTGCTTTAAAAAGTATTAGTGCTTCAGTGTAACACACCCTTCACAGTAGCAAACAGCTATTCCACTTGAAGAAGCTAAAATTTAAAAGGAGGCATCAAATCCAGTAGTTTACAACAAAGAATTAAAAATGCAACTATGTTTAACCTACTTTGAGTAAACTTCCTCAGTTTTTAGAGGACATTTTTGAGCAATTTAACAGTCTGCATTTCAAACTTCAGCTAACAATATTTTTACATGATAATCAACTATGAAAAAACAGTAGGAGAGTAATAAATATACTGGAAGTCCCATAAATATGGGAATAAGCAATAACCAAGCCTTGCAGAAAGTATCGAACAACAGCTTGGTCTCCTTGACAACTACATGAATCTTAAATATAAGAATAAACGTTATATATATTCAACTCTGATAGATAACCTTTTACTTATTAGAACATAAAAGACAACAAAAACCAGCTCTGTGTAGAGTTACATAATATTTCATTTTGGTTTCACATTTAAGTGCCCATTTGTATATTCCACAACTTTAAATCCTGGAATGTTTGGAAAATTCAAAAGAAGTTTTCTGCTTTTAAACCTAGGCACTACACTTAAGAAGAAAGAATCACAAAAAACCTCACCAAGTCTAAACACAGGACTTGTGAAACGCTAGAGTAACCAGTTTTGCAATGACACTGTATATAAAAAAAAAGGAAAAAAAAAATCACAGAAAGGGTGACACAGAATGTAACACTACAGATAGAAAGAGATTAAAGTCTGAAAAGAACCTTTTAACAGACAACGTAGGCTTCTTTTCATGTAATCTGCTTTTAAGGGAAAAAAACAATGGTCGTGATGTAAAACTTACATTCACATGTATACTTCATACAGTTGCATCTCCTTTCTGTAACAAATTGTCATAGCATCAATTGCTGGGTAAATTAAATCAGGTTAACTGGCAGACCCCACAGAGTAATTAAAGTGGGAAAGCAGTACACGGAATGCATAAAATAAAGTCGGAACAAATATTACTTAATATTGATGATTTAAAAGAATCTCAATCTGTTCACCTTACCTAAATAGAGCATTAGCAACTCACTTCTTGCACTCAACAATTACATATACAGGAAAAACTTCCAATGACTGTTACAAGAAACATAAAAGAAATGAGGAAGTAGGAGGAAGCCAAATCTTAGCAAATTCAGTTTCTCTTAGTACACACTGTACATTACAGGACTGCCCTACTGACAGCCTTGTAATTACTCAAAAATAAATAGTTTAGAAGAAAAAGATTAAAATTAAGACAAAATCCTAGAGTTCCCAGCATTTACGTCATTCACAGTCCAGAATTTGACAAGTTTACTGTATGCAAGTTTGCAGCTTCTTTTAAAAGGAGGTAGTTCAGACCACCTTAAGACCCTTCCCTTGGGAAATCCTCTTGAATCCAACAGGACTCTAACCTATGCATAATATACTCTCGTAATGAAAAGATCCTTGTAACAGCCCAGTAGGAACATTTCCAAACAATTTGTTCAGAAGCACGGCTTATTAGCTTTCAAGCTGGATTTCTTTTTAAAAACACAGTATATAGTTATAGGAACAAATACAGTCTTTACACTCTAATGTGGAAATGAATCATAGAAATAACTGACGAAGAAGCAAATAAGAATGTCAGCAAACAGGTAGCTGAATATAAGCCCAATGAAGCAAAATAATTAACACAATCCTTTCCGACAGACATGATGCAGGTGATTCTCTGTATAAAGCAATGATAAGTAATACTGAAATATTTTGTGCAGGGTTGGTTTTTTTCCTCTTTTTTTATTATTATTTTTTTATTTAATTTTGTTTACACATCATGAAAACAGGCTATAGTTCTATAGTGCAACAGATAACTGAAAGGTCAGAGAATGTGCCCTACTTTAAGCAAGTATGGTGATGTTCTCATCAGAAAGGACATTTGAAGACGACCTGATTATGGAAGCTACCATCAGAGTATGAAGTCCCCAGTATTACAGTGTGCTTAGTAAAGAAATATTTAAAAAACAATGGCTGGACACAAATATGGGATAAATTGAAATTAAGATCAAAAATGCAGTATAAATACTGCTCTCTACTCTGCTCTTGTGAGACCTCACTTAGAGCATTGTGTACAGTTCTGGTGTGCTCAACATAAAAAGGACATGGAACTGTTGGAACAAGTCCAGAGGAGGGAACAAGTCCAGAGGAGGGCCACGAGGATGATCAGGGGACTGGAGCACCTCCCTTAGGAAGACAGTCTGAGAAAGTTGGGGCTGTTCAGTCTAGAGAAGAGAAAGCTGCGTGGAGACCTCATAGCAGCCTTCCAGTATCTGAAGGGGGCTATAAGGATGCTGGGGAGGGACTCTTCATTAGGGACTGTAGTGACAGGACAAGGGGTAATTGGTTGAAAATCAAACAGGGGAAGTTTAGATTGGATATAAGGAAGAAGTTCTTTACTGTAAGGATGGTGAGGCACTGAAATGGGTTGCACAGGGAAGTTGTGAATGCTCCATCCCTGGCAGTGTTCAAGGCCACGTTGGACAGAGCCTTGGGTGACATGGTTTAGTGAGAGGTGTCCCTGCCCAAGGCAGGGGGGTTGGAGCTGGATGATCTTGGGGTCCTTTCCAGCCCTAACTATTCTATGATTCTATGACTGCAACTGAAACACTGAAACAAGCTACGACACCCTGCAACAGTTTTTCCAGTTTATGTGTTCTTACCAAGAGTAATGTCTTATGGAAGGTATGCTTTAGCTAAACCGGTATTAATACAAAAGCTAAAGTAAATTTAGCAACTTCTAATGCATAGGTCAGGGAGGTTAAAAATGGATCCCCTTGGCTTCAAATTATTAATCTGAGCATCCAGTTCTGACTGTTCATTAAAGCTGTTCCTTTAATGCTTGCTGTAGAAAGCTTATGGCTTCACACTAGTCACCTCCAAAACATCTGCATGATCCTCAAAACACAAAATGACCCGACTGTAAAAATTCAACCTACAAGGGGGATAACAAGAAACTAGGCAGACTATGAAACACATATAATTTTGTAAAGGATTTACTTACACATTCAGTGATTTTAGGTGCATTGCCTCTATCACCATGACAATCAAAGTACAGAAAGAAATTCATAGAAGTGTCTGCTGCAATCGCAAAGCGAGCCCTCATACAGTCCATTTTGAGTATTCAAGGAAAAATATATGTATGTATATAACCCATTCACTACAAAACATGAAAACCTGTAATTTTAAGTTCCTTGAAATAACTTCTTGCATGACTGAACAAATTAATTTTGTTTCCCAGTGACTTCTTTTAAATTTCTGTGACACTGCTACGCAATCAATTTCTGCCTTATCCTGAAGCCAGTTTCCTCTTTCCTAATTAATCATATCTGCTTCTCATTTTTATTCAAAGTGTCAACAGTCAGGAATGACTCAATTATCCAAGCTGTATTCGCAAGCCAACAAGACACAATTAATGAGAAGAGGTTATCAAACACAACCATCAGCAAGGTCCACTTTTTTTTTTCCCAGCTACTTCTACCAATCTGTTTCCTTCAGGAAATCCAATTGACAGACTCACTGGATGCCCAACACAGGCAACAGGAGGCCAAGCAACTAAATCTATTTTTTTAAAAGAACTCCAGAAAAATAAATTAATTAAAAGAGTCTTTAATTAAAAAACTTAATTAAAAAAATTAACTGTTTCTCAAACAATCATTAAAGGTACCCAAATGATGTGAAACCTGTTCCAAGGGATCCAGGAAAAGGGACAGATTTTTATAGTGCCAATATTAATCTTATACATAGACATATACATATAGTAACATAAATGAAGTAAAAATAGGCATTTCAGATTGATATTTGATGCCAGACTCTCCAGCAAAGATGAAACAAAAGCAGCCGTAAAGCCGCAAAATAATACAATTTTGTGGAAACTATGAATAGGTATCCCTGGTGTGCACTGGATGGACCCCACTGCACCCTTTGATTTATTTTTGTTCACCCCATATATTTGTTCACAAAGCAATAACGTTGCTTCTTTGCCAGGAAAAGCAGCAGTCAGTCCTGTCAGTTTTTGCAGAATTTGTTTTACAGTAGAGTTTAACTGGGACTCTTTCAATTAAGTTTAAAAGAATCTACAGCCTAGGAAAATAATTTAAGGATAAGACCCTGAGGCCAAGTACCAATTTGCTACATAAAGTAGTATCTACCTAGCAACAATGCCTTTTTTAATGGACCATTCAGTAAAAGCATATAACAACAACAAAAGGGGGGCAGGGGGAAAGGATAAGCCTATCATGAAAAGAAAAAGCACAAGCAACTTACACTGTCTTTCCTGACTTACATAAAAATCATTCCTGAGAACAAATTCATTTAATTCCCAAGATAGACAGGATCAAAATGGAATAGATTTGAAAAAGCATATTGTCAAATGTTGAGAAGAATGTATACACCAACCTGAAAGACATAATTTTGACAAGCTTAGCAGATCACTACTTCTTGTCCAATCACATATTACTTTCCTTTCCTCAAGTAATTCCCAGTACTCTATCAGGGAACAAAGTAGAAAAGTGCAAGTTTAACCACCACCACACACTGTAGCGCAACTAAAACAGGCCTAGGGATAATAGAATAGCTTAGTCTATTCCCTGTAACTGATAAATCCACCCCCATCTCACAGAACATCAGTGTATGTATCATCATACATTGCGTGCACCAACCAGCTCTTCTGTTATGCCTACCCAGACAACTCCCAGAAGGAAACAAGTTTATTAATCAATGAACTGAGAGGGATGTTAAAAGCTTCTGCAATTCTGGGAAATCTACTGTAGCTCAAAAGAGCCTTTGAGGGTCAGGAAGGAAAGGATTTAATAGTTTTCAGAAGAATGACATATTGGTCTGATGCTTCTGTGAAATATTCTTGGAAGAAAAAAAATTCCATCACACTTCAACAAATGTAAATGTTTAAACTGTGAACTTAGTCTTCAGTTGCCTTCAAACCTGTTACCATATGTCTTTCCTTTTTTTTAACATTAAAATAACACACTTGCACTCCTCAAATAACCCATCTGCTGTTTCCTAATTCTGCTGCTTTAAAAGCTTGTCAGCTGCTATCCACTGCAGTTGAATTTTCAGCATAAAATTAGGAATTAATATGTTATTTATTCTGCCTAATTACACTAATTTCAGGCACTATACTCATCTTTAACTCTCCCAGCATTTGAAATAATGAGGGAACCCCAAAACAGCTAAGATTAAGAAAGCAATATCACAAGTATTTCATTAAAAAAAAAACCATCTCCCTTGACTGAGAATCTACTTCTGACTAACCATGAGGCAGAAACAGAAGTGTTGTTTCAAGATTTCTTATTATTCAAAGGACCACTAAAATACAGATTCCTGTAACAAGAATATAAGACAGGAATGAGTCATGGAAAGGAGTTTGTAAATAAGGCTCCTCAGGTAATTGCACACATAACTGTATGATATTTATTGCACAAGCTCAATATGAGCCAATGCAACACAAACACCATTCATTACCTTGCATCATCTTGAACACACCTTCAGACTGTAATGCACACCTCTGGGACTGCTTATACTTTCAAAGTAGGCAATCAATGGATTAGAATAAATAAAACTCAAGGAAAACCCAAGCAACTCACAATTAAGTACTCTAGTAATTTAGTATATATTGTGCCTCCTTCTTGCCTATTCTCCTCGCATTCAGGGCAGCATGTCCATAGCTCTGTTTCAAGTGGAGAAATGGATCATCTTATCCAGTCTCTCACATAATTTGAGGGTTAGGATTCTGAGCTGCATTATCTGTGGCTTCAAATCCTGTCATGCTGGAGAAGACCTGAACTTCACATTTCTACTACAGGGATAAATTGTCTCATGAAAGGTGGGGCAAAACAGTGTAATTTTAGAGGAATTAAAATGCAATAGGACCTGATTGAGATTAATTATTCATATTTTTTGGTGCTGGCACCTTACTCCCACCCATCTCACCAAAGCAGGGTAGTCACAATCTTTTTGGTAGTATTAATCAGTTAACTAATCTTTTTTCTTGAGACTTTTTCTTTTCTGGATCAAAGCACCCTCAGATTTCAGGAGGCTTCATGGGTTAGCTAGCATTTAACAGCAGATTGCTTATATTGCTCTGAAAAACACAGCTAATTGGTTTATAAGTAAAGCAGTTACAACCTAGAATTTGAACCTTACAAAAGATTTGAACCAATAGTGCTATAGATATTAAGCAAATACCTTGCATTTTGATTATTTCTGGAAAACATTAGTACATATCTACTTCCCTTTTAGAGGTTTCTTATATTTTCACCGATAGTTTCTCCAATATCCCTTAAGGTCTCAGAGCAGATTGCTTTATTTATGCTGCCAATGTAACAAACAAAGGAAGAACAATCAACTCTGTTCAAAGAAAAAGCTGTACCTTGCTGCTAACAGCACAATGTGATGTTTGATCATTGCTTCCACTCCTTTAGATAATGATGGGACAGAATTCTATGGCTCTGAGGAATTTCTTTCTATATACTGAGCTAGAGGTGCTTAGGACAAAATCATTATCTGATTGGCCTTATTTCTTCAGCAAGTTTCCACCTTTATAGCACAGGAAGGTTTATACTAATTTAAGATAGGAAGGTATGCTTGCTGTATGCATCAAATACTGAATATGAATTCTAGGAGTGCATCAGATTTTCAAATGTTAAAAACTGACAGACCTAGTATTTACTAATTGATTACAATAGAAGAGTGCTGGAAAGTATCCACCTCTCAGCATGACTCACAGTGTATTCTATTACTTCCTTGCAGCCTTTGGCATTTTACAGAGATGTAGTGTTATAAACTTCAGAAAAATTAGGTTCTTTTCAAAGAAAAGCAAACCAGAAAGAACATACAGCTGTGAATAGGAAAGGACAGCTCTCAGTGCAGTAATAAAATAGTAGCATAGAGAATTATATGGATAAGAATAGTAATAAAAGAAATAAGAAATAACACAAATCACAAGCCCTATGTTTTATTTTAATATTTTTCAAGTATACAGATTTATTATGCTGCATAGCCACCAAAGTATCATTTTGCATAAGGCTGAGGTAATGGATTCTAATGGAAATACAGAGAATACCAGGAAAACTCTTGTACTATTTAGCTTACTGGGATTGCAACATAACTGAAAGATAAAGATATTTGAAGTGTTTACAAAAGACAGTAATGTACCATAGGCAAATAATCGAGTGTTTCAAAATATCTAAAAATTAGCAAGCCTTAGAGGAACACAAGAGGATCATTTCCCAGTTGGCTAGGAGGCACTCTGAGACTGTACTGTTTACACAAGTTGCAGAATAAGAAAATGTAATCAACATTACACTAAGCACCTGTGTTTTGTATTTTCATATATATGCACATACATACCACCAACCATTTCAAGAGCACCAGAATTTACAAGATTGTACAAGATTTTACTATCAGTAAAACTCAAGGTTTTACTGATAAATCTTTGCAAAAATAACCCAGTTACATGAAGAAATCAATCCAAATTTATCTTATTGACCAGATGCTTGTGTCTAGCTGTCAGTATCAATTGCAGAAGAATACAAGAAGAATACAAGAAATCTCAGTCATATTCTTGACTTCTCTGGGAGCTAGAAGTAACTTAACAGCTCTAAAAACAAGACTAAAAGACTGTCTTGAGATATATAGCTATGTTTCACCTTGGATTCTTCAGCAATTGTTGCCACATCTGATGGCAATTCCTACTGCCAAGATATTCCTCTCAAATTTCCTTATCTGTACCAGCAGGTTGTAACATAGCACACTGTATCACCATAGTGTTTGTATTATACAACAGGACTAACAATTTAGAACCACTATTATGACTCATATGATTAATATACACACATACATTAATAGACAGATTTTATACATTAATCGAAAGATGAGTACTTTTTAAAACAACTCACGCAAACTTTCAAACACAAGATGCAATCATAAACAAGTATGAAAAGGCCCTGAGCCATATTTTAAAAACCCAAAAATATTTTCTGAATGCTCACAAAAGTAATTTTAAACATTTTACTAAATGATCCTATGGTCTTTTAGTACAATAGGGGGAACAGTTTCAGAAATACTTCTAGTCTATTATTATTCTGAGAGATAAAGCAGCTTCTTTGTCATTTACATTGCCACTAAGTGGCAGAAGATGGAACAGGAACAGACAGAAGATGATAGATCATGGGGTTTTGAATTTATTCAACAATAATAGGGTATAAGATTAGGCAGCTGATACTGCAATTGCCCCCGAAACCATGACTTACTGACAGGTCCCTCAGACCTGAGGAAAGCACAGACAGGTTTGGCAGAGGAACTGCTAGGTAGTTCTGAAATTGCGAAGCATGTGTCTAAACTTAACAAGAACAGAGACAAGTTATACAGGCATTGATAAACTAGGAAGTGAGAAACAGCAAAGGTTTCACAACAAAAGCAGTTGCACAGAACTGTCTGTGAGCCACAGAAGTTCTGAGAAGAGACAATATCAACATTGGTCCTGGTCAGATAAGTGAGGAAAAAAGGCAACAGTACTTTATATAGACAGCCAAAAAGAGGCACGAAATGTTAAGAAACAGTAAGGTAAAGGGACCATAATCTCTATTTTCAAACTAGTAATTCTTAGAGAAATCATCTTTTTCTGGTATGTTGATACAGTAATAATTTTTGATACAGGCTGGTCATCTAAAAGTTAAGATCGCAATACTTCGAAAATTGTCTAAATGAGCATTTAGGATACTTGTAATACTATGGATTACAACATTAGTGACTGTTGGGAAAGCATCAGAATGGAACACTGGAAGTTAATGGAAGCTGTCCCTGAGACATTTCAATATAAAGCAGCTCATTAGGTTATCATAAGAATAGAGTTTCATAAGAAAATAAATAATGATAAAAAACCTTACAAAAGTAAAAAAATCTAAATGTATATACTCAACACAAAGAATAAATACAAAGAATGATTTCTTTCTTAAGAACGTGATTTCTTTCTTAAAAGAACATCTACCAAACATTGTTCTCTGTTCAACTGTTTAGTTATCCATCAGCCAACTTCAGATGACTGGTTGACACATGCAGATACAGGCAAAAGAGGAGACTCTCTGTTATGAAGCATTTTACAGAATAAATTCCATACAACATGCATAGAGTTATCTGTAGGATGATAAATCTATCCTAGCTAATAGGAAAGTCTTCTTTTTCCTTCTTAGAATACTGCATAAAACCAAAAGACAGACATTACTCTAAAGCACAAAACAGGGAGAAATAATCTAAACAAAGAATCTGTAGAAAAAAACCTTAGCCTCCCTTCCAAAATCAAATCCTAAATCACTATTTAACAAGGCTTTAATAAAAAGCAGACTTCTATTAAAATGAGCAGGGAAGAAAACTGTTGAGGAAAAAGAAACAAAACAACAAAACAACAAGAACAGAGTAATCCTCAAATCCATCCCCTGTTTAAATGAATGAGATATGAATCTAAGAAAAATAAATACGAGAGAAAGCGTAGAAGGCAAACACAACATTCACTCACATAAAATTTTCTGGATATTCACTCAAGGCCATATCAATGATATTCAAAGCATCATGATAGTGTTTCTGGGCTGATAGCAAGAGTGCAAGAAGATGAAGAGAGTTGGCATCATCTCCTTGTAGCTGCAGAGCCTGACGAACATAACCCAAAGCTTCTGGTATCTGATTAAAAAAAAAGGGGGGGGGGGGCAGAAAAAAAAAAGCACACCACAATTATTGCCTATTACTTGAGTTCATGTCCATACAATTTTCAAAATATTCATCTCAATATCATGCAGATTCTATCAACTCCTGGAAGACACAACTCAGAATTTTGAAATGGACCTCATGCCTTACAGTGAACAGAAACAATTAGATAATACATTGAAAAAAAGATACACGTTTTAACACAACAGTTCCTTTTACCTCTTTAAAAATATTCACTTACTATGCTTTTTCAGGTATTGGTTGTATTTCTGTATGATTTGAAAATACTTTAATTGTAGTACTTTTAACTAAAATGTACATCTAGACAGCAACAGTAGCTTTTCTTCAAGTGGAATTCTGCAATCTCCTCAGCTGAATGTGTTTTTGCTCAAAATAAGTATACGAATTGTTAAGAACAGCACATTTAATTAAGCAAGATGAGAATTTTGAAATTCAGAAGTACAGTCATAGCCTGCCACTAAAAAATATTTTCTAGTATGAAAGTGACAATCCATTCCACTCTGTGACATAGCCCAATATCTCTGCTACTCCTTAGCAACGAAAAGTAGTCACCTAGAGTATGTAAACTACTGTGCTCAAAACTACTTCCTAAAATAAACATGACACAGGAAAAGACTTACCATGATATACACAAAGCAGCTCCACATTATCCAAATACATGTGATATATGGCAGAATTCTAAATCCTTTAAACATAACAGCTGTTTAAGCTGGACTGAGCTCAGATCTCTTTTACAGCTTTAAAATGTTTTTCCAGTTTTCTTAAAAAAAAATTTGGAATTTTGTTCACAATAACCAAACCTTCTACAAGGGTTCAGAAAAGACATAGATCTTAGCAGGTAATGGAGATCGGAGATCTGCCAAGATCATTAAAGACAAGATTCTAGTCCTACTCTCCAGATAACCTGTCTTAGCAGAGATTACACATAATAGCTAGAAACAGGGTAAAAATGGATTTTTTTTTTCCCCTCTTCATCCAGCAACATAAATGCTGAAACAAAGAAATTTAATGACTTATGTCTTATATCTGATCCTAGAGCTGGAACACTGTGGCAGAACTCAAGGTGTTCAGAGAGAGTATTTTGGGTCTTCTTTTTTTTTTAATATATGCATGAGGAAAAATTATGTTTGCTTGTTTGTTTGTTTTTAATTGACATCTTCATCTATATCCATCAACAGATACACATTCTGATCTTCATATGATAGTGTGAGGCTACAGTTTTAAACCACAACTAACCTGTCTGGATATGGCAAGCTGCAGTGCCAAGTAAAATGCTGCCAGATGATCTGTTGGGGACAAACTGTGAGCCCTTGAAAACAAAGAAACAAAACAAAACAGATTTTTTTCCCCTGTTAATACTGGTTAGACATACACACAAATGCATATATTCATGTATTCACATTCAGATTTCTTCATTACACGTATGCTCATATTTTGATGTAAGTGCTGTTCACTCCAGTGACTTTCGTCAATCATGCCTGATTTAAAAGCAGCACTTTGGGCCATTAAAGAGTAATTTTAAATATAAATTAATTATGCAATTTCACTATAAAAATTTAGCAATATAAAGAATGACCAATACAAGAAGTACCCAAGCAATTGCAGGGGCCCCGACCAGGATGGCTGTGAAGCACAAAACTCAAGAGGAAGAGTAGCCACAAAGTAGATAAGAGTTCTGCTCATTCACTTTCACTCTAGGAAGCCAGTTACTTCTTGACTATGCTGCTTTGAGAATAAGTTAGTAGAGCAGGTTACAATGTAGCAATGATAATCCCCTCAGATACAAAATCACAAACCCAAATCTGAGACTTTGTATTAACATTGACGCATAAAACCATTTCCCTGAAGCATTTAGGCACATCTCAATGAAGTAGGGTTTTCAAGGGTATATAAACATAAAAAGAGACATATTTAGGTGTTGCAGCACTTCTGCCAGGTTTGCCATCAAGATTTGTTTCTTCTGTAATTAGGGTAGAGATGTTCTCATTCACCTGTTTATTGTTATTTCATTTGCAGAGTTGAAGCCTTGACACTGAACTACTGTCATCCCCAATAGCACTACTTCCATGTAAGACACTTGGAAAATGGGGCATTTGCACTGTCACTGCCTATGCTGTTAACTCTCCAGACAGATTTATTTCTTTCCCCCTAGCTTACTACTTTACTACTTGCATTTTGCCCCACATGCACAGCAGCAGGGCCTCAATTAATTGCTCTGGCTCTACAGAGATAATTGCAAAAGCCTGCTTTACAATCTGATCAGCTATCAGCTCTTCTAGAAACACTATTACAGTGAACTATGACTTGAAATCTTTCAGGTCGAAGGAGGTGATCCTGCCCCTCTACTCTGCTCTTGGGAGACCTCACCTGGAGTATTGTGTGCAGTTCTGGTGTCCTCAGCATAAAAAGGACATGGAACTGTTGGAACAAGTCCAGAGAAGGGCCACGAGGATGATCAGGGGACTGGAGCACCTCCTGTATGAAGACAGGCTGAGAAAGTTGGGGCTGTTCAGCCTGGAGAAGAGAAGGCTGCGTGGAGACCTCATAGCAGCCTTCCAGTATCTGAAGGGGGCCTACAGGGATGCTGGGGAGGGACTCTTCATTAGGGACTGTAGTGATAGGACAAGGGGTAATGGATTAAAACTTAAACAGGGGAAGTTTAGATTGGATATAAGAAGGAAATTCTTTCCTGTTAGGGTGGTGAGGCACTGGAATGGGTCGCCCAGGGAGGTTGTGAATGCTCCATCCCTGGCAGTGTTCAAGACCAGGCTGGACGAGGCCTTGGGTGATATGATTTAGCGTAAGATGTCCCTGCCCATGGCAGGGAAGTTGGAAATAGATGATCTTAAGGTCCTTTCCAACCCTAATGATTCTATGATTCTATGATCATATTTTTTTCCCTTCTAGATCAGAATATTTCTTTGAGCAAATATTTTATACTAGAGAGCAACACCGTGGAAATCTTTAGAAATTTATTTAGATATTTCTGACAGAAAATGAGAAGTAAATGCTAAAGAAATACTTTCTGTACTCCTGGAGGTGAAACCCTTATTACACAATCTTTTGTGAGTCCCTCTTTGTAACATATAATAAAAGCTTTTTACTACATGTAGCAGAATGAAATGAAAAGATTAACACTCACTCACCTCTGAAATGCAAGAAGTGCCTTTCTCTGCAAGACCTCTTGCATCCCTCGCAAAGATGCTAAAAAGGATATATTTAATCAGCAAGATGAAGAGATTTCATTCCACATGCTCATTGAAGAAGTTTTAATACATTGACTGAGACAGTGGTTGCACACAGAAGCTTCAATTTTGAGTCTAGCATTCTGCTAGGTATTCTTTTTTTTAGGCAACGTGAGGATTTCCAAATACGAATGTTTGTTCTTATCTTACCATCAGTAGCCTGGAGACTGTAAGTCAATCCCAGTGCCAAGTAGCCTTTTGCTTTGAACTCTGATGTTTTGTCCCCAAGATCAACAACTGTTTTGGCAAATCTTTCAGCTTCTTCCAACTGAAAATATTATAAAACACCCATGTAAGTCTAAAACTAGCTAAATCTTACATTATAATGAGAACACACAGCATGTGTATTATGCATACTGAGTATGTTGAAATCTCAGCCATGACTGCTTTTAAGGACTACTTTGTTTTACATTAGACTAAGTTTTCCTACAAATACTGGGTAAAGAACACAGATTTTAAGCTGAAGCACCCATTCCTATGGTTGAGAGAAACTGTGGCATGTAACACACAGATCATTCTAAAGTTACTGTGGTTTTGCCCCCTCTTTTTTTTTTTCAATAAAAAAAGTGTTCCTGGTCCATACATGCCATTTAGCATTTTCTGTATTTCACAAATCAAGTTATTGCCCCATAAATTATTTCTGTAGGAAAACCAGTCACAAAAACTAAGGCTCCGACCCTGAAAATACAATGTATAGCCACCCAGAATTCCACATCACATATGGTATTGCTGAATGTATACAAAGTCATAAATAGACAAGCATGTAAAAAAATTAAGGTTTAACTGCACAACCATGTTAGCACACTATTTAACAACGTAGAAAGAAAAAAAGAATAATCAACCAACATTTGGATCCATTCCAGTAAGTGTAAAGGCTAAGCACAATAAGCTTCTCCATACAGAGTCAATCCATAGAGAACAGTTTACAGACAAAGGATCTGTGTTAATTATTAAGACTGTATTTCTGTCAGCCTCAACAAGTCATGTTTCTGCTACAGCACTATTTTCTCAATTTGTGATTTTGACATTTCCTTCCTCTTTTCCTCCTTTTTAAAATATACTAATTCTTCTAAAAAATACACATATCTTGAAAACCACATGATAATGTTTGATCACCTTAATGTTTTTTGTACAGATACACCAACTTCAAGGTTATCTAAAATACAAGTAACCCTTTTTAAAAAGACACTGTCCCTACTAGGAATTCCTAAACCCCAGCTGCCCGCAAACATGGTATCTCGAGAAGTCTCCTGAACATAAGAGATTTGTCTCATTATCTTCCAAAAAAAAGTTTTCTCTTGCAGAGAAAACACAAGTCTAAGTTGCATTTTTAATCTCTGTATGCCAGTTTTAATTTCTAGTACATTTTTGCTATGTCATAGATCACTATCAAGATATGCTACCTTGACAAACATAACTATTGCTCTCAAATATTTTAAATGAGCCATTCAAACAGGGATACACATGTGCATATACGTATCTGTGCTGTATTTTTAAGAGATGACCAACTGTATGCAGTCACTGACCAAAATTATTTGCTACATCCCTAAACCAAGATTTTGTTGCATTTTAGCACAGCTCTTACTGAAAAGACAGAGAATTACCAAACTTACCCAGTGCAGAGATCCCATACATAGCTTTGCAGCAAGGAGTGGAATAGTTGCATCATCTGGTTTCAAACGAATACATTCCTTCAAGACTTTAACAGCTCGAGCAGACTGTTAAAAACATTTTCTATTGAAATTACTAAAAGCATAAATAAGTTTCACAAGCAGAAGATTCCTATTTCCATCATTTATTTTTCCCATTTGGTTGACGTTTTTTTCACAACTCCTCATGCAAGAGAAACACAAGACTTCAGTCACTGCTGTTGTTATTTAACCCCAATGAACTCTCATTAAGTGTCCCCAGTGAAACATCTGTCCAGAATGTCATTCCAATGGTACGTGATTCAGAAAATAGTTTTGAGATGCGTTTAAAAAATCTGATAGGCCTGTAAGCTCACAATATTTGAAATGAATGAGCAGGAGCAGGACAGAATCTTAGGGATAACTCTGATATAAGACTGCATAACAGACTGGCACTGCTCCTCTTTTTAAAATTCATTTTCTTCAATCCAATCATGGTTTAGAAAGTAAACAGAGAATGGGAAGAAGAATCAAGTCTCTTCAAAATCAGTATAAGTCTAAAAATAATTTCTAAATAAAATACAAATTGGTTTTTCCCATACTGAAGATAAGCAAATTATGCCAAGAATGATTTTTTAGAAAATTAGTATTATTTACATTACACAATGAAAGTGATTTATTTTCCATAACATGACAGGGAAAAGCAAAAAGAACTGAAAATATAAATTTGCATATGCTCCTAGGTTATATAAAATAAAAATAAATAAAAAAGAACAGTCAGAAAAGAAAAAACAAAGCAAGACTACCATGAATCAGCAATAATTTGTACCTAGGCATAAAATTCATTCATCAAAACATCACTTAAATAAGTTGTTACTGGATAATACCAACTGGTATAACTCACTATTAAAATTCAATTAGTTTAGCTTAAGCTTTTCGGAAAGATAGTTCTTGCCATCACCTTTCAGTCTTCCCAAGTTAGAAACTATTGAAATAACAACATTCTTTGTAAACCACTAGGCAGGACTACAGTCTACTTAGCTCAATTAAGGATTACGATTATTTAAAAAAAACCCTCCAGATGAAATTATGGAAGTGCCAAATGTTGTTATCAAAAGCCATCAACAGAAGAATTACATCCAAAAATTAAGACTTACTTTTCCTGCTGCCATCAAGGACAATGCAAATTGGTACCACAGATGGAACTCTTCAAACGCAAACTTCATGGCTCTTTCTAAACACTAATTTTGAAAGGAAGATTGTTATTTAAGGGAATATTTTTCAATTTCTAGTAAGATACACTAACATAAAATTTTTCTTACATACTTACACCTAAAAGACACATAAATCCAAATTTAAATAACTCAAACTATCTGAAAAAAGCTGGTAAGTTCTATATGAAAAAAAAGAATTGAAAACTGATTCCTAATTTATTATGTTTGACTAAATACTCTTGCTGCTACTGTCCTATTCAGAAAGAAGGAATAATAAATATCAGCTTACTGAAGGTAAGTTGAATGTACCATCAAATACTTTCAGCACTTCTTCCAAAACTCTGACCTACAGCAACTGTATAATCTCAGAGATTCACACAAACAAGTGGTGCATGGAAAACTGATACTTAAAGTCAAAACATGTTTATAAATTTTTAGGCTGCCTAATCATACTTTCTTCTCCCATTTTTACATATTCATAAGTGTATGCATGAGCATTGGAGAGGTACTTGTTCACAATTAAAAAAATAATCATCTTATTTTATATGCTTAATTAAAAATTAATTGCCAATTCTAAGTGGCAGAAAATAAAGAAATTGGAGAAGTTAATACTTTAGGGTTTTATAACTTTGTAATTGTAGAAACACAATTGTAGATTATTTTAAAAGGCTTGAGTTTCAACATACTAATGATCAATTTACTACTAATTTTCTTTGACTTCAAGTTATATTTATTTGGCTTCATTTCTAGTATCATGGAATACCAGGCTGGAGGCGACCTTAGGTATCACCTGCTTCAACCTTTCTTGGTAAAGTATGACCTAGACTAGATGGCCCAGCACCCTGTCCTTTCAGTACAAAATATGACAAGTTACATGATTTTTTTTCTCCATTAGATCAAAAAATCGGTGACCAACATGTGCGGGGTTAAGGGATTAACTGCGCATATATGTGTATGTGACCTACACAACAACATGAACACCTCATAAACTAGGTTCTTCTAAACCAAGTAACAAGATTTCAAGAAGCAACAGGCTCCAACAAGAAATCAAGAGAATACGTAACGAGCAATGGTGCCCTGGAAAACTGCAAGTTAAGATAATGTTCAGGATAATGGCAACTGTCTTAACTAACTGAAAACACATTCAACACAATCCCTCTCCTGAAAGGCAGAAATGCTACTCTTGATACTGCCTTTTAAATAATCACAAATCACTATATGAACACGTAATGTTGAATACGTCACTGAATTTTGTTGATTAGGACTACGGTATCCTCCTGAAAACAATATGTTTGAAGTTAGTTGAAAGATGAATATCTAGGAAAATTTCTGGTCTGGAAAACATCTTTGCTATTAGGACATTGATAAGCTCAATACATCATACCCTACAAAGCTTAAAAACCAACTTGATGACTTGTTTAGGAAGGAAATATGATAGGAGACAGTTCTTTGATTTAGTTGAGAAAGCTGTAAGAAGCTGAAAGCTCAAACTCCACAAAGAAATGAGACCTTTTCAGTTAAGAACTGAACAAATGACTCAGCATTAGAAAAGTTTAATATGTATGAGACAGATTTTTCATATTTTAATGTTCTCATATCACAACTAACTACTTCTTTAAGTAATCAGCTATAGCTATACCAGAAGATAACAAGTTATGGGAACTGGTGGGTAAATACCATTTGCGGAGTTAGAATAATGGTGCTTTCTGACTTAAAGCTACAACAGCTGCACTAGAGCAATCATAATTAGCTCACAGAGAATGAAGACAGCAAAAAAATATGCATATTTCATAACTGAACAGAATGCTTTTATATTTCTGAATTGCATTTAATGTAATAGTCTAAATTATAGAAGTTTCAGGCTACTGACTGCAGGTCTTGGGAGCAGATACTTGCCAATCAATGTCTATTCTTTAAAAAGTTCTAGACTAAAACATATGATTCTATGACTCCATATGGAGAGTAATCTCTTGCAGCTCTGGTGTAACTGCCTAAAATTCCACGAAGGTGAAAGTGTCTGTAGTGGCAAGTAAATGGGAATATTCCTGATTAGATTATGTTCTAGGGTTACAGTCCTTTATGAGCTTTCATATTTCTTAGTTTTGTGAAAGTCTTGCCATTGTACTGAGTAAAAATGACTTGTACACACAACTTGCAGTTACGAAGTACCCAATTTAACATTACAGGAGATGCAGATTAAATACTGACTACCTAAATAAACCAGAGAAGAACGGATGCAGGTTTTCTGAGTTGTTTTTTTTTTTTTTTTGGGGGGGGGGGGTTTCTTTGTTTGTTTGTGTTGCTTTTTGTGGTTTTTGATGTGTTTCTTGTTTGGTTTGTTGTTTTTTTTTTCTTTATTACTGCAGGGAGAAACCATTTTCAGTAAATCAATCCATGGATATGCTTTTCCACCACACATGCTGAAGTATTCTTTCTGGATACCAATAATTAATCATGGTCAGAAACAGTATCCTGCTGCTGGGTGAGCACTGCTTTTAGCAGCAGAAATACCTGTTCTGCCCAGAAAGCTCTAACTGCTTCTTAGATACAAAGCTGTTAATGATACTTGAAAATTTCCCGAACAACTAAGACACCACAATCTAACAAAACACATGCAAGTTGCATAATCAAACACAAGACATTTGAGATAGGGATTTAACTTTCCTACAGACCTAAAAAAGTAGAGTTCTGTTTTAATAACTTCAAAGCCATTTTACAAACGACAAGGACTTTGAAGCACTCCAAATATTATGAGGTGTAAAAGAAAGTTTTCTTTAGAAATAGAACTTCACAGATTCTTTTTCTAGGTACTTAAATCTATCACGTATATCCTCAACAGCTTTTATCATTTGCTGTTCCTTCCTGCTGTCTCCATTTAATGTATACCCTTTTAAGCAGATCCATACCTCCCCCCAAAACCCATGTGAACTTCTGTGCCATTAAACATTTACCACACCTTTCACAAAATTTCTGTGCCTGACCACCTCAAGCCACTTGTCACGCAAAAATTTAGACAGTAGACTTTTTGGGGTGGAAAGTACCTACTGTATTTTTGTAGTAGTCAGAATTACAATGTCCTGTATTTGTTTTGACTACTACCACAAATTTACATAATTAACAGAAATAAGCAATGAAGACACAGTTGAATATTTATTATTATCAACAAACCTCTGACAGCATTTCATACTGGCCTCTTCTTCCCAAGGCTATAGTAAGTAAATCGTAGACTACAGATGCACTTTGCAAACTGATGATACGATCATTTTTGTGTTCTGGTATTCGGCTCAGTACAGCATCACGGTTGGCCTGAAACATACCACAAAGAAAGAAAGAAAGTCAGCTATTGTAATTTAATCTGTATTTTCAAACAAGTAATAACCATGCTATTCAGACTGACAGTCAGCAGTTGATATACGTGATATCCAGAGACAGTATCTGCTACTAATTTATAGATTGATGTTTCTGTATGTATCTATTTTTAATTACTCAATTCTAATTACATAAATTAGATAATGTATTTAAAATTACTTAAGAGGTCTCAGAAACCAAATAAGTTTTTATTTAACACAACATATATTTAACTTTAAAAAAAAAATTTTATTTTTTGTATGCTAGTAAAACATATTAGAAGGATCTTAAAATCCTCTATTCCAGCTTTTGTAAAATATGGCAATCGATTTCTTCTCTCTTCATAACATTTTGACACTATCCTCTCACTTGTGATTGGTAACCTGCTGGGATAACCATACAATCACTATCAGGAGTTATTAGTGAGAAGCAAAAACTGCCCCTGGTTCTGAGCAGTGGTTTGGAATCAGGCCATGTTTGGAGCAAGGCTTTGTACTTTCAATCCTGTTCTGTGACAGGCATATTGCCAACCTACTTCTTTAATTAAGCTTTTTCCTTTTGAGAAGGAAGAAAACTGAGTTAGAACTGGATTAAGTTTGGTCATGTTCACAGGCAAATCTTGTTAAAGAGCAAAGGATAAAATGCAGGTCTAAGAGTAACTAAGACCACCTATATTGAACTACACAGGACTTCCCCCACCATACCATAAAGCCTCTGAAAATATCTCATCTTGATATCTATTTCTAGACTTTTTGACGTTTCATATTCCCCTGGTACAAATGCTAGCATATCCAGTAGTTGGAAGACAGAAGTTAGAGATCCTTCTCTCTCCTCCTAGTCCCCCCACCCTTTTAAATTTAATTACACAGGGCATGGCCCCTTAACACATTTACTTAAATACACTAAATTTTAATGGACAGATTATTTCCTCCTTTTTCAGAGGCAAGGCAAGGCAAAACACACATTAAGGGATACTAAATTGTTTCTCTGCTTCAACAAGAGAACATTTTAAGCTCTGAGCATACTCATTACATCTTTAAAATCAGAAGAATCAAATACTAAAAGAAATTTTCAAAGAGATCGTAAAATGCACAGACATTCCAAGAATTATCACTGAATAACCCACAGCTTGGTTTGAAAACACACACCCCAGCACACACACCCCAAAACAGACATTTTGCTTTCTTCTGACCATGAAGTCTTCAGCTTTTCCTTTCTACACTGCATAAATATTTAGTCAGCTTCAAGAACTTCTTCCTTTTTAGCTCCACATTTAATCACTATTTGTCTCAATTCTCTGCAAGTATAGAACAAGCTATGAATTAGCACTTCTTGTGAAAAAATGGCTGACAATGCCAAAACAGTATTATAGGAGAGGATGCTTTGTAAGTATTAAAGATATCTTACATATTTGAACAACCATTTTCTGCAGAACACACGTACAAGCTGCAGTGCTCAGTGTTTCAGAATTGCCATGGTCTCAGACACAATAAAGTGGTAATCAGTTAAACTGCAGTATGTCAACTGGCCACACTTACTTTGTAACATACATTAAGCCTAAGGCAAATGCAAGCAGTGTAACTTAATTCACCAGTGGAAGAAAGGATATGTTCAGCCATTTTACCATCATCGGCTACAAATAACACATGAGGCTGAGCTCAGGAGGTAGTGATCGGTGAAACGAAACCTAGTTGAAGGCCAATAACTAGCAGTGTACCCCAGCAATCAATACTGGGCCTGATCCTGGTCAAAATCTTCATTAATGATCTGGATGATGGACAGAGTGTATTCTCTCAGCAAGTATGCCGATGATACAGAACCTGAAGGAGGAACTGATATGCCAAAGGACTGTGCTGCCATCCAGGGGGACCTCAACAGCCTGGAGGAATGAGCTGACAGGAACCTCAAGTCCTGCACCCTGGCACCACTCAGTACGTGCTGAGGGCCACCCAGCTGAAAAGCAGCTTAGCAGAAAAGGACCTGGAGAACACCAGAACCCAGGAGATCCTAGTGGACACCACGTTGAACAGATGCCAACAATGTGCCCTTGCTGGAAAGAAGGCTACTGGTATGCTGGGCTGCATGAGCCAGAGTGTTGCCAGCTGGCTGAAAGGGGCAATCCTTCCCCTCTGTTGAGCACTGGTGAGGCCACACCTCCAGTACTGGGTCCAATTCTGGCTTCTCCAGTACAAGAGAAACATGGAGCTGCTGGAGACAGTCCAACAAACGACCACAAGGTTGAATAAGGAACTAAAGTATCTCTTCTATGAGAAAAAGCTGAGAGAGCTGGGACTCTTCAGCCTAGAGAAGAGCATGCTCAGCGGGGGGAACCTTATCAATGTGTACAAATGCCTGAAGGGAGGGTACAAATAAGATGGACCCAACCTCTTTTCAGTAGTACCCAGTGACAGGACCAGTGGCAGTGGACACGAACTGAAACACAGTTCCCTGTGTTCCCTCTGAACACCAGGAAACACTTTTTTTACTGGAGAGTGATTGAGCACTGGCACACATTGTCCAGGGAGGTTGTGGAGTCTCCCTACTTAGAGATACTCAAAAGGTGTCTGGACACAGGCACAGCCTGCTCCAGGTGGCTTTGCTTTAGCAGGGCTTGGGGGATGGACAAAACAACCCCCAATGTCCCTTCTAACCTCAATCATCTGGATTCTGATGCTGCAGCTCAGCTGACATGCAGCAACATGTACATGCACTGTAATGTGAAGATGTCAGTCCTTTCTACTCATTTCTGTCTAGCTAAGGAAAGGCTGGTCTAGACTTTGTTATATTCTAGCTGTTATACTTGCAATATATTACAGGAAGAGCCTTGGCAGAGTTGCAGCTGACTTTCCTCATTAGGCATGACAATACACTGTAGCATGTGGCTAAGAGACATTTTGTACTCTGAAATGTATCTGTAAGAGAATCAGAACACTTAAAAAGCACAGAATTGTCTTTCTCATGTCACTGCTTTCATAAATACTACATTTTAAATCTTACTCAAAGCATCCTTTCTGAATTTGGAAATTAAGAGAACTCAAGGTGACACAAACATAGCATTTGTAATAGCAAGATTCAACTTTTTGGATATATGGTGCACTAGACCTAATTCAAATAAGAAGTTATGATGGAAGAGCGCACCACTTCCCTGAAACTATCAGCAGGATTTAGGGCTCATATATACATAGTGATTTGCTCACACAAAATGCTACTTATGTGTTAGATCCCCATCCTGTTTTAAGGTATTTATTCGAATAAGTTCTCGAAGGACACAAGCCTTGAAAATTTATCTGTGTTTTTAACTAATTCATAGACAATGCAAGAAAAAAGATCATACTACTTTAATAGCACAGTATCATCTCAAAACACCAATGACTACTCAATCTTTTGCAACTACTTTCTTTCCCAAACACTGGTTTCAAAATCATAAATCACATACTACCTCTTAACTACTACAGAAAAAGAAAAACAAAACCAAAAACAAAACAGTTAGCATGCACTGAAGCTGAAGTAACAGCTCTCAACTCTCAGAAAGATAGGTCTGTTGCGATTGATTTTTTATGCTCAATCTTCCCCTTTTGCCTCCAAAACTAATACAAACAAACAATTTAGCCAAAATAAGCCAATTATGTGAAAGAAAGAAACTCTTTTACTTCAGATAAACTGCAACAACTACTTGTAAAGAAAAAACACATTGGAAGCTTGATAAGGGTATATGCTGTACAGCGATAAGCATTTGATATAATCAAGCCAGATCTAATTCACAAAGAAAAAGCTGTAAGTTACTTGAAATGAGGGGCAGTACTTTTGGTTTTTTTGCATCTTCACACAAGGAGTACATGTGTAAATACAGTAATCCATAGTCAAATCCTGAAGAACTGGGACTACTACCATGACCCCTGTTCACATCAGAATTCTGCAAATCTCCACAAGCAGCTCAGGCACTTAAGGAGGCACAGGCAGCCCTTTTCAGTGGTAAGTATATACTGCAGCAAAACCAACACATGGTATATGGAAATATTTGCTCAGTCTAGTTTTTTGGTGACAGAGTCTGTCATGAACACTGCAATGAACATCACTAGGAATGTGGAAAATAGTTTGCACTACAATGTGAATGTTGGCACTTTAGTTCAAATAGGACAATGTTCACTAAAATGTTGCGTTCCTCTTTAACTGTATCAAAACAGAAATTATGTCAGAGCATGAATCACAGAATCATAGAATTGAAAGCAACTGAATTACCTATAGAACTTAAAAGACTAAGTCTCACTGTTGTGTGGTGAGACAGATTGTTACACAGCGCCTCAGGTTCTATAGGTTCCACTCCTCCAGTTAGAAAACCAGCAGAAATTCCAGCTTCAGCTTTTCATTTCTGCCATCTAAGAACATGTAACTGGCCTGGTATAAGCATGTCAGTACGTGGTGGTTCAGAGGTGACTAGTAAAATTACACTAGAGGAAAATACAAAAGGCTGATAAAAGGCACAATTAGACCACTGAAAGGAATCGCCTACTGTGGAAATGAGGACATAAAAAATGAATTAATAAATCCAGTAGTACCAGTATCAAAAGCTAATGCCACTACCATTAAAAATAATATACAAATTCAACTTCTATCTGAGATTGAATGCACAATGAATAATACTTTTTGGCTACGTTTATTACGCTCATCTAGTAGTCCTTGATTTGTTTTTTACAACAAAAATAACTTAGGTTTTGAGTCTGTACAAATGGCAACTAGCTGGTATAAAGGTGGGTCATACTAATAAGTAATGCAAAATGAATGACCTGTCTTTGTGTTCACCTGCCTGTGGTTAGAAGGAGGCTACATTTAGCCACTCTAATGGAGAAAAACCATTCATAACACCTGCAGACCTCAACTTGCTAGCTCAGAGGAACAGAAGCTTGAGTTTCAGAAGTAACTGCCTGCTTTCCTAACAGAAAATGAAACACTAGTCATAAAGTAAGGCATGACAAAAAAAAGTTCTATTTTCAATTTATTAAATACCCAAAGAAAACATATATGCATACACCACATGCACATTCACTCTATTTTACCTACCATAGATTCACTAATAAGCAGCAACAGTAAGGCTTCTTCTGTATTTTCTTGAGGACAAAAGATGCTGTTCAAAACGAAAATGTAATTATTTAAGCAGAACATATTACTTTTAGGAGTAGCTTACACAAATACAGTGAGAGTACTGTAAAAACTGGAAAATTTCCAGGAAAGAGAACAGAGAGTAACTTGCATAGAAAAAATGACTGGTTAAAACACATTTCTTTGTGATGCTTTAAATTTCCATTTTAGAAAAGCTGGCCTAACAAAACAAGAGAATGAAACCACCACAGTTGTAAGAGGTGAATGCATTCAAATACCCCCAAATAGCACGTGATTTGATAACTGTAAACGCTGTACCCATAGTTTAACTACCCTCTGGCACCTAATCTATGTGAGCTGAATCTACAGCACTGATTCAAAGGTCAGCAACAAGAAACTCTCTCACAAGAACAAGATAACTTTCATACTTTAGACAATATGTGGAGAAATACTTTTATTGGTCTTTCATGAGATATGCTTGAGAATGGTTCTCTTGATGCAGTCAATAGCTGTCAGCATGCAAAAAAAAAGTTCGTAAACTTTTCTGCTTTTTCTGAACACTAGGTGCTCTCTGAATACTTTTCTATGCTGGGGTCAGACAACAGTAATCTATAATTGGTACATGACTGATAAGAAATCATTCATTCTCTCTCTCACACACACAACACAATAGCTACTGTTTTAACTTTTCAGATTTCTTTCTCTAAACCACTTCTGAATTAGCACAAGTACCATCTCCTGTTAATTGAGACCAATAATTCCAGAATTACCTGTTTAAATGCAGGAAATAATTTCTTCTTGTTAATAAGCAATTCCTATAGTCCAAAGGGTACTTAAACTACAATAAATTACAAATGGGAAACAAAACTTGTCTGAGATCAAAACACCTTTTAGGGTTTTTTAAATGCATTAGAAATCTAAGCAGTAATTAAATGCCTGCAAGGAAATGAAAACTAAACCAGGTCTTAACTCCAGGTGGTTTGAAAGCAGCATTGCAAACATATTGTGGTAATACACAGCAGCTCAGACCCCCGGGCAGTTATTCTGTTATTGGATTTTTATTCAATGCATGTTGCTTACCAGATTTTGAGCAGTATTCTAAATCTTAGAATACTTTTATTTTTACATAACAAAGAAATTTCAAGGCACAGTTACGGCTGAATAAGAACCACCCAGGACAGGGAATGAGAAGTGAAAACGAAGCATTACAGAGCTGCCCTTTCATCTATCCAGTCTTCAATGAAGAATTTAGCAACTTGGAAGCAGACTTAACCTGCCTGGCAACCAGTCCCAGAAAGCAGAATAATGATTGGAAGTTGCTGAAGAAATTACTTTTCCGGAGAAAAAAAAGGGAAGTTGCCTTGAAGAGAACTACAGAGAAGTCATTGATCAAAATTAAAGCAAACATTTTCTCCGACAACTTTGAATATATTTTGGTTAATAAGTTGATGTTTGCCTCAAATAGTGAAGATCCTCTTAATGTAGAAATTACTATAAAATTTCTTTGACCTGTGTAAACAAAAAGCTCAATTTAGTTGGCTGAACACAGACTGTCTCCTGACAGATGCAGGCATACAAGTAAAGTAATTCCAACGTAACAGGGCAGAGCAAAAGAGGCAACTGGAAGCATAAAAGGGCTGCCAATCAAAGGCAAATCAAGAAGTTTAGCAGCTCTTCAACTAAGGACTGAGAAAACTGAAGAGGCAGTAACACAGAGATCTATGAAATCATAAATGGTATTAGTCAAATCACATTCATCATCCTCAAAAGAACACAATGCAGTTACTTAAGATATCAGGCAATATAACTAGAAAAAAACAGTACATCTCAGACTCAGAGCTGATGGTCAGATGAATAGCTAGGAAGTATTTTCCTACATATCTGCCTTGCTATTCATTGCCTTGTGTACTTACTTTTAAACACTGCTGGAGATAAGATACTTGGCTAGACAAGTTTTAGTTGATCTGGTATTAATCACTGTGATGTGACAAAAGAAAAGAACTTAATTACATGCTCTGTTGAAATCATGGAATTTCTCGCTTGCATGTCCCAAGAACAAGAAAATTACATAGAACAAAGCTCCACTTTTGCCAGGAGGCATGGTTCTACAAAAGGCTGAGTTGAGAATGAAGACCACAGGTTGAAAGACTGAGTCTGAGAAACCTGCTATTAAGTATTCTAGATCAAGGAAGAAGATCTGCAAGAAATCTTTGAATATAAAGGCCATTCTACTTGCTCATAAAAAGTGACACCATAATAATATGAGCTTGCTGCTGTATAAAGTATTCATTATGGAAATCTGCAATACATGCAGCTAAACAACTCAAATGCCTGCAGTGGGACAGTATTCCATGTTACAATATAAAGACCCTGTTTTCACTAAACCAAAATATCTCTGAAGAATCTAAGGTAGGACTACTTCTATAAGCAATCTAATAGAGAAGCAGACCCTTCTGCACATAACAACAAGGCCACATTATAGAAAGAAGCTTTCATACTAATTAAAAAGGCATGCATAAGAGGGGAACAGACTCTTCACAATTTGCTGTGTGAAATGAAGTAGTTCAAATGAGGAAATGTGTGACCCTGATTAAAAAAACTTCCTTGTTTATATTATGTATAAATGCATACTTTTTAAGAGCAGTGATCAAGGTGTAACCACAAACCAGGTATTTCCTTTGCAGCAAAAAGGCTGCCTGCATGTACAGTTTGTTAATTATGTGCTTGCAGAGTTGTTTTGGAAAACTGAATGTTCAACTCTCTGCCTGCATCTTTTCTTAAATCTCAAAAGACTGCTCTCTAATGACTTCACATCCTAGACATAGTAGGACAAAACTGAAATTAAAAGACAATGCTTGGATTTTAATCCAGCCAGAACACAACATAAAAACAAATTAATAAATTCTTTAGAGAAAAAAGGTCAAAATTTCATATGGAACAGAAAACAATCTCCTTGAGACTCTCAGATCACACCAATTTCAAAGACTCACAGGACAGTTGAGGTTGGAGGTGGTGTCTGGCGATTGTCTAGTATAGCCCCTCCACTCAAAGCAGGGTCAACCAACAGGTTGCCCAGGACCATGTCCAGTCAGATTTTGAGTATCTCCAGTGATATTCTCCAGCTCCACAACCTCCTCTGTATTTTCCTTTTTTTTCTGAAGCTTAAATAGAATTTCTGTCTTCTCCATCTGCATAACTTAGCACTGTCCTCCTACGGCAAATCATAATCTTGGCTAGATCATTATCTCCACTGCTCAGCTCTCTGGCTCACAGTGCTTTCCAACATGTATCAAAACAAGTAAACAATAATTGTTGACTATATTAAATACACACACACACACACACACGTACAAAATACACAATCCCACAAAGAATTGCATGTAGAATACAAGTAGTGCAGTGGAAAAGTTGCTGATTACATAAAACAAGCATGCAATAAAATTTCATCAGATCAAATGTAGTATCAATGACAAAAAAAAAAAATTAAAAAAGGCAATGCCAAACGGTTAAGGTTTCACCAGCATGCTTTGACACAAACATGTAACTTTCAGGTAGCAAGCTACACCCAGGGACTTGTAATTAAAAGCAAAATTTTTTCAATATATATTTTGGCACTGTCAGAGTGTGTCCAAGGAGAACAATTTGAACCTTAGAAACCATTTTACATTGAATCAGATACAAACAAACAACAAGCTATTAAAATCTCAGAAAAGTTCAAATTCAAGAAAATGGCTATCCACATTTAATAATAATACTAATAGCTAATGTGGTTTAAAAAACCTCACACATTTTCAAGAAGGAAGGCATACACACCAAAGCCACACTAGAATTAAGCATGGGATACGTGACACAAACATCCATTCCATACCACTTATTTGAATCAGTGAAAGAATAAAACTCAGCAAAACGGTAGCATCATGAAGAAATGCCAAAACTAACCTAAAAAGATTAGGAGGTAGCTGCTTTGGGAAACAGACTAAATTAAAATTATGAGACAAACTGCTAGATATCTTTTGGGTTTTCATAATGAGATGAATTTTAACCTCCATATTCCTAATTCTTTCCTTTTTATGACAGAGCAGAACAGAGATCTAGAAACAGTACGCAACTTTTAAAATGTGCAATTTCAGATTTGCCACACAGTTCATGTTTTCTTTTGTATCCCAGATATAATTAAGAGATACTGACTATCATACACCCCAATATAGAATAAAAAAAACATTTTGTGAATTGAGAACAAAAGGTCTTGTGTACACTGCTGCTTGGAGAAGCATGTTGCTCCCCTAGCTCTCTTCAGGGAATATATATATCTACACACAACATGGGAAACATTCACATTGTGCAATCCCTTCTACATTTTAAAAAATACAAACTAAATTACCCAGTGCAGTTGGTAACAATTGCAAATATAGAAACACAAGAGGTATAAACTCAGCCATACTTTTCTCCAGTGTATACCCGTGGTCTTCTGCTGAGTGCATAATTCTTAGTATTTGAACCTTTTCGAAGTGGATCATCTAGGGGTGATTGGTGAGGAGGATCTTCCAGTGGATTCCAATAACTCTGTTCACACATGCCTCGTAACAAAATTTCAGCCAGTTGTCTTGCTATAGTCTGTAAAATTGAAAGATAAATATTTTCCTTAGAAATGCTGAATACAGACTCTTACAAAATGCTTGGATTACTTCTAATAAAAACTAGTCAGGTAGAATATATTTCCTGTTATTTTAAAACACCCAAAAAAACAGGCATACTGCTGATTGAAAGTACCCAGTAAAATTCTCTAAACACAAAGAAAATAAATGGCAATCACAAGCAATTTTTCAATTATATCAGTTAAATCCAGATACTTTTGAATAGTGTAGATCAGTGTCAAAAAGTTTATTCTGACCAACTATTCGTGGCACAATATATTTAAGCATAGAAATACTTAAAAGGGAAATAATACTGGTTTAAAACTTTTAAATCATCCTACAATCCATGACTATCAGGTTAATCTTCTCTTTAATGTTTAATACATATGCATACAAGTTGCATGACTATATATCATGATGATGAAAACTCAAGAGATTAGCACCAGCACAACAGAAAGAAGGCAAAACCTACATTTCCACAGCATTGGCAGTATTTCCCAGCAACATTCACCACCAACAGATGCGTAATGTTTAAGGCGCAGAAAGAACAATATGATAGATCTGCATTTTCCACCTTAATGCCAGTACCTTAAGAAGCTCTTCATCTTTGGTTCTATTAAAGTTTGCAATATTATCCCTCTCTAAGTCTAAAGTCTATTTAATAATTTTTATAACCTTACTAGGAAACAGTTATTAAATTAATTAAGAAACCAACTACCTTCCTTATTACCACTTTAGAAGTTTTAAAAGGCTAGTATTAGGAAACTAATCTAGGACATGTTGAAAATCATTACATTAGAGCAAAAGATGTAAGGCTTGGCCTTTTAGTATAAAAAGATGCAAAAAAGATACATCACTCTTTTGGTAAAGGTTTATTTTCTGACAATATAAATAAAAAACATTCATGAGTTAGCTTTTATCAGGAACATGGTTTAATATAACTTACCATTCGCAGATTTTGTGTAGTTCTTGTTTCGACAGCTCTTAGTAACTCTCTAAATCTACCAACTCCTCTTGTCAAATTCCTGCATATAAATATAGAATTTGACAGTATTCCAACTTGGATTTGGTAACACCTTAATACATTACTCAGTAAAGTTGTTAAAATCCATGTTATCCTTTCCCCCCACCTTACTCCCCGCACATCATTACCTTTCTGTGAGATATATATATATAGGCATGGAGAGAGATATATATATATATTTATATATTCATTTGGGAACCCCACTGCTGATTACTACAACAACATTACCTGCCAGTTCATTGAAAAAAAGAAACATTTTCATGATCAGTAGTTTAAAGAGAAAGCAAGAAAAAGTGTAAGAAGTGACCACCCAAAAAAAGGAAAAAACAATACTGAAGTTGGTCTTGCTATTACAGCTATTACAGCAATTATCAATTACATTAGGCTTCAAAGCATAAACTTTGAGGAAAAAAAAATAAACAAAACAACAAAAAAAATTATATTTTAGCTGCCTCTTGACACCTTCAGATAGGGAAATAAAAAAGCAGTAAATCTTGTAATCTTCAGTGAAAATAATGTAAAATTTTCTTTTCCCTCTCCTTTTCAGAGAGAAAAGAGCACAAACACAGCAAAGCCCACTGTGTGGACAGAGGAGGACTGGGAATCACGTGTTCTATTCTTGACTCCAGCTGGCTTTTGGTGGAGCTTCTGCAACTCAGGTTTGTTTCTCCGCCTATGCTTCAGCCACTTCTGCTGCCTAAACAGCTTTTGCAAAGAAATTCAAGAGCCTCAGATAGGAGGCGGCATTCACACAAACACTTTTTGCAGATCTGAACTTTCTTCTCAAACAACAGATTATTTTGTATGGTCTTACAGCTTTATTTTTTTTCTCATATATCTCAGCTGTTTTTTTATTGCACTTAAAAGCAGTTGAGAACATTTTTATTAGTACAGTTTGTCTTTAAATTGGTGAATGACTGGGTTGGCTTTTTGCTGAGCTGAACAAATGTTTTCTGCAACCTCAATGTACAACATATGACAGCCATTTCACTATTCGAAATCTAGTTGCAAAAGAAAATTATTTAATCAAAAGCATGTTTTGCGTTAAATCATTGCTGCTATGTCATACAGTTGTACTGTCTTAAGATATGATTCCATGTGCAAGTTGCATAGCATTTGCTAACATGGGCTCAAAAGAAATGTTACACTTTATGTAAGCTTCTCATAAGTAAAAGCTCTACTGCACTGCTATAAAGCTTGTTTTAAAATGCCTTCTTTATTCTGAGGTCTTTATTTTCAATTACGTCTAAAATACTGATTTCTGAATTGCGACTCTATACAAATTCAAGAAAAGCCAGCATTTTTACACAGATTCTTTCCTTAACTTTAGTTGCGGAATACCTGAAGCCAGTGTTTGATGTGAGATATCTTGCTATAGAACTGTAGAACTCTTTATCACTTTACTTAGAGGCCCAGTCATTCAGTTTAGTCTTCAGATTTCATGACAGAGGTCATCTCTGTTCTATTTTATATAATCAAGGATTATGAGTGTATTGCAGAAATTTTAGTCTCCAGCACACACATCTTTCACTAGCACAAGTTCACCTTCTAAAATACTTCTACATAAAAGCACATTTAAAAGGAACTAGCATTTCCAAATAACAAAACCTGTACATACAGGTTGAAAGTTATGTCAAAGTTGGTTAAAAAGAAATAATCACCAGTCACACCAGAAATAATGATTGTCTGTAAAAACTCCATGTTACAGCAGAATTTGACCATAGAGTGCCATTTAGTACATTTCAAAGAAAATTAATCCCGTGTACACATCTAACATGGAAACAACTGCATGAAAGATATTTATTTATATATTTCATACAGGCAGGCCTCTTAATGACTGTTACCCCAACTTCATATACTAATGAAGTAAGTACAGAAAGAAAACTTCTGAACTCAGTGGAAGCTGGATACATTCAGCACCTTTGGAAAGCTAAAATACATACCATTTAGTAATACCACATGCCAAATATTTTAGAGAGCCAAATCCAGACCACTGGAATCCCAGCTTTAAGTCCTTTGCTCTAAGTGCATATTCCCATGAATGGAGTTTTCTCTCAAGGACTGTAGTGCAAAGTCACAGACTTGCCAAAAAAATGAAATGTTCCTTGCAAAATTATCAGAAAAGAGCATGAGCAAGAACTTGGCAGTTTGAAATACTAATTCCCAAGTACAGATGAAACATAGACTATGTAGCAGAACTTCAAATCACACTAATTTAAATCTCTATGAAATTTCAGGAATTAGCATTTTTTCCACATGAAGTTTGTGTCTTTCAATGTGTTACAAGAACCAAAAAAAACCCCTCTTTTGAAAAAGTATGCAATCTTTAAATGTCCTTAAGAACTTCATGACAGATTGTTATTAGTAACCTACTGCATTTCTATAAACATCTGCAAGGGACTGAAACTTGTGACTGAAGTTCTACCATATCATGGAAAAAAGCAGGAAGACTGTACAAGAAAAAAAAAAACCAAACACCTTAAAATACAAAATTAGGTTTTGCTTCATAAAGCATTTAACACTGATCCACTGCACAAGCGAAGACAAACACAATACAGATTTGTCGAGCATCTTCTAAAGGAAGTATAATAAAAAGATATACACTTCAAAGCTACAATCTAAATCACGCAAAAAAATTGAGTTAAATGCTTTGAGACAAGCACTGAAGCAAAACATACCATGAACAATACGGTAGATCTCCACACTGCACAGCTTTTAGCAAAGTACATTTCCTGTATTTGTTAACAGTTTGTAACACTGCAGAGAAGCGGGTGGTGGCTATTCTGGCACATACTTTTCCTGCCTAGCCTAGAAAGCAAACAGCTTTTACCTGCTTTTCACTAAGATGGGCCTTCATGCTAGCGGCTCCGCCCGTGATGATTGAATGCCAAAGCAAAAGGGCAGGTTAACTGAACAACATCCCACAGTGTCTGTAAATGACTTTGAGATCACTTCCGTTCTTGAGACAAGGAATTTTAAGATAAATTAACATACATGGAGAGCTGACATGTTTACAGTGATTTCACACACAACAAAGATAACCCACAGAGAGATACTGCTAGTTATGTTCCTGTTTGTATGTCTGCCTCCCATCAGGACATACTCAAGCCCTCTGAATTGCATCTTCCTAGTTTTAAAGACTAATTAAAATGTTTGGCTGCCTTGAATCTTCAAGGAAAAAAACAACAAACAAACCAACTAATTTGACTCTAAGTAGCACTATACCAGTTAAAGACTGAGAACCAGGATTTAAAAGTACAATCTACTATTGAAAGTCTACATGGATTGATGCCCTTAGTGCTAAATCTGCATCCTTGTGTCTACATATTCGCACCCTACACCCCAACTGCTTATACTGGAACATAATTAACTACTCTGCTGCAAGATCAACTTTTATGCTCCTCTGAAAATATTTTAACTGCATCTATCAAAGGTGCTCACTCTTAAACAGAGAGGGAAATCAGTAACTGTAGGTATTTTACAAGGAAAGCACAGAAAGACAATTAAGGGGCAGTAAAGACAAACTTTCAATGCAGGATCAGAAGACCTGAATATAAGCATGTAGGCCAGCAGTAGCAAAGTTTTGATGCAAACATTATTTGCCACCATCACCACCAAGAACTCTCTTGGTTTTAAAAAAGCATGTTTGGCATCAGGCACCACAGTGCTTTGGCATTAGTCGTCTAGATAAACCTGACACCCCAGAAAAATACTGTTTAGCTTTGTGTTTTTGAACACCTCCCCAAAAAGTAGAAAAGAATTAAGAAACTGCTCAATGACAAGCAGTCTATATTTGAAAGATGTTAGGATAAAAACCTAGCAAACACTGTTCCCTATAATAACAAAGGGAGTGAGATCAAATCACAATATGCCAAAACAGGCTACAAAAAAATGTTTTAAATTTAACCACAGAATGGTTGATAAGATTAATTTAATTTGTATTTACAGTGTATTTTGATAATACCTTCTCCATTAGTGTGAGAATGGCTTTGTCAGGCATTTCCTTTATGCCTATCAATTAAAACACCCAAATATTTAGTCTAACATTGCTTTTTATAGATTAAACAAGGAATTAGAAATTTTTGCTTAGTGAGCTTAGACCAAACCTCACCTGCTCTGCAATTTGACAGCTAAATTGTAATTTTCCCCTTTAAGAGAGAAAAGTATATTCCAGAGCCATACCAGTGAACAGGCTAAGTTCACTTATACTAGCCTATTACCTCATTGCTGAGGCTTACTATATCCCATTTTAAAAACATCCATTCTTTAAAAAGAAGGGCAATCAAGAACAATGAGATCCAGATTACTTGATCAAAGTGATGAAACAGAAATTGCTTTTGGAATTGAGTCCACTTTCCAAATGTGTGTTCACCCTTCTCTCTAGATATATATTTATATACAGAAAAAATAATGGCAATTTTTATAAACTCAGTGGTAGAGCATAATTTTTAAAGTCTGAGGCTTTGTCCCAATAATTCAAATAGCAAGAATAGAATAGGATTTGTTTTAAAGGGAAGAAGTCTGGGCAGGCAAAACTCTTGATGGGCATGCCTATCAGAACAGCAGCATTTTAGTAGCTTTGGTATGACTAACATGTTTACAAAGAAATACCGATTTAAATCCATACACTCCAGCTAATAACTTTTGGCCAATTAAGAGTAACTTTAACAGCTTTAAGATGAGTAATTATTTTTAATCAAGTTACTATATGAGCAAAAGAAAAGAAACGTGACAAATCAAGAGATAAAACTCTTTAGCAGTAACAGAATAATATCCTGAGACATGCCAATTACCATACTAGAGCTTTTGCTTTATATACCCCTACAATTAAGAAGAAATGAAATCTTATGGCTTTCTGCAGTAACTTTATTAAAGGTCTAACCAAATGGATGAGGCTAAGTCTTCTATGCAACTGATGATGTTTCAGGTGTGACTAGTATCTGCATCTGTTTTCCCTCAGGTCTAAGGAGAGGGAGAGCATGGAAGCATAATTTTAGCCACAATTAGAAAGATGATGGATCTAATGCAATCCAAGCCACCTCAAAAAAACATCCTCGTACGGTTTAGATATTTATCTCCAAAAGGCAACACAGTCTGAACACCATCAGTTATGTGTTCTGTCTCACCTTTCCCTCTCTTCCTTTCATACTTATACTTTGAAAATTCTCACAATACTGTATAATTTCTACAAAACATGGATTTTCGCGGGTATTACTTTCTGAATTACATGTGGAATATCTTTTCCTGCAAGAATCTAAACTACTCTTTTTTTAAGTGCACTTAAAGTAAAGAAAAAGCATCATGATACACTTCTCAATTTTACCCACTGTTAACTCACGCAGAAAAAGAAATCCCAGGTATCTCAAATTCACTACAGATCATGTTTGCTTGATGCTTGAAGGTTCTTGATTGATGTTTGGGCTTATAAATGAAACATCTTCAGTGTGCCATTACACATACACAAGCCCAATCAAGCAGCAATTCTTGCATTCATGCATTCAAAATGGGAACACTTACTGCCTAGAATGTAGTTCCACTAACAATTAAGTCTACCCAATGGTTTCCTACTGAAAGTGGAAGGTCTTACTCTCCCCATTATCCTCTCTTTGTGTTTGTTCCCTTTTTCCACCATTCTTTCTTTTTCACATCTTCCAACCCACACTTGCATGGTCCTATCTCTTTTCTCACAGCACCACCAGCAATTATCAAACCTTCCAGCAAAACAGTTCAGCTCACTAAAATGACAGAAAGCTGTCATTTCCTTGCTGTTTATTTTCTGCTGTTTTGGAGAAAGAATGACTCCACAGAAGACTCCGCTGCACATTTTGTTTACTACTTCTCTTGACACCATCACCTCAGCTCCTCCTGGATGTTCTTTCAATTAAGCGTATATATACAACACACTATATACACATATATATGTGCACATGTATACACTAAGTACCAGATTCAACTATTACAGCACAAAGACCAGATTCACAAAAGGCTTCCTCCAGTTACTGGAAACAGTACATTAGAAGTCTTGCCCTTTACCTCCTATAATTTTTCAAGTTTCTTCTTTCAAGCAGAGATTTAGTCAGAAGAAGAAATAAGGGTAGATTAAGATGGTGTCAAAGGAAATCATAAACAAAAACAGCTCATTCTTGAACTCACAAAAAAAAGTGCTAAACATGTCAGAAAGTTTTACTAAGGAAATAAGTTAACCGAGGAAATAAAGTAAATAGAATTTACTCTGGTAAATACTTAACACTGTATTACACATAAGTCAATTTGTACTGTCATACAGTTATTTTACCTTTTTTAAAACAGATCAGTAAGGAGGAATATGCAGCATCAACAGTGTTTTTGTTTAGAATATCAAACAGAAGACATAGGAAGCCACTCAGTTTAATATCAATCTTAAAAAACCCATGGAGAACTTCAGGAGTGACCATGAGCATGGTTTCACTACCTGTCTCAAAGATTCAAAGGTCAGAAATCAGAAGCAGAAATCATAGAGGGAGTATACTCTGATAAGATGCAAGATTTTAAGCATCAACAAAAGAGCAGGGATGCATCAACAAAAGTGTAACATTGGTAAAACCCAAAGATCTAATCTAAAGCAACACATCAGGTACTTAAGACAATACTGAGCAACAACAAACAAGGCCAAACCCTGAGCACTGTGTGTAGGTGAGCCCTCCCAGTGGTGACACCAAAGAAGATTGCTGTATCTTGGATATGCTTGTCCAACTTGAAAGCCAAAGAATAATACACTGGACTGCCATGTGAGAACAGCACTATGATAAGAGTGAAAAGTGATAGTGAAAAATAATCAGGAGACGAAGAAAAAAAGAAAAAAAAACAACCTAAAAGGTTATCTAACCTTCTGATTTTCTAAATCTCGTGGTAACCCCTGGAGGTGTTTGATTTTGAAGCTACTGCTTCTGGTTAGCTAGAGATGTCAATATTGGAAGAACACAGAGTCTTCCACCACTTTAAGTTGTTTATGTGCCATTTATTCATCAGTGTTCTTAATAACAGTTTTGTCCTTGCATTGCCTTGTATTGCCTTGTATTTGCTATCAGGCTGTTATATTAAACGAAAGTAGAACAGAGGACAAGATTTCCTTTCGTCTTTTGCATGCAATAGCAATTCTGAACATGCTTACTGAGCTGTCTTTTATTTTTACACTCTTCAAATTTATTATGAACCAGTGTTTACTGTAATTGAATACATTAACTTGGGGAAAGGCAGGGAGAAACAGAACTCTCCAAACTCATGCTATATACAACACACAAAATCCACTTTTACCTACAAACAGGAACAACACTTTCTGGAAAGAAAATCCTGTGCAAAACATACAGAATAAGTAACCACCTTTCTTCATACTCCTTCTCTGTTCATTCATTGCAGGTAGGAGGCATGCAGCATTCCTAAGCATGAGGCTTACAGCAACACTTCTTCCAGGAAGGAGAACATAGGAACACCTCTATAAAACACCCTGCCAATAGTCTTATAAAAATATCACAGTGAAGTAAAAGGTTACTTCACTGCTGAGTTGCTGACCAGACAGACATGCATCTGTTTGCATGTAATTTCTGAGGAGCTACTTGCTTCCAAAGAAACTATTTTAAAATATCCATGTTCAGTAAGGCGGTGATTTGGTAAACAGAAAGGCACTGAAACTTGATCAAAATTATTTATACATACATACTATGCTTACACACAGGTCCAAAATAAAATGGACAAGGCACCATACACCTAGAGAAGAAGTGTTGCTTTTACCTTCTCATGCTTAAAATACAGCCTATCAAATGGGAATTGAGAAAAAGGTCTTTCAGGAAAGTGGGCCAGCATTGGAAGGAGAATGTGAGAGGCAGAAAAGGTCAGATTTAATAGGTGTACTGAACACAAACAAAACTATTTCATTACAAACCCAAACAAAACTTTTTCACTACAAACACCAAAATGCCTACATGTCTACAAAAAAACCCAAAACACACCAAACCAAAAACCACACACGAAACACAAACCAAACCAAAACCCCAACACAACAACATTACAAGCACTCCTCAGTAAACTGGCTGTATAGCACTTTATCCTGGCAGTTACATATTTTATAAGGAAAGGACATGTAAATCAGGGGGAGGGAACAGGAATTTTTCTGTATTCATCTGAAAGCATACAAGGAGAGCTTGCCTGCCTTTCAAACTTCAGCTTGTGGCTAGCTTTTCTGTAACATGTATTATGCCTCCAGAGTATTCACAGCAATGAATACTCAACCATGGTCAGTCTAATACTGTTTAATATCTTAAAAAATATTAGAAATAACTTTTTGAATTGTTTGGACAATGACAAGGAAATAATATGAGTAATGAAGACTTTGAAAGAACTGATGAGTTTTCAAATGCCTTTAATCTCAATAACAAATGAAACCAGACACACACAGCCTCAAACACCTGCACAGTATTCAGCTTTTCTCAGCACTGTATTTGTTCACTGATTTTTGAATATATAAACATGCTTATATAACTCAATTGGTACAGTACTGTCTACAGCTTAAGAGGAAGTGTTTAACACTCGAAGTAATCCGATAATTCTTTGTAAAAATAGTTTATAAATTATTATTATTTAAGATAAAGATGGATTGTCCTTTAGTATTACGGGGTTTTGGTGGTGGTGGTTTGTTTTTTTTTATTATTATTATTGTTTTGAGGGGTTTTTAGTCATTTGGGGTTTTTTTAGAAGGTCTGAACAGAATTAGACTCCTAGTTCTTCCAAGAGCCAAGTTCCCCTTATCACTACTGTGATGAAAACACATGCAGTATTTCCTTAGAAAACTTACCTTAAGGCTTAGTAAAATTCTTTCTACTACTATCATAAAGAAATCTAGCACCAATTAGTTCTCCTACCTGCTAGTTTGCTCCTTTTGAAGTTAATAATAGAATCAATGAACATTTTTGCAGTTAAAACTGGCAGCTTCCATCATTTTGAATCAGTTCAAAACCACAATTTCAATATGAAAAAAGAACTAACATAATTATTAATTAGTAATTCCAAATACTGAAAACCTCCATGTTAAACTATTACTAAAGCTTTAACAGAAATGGACACATACTACAATCAGAGAACAAAATCTTTTGGTGAAAATAACTATCATACAGCAACAACTAACTGCCCTTTAGACTAAAATCAGTATTGAGAGAATGAAACTCAAAAGACTTAATTAGTTATAAGCTAATTAATCATCTGCAGCTCACGTTCAGGTGATGTATCTCACGAATATTGTTCACAAAACACCTAAGCCCCAAACTTATCAGAATTTGAAACTCCATCTTTGGCGGCACACAGAAAAACTGGCCAAGGTCTTGAGCAAGCTGCTCTACACTAGCCACAATTTGAGCAGGCGTTTGGCCCAGATCGCCCCTCAGAGTCCCTTTCAACCTGCGAGATCCTATGAATCCGTATCTTACAAGTTGCAAGGGAAGAAACAAAGAGAATTAAAAATAAAAAAAAATAAAAACTTCAGGCATAGCCATGCCATGTGATACCTGGCATGTGAACCAGTGTCCTTCAGACCAATATCAAAACCAGAGGAGAAAATAAAACCAAAAGCATTAAATATAGCAGAAAAAAAAACATATTTTGGGGGGGAGCAGGGGAAGTACACAAAATAATCCTTCCCCAGCTTAAGGATCCAATACAATTTTGTTTGCTGCCCATCACAACACAACATAAAAACAAAACCTTTAATTTGAAGCTTGCAAATGTGAGCAACAACCACATTCAGCAAGACTTGTAGTACATGGGCTAAAAACCTCCAAGTTATCTTCTTGAAAAACGCGAGCTAGAGTCAGAATTTCAACTGCAAATTATTAAAATTATCAAAATTCAACATCTACTCAGATACTAACATTACTCTTTCAGTGTGCTTTGTATATCTAATTGTTACAAAAGTTATTTGTGATAATCTCGAATAAAAGTGATTCCCTTGAGTTTACGTCCACCTTAGTCCTCCATGTATAACTGCCAGATTTTTTACCTATAACTTAACAATGCAATCGTATTTTAAACTCTTGAAAATAAGACACAATTCTGAGCAATAAACACAAGTACTGAAAGAAAAAGCATTCTGGATGATTTTATCTGAGGGAATAATAATTTCCCCACACATTCAACTGTATTCTGTTTTTCCAATGAAAACTAACAGAGTAAGAACAGTATCTTAAATAAGGACAATGAAATCATCTGATATGCCATATATTAAAGTATTCTTTGAAAACTCATTTTTGTTACTGATTTGAAAATAGTGATTTTTGTCTCTATCTTGAATGTATTCTGTTTTATTTTCTTAACCCCACGAATGTGAGAGCAGTTATCTCCAGTACAAAGTTGTTTTGAAAACTGCAACAAAGTAATTTTGTTAACTTCCCAATACAGCAGTGGTATCTCACGTATAAAGAATGTGATACTTTGTAGGATTTCAGTGTTTTTGAATTTCATCTTATTTTCTATTCTTCACTTGATGACCAAATTGTTTTGGGACTGATGTAGAACATGCAACAATATCTCAAGAGATTCAGAGAGTGATGAGTATTCTAATACAGCAGACAGCTGGTCATACAGTGTATTTGCCACACGTTTACATAAATCCTTCTCTTACGGATTTTGTCAGTGCAAAATCTCCAGCTGTGAGCACTGTATCAGTATATACATGCAACAGAAGCACTTACAGATTGATTTGTATCTACTCTCTCTTACTTACTAACATAAGAGCTACATTCCTACACTATTCCTATTTGTGCTATGGTGGAAAAAGAAACACAAGTAAAAGAAACAACTTATGTATAGGACTTGTCTATGCAGGAGTAACTAAAGTGTTTGTTTGTTGTTTTTTTTTGTGCTCCTCAAACATTTTGTAAGACAATAAAAATCAACTATATGCAAAAAAAATGGTTGAGGATTTTTATTTAGATATGGGGCTTAAGGGGTTAATTTTCTATTGGGGGAAAAAGACCATCTCTAAGAAACAACTTCATGGAGAAGACTGTGAAGGTCTCGCTTCACTGCAGCTGTGTCAGAGCAGCTAATGGCACCATGAGGAGTACAGATCTGGTCTGGGTTTGTCAAGTTTTGATTCAGCATGTGAACCATGATGGAGATTAGACCAAATTGCAGTCTGGATCCTGAACTCTGACAGAGCGATATCCTTGAAGAGGGTGTGAAATACTGGAGGAGACACAAACAAAAGCTCTGAAAGCTAGTTAAGTCTGATTTTCACTTGATGGTGACCTTATTTTAGACTTCAACCAGAAAGCTCTTTTACTTTAAGAGCATACACTTCTAGTATCTTTCTGACCACTACTACCTCAAAACCAAAAACCTACTTATTTCATAACATGAATAGAAAGCAAATACTAGGAAAGAAGAAGTACTGGGTACATAAAAGGCTGTCCTTTCTCTCTTAGGGGCATTTTATTTGAAAATAGCTATGTTAAAGTACTAATTTCGAAGTTCCTGTGCTCATGGTTTTTCTTGGAACAACATCAGGACTTTGAATTCCTTCAATATGAAATTAACAAAGCAGCTACTAAATTAAATAGAAGTGGCTTAATCAACCTGAAAGATATTTAGTTACATATTTTAAAACTTTCTTTAAAAAGCACATAAACCCTACTTTAAGAATAGTTTCTTCAACTTATGTTATGTATTTCCAAGGTGAAATGCTCCTCTTCTCTCAGGTGAAAAATGGGTATAGAGTTTGAGTCTTTACTAAAATTCTGTGCTCTTTGCAATAAAACATTAATTTCAGATTTGAGTCTTGATAGAGCACTAAAATAACTTCTTCCGTTCAGACTATTGAGTCTTTTGCGGGTTTTTTTGCGCTGCACTATCAAGAGCAGATTTAGTCTGTCTGTAAAAACAGAGGCACACTTTTCTCCTTCTCCCCCATCACTCACAAGGAGTTAAACTCTAGTGATTCCTTGACTCCTCCACAGGACTGAAGACTTTTTATATGTATAGTTTCAATTGAAAAATAAAGTTTATTTAAAAAAAGTATTTCCCTTTCTAAAGTGTCTATATTAAAGCTAGCTACATTTCCTTTCCTTGAAAATGTTCATAAGATCTTTACAATTTTAGATTACATTCAAATTTGAAGTATGTTGCAAAACTTAATGGAAAGATCTTGAATCTAATTTCTATAAACCTAATATTAGGAGAGATGACAAATTTAAAACCCATGCACAGCATCCTTAAATGTACTAAAAAGCATGCTATGTATTTAAACTTCTGTTCATTTCTGGAGAACCCAAGTGAAAAATTTAAATAAATAAATAAAAACCCACAAAGGCAGCAACATAATTTGCAGCCTGGAACAATGACCCTATTAGGAAATTTTGAAAGAATTGGGATTGGTTCTAAATTAAGAAAGGGAAAGAACGGATATAATGGCAGGAATATGTAAAATAACAACTGGCACAAAGCTATTTTTCCTAACAGCTCACTTTCCCTCATACCTCAAAAAGAGTAGCACTGTCCAATAAAATTGTAGGAATAAATTGAAAATTAAACATGCAATGTGTAATTAGCTAGTAAACTGCAACTGACCACTCTACGATAGACTGCAAAAAAGATTATATGCTTATGTAGGAGTTAACAAGAAAAGCAACAGCTTCATTGTGAAGGATTAAAGTATACATGGAATAAAATCAACTTTTCAAAGTTCATACCAGACCAACTGATAAGGCCTACAACAAACACTCCTATAAGCTGAATGTTCCTTAATAACCCACTGCATGACTTTTTTTGCATGGTTGAGTTTTATTTTCTCAGCTAATTTTAATCTGCTCTGTCTATTGCTGATTGCTTTTACACTCAATATGTGAGAGTAAATGGACCATTTCCATTCCTGGCCTTCAATCAAAATCCTTCAAAATGTGGAATTTTTGGCTTATTCTTAACCGTGATTGCCACTGGGATTATTGCAGTAAGTATATCTTATTTATCTTTTGTGCAGGCATGAAAACAGAAATTTTATTTTTAGCTCTAGTAAATGAAAAAAATTAACTTTCAGAACATTTTATTCTTTCTGCAATTAAATGATGAAAACAGAACTAAAATGTAACTCTCAAGATCATGTGTTACTGCAGCGCTACTTACTACTTTAAGAATGAGATTTCAAAAGCTTAGTGATCATTTCCATGCTGAAAACCCTGAACAGTTTGAAAACTTGCATAGCCTTTTGTGACCCTACCATCAGCACAATAAAATCTCGAACTCTTTACAGACACTGCACCATTTCCTTTCATCTCCTGCTTATGTATTTGAAAGGATAAGAGATATTTTTGGTCAAAAGAGTAGTCTTGTCAGGAATTCTGATATTTCAACCAATTTCTGTTTCCTAGTGAAATGAGAAGCCCTGTAAGGAAATTTTTAAACTATGTGACTTCAACAACAAATGTCAGAAATGTACTTAAAACCCACTTGCGCCAAGCTTTAAAGCTCTTAAAAACTGAGAGTTGTATTCTTTTTTTCATTTTCAGTGATGTCTGAACTTAGTTTAAGGCTTATAAGGGAAGCCTTACTTAAACTATAAAGGATCTCCCATGCATAATCTAAAAGGATCTATAGAGCAGGTACAAAGGAAATTGTATACTTGTATACATACTGTTGATCTTCATGCACATTTATCCTGCAGCATAATGTTAAAATAAGTGATAACTGAAGAGATTTGGAAAAAAAATTACAAAAATCAAAATTATAAAAATAAAGAGTTTCAATATGTTGTCAATCACTTTCTAACAGTGAAATTTCAAAAGGATAAACATTATGGTATTTTTAGTTCTCACATTTAATGAGTAAAAATACAAAATACTTAGTTTAATATACTTTGGAGAAATGATTTTACAACATGTAAATAAGAATAATATGGGCAGCCTTCCTATTTCAGTTAAAATGATACCACTTTTAACAAGAGGCCAACCCACAATTGCTAAAAGTTATGACACCAATTAGATCACAAACACAAAACGGAAACAGAAAAGCAAACACGCAAAAAGGAGACTCAAATCTTACCCATTCTTGAAATATAAAACATGTGCTCTTTGAAGTCCTGTTTCCAGGAAAAAACCAAGTTCTTGTTCATGTGTAGTGGGCCCTGGCTTAGGGCTTCTGTTTTGTATATTGGCATTAATCACCTAAACAAACAACAAAAAAAATGTTTTCGAAAAAAAAAATTGAGTTTTGAGGACTTTTACACAGCGCTAATATTTAATATTGGAGAAATCTTTTTCATTTGTAGATGCTGGCTAGCAGAATATTTCTATCCTTACCTCCATTCCCTCAGAAATATAAATCTTTTTGCTCTTGGCTATTCCCTTAAAGGTAATTTTTTCACCAAGCAGAAATGCTATTAAGGAAAATTTTACAATAATTCCTTAGAATATTTTGTGAGGAATAGTATACAGAAAATAAGTATATGAAATGGCGTATTTGTAACCTTAATCAATAGCAGGAGGTGATGGTTCTCAATATCTAAACCCCTGTTAGGTAAAAAAAGACTGCTGCAGAAAGCACTAAGAGGGTTAAAAGTAATCTCCAGAGTAATTAAAAAAAAAAAATTAGAAATAATTTATATAACATCAACATTAAAAATATTGCTTAAAATGGAGAGCTATCAGCTTTCATTTGCCATCATATTCACCACACATAGCCTACCAGCCGCTAAAAGACAGTAACAAATCAAACAAAAAGACTAAAGAAAAAAACCTCAGAAAATAAATGTTTATCTATTTAAAAAACACTGTGACTTATTTTTCTTTCCCCTTCTCAAAGTTTTCTTTCTATTTCCTTTTGCTTGTGTGTCCCTAACTGATTCCAATAACCCCTTTAAAAACAACTGTCAAAGGACAAGCCTGGGTCTTATAAGCAACAGGTGTGTTAAAAGAGGGTCAGATTGATATTGCTAGCTTGCTTCAATTCTAATAGTATTAACAAGCCAAAGAATAGAGCTCCAAGTGTACTGTATTTTGTCCAGACATATCTGAAAGTCTAAATAAAATGCAATAGTATGTAACTCCTAGAAACAAATTTTCTTTTATTAAAAAAAAAAAAAAGCATTTATAACACTTAAAGCTTACCACTGCTAAGTAGTAAGAAACAGAAGATAAGGTTAATGGTGTAAAATAAAATAAGAGGAGGAAATAAAATAGCCTATGTATCCCTCTGAATTCAGATAAAGCCTGAAGCTTTTAAATCACAGAGCATTATGCTCTTTACAAATAAACTGCCTAACTTGAAATTTCCATAATTCATAATCCATAACTTAGAAAATGGGAGGAAAAGAAATAACAATAACCTGCCTAATATTCTGCAGAGCCATAAATTGTATGTTGTCTGACATTATGAAGCCCAGATATATAGGCTTTCAGCAATAAAAATCAGATCTCCTACATATCTAGTACGTCTGATTTTAACAGTATCTGTAGTTGCATACATACAGTGAGTAATATATTAGATAAAGTGAAAAATAGGCCATCAAGTCCAAGAATACTGTCCTAATCCCATTTACAAAATTATTAAGATTTATCTGAAGTTCATCTATGTTTTAAAATCATACATTTATCTGGCTATGATATCTGATGATTTTTTCCTTGTCATAGGATTTGGCCTATTAGTTGAAGCAAACATACTTTCAGACGATATTCTGGACTCACGAACAATACCCTGAGTGTCTTGCTGATAGGTACAATGATATTTCAGAATGTTACTGCCAAGTAGTTTTATAAAAGGATTTAAAAGCAGTTAAGTTATTGGCTCCAAATAAGCAACAAGATCAATTTTCAGTCTTCATAGTTTCATTCTCAATTGACTTCTTTTTAAAAATTACCTGAAAATGTTAGTGAATGTATGCAAACAATGTCCATATTCTGATGTGTATTTGAAAGAAACCATAATCCCATTTTCATACATGAACTGCCACAGGGTAAGAAGAGGCCACAGATGAGCATCTTGAATATACATGGCAGTTCAGAAGAGCTCTGTTGCTTTTTAGACTATTAGCACTATTTTCTAAGAGGTCAGAATGAGAGAACATTCAGAAGGACAGCTACCAGACATCCATTAAGGCACATTAATTTATTGTTCAATTGTAAATGTGCATTGAAGTCCTAAGAAAAACCATATCAGATGTCTTTTATTTTTATTGAGTTGAATTGAGCTACCAAAATGCTGGTAACACCACATCAGTGAAAAATGAGCCACACAATTCTTCAATTAAGCAAATCATGCCAGCTTACCCTTTCTATCTCCTGAAGGTACAGAAGAGCTATATCCCCGGCCTTCTCGTAGCATGTAACGATTTCCTGTTCGCGGCCCACATGGAGGTTGCTGGCTGAAGAAGAAATTGGCAACTTCTCGAGACAGAGACCTGGGCAGGGAGGGAATAAATAATAAATAAAATTTCAAATGAAGTGTTCAAAAAATAATGTCATATAGTAGCACACCTAAAGATTAGTACAGGCTAAGACTCTTTGATCAGGAGAAGAAACAAATTAAAAACTAAAAACTTGAAGGTATGGTCCTCTGATACAGACACTAATAAACATATAACTAATAGTGACTAACCTGAGTAATTATAAAACCAGAAGCAGCAATGTTTTAAGTGATTTTAATTTAAAAGACATTATGACAGTCTACCACACAAAAAAGCCTAGTGTCTTTCTATACCAGTTTTAAATTGCTGAATATCTCTTCACTTTTCCAGAGCGATCACAGAAACCGAGGTAGGGTGAAGAAGGGTACTCAAGGCAATATGTCAAATTCTCCCTTATTTCTCTTTTCATGCTTCCCTGTCAGGTAATCCTTTTTATCTCCTTCGGACACTCTCTGATTACCTCTCTTTTGACTAACTGTGCCAAAACTGGATACACACCTCCAGTCAAGGTCTCAACAGCACGGAGCAGAGAAGATTCCTCATTTTGATATAGGATACTTAAAAATAAAAATGAAAATACAGATCAAGAGAACTTTAGTGCCTTCCCTTATATAACAGTAAAACATTGCCTTCTGTTTATGATCTCTAACAGATTAACAGATCATATTCTGCAGGCCAGCTGCCTCATCAGTTACCCCATCTTGTATTTATTTGAATAATTATTTGTATTGAAATATAGCACTTTCTACATTTTCTTAAGCAATTTATTCCAGGTCATTCCTCCAGCTTGTCAGTCAAACGGCAGATATCAAAGAGGCTTTTTGTTAACTGTAAATCATAGACCCAAAAGCAGCAAGATTAAACTACAGAAAAAGGTCAGTTATTCTGGTACTGTAGTATGCATGAATGGACCTTCTAATAAGATCTAAATGCAATGTTGATGCTCGATAGAAAGTTTGCCATGTTCTACACAAAAACCTCCAAACTGACTTAGAGATGGCCATAAAATACAATAAGTGAGCTGCAATAAAAATGTCAAATGACTGAAAGCATGAGATAGTTGTTAAGCGGATCACTCCTCCCCACCCCTTCTCTCCCATGACATGAACGGCCAGTGCCCCACAGTAATCTTCCACTACATGAAACTTATTACTCAACTGGCTATTTGTAGAATTGACTTGGATTTGTTATTTCTATTTTTATACTTTATGGTCACAACTATAATCTTTTTAATCTGAAAAACTCACTATAAGAACATTCTCTCATTTTAGCTGAGAATTTTCTTTAAGACACAATCTGGGAAAGTATATACATTTTAAACACGCAATGCTTTGGAGTAGGAATTTCATTTGGAGAACTATCCTGTAGTGACCACTTAACAGGATGGTTTGGACACTGTATTTGTTTTGATGATAGAAGGAATAATTACAATTTAATACTGTATTGAAAACTAAAACATATCAATTGGAAGAAAACCCCTGAATAAATTATGATTTCTGTACCAAGTTAAAACTAGAAACCCTCCAGGTTACCTGTTCAATTTTTTCTTAAATACAGATTAAATTTAAGAAATAATGTCTTAAAGTACATACAAGTATAATTTAATTTTATACAGATATAAGTAGCAACACAACAATGACAACCACATAATATACTGCCCCTTTCTTTGTAAGAATACTGAGAGATGATTAAAAGTTAATTAAAATAGAGATTATTACATTATGCCCTTAAATAAAAGAAAAAGCAAATAGTAACATACAGAACTGAGAAACACGAGTTTCAAAGAAATACAAATCACTGAACTATCTGCTGATGACTTTTTCATATAGTCAGACAAGTCAGGTCTACTCTTTGTGCTTGCTCCCACACCTGCCAGACAGGAATCTTAGCTATTCTCCCTCAAAAAGGCAAGAATTATTTCAACTGTTTATAAACTGCCTTGAGATATTTGGGAAAAGAGGTACATATTACAGCTACAAAATATTGCATTTGTTGTAAAGCTCATAGCTGTTGGCTTGTTTAACTTTTAGTGGTTATTTTGTTTTATTCTGCATTCAAGAATATCACATCAATTGATATGATGACTTTGATATTCATGGCTTTTAAGTCTCCAGTCAAAAACACCTTCAAGTAAAAGCTTCCAACAAACTGGGTCAGATTTATTTTGGGAAGACATTTATCTTATACATATCTAGTCCTGATAGCAAGTAAGCTGACTCCTAAGGGGAAAAGAAAGTGAGAAGGAGTGAAATGAATTCAAGTGTGTACTAGTTAAGCTCACACATTTTGCAGAGTAACTCTAAGTTGTCAGAAGAGCAAAACTGCAACAAACAGTATTTGTACAAAAAAAGAGTACACCTGATACTTAAATTACATAATAGCATGCAAGGTTTTCTTTATATCTTAAAAAACTTTATAAATTATCCATATTTTTGTAAAAGTTTCAAAAAGCAAACAGTAGATGGTTTTATCACTTATTCCAAGTGGCATTCTCATGTCTATCACCTCAGATCAGTGGCCAAGTTTATGCCAAGTCAATGATTTAATTTTTTACAAATACAGGAGCAGACCAGCCCTACCACAACATACACACACACTGACCACTACCCCCCAAAAAAAAGAACTCATAAGAACAAGTAATAAACAAACAGTTTTTAAGAAATCTGCATTAATATATTTGCTTATTCTTATCATTTTTATGTTAAGGACAAGGACAGTGATTACTTTTGACCTACAAAGTACTTTAAAAAAAAAAAAAAGGCAGACTTGAATGTTCTGTGGGAAAACCTATTAACTGACACTCCCATTTCATCATACAGAGGAAAACAAAAATTACTCCAACATCAAAAGGAAATCCACAGCACAGCTCAGATCTTTGCCAAGTATTTCTACCACCCAGGCAACTACTGAGACCATTAAAACAAACAAACAAACAAAACCCACAAGGCTGGGAAAAGTCTGTCACATTTACTGCATTGTATATATGAGGATTTTCCATGGTGCCAGCCAGTACCTTGTCAGTATAAATTTTAGAGACCACAAATAACAATAGACCATGGTTTATCTCCTGTTTTCTGTACATGAGCCAAAGGACAGAGTTAAAACAGTGAAAGACTATATATACTTAAGTATAAGAAACATGTATTTGCAAGAAAGAAACAGTTGCATCAATAGATAGAGATTTCTGGGTTTGCTTCCTGTTTTCCTTATATGGACAAATAAAAGCCAAGTGTGTTTGAGTACACAGCACTTATTCTTCCCTATACAATGTGCAAAGCAACACTGTTAAGTTTTCCAAGCTAAAAATACACAAAATAACTCCCTTTTAACTCCTTTTAAAAAATACTCTGTATTTAGCTTATATATTTAGAACAAACATTAACATGGACTATGGCAAACATTAGTAATTTCAAAAAAGGAACTGAACCTGAGTTACTGCTATCACAGAACTCCCACAGTTTATTTCTGAGCTTAGAACAAACACTGCTAATCTTACTGAAGGGAAGGAACTATTTCTAGAAGTCCTCAAAGATTGTGATTTGCTTCCAGAGAACTTTTAGAAAGCAAAGTGTAAATGCTTTTCAATTCCCTACAGGTGTTTGCAAATTATTGTAACAGAAAGGAGGAAAAGTAAGAATGGAGAGTAGGGAAACATATTTATAATGAACTACCACTTACTTTCACAGTTACTGCAGATACACCATGTTAGGCAATTCCTACTATTTCTTTAGACAAGCTAAGGAAACACTAACAATTTCTTTGATTTTTCAAGTACCTTGGATTGCCGCATCCCCCCATGCCAAGATACAGGAAAAAAGGTCTCCCAGAGTTGTCAGGAGGCAGGACCTCCTCTATGGCTAGTTTCAAACCGAATTGGCTTTCCTGAAAAAGCATCGGAAAGAAGGTCAATGTCCCCTTCTCTCAGTGTACTTAAATTTAAGGGAAGCTGCTCTGACCAGCCACTCTTTCAAACACAGACTACTTCGAGAAAATTAAATTCCATTCCAGATGACACTCAGAGCAACATAAACATAACTTTCCAGAGTTGAAGACGGCATTTTATTGCATATACTCATACTGCAATGTCATTTCATTAGTAGGACTTTTCTAATGCCATAGTTATGCTAGTGCTTCTAAGTGTCTTGAAGTTTCTCAAAGTAAAAAACAAAACCTAACAATATTTTGTGATTTCTTGAAATAACAAGAAACAATTGGTTGCACTTTTCCTCTCAATGTCATGGCACTCAAGTCTTTGTATCTTCTGAAGAGTACAATAGTCTTTTACAATTATTTTTAAAATTTAGGGAGATCAGTATTTTCACATGTGCACTTATTTCTTAAGAAACACGTGCCAGACAATTCTGGCTTTACAGTACAGCCCTTTGAAAGACAAGCACCTTCTAAAGGCACTGAAAAAGTTCAAACTAGAGCTAAAAGGAGTGAATAAGATTGATAATTGTAGATGCTGGAGTGAGTGAATATCCCTCAGAGGAACCCTCCCCAAAGCAGAAGAGCTACACACCAGTATAAGGACTAGACATCAAGGAAGCTGCTCTCTCAGAAGAAAGGAGATGGGTTAACTATGGAATTTGAGGTATTTTGCTGTATATTGTCAGGACTGTTCCTACAAGAACCTCTGAGGAAAACAGACCAGGCTCCACTGTGACACCAGTTCTTCCTGTGTGTCGTAAGAAAAAAGGCCAGAATCGCTAATCTTTCACTTTGGCCCAGCATTTTCTTCCTCTCCTCACTCTTGCAAAGGCAAGACCCTGAAGAACATCTAGTGATTTGAAAGAAACTAAGAGCTAGAAAAACACTAAAGTCCTAAAGAAGTCTATTTTAATATAAAATATATTGTTTTCATTCAGTGTTTGGACTTCAAATACCAGAGCTAAGAGCAGAACTGTGACAAGCAGGACAAACTCCTGGGATCCCCCTAGTCCCTGCTCAGGCAGAGCAGAAGTCATAAAAACAGACTGGGGAAAGACAACCTTTAACAAAGTTTGAATTATCTATGGCACTGGCTACCTAGCTGTGGCCTGCAAACTGCCTCCTGACAGGCTGCAACATTTGCACAGCAACACGGGAGGAGGGAACTGGAGTTGAATTCTTGACCCATTGCCTAATGAGGCTAGAGATCCCCAGCATAATTACTAAACCAGCTTTTGTTTAGCATTCTTCAGTGAAGGGCTGCTTGGTGTTTGCTGACACAAGCTAGCAGCGTACAGGACCCCATTACAATCGTATACGGTTAAAGTTAAGTGCAGCATCTTTTGCTAACTGCACAGTAGCAATTCACATGCACCTGACACTTCCAGTGAACTTAATGAGTATTTACATGTTTCTGTAAATAGAAATAATTAATAGCCAATCATTTAACTTGGTAAATAAAACATTAAATTTGAATATGGGTCAGCAGCAGTAAAGACAGTCTCACCTTTCTCAACATACATCATCTAAATATAAACACAGTTACTTGAACAGGCAATATGAGACATAAAATGGCCTACAGCAATAAGGCTACAATCCTGTAATGTCACAGTCTAACTTATAGATGACAACCCTCAAAAACTTAACAAGAATTTGTTACTGTAATACAACACAGCCATCTTGACGGATCCCTGGAGTAATCTACTAATGTTTACACTGTATTAAATATAAGTTCAATTTCTTTACTAAAATCAAGCTTCCAAAGTTGCAGACTTGAAGAAATACCAGACCTGTAAATTGCTATGTTCATCTATGAGCATTTGTAAAAAGATTCACTAATTTGTAACACCAAATATTGTAAATTCATTTTTCAATTCTGCCTTTTGACTTACGCAGCAGTATCAGAATCACATTCAGTAAGTTTATTTCCTAAATACATACATACATATACAAATAAATATATATTTCAGAGTTACCGACAAGTTGCACCTCCCCAAGTTAACACCTCAGTATCCCACTGCGCATGCTTCTCATCTCTGCTTCCATAAGCAAACAGAAATTGCTTTGAAACATAGCAGATATTGCCGTGCACAGTATTTGAATAATGCCTATGTGTGGTTTCCAGTATATTACCTCATTAGTATGCTGCTGAAAACTTGCAAGAAATTAATTGTCCTGTTCCCAGAGGCCATATCCCTAGGAGAATATTAGCTTCAGTCATTATTAAAATGGATTCTAAATATAGGCTTCAGTATGGTAACAGCATTTTTTCGGGTTGGTCTTGTAAGGAAGGGGAATAGGAAAAGCTGGAGCTAGCTACACAAGCACAATATGAAAAAGGTGGAGGGGGAAGCCAGACATACACAGTCTTTAATTACTTCTTTACAGATTCCTAACTTAGCTTATTTCAATTCTTGGCAAGTTAAAATTTTCCTTAGTGTCAGAACAGAGCATTGCCAATTAAACAGATCTAGTGAAGAAAGTAAACAAATGGATACTGGAGAGACAAAATTAACTTCTTATAACAAGGGAACCTGCTACTTATCAGAAGTCATAAGAAGGATGTGGACTTGTTGGAGCAGGTCAGGGGAGGGCCATGAGGATTATCAGAGGGCTGGAGCACCTCTCCTAAGGAGACAGTCTGAGACGGTTGGGCTTTTTCAGCCTGGAGAAGAGAAGGCTCTGGGGAGACCTTAGAGCAAGCAGCTTCCAGTGCCTAAAAGGGGCCTACAAGAAATCTGGAGAGGGACTTCTGACATGGTCATATAGTGATATGACAAAGGGGAATGGCTTTAAACTGACAGAAGGTAGATCTAGATTAGACATGAGAAAGATATTTTATACTGTGAGGGTGGAGAAGTGCTGGCACAGGTTGCCGAGAGAAGTTGTGGCTGCCCCATCCCTGGCAGTGTTCAATGCCAGGTTTGACAGCGCTTTGAGCAAGCTGGTCTAGTGGGAGGTGTCCCTGCCTATAGCAGAGAGGTTGGAACTAGTTGATCTTAAAGATCTCTCCAACCCAAACTATTCTGTGATTCTATGATTCCTAAGCAGGTACTTAAATATCAACTAATACAGCCAGAAATACGCAAACACCACTACATTTTGCTTTAAACCAAGATTTGCCACCACAATCTCAAGACTGTCCTTCTCTCTTCCTCCCCCTGCCTCATTTCTTAACTTTGTCCCTGCTGTGTAAAACAGCTCTAACAACTGGGACAAATGTCTAAGTTACATCTGTGGCAAAAGAAAAAAAAAAAACCTGCTTTTACTGTGCTGCTTCTTTAAACTGCAGATTAAGACAGTAGGTCACAGGAGTGGAGCTACCTCTAAGTGCTACTACAGAAAAATGAAGGGCAACAGCTTCTGGGAGCTGGTGCCAGCAACATTATTACACCTGCTTTCAGGCTAACAATTTGTGACAACAGTCATACAAACCTGCCCATCTCCTCAGCAATGTCCTCCTTCTATGTCCATCTTTCTTTCCCTCATCACACCCTCTCGAAATAACCTGGCAACTCCAAACATAAGACATTTTGCTTCAGAAAACTGCTTTATCAGATGCTTTTCCTCTGCTATCTTGTCAAATGTAATTAAAAGCAGATGGGGGAAAACCTAACCAATGAATTCAAACAAGTAGTCTCTTATTTTCGCAAATACTAAAGTGGCCTATTCATTTGAAAAGCTCCATCTTTTCATTTCACTGTTTTATAGGACATTTGCCCCACTCAGTCTCTTCAAGAAGGTCTGAATCGAAGAAAATTCTTTATTTAATATCAAAACCATGATTTTATTAATACTCTATCCCACACAACACCTTCTACCATACACATACAGAGTCATTACTCAGAAGTACTGCATCAAAATCAGCTCTTCTCTTAGAATACACTAGATCTAATCTAGAACTGTGTTCTATGGTTACACAGAGCAAAACAATAAAAAAAAAAATGAGTGGAAAGTCCATGCTTGTCCATGAATTTAACCACATAAGAAAACATCATCCTCCACTACACATCTCGTTTTGACTTGAGAATTTGAGGGAATGGTGGAGAAAGGCAGGAACATGTTGGAATTGCACTACATTATGTGTACTCTGTGGAAGTTATCTCCTCACAACTTTTGCATGAGGGCTATCTAAACTGTGCTGAATGCTGACCTATGATATTCAAGTTTCTGAGGCTTTGCCTCACGCATATTCATATGGCTGATCTGTTGGCTTAATGGACACAGCAGCAGACAACTTTTCAGCAGACCACTCCTGCATCTTCTTCTACTCAAGGTAAAGCATAACTACTAGCAGCCAGAGGAAAACAAACATACAAACAAACAAACAAAAACCCAACCCAACCCAAACATCAAACACAAAAAATCCGCACAAACAAAACCACCACCATCACCAATAAAATTGAAACACACAAAACCCCAAACTTGGTCTCATTCCTTAACTTTCTTTCTGAACATTTTTATTTGTTTTCCAAAATTATAATCAACTGGCCATGAGTTTTTCTTGGTGTGATGATATACAGCAGTGCCTTTATCACCACATTAATAATTTTGATCATTTTCTCTAGGAGCAACAGACAGCAACCACTTTCCAGCACTGCTCCGGCACTGTGGCCCTGTGGTTCCCTGCACATCACAGGCTGGCAAAGAGCTGTGTGTAAAGGAAATGGGAAAGTTTTCAAAAGTAAATTGATGGGATTTTCTTAGAATTCCATTGAAATTTTACAATGTTGCATTTTGACAAAGCTATCAGAAGCTTTCTTTGGAAGATTTTAAGCAGCATGTCACTAACTAGACATTTCCAAGAAAAAAATAACAATCATTTAATCTTCCTTTCTGGGTTTTGAAAGCCTTTGAACCCTTTGTTTGACTTACTATCATTCCATATTATGCCTCTCACTTACATTCTTCTGAATATGCTGTCCTCACATAAAGCTATAAACAGCACAGAGAATTAAAAGCATTCTTTTAAAAATACATACGCATTTAATCAATTTATGTAATTAAAAAAATTTTAAGTGCACTGCAGGCAGTAGATGACTTTAGTTTTTTGGTTTAATGACAAAGTTATTCCAAGTTGAAGACTGCAGGGGCAAAAAGACACTAAATTTCATATTCTGGAATATCATAATGATGACTTTTTCAGTGAAGACTATTGTAATTTAATGAACATTTTGCAGTAAGGTTTACAAACAGCCTTGACAGATAATGCATTCAGACACACTCACTTTGGAGAGTCTGAAGAGGCAGTAAGAATACTCCTTTTGATTTTTGTCACATCTACTGTCTAACAACATAAATACATACAGAAGTATATTTATATATGTATGCATACACACATATATATACATACATAAATACATACACACCCTCCACAGTAGAGCAAGTGTTTGGGGATCTCGCTTCCCCTGCCATGTTCTGATTCTATTTTTTCTCCCCACAACTGTCACTACTGCTGTTCCTCCCCTCCTTTCCAGCCATCAGTAGATAAAACTCCAGCAAAATTTAGCTTGAACCTGACCTGGAACCTATTTTTGCACTTTGTTACATCCATACACATATGCTGAATCTTCCTTAGCTGTGAAGAACAGAAAGACATATTTTGTATGTTCCACAAGCAAGAGTAAGATGGGACATATGGGAAGCCAGTCATTTCTAAGGGCTTCTTGTGAACTGTTAACTGCCTACAGCTACAGCGTAACATGCTCCCTTAGGACCCTGAAACAACTATATAAGAACAAGCATGTTAACTCAAGCATCCCACTCAATCTATCACTTCTGAGGTCATAGAATGAAACCTCAGAGTGAGGAGGTAAGCACATGGAGGTGGTCGCACCTTAAATAAGAAAAAAAAAAAAGAAAAAAAAGGCTATTAAAACCTGCCATTAGTTATCTGCCCTATGCCTTTGTCAGAGGTAAGTACATCAGTTTCAGACCACTACACAACAGCATGCAAGACTGCAAATTTACTGGAATGGTATTTGCCCCAAACTGGATTGAAACTGAGCAACAAAAACCAGGTAACTTCAACTGCTGCTGTGCAGGTGGGCACACTGAATAGAGCAGCCACGCTCACGTTTGCCAACCTGCAGCACAAATACTTCCTCACTGCTTAATAACATGGTGCTAAGTTCACGACTACCAAAGAAATAAAATCTAAATACCCAGAAGAATTTTTATCTTTACATAATCAGGTTATCCTTGAACTTGCAAGAAGAAACACAAATCCCAGGGAAGCACAAACCCCAGTATGAATAACTTGTATTTAGCTGGGTAATAACTACAAGCCTCGATCACATCCAAGGAGACTCTTAATCAGACTGAAAAGTTTAATAGTCGACTCTTATAATAAGAAAGAAGAAACACCTGCAGAAGGGGGAAGAGAGTGAGAGTTAACTGTACATTAATTATATGGGTAGAAACAAACACTGTTTAGCTATCAATTACTCTAAACTTATATGGACTTCAAATAGCAAATTAAGACTGCTCAGTGATTTCTACTTCATGCTAGAACACATGAAAACATTCTTCCAACCTGCTACCATGGGAAGAAGGGATATTAAACCTTTCATTCAAACTGGAAACATAATCACAAAAAAAGACGATTATGAACACGAATAGAAAAGCAGATCCTCAATAGTCTGCTCAGTTTGCTCACATAAACTGGTAGCCAGTCAGCCAGTAGAAGTGACCAAACGAATGAAGTCTGATCAAGATTAGATGAAGATTTATATGACAGATTTAAATGTTTAAGTATAACATTTGAAATCATAAGCAAAATCTGCTCTGTGTCTTAGCAGAAAACATGCCCGTTTTTTTCTCCCTCCTTTTTTTTAATAAGCTGAACCTACAAAATATATGAGGGCAGGAAAGATACACATTTTACTATTTTCTAAAAACTATTTTTACATTAAATAAAATCAGTATTACTAATCCTTCCTGCAAAATTGATCCCTTCATGTTTCAATTTTTATATATCCTTACGAGGTCAAATAAAAACGAGCCAGAAGAGCTGAGCTGCGGGAAAAGAGTCAATTAAATTACAGGGATTCCTTGGAGATATAAGCAAACTCAGGTACTTAAAGTTGATCATGTCCAAGATTGCATTTCCATAGAAAGCACATGACAAATTCAACAGATATCCTCACAGATAAAAAAAAAACAAAAAACAAACAAAAAAACCAAACCCCAAACAAAACAAAATACAGCCAAATATCACAAAGCTGAGTCAAAGTCTACCCATACCAGACACTGCCAAAAAGCACACAGAGATGCTGTATGAGAGAACTTGGCAGACTTATGTCACGTATAAGATCTCCACATGTACTCCCTTCCCACTTGAATCTAATTTGCTCAGATTTAGGAAGCATCCTTGTGTCTCTGCTATCAGTTAATTCTCTTATTTCCCTGACATCGCTACAGAGAATGATATATGCTTATCTAACATTTGCTAGAGGACTGTGTTGGTGGAAAACAGTCACTCTCTTCCAAGAGTAATATTAGAAACCATCCTTGACTGGTTGTCAGTGAATGCTATTAAAGCCTCATAAATTGTATTTGCTGATTCTGAAACTCCTCTTGCCATAACAAGAAGTATATATCCAATCAAACCCAAGCTTAAACACCAGAAGACCAAAGCAAACATTTAGAAACAGTTAATCCTAATAAACCTACAGCATGCAAACTGCCATTTCCCTCAATACGATGACCCTGCTTAATCTATTAATGAATTTTCTACGCTGAAGTGGCACTGCCACCTTAAGACACAAGGCCAGCATTACAATTTTCACTATACCAGACTAATTAAAAAAATATTAACTTCACTTTCTTTAATATATTCATGTAAGAAAAAAAAGAAAATAAAACTGCATAAGAAATGAACTGTTTATCATGTTATTACTATTTTTCTCAATTAACAGTTTAGTTAAGCAATTTAGCTTGGGTTGAGCATTTTAACATTCAGTAAAACTCATCACCAGGAATCAAGGTTCTCCAATTCTGCTCACAGCAAATGCAAAACTGCACAAAAAAACTGCACTACTTTTGTAACTCCAACCTTTCAGCAACAGTGATAATACTTCTGGTACCTAGCCACAGTTATTGGGACATTTACATATGGAAGAACTTGTAAATACACTTCTAAAAAATTGATTTGGTGGCAGCACAGTCAGAATACTAATTGAGGTTCAAGTCTTTTCAAACCTAGCACAAACGCTGAATAACTTAAAGCAGCCAAGCCATACTCTTATTTATCTACAAATGTAGTACTCCACCATGCCAAAAAATTCTTTAATATTTGACAAGTTATGAATTAAATTAAAAAAAAAAAATCCACATTATTCTACTGGAAAGAGTGATCTTACCTTTAGTAGAATATGCTTCAGCAATCATCCGTAGCCTATATGGTGGCACTGCAGTTAGCTGCAAGTCATCAACTCCAACTCTGGCATATGTGTTCAGAGCTTCTTTGTAATCACCTTCTACATAGTTTAATTTGGCCATAATTAGGTTAGCTTCTTGTAGGAATTCTGGCTAGAAGGAATAAGAATAGAGAGGGATTTTTTTTTTCGTGACAGAACACACCTAATTCTTTATGATAACTATTTGGTCTGTTTTCTGTATATATTCACTATGAAATATCCCTCAGGGTATTTCCTGCAACAGAGCAAACCAACAAAATTCTATCTTCATGTAATATTTGGGAAGCTTGGGTAAGGGGTGAAACCACAAAATCTCACTCCACCAAGCTACTGAAAAGCAATCATTTTATATACTCACATATTTATTCACACATACATCAGAAATACCTCTAAGTCAGAATCCAGCTTTTTCGGTAACTAAACTATTTAAAAGCAACCTATCATTACAACCCCTCCAATGAGATTTTCTAACACCACAAGAACAGTGGAAAATAACACAGCATCAAAACTTCATTATATATGTTCCACGCCCTATATATTTAATTATTTAATGATTTCAATCAGGGCAGAAGAAATGTCTTGGGAAAAAAAAAAAAGGATTTGTGGAAGAATGAAGAAAGAAAAGGAGAAAAGGAAGAGAAATTAATACTCCCACAAATCACAGGAAACAAAACACTACAGATGACTGTAAAACAAGGTTCTTTTGAGCTCACAAAAGGTGGACATTGAGTACAGAAAGGATAAGTTGATGTAGCAGCTACAACAATACTTAAGTACAAGATGGGCCAGAAAGGTTAAGAACATCAAAATGTTATGGCAGAAAATGCTTTCAAGTATTAACCTCACTTTTTGCACCCACAAACATAACTTAAGGAACCTTTTCTGAATATTTCAAAGTACTACAGAAATCTGTGAAGTATTTTGTGTTTAACACTTCTATTTAATGCATTACAGAGAACAATATAGTTATATACTCCAAGAAAAACTTCAAAACAAGTTCTAAGTACTTGACTTAAGCATCCAGAAGTCAATAGCAATTTGCTTATTCTTCTACTGGAAAAATATTTGGGAAATTTAGCTGAATAAAAGCCCACAAAGACACAAAGAGCCATGAAATTGCATACTGCTGATGATCTTCTGGGAACAGCAATGATATCATGAGATATTAAACATAAGCGTTTTGCACATTTTTCTCCATGATCAGCAGAGTACTCCAACCAGTTTCAGCTTTTTTGATACCTCTTCAGACTGACACATACCTTTAGGTTTCCCCTATCAAGCGCTGCCGTGAGATGTTTCCTGACCTCAGTCAGCTTTGGCCCAGGCCCCCGTGGACTACTACTCTGTTTAAGAGCATTTTCCTTCAAAAACAGTTCTAGCTTGGACTCCCCAAGAAGAAGCTCTGCCATGTCATCTGTAAATAAAAAAAAAAAAAAACACATGAAATACTAGAAATCATTTTTTGTTACTAACATTTCAGTGGAAGCAGCCATTGCCTGAATTCAGATTAAAGAAAAGACACAAGGCACTTTGTTTTACTTCTCAGTTTATCTTTTACCTGTGCGATTCATTGTAGAATCAAGTCTCCCGTGTCATAATGAATTAGAACGTTAAACTGAAGTCAGTATTTTCCCCTTCCTCCTTAAAAAGCAACACTTGACTCAAAAGCCTTACGTAGCTTTCTGAACGTGACAAAATACACTTCTGAAACTCACTTTATACAAAAAAAAAAAAAACAGGTGTGTTTTTCACAAAACACCTATTTTAGTTTCAAGTATGAATACCGGATTCAAATAGAGTTTCAAACATGAATACTGGATTCCTTTATACAACTATTTTTAAGTTACATGTCCCTCACAATGTCTTTGATCACCAACTGTATCTCAGCTGTAAGAAAGTAGATAGCATTTGGAGCTTGCTAAGGCTTAAGCCATCCCAAGTCTTCAGGATGAAAGTCCATTTCTCATCATTCTCACCATTTCTTAGGAGGCTTACTACCACTTATCAGGCATAACGGCAGAACATAACACCAGGCTGCCCAGTAAAGCTGCAGGTAGCACGTTTGCTGAAATTCAAGAAACTGGTCATCCTCTACCTTGCCCTTACCAGGACCATGAAAATCATTTCACTGAAACATGTCGAGTACTTCCTCTAGTGAGGAGATGGCTGCAAACATCATCACCTGCCTGTCTGGGTCTTGACAAGACCAGGTCACATCTGCAAACAATGTCAGAATAACCCCAAAAATAACCTAACAATAAATAAAATAGACTTTAAAAAGCGGAAAGGCGAAAAGCTAACAATCAGAAAAGTACTCAGCACCCTATAACCTTTAGGACTGTGTCATTATGGGTTATGGAAATGGACAGAAAGACCAGGACATGCAGAAGTCAGTGTTACTTCCTCAGAAGTATAAATGCATCATCATTATTTCACCTTTAAAGTACAGCAAATTTCTGTCTCATGTCAGTTGGACTAGTATATGACCCATGTAGAATGCCATCATACAGCAAACTATAAGGACCAGTTCTGTAATATATCCTATCAAGCAGAAAGACAAAAAAACTAGAATAACTTTTTTCCCTTAAAACCTCCAGCTAACTGCTGATTCTTTAACCACAATTTCTTCAACAGAGAGTTTAAGAGACCAGACAAATAGCAAAAGCATCAAGGGAATACTTCTTTTTCCATCTATGCTTTTTATCCGATGTTCTGGGAAAGACAGCCAAAGTAATCTGGACATTTATATGTTCTCAACTCCCATTTATTCACATTTTACTGTTTAAACACTGCTGCAGAAGGGAAAAATGTCAGCATCCAGACAAAGACAAACCATGCCACAGATGCAGCTTGGTTATCAGCCTGCTCAATTTTCTGGCTTTCAGGCCATAGTTGTCAAATTCATCAATGTCAAATTTGCAGTAACAGTTCCATTCCTTTGCCTGCCAAAGTTTCTCATGATATTTCAGCTATCCTCATCTCTAGGTCAAACACCAAGTAATCTGAAGTATCATTTTCTACATACACTTTCTTCTTTTAAGAACACCTTTATGCCTCTTCATACACATTTTGTTTTGCCTAAACTGTCTTTAATTCTGCCCAATTTAACTTCACTACAGTAAAGCACTCCGGATACAGCTTTGATACATGCCAGCGAAAAAATGTTGGTTCCTTGAAAGATATGGAAGGGGGCAGTGGGAAAAGTACCTTCCTGGTGCACTGTTACTTTAGAGACATTTGAAAAATTAATGATAGTTGACATCTTTCAAATACTTTCAAAAAAAAAAACAAAACAACAAAAACAACCCAACTAAAGATAAATAACATCCAGTTCAAAATAAATAAATAAATAAATGACTACTACTCGATAATACAGCTAAAGTATAACAATGAAATCTTATTACCCATTAATTTCAACCATACTCAGCATCTATTTTGTTACAATTTACTTGCTGCATGTTCTTTTCCTTCAAACAGAAATCTTAGCATAACTGATAAAAATCAACAGCTTACACAGCTTCAGTTTCAAGCTGCAAACTAAACAACACATTAAATGACCAAATCTCCTTCCTTCCAGCCTTATTCCAAATTTAACATTTCCTTAGCATAGCCACAGTATTATTATAAAGAACTAGTAAAGTCAGATACTATAACCAACACTACCCTGCTCAATGAGAGCTTTAGCACAACACTCTCTAGGACTGCTCTTTCTGCAACTGTTCCATCTCTCTGAAAATCAGAGTGTAAACTGCATGGACAGAAAAGACAAATGGTTTTGTACACCGATGCAAGACAGGTTAGTCTTTGGTGTAAGGAGTTTAACATGTGCTGAGTGAAAGGGTCTCAGAGATTAGAGACCTGCTCCAAACTGACAAACTGTGCTTCAGAACATGTTCACAGGATGCAGTTATTTGCCTTACAAAGAATAGGTCACTGAGGGGTGACCTTCAGCACAGGCATTTTATTAACAATACTCAGAAGACTCCAGATAGTGTTCCAAGTAAACAGTTTTTGTTTATGAGACTCTTTAAAAAGGTGACTAAAAGAAAGAATGGACCTTGAAAATAATACTTGAGGTGAACATAGTAATGTCCTACTTTGGAGAAGAACAATGATTTATTTTGCTAATTGTAGTTTTAAAGCTAAGTGGTAACTTAGAAACAGGTTAAAATATGTCAAACTGATTAAGTTTTAAAGGGTGTGCAACTTGATACTTCCTCCCTGATCTGTACTCATTAAAACCAAAGTATTTCATTCAACAAGCAACATTCCTCTTTGCTTTTATTCAGTTTAGCACTTCATTGAGCAAACTTCATTTCCAAAGAAGGCTGAGGAAATACAAACACTAAACATAACAAGGAATCCAAACTGTACTCTAAAACCAGTGCTTTGGTTAGGGAGCTGAAATATCATCAAGGCTGTCTGCAATGAGAAGAGTGAAGTCTACCACTGATATTCTTCAACACTTCAAACAGCAGAACTTCAAACATCCCAAAGAAAAATGTATCACAAATACCTTCCCTCTCATATGCATTCCCTTAAGTAGGTCTCAAAAATTCTTCTGGCCCACATCCCTGTAACAAGTATTTCTTTAGTTAAATACAGTAGATGAAGAGACAGGTAAAAACCACTGCTAAACTGTGCATGAGCTACCAGAGATGTTTTGTTTATTATATAAACTGCAAAATTGTCATGGAAGCATGTGAAACAAGAAGTTTGGATGGTTACAACAGATTAGGGGATATCTTGAAGAACAGGTTAGACACTAAGGAAAAAGGAAAAAAACCCTTGCACTGTTAGGTGTGAAAATGTATTCCCTGAGAAATAAGGATTCTTAAGAGAAAGTGCTGAAACAACAACTATTACTAAAGGGAAATAGCTACCATCCCCTTAAGACATCCTGAAATAAATAATGTTTCAGAAGAAATTGCTTATCTCTTTCTTCCAGCACAGTATGAGTAATCTAGATAATATCCTTCTACGAGACATTTTGCATCACAGAAAGAGGAAGACCAGCTCTAGAAGTTCCAGTTCTCACAGCCACAGAAGAACAAGACAGGCACAGACATAGATCCACAGCACTCTGAAGAAGGTTTGTAAGATTATTCCTCTTGGACACAGCACTGGGAAAACTGAGAGAAGAAAAACAAGCTGCTGCCTTTGGAAAATATAATTTAGCCTCTCTCCCTCTCGCTCTCATCTTTACCATTCTACCCTAAGGTCAATTTCTTTTCTCTGACAATAACTTGAAAAAATAGGATATTGACTTTAAAGACAGGACTCAAGCAAGAGCAAAGCTTAAAATTCATTTTGGCACATACTCTGAAATTATCCAGACATCCTGAGTTGAGAATCAAAGTAGTCTCTAGCATTCAGATAATTACTTCCCATCAATTGAGGCAAGTTAGAAAAGCTAATGATCTATATATACACTAGCTAGGGACAGCCATAGTGCAGCAACATGTATTACACATACTTTTCATCAGAGAAATGGTGGGAGAAAACAACAGCCATGACTTACAGATCCAACTAAGCATCAAAACAAAAGCTGTTCCAAGTGATCCATACAACACAACTCACCCTTTCCCTGTACCGTTGCTATATATCATGAGACGGCAAAATAAGAGGAAGAGCTACTGTCAGACTGACTTTCATCACAGAAGTGCTGCACTCGCTCAGCTGCTGGTGACTAACACTGGAAGACAAGTCACAGAATGCAAAACATGTTAAGTTGCTAAAGCAGAATTTTGTTATTTACTGAGTCACTCATCTGCTAAGTAAGTTGGCTGGTGCAACAAATCAGCAAAACTGGCAAAAAGTTTTAAATCAAATTACGACTGTGAGAGTGCTTTATTGACAAAACAGTGGCTTGAGGCACATCAACCATTCTGTGCCAGTGAGATCAAGCCCAACGGTCCTTGTAACAACATTCCAATTACATGGACATTTCTGAAGAAGCCACTTATGAAACAATAGCTCTAGTGGAGTTGTTCATCAGATTTAGCTATCTCTTAAGACATCCTTAAATAAGTAATGTTTGAGAAGAAAATGCTTATCTCTTTCTTCCAGCACAGTATGAGTAATCTAGATTATATCCTTCTATGAGACATTTTATGAAGACATAATTAAACTGGGTAAAGTCTTTCAGGTACCTTGAAGGCTAGCATTCCTGCAGCCAATCTAGACGTTTCAGAAGAAAAAAAAAAAAACAAACAACAAAATAACCAACTGTAACAGTTTTCAATACCAGGGAACCAATTTACCAGTTTTAGAAATTAAAACAGTTATGGTTCAACATAAAATTCTCAGTCAAAGGAAAGACTCCCACTTATTCATCCAGTCTTTGGCTGAAAAGTTCATCACCAACAATTGCTTGGTAGAGTTACAGAGTATTTTACAACTTACATCACAACTGCATTTCAGAGCCACTTCCTAACTAGACAAGGACAGTCTGGCTTGCCTGTCTGTTTCTGCAACATCCCAGTATCACTGAAATAATCCACCTGCCCAATGGGCTGTCCTCTGCTCATAACTAAAGACAAGTCTGAGCACTTTGGAACTGCAAGACAAAATGAAGAATGCTTTAGGTGAAATATCCATTTCTGTTAGCAATAAAGCAAAAGTAAAAAACCCAGACACTTCTACACAGGCAAGCTGTTTTCTTTCAGCTTAGAGAAAGTTTAGACACACTCATACCAAATGCTTTGAGAAGAACTTTGTGGTTCATGGCTATCCCTCTCTGCAATATGGATCAACCCTAACCATCTTCAAAATGAGAATAAAGGCTGGCATAAATACGGGGTGGGGGGAAAACACACATGATGACGTGTCTCTGTAAAATAGTGTCTAAAAATACCATAATGACAGCTGCATGGCTACTCGATTTTTAACATCTGCTTTTGAAGCAAAATTGTTACCACACTATAGACATCCAAAGCAGTTACTTGCAGAAAACCAGAGTATTAAAACAGAGGATTAGTCTTCATTTATCCTGGGTCAAAAATTATGAAGCATTATTTCTATCAGTTTAAAACCACGGTCCATCTTGAATCATCCTCTGAATTACAGGCAAAACTACAAAATAATCACTTTTCTGATAAATGATACTACAACCTCCAAGCATTTGTTGAAGAACCCAGGTGTTGTCAGCAGGCTAGGTGAGAGGAATATGTAGTTCTAAATTCATTTCTAAAAGTAACTTTAGAGAGATGGGGATTAAAAGGAAATAACAGCAACACTGCACACAGTTCAAAAAGAAAAAACTGAACAAAAATAAAAGCCCTAACTGAACACAGGTTAGGAGCAATTCTCTGGCCTGCAGAATCCCTCTCCAAGAGGTGACTTAGAAAATTCATTCAATTCCAGAGTACCCTGAGATACATCCATAGCGAATGATAAAGTTTTCTCAACAGAACCAATGAACCTGCCACCAGTTGTTCTATAGGGTACCAAACAGCTGCCTTGTTAAACTATTACCTTTCCTGTGATGGTTCAACAGTTTGGATAAAAACTAAAGCAGAACACTGAAGGTTATCTAGGCCACAACTACTATCTATGTGGTTTCTCAAGTGTTCCTAATATTAATGCAGTAAATGTAATATTTTTTTTAAGGGCCTGATAATTATGTATTTCAGTTGTATTTTTAACATCACAAGGAAATACTTGTAAAGGTACAATGCAAACATGCCTCTCACAGATACCATAGTTGCATCACCTCGACAACTATCAACAACCCTGATCTTGGTATAAAGGTTCCATACACAAGATGCTTTTCTACAATGAAACACCTCTGTCATACTGCTTTGCTACACTGGCAAGAATACACATGATCCTCTGCTAACAACAGTAGTTACACATTATGGACCCTCAACAGCTCAAAATCTGAAGTGCAAAAAAGTGTGGGGAAAATTGGTGTTTTCTTTATTGTATGCCAAATGGCATAGATTAAAATAATTATTTTTAGTATTTCATGTCACTCTCTTCTGAACAACACAGCTGCAAGAAAAATGTACAGAACTAGGATAAAATCTCCTACCACAAAGACTTAAGCAAAGAGGCTCAACCTCAGACTCAAGCCCAGAGGATCTTAATTTTAAGAGGAAGTATTTAGGAATATGAAATACAGAGCAAACCAGCTACAGAATCAGAGGTGACTGGCCAAACAAACTTTAATCTTTCTTTGCAAGTGAGCAGATAAAAATCTAGAAGCATGTTGTATCACCTCACCCACTCTCTACCAAAATCTTCAGTACTTTAGGTAACATATTTTTGACTCTTAAAATGCATAATTATCCAAATGCACTAAAGTCAAAAGATCACAGTTATCATTAATTCCAAATAAAGACTGATCTCACACGAGGTGACATCAAGTAGATAAAGTTGTGAGCACAGAAGATGTTGCTGTTTCACCTGTCCTGTACTGGATTCCAGAGAGAGAAAAATATAGAAAACTCAAGTCTTAAGTCAGGACTAAAAATAATCATTGAAAAAAATAATAAGGGAGGAAAGGGTCAGGGGGTAAAGAGGACAATTATGAGATTTCCAGTATACTAATGGCACCATAAGTTGATGTGCAGGATTCCAGCAAGTCGATTGCCTTTTAATCTCTGTTCTGGTGCTTCAAATCTTCCCAGAGAGAAATTAGCTTGGGAGTGAGAAAGGAAACTTCTCCTACTCAAACCCTAAACCTCTTATTCTCTCTAAAGGTAAAACTGAAGGCTCAGAGTACCTGAAGGGCTGCATGTTGCATCATTTTGAGAGGATTTTTCCTCAGACTTCCTAAAGCAGTTCGGACTATTGTTATGCCTAAACCTAAAAAACAAACTAAGGAATTTCTACCCAGGAATTGGATGGTTTTTGATCCCAAAGAGGTCAATTGCTCCACACAGTACCCAGGCAAAAATTTCAGAGTAAATCATAGAATCAGAGACTTGTTTAGGTTGAAAAAGACCTTTAAGAACATCAAGTCCAACCACTAACGTAGTGCTGCCAAGTCTACCACTAAACTGTGTCCCTAAGGATGACCTTAAATACCTCCTGGGATAGTGACTCCACCACTTCCCTGGGCAGCCTGTTCCAACGCCTGGCTACCCTTTTGCTGAATAAATTTTTCCTAATACCCGATCTAAACCTCCCCTGGTGCAACTTGAGGCCATTTCCTCCTGTCCTATTGCTTGTTAGCTGGGAGAATATACCAACAGCCACCTTGCTACAACCTCATTTCAGGTAGCTGTAGAGAACAATAAGCCTCCTTTTCTCCAGACTAAACAACCCCAGTTCCCTCAGCTGCACCTTATAAGACTTGTCTCTGTAAAAAACAGCTGAAAAAGAGAAAAATCTTACAGCAGCCCACAGAACATTTATAAGAGAAGGCCATTTTGAAATAGTGCTTTCTTCCAGAGCAGGATCTGGAAAACCTGGATCCAGAGCTGATTTCATATTCATATGGCAGAAACAGCATGAAACACATGTTTTCTAACAGAGAACAAGTTGACCGACCATACACTTAAAACAAAAACATCTGCTTTGTTCATAATGCATGTAGCAGTCATTATGAGCATTGGCTGTATCTGTTAGTAGAAGTCTTGAACTATTCATTCAAGCAGCTCTGACCAGAAGTTACTTAAATGCTAAAAGTAATTTTTACACTTATACAAGGTTTACATTAAAGAAAAGAGAAACAGTACATGGATACACGGATGTCACTTATGATTTCACTACTGGCCATTAAGTAGCAAGAATTCACAGCATCATAGGATGACTGAGGTTGGAAGGGAGCTCTGGAGATTGCCTAGTCCAACACCCTTACTCTAAGCAAGATTAGAGCAGGTTGCCCATGATCTTGTCAGGCAGGTCTCTAGGGATGGTAGAAGAGCAGCCAGAGAACATGTGCAAACCAACAGGCACTACCAGCAGAAAGGCTGCAGACTAATGCAGACAATAGGCACGTAACACCAGAAGTGAGCTGCTCAGAGAAACTTCTATTTATTAATGCCTTTATATTATACATGGTCATTTATTCCTCTGCCTCTTAAGTACACAGGGAGCATGGCGTTTTTTACTTTACAGCTATGCAATGTCTTGGTAATTTTCCTACTTGACAGCCAAAACTTGCTTTGAAGAAAAACATTATAGGCTTCCCAGACTATTTATGCATATATATAAACTTACTTCCAAAGTACCATTACTACAGAAATTTATTTAATTTTTATATTAAGAGCAGAAAACTGCTGCAATTATTTAAAATTGTATTATTTTTCTTTTTTTTTTTTTTAAATATTCAAGCACCCAAATTTTGTGAAATGTTAAGACCATCAAAAAAGTAAATATTCAAGCCAGGAAAACCAGGACAACAGCAATGTATTGTCTAGATTATTGATAATTTTATGTTTGAATTAAACATAGCCCATTCAGTCAAATGCAATGCATAACCAAGAAAGAATGTGGGTCATATCCAAGACTGGTAAGCATGAAGTGTGGAAAGCAAGATCGCCATCATCTTTGGGTGTCTAACTGGAAACAATTCTACTACAACACTGAAGGAGAATGATCAAAATTTAGCTTCTTTCTATTTATGTTTTGTTTAGGTTACAAAGATCAGAGAGTGACTTGGAAAACAGGAAAAGCACATACTGTGGTAGTGAGGAATTCTTTTCAGTCTTGTTTGTTGACATGATTTGTTTCTCAAAGGACAAACCAGTTTTCCTGTCGCTACCAACAATTAAAACAAAACCCAACTAGAGACTATTTAGATGGAAGGCAAAACCAAACCATGTGATGGGGACAGTAGCTCTTGTTCATGCTCTACCAAACAGCTGCACTGCAGTACAGTACAATTTGTCAGATGGATTCCCTTCTCTTGAAGATAAAACGAGATTATAGTAAAGGATTACTGTCTATGCATACATGTTTGGAGTGGAACCATACCAGTCATAGACAAATCATCAGTGGGATGGGAACTTGCAGAAACTTATCCAACATCTCTTGAAGCAACAGAGCAACTGATAACATCTCTGATCAGAGTTCACTAATAACTACCATTATGCACCTATCACGCTTTTGCTGACACCATAGAAATGTCCAGATTCAGCACTCCTCCTCCAGAGCCTGGAGCAGAGATCAAACATTCTCCAATGATTAAAGGACTTGCTACCAACAAATGCAGAACTATCAGCCAGACATCCTCACCCCCTCCAATTTAACTCAACATCCTGCCACCTTGCTTTTTACAAGTTACTGTCTTCAGTCACTTTATCAAATCAACAATTAAATCGTGTTCAGTGCAGAATAAAAATGCAGGGAATTAAATCATCACATTCTATAATCTGATTATTTACAAGACAGATTTGAGAGGAGGGGGAATGGCCCAGATCTGGCATGGTTAAGGACCTTCTGCTCCCTTCTTTACTACCATGTGAATCAAACTCAAACTCAAAAAAGTGGTATCAATGATCCTGAGTTTATGCTAATGAACTTGTTTTCCTATAGCAAAGTTAATACTAATCTTTAACTCTTGAAGTTAGGTTAAAGAAACCTAGAGCAGCTATAACACAAGACATACCAGTACTTATACACTGGTAAGTCAGACTATCGTTTCTTCTCATAACTTTAAAACAAAGCAAAAGAGTGCAGTCCACCCAACATTAACATATGAGGTATCTAATTTCTAAAATAATTACATTTATAATACATGGAAGTATCCTTATAAATGTAAGCAGCTATAAGCTTCAAATTCCCAGAAATGCATAGATTATTCCCCTCAGACCAATTACATGCTTTTCTCACAGTGGGAGAAGAAAGTTCATCTTGTCTTTGCTTTTCACTGTGAACAGTGGCTGCTGCCACTGTTCATATTCCACTGTCTGTTACACTCTGCAGACCCCTGTGAGAGGCAAACCAGCTCAGTAAGCCTGCAGAAACTAACCCCAGTAAGAGGAACACAGGGTTTCCTGCTGTCCCAGCACAGTAAATTCCACCTCTGGTGCTTGTCAACACAAGAGACCAGAACACATAACCAGGAGGAACTGCACAGAGAAGGAGAAGCTTAACTAAAGACAGGAAGAAACAGCTCCTCCACATCACTGCAGCAAGGTGTTAGACCAGCCTGGTTACTTCTGAAATCATACTGAGTATGCTAGCATTTTCTCTTCCAGATGACAAGTCAGTTGGAATACAAACACTACATCATCACTTACATTCTTGTAACACCCCTGGCTACCTGAAGAAAAAAAACCTGTCAGTCAAAAATAAGACAACACATCTTAGTACTGCCACAATCTCTGGTCTTCATTCAGAAAAATGTGTGTCCTTACTAGCTTGTTCTGTAAATATGATAGCGAACACAGCAGAAGAAAAACAAAAAAGCTAACAAATCAAGAGAGAGCTTCATTTCCACAAAAGTGGAAATGCAAACGGCATGTCACATCATGGTCTGCAAACTTTTCTGGTAAAGATGTAGATCTCTTCAAAAAGCTTTGCATACATAAGTTGCAAGACATGTATAAAAAGCAAACAAATTTGATAAACACCTTCAAAGCACGGCATGAGTCCCAAGAGGTTTAGAAATCCCTGGTTTACTAAAGGATAAGCTTTATCCATACATCTGAGGTCTTGTATTTCAAAAGGAAACAAACCAAATGAAAACTGGTAAGATGTTTCTATTTTTATATTCTACTTATACCCAGATACAGAAGCAGCATAGAGTGACAAATAGGAAACAGACATGTAAAATACTTTCTGATCCTTTAGCTTTCCTACTCTGCTCCAAACTTCTCTCTGCTCCCTTATTCTGTAAGGCTAAATGCGAGGAAAGATATAATAGGAAAATATAGAAACAAGGTGTCGAGAGGAAAGGCAGTCAGAGAAAAGATCCACACAAAACAACAACAAACAGAAATGGGATAGCAATGGTAGCATGAAATTCAATTGGTAAGAAAGCAGTGTGTTAAAAGGCTGGTGAATGTCCAAACTTGATACCTGTAGGTAATGTTCTATTTTCACGGCAATGTCACAATGCTCTTGGTAGCACATAGATCTGCCAACTTCCAGGGAGTGCATTCTCCTTTGCTTTTCAAGCAATGAAGTTATTTCACACTGGCTGGGGTTTCTACAGACCTACAGCATTCTAACTCACTTGAATTATAATGATTGCAGCAACAGTAAATAGCCGGAAATACCTGTGGAAATTCATGGATCCTTTGTTTCATCCATTCAGCTTGCCACTGAACTGACCTAAGGTTTCCTCACTGTGTTTCCAAAGGAAGGAAAGAAAACATTAGAGCACTGATGTCCTGAGAACGTTCTAAGCAGACACAACCTTCATACTGAAGTCCATTGTAGCCACTTCCTTCAAGATGCTACTGTTTTATCAAAAATTCATTAAACTCGCAATCAGCTTTGAAATGTGCCTGCTAGCTTCCAAAATTATCACTCAAACACCACAAAACCCTAAGCACCCTGGGAATCCCAATTTGCAAAGCTCTGAGTGAAACTGTTGCAGAGAGGTTTCAAAACACAATCCTCACAAACCTGGACACCTGAATAAAATACATGAGTTACCTGTAGGACCAATGTGCTATGAAAAACTTACTGAAAAAGAATCATCACTGGTACTTCATAGCCCTTATTTTCAATATTCCAGAAAAGCAACTTAAGAGATCTCTTATATTTAAAACAAAAGCCTTTAATAAAAAAAAAAAGAGATATTTCAAATATATGTGAACATCAACACCAAAGCACTGAGGTCATCACTAGCTATTTTGGGGACTGCTACACTAATCTGTGAACTTAAGGGAAAATATCTCTCTTACAGCATGTTGCATTTCATTCACACAACTGTGTTTTTGATGCAAACCAAGTTTTCCAAGACAAAGTTGTACAAGGTTCTCCTAAGGACTAAGGCCTTTATTTTACAAAGTAGTCCATTCAGACTGGCTTAAAAATGAAAGAATCCTATGACCATTGTTTCCCAATTCTGGGTGCACTTTAAAATACATTCCCATTAATTTCAGATATCCAGCATTTACTATTTAACCTCTTTCAATAATCTGTGAACAATTAATTCTGTACTTGGATCTTTTGCTAACTCTCATGACTGTGCTTCACCTCCATGCTTCTCATTTGCACTGTTAGACAAAATACAACAAACAGAATCAATATTTCTTCAGATTATTTTCTTAGAAGAAACCTTTTTTGGTTAGTTAAACTAGCTGGGAACACTCGAGAAGTTTTATTAGTTAAAATTGCTTTAAGATTTTATTTCTAATAACATGGGGTTTGTCTCAGTTCCACTTGGGAAGTGATACTCAGGATGTAAACACTTGAGGATGGCACATTTCTTGTGACCAAACAGCCTACAGACTAGCCAAGAACCACATCTTCGTGAACCTCAGAGTAGCATGATGATTTCTATGTGAGGTAAACAGCAAGTGGTAAACTACCTCCGGCAGTTGCGGTTGCAGAAGTGGCCCCTATGGGAAGAGGGCAGGGGCTGCCCTGTTCCAGCCCAGCTGGCTCCAACAGACACAGCAGAACCCAGCTGAGCCCCTGATCAAAGCTCTGCACCTCTGGAAAAGCCTACTTCGGGAAGGACAGAAAATGCCACAGAGAGGAGGAGGGAACAAAAGGAGTGAGAAACAGCAAAGGGAACACCAAGGTCAGAGAAGGAGGGGGAGGAGGTGCAGATATCCACCACTGCAGGTGTAGATGACTCAAGCTCAAGCAGGTGGAGATGCCCTGAAGGAACCACGGCACATGGACACCCTGTGCTAGAGCAGATTTTTTCCCTGGAGAACTGCAGCTGATGAGGAGACCACACCAGAGTAGAGAGAAGTGAGAAGGCAGGAGCATCAGAAAGAAACCACCTCACAATGACTACAACCCCACACCATGCAGGAAGGGGTACAGGAGTTTGGAGCACTAGAGTGAGGTTAAGCCTGGGAAAGGGGGGAGGAAAAGTCTTGCTTTCAGGTCTGCCTGTTTCTTACTAGTTGAATCTATTTTAACTGACAACCAATTAAATTAATTTTCCCCAAGTCAAGCCTGTTTTGCCCACAGCAGTAATTAGTAACTGGTCTGCCTCTCTTTATCTGAAGCTACAAGTCTTCTCATCCTATTTTCTGCCCACTTAGGAAGGGGAGAGACTGAGCAGCTGGGTGGGCATTTGCTGTTAGCCAAGGCTAAGCCACCATACCTGCACAAAACAGTTTTGACCCAATCTTTGATGGGAATGCTGATGAAGCAAGAGCTCAAACGGAGATTTGCGTTACATGACATGAATCCCATTACTGCTGCTGAGTCCTGGTTCTGAAGGCAAGAAAAGTAATACAAACTGGGTTAAGTGCCTAACAATTCTGAGTTAGGTTAAAGACCCTGATTTCATCCATCTATCCTTTGTGAAAAACAGCGCAAGTCAAAGTCTTGACACAGAGCAAACATTTTCCACGATCCAAATTGTGACTACTACTTACAGAATAGCAAATGCAGTGACCAATCCATTAACATTTCTCTTTCCTCTTTATCTTAAAGCTCAGAAAGCTCACAAAGTCTTTCAAATTCAATCCATCAGATACAGAAATTGGTTCATTTTTGTACATCCAAAATCCTGCATAAACTGTCATTTATATTTTCTATTGTTATTATTATTAGTTATACTGATCCACTGTCAGTTTTTATACACACTCCTAATTCTATAATAGAGCAGATAAGATCCATTAGCAGAACAAAATAGCATAAAAAACACAATAATGAAGTCCACTCAAAATACTGCACCTCTCAAGTGCTGCACTTCTCCATAAGTATATATTATTGCCTTATGCATCCACACAGACCTTCATCCTGGGAGCTGTCATCGCTATTTCTTCCTCTATCTAATTTGGGCTGCAAGGTTCAAGGGATGGGAACTTGATAATAGGAAACACTGTATCAATGCAAGACAGCCCAAAAAATAATCCAGCACATCAAAATTTCTGTCAAGTTCTCCAATACCCATTTCCAAACAGGAGGTGTAATTAAGTCCAGGCAAAGCTACAGTCTTCTCATTTGAAACAGTACAAGACTGAAGAGATTACAAGAGGGCTTCCCTGAAGGATTACTTCCCATCTGTGTTCCAAGAGCAATAAACCCTATTCCTAGCAATGCTGATATCCCCACTTAAAATGCTTCAGATTTAAGAGTCGGAGCCAATTCCCTGACAAACCAATAAAAACTGAACTTTACTACAAAAGAAAGCGGTAAAGTTCTGAGTACTTCATCTTCCATTAATTGCTTCAGATTAACTGTCAACAGGAATACACACTGGAGCACTTTTCAGTTCATATCTCTCTTCACAGGAAGAACAAACACATTGCCTCTGCTGCATAGTCTCACTAGCTGATAACCTTGGTCTGCAACCTCTACATCAGGATCTAAAATACAAACTTATATTTTGAGACAGCAGGGGCATGTATTTCATTAAATAAATTACTCTCTTCCTGTGTTACCCCACTACAAAAGAAGAATTCCTTACACTCACTTAACTTACTGTTGACATTCTCAAGTTAGCTAGAACTTGGAAGCCACAGACATCAATTTAATCATTCCTGTGCTGTCAGAAAGAGACAAAATCTGCAAGTGATACTTGCCCATGTTTTAAAGTCAGGAAAAGCTTCAATAATTTGTATTTTGACTGGTAGAGAATCTAGAAGATATCATAACAGGAAAATCACTGAAGTGTAAAGTTATTGTAATCTTCTCTGATATGCTCCACTTAGGCAAAAAGTACGCAGGTCAGAAAAATTTAAGTCAAACTGCCAATAGCATCTTCTGCCTAGGTCTCCCTACCTGCCTGCAATATCTTAGTACATCTTAAAACTATGAAGGCCATGCTTTTCAACCAGCCAGTCTGCCTTTCCTTGAACTCGTCTCTGACTAATTCATAGTCTATAATCAAATGAAGCACATCCTTAAACTAAACATAATACCTTCCACTTTTTCACTTGCATTTATTTTTAGTTAGTGTAATACCAGCGTGTTTCAGGATCATCACTCAGTTGTTCTTAAAGCCAACACATGTAAGGTTATCTACTACCATACATCTATTCTTAAACTTTCTCTCTTTAATTCAGACTTTTCCTCTTTTAACTGTATTTCCATACACCCAAATCATGTCATTTTCTTCCATACCTGAATGTGCAAAGCTATCACTGCCTTCACAACACACTCCCAGGGATGCCAACCTGATACCTCATCCTCTCTCTGTACTATCACCTCTGAATTCAACCCAAGTGCTGCCTCTGCAGTGTTGACTTCTATCTTCTTCTCAGGTCCACCTCTGCAGATGAGTGAGACCAGAGGTAGATGCTATTCCCGTGTCGTTTATCACATACAGAATGAAGGCACCCATGCCAAAGAGAACTTCCCTGCAGCTCCCTTGTTCATCAGGCACTTCCATACCTCAAAACGAAGCACTGCTTTTCAACCTCTTCAGTTAAACATGTAAAAGTTTGTGATACAAGAAATAAGAGACCAAGCAAACCATTCACAGTTTTTACAAAGAAATAAATGAAGCTGCACTATATTACTGAGGTATGTGTTTAAGGAAAAGGGCAAAAGCCCTCATAGGACAAACGGTGTACAGGCACCTCGGCTGCACACAGAAGACATAAGGACATTTAGGGCTTTATGCATGCTGTCAGCATGTGTGCCTGCAAAACTGCAACGCTCACGATAACCCACCAGACTGCTCAGCAGCTCGGGACGTCTATAACAGGGCCCCGCTGCCGGAGAGGAGATGCGGCCCCCCAGCACCAGAGGGGTGCTCAGTGGAGCTGCGCGCCCCAGGTCTCCGCCCGGGCGTGATTTCCGAGGTGCCCTCCGGGTCAGGCCCTCGGCGGCGCTCACCTCCCCGCCGCCCTCCACGGGGCTCCCGCTCTGCGCCGCGCCTCCCCGCCCCGCTCCCCGCCCCTCCAACGGCCCCCGCGTCCCGCCGCCCCACGGGCGGCCCGCAGGCCTCTCCCGTCAGCCCGCCCGGCTGCACCTGCCGGGCCCGGGAGCCCCAGCGGCCGCTCCCCGCTGGCCCTGACCCGCGGCCTGCCGCCTCCCGCCCCGCGCCGCACCGTTAGCGATGAGCTTGGCCGAGAGCTGCTTGACGAGCTCGGGGATCCGCTCCCACTGGCACTCCGAGCGGCACCGCTCGATCTCCGTCTCCAGCCGCGAGCCTGCCTTCTTGGTGGCCATGGTCAGGCCGATGGGCCCCGCCGGAGAAAGGGGCCGGGGCGGCGGGAAGGGAAGGGGAGGGGAGGGGAGAGGCCGGCGGCGGCGCGGCTGGAGCGGCGGAGCACGAGAGCCGCGGCCCGCGCCGCGCTGCGCTGCTGGGCGCCCGGCGGGAATGGCGCCACCTGCCGGACAGCGATGGGGCAGCGCGGGGCGGAGCCAGGAGGCGGGGGCGGCCCGGGGTTGAAGGGTCTCGGGTCCCGCCTCCCGTCCGGCGGCGGCTGGGGGCCGCCCTGATAGGGCGGGGTGAAGGAGGTGAGGAAGCGGCCGCGTTGGTGAAGGTGGGCGCTGGTAGCAGGGCCGGTAGGCGGGCAGGAACCGCTGCTCCTTAAAATGATTTGCCCAGTGTCATCCAAATTCATCCAGTCTCCTCGTCACACAGGCTAATGATGAACATTCACCATCACCCCCTCGGCTATACTTTTCCACTTCCATAAAATGTAACACCAGATCGGTTCTTGTCTGTTAATGGTTACCTCTTCCCTCACTTTGAAACCAACCATCCACACTCAGTCGAGGGGGTTTTAATCCCTTTAAGGGCATTCTCCTTTTTGTCTTCTGTTTCCACACCTCACACCATCCTTTCTCTATGGTCTCTGGTAGCTGATACGCTCTGTCCCATCTTGTCCCATGGAAAGGTGACCCCCAGTGTGGCCCACCAGCTCAGTATGCACTTGCTCCCTAGTTGAACAGCAGAGGGTAGAGCAGTGCCAAAAATGCACGCCCTACATAAATAATGTCCTATGTTTCGAGAAAATAAATGCGCTCTGAAGCATGCAAAAAAAAAATACTTGTAAGGGTTTCAATAAATACCACGTGTCTTTGTCAAATGCTACATCAAACGTGACATGCTAGTGCCACAAACTTTCATCCACCCCAAAAAACAGCCACCATGCCTGATCTTCACTAGAAATGTAGCAAAGAGACCAAGACTACGTTTAAGAAAAATCAGATGCTGTTAGTGCTCTTACATGCATTGCACCCCGCTGGACCTAGCACGTTTATTCTTCAGAAGTATCAAGATCACAGAAGTCAAATATGGGCAAACGTAACATGACCAGCCTGAGACAGCTCACTCATTCTTTTATAACTGTTAAGAACAATCTGTCTTACTCCCCGAACTCTGTTATTATGATCTTCAAACTCTTAGGGAACAGTAACATCACCAGGTGTAACATCTATGTGGTGTTATATAAATAGATCAGATAAATGTAAAGGTGACATGTCTGTGGGCCCTGAAAGGGTCACTGCCCACATAACAGAATTTCTAACCAATTTTCTAGCTAGTGTGTCTGTCACGTATACTACTAAGGAACAGCTGCTTCCTCGAGTTTCACATGGTTTTTATCATCAGGTGAAAGATCAATGAAAGGGTGCAAAGATGGGAAATCACTGCCATCAAATCATTAATTGGTCATGAACAAACCCAGGCTTGTGCAACGAGAACCTTCTCCAGCTGTATCCTCAATGTAACAAACATTTACTTCGTGCAAATCTTGCTTTGCTTCTATCAGACCATCACAGGTGTTGCAACTCTGTGACAGGGATCAAGTGTCTTAGTGTTTCAACCAATTACTCCTCATTCTCGGTGCTACTGAAAGCATAATAGCACAAAATTCAGATACTGTAATCTGCTTTCTTATCACGTTGCTGTTAAAGCACTTTCAGATTACAGCCCAACTGCAAACAAAGTATCCTTCAGATTTTTAAAAGTGGAATAGAAATAGTAGCAGAAGGCAACAGCATTTAAGAAATACAGTGGAGTATCATAGGGCTGGAAAGAAGATTTAATACTGTAACAAAAGCAAAAGCAGAAATGTGTGATAAAGCATTTTTTGCTTACATGAGGTTTCACAAGATCCAGAGAACATTAAACTGAGAATAGCAGGGTGTTTCAATGGAGAAATAAGATAAATTAAAAATAAGGCAGGAAAGTAATGATAATTCAAAAGCTTCGATATCATAACTACTAGTTCTTTTACAAATAGGATGATGCAAACTAAAATTTCAACTGAAAAGATTTAATTTGCTTATGAAGATTATTCATATTTATTCACAGCAGTTTTAACACATTTTGTTAGCAATGATCACATCATTTCAGGAAAAGCTACCAGCAAAATAGTATTAAAATATTTACGTAACAGTTCATCAGGCTTATTATCTCAACAGCTACTATTTATGAAGTGAGACATTTTTGCAAAATTAATTAGTATATTTTGAAATGCATTGGAACAATTAGAAAATCTGCTTTGACATTAATGAACCTACCTAAGACTGCTCTGATTCCATTGTAGATGACCCATAATCGTTAACAATAATGCATCCGGAATGAATATCATAAAAGTGATGTAGAAAATAGGGCTGACCCTGCATATTTTGTCAATTGCCACTTATTTTCAAACTGAAACAAAGTGTTAGTTTCTGGAAATGGCCTATTTAGTAAACGGTTGGCACAGACTGAAGCATGCACACACAAAGCAGTAAGAGAAATAAGGGATTATTCAGTGCAAATTCATGACCCTGGTATGAAGAAATGGGAACTTTCAATACACACCACTCTGATGCTTCTGGTAACCTGAAAATAAACTGGAAAAAGCAGCTTTCTGTAAATACTCCCTACATAACTACGAGAAACAGAAGTGATGGCAGCTTAAACCGGTATAATGTAAAAGTTACAGAGAATATAAACTGACTTAAAATAACATTTTAATTACTAAGATCATAGAATCATAGAATAGTTAGGGTTGGAAAGGACCTTCAGATCATCTAGTTCCATCCCCCCTAGACCATGCCACCCAAGGCTCTGTCCATCCTGGCCTTGAACAACGCAAGGGATGGAGCATTCACAACTTCCCTGGCCAACCCATTCCAGTGCCTCACCACCCTTACAGTAAAGAACTTCTTCCTTATATCCAATCTAAGATGATATTAAAGACTGTGTTACAAAGACTCAGAAAAAAAAAATAAATCAAAAAGTACTTGCATTTTTAAAGGTCACACAATCAAATAGAATGTTAGGAACTCACATGAGCAAAAGAAAAAAGAAAAAAAAAGAAAAAAAGGCAAGCAAACTTACAAGAGCACTGGATTTTATTCTAAATTCAGTTTCTGTTTTTTGCTGGGCAAACACTATTCACTGCTGAAGCAGCAGGGAAGGAACCAAATCTCACCTTTTTCCAGCTTTCTGTTAATCTAAATAAATGAATGAATTAATTAAAACAGTAGTTTCATGACAGCTTTGCGGAAGTCAGTTCAGTGGCATGGAGGCCCTTGTAAGAATCAGCTAGTCAAAGCTTAACACCCAATTTGTGTCAAAGGCTGTCAGTTCTTAATGGCAACTGTTTTTGCACTATTTTCAGAAGTGTTTAATACATAAATTTACCTACTACTTGGGTTTTAGTCTGGCACACTGACCAACAGTTTGGTTTTTTTTTCTAAGTATGGTTTATCTGAAGCTGCTAATCAAACTGCCAATTATTGAAACTATTTTTTTCCTATGAACTTTTTTAAGGTCAATAATAAAAAGAAGCTTTTGCTCAGCACAAATCCTTATTTTGCCAATTTCTTATTTTTCAATTCGACAACATTTTACTATTAAGATGTCAAATGTATTCTATTGCAAGTGATCAGAGATGCAATTCAAATATTATTTGTATTTTAAGTCAATGACATTCAACTCCTGCTATCATGTGCCATTTTCTCAAATGTGAAGTGCAAAAATTTTTAGGCCAAAATGCATTGAGGTGAGAAGTAATTTCTGTACAAGAAAGAGCACAATTGGTAAGCATTATAGAAAAAAATAAAAAAATAAAATTACTGGGATCAAAGTCTTTTTCTTCAGTTAGCATAATGCTTAGTAAAATGAGGTAACTGCAGAGTTCTCCATTGCTACTGAAGCCAGTTATCTGTCTGAAATTTAGAGCAGGCCATTTAAAATTGTTAGAGAAAATAATTTCACAGCCAAAACCAGGACACAGGGACATTTGGTTCCTTTTGAGAGTACCACAATGCAACTTAAATAGAAATTAAGTGAAACTGAACAGCATCTGCAAAATCAACAGTTTGGCACCATGCACATTATAAAACCTGCAACTCCTGCCTCATGGCAAGGAATAGAGTCATGTAAGAAGTGAAATATACTTCATCAAAAATATTTCAACATTTCAAGGTTTTGTACTAGATGAATTTATTTTCTTAAAGACAAAACATCTGTGAATGTTCATTTTTTGTAAACTATTAAGCCCTTACTGCTGTTTGAACATTCAAATAATACACAAAACAGTTCAGGAAAACCTAGGAACCTGGAAAGCTTTTTTTTTCCTTCACAATGGACTTCTGATTTTGTAGTTTGCTGCTTTCAAATGGATTCAATTCCTACTGCACTTGTAAAATAACATGCAGCACAACTGATACTTTAAAAGGAATGTATGTCTGTACAATCAGGAAAACATAAATTTTCCCTACTCTACAAAATCTTCTGATGTTAATTCTCAGTCTTTAATAAATGAGAGTGCTAATAGACATTGCTATTGAGAGGCTGAATCAGAAATTTAAATTACTAATTGTGCTGCAAAAGATAAAAAGTCAGACTCAAAAAGATACCCTTTCCAAGCCCCTGTATGATAAATGGGAACCACCATTGCCAAGGAAAAGACTACAATGTGTATCACTAAAATGGCAATATATATTAAAGTCACATTGTTCCAGCCCAATGGAGTTTTAAACCTATGCCATACTGCATTTTAAACCTATTTAAACTGCTTCTAGAAATATTCTCTGCATCATAAATGCATAAACACACAAAAAGTCACCTCCCAGAATTAAACAAAAGCACTTCATTGGTGTCTACAGGATGATTAGATGTATTTATTTCTGAATTGCTACTTGTTCCACAACTGTACTTTTACAAAGCTATGTTGCCAGTAAAATTGTTATTCTGTATTAACATGTGGTAACTAACAGGAAGCAAAATGGGAAGAAAGAGACCATTGTTTGCTGTTTGTCACATTTATTGTGCCAGTTTAAAACTTTGCAGCCTTGTTCAAAGGTCTAAGCATTTCAAATAAATGCTTTGACTACTTTTAAGTTCATGGAAGAGCCAAGGTAAGGTCTAAGCATGGGTCATCACTGTGTTACATTTACAGTAAGCCTCTTGTTCTGCTGTATTTCAACTGTTATCCCACACAGTGATGCTCACAGAGCAGCAGGTAAAGAGGGTCTCTGCACTGGTTTCGTGCAGTAACAAAACTGACAGACACAGTTCAGCTAAATTCTAGATGTGATCCACATCCTAGCTTAATCTCTCATTCGATCTCAAAAAAGAAATCTTCCTCGACACATTAAACCTGAGTGGCAAAGCCATTTTCCTATCCTTTTGCAAAAAGTGTCCAGAATATAACTATTCCAGACTTTTGAAAAACAATTATTTTTAGAAAGATGCAAGCTTCTTACACTGCAATTAGCCTACTGAACTTCAGTTCTCTTCATTCTATCCAGCTCAGAAAATAAGCCATGTACCATTTTTAACTAATTCTACCTGTTACATGTCAGGAAATTAGAAAGCTAGATTTTAGTAATGAACATCTTCAAATATGAATCTGGATAGTCTGTTTAGCTAGCAAAAGAGACTAGCTGGCTGCTCTTCTCTCTGTAGTACAACTGTCTGATTTCATTACACTGTTGGTTAAAATCATACTTTGGCTTTATTCCCATATCAGTTTCTATCTACAAAGGAATCACCGTCTTCATATAATTGCTGTTTTAAACTGCACGTCTGTCACTGCTTAAGAAAAGATCAGGTGTTTCTCGCATTGTATTTACTGAGTGCAGCAGTTGAGTTACATCCCTTCTTCAGTTCCTAAGTTCAATCCCTTTAAATAAATTAACTTGTTACATAGAAGAAAAACTTTGAATTTTCACCTTTTTTTTTCCCTTTTCTCAGAGTTCCTAACTAATTATTGGTAATTAAAAATATTTTCCTTTATTAATAATTATCAGTATTTTCTCCATTGCTATTTAAATGCATCTGGTACAAAAATGATGGTTAAATTTGAAGCACCTACAGTGTCATAGTGCGTTCAGACATTTTCTTTGCTGTAACAGCAGCTAGACGACTTGCTAACCACATTGCCAGACCACCAGAGGGAGTCGAAAACTACATATAGTTTCTGAAAGGGCCTCAACCTGTGGGCTTGGAGAAACTGCTTTATGTTGTGACTATGACAAATGGGAAAGAAAATGAAATAAATTAGAGATATTAATGGAGATCAGGAGTTGCTGAGGATAAAGAGCATGAAAAAATTCTAGAAACCTCATCAATTTGTTACTACCCAGGAGTAAGAAAACGCTTGTGATCTAGAAGCGTTCAGCAAAAAGAAGTGCTCAGCAACTGCTTTCTGTTCTGCGTTTGTAAAACCCAAAAATATTTAATTTATATTTTTCAATTACATTAATAACTGGAGAAAAGTCTTACAGTAAGTCCAAAATTAGTACACAGAAGTCCTAAACCAAAGGGACAAAGACCCTTTGGTCTCATCATGTATGTCTCTTTGAACAGCTCAGGGAATGTCAGGGGTATCATGAAGACACTAGGCTTGTGCCAGAGGAAAGTAGAAGACAGTGTCAGAGTATAGCCTGCCTAGCCTGATGTGACCCTGAGAGAGACTTGGCCTGTCAACAGCCTCTCTCTGCCATAGTAACTGGCAGAACCAGTTAACCTTCATGTAAAGAAAAACATTTACCAATAGATTAATAGAGAAAATGAAGTAAGAACATAAATTTTGAGACCTGCAACAAATTTATATGAGGAATTAGATCTTTTAAAACCTCTCAGGGTAATTAACCATTTGCTCAAACATTAAAAAGGCAGTGGATTCCTCAAGTCTTGATGTCTCCAAAACAAGGCTGGATGCTTTTCAGGTAACATGACTTGGTCAAACACAAGTTACTTGCTCTACTGAAGACTAACTGATTTACATTTGATACCCTGCTCTACACAGGAAGTCAGATAGCAAATCACAGATCCTTGATTCCCAGTTCCCCCAGATCCTTGCTGCACTGTGCAGTGCCTGCCTACAAAACACCAGGGACCACCGGGAAGGTACTGAAAAGAAAGCAGCGCACATCATTCTGCTGCCCTGTAAACCATGGCATGTCAGCATCTTGAGTGCTGCATGGATTTTTAATACAACTGGTTTGACTCAGTCAGACATCCCTTATGTTCTTGCAGTATTCAGTTGGCTTTACACACTGCAACTTATTTTATGTGGCCCTACTCAACCCTTTAGAACTCTACTGCCTAACACTTGCTCTCACTGGCAGAAAGAAAAATTCTGCTTGCATCTTACAAGATTCTCCAGAAATCACAACTTTTCCTCTTCATGTGCTCTGCTATTTCATAGCTTCTTTCTTACTACGTATTTCCAGGGAAGATTAGGACTGAGCCTATTATTTAAAATACAGTAACATGATCAGAGAAGTCTCCAGAAGGTCTAACATTTGCCTGAAAACAACAGATAATTTCCAGTCTGCTTCATTGTCCTGGATATCATCCTACCTATTACCACAGACCAAATTACAACATATGTGCTGGTTTTAGCTGCTTAATGAAAACTGAAGTAGAAAGCAGTAACGTCACTCTTGACTACAGCTGGTTGGGGATGGATGTGAACTATCATTCTATGGGCTTTGTCTACCTTCAGTTCACAAAGAAGATTCATGGGAAAAGTTTCTGGGGAATAACTGCCAGCTTTCAGCCTCTTAGTACTCCTGCTGGGTCCAAGTACAGGTTCTCAAAAACCTGAAGTTTCACATCTGGAGGACAAAGCAGATTTCTCCTTCATGCCTCTGACTGAACCCTACTTCAAAGTGCAAGGGGCAAATCAGCCAGCCAGATGGGACACCTCAGAGTATGTTTAGGTGCCACCTGAGTTGATACTTTTGGTTTGCACTCATTCTCAAAAAAAAAACCAGCAACCCCAAAACCCCAAACAAACAAACAAAAAAAAAACAACACAAAAAAGGTCTCTTTTTTGTGTGTGTACTTTAAAACCTGCTCTTTTTGTACTTCCAACACTATTCATTCCATTTATCAAATGAAACAGTTGTCTGAAGAGTAAGATAGCTATACATTAACCAGTGTATTTTAAGCTAGGTATTTCTGCACTTCTGATAAAAAAAGAAGGGTTTGTTGCGTAGGCTCCCTTCATATTTTTATTCTTTCTATATATGGGACACTTGACCTTGCAGCTCTTTTGATCCATGCATTGCCTTTCAGGACAAGCAGAAAGACTAGAGAAATCAAAGAGATAAGAGTTAACAAACAGAAATCTCAGGAAAGGAACAGACCCAAGTATACAATCTGGGGAGTAAAAATACATAATAATAAATTAAAAAAGCCCTACAAACAAAACCTGCATAACCTATTTAACCCAAATATACACTAAAAGAATGTGGTAGTCTTTAGGTATACTGACAGCATTACACCACAGGACTCAAAACAGGTATATTCACACATTTTCCTCCAAAAATGAGCTCCTGGCAGTCCTGGAGATCTGCAATAGCTCAAATACTACCAGTCTGTCTTAAAGGCTTGTTCAGCTACTTCTCCCTACTGCAACAGTTGTGCAGAATGCAACAGCCAATAAACATCCTTCATTATTACCTACAAAACTGACATCACCCAAATATCATCTGCCTAGCATTCAGATGTTCAGCTTATTTTCCAATTCTGTGAGAAGAGTTCACATCACAACTTCAATAGTCAGAAAAACCATGAACAAGCAGACCACAAGTTATCCAAGGGGAATACCCAGGCTACTGCTCTGCGCTGTGTACAGCTCTGGCAAGAATCTCTTCTAAGGAAAACCAGGGTTGACTTGGATAATAATGACATGATGTACTTCTCCAGATTGTTTTGCATTAACTTTGAAGCCACGACAGTGGTTAACCACACAATTTAGGGTAACAACAACAACAAAATTTCCTATTTCTGAACACCATGGCCTGGAGAAGAAAACACGCCGAAAAAAGGTGAAAGTCTTCATTACTGTTATCATTCCAACAAAACTAAAGAATCTGATTTGCCAAACACTGTTTATGCCCTACTGGGGAAGTACCTCCAACCCAGAAGCCCCAACAGCAGATTTTCATAAATCTGTGGCTCCAACAAGACTGGCCAACAACAGGCTGGGCTTGCCATCCTCCAGACCAACAGTTAGGCTTTTACAGCTCCAGATAGGGGTGGTCAGGTGACTTCTGGTTTCACAAATCAATCTTCGGTGAGTTCTAAGCAGTCTTCCAGAAAACAGCTTTCTTGTATCACCGGTGAAATCACAAAGTGATCCAAAATCAGAAGCCTATCTTCATTTTTTTCCTGAGTATCCTGGTATTGGGTAAAATAAACCATTGCAATTACTTATCTTGGGCTTTGGTAATTTCTGTCACAAGGTTTTGCACTTTGTGAATGTGTCTAAGAATCTTAGAGAAGCACATAGTTGTTGGGAAGAAAACTTCACTATTGATAACTGGCTTAGACTGAGCTAAGAAATCATGTTTCTGTCTTTACCAGTTGAAGATGACTCCATTTCCCTCTGAGAAAAAAGCTGACAGGTTAATCTGTTTGGTTGTGGGTCTTTTTGTTTTGTTTTTTCTTTTTTGGGGGGAGTGTGTTTGTGGGTTTTTTTTAGAATTTTTTGTTTTGTTTTGTGAGATTTTATTTTTTCATTTGTTTGTGGGTTTTGTTTTGGTTTTTGTGGATTTTTTTGTTTCTTGTCCTTCAAGATTTGAAGTTAAATGTGTAGACCATTATTTCTTCAAAAGCAATGCCCTCTACATTTTGGTGAGGCAAAGCACTCGGCACTCTCCCCATTTTGCTCCCTCCCCTTCTCCCTGCCCACACAGGTGCAAGACACAGGTCACCCTGTTCCACTTATTGCAAATTAACACAGCCTGCTCATTACAACCAGCTGTCAGAACCTGTCACCAATTCATTTGCCTATACAGCCTCAGAGGTAAAGGCAGAAATTACGGATGATTTCTTCTCCTGGACTCTGGCAAAAGATAGCTTTTTCCGACAGGAAATAATTTTGCTGGTTTTTATTTTTGTTTGTTTTTTTTTGGGGGGGGGTTGGTGCTTGGTTTTTTTTTGCTTTTTTTCCTGTACACGTGCAGTAAGTTGTGTGTAAGCATAAAAATTTGCTGAGGTAGCATCTTAATGATAAGACTGTAAAGGTTGAAAGCCAATGCCAACCTTTTATTAATTTTTGTAATTCAGATGTAGGTTAAGATTAAAGGCCTGTTCTCACCTTGGTGGTGATCTCCAGTTCTCCTTTTAATCTGACAGGTTTAAAATTTAACTAGATGACCTGCCAGGGTTGCTTACGGATAGTATGCATCACCATGTCAGTCAAAGTAGAACAGCACTAACACTTGAGCATAAAAGCAGTAGGGATATAGCAATTAAAGAAGAGTTCTCTGTTTTTCTCAGCTTTACTGTTGGCATTTCAAAGGAAGTTAACAGACTTCTGCATGAATGCTTTATTACTACTTTTACTTTGGATTAACTATGAAATCAATCCAGTGTTAACCAAAATGCCTTAACTAAATTAATAGAACACTTACTTCCCCACCTCTGCTGGCTGAGAGGTGGATACAAAGACCAGAACCAAGGAAAGGGCAGAGCACCTATCAGCAGAAAGGACTTGGAATGGCTTGTGAGAAGCTGGCAGAACAGCCCGTGCCATCTCATCTACCTAAATGTTAACCAGGGATTTCCAGGCACTTGCAGACTACCCTTCATATCACACAGAACATAAAGGCTGTCAAAATACATGGGTTTTCTTCAAATTTACATTATTGCAGGTGTCTTTATATTTCTCTGCTCTTGCTGTTTCTGGGTATGAACATACAAGACTGCTCCAGCTGGTCTATGTTTTATTTACTAGTGCAGACCACAGGAATCATCCTAAGTTTTTGGTTTTTTTTTCCTACGAAGGTATTCTGAACATCCAGAATCTACTGAAGAAGGATGGCAAGCGAGAGCTAGCAAACAGCTCTGCAGTTCTTATTTCTTATAGAATCCAGGGCCCTCTATGTCAAAGGAGCAAACCGAGAAATATTTCTCACAGGTAGAGAAAGATTAAAGCACTTTAATCTTTTTACAGCAGAAACAGCAGAAATGTTACTTCCTGGTCTCTCAGTCCAGAATATTCAGTCAATTATCTTCATTGAAGGGAGAAAATGTCATGTTTTGCAATGTAAAAATTGGTGTTGATAAAAACTGTCATATCTGCAAGGAAAAAATGAACACCACTAACTTGGTGAAACCACCTGGAACAATACTTGAAAAATAAAAAATTCCACCTGAAGACCATAATGACATATACACACACGTGTGTAGACAAACACACATGCACATACTCACAAACCTGCAGAGCTAGGAAATGTGTTTATGCTGGGTAACTAGCAAGAAAGCTTGCAATTCAGCACTGGTGAATATTACATGCTGTGCTGGTTTTGGCTGGGGTAGACACTTGCACATGGAGATACTGAGAGGAGAAATTTACCCCTGGAAACATCTTCCCAGAAGCCTCTCATCTCTGACTTCCCATACCCTTCATCCTCTTCTGTGGTAGCCCCCTTGTCTGGTCCTTTGAATCTGTGTGAGTCAAGAACTCATTTTTAAGTACAGGTTCTCTTAACAAAGGCGTATTACTTTAAACTGAGGCCTAGACATGCAATAGGGTATGTATCTATATACATACACATAATACATGCACATACTAAAAAATACAAGACACTTGTGCAATACTTTACCACAACGAATAAATATGTATCATCATCCTGTGGATATTTTCTGCCAAGAACTATTCTGTTCCTAGATGAATGCTAGGGAACATGCCTGTGCAGGTTACTGTTACCTTGTTCAGAAAAGTAGCCATGGAAAAGCGCTAAGAAAATATATGGGGAATGCCAACTTGAAATCTCAGTTCCATTCTGATGAAATACTACATTTTTATGTTACCCCCAAAAAACTGCTTAATAAGGTGTTTTAATGTTTTTTTTTCACAGCTGTGAACAATACATATGGCAAATACACTGATCCTTCTACTAAGAAACAATAAATTTTTCAGCTGCTTTTCCTTATAGGAAAGTGTGGAAATTTCACTAAGGCAGAGGAACAGTAAGTCAGTCATGTTACATCATTTGTACTCCTCTAAATCCTTTAGCAGAATTACCGCTTGAGGACTAACCTTTGTTTCTGAAAGTATTACAAAAAAATAACTTTACAGAATATTGATTATTTTAAAGATTAGATTAATAACCAGTTATTTAAATCTTTACTGATAAGAAATCTGATTTTTCCAACAAAACTGCCCGCATTATTGGGAACTGCATTACTTTTCTCACAGCATAGAGATATCAGTACTAGACTTTAAAGTTGACTGACGCATAGCAGCTGCGTGAAATAAACCTAATGTGAGTATATAAATCTAATATACAGTCTAACACCTCTTTACCGACACAACACAAAGTATTTATAGTACTAAGGAAGATTGGCTTGTGCACCTCAGATTTGGAATAGTGGTATGAGGATGAAAAAATTAGCCCATGGTCTTTACACGACCTAGAGGGCCAGCCTGGACAACAGAGTAAGCTGAGACAACATTGTTTCACCATGAGTAAACCCGCCTCCTGCAGGAAGACTAATCATCTGAGCAAAAAGTGAACCTGCTTTTGAGCTGCCTAGTTTACAACTCAGTTTTATCAATGTAAAAGGAAACTTCTTGATGCAGTTGCTTACGTGAAGATGTTAATCTAAAATTTCAGACAGCTTAGTGTCAAACACACCTCCAGAGCTCTGTTACCTGGAGGCAGCAGAAAGGTGGAGGTGATAAACATTTCGGCTACCCCAGGTAACCGGTTCAAAGCAAATGCAAGGTGACACCTAAATGTACTTACCCCTGCCAAAAAGAATTACCCTGTTTTTAAATTCTTATTTAATAACTACTGTTAGAGCACAAAGAGGATACAGAAATACTCATCTATAAAAATTGTCTTCAATACAAGCGTTGAATTCTAATAATATTCTAAATCCACCTAGTATCCAAAAGTTTCTTACGGTTAAATGAAATCAAAATGAAAAAAAGCCCTTTTATTTTGTTTTCCTCATCCTGAAGACAACAAATTCCATAAACTCCTCAAGTGCTAACTTCACAAGCAACTTGTTCTACAATCTCCCAATTCATCTGTACTGTCTGCATAGCAAGTATTAATGGTGGATTGTTTGTTGTATTTACAGCAAGTTTATTGGGGAGAGGAAAAGTATTCTTTTACAAATGAGCCATGTTCACTGTTGAGATTATTTCCAAAAAGAGCATTCAGAAAGCAAACCTGAATATATTACATTGACAATTATTTTTCAATATTTTAACATCAGCCACTTAAAACTGGTTGGGTTATTAGCACATATACTGATCTTTAAATATACTACTTCTACATAAACAGTGCAAATCTCAATATTCACATCAACCTGAAATTAATGCTGCAATTACTGTTGACATTCACATCAAGAAAGTAGTAAACTATTTCACATGAGCAATTCCAAAACCTTAGAATGCCATTATTAATATTAAAGAAACACAGAACAAACACATGGGGCTTCAAAGCCTTGTTTTGATACACACAATCCCTGTAAACATGGATGTATTGTACTTGTCAATACTGATATGATATAATTTTATAAATAAAACCATTGATATAAACAATTCCTATAACCATTTTTTGCATAGGGTTTGGATTAAGGTTACTTTAAGACAGAGCAAGCTGTTAACAAAATCCTCTAGTCAATTAGTCTTCCATCACACAAATTCAGGCATATGATTAAACTTTACTCAAGGAGTCTCTCTGACTTCAGTGAAAACTTACACATGTAAGCATATGCAAAACTGGAGTTAACATTAACACTGAAGTTACCCCTAATCATTGAGAATACAAGCAATAAAAGAGCTCTCCATAAATTTATAAAATATACCAATTTAAAAGTTTATGCTGATGTTTCTGTAAGTCACATTTATGATTCCAAACAGTTATGTACATACTATACTATCACAGTAGGAAATATTTCACTGTAGAACGCCACAGTGAACAAGTTGTGAAGCACAGTGTTCAATATAATTTCCCTTTAGTATTCCCAGTGCATAAGTTGTTAACATCTACACTACACAAGGTGCCCAGGTCTAGTATTTGTTATGTACAATGTAAAAGCAAGATAGAAAGAGCTTTGCATTTTAAAGTAAGGAATGAAAACAGTAGGTAATATACAGGGATTCACTCCTGCAAAATACAGAATTCTCCTTCACAATGACCACAACCACTGAATATGGTGGATTTCAGGTCATTCAACCCAGTAAAACAGTGCTCAGCACCTTGTAGGAAGAGAGATCTGAGTGCACTTTATTATAAAACATCTCCTTTCGATGTCATAAAGTGCAAAAAACATATATCCTAATATTTTACAGTCACTATTAAACTGCCATATTTGCACAATGCAAAATTCAGTAACTTCTTATACATTTTGTATGGACCCTATAATAACAAATGTTGAGACTGGAGTTTTGCATCTCTAAAAAAATTCTTAGTATTTTAAAGATATTGTGTAAATATAAAAAGAAAATATAAATTATAATTAATTCTTGAAATAGATATTTTAACATGTGAACATTTTCCAAAGCATTCAGTATGAAATTTCACTTTCTCTTACAGCATTACATTTTAGAATCTGTAAAACATTTTAAAAGCCTATACCTTGAAAAAGTAGAAATAAAAATTGTTGTATCACAGTACCAGACACCTCACCTCATCAGACATCTTTTACCCCAGATGTTTCTAAAAAATTAAAATAAAAAAAAACCCAAACAACTCAAGACTTATATTCCCAGTTGTTCAGAACAAGATACTTGGAGTTACTTCTTAAAAGAACGTAAGAATTGCATAAATTCATTTCGCTCTTCAAACTCAAACAAATGGGGTAAATCGTAACAACAAATTTAAGAGGCCTTAAAATACTATACTGCTTTGGTGCATTGTACCAGTGACTCTTTACATGCATGAAGAATCAAATTTTATGACATTCTTCACAAAGCTGGGTAAAAGCAGAAGTTTAAAGAGTTTTATACATGTTACAGAGCTATCCTTTCTTTTGAACACTGGGGAAGAAAACAGGAGGAAGACTGACACTGAGAAACTGTCTTCCTCCAAGCTGCACCATGAGCATCATAGCTCCTGACCTTGGGCTTCACTGCACAATAGTAATTTAGCCCTAGGAGAATACAGTGTTGGTTGTATAATAGTTTTATACCATATCCAGTGATACCAAACTTAATGCTAACAAGAAATGTATTGAAATACAAAGGTAAAAAATGATTGAAATATATTTTTAAAGCAACAGACACATTAATGTAGCCTGCAAACCACAGGGAGTTTGGGGGGGGGGAGAAGACAATATAGGTTTATAATAAACTACCAAGTTTATGACCACTTAAATCTTCAAGACAGGGTATTCTCTGCTTTTCAGTCAGAGAACTGGAAGATGGTTTCTGGGTTATTGCTGTCTGTGGGGTTTGTTGGCTGCAGTGTCTTTGTAGGTGTAGTTTTACCATGAGAATGAGAGGAAGAAGAATGTGAACTTTCACTGGAGCTGCTACGTGTCTCTGTGCTTGTACTTGTTTTTTTCATTTTCCTTCTCTTTGCAAGAGGTGCCTTGTCAACATTCTGCAGACAAAATCCTTCCCTTTTGTACTTGTTAAAGGCCTGTTTAAAAATAAAAGGTAATTCTAAGCTTTCCAAGAGGCTTAAGACATTTTATGGCTTGTAGTTTATTATGAATGTTCTATGGTAAGTCATAAGATAAACTGTAATCTATTGAAGGATCTCTATGAATAACTTTAACAATAACTTTACTAGCCTTTAAAAGTATTCAAGTGCCAATACATAACATTATTAATTCACATTATCATCTTGTTGTTTTTAATGTTTTCTAATTGTTTTTAATTTAGAAGTATTTTTAATTAAGCCTTAAACCTATTTAGAAATACATTTTCAGGAACCATGCTTTGTTAAACTTCACTGGTTTTCTTTCAGCCCAATTTATGTTGCATTATCAGGACCTCTCCAAGTAACAATTATTTTCTTTTTCTCTTCTTGGTAATAAACATCTGTAAGTATTTCAGCATAAATTTGCTCAATTACTGTTTACTCTCTGCAGAAGGGAACTTGAGAATCAACATTATGTTTGTATAATACAATTTCAGTTCAAACATTTTTAATAAATATACAATGGTAGACAAGCAAGTCCATTAAAAAAAAAGTATCCATGATTTTAAAAACATGAACTAGGTATGTTTCAGAAATGTTACCTCAATTTTTTAAGCATAAGGACAAAAAGTCAAACAGTCACTTAAGTTAAACAGAAAGAGTCTATTTTTTTCCTAAGTTTGAAGACCTTTTAAAATATTTCTCTAGGAAACATTTGCAATACCTACTTCATGTACAGCCATGTGTCTGTCCCTAAAACCCCACTAATATAAATCTCTTAAAAAAATATATTCTTGCCTCATCATTCATGTTTTCACTCTACTTAATCACAGATGTTAGATACCGCAGAAAAAATTGCAGCTATAAGCAACCACTGAATTATAAGCACAAATACGTATTTTTAATTAGGAGAAAACGTACAAAAAAATCTACATTAACACATTACAAAATTTAGCACGTGACAAAAGATTTCTCAGAACTTACATGAAAAGTGGCTTTGACATATGTGTGCACTGCAGCTCCTGAGGAGCCTAAGTTATCAGGAGTCATTAGAGGGTTGGACGACAGCTGGCTGCCATCCTGAAGCCATTCGTTGTATCTCAGGCTGGACATTTTTATTCTTTTGTTTGGATCCACTGTTAGAAGTCCTAATAGGAATATATTACATTCTCTTAAATTGTGAGCTCTTTATTTTCTTTTAATAGAAAGTTGGATTATTTTTTAAGAAAATCTCATGTATTGCTTTGGTAAGTAAATAATGCCATTATTTATCTTAGGTATGCTAATATTTATCCTAGGTAAGGCTCACACCATGTTATACTGTCATTCTCTCCAGAAGAATCATTAAATACAAGAAACTGCCATTTAATTGTTTGATAATTCGCATATCTTCACATTAACTCAGAACTACCAATAATTTCTTCTCTTAAAATCTCTCTAGGATTTAGTTCAGGAGGGTAGACTGAATGTTGAAATGCCTACCTTTTTGGCAGAAAAATTACTTACAAGTCTGCTTCTAAAGAAATTCAGAACTCAACCTCAGTTAAATTAGGACTGGTGCCTATCTCATGCTGAAAATATAATTAGATGCTCAAAAGCTATGGGGAAATCAAAGCACGGCAAATGTGAATGAAGCAGCTCAGAAATACAGCAGTTGTGGTACATGCATTCAAAACCAGCCAGAGTAAAAGTGACAGGAATACATTCATTTTCTGCAAAAGCTCAGCTTTTAAAACATCTCATAACTTGGTATTTTTACAAAGCAACCATAACATAAAAGAAGAAATCTGCTTTTAAATACGTTTTAAAAGAGTGACTTCACTTTTTCTGAAACTCTTTGGCTACTTTTAACCCCACACACCTTCCATCAGCATCTCACTATGTTAGAAAGCTCTCTGCTAGGTGTACAGGCAAGTTGTAGTGCCGTTCCAATGTGTCCACCTTTATTCATAACTTGAATTAGGGGCTCAGTACATAGCTTAAGCTGTGGATACTATTCTGTCAGGTTAGACACTGACACATATGCATACTTCTCTAAACTTTATCTTTTGAGATAAGAACATAAGATACATTAAATATTTGTGAATACGTACCTTGAATTAACTCTTTAGCCTCTTCAGAAACATTTTTCCAAGCTTCTCCTTCAAAGGAAAATTCTCCCTTTTTAATTTTCTTCATAATTTCCAATGCACTGGTACATGTTAAACTTTTGTCTTGAGACTGAAATGGTACCTGTCCTGATAGCATTGTATACTGTCATAAGAACAAAAGTAGTATTAACAAACACAGTATATTTGTTGACAGTCTTATTACTAAATACGGAAAGCTTCTGTATGCATCACCACTGCTACACAATAAAACTACCACTAGTGTATCTCTGAGGGCTACAGAAACTTAAAGTATGCAAGACTTTCTTTGGAGTCCTTGTTAGAACAAAACAAACAAACAAACATTCATGTTTCATGAAAATATCTGCGAAACACAATGGTATTTCTATCCAGTTTATACCTACGGAAATTAATTTTCTGTAAATCAGAATGCAGGTTGGTTTCTTCTCTGAAATGAGTATGTATGAAGATGGATGCCTGCTAGATCTTCTAACAAGATCATCTCTTTTTAAGAACCAGATCATATCAAGTACTTTTTCCATTCCCAGAAATGCTGAATTTAACTTACTGCTTTGGAAAAAACATCTCCATTCCTAGAAAACATCAGTCTCTGGAATCTATTATTTGTGCAGAGTATTTTCACTTCACTTGAAATATCATCTATCCAATTCAAGTCTGAAATTATGTCAAGTCCTTTGCATTTTAACAAAAAGTAAATACATAAAATGAAGTTACAATTGAAAACCTCTATCACTCACCAAAATGACCCCCAAACTCCACAGATCACAGGACTCGTCATAGCCATTGTGATTCAAGAGCTCTGGGGCAGCATAATGAAGAGTAAAACATGGAGTCTTAAGAGGCTGATTATCAGGTGGTTTTAAACGAGCAAAGCCAAAGTCAATTATTTTTATTTCTGAATTATCAGTTTCATCCGTAAATAACAAATTCTGTAAAGCAAAGACAAAATCAATACCAGCATCGGGTAGAAAATTGGTTAGAATACTTAAATAGTTATATTTTCCTCCACATTTAATGCTGCAGAAATCTATCTAGGGAAAAGGGGAACTGAGAGACACTGGGGGGAAAAAATGGAGAAGTAGGAATAACGGTACTCTGGGATGTAAGAAAATACGATGTGTTTATCCACCTCCTGAAAATCTGCAAGTTGAGTTAGTTCTGTCTGAGATTATTAATGAAAATGGGTATTCAGCAGAGAACAATAAGGAAAATAATTTGGGGAACACTGACAAGGAAAAAGCAAAAGATATCAACATAAGCGGAGAATTGCCTTCTTCCTCAAAGTATATTTTCTTTAACTTCTTCTTCCTTCTGGCATGCTCCAAAGGACAGCTTTCTTGCATGTGGAACTCGTTACATGTCTTGTCTTGCAACTGAATAGTCTTTGGTCCTCAAGTAGTAACACACTGTAGCCATATTGCTATGGGCACAATGACGCAAAAGAAAAATTTGCAAGTGAAAGATGGCGGACCGGGAAGTTCAAGCACTGAAGGTCACAGAGCAGTTCAACCTCTAACCAGTGGCCTACTCCTTACACCAAGGTAAAGAAACTTTGATACAGTAGTCCCCGAGAATTCCAACTTTACAGACTGGAACGTGGCATCTAGGACTTGAAGAGAGACAAGTTGTTGTCAGTTTGGAAGAAGATTTCAGACAATCTGTTCTTCTTTTCCCCTGAGTATTTATTTTTGTCATGATAAAAAGACAATGATAAAAGAGCGAAGCTAAGTTTTAAGAGAACTGGCGGAGGTCAAGATGAATTATAAAATATTTCTACTCCCCCTTTGAACTTCTGAGAGAAAGAGAGCAAATTATTTTTTGTTGCCTTTGCTGTTTAACCTATGCAACACTAGAAAAAGTCACAATATTAGAAATCCTATAGCCTATGCAAATTTGTAAGACAAGAAGTGAATTACTAATTTCAAACTCATTAAGAAGGGGGAAAGAAAAATGATTGCTAGACTGCACGCAGATCAGTAAGGACAACCTGAGAGCATTTATTATGGATAAAACAGAATAGCTACTACAAAATTTTGCATTCTGTACTGCTGTTATACATTAATGCACTATTAGAAAAGTCAGTTTTCTGTATTAGAATGTTGTGCAAAATGGATCTGAAGGAAAACAAATTTCAGTAGAAATATTAATACAGTGAGGACAGCCAATTAGTACAATCGTTCTTTTTTTTTTTTTTTTTGGTTTTGGTTATAAAGCCAACAAGTAAATAACTGCAGTGACATTCAATTAAAAAGACCTTTCCTAAGACATGATTCTTTCTTAAGACAAAAACGAAACTGGTTATGTACAGAAAGAAAGGTACAGTCCAAATGTTCTAAGCCATCTTCAGACTACTTCATTTATCTGGTAAACACATAGTGTTACATAAAAACCACACTAAATTATCTATTTTCTATCCAGTACCTTTTCCTCTATTTTGCAGAGCAAATACGTGACCTAATGACTATTGCTTAGATCACAAAAGCCTTCCATCCAGTTCATGCAATTAAAAAAGCACCTCATCCTTAGCGACATCTGACCAGCTGTATTTTTTAAAACAGACTTACCAGTATCACATTAGATGTAAAATCTGAACATCAAACAAATCTGACTGAAATTGTTAGAAAGGAAACAATTTCCTATATATATATATATTTTTTTTTTACAGAAAGGTGCACTAACCACATCTATATTGGGAAGCCTGCATATCCCATACCAAGTTCATGTGGAAATCTAAAATAGCAACTTTCAAAACAACAGGCAGGAAGGAGACAAGCTGGTTAAGTCCAACTTTGTGGAGGCAATGCATTCTGCAAGCTGTTTGCTAACCCTTCATTACTTGGACTTCCCAGACTTCTGTTCTTGAACATGATATAGAATTGAAGACTACCTAATTTACCATGCAGCTGAAGCTCTGCTTTACAGAATCTGGCCTTTACATTCAAAATGGTAATAAGGCTAGAATGATGAGAATAGAAGAAAGGATTTCTGGGTTTTGCCCTTTAAATAATCAGTTTCAAAAGCTGTTTTCTTTCCTTGATGCTGTCAGCAGAAAAACGTTTTCCAAGAATCACATTTTTAATTAGCACATTAGAATTTGACAATAGCCCCTCTTCATTTAATTGTTTATTTAATGCAGAGACTCCAGTACAGATTTGTTTTCAAACATGTATTTTGGACTAATTCTGGAAAACAGTTATACATACAACAGTTATAATACCAATACCTAGCAGACTTCTTCACCTGTTGAGCTGGGATTACGATAAAGGAAGTAAGTTTGTAACACACCAGAAGGTATGCTACAAAAGCAAAAAACATTGGTAAGAATGGTGGATCATTTTAAACTCCAAATACAAAAGCAGCAGCTACTTCCTGAGGTATGATGACTGTAATCACCAGTACAACATCCTTACTGGATGAACTAACATCAAACTATACTATTTGTGGGCTAAAGATAACTAACAAGTATCCAAACCCATTATTGCCATAGGAAAAGGAGAAAATACGGGCTGCAGAAAGAAGAACAAAGTCAATGGTCAGCCTTACTATAGGAAACTGAATTGCCTGGAAGGCAAGCTGTTGCTGCACAAGAAAAATATCAGAACAAGAAACTATTGAAAAATACATATTAAATGATTGTATCTTTTGGGAAACCACTAAACTCACTAAACTCAAATCACACTTTTTGATTAGTTGGCTGTGATAGTTTGTGGTTCATTTTGCATTTGACTGAGACAGAAGACAGTACAAGGGTGTTGCAGCTACCTCCAGAAGAACCTCTACTGAGGGAATTAAGATCAAAGAAAAGGGGGAAATGTACAGGCAAAGTACCCAAGCAACACAACTCTGCTTGTGAACTGTTTCATACAATAAATACATATTTACCACTAGTAAAAATTGTCCCCAAATAGGCAAAGAATGTCTCAGAAAAATGTCTACAGAATTTGCTGTTCATAGGTAAAAGGAACTGTCAGGAGTTAATTTTTCACTTTAAGCAGTTTACACTGTAACTTTTTCAAAGTAAAAGTGATTAACATTTTATTAAAAATACAGAAGTAGAAAAAACTAATTAAAACTGCAGGAACAAAAATAACATCACATTTCAGATATTTAATAACGTAATGTCTGAATATATATACGTATATATGCAAGTCACTATACCTCGGGTTTCAGATCTCTATGGACTACTCCTACATCATGCATATGGCTCACTGCTGAAACAAGTCTGCGCATAATATGACTCGCTTCAGTCTCACTGAAATGTTTCTTTTTCTGAATACGCTCAAGCAATTCTCCTCCCTTCAGCAATTCCATTACTAGAAATGTGTGAAGCTGAAACAATGAAGAAAAAAAAGGCGTATTAGAAATTTAACATTACAAACCAACATTCATTCAGGAGCTAAATGCTATTCTGATAGGTTCTTAAAGTTTGAAGAAATAAAACTGCTGCTCATAGTAATTCATAACGCCAGTAAGCGGCACCAAATTGAATCTCAGATGACATTTTCCCCATCAATCTCACTGAGACTGGATAATGTTGATGTCTTTCCCATGTCCACCCACACTTATTTACAAAAATGCAATGCCACCATGTAAAAGGATAAGTTTGGATAAGGGAGACAAAATGCCTTTCTTTTGGATTACAAAGCTAGAAAAAAAAAAAAAAAATTCTGCTGTTTAAACCTGTTCTGATGTAGGGATAAATGTCTATCAATATGCATAAACAGGTAGACTTTAAATGTTACCAAATGCTTTAAAAGCACCATGATATTTTACTGTGAATTCAAAGACTACCTAGAATTTCTTCTGATTTCATCCCCTACAGAGAAGAAGCCAAAGCTACTCTACTATCAGAATCACAACACATACCTTCCCAAGCACTATAGAGTACTTTTTAAATTAAAAAAGTAATGATTGTTTAGATGATTGCTCTTTTCAAGATAATCAATAAGCAGTGACTTCCTTGATTATATGGCAACGTTAGCACATAATCAACTGTAATTCAAATGTCTTGCCATTAAGCAAAAGGCAGACTTCTCAGGATAGGAAAGTGAAGTTAGCATTCTCAAAAGGTAATGGATATAGGCATGGGATGGATTCTACATTTCTTTCTCCAGAATGATAGTAACAAAAGTAATACTTCAAGTAAAGAAAAAAAAGTTCTGGGAAAAGGTCAAAGAATGAAATCAAAAGAAACAGTCAGGAACAGAAGGTGCACAGTATTTAGGTATCAAAGAACACAAGCAGAGCTATGCAGACAGAAAGTGGCAACAGAACAAAGCGCCTCCTAGTCACATTTCTAGTAATACTTGTAAGATATCCTCTCCTGCAAATTTTCTTTATGTTTTGGGAGTAGCCAACAGGAAAATCAGGAAGGATAAAAAGACTTTTCTCTGCTAGAGAACTTCTTGTGGCTTATCAGAAGAGACTGCAACTCTATGGGTGGATTACTAACGTAGAATTTGATCAGACTGATATCGGAGCAGGTTAAAAATTGAAATTTTTTTTTTTTTTAAGACAAACCACAGAAATGTCAAACTAGAAAATTTAGAGCTGTTTCAGTCTTCAGAATATTGTGCATGATTAATCTGGAAGATACCATCTGGGAACCACCAAGACCAACTAAAAATACAATAGTTAGGCTGGTTGAGAGTAGCTTATTCAGTTGCAGAGCAATCTGAAGAACATATTTTTTTAGATATTCCTGAGTATAGTAATTTTACTCAAAGGAAAATGAAAAAAAGTGTCCTGTTCTACACATGCCTCATATTGTACATAAATGTAAAAAACTGCTTCCTTATCATTAAAGATTAATGTACAGAGTTTTCATCTTCTCATGCTCCACATGAGCACCCTGCTGGTCCTTGTATAAATAGCATACTGGGATAGACTGGGATATGTGGAGAGGCAAGAGAGCCCATAACAAAATCTAGACTAGAATCACAGAGTAGTTTAGGTTGGAAAGTACCTCTGCAGGACAACTGGTCCAAACCCCTAGCTCAAACCAGCACCAACCTCTAAGTTAAATCAAATTATAGCTTATTAGATGCTCTGGAGCTTGCATTATACTAAGAAAAAAGACAACTAAGGACTTAAAATAAACCCTAAACTAATCTCAGTATGTTTTCAAATAGAGGCACTACTTTCACATTTGGCAAGTTAGCAAGCTACAAGGTTATCTCCATTAATTTACTAATATGCCAGAAAAAAAAATGCAGTAGATACGTAATCTTCATATGTAAAATTTCCAAGTTATTTTACAAAAATTATTTTTACAAATACTATTTTAAGATTCATGACATCCACAAGGGAAGGTGATTATCTATTCACAGGTATGGAAACTAGGCCATGAATATAATGTATGACAATTAACAAAGTAGATCAAGGACAGAAATAGAATCCAAGACTCTAATTCTTCCAAATACTTTATTGATTTGGTAGAGTAACTTCAGAATGTAGAATGCAGAACTTCTGCTTCATCTTCTATACTGACTAGACAAAAGCCCTAGGGAAAAAAGTTGTCTCCACTGTAACAGTACGCTTAACTCCTAAAAGTTCCTGGGAAAAGACATGGCAAAGTATTTGGCTAGTGCTGATTATAGTTTCTTCAAAATACCTGGTCCTGAAAAACTTCATGCAACTTCACTACATTCGGGTGTCCTTCGCAGAGTTTCAGAGCTGTTATTTCTCTCTGGGTGTTGGCTTCCATTCTGGAAAAATTGAGCAGTCATTTTGTACCAGTTTTACTGGGCAAATTTCACTGAGCAAATTATTACTACTCTTTTTGTAATTACTTGCAATCCAAATTTTCTTAATATTACAACCACTTAAACACAATGATAAGCATATTCAAAGTAAGCTCAGCAAAACTCTCTACATAGCCCTGCAAGTTAGGACATAAAAAACCACACCCAAATAAACAATGTTTTTAATGCAACTGCAACTTGTTGCAGCAAAAGCTGAAATGATATTATAGAATAGTTTCCATTCAAAAAACCTTTCCCTGAGTCTAGGGCAATTTGACTTCACCTCTGTTCCTACAAGTATTTATTAGTTCAGCTTTATTGTGAAGACTCAAATTATTGGACCAATCCTTTTCCATTCTTATAGGAGGCAAGTACTTCCAATGCTGTATGGAAACTATGAACTCCTCACAGAGAAGAGTAACATTATCTACATATGAGCTGTGTTATACAAATGAACCCCTAAACAGGCCATTGTAGCAATATGAAAGAGATAAGAAGAGTAGCTGAGCAACAAAAATCATCCCACAAATTTTCTTTCAAAACTGAAAGCTATAGCCAAAAAGTTAACATGGTAAACATTATAAAACCTATGTGAATGGGGACAGAATAGAACATTTTGATTCCCAGTAAACATGGTGACTTATCTGGGGCAAATAATGCCTGATATTTTTTTTTTTAATTTTTTTTTTTCCAAAATTTTCCTTAAGAAAGGCTACTCAAGTAGTGACTTGGAGAATGGCCTTCAGGATAACGCAGATAAAAATCGCTCTCACACACGTTCTTAATTTTTGGTTGCATTCCCCACAACCCTCCATCCCACAAGAAATTAAAAAACCTGATTCAAATAATCTTTTCCCCCTAAGCTACTATAAGGAGAACGTGGGCCTAGGAAACAGATGAAAAAGGTTCAGCATCATGAACATCAACCTTTCTGCATGGACTTTTCTGAGTATTACCCCTCTGTAAATAGTTAACCATGTCAGATTTTAAACAGAAAATATCATGAAAAACAACTTAGAATCTCTAAAACAATAACTCAATCTACTTTACTGTTTCATTAGCCTTCAGACACATAGATAAACCTCAAATTGTTGGATGGAGCCAAGTCCAGCACTACTAACAAAGTAGCACCATAGAGGAACTCTTCATCCAAGCTTTCACTTCAACTATCATGAAAAGGTTTGCCTAGGTGTGGGATTCACTTTTGTGGCACCTCTGATGGGCAGGAGTGAAAGACTGACTGATTTGGAGGCAAAGAAGTTACCAGAAACCTATTATACTTTTCCTTTTAGCAAGAGTTACTAGAGTGGTCCTCAGAGCAATATTATTTACTGTTTAAAAGCTTCTTACTGAAGGCTGGTTTCTGTCCAGCCATTCAGAGTGTGGGTTTACTGCTCCCTCTAAATACTGCACAAACATGCTCTGAGTCTGCTCACAGCCTGCAATCCTAAAAAAAAAAAAAACCAACCAAAAAAACCAACAAAAAAAAACAAAACCACAAAACAAAGCTACTTAAAATATCTCTATTGCACGTGGACCACTTCTTTACCTTAATTTAGGACCTAAAAAAAGCTAGGAGGATTAGCCAGGTTAATAAATGCTTAAAAGGGTTGTGTCATAGTCAGGGGTTTGGGTGTCTTGAACATGGGACCCAAGTTTGTAGGCCAGGTCTAGTGGGGGCTGGTGGAGCTGGTCTGACAAAGGAAAGAGCACTTTTGGTAGGAGGCTTGCCAGACTGGTCAAGGAGGCTTTAAACTAGATGTGTTGGGGGAGGGAAGCATCATTCCATTCCAACACACCCAGTCAGTTGCCAGCACCTATAATAAATGCTTGGAGCAATGTAAAGATATCCCAGCTGCTCCAGCCAATGAGCCGGCTTCAGTTGGAGCTCAGCTCAGATGCCTCTATACAAATGCATGTAGCATGGGGAACAAACAAGAGGAATCAGAGATGTGTGCACATCTACGGGGGTATGATATAATAGGCATCACAGAAACATGGTGGGATGGCTCCTAAGACTGGAGTGTTGGAATGGAAGGTTACAGGCTCTTTAGGAAGGACAGGCCTGGCAGGCGGGGAGGGGGAGTTGCCCTTTATGTTAGGGATAGGCTGGAGAGTATGGAACTCTGTCTGGGGACAGGTGATCAGTCCACAGAGAGTTGGTGGATCAGGGTTAAAGGGAATATAGCTATGGGAGACATTACTGTGGGGAACTCTTACAGATCACCTGATCAAGGAGACCCGGCGGATGAAGCACTCCATAGACAGACAGGAAAAGCCTCACGGTCACAGGCCCTTGTTCTCATGGGGGACTTCAACCACCCTGATATCTGTTAGAAGGACAGTATGGCCCGGCACAAGCAATCCAGGAGGTTCCTTGATTGTGTGGAAGACAACTTCCTTCTGCAAGTAATAGAAGAGCCAACAAGGAGAGGTGCCATGCGTGACCTCGTGCTCACCAACAGGGAAGGGCTCGTTGGAAATGTGATGCTCCAGGGCAGCCTTGGATGCAGCGATCATGAGATGGTCGAATTTGAGATCCTCAGGACAGTGAGAAGAGCGTGCAGCAAGCTCACTGCCCTGGACTTCAAGAGAGCAGACTTTGGCCTTTTCAGGAACCTGCTTAGTAAGGTTCCATGGGATATAGCCCTAGAGGGCAGGGGGGCCCAAGGCTCTTGGTTGACATTCAAGGATCACCTGCTACAAGCTCAGGAGCGTTGCATCCCAACTAGAAGGAAGTGCAGCAGGAGGGCCAGGAGACCTCCTTGGATGGATAAGGAGCTGCTGAGGAAACTTCAAATGAAAGAAGTGAAGCAAGGACAGGCGGCCTGGGAAGAGTACAGGGATGTTGTCCGGGAAGCTAGGGACCAGGTTAGGAAAGCTAAGGCCCACTTAGAATTAAACTTGGCCAGAGGTATTAAGGGTAACAGGAAGGGATTCTACAGGTACATAATGAATAAAAAACAGACTAGGGAGAATGTAGGCCCCCTCAGGAAGCTCTTGGGAGAACTGGCTACACAGGATTTGGAGAAGGCTGGGGTTCCGAATGACTTCTTTGCCTTGGTCTTCACTGGCATAGGCTCTGACCAAACCACCCAAGTCTTGGAAGGCAGATGCAGGAACTGTGAGAATGAAGACCTTGGGCCCACTGTGGGAGAGGATCTGGTCTGAGACCATCTTAAAAATCTGAACGTGCACAAGTCCATGGGTCCTGATGAAATCCATCTGCGGGTCCTGAAGGAGCTGGCAAATGAAGTTGCAAAGCGGCTGTCCATCATATTTGAGAAATCATGGCAGTCAGGTGAAGTTCCCGACGACTGGAAAAAGGGAAATATAACCCCCATTTTCATGAAGGGGAAAATGAATGACCCAGGGAATTACAGACCAGTCAGTCTCACCTCTGTGCCTGGCAAAATCTTGGAGCAGATTCTCCTGGAAGGCATGTTAAGGCACATGAAAAACAACAGGGTGGTTGGTGACAGCCAGCATGGATTCACTAAGGGGAAATCCTGCTTGACCAATTTGGTGGCCTTCTATGATGGGGCTATGGAACTGATGGACAGGGGTAGAGCAGTTGATGTCCTGGACTTGTGCAAAGCGTTCAACACTGTCCCACACAACATCCTTGTCTCTAAATTGGAGAGACATCAATTTGATGGATGGACTACTCGGTGGATAAAGAACTGGCTGGATGGCCGCACACAAAGAGTTGTGATCAATGGCTCAATGTCCAGCTGGAGACCAGCAACAAGTGGTGCCCCTCAGGGATCGGTGTTGGGACAGGTCTTGTTTAACATCTTCATTGCTGACATGGACAGTGGGATTGAGTGTGCCCTCAGCAAGTTTGGCAATGACACCAAGCTGTGTGGTTCGGTTGATACGCTGGAGGGAAGGAATGCCATCCAGAGGGACCTTGACATGCTTGTGAGGTGGGCTGATGCCAACCTTATGAAGTTTAACCATGCCAAGTGCAAGGTCCTACACCTGGGTCGGAGCAATCCCAGGCACAGCTACAGGTTGGGCAGAGAAGAGATTCAGAGCAGCCCTGTGGAGAAGGACTTGGGGGTGTTGGTTCAGGAGAAAATGAACATGAGCTGGCAGTGTGTGCTTGCAGCCCAGAAAGCCAACCGTATCCTGGGCTGCATCAAAAGGAGCGTGACCAACAGGTCGAAGGAGGTGATCCTGCCCCTCTACTCTGCTCTTGTGAGACTTCACTTGGAGTATTGTGTGCAGTTCTGGTGTCCTCAACATAAAAAGGACACGGAACTGTTGGAACAAGTCCAGAGAAGGGCCACTTAAACAGGGGAAGTTTAGATTTGGTATAAGGAGGAAATTCTTTGCTGTTAGGGTGTTGAGGCACTGGAATAGGTTGCCCGGGGAGGTTGTGAATGCTCCATCCCTGGCAGTGTTCAAGACCAGGTTGGACGAGGCCTTGGGTGATATGATTTAGTATGAAGTGTCCCTGCCCATGGCAGGGGGGTTGGAACTAGATGATCCTAAGGTCCTTTCCAACCCTAACCATTCTATGATTCTATGATTTGGCCTGGTCCACCAAGATGAAGAAGAAAGAGCAGAAGAAACTGTATCATCTAGAAACATAATTTCTAAAAGTTCTATGGCTAAAGTCAATACTACTTTGCTCACTGTTACCCAGAAACAAAACAATGCATTAGCTTAAGATGAGACGGGAATACTGGTCCGCAGCTCTGCATGCACCACAGAAAAAGCTTTTGAATGTAGACACAAGGCAGGGATTTCCAGAGTGAAATACCCAATGCCGTGTCAACTGCATACTATGTGTCTAAGGTCTCATTACAATGAGTGAAATTCTACATAATTAATCTTAAAGGGTGAACTACTTCACTGCAAAATACACACCTAGAGTAGGATTCAGTGGCCTACGCATAGGAGAGCCTGGAAGACCTCGGCCATGAAGACATGTACATAAAGGCAGTAATCACAAGACAGAGGGGAACTGGAGAACAGAGAGGACACCAACAGATGCTAAAATGGCACAATGGAGATGCCTATGTTTAAGTTACTGAATCCCACAGCTAGAGTCTAGTCATTTGAATCTCTGTAAGGCTTCACTAATAGTTTTGAGTAGGCCTCCATTAATCATAGCACACCTCAGAAAATGGACTCAGACAACTATAGTTAGGTGTCTTATTCTTTGACTTTTCCTATCCAAAACACGTATGATGAAACGCTTAAGGCTGGTAGACAGTTACTTCTAGAGTCTGGAAAAACAGAGGTACAGCCTCTATTTTGGAGAAGAGATCACCATGAACTATCATTCTGATGGCAGAACATCTACACTTTCTCTTCCCTACCAGTATTCTGCAAGACACTGGGACATATTTACTAATGAACACTGCAAAATGATGCTAAAAAATCCACCCACTCATCAAATAATCCCTTATCTTTATTCTTCTCTGGACAGAAACTGCTTGAAGTATCTATTTTGGAAGAGGACCAGATGGTCCCCATGTACAAAGCAAGTCAGCTTCTTCCATTGTGGTGATGTCATTGGGACAACCAGGAAACGACACAATTTACAACTCACAACTCCATAGTCTCATCCCATTTTACACACACACAACTTGATCTGGGGTAACCGACACTAACAGATCCTTCTTTAAAGCAGTGTCCTAGGCAATCAATTGGGCTGCTTAGGAGAGGAAGCTATCATAAGCCTACATTCTGTTTTCTTATGTCTAGAGACAGGAGACCCTTATACCTTACTCTGGTTAGGAGCAAAATTAGGGGAAATTAGGGTAGAATACAACAAGGAACCAGAAAAGTACTCTTTAGGTTTCTCCTTGTGTCCTCCCCGACAAGAATAACATTTTGCTTCAAAAGACTTTCAGAATCTTTTAAAGGCCATAAGGTTAATAAAAGTTTCTGTAAATTCTACAAAAAGGAAAGAATATAAAAGTTATTCTTCTAATCCATGGGTGACAATAACAAAGAAGATATTTTTATTGTGTTATAGAATATTTATACCTTTTGCTAATTATTTTTACTGCATACTCTTGGGTAGTTTTCTTGTGTAAGCACTTTCGACAAATGGAAAAACTTCCTTCTCCCAATGGTTTTTCTTTCAGATCCAATTCATAATGATGATAAAATGGAGAGTCCTGTTAGAAAACTGTATTTAGTTCTGCAGAATACTTTTAGTATACACAGTCAAAAACAGGGTAAAGTTTTGTGAGAATTTTTAATCTACATTTAAAATTGTAAAAAAGCGCTCTTTTTGATAAAATATAATCTTAACTTCTATTTCATAAAACGCATAAACTTTATTCTGAGTAAATCTTATGTTACATTAAACTTAAACACTAAATAAATCATTACTACCACAATAGCTAATAATAAAAAATATTCAGACAAACAGGCTCAAAGATGGCTGTACATACATTTATCCACAAAAATCTTCTTTGAAGACATCACAATAGCATGTGCTCTTATAACCCTTCACACATCTATCCATGCTTATGGGTAAATACAGCATAGAAGGAATTCTGATATAATTAAAGTAGCTTCAAAGATATCTAAAATGTTTGGCTGAGTAAGAACTATCAGAAGTCAAAATAATATTACTACTATACTTCAGTCTTCTGGAAAGCACGATAATCATCTCATTTTTCAGATTAAATTTAAACTACATCTTAATAGTACCACATGCAAATTACAATCATCTGAGGAGCCATTACAAGGAACAGATAATTCAATAATGACTATTTTGTAATCTGTAGTCTAGCTTGTGATTGCTGCTTGGAAATTTATATGTAGTTCCAAGATAATCAAATCAACTCAGCTCCTGATATTATTATTACCTTCATCATAGCACTTCTGGCAATAGTTGTAGTTCCAGGCCGCTCATCCCCAACATAAAACTGAAGAGGATCTACTGTAGCTGCATTGCGTTTAAACAAAATAGACGGTGCAACGAAAGAATACCCCTATGAAATTAAAACATCAGAAAAGAACATGGCGTGAAATTGTTGCACACAAACTATGATACTGCATATGAGGCATAAGAAGTTTCAGAATTTTTTTTTTCAAATAAATTGGAATTTTCATAGTGATTCAGAAACTGTAACTATGTCTTTGATGGGTGGAAGGTATCACTCTGTTCAATGTAAACAAGTATCTTTCTGAGATTAGTTATATGATTCTTCACAGTAACAGATAAAAAAACAATACAAAAATTATGGTAAATTATGCTAAAAATATGGCTCAGCTTCAACTGTATTGCAATATGATAAAGAGTCATAATGCAAAGTAGCTAGCTTCCTAGAACACCTTTAGTTTAAAGCACAAAATAGTTATGTTGTGATGTAAACATCAAACCATTTTAAATGGCAAAACAAAAATAAGCTTCATATTAATGGATGTGCTCAGTTTGGGCATTCTAACAGGAACAGCTATGACTACCAGAACATATTATGACATGCATACATTGCACAGTACAGTCAAAATTAGTACAATTCTAGCAAATTCCAAAATATGATGTTACATTCTTGTACACTAAGCAGTATTAAGCAGCTCAAACCCAGACAATAAAAACAACAAAGTACAAGGATGTGTTGGAGAAAAAGCAATCCAGACTGCTGTTAACCTCTGCAGCTTTGGTACTGAGTTGGCTGCACATAAGCTCCTTCTGCCTATTTGACATCCAGACTGTGCAGTCCAACAAGGGATATAGTAGTCTAGTAACTGAAGCACTCCTACAGCACCCAGAAAACCATCTTTCAGCTCTGCAGTTAGCTCCTACTTCCCAAAGGAATACCCCAACTAGAGAATAACACAGACATGGACAAACTACATTGCTGCTGTTGAAGCTGGTATGCCAGGCTGATGGAGTCAAGCTGACAAGATTCTTAAGGTATGAATACTCGATAAAGGGCAGCCTGACTTTAGTCCAACAGGTAGGACACTCATCTGGGAACAAAGGCCATGCAATTTTTTGTTTGCAGTAGGACTGCTTCCACCTTTCTCATTTTGCAATTGCTGAATGAAGCCCTGAGAACTAGCATTGTAAATTACATAGTTACCAGGAATTAACTTAGAAGGCAGGAAAAAGAAACAAAACAAACTAGCTATACACATGCAATTGTTCAATAAATTATTGGGTTTATTGTTTTTTGGTTGTTGTTTTTTTTTTAAATTAATGTGAGTTCTTAAAATACCTGAAATATTCTTTCTGAAGTCTGAGGGGTTGCTGCAGGAGAATATGTTGGATCCATTTCTGTAAACTCTTCTGCAAAATTACTGACATCCAGCTCGTCTTTGATTACTGGTTTAAATGGAGCTGGTACTTTTTTGGCAGCTAAATCATCCCAATTCATATTCTAAACCAAAAAAGGAAAATAAGTTTGAATCAAATGAAAATTTAAAAGAAACAAATATTGGAAAGAGGGATTTGTTCAGAAACAGTCATAAATACATTTGCTATCGTCCATGGGCAGATGAAAAACATTCAAATTCTGCCCTACTAATTTGCTTAGATAAAGGCAAGAAGTATCATAATCACTGGCAAGTAGACAGAATCCCAAAACAAACAAACAAACAAAAAAATCAACACAAATTTAAACAGTGGAGATAAACGAAAACTGCCCTTATATTTCTTGGGGAATAACGTATTTTTGCAAGCCGTGGTGCATGCATGCAGTATCTTCAGTTTTTCATTGCTGATTTCTATACTTAATTACTAATCTTAGCTTCCAGAGCCCTGAGAACAAAATGCCTTCAGATTCTTACTTAAAGGCATGGTTGGAAGTAGAACATAAGCATAGATACAGTAGTTATGAGAAAGTGGCCCTATTATTGTATAGGAGTGGAAATGAAATGAAGTCAAGATTAAAAAGTTTTGTATAAGGAAAAAATGTATCTTCCAAAACAATCAGTGAATAAAGAAAGTTCAACGCTACTTTGTCAAACTCTCTTTTAAGAGGAAGGAAAATGAAAAGGAATGAGAAGAAATTCGGAAGTTAAAAATCCAAGATATTGCCCATGATGATTGTTATGATAATTAAATTGAAAATACTGATTTGAAAGGTTTAATTTATCAAATTTTATCAAATATTAATAAACTGAAATCTGAACAGAATTAAAATTTACTAAACAAGACTAAAGAATGAATTAGGAAAAGGAAAATACGTAAGAGGTGTTTATCCCCAATAGGGAACTTTATCAATATGCAAATTTTACTAACAACATTAGTGGCAAACTTTCCTTTAAAAAAACAACACAACATAGAAGTGTTTTCCATTAGACTTTCTGGTTTCAGTAACATGCATTTTGGCTGCTTCAAGTTACTTTTACAAATAGACGGAATACATTCAAAAAATCTACCAACCCTTCTTGTAGTCCACATAAAATCCATATGCATAAAAACATGGATACCCTTCCTAATTCAGTCCAAGATTATTCATGCAATTAACACACTCCTAAACTATTATGTAATAAAGCCAATAGGATTTCTTTAGACTTGGTTTTCAAAGGCACTAACACAGACTAAGTGGTATCTGGGGAGCTTTGTTTGTTTTACCTGGAAAAAGGGATGCTGTTTGATCTCATCAGCATCAGTGGGACCACAACCTAGCCTCTTCTTGGGGTCTTTCATCAAAAGACGCTGAATTATATCCTTTGACAGTGCACTCATTTCTTGCGGATAAGGTGGCTCACTTTTTAATATTCTCCTGTAAAACAAGTATTTGCTAATTACTTAAAACTCTTAATCAAAGAGTTACCATTCTAATGGTAGCATTTAACTTTCAACTTAAATTAAAAAAAAATATATTTGAGGAGATAAATTGCATAACTTAATCCACAAAAGAAAAACAAACCTCATTTCATACATACTGAGGTTACTGTTACTATTTAAATAAAATCTCATAACTACAACAGGTAGCTCCACTGAGAGATCACCTTGATTCCTAATAGCAGTCAAAAAAACCCAAAACCATTTCTAATGTTACAAATTATTAGAAAACAAAGATAAAAAACACACTTGGGCCATTTGAGGTTTACCTGCACCTTATATATTGTGTACAATGCTCATACAGAATGTGCTTCATATGAAGATCTACAAAAAAGGCTAGGACTATCTAGCTTAGGCAAATGGGGAGTTTAGGGATCTGGGCATAATGCTCCCTTCAAAATGATGAACAGCGAAGAGAACATGGATAGGGACCTCAATGTCTATTTCAACACAAGAACTAGAAGCCACCAAAGACAGCAGAATTTCAAAATCTCGGAAGCCTAGAGGAGAATGACATTTCAATACCTATCTCTTATATGAGTAGCCCCTGCAGTCTTATACAAAGAGGAAGGTTTGGCTCTGGGTGTTGAAATTTTGGGGGGAGAGAGGGAGAAAGGAAGTGCATACTTGATTTGTGGGTAAAATGAGTGGTGAAATACAACTGACAGCAACTTTTTTGTCATACAATCACAGGATGGAGAGGTTGGAAGCTTTCTGAGTATCTCCCAAGAAAAGACACTCTGCACCTCCCTGGGCAGCCTGTGTCAGTGTTCAGGCACCCTCAGAATAAAAAAAGTGTTTCCTGATCTTCAGAGCAAGCCTTTTGCATTTCAGTTTGTGCCCATTACCTCTGGTCCTGTCACTGGGCACCACTGAAAAGAGGCTGGCACCCTCTTTTTTGCACCCTCACTTCAGGCATTTACATACATTGATGAAATCCCCCTGAGCCTTCCCTTCTCCAGGCGGAATAGTCCAAGCTCTCTCAGTCTTTCCTCATATGCTTCAGTACCTTCAAATTCTTACTGACCCTTTGCTGGACTCTTTCCAGTATGTCCCTGTCTCTCTTGTACCAGAGAGCTCAGAACAGGACCCACTCTCTTAACTGCTGGTATTTTGTCTAATGCAGCCCAGGACACCGCTACCATTTCTTTGCCAGAAGAGCACATTGTTGAACTAGGTGTCTATATATGCATACTCTCAATGTGGTTACTTCAGGAAGCATGACACATAGAAGGAGGGACTTAACTTTTAAGCTAAAAGAGACTCCAAGGCTGAAATTATATGAGGCTGTGGCGGCACTAAAATCTTACTTGTTATAGGTCTCTGATGAGTTGATCACTGCATGACATTCCTAAACTTTGTTTAAAGTTACTGCATGACATCCTTAGATTCAGCTACCTCATGGGAAAATTTGTATCTTGAAATACGCAACTTCTTGGATAATTCCTAAAATAGATGCAGATTGTTTCCTAAATAATCCTGTCCTGTCAGTGTGGAAGGACAAAACCAAGTTCAATATGCACATATCCTAGGGTTTGTTTCTACTGACACTGTATCCAATTTCGAGCAAACAAAATGACAAAGCGAGCTAACTTCCTGGTTTAAGTAACACTGAAATGACTTAGGAAAATACAGCTCTTAAAAAAAAAGAAGTAAGACAAAATTGAGTTTTAAGATGGACTGCGTCTTTAAATGATGTAAGGATCATCCACAGTAAGGGTCTAAATTACAGCCACTCTGCTAGCAGAAGTAACAGCAATCATAAAGCCTTGTCTTCAACTTCTGGACACAATTCACTTTACAGAGAAGGAGAAGAAAGCACAGTACAGCCAAATGATTTCTTAATTAGGGATGTCAATACCAAATTTAAACATCACTAAACAAGAGGATTCTTACACTGTAGGACTGGTGAAGAAGTAAAGATTCAGCCTCTTCAGAAATCATCCAGTTTCAGAAAGGGGAAGCAGGTAAGGAAGTAAGAAAGCCTTCCTGTTGTAAGACATAAGACAGGACATCTTGACAGCAAAATTACTTGATTTATAGGAGGGCCAACAAAACCTGTAACATCTTCTTAGCCTGGAAATCAGTTCAGTTAGAGGAGTCAGAGAAAATTTATTTATTAACCTTTCTGATGTGAGAATCAGAAGGGTATGTAACAAAGATCTTGGGAAGAGACAAGCTCTCTTTGGGCTCTCAGAAGGGAGAAAAAAAAAACCCAACAAACTCAAAACCAAGTATTTTTTTAAATGGATTTCTAAAGCAATGAGATTGAAACTCTGGGATGTCCTTAGAATCCAAAAGATAAATTCTTAAGCATTTTCCTATCTGAAGAATGTCAGAGCTTTCAGATTACCAAATCAGATAAAATTTTGAAAATGTCTCTGAGAAAAGGTGCTGAATTGGGACAATTAGTAACATGGGTAACAGAACAAATGAGCACAATTTCTCTGTGCAGCCTAAGAAGATCAGTTTCTGTAGTAGTGATGCTGGTACGTGCTAGCAGTAAGATTTTTGCTCCTGTCTCAGGCTTCTGATGCAAATACAAATATAAGAGAGTGAAACAAACATAAGCAGTGGAGAGTCTTTTACAGAACTCTGCACTGCAAGTTAACCAGAAAATTCTTACCTAAAAGAAGTACTTCTGCAGTAACACTAGTAAGTCTATGTTAGCCAGGACGCTGATAAATGACGGAAAGCGGCTTGGTGAGCATTTCTGCCAGCTCCCTCAGACACTTGTGGGGATCCCATCCATTCCCATAGACTTGTGTGTGTCTCAGTGGTGTAGCAGGTGGCTGACCATTTCCCACTGGACTATGGGGGCTTCATTCTGCTCCTTATCCCTGTTTTTCAGCTCAGGGGGCTGGGTACTGGAAGAACAACTTGTCTAACTATTAAAGACTGAGGCAAACAAGGCATTAAGTACCTTGGTCTTTTCCTCGCCCTTTGTCACTGTTTCCTCCCTTACAATAAGAGATGGAGATTCTCCTTTGCTTTCTTTTGTTGCTAATGTATTTATGGAAACATTGTTATTGTCTTTTATGGCAGCAGCCAGATTAAGCTCTAGTGGGGCTTTGGATCTTCTTCTTTTCTCCTTGCAAAACTTGACAACACTCTGTCCTCCAGAACTTCTTCCAAAGGCAATAAAGTCTTCCCCCCCCGAGTTCCAGCCAAAGCTCTCTGCTGTTCAGCCAGGCTGGTGGTCTTCCCTTATCGCTTATCTTTCGACACACGGGGACTGCCTACTCCTGCACCTTTGACTTCCTTAAAGAATGCCCATACCTCCTGGACAACTTTGTCCTTCAGGACTGCCTCCCAAGGGACTCTGTCAACCAGTCTTCTAAAGAGGCCAAAGTCTGCCCTCTGGAAGTCCAAGGTAGCAGTTCTGCTGATCCCAAACCTTACTTCTCTGAGAATCGAAAACTATCGTTTCAATACCTCTATGGCCAAGTCAGCCTCCAACCATCACATCACTCACAAGTCCTTCTTTGTTCACAAACAACAGGTCCAGTGGTGCATCCTCCCTAGTTGGCTCCCTCACCAGCTGTATCAGGAAGTTACCTTATACACCCTCCAAGAACCTCCTAGACTGTTTTCTCTCTACTGTACTGTATTTCCAGCAGACATCTGGTAAGTATTATACTGAGGGATATCTCCCATTTGTTGACCTTCTTACAGCTCACTGCAGAGAAGGTAGCATTTTGTCATGCTGTACAAGCAGACTCCATGTAAGCTGCATTTATACATGCCAGTGGCATTAGCTCAGAAATACTTTTGAGGTTCAGAGGTTCATAGATACTGTAAAATATTCATGATGCTCTGGACTGTTTCACAGAACCACACTATAAAAGTAGTGAAGAATGAAGCCAATTTCTTTAGAAGTTCCAGGCACTACTTACAATTATAATGGAATTGAAGTATGTGAAGCTGTGTACACATTATTTAGGATGAAAAGAAAGCTGCCAGAAAAGACAGACCATATGGGATCAACATGTGGAAAAGCAGAAACTGGTGAAAACTAATCATGCAGCTTGATCAAGTAAAGAGTCTGGCTTCAGTATCACACCACTACTGTACCAGTAACCCATAAAGTGTTCAGAGGAAATAAGCTGCATGTGTCAAAATCCTTCCTGGTATGGCTGCGCTTCTCAAAAGAAGCTACAGCCTTTAGCATCAACCTTCCTTTCCTTTTCTGAATCACCTCCATCCCCTAGCATATTTCATACTTACACGGATCAATAACAAGCAGAGAATAAAGAAAGGAATCCCAGTATGCACCTACTATGCATCTTCCCAACAGTTTTGCAAATGAAAGGATTCTTGCAGAATCATGGGCAAAATATCTTCATAGTATCTAACGGATGGTCACATTTCAGCCATCCTGCATGAAGTTTAAGTGAAGTCTAAGCAACTATGTCAAATAAAGAGCACAGGCTGTTAGCATTAGTGTGTTCTACAGATTATTTTATAGATGCATATACGTATAAAAATGGAGAAAGACAGATCTATCTATTCATAACCCTAAAGGTAGAAATATTTTTTAAACTGCTGCACAACAGCAATATACTACCTCAAAAACTTCATGCTTATTTTAAATCCCTGTAGGTATGTCAAGTTCCTAAAAAGTCAACCCCTTAAAATGGACTTGCCTTTCAAGTCAGCACTACAAATAACCCATGATCAAACTGAAAATACTGAGTTTGTAATCAAATCCAGCCCTTGGCTATGCTTTTCCAAGATGGGGCCCCCATCCACAGCTCTGCAGCAATGGAAGTCCAGAATTCTCAAAATGAATTGGAAAGAAGCAAGAAGAAAGGAGAGAGGGCATACTAGAAAAAGAGTTACTTGAACAGTTCTGTGATATTTTTTTTAAATGAGGTTTAATACCCCAAAACACCAAAAATGTGAACAAAAAGTCTTCAGAGACAGACACAGAGACATAAGCAAGTGCAAACTTTAATTTCCCTTAAGTTTCACTTGCCATGAAAGAGGAGTCCAACAGTTGTCAAAAAGCTTACAATAAAAGGACTGAATACAATCCCTCATCAGAAAGAGTGAAAAAGATACAAACCACAAAGTAACTGTTCCTGACAGAAGAACTGAACTGTTAGAGAGATACTTCGTAATAAACTCTGTGGTCACAGTTAACAGCAGATAGCCATTGTGCTATGCAAAGGAATACAGTTATATAAAAATATCTAAAGATTACTTCCCATCAAGGTAAAATAAAGAAGGACCTGGATTCACTTAGAAGTCGACATTTTTCTTTAATCTCAATAAAATCAAACGCCATGGAAACTATGCTTTCAGGACTTGTGACTGGGTAAAAGAAAATTAAATTCTTGAAGTCTGCTGCAATCAGCAAGTTAAAGTATATTTAAGTTAGGGAACATAATTTGCTTAGAATAACTCTGCCATCAAGAAAGAAGTTTATACGAACTCATATCTCTCTCTCTGCCAGTGATAGTGATTTCATTACCACTGTCAACTGTAAGTATCTGATGAAGTTATCTGCAACTCGGATTTTCATCAGTTCAGAGAGGAAATGAAACTAGAAAGAGCAAAGATAGTCACAGAAAGAATGTGGAACCCATTTAATTATAGGTATAAAATTACCTAGCATCTGCACCCCAGTTCAACAGAAAAGGTTGTAAACATCATTGAAAGAATTAATAATCAGACAAAAATGACATTAAGTGTAAATTGCAAATGTATCTTCAATGAGAAAACTATCAAAGGTAAGAAAGGAAATAAAGATCACAGCTTCTAGGCCAGACAGGCTCAGAGTAAAGATAGGTACTGAAAATTCAGCTGTTACTTCTTGAAAAACCTCAGTGTACTCATGCTAGCAACAACTAAAAGGGGGGGGCATTTCTGAAAAGCCACGAATCTGGTAATTTCTAAATTTAACAAGGTAGCATGTCAGGAAGGGCGAGTCATTTCTTTCAGGCATGCTTTCAAGCAAGCAGCTCAACAGCTTCCCAATCTGCAGCAAACTCTACATAGCTCTTTTCAATCCTTAGAAAAGGGGGTTCTTTCCATCTTCTCTGACAGGTACTTCTGCTCCCTTCTCACCCTCTGCTTTTGCTGCAGGAGCACTACAGCCTCCTGGTATCTCACACATATTATGCTTGCTCTGCTCTACCCTACCCTCACGGGAAGCCCCACCACACTCCCATTGCTCCCCAAGGCTCACAGCAAGCACCATTCCCCAGAAGGTTCCACATGACTCAGTGCAGCAGCCAGGACACAGAAAAAAAAAATCCACATTCTCATATGCTAAGCCACTCTCTTAAAAGGAACATAACACTCATTAGATAATAAACGGCAAACACACAAAACGGATGTCATCCAGGCCAGAAACTGCTATCAATGGAAAGGATTCGGAAACCATGGGTCTTGTAAGTACTGAAGTAACAGAAGATAGATGAAATAATGTCTGAATAGAATCACAGAATGGTTAGGATTGGAAGGGATTTTAAAGATCATCTAGTTCCAACCCCCCTGAGAAGGACAGGGGCACCTTCCAATGCAGTCATAGTTGGGACTAATGAGATTTCAGCTATATAGTAGGGGCTTGTCAGTTAGAAACGAGAGAAAAGAAGGAATTAGATCTATCAGTCCACCACTGGCATGAACAAGACACCACCACCACCACCCACTCCCCCAAAAAGGAATATCTTTTTGTTCAGATGGTGAATTATTACTTCCTTTAAACAAGATCCTCTTGAAACATCAACAGGAATAAACCTTCTATATGTAAGAAAGAACACCACAAGCTGAGTTAAGAAAAGGCTTTTTCAGAAACAAGAAGACTGGGGAACATATTTAAATAAGGGAAATTGTAAGAATTTGCCTTCTGAATTTATCAAAATAAAAGCTGAAAGATTATAGGATTGCTGTCTAGAAATGTGTAGCATAAACAATGACCAGAACAAAAGCATACTCTTCAGCAACAGAGTAAATTTGTCACAACTATATTTAGATCAGAAATTAGGTTATTAGCCATCAGAGGATGGATGCTGACAACCTTGCAGTTTCTAAGCTTTGAATTTAATCTTAAATTATCAGAAAGATTAAGATAGTAAAAAGCACATAAGGACCTACCAAAAGACAGTCAAATCCTGTGGAATACATCTCTGAAGTTACCCAGTTTTGGAGAAGAGTAAGATCTGCAAAACTAAGGCCAAGATTCTCTCTAAAAAATTTGGAACCCCTTCACAGTTCCATTTAGGAGTCAAGTAAGCAATCAGTAAAATTTCTAACCCTAAATATGTCAGAAAGAGTTAATTCAAGTTGTAACTCCAGCACAATAACCAGAAAGGTGAAGCTCTGAATTTTATTAACTGATTCCGCTTCCCCACACCCCCCTCCATTTTTTCCAGTGGCTCTCTAAAGTTTCCTGTTCTCGTAGAGACCTAGAAACCAATAAACAGATCTCAACCTTCCAAGAAGTTGCAAAATTCAGAACAGAAGTAAAATATATTACCTAAATAATTGATGTGTGTTTTGTTGCCCATTATAACCTTAAGTATCAAGTGACTTCAGGGGAGGGTCATAACCATAGTAATATATTCCAGCAGGAGCAAGACTATTCTTAGTTTGGGGCCTGGACTTAAAAGCTGATCTTGACAGCAGTTAACTTATTTGTGCAATTTAAGCCCTCAACTCTCCATTCCAAGAGAAAACCAGTAATAGGAAATGCTAATTTTTGGGGGAGATTTCAGTAACGTGTTCTGGGCAAACTTACTGCTTTGTCTTTTTAAAATGCTCCTGTGCTTTTCCCATGGGCATTGAAAACAAACCTTTAAAGTGTAAGGATTACTGAACATATCAAAGCTGATAATCAGGAAAAGTTTACAAAAGAATGGTACAGGATATCTCATTTCCATATGTAACATATTGATTTATTCTCAGATAGGCGAGTATTGCTAGAAAAGATCACGTTGTTTCACATTATACACTAATAAAATAAACAGTAAATGTGACAAAAAGGTGGTAGCAGAGTACATCCTGAGAGTTGAAATCTGTAGCCTGATGGAAAGATCTAGCAAGAGCTGACAAAAATCTCACAAGCTAAATACACATTTCATTACGTATCAAGATCTTGAATGTGATAATTCTATTTAGATATATTTCATTTGCCTTCCTTTTCAACAGTAAACATGCAGCAGTGCTGAATATCTACACAACTGTCATTTCACTGCAGTTTACACGAAACAGTCTTATGTAAAGGTCAGTTGCAATGTTTCAAAAACCTGCTGAGGTTAATAAAACCTATATGCTTCTAGAAGTCATTCTGTTAAACAAAAGAGGAGCACCTAGAATGCTAGGCTGGCAAAACTTTCTTCCTAAATTTTAGATTAAAACTCCTACAACACATATATTCTGGCATAAGCATCACTGTGAGCAAGAATGTATATTTTACTGTTTTGAATCTTACCTAGAAATCTCTGCTTGAGAATTCTTCTCTCCATCAACTGTAAATGGTGATGCTCCAGTTAATAATTCATACATAAGAACACCAACACTCCACCAATCAACAGCCTATAGAACAACAATAATTGTATATATTACGATACACTGCAGTAAAATTGTTAACGAAGGAATGAAACAATGCACCTTGAAAGCAACTAGCAATAGAAGAGCCCACCTATCAATACAAAGGATACAATAAAGCATGAACAACTACAGTCCTGATTGGAGGTATTTTCTAAATTAATTTTGTTTTGCAATCTCTCCACTTCACTTCTTCAACTAATTTCTCAAGCTGAACTCTTACCACTCACTACTAAAGTTACACACACACATGCACCCTGCCACCAGAATTCATTTTTATTTGTGAAGTTATAATAACTCTAAAAGTACACAAATTAATACAACTTAAGCCTTACTAAAAAGTAGTGGAACCTGAGCTTTTAGGAGCTTGAGAATAAAACTAAGGAACTTTCAAAACACACAGTTTAAAAGCACAGACCACGGTTAATCAGGGCACCCAAAAATGTGATGGAATTTTATCTTATATTCTCTGGTAACAGATGTGATCTTTGGCTTCCCATGTGTTAGTAATATTATTTGTGCCTCTGATACATCATAACTTACAAAATATTTCTCTCCTAAAAGAAAAGATATTGCTATGAATAATAAAGGAAGCAGTTTAGTAATTTCAAAAAAATTAATTTAACTACGGGTGTTTCAACTTCTCGATTTTACTTACAAGAAATTTACAAATCAATGAAACTGAAGTTTTGTTTTACTCATGCTGACAACAGTAACTCATATAGGAAGATAGTTCCTGAAATTATGACATTTCAGGTTTTTTGCTTCAAGATACACAAAATTGGATGCTTTATGTATTCAGCCAAGAGTGTCCAGAAGAACTGACTAAAGAAGTCTCTGTACTGTCAGTAATTATTTTTGAAAATACACATCAATCAGAGAAAACAAAGAAAAAAAATTTCTTGGCATGTATTTTTCAAATAGAAAAGGAGTATCTCCAGATTCAGAAATGAAACTTTAAAAACATAAAAGCTGAAATAATAGTCATTCTTTTAGACAAACAATAAAGCTATCTAGAAGAGATCACAAATCAAAAACATTGATAAGAGCACAGCATACTAAAGCAATCTCATTTCACCTTTTTATTTTAAAGATAAGATCTTTGAGTTGCTAGGTACGCAGTACCTAGTAATCTAACACTGCATCACATCACATCCCTAATGATGAGGCAAAGAGCGTGTGGGGTAAACGGCTACCATTACATACATAACTGCAAAATCACCCTTGCTTATCAGCTAACATTTGGTATCAAACTGCAAAGCTATTGCTTATAGAATACTGTATGGCTGTACACTGCACCTAATGGAAGATGAACCAATCAAAATAACAGAACAGAGATTCCTTTTTAAATCAGCCGTATGACTGAATTGCTAAGCACTTCAGAAGACAGAATCAGAATTCAAAGTGATGCATTGGAGACATACTCTGAAATTTGCAAGACTAATGCAAAAAATAGAAGGTAGGAAAGCTTCAATACATAAGTTTGTAAAACTCAATTTTTAATAATGACTAGGCAAGCAGTACAGTGGAAAAAAATGCAGCTGTTATAGTGGAATACAAAGTAGGTGTGAGACAATGACAAAGTGAAAAGACAAAGCACATTCCATTTTATGCTTAAAAGAATATTCAGGGAAGTAATCGTTCTGCTGTACTTCAAACTGACAACTCTTAGTTGAAAAACTGTGCCTACTACAGTGCTCCCTACCTGAAAAAATATACAGGAAACTCAAACCAAAAGGGATACAGAATGTATAAAGGAAAAGAAAGAACATTCTCACATAAAAGTTTGACTGAGTCGTTAGTCTAGAGGTTATGGTGTCATGACACTTTCCAGTGCTTAAAAAAACTGTTATAAGAGGAACTGTGATCAACCATGTTCCATGACCCCGACAGAAATACAAGAAAAAGATATTATATATTCCCTAAAACTTCTCAGCATAGTGAGCAATCAAAGAATTTACTTAGGAATATAGTAGAATTGGAGAGTAGGGTTTTTTTTGTTTCAAATATCACCTGTGCATTAGGGTTGTCCTGATCTTTCCCATCAATTACTGACACTTTAATTCATAATAAAATTTGAGCCTCAAGCTAAACAGAATTATTTATTTTATAATCTGAGAACATAACATTTATAACCCAATCCATGCTTCAAAAAACATAAGCTATCCCTGATATACAGAGATTTTAAATTTAAAAAAAAAATATATATATCTGAATTAACCACAAAACAGTAATTTTTCCACTCTGAACTTAAATAATTTTATAATTAGAAAGACGTGTCGGCTAAGTATTTTTGTCCCACTGCACATTTGGAACAATTTTTTAATAGAACACAAATAAGTCTCGATGCCTTCATAAATAAGATTAAAACCTGAAAACATATTGCACTGATGTTTTTAAATGTAGGTAATAATCTGTTAGGACAATCTGAAATAAGGCACGCTTAAATAAGACACTATCACATTTTACAAAAACACCTCAAGCTGAACAACAGTGTTGCCTAAAGAGTTAATTTAGATAGAACTATTGACTTGTTGCTGTTGGTTGACAAAAAGCTCAACATAAGCCAGCAGTATGCTGGACTGCATCAAAAGGAGCGTGACCAGCAGGTCAAGCGTGGTGATTCACCCTCTCTACTCTGCTTTCATGAGACCCTACATGCAGTACTGTGATCAGCTTTGGGGCCCCCAACAGAGGCAGGCCACAAGGATGACAGGAGAGCTGGAGCACCTATCTTAAGGAGACAGTCTGAGAGGGTTGGGCTTATTCAGCTTGGAGAAGAGAAGGCTCTGGGGAGACCTTAGAGCAGCCTTCCAATGCCTAAAGGGGGCCTACAAGAAATCTGGAGAGGGACTTCTGACAAGGGCATGTAATGATATGACAAAGGGGAATGGCTTTAAACTGACAGAAGGTGGATTTAGATTAGACATTAGAAAGATATTTTGTACTGCGGGGGTGGTGAGGTGCTGGCACAGGTTGCCGAGAGAAGTTGTGGCTGCCCCATCCCTGGCAGTGTTCAAGGCCAGGTTTGATGGGGCTTTGAGCAACCTGGTCTAGTAGGAGGTGTCCCTCCCTATAGCAGAGAGTTTGGAACTGGTTGATCTTTAAGGTCCCTTCCTAACCAAATCATTCTATGATTATATGAACTTAAAACATACCTTGTCATGTCCTGTGTCTCCTCCTCTTACAATATCTGGAGCCATGTATTCTATTGTTCCACAGAAAGAATATGCTCTTTCATTCTAGAAAAAAAAAGAAAAAAAAAAAGAAGAAAAAAAAAAAAAAGAAAATTCACATAAAAAAAATTTGTATTACACAAATCATATGGGACAGATATGGCTAACAGTTCCAAGATGCTGGTAGCAATTCTTCTCCAAATAGCTCAGAACTGCTAGCTAATATTCCATCATATGTAGAGAGGTATCACATAATGCTACAGAATATATACAGTCTTCTATGAAGAAATAAAATGTCATAGGTTTGTGTGGCAGTCTAAGGTAAGCACACAAAAAATAATGTATTGGAATTTTACAAACTTCCCCAGATGATACAGACACACATTCTGAAGGGCAGTATCAATAGTCAACAAATGAAACCTTCTAATTAAAAGAACATTTCATTGTAAGATATGCAATTTGACTAAACTGCATACAAGATCCTTTGGGTTCACCATATTTAGGGATTTATTATGACCTCTAGAAAAGTAATTTTCTTTTGTAACAGATACATATATAAAACCACAACATTCTCTCAAGAAGAGACTTGGAGAGAGGCAAGAGAAAGAAACAGAAAGACAGAGATGTAGATTCCATTTTATTCTATACACTGAAGTTATTGCCTTGATTATGTTCAAAACTAAGCTGCTTTCACAGGCATGTATAATTGTTCCCTGGTAGTGATTTACCTTTGAGGTCAACATGAGGTCATGCTGTACCTTGCTAATGACGAAAGCACATGTGTTTGGGCCATGCAACATTGTTCCTCCCTTATCCTTCAAGCTTCTAGCATTTTGGGGAGAGATCCTGACAGGTCCTTTAAAGAAGAGTGTTCAAAAAAGCAAATATTTCAAAAGTCAGGTTTTACATTTGTAGATTCAGATTTGGAGTTTAAAACAGGTGCTATATAAGAGAATGTACTACGCTAATGAGAAGAAGCTTCTATCACTAGAAATAGTGCTCAGTGCTACCCTGAGGTATAAAAATTAAGCAGTCCAACAGCATTTTATTAAAATACATATACTGTGACTGGTTTGGAGGGACAAAATTCTGAGTTCAAAATAGTTATAGGCCTCATTTTGATCAAATCTTATCTTGAAATATTTTCTGAGACAAAACCATAAAATAATAAACTTTTCATAATTCCAAAAAATTTCTTTTGACACAACTATTATTTCTCTTTGATGATCTTTTCCTGTACCTGTTATCTAAAAGAAAAACAGTGTGATAAAAAAGCAAAAACAAAAAAAGAATTTCACAAATTCCTAACCCTTGACCCTGGCATTAGCCAATCTAAAGCTACTCATATATCCCTCTGTTTATTTTTCCTTCAGCTGTGAGGAGGGAGTGGGGAGAAGTAAAAGAAGGAAAAGAAAGGAGAGTGAAAAATACAAAACACTGTTCTTCACTTGCTGCCTCTCCAAAGAGTAAAGATTATGCAACCAAGCTGAAATTTATTAAAACAATTTATAATCCTAATATATCAAAAGAAAGAAATGAAAAGTATTAGCACTTAGCTGCAAATTCAGCAAATCCACAAAATCATGTCTTTTTTTGTCCTCATGTTGTATAATAAAGCTAGGCTATAAGAACTACAGTGACAAGAAACAGACTGGGGAATCATCTGTGAACGTATACAGAGGTACAGCATAACTCTTATCATCTCAGGTATCTCCTGCTGCTGAAAAGGCCCACTAAAACCACTTCAAAACAAGCAGAATTATTAGTAGTAACTGTTTTGAGAAACTCTATGTAATTGGTGGTTCTGATTTTCAATTACATTTACTTTTAACCTTTTTTTTACCTTTAACACTCATTATAGCTTTTGATATGAAAGATGGAATTTATGAAACAATATTTACACATTTATTTTATTTCTTTCTTAAATTCAAGTTTTAGGTATTTTCTGTTCTTTGTAAAATTCAGTGTTTAAAACCCCAAAAATAATTTTGGAGGTTTAAAAAAATTGGTGTACTATTAAAATAATTTCTTATAATTAAATTTCAACATGAAAAACTCATACTGCAAGTCACAAACAGGCAGTTATATGTTTGTAATAAGGTTTATAAGAAGTCCAACTTCTAATGCACACAGGTAAGTACCTTTACCTTTAGCTATTGCTTCATTGTGTAGAATGTAGAAGTGGCCTACTGCTAAAATTCAAGGCTGAACCAAGCCAAGAAGCAGCAGATGATTATCACAAATTTAGCAATTTCTTAGCAACAAATTTAGTATATTGGAACTCAGCATTAGGTAGGAAAAAAAAAATGACCCTCTGAGCATTTTCATAATCAACACTGATTTCCCATTACATGTTCCAGCATCATATTCCAAAAGCCTTGTTAGAACCCTCTTACGACTGTTACAGGGTGATCATTAAGAAAACACTCTGGTAACAACTATATATCGTTTCCTATTTAACCACACCAAAAAGCTCAGAGGACTACAGCACTCCTCAGAACATCAATCAAGCCAACTGTCTGAAATCAAAGCATTCTGACTCAACTAAAAATTGGCACAGATTTAGCTTCATAAAACGCTGTACAAGGTCCTGACTTCAGGTAGTTGAAGTCACAAGATCTGGATATTTATTTGTTAGACACCTCTGTCTATGTTGTGTTTTATTAAATTACAATCCACACCAACTATATCTGTTACTTACAGAATACAGTTTTTATAGTATTTTCCCTAGGAGTACTTATGTGAATTTGTCAGTTAAATATGCCTCTTAGAGGGAGTCACTAATAGTCTTTACTATTATGCATAACATGAGGATTTAAAACCATTTTCAAAGAATGTTACCTCCAATAAGTTTCCTTTTTTGTCCTAAGACATGGACTTACTGAAGAAAGTCCAGCAAAGGGTCACTAAGAAGATGAAGGTACTGAAGTATATGAGGAAAGGTTGAGAGAACTGGGACTGCTGCACCTGGAGAAGAGAAGGCTCAGGGGGATTTCATCAGTGTATATAAATGCCTGAAGGGAAGGTGCAAAAAAAGAAGGTGCCAGGCACTTTTCAGTGGCGCCCAGTGACAGGACCAGAGGTAATGGGCACAAACTGAAATGCAGAAGATTTGCTCTGAAGATCAGGAAACAACTTTACTGTGAGGGTGCCTGAGCACTGGCACAGGCTGCCCAGGGAGGTGGTGCAGTGTCTCTGCTTGGGAGATACTCAGAAAGATTCTGGCCATGGTCATCGGCAACTGGCTCTAGGTGACTATGCTTCAGCAGCAGGGTTGGACCCGATGACCCCCAGAGGTCCCTTCCAACCTCATCCATATTGTGATTGCATGACAAAAAGTTGCTGTAAGTTGTATTTCACCACTCATTTCACCCACAAATTAACGTATGCAGGCCACCCACACCCTCCAAAAAAAAAAAAAAAATTTGAAAACCACAAGCAAACCCTATTCAGCATTTTGCCCCCTAATTTACATTTCATTCAACTGGAATGTATCCATGAATACCAGAACCCACATTATTAATACTGTCAAGATATAAGATGTAAGACAAGAAAGGAAGTTGATAAACGACTGAACTTTGATTACCAACAGGTGAATACTCATTGAACACACACGTTGCAAAATACTTAAGAATTTTTTGCATAACACAGAATGCTCATTTTCTTCCCTCACTTCACATGCACTGCGGTTCCCTCTTCCAAGTTGTAGAACAACAGCAATCAGACACTAATGTAAGAAAACAGAAGTGTGACTAACCCATCTCCAATAACTAAATATGCCAATATTGACCTTGTCATTGAAAGACTGTCATTACATTTGTTCCCAGTTGGCAGTGCTTCCATGTTTACAGATAATCTAGCAATAGTCTTCAGTCTTCTAGCACACAACAGCTGGTTTTAATTAATTTTTTTTTTTTACCCAGTTCAGCATCATTCTTGAATGTTCATGCAGTAACATAGGTTTTAGTAAAGGTAAACAAAGTGACTACTTCAAACCTGTTGGTTGCTGAAGAGTGTAACAACTTTTCATGAAGCCACTGATATGGAGAGAGTTTTGTTACAAGATTTTTTGATCAGTGAACAGAGACAGCTTCACCTGGACAGCCAGGCAGCTGACTTTGATAAACCATCCCTCTCTTAAATTGGAAAACCAAGTTATATTCCCTTAACACTTATTCTTTGAGATGAACAGCACACTGACACTGTGGATGTGCCTATACGTAATACCAGACTGTTTCTAATAAATACACTAGCACTACATTTGGGACAGATCTCTAAGTTTTTCTGCTCCACTGATGGCAATATAAAAAAAGTCAGTGCACTGCCCTCTTTCCAAATTCCTTGCAGTCATTCTGACTGATCTGAGAGGATCCCAGTGAAATGCAACTGCTTCAACTTATTCAGGCACTTTCAATACCATGTCTGTATGATCCCTGAGGCCTTTACTTCAGATCATCTATTTTAGCATTCCACTTTCCTTTTTCTTCATCAAAAAATAAAGGGCACTAAGCAGCTTTAGGACACAATTAGAATTTTGTAGCTGTCCAAGATGGAGAGGTGTAACATGGATTAACATTTGCCCTGAAGACAGTCACTTCATCAAAGAAAAAAAACTTTGCAAAAATGACAGTAATCTGAGACTATGTACACTGACCTTGGCAGGTTGACCACAACTACACCATTTCCAAAGACCAAAAAAAAACAGTTCCAAAATTCAATTAGAAGTGCTGACGGAAGGATGATGGTCTTGAACACCCACGCTCTTGATGACCTTGTGGTATTGTCACTTGGCCTTGCTTTATAAGCAGGGAATGCTAGGCAGGCATTTGAAACTACATGAAGCCATAGAAAGCACATGTGCAAACTTTTTTCCTCAAAGACATAGAGAACTTAAGTAAGCCTTAAAAGTTCTCTAATGAGGGCTCCTCATCAAGTACAAAAAAGCATGTTACCAGTGGCAGAAAAAGCAAGACATACATAATTTTAGGGAAAGGGCACTGTGAATATCTTCTTTGCTCAGCCTGTAGCTGTGCCTGGGATTGACTCGACCCAGGTGTAGGACCTTGCACTTCACTGTTGAACTTCATGAGGTTGGCAGTGAACTTCATGACCTTGGCTAGTCACAGCACACACCCAGCCCCACTTTGCGCCCCACCCTGACTGACCCTGTAAGACCCAGCTATGACCTAGCAAGACAGAGGAATGCTTAACTGTTGTTGAAGGTACTCTGAAATTGCATAGCAAGTTTAAACAACATTTTTAACCTAATACAGATATGGTCTTTGTACGTAAAAGTCAAACACAAGTCCTCCTTATTGCATGGGTTGTCAAATTCTCTATACCAACTTTCAGATCAGGCATATAAGTGAAAAAAAAAAATCACAGTTTGGCTAAAACTCTGCATTTCTTGCATCTTCTCTTAAAAAAAAAAAATCACCTAAGAGGTTGTACTTCATATGAATATGTACACCAAAAGTCATGTGAGCTATTAGTATTTCTCCAACTTTATTAAGATACTCAGGGCTGCAGGTAAAACCTACCACTTTTGTGAAAATGCCTCTCACCTACAATAAACTGGAGGCAGTCTGCTTGTATTACATATCACAAAAAGCCTGTGATCACAAGAAGAGTTATATTTTCAAACCAACTTTTTGGAACTGGCAGTTACAACCTATATAAAGAACTTGTTCTGAATTCTATTTAGTGAATAAACATTCTAGCACACAAAAATCTGTAATCTTGATTGTTATTCATAAGTATTTACAACCCAAGTTTTCTTCTCCAATGGACAGTAAGTCTTCTTATACTGCCATGTAAATGATGTGGAAATTTCTTGGGAGATGAAGATACCAAAACCAGGCATCTTTGCACAGAAGACTCAGAACTGGGGAAGAGATCACATGGAAAAGAAATGAACAGCAGATGTTAAAATTTCTTTAACACCACATTACTGTAATTGTTGCACAAGATGGTGCATTTCCAACTTGTCTTCTAGAGTAAATAAGATCTGCAGGGATGCTGTGCTTTTGGCCCTCGAGAAATTCAGCCAAGATGATTGCTGGATATGGTCACAGACTGCAAGGTTATATGGGATAAATCCACAATTGCTTGCAAAGTTCCTGAAATGACTGTTTTGTGATATGATTATCAATATACTAACAGGAAAAAAATCTGTTTCTTAAGTAATGCTTCATACAAAGTCTGTAGAGTAAACCCACCAAACAATTTCTATGACTTCTCATATGCTTCTGCTCACACGGTCTTCACTTTATGGGGTGAAGTCTGCTCTTTCTTTTGCATCAGCTACAAGACCCTAGCAGAAGTCAGTCTGCTCAAACAAGACACACACAACAGATGATATTCTGTTCTGAAGGTTCAGTGATGTCAACTAACATAGTATTATGGAGCATCTAATATTGTATTAAAATATTTAATAGCTCCTGCCACTAACTTAAATTGAACATGCAGAGTCCCAACACCTCTTGCATAAATACTTGTAACTGATACCTGGATAGGACTGTAACACTTCACCCACTGATGAACATGTCATCCCAAATGAAACCTGCATGTTACACTTTCACAGAAGGTCTCACTCAAGAAGGTAGGTCAGAAAAGCAAACTCAAACTCAGAACTAGAAATGGCAGCAAAAGGTAATAGTACTGGAAACATGGTAAGTAGGCAGCACTGAGTGTTATTATTCTTTTGAAGAATAACACTAATATGCTTTTTGTGAGGCTCCTGAAATCTCCACGATGCGTATTTATCAGTATCAGTGTAGTAGGAATAGCTTCAGCCACAGTAGCATGCCAAATGACCGTCCTATTTTATAGTTTTACCAATTTATTAGTTAGTAAGGAAGAACATTTTAAACAATACACACGAAATTGTCCCTACTGATATTTTTAATTTATTCAATGCCTATTTGGTAATTCACAGAAACATAATTCAATCTCTTTATTTTTATGAAGTTGTTGAAGAAAAAAAACTAATCAGTTGAGAAATATGCAGATTCAGACAGTAAACGCTAGAAAGGATATATTATTCTACAGCATTCAGGAGTAAGATTCAGGCTTAACTAGGGGTATGGGCCCACCTAAAAAGTTTCACAGGTTATCAAATGTAACTTTCTTGTCCTTTCAACAGGAATATATAATCCACTTCTTTAAATCCTTAAATGCCTAAAGTGTTAGATCATTTCTAGGTATGAACATATGCCAGCATTTGTACTGTGAGAAGTCTCACTGTTGCTTTTCATTTGACTAAACCAGGGAAACATGCTGGAGTAAAACTACCTTCCTTATCTCTAAACAAATGTTTCAAGTCCAAAGTTGTCTTTCTTCCTTTGCTAAAGGAACTTCAAAGTCAAAATTAAGTTCCAGGTTACATTAATTACACCCTGTCTGGGCACTACCAGTACTGTAGCAAGTAAGATCAACCAGAAATAAAAACATAGAGCACAATTTCTAACAGACAAAGCACAGTACCCCTGTTGTTGCTATCTCATTGTCATGGTTTAAACTCAGTCAGGCAACTTGTTCACTCACTCCCAGTGAGTGGTGCTGGGCTGACAACAATCGAGGCTCCCCCCCCCCACCGGGGCTCTCCCCTTCCCCGCTCCCGGAGGAATGGGGAGGAGGATCGAAAGAGTGCAACTCCTACGGGTTGAGACAAGAACAGTCCAGCAACCAATGTACAACACAAATCACCACCACTACTACACCTACAACAATGATAAGGGAAAATAACAAGGGGAGAGAATACAATACCACCAGCCAAGAAACGAGTCCCACCCGGAAGCCCGTGTCCTTCCGGGTAACTCCCCCTCGGGCATGACATGCTGTGGTATGGAATACCTCCCTGGCTAGCCCATCTCTGCTTCCTCACAGCTTCCCCTCCTCCCTGGCAGAGCATGAGCCTCACAAAGTCCTTGGTCAGGGTAAACATCACTTAGCAACAACTGAAAACATCGGCTTCACCAACACTGGTCCCAGGCTGGAAGTCAAAACACAGCACTGCACCAGCTACCACAAAGGAAAAACATGACTGCTACGGCTGAACCCAGGACACTCATACAGCCCTTATTCATACCATTCACGTCGTGCTCAGATTCCACATTTTCAATACACCATCGCTCTCCCACATATATACATCCATATACATACAGACCAAGAGAAAAAGATCATTTTCTTAGTGCATGGACCAATCCCTATAATGCTGCCGAGTCCATTCGGCCCATGATGTTCCAAGTTCATTCTCTGTTGGGATGATGGCTGAAGGGAAGTCAGGGCCAGTCGCTGGTGACCTGGAGACATCTAGTTGATGGGCTATAAAAGTATTACACAGCAGGCAACAGCATACAATTGAGTTCATTGGCTGTTTTCCCCTAAAATCAAATCCCCTTGAGGTATACATCGGACTTCCCCATCTTCCCGCATTACCCACCAAGTATATCCAGGTCCCTGAGCAAAAGCAATCCCAAGAGTGGGTCTGCCTTTACCTGAAGCAGGAATAACCCAGACTGTCTTCCCCAGCAAATTCTTCATATGCACCACGGGAACTTTGTCCCCCTCTTCAATATGTAAAAGTTCTGACTGGGCTGGGCCGGCCCTGTTGGCAGATCCTCTGGTGTTGACCAACCAGGTGGTCTTTGGTAAGTGTGTATCCCAATGCTTGAAAGTTCCCCCACCCATTGCTCTCAGTGTAGTTTTTAACAGCCCATTGTACCGTTCGATCTTCCCAGAGGCTGGTGCATGGTAGGGGATGTGATATACCCACTCAATGCCATGCTCTTTGGCCCAAATATCTATAAGGTTATTCTGGAAATGAGTCCCACTGTCTGACTCAATTCTCTCTGGGGTTCCATGTCGCCACAAAATCTGTTTCTCAAGGCCCAGGATGGTGTTCCGGGCAGTGGCATGGGGCACAGCGTATGTTTCCAGCCACCCGGTGGTTGCTTCCACCATGGTAAGCACATGGCACTTGCCTTGGCGGGTTGGTGGCAGTGTGATATAGTCAATCTGCCAGGCCTCCCCATATTTATACTTCAACCATCGTCCTCCATACCAAAGAGACTTTAACCGCTTGGCTTGTTTACTTGCAGCACGTTTCACACTCATGAATAACCTGGGCAATAGTGTCCATTGTTAAGTCCACGCCTCGATCACGGGCCCATCTATATGTTGCATCTCTGCCCTGATGGCCTGAAGTGTCATGGGCCCACCGGGCCAAAAATAATTCACCTTTATGTTGCCAATCTAAGTCCATCTGAGCCACTTCAATCTTAGCCGCTTTATCCACTTGTTCGTTGTTCTGGTGTTCCCCAGTGGCCCGACTCTTGAGTACATGGGCATCTACATGACGTACCTTCACCACCAGGTTCTGCACCCTGGCAGCAATATCTTTCCACAGTGCAGCAGCCCAGATGGGTTTACCTCTGCGTTGCCAGTTGCTCTGCTTCCGTTGCTTCAACCACCCCCACAGGGCATTTGCCACCATCCATGAGTCAGTATAGAGGTAAAGTACTGGCCACTTTTCTCGTTCAGCAATGTCCAGGGCCAGTTGAATGGCTTTCACCTCGGCAAACTGACTCGATTCACCCTCTCCTTCAGCAGTTTCTGCAACTTGTCGTCCAGGACTCCATACAGCTGCCTTCCATCTCCGATGCTTTCCCACAATACGGCAAGAGCCATCAGTAAACAAGGCATACTGCTTTTCACTTTCTGACAGTTTATTATATAGTGGGGCCTCTTCAGCACACACCGCCCCCTTCTTTGGTGACATTCCAAAATCTTTGCCCTCTGGCCAGTCCATGATGACTTCTAGAATGCCTGGACGACTGGGATTTCCTATTCGAGTTCGTTGTGTAATTAGTGCAGCCCATTTACTCCATGTAGCATCAGTTGCATGATGTGTAGAGGAGACCCTGCCTTTGAACATCCAGCCCAGCATGGGCAACCGGGGTGCCAGGAGGAGCTGTGCTTCAGTGCCAATCACTTCCGAAGCAGCTCAAACCCCTTCATAGGCTGCCAGTATCTCTTTCTCAGTTGGGGTATAGCTGGCCTCAGATCCTTTGTATCCCCGACTCCAAAAGCCAAGGGGTTGACCTCGAGTCTCCCCTGGAGCTTTCTGCCAGAGGCTCCAGGTAGGACCGTTCTCCCCAGCTGCAGTGTACAGTACATTTTTTACATCTGGCCCGGTCCGGACTGGTCCAAGGGCTACTGCATGAACTATCTCGCGTTTAATTTGCTCAAAGGCTTGTTGTTGCTCAGGGCCCCATTTAAAATCATTTTTCTTTCGGGTCACATGATAGAGAGGGCTTATAATTGAACTGTAATTAGGGATGTGCATTCTCCAGAACCCCACAGCACCCAAGAAAGCTTGCGTTTCTTTCTTATTAGTTGGTGGAGACATTGCTGTTATCTTGTTGATCACATCTGTGGGGATCTGTCTACATCCATCTTGACATTTTATTCCCAAAAATTGAATCTCCTGTGCAGGTCCCTTGACCTTACTCCATTTTATGGCAAAACCGGCTTTCAGCAGGATTTGGATTATTTTCCTCCCTTTCTCAAAGACTTCTTCCGCTGTATCACCCCACACAATAATGTCATCAATGTATTGCAGGTGTTCTGGAGCTTGCCCCTGTTCCAGTGCAGTCTGGATCAGTCCATGGCAAATGGTAGGGCTGTGTTTCCACCCCTGGGGCAGTCGGTTCCAAGTGAACTGGACACCCCTCCAAGTAAAAGCAAACTGTGGCCTGCACTCTGCTGCCAAAGGAATGGAGAAAAATGCATTGGCAATATCAATCGTGGCATACCACTTGGCTGCCTTTGACTCTAGTTCATACTGAAGTTCTAGCATGTCCGGTACGGCAGCCCTCAATGGTGGTGTGACTTCATTCAGGCCACGACAGTCTACTGTTAGTCTTCATTCTCCATTAGACTTTCGCACTGGCCATATGAGGCTATTAAAGGGCGAGCGGGTCCTGCTGATCACCCCCTGACTCTCCAGTCTACAGATCAGCTGACGGATGGGAATCAGGGAGTCTCGGTTGGTGCGATATTGCCGCCGGTGCACTGTTGTGGTCGCAATTGGCACTTGTTGTTCTTCAACTTTCAGCAACCCCACAGCAGAGGGATCTTCTGAGAGACCAGGCAAGGTGGACAGCTGCTCAATTTCCTCAGTCTCCAAAGCAGCAATACCAAAAGCCCACCGGTACCCTTTTGGGTCTTTGAAGTACCCTCTCGTGAGGTAGTCTATGCCAAGGATGCATGGAGCCTCTGGACCAGTCACAATAGGGTGCTTTTGCCATTCCCTCCCAGTCAGGCTGATTTCAGCCTCCAGCACAGTCAACTCTTGGGATCCTCCTGTTACTCCAGAAATATAGATGGGTTCCACCCCTTGACAGCTTGATGGCGTCAGGGTACAATGTGCACCGGTATCTACTAGAGCCTTATACTTCTGTGGGACTGATGTGCCAGGCCATCTGATCCACACAGTCCAGTAAATCCGATTGTCCCCTACCTCCACCTGGCTGGAGGCAGGGCCCCTCGAATGGTCATCACAGCGTTGGACACTTGAGTCGTGGTGAAAGGGATTATTCTTCGTTATCACAGGAGCTGGAGTAAAATCAGCTCTTCCACTCCATCTGGGAAACTGCTCACCAGAGACTGAAGCCGTAGCTCTCATGGGACGATCAGTCTTGGCCCTTGCTCCCCTCTTCAGTTCACTCACCCGTTCCTCCAAAGCTGAAGTAGGTTTTCCATCCCACTTTGTCATGTCTTCTCCGTGATCCAGCAGGTAAAACCATAGGGTACCCTGTGGCATATACCTCCTGTATCTTCTCTCTTGAACAATAGGACGCCTTTTGTTAATAGCTGAGACGTGTGTTGGTACACGTGAGGAGCTGGATAAATCAGGTAGATTGTCCCTCAATTGTTTGAGGTCCTGGGACAGTTTTTCCACAGCTGAGATGATGAAAGGGGTGAGATTGTCTTCAAACTTTCGGAGTTTATGAACCATTTCATCCACTGTTAGTGGTACTGTGTCATTCCAAGTTCCTGTTGCCAATGAATGGGCATAGGATGACGGTGCATTCCGTGTAAGTTTTTGCCACATGGGTCGTGTACATTCAACTTCATCTGGATCTATGGGTGTATCCCCGTTATTCAGCTTGATGTGATAGATCATCTCTACGATGGCTGATTCCCTCAGAGACTGGATGCCTTTGTCTATAGTAGTCCACTTGGCCGAACGACTCGTAACATCGTCCTTGTACGGAAACCTTTCTTTCACAGCTGCCAAGAGCCACCTCCAAAGGCTGAGGGACTTTTTCTCTCTTGCAATCGCTTTGTCAATTCCCCCTTCTCTAGCAAGTGATCCTAGCTGCTTGGCTTCTGTACCTTCTAGTTCGTGACCATCGGCCCCATTGTCCCAGCATCGGAGTAAGCAGGTGATGATGTGCTCCCCTGGTTGACGGCTAAAATCTTTTCGCATATTCCACAGCTCGGTTGAGGTCCGAGGTCAAGAAGTTACCTCTTCTTCTTCGTCATGTGATGATGACCCCTGATCAGATTCTAGACCAGGTGGTGAATTCATTGTTTCTTCATCTCGCTTCACCCTTCTTGCCTTTTTTTCGCTTGTTCTCTTGCGTACAGGGGCAACCGATATTGGTACGAATTGGTCCTCTGGTTTGGCTGCAGTGATTATCACTGTGGTTTGAGTAGCAACTGTACTTGTTGCTGGGGGTGGCGCAGCTGCTGTGCTTGGAGCTGGAGTAACCGCGCTGTCTGCTGCAGTCGAAGTTTGAGCAGCTGCTGTACTTGCCACTGGGGTAGCTGCGCTGTTCATTGCAGTCAAAGTTTGAGTAGCGACTGTTGCTTTGCCCTCAGATCCGCTGACATTCTTTTCCTTTTGAAGGTGCTGGATAGTGTTGAACAAGGCCCTGTAAGCACAGGCCAAGCCCCAGCACGTTGCCATGATTTGTCCATCTCTGGTATGGCCAGAATGACCACACACCTCATTTAAGTGTTTTACTAATTCTTCTGGATTTTGCAGCTGTTCGGTAGTGAAATTCCAAAATACTGGAGGGGCCCACTGACCTAGATACTTGCCCATACTATCCCACACACCCTGCCACTCATGGCTGTCCAGCCTCAGGGAAAATCTCTTGGTCCTCCTACATCGTCGTTTGACCCCAGACAAGACCCAAACCTGAATCTGCTTAACTCTTGAAATCAGTCGTGGGCAAAACACACTCTGTATGCGTGCTAGCATGGTGATTCCCATCACCATCAGCAAACAAGTCTCAACAGCATTAAAAGGCCATTCAAAAACTTCAAAACTCTCAAATGTAAATGGTCGGGGGGGAAGACTGTGAGGGTAAAAGGATGTCTCTTTCACAGGTTGAGCACCTGAGAAGGAGAAAAAAGATGTGTAATTGCTAAGCACCTCCATCATATACCTCCCAAAGTATAAAGGTGGTGACCACACTGGGAACATAAGCCAGATCAGTTTCATGATCAATGATTCTATTGTATTACAAGTCATTACCATAAAGTACAATGGGACAAAAACCTTAGCCCAAGCCCCACACTTGAAAAACACTAATACAGCAAATACCGGATGGAAGTAAGATATGATATACTGAAACTGTGAGATCAAGAGGAACAACCTTGAGAGCCAATAAATCAGCATTGTGACGAATGACTATTAATCCAGCCAGATCCATCGTTATCTCAACCCCTCTTGACCCACGTTGGGCACCAAAAAGAACTGTCGTGGTTTAAACCCAGTCAGGCAACTTGTTCACTCACTCCCAGTGAGTGGTGCTGGGCTGACAATAATCGAGGGCCCCCTCCACCACCGGGGCTCTCCCCTTCCCCGCTCCCGGAGGAATGGGGAGGAGGATCGAAAGAGTGCAACTCCTACGGGTTGAGACAAGAACAGTCCAGCAACCAATGTACAACACAAATCACCACCACTACTACCAACTACAACAATGATAAGGGAAAATAACAAGGGAAGAGAATACGATACCACCGGCCAAGAAACGAGTTCCACCCAGAAGCCCGTGTCCTTCCGAGTAACTCCCAGTTACCCCCCCCCTCGGGCATGACGTGCTGTGGTATGGAATACCTTCCTAGCTAGCCCAGGTCAGGTGCCCCATCTCTGCTTCCTCACAGCTTCCCCTCCTCCCTGGCAGAGCATGAGCCTCACAAAGTCCTTGGTCAGGGTAAACATCACTTAGCAACAACTGAAAACATCAGCTTCACCAACACTGTTCCCAGGCTGGAAGTCAAAACACAGCACTGCACCAGATACCACAAAGGGAAAACATGACTGCTACTGCTGAACCCAGGACATTCATACAGCCCTGAATGGGTGTAATTAGAGTTCTAAGAGATGTAACTTAGTTTGGCTATAGGCATAAAGAATGAAAACTTTCCTAGGATAATCCTGTCAAGGCCCCAGGCTTATCAAGAGACTGTACAACCTATTTCTCCAGTCCTAGGGTTTACAGCATCTGTGCCCAAGATCAACAGTGACTCAATGCAGCTGCGTAACCTCTGTGGAACCTTGTCAGGGGCCTCCTCCACTTTCAGCTGTGAGCTCAAATTCAGGCTCCCATTCTTGATCCTTCTGTCAGCTGTGCTGCAAGTATGCCTGTACTTGCGTGTGTACCTCACTGATACTGATCCACCAACTTCAAATCCTGGCTTGACCTCAAGCCTCCCTCCTTATGACAAGTTTGTCTAATAACCACTGGACTGTTGTCTGAACCAGTCTTACTGCCACTAGACCTGCACCAATCTTGTTTGGCAACTGTGGGACTGCACCACTGGTCAGTGACCATACTGATCCATGCCTGCCTTGCAGTCACTCGTCTCCCAGCTCACAGGTGGAGAAAAGTCTCCGCATCCTGCTGCTCCCTGACATACTAGTCAAAAACCACAGTTCCTCTAGAAACAGATTACAAGACTGAAGAAATTAAGCAGTTGAAAAATTCAACAGTATCAGAGTCTCATATCAGCTATCAGCAAACTGTCTATAAGCTACCAACTAAGTGATCCATTAGTGTTCCCTTGTAAGTTTAATGAGAAAACTGTAGGATAAATCAAAAGAATACTGACTAAAATGGAAATTTACTTGCAATGCTTTAGAGGCCACAAAGCAGAGGTGCTACTAATAAGTTGACCTGCTGAATGGATTTTGCATTTCAGGAAAACCACCACAAGTCAAGATTGAAAAGCTTAAATTCCATGCAGAAAGAGGCCTTGTAACTTCAGTCAGGCTTCAGCATCCTATCTGAAAATGCTGTTATTGATATTTACATCAAAAATCAAAATGTGCCAAGAAAAAAAGCTGTTTCCATTGAAATCAGATCTATAAAATTATTTGCCATCATTTTAATTGTCCAGAATAACAATAATTATAGTCTCAAGGAAGGCATATTGAAAGAAAAGCCCTCTCATGGTTCAAAGACCTGATATATTTAAAATTAAAAACAAAAATCCTGTTCCAATAAAGTGCTTGCCAGACCAATTTGTTTCTTCTTTTTTCTCTTTTTTTTTTTTAATTTTATTTCTCTTGGGAGCCTTTATGGTTGTAATATCTAGGCATAACACTGGGTAATTATGCTGTCCATTTCAGAAATGGTACAATTTCACCCAAAACATATGTCAGCTCTAGAATGTTGCTTCTGTAGCTGTAACTTATATTAAGGACCAAAAGTATGATCTCTGTAAAATACAGAGAAGGAAAAACAAAATCAGGAAAAATGTTTAGTGGAACACTAGTTAGACTGCTTTGCTGTATACAACGAAATCATAATGAAGATTGAAGCACGAAATTAAAGGTTTGTTTAGACTACCCCAGAAACAGTTGCAATATGGCAAATTAAAGTTCCACTAATTTCAAATGTCATCTCAAGGAGAATTAATAAAGTGTTCACAGTTATTTGGAATTCTTTAAAAATCCTATCCTTGTGGCTATTCCTACTTGAAGGAGCTAGCTAAGTCAAAATAACATGCTGGTTATCACACCTCACACCAAAGCTAGACACACTAATGACTTCTGCTTCCAAAACAGACATGGAATCACTATTGAATTTTTCAAGCATGAATGAGATTTGCCTGCCAGCAGCTGCATCAGAACAAGCACTTTTTTAAAATGGGAGAGCAAGAACAGCTAAATCTGGCACTGCATATCAGCCAAGAAACATGCAATCTCTACAGCTGTGGCCCTACAACATATCTCAATGCAAGACTATGCCTTCATCTAATGTGAAATGAAGGTGAAAGAAACCCTCTTCACAGATTTATACAACAGCTATGTTTGCTTTTCAAGAGCAATACAATCACAATTCCACAAGGGATTCTTTAAACCAGTTCCTGATAATGGATTTGCAAAGCAAATAACTAAGAGAAAACAAAAGCCTCAGTTCTACAAACAAAATAATTCAGAAACAGCACATTATTGTGTGGTAAGAATGCAAGTATGTACCACTGTCATCCCAGATGAATATTTTGCACTACGTCTTCCCAAAAATCTGATTTCTGGAAGACTTGTTTTCTAAAGCACCATCTTTTGATAAGAGGGAGGCAAAAGTACCAAAAGAGAGAACAGCATAGAGAGCAAAACCTGAAAAAAACCTCTTTCTTCATACAGAGGCAAAATTATTAGGGATAAAAGAGCACAGATTGTAGGAAGTATTCCACTATCTGTCATTGCATACCTTCAAAAAATATTTTTATAACACAGAACATAAAGAAAAAAATGCATAAGAAACGCCAAACACATTTATAGTATCAAAGAGCACAAAATTTAAAAGGCAGTGGAACAGGAGCAGACAGTTTTGCTCAAATGCAATCCATCGACTTCAAAATTAATTTTCATATGCCTATGAATTCCTCATCATGTAAGTTTTTCACACCTAGTTGCCCAAGTTTCACTGAAGTAGTTAGTTATTCACAGTAATTCAAGAGGTTTAAAAAATACCAACAAACCCCATGTGGAAAATAAAAATAGAATAGAATAGAATAAAAAATAACATAAACTAGATGAGTTGGGGGAGGGGGGCATCATTCCATCCCAGCACACCCAGTCAGTTGCCAGCACCAACAGTGAATGCTCGGAGCAATGTAGAGATGTTCCAGCTGCTCCAGCCAATGAGCTGGCTTCATTTGGAGCTCAGCTCAGATGCCTCTATACAAATGCATGTAGCATGGGGAACAAACAAGAGGAATTAAGGGTGTGTGCACGCCTACGCGGGTATGATATAATAGGCATCACAGAAACATGGTGGGATGGCTCCCTATGACTGGAGTGTTGGAATGGAAGGTTACAGGCTCTTTAGAAGACAGGCCTGGCAGGCAGGGAGGGGGCATTGCCCTTTATGTCACGGATAGGCTGGAGAGTATGGAACTCTGTCTGGGGACAGGTGAGCAGTTAACAGAGAGTTGGTGGGTCAGGGTTAAAGGGAGAACAGCTATGGGAGACATTACCGTGGGGATCTGTTACAGACCGCCTGATCAAGGAGAACCTGCAGATGAAGCACTCCATAGACAGATAGGGAAAGCCTCACGCTCACAGGCCCTTGTTCTCATGGGGGACTTCAACCACCCTGACATCTGTTGGAACAAAGGTACGGCCCGGCACAAGCAATCCAGGAGGTTCCTCGATTGTGTGGAAGACAACTTCCTTCTGCAAGTAATAGAGGAGCCAACAAGGAGAGGTGCCATGCTTTACTTCATGCTCACCAACAGGGAAGGGCTTGTTGGAAATGTGACGCTCCAGGGCAGCCTTGCATACAGAGATCACGAGATGGTCAAATTCGAGGTCCTCAGGACAGTGAGAAGAGCGTGGGGCAAGCTCACTGCCCTGGACTTCAAGAGAGCAGACTTTAGCCTCGTCAGGAACCTGCTTAGTAAGGTTCCATGGGTTATAGCCCTAGAGGGCATGGGGGCCCAAGACTCCTGGTTGACATTCAAGGATCACCTGCTACAAGCTCAGGAGTGTTGCATCCCAACTAGAAGGAAGTGCAGCAGGAGGGCCAGGAGACCTCCCTGGATGGATAAGGAGCTGCTGAGGAAACTTCAAGGGAAAAAGAGGCTTATAAAAAGTGGAAGCAGGGACAGACAGCCTGGAAAGAATACAAGGATGCTATCTGGGAACCTAGGGACTAGGTTAGGAAACCTAAGGCCCAGTTAGAATTAAAATTGGCTAGAGATGTGAAAGATAACACGAAGGGATTCTATAGGTACGTAGCGAATAACAGACAGATTAGGGACAACGTGGCCCCCTCAGGAAGCTATCAGGAGAACTAGCTACACTGGAGAAGGCTGAGGTTCTTAATGACTTCCTTGCCTCAGTCTTCACTGGCAAAGGCTCTGACCACACCACCCAAGTCTTGGAACGCAGATGCAGGGACTGTGAGAATGAAGACCTTGGGCCCACTGTGGGAGAGGATCTGGTTCGAGACCATCTTAATAATCTGAACGTGCACAAGTCCATGGGACCTGATGAAATCCATCCGCGGGTCCTGAAGGAGCTGGCAAATGAAGTTGCGAAGCCGCTGGCCATCATATTTGAGAAATCATGGCAGGCAGGTGAAGTTCCCGATGACTGGAAAAAGGGAAATATAACCCCCATTTTCATGAAGGGGAAAATGGATGACCCAGGGAATTACAGACCAGTCAGTTTCACCTCTGTGCCTGGCAAAATCTTGGAGCAGATTCTCCTGGAAGGCATGCTAAGGCACATGAAAAACAACAAGGTGCTTGGTGACAGCCAGCATGGCTTCACTAAGGGGAAATCCTGCCTGACCAATTTGGTGGCCTTCTATGATGGGGCTATGGAACTGATGGACAGGGGTAGAGCAGTTGATGTCCTGGACTTGGGCAAAGCGTTCAACACTGTCCCACACAACATCCTTGTCTCTAAATTGGAGAGACATCAATTTGATGGATGGACTACTCGGTGGATAAAGAACTGGCTGGATGGCCTCACGCAAAGAGTTGTGGTCAATGGCTCAATGTCCAGCTGGAGACCAGTAACGAGTGGTGTCCCTCAGGGATCGGTGTTGGGACTGGTCTTGTTCAACATCTTTGTCGCTGACATGGACAGTGGGATTGAGTGCGCCCTCAGCAAGTTTGCCAATGACACCAAGCTGTGTGGTTCGGTTGATATGCTGGAGGGAAGGAATGACATCCAGAGGGACCTTGACCTGCTTGTGAGGTGGGCTGATGCCAGCCTTATGGAGTTTAACCATGCCAAGTGCAAGGTCCTACACCTGGGTCGGAGCAATCCCAGGCACAGCTACAGGTTGGGCAGAGAAGAGATTCAGAGCAGCCCTGCAGAGAAGGACTTAGGGGTGCTGGTCAATGAGAAAATGAACATGGGCCAGCAGTGTGAGCTCACACCCCAGAAAGCCAACTGTGTCCTGGGCTGCATCAAAAAAAGTGTGACCAGCAGGTCAAAGGAGGTGATCCTGCCCCTCTACTCTGCTCTTGTGAGACCTCACCTGGAGCATTGTGTGCAGTTCTGGCGTCCTCAACATAAAAAGGACATGGAACTGTTGGAACAAGTCCAGAGAAGGGCCACGAGGATGATCAGGGGACTGGAGCACCTCCCATGTCAAGACAGGCTGAGAAAGTTGGGGCTGTTCAGCCTGGAGAAGAGAAGGCTGGGTGAAGACCTCATAGCAGCTTTCCAGTATCTGAAGGGGGCCTATAGGGATGCTTGGGTGGGACTCTTCTTTAGGGACTGTAGTGAAAGGACAAGGGGTAATGGGTTAAAACTTAAACAGGGGAAGTTTAGATTGGATATAAGGAGGAAGTTCTTTACCGTATGGGTGGTGAGGCACTGGGTTGCTCAGGGAAGCTGTGAATGCTCCATCCCTGGTGGTGTTCAAGTCCAGGTTGGGCAGAGCCTTGGGTGACATGGTTTAGTGTGAGGTGTCCCTGCCCATGGCAGGGGGGTTGGAACTAGATGATCTTAAGGTCCTTTCCAACCCTAACTATTCTATGATTTTATGAAAATAAAATAAATAGAAATAAAAAATAAATGTATGAGGATTGGCAGCATTTGCCCTCCAAAAGTTACTTTTCCCTCCCATTGGAAAACAGAAACAGAATTTTCCCCAAGCTGATGGCAACATATTACTCTAAGACCTGATAGAAGATATGAGGGTATTTAACACACAGATCAGTACTTCTCCCTAAAACATGATTTTTTTTTTTCAATTGGAATATTACAATAAGAAAACAGTACCCTTAGAGCAGTCACTGTAAGAAATCATGAGCTGTCTGCAAAAATTCTTAATGCACTTTAAGATTTTGGCATCAAAATCTGGACAGAATACATTTTGTGCTCCAGTCTTCTACATTACTGCTCCATACAGGGAAAGCACAATCATCTTTGTGAGAAACACTTAAAAAGGGACACCTCTTAGGTTAAGGCACAAACATCTGGTCACTGATGATCCAGTTTTGCAATTAAATTGAGTCCAGTTCAGTAATGTGCCTTTAGAGTGTTCTCAGCATTCAGCTAATATGTTCTCAATATTCAATTTCAGGACAGTTAAAACATCAACAGAGGTACACCAATTAAAGCAAAATGGTTTTGCCATTGTTTCATTTCCTTTTCCAAAGTAAGGGAAATAATGACTAATTATTCAGACAGATCTATAACCAATGTTAACTTCTGTGGCCTAACTTATAGAATCATAGAATGGTTAGGGTTGGAAAGGACCTTAAGATCATCTAGTTCCAACCCCCCTGCCGTGGGCAGGGACACCTTACGCTAAATCATATCACCCAAGGCCTCGTCCAACCTGGTCTTGAACACTGCCAGGGATGGAGCATTCACAACCTCCCCGGGCAACCAATTCCAGTGCCTCACCACCCTTACAGGAAAGGATTTCCTTCTTATATCCAACCTAAACTTCCCCTGTTTAAGTTTTAACCTGTTATCCCTTGTCCTGTCACTACAGTCCCTAATGAAGAGTCCCTCCCCAGCATCCCTATAGGCCCCCTTCAGATACTGGAAGGCTGCTATGAGGTCTCCATGCAGCCTTCTCTTCTCCAGGCTGAACAGCCCCAACTTCCTCAGCCTGTCTTCATACGGGAGGGGCTCCAGTCCCCTGATCATCCTTGTGGCCCTTCTCTGGACTTCAGAATTTAGTTTTTCTTACTTTTTCCTCTTTGCAGAAATGTTACTCCTTATAACTGCTATGTTTACATCACTGAAAAATTGTTTAACTGAAATTCAAGCAGACAACAGTAAGTCATCTGCAGTATGGGTTATTCTAACTCATCTTCACAAGCAAATGCTCAATGCTCAGAGGATTCACTATCAAATTTCAATGATCAGACATTACCATTTAATTGGATAATTATAAAGGGTCTTTTAAAGTTAAATGCACGGGTCACTTAAGTGAGATGATAGTTCATACAGCACCAAAAAAAGAGACAGATTGTAGTCACTTCACTCTGTTCTGGACTGTTTTTAAACTGCCCCAAGAATGTCCACAAATCTCTTCCTACTTCATCTACTAAAATCCATTATGAACTAACCACCTTTTAATCATTTTTCCTCTAATGAAATTTCCTTTAAAAATCTTTTAAAATTACATACTAATTTTCTTTCCAGAACAAAATGTTCACTCAACCAGCTAATAAAACAAAACCAAGCAGCAATTCAACAGTGCAAAGCATCTGACCATTATAACTGAATTTGCAACTCTGATCAAGAGATTTTCAGATGGAAAAATAATACTGTATATGAACTATTCATTCTACACATTAGTCAGAGGTACACAGATATCCATCTAACAGACTTGGACTGCAATTCAGTCATCCCTCTTACAGAATATCTACTCATTACTAAAGCATTTGTATACTCTTAAATACATTGTTTAAAGACTGACAACGTTCAGTATTTACTACATAAATTTTTTTTAAACTTCATTAAGCAAACTTAAGCTAATGCAGAAGACAGGTGCCAAGGCAAAACTGAGCATTTCACTGTACTATGAAAGAAAGGGTACTTTATGCATTTCATTAACGAGAGAAATGCTAATTGTTATGCATGGTCCAATAGAACAGATTACTACTATAATAATTCAATGAATGTGTTCAGATTATTTTTTCTAAGACATCAAGATCTCCATATATGCTAAACTATGATTTTTAGTGTAGTTGCAGAAGTAGACAAAAATGTGAGGGGGATAGAAAGATTTTTAAAAATTAAGTAGCTTTTTAACAATAAACATTAAAACGAAGACCAGATCTGATGACTAGGTTAAACTGACATTAACTAACTCAAAACAATTCCAGCATACAAGTAGAGCTATGCGTTAAAATGATAAAAATATCCCTAAACCACAAATGCAGAAGATAGAGCTAATACACATGAAATGAGATGAGGAAAAAAAAACAAAACCAAAAACAAACCCACAAAATAAACAAACAAACAAAAAAAACAGCAATGGAGGGTTCTGGGGTTTGTTGGGTTTTTTTTGTTGGTTTTTAAGATAAATGAAATGCAAGACAACAACAAAAAAAAAGGATAGCAACACCAAAGTGATTGCACTTATGCAATGAACAAGATTCTGTTGAATAAGTTTCAACATGAAGTCTGGCCCTGATACTAATTTATATTAATGTCATGTGTAAATATATTCTACATCCCTGTTAGCAACCCAACTTGGTGGATGAAAGCATAAGGCTGGAAAGTGTCGTCTTCTTTTACGCTGATTTTCTTTGTGATTCAGCTGAGAATTAAAAACCAGAAAGACTAGCCTTAAATTCATCATGGCGGCTAAGAACAACATGCTGTAAAAACTTAATACTAAAAATGGTACTATTCATTTCAAAGTTTTAATCTATTCTATTCTATGGTTAAACTAGTCAAACTGTAGCTCTTCATGAGCTATTCTTCAAATAAATAATATTTGAATACCAGAAGTCATTTCATACCTAAATACCCTGTGATACCTACTTATTCTATGTGAAAATTCATTTTTCTTCAACTAATTTTTTATTAGTTTTTTTCTTTTTTGCATGCAAATACAAGCTATGGATTTCATTTTAAAGATAAACCAAAGGCAAAACCAGACTGCCATTTCACTTGTACAAGACAAATGTCAGTTTTTAGTGAAACAGTAATAGAAAACACTTCAGAGCTCTTAAAACCACACTGCTTTGTAATTCTTCTATGTAATAAGCACTTTCACATAATAACTGTAAAACAAAGAGGACACTTGACAATGCACTCTTCACACTCATGTTTCAGTAGCTGCAAGGCAGAAATCAATAGGTTCCTGTTTCCCTAGAAGTCACATGGATTTGTTTCCTTTCACTCAAAAAATGCTTAGGAAAAGCAGCTTCCCACCTTCTTATTGTTGAATAGTCTATCTGCTATAGTTATTACAGTCAAGAAAATTTTTATTATAAAATGACTTGTTAGATTCTATACTTGCTCAGGTACCTGGAAATATTTAGCACCCATCAGATAAAAGCAGGAATAATGAAAACATTGAACTATGACCTTTCCAAGCGAGTATCCCTAACTACAAAACCAACTGAAATTCATAAATACATGGTAAAGAATTCTAAACACAGTACATGCTTGTAATTGCTGAAAGTTTTTATGCATTCTTAATAACTATATCTCATTTGAGAAAATACAATTCAAAGAGGGGAGTTACTAGAATAAATTGCATTTGCATAAGCATACTTTTAATGGCAAAGTTCTTGAAGAAGCATGATAGGGCAGGAAAGAAGTGTGAAGAAAAGGGGAGAAAGGAAAGCATACTGATCCGATTAAACTGAAAATGCTACACACTTATCTGACTTATGAAGTTGTGTAATTTTATTTAAAAGTGCTACCCAATAAGCATGCGGACAAATATAAAGCTATGCAGTTATACAGGCAATTTTTACCTTCTCTAAGTACATGGTTCAGAAGCATAAGTTAAGTATCTTTTGTAATGCAAATTATAAGTGTTCTAGTAGTAGCTGAATTGTCTAAAGAGAATACAATATGGAATGTCAAGTTCTGTGTTTAAATGGGTCATTCTAATCATGTCTAGATTAAGTACCTAAATCACCACAGCATACATGAAAACTGCAGTCAAGCTCAGACAAATTCTTAGATTTCGAAAGCGAACAATAAAATTACAAGAAACATTAGAAATGCTGAGCTTTTTTAACACGGAAGAAAAATATAAAATGTGATGGAGAATATGAGAACAAAAATAAATCTGAGGTATATACTGAAAATTGAATGGATTAGAGTCAGAGGAACCAACATTAAATGACAAGTGGCAAGACTGCTTTGTTTAATGTCTGGTGAAAGAGGAATCCAATTCAGAGTATAGGAAAAGCAGAGAGGCATCTCTGATGCTTATCCAAGTCCTTCCCTTTCCTTGCACTGTTTATAAATGACATCCCAAAGGTGAGCACAGATGAGGAATACCTATATTTCCTAAAACCATCTGTACTGAGACTTAAAGAAGGTCCTGATTCATTATGACATTCTTATCATAGGGAAGATTCCAGCTTCATTCAACTTCAGCTCAAAGGCTGGAGGACTGCTCCTTTTCTCTCCCATCAGCGCAATAATACCATTCCTCACACTTTTTCTCTTGTGCCGAGTGCAGCTTCTCTCACAACTATAAGAAGGTCCTAGTCTTCCTAGACACACCTTTTACTATCTATCTTTCCTGCTGAAAACTGCATCTCTTGCTACTTCCTCCCTTGCACTGGCCTGGCTGCTAATACCCTGTCATGCTAGTTGAACTTCCTCTTGTTTTCACGCTATAATATAAAAGAAATATACTCACATTATCAGTACTATTTCCCTCCTTCAGAAAGTAACATTTTGTAGCTCTTAAAATGGTACCTCCCAAATCCTACCAGACTCCATTTGAAATGCAAATATTCTAGAGGAAACCACGAGTTATCTATTTTTAGAAAACCCTTCTGCTGCTTCTAACAAAGACTTTTAGATCTGCATTCCCAGATTTCAATACCTCTGATACCTGAAGTGAAAGCCAAAAAATAGCCATTTTAACATTTTCTCAGAAGTAAAATCCTGCGCAATTTTGACTATCAGAAATCTAAAAAGTGTATCTGGAGATAGAACTCTACCTTACAAATAATTAACAACTAACATCAACAGTCAGAGATCACTATGTTAAGTACTACGCATATATTTAATAAGATACAAGCTTTTATCCTAAAAGCTCTACAATTAAGCCTATTAAAAGTGACACAAAGACAGGAGAAAGAGACAAGATAATAATACATTAATTATTATTAGCATAAAGAAGAGTCATAGCATACCATTTGCCTAGTCACTGCAAAGTATTAGCACAATCAAGCATTTTTTAAAAAGCATCTGAAAATGTTAATGTAAGTGGCTTCTCAGACTTATGGGGATCTCTCCTTTTTTCACATAAAGGGCAGCAGGAGGGAGCATGGAGGTATTTCAGGGAAAACTGGAACAGACAAAAATGTCTGACAACATTGGCAGGCCAAAAAGCAATGAGCTGAAAGCTCAAACCCCAGTAAAACAGACTAGTAGATTTCAATCTATGAAGAATCTAAAGGCAATTTTTTTTTCTCCCCTCTCAACTGTGTTTATGATTTCAATGAGACAAAATCTGACTTTGTGATCTTGCTGGATTCTGTCCACGTTTACCGGAGATTCAAACACTCACCTCATCAGTAAGAAACTCCTTACTCAGACCGAAGTCTGTCAGCACCACATGGCCATCAGAATCAAGGAGAATATTCTCAAGTTTTATATCCCGATATATAATTCCCAACTGCAAAGAGAATAAAAGTCTTTCCAAATCAATGTAAACACATCAAGGAGACATTTTTTAATGTATTTAAATAAAACACAATGCTAGTGAATTTCCTATTATTAAGGTAATTTGACCCTGAAAGTTGCACCTCAAAAAAGCACAATATTTAAATGTCTTTGAAAAAAATAACTTCGAGCAACTTAAAAATTCTTAGAAATTACACTATGCATTAATACCTTAAAACTTAAAGGACATACAATACCCTTTGAATCTAAAAGTGACACAAAGCAACACTACATGCTGCAGACAAAAACATGCAGTCTTAATCTGGTGCACATGAATAGACACTCCATTAGGAAGTTTTTATAATTATACAACTAATGTTCAGTTGCTACATAAAGTTACTTTGAGTTTAAAACAACTTTAAAAAAATAGTTCTTCTTACTAACTTTATATAATGTAAAAAGAATACAGTTGTAATCCCACAAAATCAGGACAAAGTTACTTTACCTTGTGGAGATGCTCAAGTGCCAAAACAATTTCCCCAATGTAAATTTGCACCTCATTTTCTGAGAATCTCTCTCTCTGTGAAAGGTGAGTAAACAATTCTCCTCCATTTATATAGTCTAAAAAGTAGAACAAAGAACCTTTTAATTTCACTTTCTGACAACTTAATTTTCTTACTGGAATATTGATAGGTACTTCATAAGCTATTAAATAACATGTTCTGGGATCAGATGCTGTTATTTCATTGTAATTCAGTAATTCACCATGCTGTACAATACTCAATTTTCTTCTTAGAGGACTAAAGGAAGAACACAACCAATGTTTTAACAGACAGCAAAACTATAAAATAAACCTCAACTATCCATGAATTAGAAAGATGAGTATTTTCTCCAAAATTGGACTTTCAGTTATTCAGGAATATTAAAAAAAAAAAAAGGAGTACAAATGATAGCTACAAACAGAATACTTTGTACACTCTTATTTTGGAGCAACAAGGCAGACTGACGTAAAGGCAATTCAGAAAACAGGTATTAGGTGAAATAATGGGCAATTACAAGTTTCACCCTTTGTAAGGTGAACTTTGATAGCAAAACTTACTGGAGAAGATTATTTCTACATATATTCCCTCATGGAAACCACACTTCGATTCTCCGCAGGCTATGACACAAGGGTTTTGACCACAGTCAAGGTGGTGGTGGTGGGGAAATAAAGTAATTTTTACAACAAAGTTCCACTGCAACACAAATATATTTTGTATGTACAGCTGTTTATGCTAGCATTGTACATTAAAGCCATTAATTTGCTATCCCAAATCCCCCATATTGTATTTAGAGTCTACATATACAGAGCAAGGAATGTGTTCCACATCTGACTTAACATTTCCTTCAGTATGGTTTCTAAAGATTCACTGGTATAATACATAAATCCATGGAAAAGGTCCAATATTGTTATAAGTAAGTAAACACCTGGAAGGAGAAAGCATAAATACATAAATTATAGACATTCTGATCTCTTTTCTCTTTTCAGCACTCCGAGTCTCTGTTTGGGAAGGGGTATTAGTGGAATAAAAGAATGTGAAAAAGGTAATTTATCTAGATCAGCACACATTTGAAAAAGAAAATACAATAAAGTATAAATAACCCATATTTTACAATTGCTTCCTTCTTAATAAAAAAAGCAAAACACACAACTCCGCATTCTAACCATGAAGAAAACATAAATAAATAAAATAAAAAAATATTTCTAGTCAGTACTGCTAACTTGGTACAAATCAAGAATTGAACTTCCTGGCACTGCTCTAACGACTGTGACAGATATGAGCCAAACTGCCACAGGAGTGGCAGAACAAGCCTAATTCTGTTCAGGTTATAACACTAACCACAGCCCAGTGAAACAGCCTGCCTTCAAACTCTTGGTGCTAAATCAAATGCACCACTGACACAAGGGAAAAAAAAACCCAAAACCCCTAACTACCAGTTACTTCAATATAAACTCCAGCTGACAGGTCAGATTGTTTTATTAATTTTTGTTTAAGTATCAGTAGTTTAACCTCATGTGACAAGCTTTGTAGAGAACTGGCTGTAGAGAAGTGGTGCTCACATAGATACAACGCTGTTCTTTCAATCATAGCTTAAAGTCAACCTAAAAAATGGAATCGTTTCCAAACCCTGCATTCGGGGAATTTGGCAGAAATGCAACAGCATGTCTGCACTTGATCCAGACAAAATTCATACAGCTATGGAAACTGACAGAACAAAGAATTGTATTAAATATTGCACTGAGGCTCCAATTTTAAAACCTCTTGAAACTCAAATGACATGTTGCTCATACACCAAGCTCAGCTACAAAAACAAAGGCAAAGACTGGTTTCCCCAAAAATTCAGAAGCCTCTGAAAAACAAATTCCAACACTAAATCGAAGAAATTATTTACAGAGATTTATATAATGAGATATAATAAACTTGCAACAAACAACTGGTTTTTTTTCTGTCAGGGAAGGTATGAAGGCCAGGGACAAAGAGAAAGTAGCTTTAGGCCATGTTATGTAGGCGAGATTTTCACTGTTACAAAAAGTGACTAAAAGAAATTTTTAATACCACCCTAATTATTCACGTTTTTTGCTAAAAGGAAGGGGATAAAAGCACCTTTCTGGCCTCAACTGATATTCTGAGAATGGGTTCATGCAGTCTTTGTGTGAAAGCAAAAAAAAAAAAAAAAAACAAACCAAAACACCTCTAATGATACAACAGATCTGAATTTCTTACTTTAAACACCTTAACATTGTGTCATGGTGGGTGTATACCCAACCTGCACTATCTGCTATGCAATGCTCTTCAGAACTACTGGGCTTCCTACTCTTTGACTCTTATGAGAATATAATGTAAGCTTTTAACTTGCCCTTCATGTAAGCAGTTCTTCTGGCCTTCTAATTATCCTTGTCACCTAAATTTCTGTATAACTGTGTATATATTTTTAGGTAACTACATCCATTTTGTGTGAGGACTGGTTTGGTTTGGTGCTTTTTTTAATATATTTTAATGGTATCTAAACTGCTTTCTAACCAAAAATATCTGGATTTAAAGAATTGTACTACAATATCTATAACACATGTTCACATTCTCATTTTGTTTTTCTTCTTTTTTTCCAAAATTCCTAACCCTAACTTTAATAATGAAGATTTTTTTTTTCATTTGTATTGAAGGTTAGCAACAAAGCTATCAATGTACTTCTAACTTTTTGTGTCTTTAGCATTTTCCAGCCAAAGACAACAGCTTACAGATTTCTTTGATGTCCTACTCAGAGGAATTTGTAAGAATCCTTACTGAAAATGAGAGTTGAGAATCGCAAACGAATCTAGTGAATACTCTATTTAAGCTTGAGCTTCTCAGACACCTGTATTACCTCACTGCAGCAAATGAAGCTAAGGTATGTGTATAGAACACCTTCCTAAGAATTGACAGACAGTGGCATAGATTTATGTAACATTAATAAAATTTTATTAATTTAATGTCTAAATCAGCCACCTAATAAAGGTTTAATAAATTGAAGTTACAAGCTAAAAGGAAGTGCAAAACTTGTACTTCAATTAAGGGACCATTCACTTCTTCAAATTTTTCACTCCAAAAATGTATTCTGCATCCAAGCATTAACTTGATTATTCACTTTCCAGTTCCAAATACTGTAAGTAAGTGGCCTTTTCAAACTGCTTGTAATTTTCTTACAAATACATATGCATACCAAACACAAAATTTGTTGCTGATCTGAAAGGTAAAAGTATTTCTAATTTTAGGGTAGTACCAAGCCTTATGAATAAGCTGTACTTTCAGCATATAAATGTGTGATTTTGGATTGCCTCTTAACATCCAAAAATCAAAACATGCAGTATCTCAATACTCAAAGATCAAAATGTTTCATAAAAAAAAAAAAAAAAAAAAAAAAAAAAAAAGGTTTGGCAGCAAATGCTTCCTGAACCAGTAAGGTTAAGAGTTGATTTTAATACTCTTACTCCAGGAGCTGGAAAAAAAGTTCCTCATGATCAGGAAAAATCCTTCATCTTCCTGAAAAAGATAGGACTCTTCAAAAGAAACGTAACTGGGGAATAAAGCAAAAGGAATATAACTCTCTAATCTCAGCCTCTTTCCCCAAAACATTACTGTCCTAAAAAAGGATAGTGGTAGGGAATAGCAACATATGCACATATGGAAATTATATGTTAGTTGAAAACCCTAGCAAAATTCCTGATAAGTCTTTTGCCAGCCTTGAAACTGATGTGGTTCTTCACATCAAAATGGAAAGCAAATAGTAAGGATAGAAACAGAATAAAGAATGTTCTAATAAGGCTTGCCATCCAATAGTTCATTATCCAACATCTCCTGTAAATGCAGGTTTACAAAAGTTACTAGTAGAACTTGCCAAAATGAAGTATCACAATGCATAAAACAAACTGACCCACAATACAAGTATTTTCACCAGCATTTTACAGCAGGGAGCCATACCAACAAGATGTAGATTACAGCGTTGTAAGGAATTTGACCACAAAAAAGCACAGTCATCTCTAACTGGCATTGCCCATGTTTGTTCGGAAGAACTGCCTCACACAGTCTTTAAGAATGCAGCATTTCAGTGTTAAAATGGCATACTACTGATTAGCATAGTGATAAAATAGCCCTGTCCTCTCAGACAGATGACAACATTTCGAAAACACTGATCACAGTAAGGACAATATACAACATGGGTTTAGAGTGAAACATGCAGTATGTTTGAAGGCTTTCTGCTGCTTAAATACTCCTTACTTTTTTTCCCACCAGCTAATCCTAGTAACAAAGTCACGTTTGGTCATCCCACCTTACTAATAACCTCTGTGCCACATACACAAAAGCAACATGCAGAAAATATAAAGTAACTCATTTTAATGCCCATACTCATACAGATTAAGAGCATTCACAGTAGCAGTTTGTGACTTAGGCGGCATATAATAATGGTTTAGAAAGTACAAATAAAAATTTCTTCTGCTAGTCAAGTTCAAGAAAACATTTTTCTGGTTCAAGTCCTTATTGTCCTATACATTTATTTTTGATGCATATAAGTCACATATACTTCCACCCACCCTAAGTCAAAGTAGCACATTGAATTTCAAACAGGAAAACCACAAACACAGACACTGTTGCAGATTAACAGTATTTTACTTCCTATAGTCTCGCATGCAATCTCCAAACACACGGTACTTAAGACCACAAGAAAAAAACACCACAAAATATTAAGGAGTTAAAAGAGCAGGGTTTGGTTGTTGTTGGTTTTTTTTGTTTGTTTTGGGATTTTTTCAATTAACATAAGACTTAAATCCTGAAAACTACTCACCTAAAATGAGATGAAGCTTTGTATCTGTCTGGAAGGCATAATGTAAAGTGACCAGAAATGGTGATTGCCTAATGTGCTCCAACACTTGTCGTTCTGTCCTTGTGTGTTCAGTTGTTTTGGCTTTTTGAACTATTGTTGCTTTCTTCAGTACTTTCATGGCATACAGCTTTCCAGCATCATGGCCACTTACTTTCCTTACTAGGAACACTTTTCCATAGGCTTAAAGAAAATGTAGGGAGACAGAAACAAAACAAAACAAACAAAAACAGTCACCTCCTCATACCACAGGTCTGGTTGATATAACTATTATTTTCAATTACTCACTGTTAAGCGTTACTCACAGTACCCATTCAGGCTAAAATCTTTCAGAACACTTTTGTTTCAGACTGGCATTTTCTGAGCAAAACTTCAACCAAATAAGCTTAGTAACTGAACACAGCAAGAGCAGGAAAAAAACAATCAGTGTTTCAGGATTGAAAAAACATCTAAAAAGCTTCCTTTGTAGTAACCTAAAACTCCCATACATAGAATTTAAGAAAAATGTAGAGTTAAGAGAGATGCTATTTTTTTTGTCCTCAAAACAGTCTGTTCATATGTGCACAATTTACATTCTTTCATTACTGGCTTTACAGCACTGAAGTTCAAAAAACTCACAGAAAAGCCAATGTATTTAGTACACAGGAATTTTCTGAGGCTCAGATACTGAACTTAAATGAGTATATCCTAGAGAAGATATCTCAAAAAGAAAGTTTTCTAAACAGAAGCAGTAAAAAGAATAGTCACCAGAACGACAAGGTAGTCTTCCCAGAGTTTTCAATTATTGAATCTACATGTTCAATTTGGCTAAAAATACTCTCCATACTGGAGTACTAAATGACAAATACGGACTGTTTGGTTGGGGTTTCTTTATAAAACAGGGCTCCTGGGAATTGTACACAAGTAGATTTGATACCTCAGCTAGGGAAACCTGTACAAACAATAAAGGCTAGAATTAGTAGATACACAAACAGGATACTACATGAAAAAAATGTTACTTTTGTATATGATAATGATTATTTCTATTAATAATCATTCAAAGGAATCAGGAGGCAGGAACAATGATACGGTTGACTTATTTAGATTTCCAAGATACTTAAGTTCCCTTACCAAAGGGTCTTAAAAAACACTAAATAGTCATGGTTGCAAAGAAGAGGGTCCTCTTATGAAGAGCTATATTAGCAAAAAAAACCACAAAAGGTTAAAAAAAAACAAAAACAAACAGTTTTTTTTTGGTGAAAGGAGGTCACAACAAGAATGATTCAGACATATATGAATAGTGAGGAAGCTGATTTTCTTGGTTTAGTTATTCATCCACTGCAACAGAAAACAAAGCTGACTGCTGAAAACTGTACCACAGTACCAAAATATTGAGAAGCTGAAAAATAAAATGGCAGATAAAATTCCAAATAGGAATGTAATTAATATATTAATTTTATATATAATATAAATATATAAATAATAAATATATATAATACATAAATAATAATTAATTGTGCATAGAGTTATAACTGAGAAAAAATAATAAGAAGAAAATAGAGTTACCAAATAGGTAACTACCATATAAATAGACTTTACCCTATGAGAAAACACCAGTGGTAATCCAAAAAAGCAAAGAGAATATTAAAACTTCAGAGAAGTACTGAAGGGGAAAAATGATACAAAACGTACTGACTTCCAAACCTTCAACACAAAACTAGAAATCCCTTATGCTCTGGTATGAAACTTTTGTGTGCTCATATCTTGAATGATGCACACCTTTTTGGTCTCTTTTCTTTCCCTAGCTCTGCCCTGCCCCCAGTCATAAAAAAAAGTATAGAAGAACTTTAAAAAAATACAGAAAAGATAAAAGAATTCTTCTAATTATGAAGGGAACTAAGCACGCTTAAGACTTTTTATTTAGCCTGGAAAATAAAGAGTATTTAAGAATATGCTAAACAGTTAAAAATCAAAAATGGTATGAAGGTAAGTGAAGAACAATTTTTCATTATTTCCAGAAATAAAATACCTAAACTAAATCACCGGGTATCAAGATTAAGAAATGCCCAAAACACACAAATAAATAGTGGTTAAGCTGTGGAACAACTCTTCCATTATGCTGCTGATGTCAGAAACCTAGATGAGTTCAAAATGATTATACAAATCTTTGAGGGAGAGGAAAGTACACCAAGAACTGCTAAACACAAATGAGAATCTCTGGCTCAGGCAGACCCCAAACAGGATGCTACAAGTTCACTACGGAAAACACCGTTGTATGCCTCTCCACATTTTGAAGGATCTCCTTAAGCCATCATGAGAGACAAAAACCAACCAGCCGAGTGTTTTGTTCAATCCCTATAATTATCTTCAATTACTTTCTCAAAGACAATGCTCACTCTTTTCAAAATTGTAAATACACCAGATAAGGTATACTGTCCTGACATGAGACACACAAATTTAGTTGGTCTTTAAAAATGCTATGGCATACACTGCTTCCAGTAAGAACTGGGTGGAACTCCAGATACTTTCCATTTTTTTTCCAGGCAGGTAATAGAGTTACAAATTATCAAATTACATGTACTTTCTTCTTACAACAGAGTTCTGCTTCATTCAATATACAAAAGTGATATTGCTCATATAATAAAAAACTCTTTTTAAGTTCTTTACCTGACTCATCACCCCCTAAGGAATCATGCTTGCCTTCTTTACAGAACTCGTTATTCTCAATACGAGCTTGCAAAAAATTTTTCACAACAAACCTCTCAAGAATGGCAAACAGTGTCAGGACAGGTTAGTGTAAACATATCTGTCTACTTTGGGAGGCAAATGGGAGATACCCAGGGCAATCTTTTTCAAGATGTTCAGTATTGTATCACATTCCCCAACTTTAACCGTAGTTAGGACATCTCAAGTGTACCTAAGTCAGATCCAGTGCTCACCAGCTGGTCATCAAGAAATGGATAGCCACATAGATGTAAAAAGCTTTTTTACTTTAGTAAAATAGGCATGGGCTATATATATATCCTGTCACAATGTACAGACACAAGTGATCTGAATCAAGGTTGTACAGACCATAGTACTGTGACCACAGTAATACTGTTATGCATATACACATTTTTAATGTTATTCACCTATTTTTTAAATATTGGATGTTAAATTATTTTTAGCATCTGAAAACCAGACCCCTATTACTGAAAGCACTGGTATTAAATAAAAACTGCTTTTTTAAGGAGTTACTTCTCAAAAAAATGTACATAATGCTTCTGCATTCTACCACCATGCAACAAAAACAGCATGGAGAATGGCCTTAGCTTGCATTTCTGAACTGTTTATGGGAGCAGTCCTAGTTTTCACTAATGTTCAGCTGAACTTCCTTGTGTCTCTCTGAAAAGTTCATTAAAGCGCATTAAACAGAAGTTTCCTTGGATTCCCAGGAAACAGTTTTATCAGGAATGCTGGATCCAGAAAATCATTGCATTAAACTAAATTAAAACAACAAAAGCCCCTAGATCTTACACACTTGTCTACCTGTATCACAGAATCACAGAATGGTGAGTGTTGTAAAGGACCTTAAGATCATCAAGTTCCAACCCCCCTGCCATGGGCAGGGACACCTCACACTAAACCATGTCACCCAAGGCTCTGTCCAACTTGGCCTTGAGCACTGCCAGGGATGGAGCATTCACTTCTTCGGGCAACCTGTTCAGTGCCTCATCACCGTTACAGCAAAGAACTTCCTTATATCTAACCTGAACTTCCTCTGTTTAATTTTAAACCCATTGCTTCTTGTTCTACAGATGCAGTCCATGATGAAGAGTCACTCTCTGGCATCCTTGTAGGCCCTCTGTATCTTTAATCATACTTAATAAAAACATCTGGCATCTTAAATGGCAAAACGCCAGCAGTATATCAATAGCACCTACTAGAGCTTTACATACAGCATAGGAGAAAATTACCTGCCAAGTGTAATAGCTGTAAGGGAAACTCTAGAAACTATACTAGCGTTATCATAAAAGAATTTGCAACATAGAACTTTACCATGGTACAACTTGTTTCTTCAGCTATCTGAAAAGGACTGACAGAATGACGATGATTCTCAGCAGTTTTGATGAGAATAAATCTAAAGTAGCACTATTTTAATCAAATGACTCACGATACATTCAACACCAGGAATGTATCTCTGATAACACCACAGAAAATCTACTTAAAAGACAACACTGCAAAAGCAATTCATTTGAGTGGCAGCAAGAAGGTACATAGGCTAACTGCAAGAACACCCTTGCCTGATAATCTTATTTGAGAAATTAAGAAGGCTTTCCTGAAGAAGCCACATTTCAGTGTTCATTCTCGTAAAATCTCATGCACATCTCAAGCACCTCAAAGGCAGAAATATTTAGACAGCATTATATCCCCCATAAAGAAACATACAGAAGTCCGCAAATATTCACCCCCAAAATTCATTAATACTTTAAATGATGAAAGAACTAGAAGTCTATAGTCTTCTGTATTATTTATATAATATGTATTATACACACACACAAACTATGTTAGACTGACCTTGCAGTTTATTAAGGTAATTAATATAAAATTAAATGTTTGAGAAAAAGAAATTATTAGTTGCAGACTGATATAGATATTGGGTCAGTAAGATGAATAAAAGATTACATACCAGCTATTTTTACCAAAATTCCACTTAAATTTGTAAGGCAGAAAAATATAATTGTAGGTTAAAACTTTCGCTTCTGCCTTTTTCATGAATACACATGGCAGTACACACCATAATAAGTAGCAATTCAGCAAGTCATTATAATATTCTAAAGTACACACTTGCTGAAAGACAATGAATTAAAAATAAAAAGTATTATTTGCTGCTTTATCCTTTCTGTATAAATGCAAGCACATTAAGCCACTGCATCATGCCAGTTAATTCTTGCAGAAAAAAAGTCAAGCAATTCTCATTGTTTATTTCACACAAGGATGGGTTATGCAGACTTCTAAATACATCAAAACTTGACATTTGCATACAGACAGTTTTAAAGCAATGTTTTCAAGTGTTACCATAAGCTACATCCCTTTCTTAGATTACTTACACTGACAGTAAAAAAGAGTAATCATGAGACAACAAAGAAATGGCTCAGATATGAAATATTTAAAGATTTGAATAAATTTCACTGAATTCTATCAAGATATATGCCTAATGACCTATTTTCACCTTTTATTGTTAGTCTTTAGATTTAATCTTCAAAAAAATGTAGATGCAGAACTCATTGTGCATATATTTGTCCATAGGAATTGAAATTTGGGATGTGGCAAAGTCAGAAAGGCAGATAGCTCTAGCAGCTAAAAACAAAAAAAGTCAAGCAAAAACCTTAACAAAGATCAAATAATTATTTTTAGACACTCCCTAATGTTGGCTCACTTTCCTGATCACAGTAACCTCACTTCTTCCTTTTCCTTTTATGATGGAATATTTTCCATTTTCTTTGAGATGCTTTGAAAGGAACAACATAATTTCACAGTCACTGGCTTCAAGGACAGGTTGGACAAAGCCTTGGGTGACATGGTTTAGTGTGAGGTGTCCCTGCCCATGGCAGGGGGGTTGGAACTTGATGATTTTAAGGTCCTTTCCAACCCTAACTATTCCATGATTCTATAAAAAAACCCAAACCAAAACAAAAGCCCAAAAAAAAGAGAATACTTTCTGACCTCTCAGATGGAACTTCATTATACCTTCTTGTATAACAAGATTTTGAGCTGATTATTTAAATCTGACATTCATCCTACCAATTTTCTTCCCTTCTTATGAATATATCCTTCAGATTCTACGTATCTTCCACATACACAAGAATATCCTTCATATATAACTGCTTAATCCCAAAAGATTATGTAAAAGATATTGTTCTTGTTTCTAATTTTTTATCTTTACCAGTGGACTGGGGTTCAAGAAGTAGACCAGCTTATTAGAGCACATGCTCCAGAACCACTTGTATTAGCTCTTCTTAAGCACAGCTGAAAGACTGAACAAAAGCAGCATTTATTAAAATCAGACGAATCAACAGTTGAGTAGAAAAAGCAGCATTTATTAAAATCAGATGAAGCAACAGTTGAGTAGAAAAAGAAAAATCTATATGTAGAAAAACGCATGACCCAGAATGCACTCTACATTCACAACTTTTATTTTAAAAACACATTTCCAAACAATAAAGCTAATAAGCCAAGCAGGCATGCATAAACCAAAACAGCCACCTTCTCTTGTTCCCTTCATGACTTTGGGAAGCAACTAGATTACTTTGCTGCAAGAATCCTTATTCTACAGAATAGACACTAGTTTTCCATGTCACAGGAAAAAAAAAAAAAAAAAAAGCTTTGACCAGATTGGAGGGAAACATGGATTCAGTGGACAGGAAATCTGAAAATTCCAAATTGGCAGGCTATACAGTAACAGCAGGAGAAAGTGACTTAAATGAAAACGAGACTAGAATTTCAGAAAGCATATACTGAGTAGAACATGTGCAAGTCAAAGATGTCAAGTAAGCAGTAACTCACTCCAAGAGCAACAAGTACATTATTGATAGCTTTAGTAACAGTAGCATACTGTCACATATTTTGCTTTACCGACGTAAAGCGTTACTGATTGCTTCAATGGGGAATTTTAATACATTATTAGCTCTTTATGCAACATAAAAGGATCCAAATCAGATTAAAAGGCTACTAACTTAGATTTTTTGCTTCCTTGTCTTTTCCTGTGAGACTCAGGTCAAAAGAGAAATGCGTACGCTATGAAATTCAGTTTAGCTGGCGAATAAAGTTGCTAAGCCACTGTCCATCATATTTGAAAAATCATGGCAGTCAGGTGAAGTTCCCGATGACTGGAAAAAGGGAAATATAACCCCCATTTTCATGAAGGGGAAAATGGATGACCCAGGGAATTACAGACCAGTCAATCTCACCTCTGTGCCTGGCAAAATCTAAGAGCAGATTCTCCTGGCTAAGGCACATGAAAAACAACAAGGTGCTTGGTGACAGCCAGCATGGCTTCACTAAGGGGAAATCTTGCCTGACCAATTTGGTGGCCTTCTATGATGGGGCTACAGAACTGATGGACAGGGGTAGAGCAGTTGATGTCATCTACCTGGACTTGTGTAAAGCATTTGACACTGTCCCACACGACACCCTTGTCTCTTAATGGGAGAGACATCAATTTGATGGATGGACCACTCGGTGGATAAAGAACTGGCTGGATGGCCACACGCAAAGAGTTGTGGTCAATGGCTCAATGTCCAGCTGGAGACCAGTAACAAGTGGTGCCCCTCAGGGATCGGTGTTGGGACCGGTCTTGTTTAACATCTTCATCGCTGACATGGACAGTGGAATCGAGTGTGCCCTCAGCAAGTTTGCCGATGACACCAAGCTGTGTGGTTTCGTTGATACGCTGGAGGGAAGGAATGTCATCCAGAGGGACCTTGACACGCTTGTGAGAAAATGAACATGAGCAGGCAGTGTGTGCTTGCAGCCCAGAAAGCCAACCATATCCTGGGCTGCATCAAAAGGAGCGTGACCAACAGGTCGAAGGAGGTGATCCTGCCCCTCTACTCTGCTCTCGTGAGACCTCACCTGGAGTATTGTGTGCAGTTCTGGTGTCCTCAACATAAAAAGGACATGGAACTGTTGGAACAAGTCCAGAGAAGGGCCATGAGGATGATCAGGGGACTGGAGCACCTCCCGTATGAAGACAGGCTGAGGAAGTTGGGGCTGTTCAGCCTGGAGAAGAGAAGGCTGCGTGGAGACCTCATAGCAGCCTTCCAGTATCTGAAGGGGGCCTACCACGATGGTGGGGAGGGACTCCTCATTAGAGACTGTAGTGACAGGACAAGGGGTAATGGGTTCAAACTTAAACAGGGGAAGTTTAGATTTGGTATAAGGAGGAAATTCTTTCCTGTTAGGGTGGTGAGGCACTGGAATAGGTTGCCCGGGGAGGTTGTGAATGCTCCATCCCTGGCAGTGTTCAAGACCAGGTTGGACGAGGCCTTGGGTGATATGATTTAGTATGAAGTGTCCCTACCCATGGCAGGGGGGTTGGAACTAGATGATCCTAAGGTCCTTTCCAACCCTAACCATTCTATGATTCTATGATTTGGCCTGGTCCACCAAGATGAAGAAGAAAGAGCAGAAGAAACTGTATCATCTAGAAACATAATTTCTAAAAGTTCTATGGCTAAAGTCAATACTACTTTGCTCACTGTTACCCAGAAACAAAACAATGCATTAGCTTAAGATGAGACGGGAATACTGGTCCTCAGCTCTGCATGCACCACAGAAAAAGCTTTTGAATGTAGACACAAGGCAGGGATTTCCAGAGTGAAATACCCAATGCCGTGTCAACTGCATACTATGTGTCTAAGGTCTCATTACAATGAGTGAAATTCTACATAATTAATCTTAAAGGGTGAACTACTTCACTGCAAAATACACACCTAGAGTAGGATTCAGTGGCCTACGCATAGGAAAGCCTGGAAGACCTCGGCCATGAAGACATGTACATAAAGGCAGTAATCACAAGACAGAGGGGAACTGGAGAACAGAGAGGACATCAACAGATGCTAAAATGGCACGACGGAGATGCCTATGTTTAAGTTACTGAATCCCACGGCTAGAGTCTAGTCATTTGAATCTCTGTAAGGCTTCACTAATAGTTTTGAGTAGGCCTCCATTAATCTGTGCAAAGTGTTCGACACTGTCCCACATGACATCCTTGTCTCTAAATTGGAGACACATCAATTTGATAGTTGGACCACTTGGTGGATAAAGAACTTTCTGGATGGCCACATCCATCCAGTACTAGTACTTGTTCTAAATGATGCCTTACTCTTGTACAGTATCATTTAAGACAAGGCCATAGTAACAGCTTGCTATTCCAAATATTTATGACTTACTTTATTGTGATTATAGTTTTCATCATGCTTCTTCTCATTCCCTCAAGTAAACATATGTTCTGCTACAAAGAACTGAGAAGTCAGAGTTGTCATATGCACTTCCCAACCTCAATTCAAGTATGAGTGCAAGATGTTGCAGGCCTAAACAGGACCCCACAACTCATGACACAAACCACTTAGGACCTCGTATCAAAGTTTGCATGCAAACAGGTGTTTAGAGTCTCATGAAGTTTTTGAAAAATAATCTCTCTGCTGTGGAAGTTGTGAGGAAAACAAGGTACATTACACAGAAAAAAAAGAGAGTCCATAAAATAGCTAAATAATTGAATGTATAGCCCCAGACTTTTCACATGCAGCAGGTACAACATGCAAGTTGGTTTTCTATACTTCAGAGTGAGTGCTTGCACTATAACTCTTGGCATAGGCCAGGTAGTTATAGAGCTTCCTAAAAACTAAGTTTTTATAAAGGGGTTTGTATGTTATTAAACTAACAGCATGAAGAGTCAATTTGTAAAAGCTCTCTGTTGTTCAGTAACAACAAGAAATGCCTTAACACAGTTATATTCTATTGTGAAATACCATTCTTTCACAAACTTCTTAGAAGAATGAGGGGGGATTTTTACATACTGATATCCCCAGAATGCTTTTCAAGCTTGGAAATTAGAAGTCCTTAGCAGGAATATCTAGGAAGGCTGCAGAATCACTACTACTGCAGTCTTTTAAGAATTAATTGTTGCCAGGGATGATGCAGATATAACCGACTGTCTTCGGCCAGGCAATTAGAGGTCCTCTTCAAGCTTATTCTAGTTCTGTTTTCAGTGATTTCATGCTATTGCAAACACTGGCAATTCACAGATGGTCACTTTCTCAAAAGCAAACAGAACTTCCATTCTGACCAGGTCACTTGCATTTAATGCCGTCCAGCAATTGGAAATCAATAACCTTTGACACCATCTAGCGCACTAGTCTTAGCTGTGATACTCCTAAGACTGAACAAAGCTTCTTGACTGCTCTGATGGTCTAGATTTCCAAAGCAAGAACCTCAGGCTGTTTGAAGTTATATATTAAAAAAGTGCAACTAGCATTTCCTTGTCAAAAAAAAAACCACAAAAGAAAAAAACAAAAAAAACCTATTCTTTCTACAAATGCTATTCCATGATACCCAAGGTGTCCTTGGGTTCCTGAAGTTTGCAGGAATAGTCTAGTAAATTCTTCAAATAGAACTGTCTACTAAGACAGATGTTTTTGGAGCAATGTGACTACTAGAGCAGGATGCGGACGGACAGGTATGCTTCCTCAGCTTTTTCACTTATACACCATCCACTGGTAACATCCATTGTCAAGCCACTGCAGTAGCCTTTTCTGAAAGTGGTCACCCAAAAATTGCCCTATTAACCTGAGTGGATAGGATAGCTTTGCACTATGAGCTTAGGGGCTATGTGCTATGATTATGAGTAGCCCAGGCCAAGAGAGATTTGGCTGATCTGTTCATGAAGAGAGGGCGTGGAAGGTAGCAACAAATGAAAGACAGCAGTCTAACAACAGCTAAAGGGCTATTTCAGAGGTAGTGCCTAGACACTAAAAGGTCAGGCTACTACTAGTCTGAAATTGAAGACCGACACTTATGAAACCACCAAAACTTACGCTCTATTCTGAATGCAATAGCTGTAATATCAAAGTGATCTCAGACTAACAGCAGTGGTAAGGAAAAAGGAGAAGTAGTTCAGGTATGGGACTGGTTTTCACACACACACACACACACACACACACAAACACATATAACTAAATATTCAGACAATGTTTCTGTCAGCAGAACAGAAATAAATCCTCACATAAATACAAAATTTATTTCATTTTTGGCAGCCCCACTTAGAACAAGAAGTGGTCACACTTCTTAACAGCTGCTTCTACCTACGAATATTAAAGCGTCCTCACCTCTAGCCCTAACTACTAAAATACAATAGCAAGGGTTGAGTCTAAGAGCGTTAAAATTCAAGTTTTTTAAAATTACTTCAGAAACAGAAAAATATACTCACAGGTGACTTAACAGCTTAATGAATTTAAGAAAGAATCTGTATGACAGCTAAATGTGAAAATCAAAACCCTTAGCTCTTTTCAGTGATGTAGCAGCTTACATATTTTAGCCTCTCTACCAGCTAACGGCTGGTAACACCCAAAAATTGGTATTATAAACTAACTTAAAACTCCTACAGACCTTGATGATAGTCCACCTTTGTGATTATCCCAATCTACTCAACACTGCATCTGATGTTAATACTGACTATAAGAACCCATAAATACACAAAGAAAAATAAAAGCCATTACTTTTGGTCTGTGTACAGGCCTGTGCATGCATCCCTTTAACAAAGGGGAAACAAAGCTTTTCTGTTAGTTACAGTCAGCAATCCTACAACATCGTACAAAGCCCCAGCATTGTGCTGAAATCTGTAGTACAACTGTGAACATTTTCCATCTTAAAAATTACTGGGATTTGAATATGATAGAAAAAGACTAGCCAAGCCATCGCCAACTCTGAAACATACAGTTAAAAGAGTCAAACATCTTATTCAATAATATACTAACATTATTGTTTTTCTCCATGTCTTAAAATTTAATGAAATTACCAAGACCATGCCTTAACTAAGATTAGACTTTTCACAAACTGTATTAAACTGTCACAAATCTCAGGCCACTTATTTTCCTTTTTTAAAGTGTATATTCAAAAAGGGCTGCAAACTAGAACATATTACCTGCAATTTAAACAATATTTGTGAGGAAAAAAGTGAAGAAAATTATGCTAAACAATACAAAAGTGATATATCTTCCTAAAGAATGTTTCAATTACCAAAACCTCAGCTAGAAAACAAAATTATATTTTAGAGTAATACTTCAAACATTCAACTTAAACAAACAGTGCACCTTACCCCCTGTTCCAAGAACTTTCAGGAGTTCGAAGTTTTCAATGCCAACTTTCTCTGCATGGCCTGTCAAATTTGCTGAAGGCCAAAAAAAAAATAAAACTGTTAGATATGCAGTACAGTGAAACATCATTCTGACATAATACTGTAGCCTCAGTGACAACAACTTAGTAGATGAACAAAATACGCAGCAGTAAAAGGACATTCAGTTGCATTCTGTAGTCTTTTAACTTAAAAAGCAAGGGAGAACAATTTTCTTGCTGCCATCAATGATCCTGGAGGTCTTAAAATCACAGAATAATCACTGAAGCCCATCTAGCTTGTAGACACTGTCCCAACACTAGACACCTCTGAAGACTCTAGTTTCACCTTGTCTGTAATCTCTAATCACATAGTTATAGACAACAATCTGGTCACCCCTTAGGCCTAGCACCCTGAATACTCCCATGTTACAGAATTATATGGTGCTTGAGATGATACAAGTAGAGCTCCAATAACTGTTTATGCATTTAACATTGAGTAGGAAAGATCCTGAGTCTACATTACAAAGACATTTGCTAAAATCTAACCTGCTACAAAGTTGTTCCATTTGTTGGGGAGTTTAGGAGGAGGAGGTTCTATGTTTATACAAATCTACAGCACAGAGACTAAGTTGTTGTTTCTGTTTTGGTTTGTTGTTTTTTTTTTATCTAATAGACACTTTTACAAGCAGGGAAGTTAAGAGCCCTCTTTTTAAAAGGAATTCGGGGGGGGGGGTAGGTTTGTTATTTTTTGGTTAGGTTTGGTTGTTGGCTTTTTTTTTTTCCTTTTATAAGCTGCTAAAAGAAAGCCTTAAGCAGTCCTTGTTTTTTTTCCTTTCATTCCTATCATAATATTATCCTCATTTGCATCAATATGACTGCAGGCCATTCAGCAAAGCTGCTCATTGAAATGACCCAGGTTAAAAGCAGGAAGGTTTGATTATTCTTAACCAAGATCAGCTCCCTGATCCACTTTATTGAGCAGCTGCATAAGCAGTTTTTCTAGCATAATTAAAGCTTCAGCATCAAGCAGCAGAAGCTGCATAAGCAGGCATGGGAATGCCTCACAAAGAGCAACTCCAAGCTACACTGTATGTCTAAAGACGGGGGGGGGGGGGGGGGGGGGACAGTCTTAATGCGAAAAAGCTTTCAGTAGCAGCACCACAGATTTAAAATACAATGGTGTCTTAACCAAAAAAGGAAAGCTCTTTGACAGGAGATGCTGAAATTAGCTTACTCCGTTCTACAGAAATTCTCGTGTGATTTGACATTTCTAAGAAACTTTATGAAGACAGTGTGCTTTCTGAATTACCAAAATGTATAGTCGGTCTCCATTCACAGAACTGCAGTAACTCAACAACTCAAACAAACAGAAACTTAAAGCTTCAGAAAGACATCTCTCTGCAAAGGAGATAGAAGTATAAAAAAAAAAAAAATCAAAACACTAAAGAAATGAAAAAACAAATTGGTAGCTTATTCCAACAATCCTAGGAATCTGCACACATACACAAAATGCATCTAATTAGGAGAGGCAAACATTAGTGCTCTCATGTAAGGCACTGATGAAATCTCATCTAAAATATTATTTTCAATTGTTGCCATTCATCTTTAAAAGGCATTAATCAAACTTGGTATAAGCGCAGAGAGACCATTTCAACTTTCTGGGAGATTAAAAAGTCTAAGAGAGCTTCCAGGATATTTTCTTGTACAAAGAGAAGTACAGGACAATGATTTTTTGTGATCAGTTCCATTTGTACTAGACAAGACAGTACCAGAATCATTAACCATTCAATGAGGCAACATGCAGCATACAAGTTGAACTAAAGCTTGCTGTACTATTTTCACTGCAAACAGAACAATTACTGTTGCTAGTGCTACATCACAGTCCTCGCTGAAGTCAGCAGTAAGGAAGATGTACTCATGTGCCAAGAAAGGATTAATAGCAGGTAAGACAAATCTAGACTAAGTGTCTATATAATTACAGTATGTCCTGTCAGAGTCAGAAAGCAGCCTGTCTTGAAGCAACTTAATATTACATATTACTCTTCTTAACAAGTACTGAGAATGGTACTGGATGTATCCAGTTTCAAAACTGTGTCTTTCCTGCCAAGGACAGCATGAGTCAGAGGCTACCTAAAGAGACCAGACTAGAGTGTCCACAATTTTAATGAAGCAGTGGATGCCACAGAAAAGACTCAGGACATAGAACTTCTCTGGATATTAGCTGAGTAAGTGCTGAACTCAGAGTGGGAAGAAATCTTTCACTGAGAAATCACCAATTTCCATCTTCTATTACAGAGTACTACAGAAAGGTGTTACCATCTCACATCCTTTAAGTGCTGTCAGCAGAAGGCTTTTCAACTGAACACCCTTCTAAAAAGCAAAACAGTCATTTAATCCTGCCATATTCTTGGCACTGAATAGGAAGATCGAGGGAGTGGAATACAGAGAAACACTGTGTCTTCACATGCTGAAGATTTATAGCGCTGGCTACAATCCTAAAGAGATACCAAGTCCTAAACCTAATCCATTAATCTAAACTGTGCCACAAACCCAATTTAACTTGTATTCTGCATTCAATAACATTAGTAAAACCTTTCTCGTTTTTTTGAGGTTACACAGTAAAAGGCTGAGTGATACCTAGTTTGAATTATATGTACTTGTTTCAATGTGAACTATAATTCTGCACTATCCAGTTAATGCTATTTTCACTTCCATTTAGGATGTTTAACTACCTTATCGTTAAAAAAAATAATAAAAAAGAAGTCTTCAAGGTTATTGTAACATTATTTTCATAGTAAAAGGAGAAACTATATCACAAATCAGCATATAAGCACTATAAAATACGCCCCACTTCATTCTTTTTCGCATTATACTGAGGAAAAAAATCCGTCACACAGATCAGACAGCTAAAAAGTGCTGCATAATGCACAGAGGTATGATAGGACATTTTATAAACTGTCAGAATTACTCCTTATAAAGCAAGAAGTAGGGTCAAAAAAAAAAAAAATAAAATTCAAAGCTACAAGAAGAGATTAACAATTCCTTGAAAGTGCTTCTCCCAACTTGCCATGACTGGCAATGGCTTGCTCCACAGCCTGAGTTCTGCATTCAGTCCATCTGTGAAGTATGCCCTGAGAAACGCAAGCTTCAGACCTTGTGCCTGTGCCATGCGCTTTCCAATGACACTGCTAGAGTAGTTGTCTTCATCTACTGAAACCAGATGCAGCACTTTCTGACATTGTAGCCGAGATGAGATGCAGTTTCTCCAGAATTACCGTTGTCACGCCAACATTTCCTTCAACTAGCTTTCAGAAGCATAAAACCCAAAGATCAGTTTTTTCACCAGTCACTCCCCAAAACCCAAATGACCATTGCCAGAGGACCTTTCACAAGAAATGATTTCTGCAATTCTAAGACAATTGTTCCAAGTTAGAGAAGCTTTAAAAGATTGTGCTGACAGAAGAGTGAAAGAACTGTGATCAGAACCTGATCAAAAATTGTCTGTGCAACCTGCATGAAGGCAACCTATCTGTCAAGAGTGCAACAGGATCTATACTCTGTCATCTAGCCAGCAATATTTCTAGCAAATAGTATAACAACATTTCAGTGTACACAAAGATGCCACTCAGAAACAGCAGCTTTGGGAAAGGTCTGAAATAAAGAACTGAGCACAAGGAAAGTAATTTTGGAAACAGAAAAAGTACTTCTTCATGCCCCTTTTTTTTCTAAGTCTGTTGATACATAGGCTGAAGAGTACCAATGAAGGGAACTAAGCTTGGACAGGAGGAAAGTACTGTCCAAGTCAACAGGACAAGAGTTATTCCACAAACAATCTGAAGCTATAAGTGACACAGCAGTATAAAGGATGGTGGTACATCATGGAAAAAAAACCTAAACAAACAGTAAGGTAATGGGACCCTCTAGGAAACATGCTAACAGCAGAGATGCACAATTAGAAAAAGTTTCTACTTACTCGTGTTCTACTCTAATTCATAGCAATCAGCACTGGACCAACACAGTATGGAGAATATGCAGGTGAGGGCAACAGCGACACACAACTGATCAACCCAAAACCAAAGACTGAAGGGGTCGGCCAAAACATCACAGCATCCATAAAAACAAAGAGGAAATGGTGGAACTATTTCACTACAGACGAAAGGCAAAAGAGGAAGCAAATACCTAGGAATATTCCCATTGCAAACCTTCACATGCAGAGACACCAATGCATGAAGATAAGTGTTGCCGTTCTCAGCCCCCCTGGAAGCAGGACAGCCTGCTTAACTCTGGGAACCAGAACAAAGTATTTCTGCTTGATGGAGGATCTCCAGATGACATAAGAGATGTGACTGTCGCCTGCACCGTATCTGAACTTTGAGATGGCCAGCTGTGAACCAAGAACTGTGGAAGCCGATACTGTGCAATTACTCTGTTTGCTTTCAATTGTAGTTTTATGATATTAAGAAACAGTATTTCAACAGTGGCTTTTTTCAAATTAAGATGTGCTGTGTCCTCTGTTTCTGGACTTCATTGCATACAGGTTTTTGAAGCAGACAAGAACAACTAGAGCTTCCTCTATTGAACTAGATTACGCAACCTTCAAAGACAAGCTCTGCCTGAAAGCTGTGACTTGACTACTATTCTCTGCAACATCAAACCAGCTCTGCTGTCTTACTGAGCAGAACAATGAACCTCGGATAACTTAAAGGAGAACAGAGAAAGTTAGAAGGAAAACAGGACAGCAGACATTCTGTAGTATTTCAAACTACTAGGTGTCCAGTGCCTGGTACCAACATCAACTTCATTCTAACCCATTACTTCAGAGAGTGGCCCATCTCCACTCACTTAACATATCTATTTTAAGTTACTTCAACAAAATATAGATGCTGTTTTCAAAGTCATATGAACACAAACTTGAGCTTATTCCTTACTCAGAGTGAGGAGTAGGTGTTTTTCCTTGAAATTAAGCAAAACTGGCACATTCCTTTTGGGAGGGGTGCAGCGTGATGACAACAACGCGACACAAACACAAAGCCACCCTCTAACAGAAACCACACAACTGTTGCTAGACACTGAAGAAAATGCATCTAAGATGTTATACTAATTTTCTGCTATATATAAAGTTATGCTTTGACTGTAACTGGTTACAGCAATTGAGAACTGTTAGTGAAGGGAATTGAAAAACATTCCAGTCCCTGAAATCTGACAGTACATCACAAACTAGTAATTGTCATGTCACTGAACAAGAGTACCGTTTAATCAGGTCAGGGATCTATTTTACAAACTTAAAAAGGAAATTTACAAAGCATATAATCTCAAGGACTACCTGCATTTTTCTTATGTCAAATGAAGAATTTGGAGAAAAAATAAAACATGCACACAGTTCTGAACTCGCACCAAAGAAGAGAAAATGTAATTCATGTTACTCTGAACCCTAGGATCACAACTAAATAACTGGGGTGACAACTGTTCATTCTCTATAATATTAGATGCTTAAGAGAACAACCATATGAATTGATAAAATATTCAAGATCTCACAAAGCTGCTGATCCCATTCTAAAAGGCCCGGAAGCCAAAACTTTACACAGCCAAAGATGACAAAGACCTCTGAAGTATCAGCTAAGTGGAATACATTATGTAGAAATTTGGAAGCACTAAATGCTGACGGGAACATGACAGGAAACTATCATTACCATTATGTAAACAGATGGAAGCTGCAGAAAACTATCCTATCAAATTTATCATTTACACATCAGAAGCTGAAATAAAGATAAAACTGCAGACATCAGAGATTAGCAATCCAGACGTACAATAGTCTGAACTGGAAAATGCTTCATGTTAAGATTCGTTTGCATTCACTGGCAGTGGCCCTTTTGCTATTACAGAGGCAATTTTGCTATAAGGTTTATCATTACTGTGAGATGCATCACTATGAGTTAAAGAAGATTCAACCTAGAAGCACCTCCATGGTTAGCTAGAAGCTTAATGTGCGGTAACACTATACATTACGTCATTGTCAAAAAGCCCAAAATGTAATTGGGCAAGATAGTAATGAATAAAGCTGGTACAGATAATCTAATGCTGAACAGAGTTAAATCAGTCAGATCAAAGTAATAGATACCTAACAATTGTGCACAGTTTTTCAAACAAGAAATTATAGCTAAAAAAAAATATTCAAATCAACTTCGGTCTTCCCTATCATGAGAAATAGTACAACACTTCAAAAATACACTTTATTCAGTCACAGACACTTTGGAAACAGTGTTAAAAATAATAGAAGGTAGATTATTATCAAAACAAGAGCAACTGACAATTTAAATGTTGATGGAAGGTATTTACATATTAGTCTATGTAGACATTAACTGGGAAACTTAAGAATTATCTTCAGAATTACCCTCTCTCAGGTAAAGCTTTGTCTGTCTAAGCCAGCATGAAATATTTTGACATCAACTAAAAATGGGCAAACAGTCACAATAGATCACAAAACAAAATACAAAAAACAATAAATAAATAAAGTGACCATGTGTAATAGGAGTCCTCTGTAAATCAGGTCATTTGCCTATCTATAGAATGACTCAGAAGCAGAGCTTGCACCACATCATTAGGATTGTACAATGGGGTGAAGGGAGGGGGGAAGAGCACATCCACAAGGAAGAATGTTTACCATAAGATATCAGATGATGACAAGCAATAAAGGGATCCAGCAAATATTTATATGAAGAATATAGCTGCAAATCACACCTCAGATAACCAGTCTTCCTCTTATGTTTAAAGAATTCTGGCAAGTGTTCTCTGAATTGCCTCCTGAATAAAATCCTGAAGTGTATTAAAGTGGCACATGAGCCTCCTAACTTTTGTGAAATCCAGCATGAGCTTTTAAACCATCACATTTAGAATACATTGGACAAAGCTAAACAACAGGATGACAACAGCAACTGTGACTACTAGTCCTCATTTACATTAGACATTTTATATCACTGAAGCAATGACAGCAAAATAAGCAATGGTACCAGGCCCTTTTACAAATTATATTAGCAGGTTTGTTAGACTCCAAAGCCTGAAAAAAAAAACAAACAACGAAAACCCCCACAATAGATCAACAGTCACTCTTCTTGATAACCAAAGGGTATCATAATCAAAGTTACCAGAAGATACTAACAATAAATTCTTACAGTACAAAACATTTTTAAGAATTGATTCTGTAAAGAGTAAAAACTAGAGATTTAAGTCATAATAAGGATGATTCATAAACTTAGTCTCTTAAAACACTTTTCATACTTCCCACAAGAATGGGAGCACATGTATTTTAGTGCTGAAAAGAGAAAAGTAAAAGCAGTCCAAGTTTTTAATATAGTCAACTATTAATATCTCCTGATCTCTAAAAAATATCCAGAATACAGTCAAATTTTAAAAATAAGTCTCACACAAAGTATTATTTTAAAAGTCTTTAAAAATCTTTAAACTTTCATAAGAACATTTCCTTTTAAAAATAAAAAATAGAGTACTGTAGAGGTGCCGGATATAGCTCCATAGTGAAGGCTGACTACTCTATTTAATGCATGATTCATCATGTTTTTTAGCCATAGGAATTTTCACAATGCCTTACGATATAACACAAACTTACAATTTACAAATAAATCTACTCTAGTTTAAGTTCTCATTCAAGAAGGAGAAAATAAAAATTTGCAATATTAAACCCTTCAAATACTCTATGTATTTATGGTCTGAAGCCTTTTATGTTTTCATACTGAATTACACGTTCAACTATTTGACTCAAGTGGACGTTTCAAATTCTTCTGCCTCTGGAGCCTTGCAGCCCATTGTTACGTTGATTTCTGGGCTGTACATGCCTTTCTGCATGTATATGTATATATACATATATATACATACAGCCTACCACCCATTCATTCATGGAATGTCTCAAAAATTCCCTTCAAGACCACAGTTCTGCTTCTCTCTGCCTCTCACTGGGCAAAGCAGGTAGTGCGCATACCTGAGACGAGTGACATCCTCTTTAGATTAAGGATCCTTCAATCCTCATTTTATTTCTTTTCCCCCAAAGCAAGAAGTAGGACAGAAGTCAAGAGAAGGTGGTACAAAATCTCATTCTTAACCGTCTTACCTGCCTGCATCGCAGTTTTTTCCTTCTCTGCCCATATCCCTCCCTATCGCACAAAAACTCTAATAGGCTTTATAGTTACCATTGTTCCATTCCACGTCATCACCAGTAAACAGAAAATGTGAAGAGGCAATGACATACTTTTTTCACCGTAAATAATACAAAACTTCTTAGGTCTCCAAAAAGAAGTTATACAAACTCTAAGGTTAGCCTTCAAAAAATAAAACTTCTTCCTTTACAAGGTTCCGGAAATAGATGCTGCAGAAAATTTCTTTTTCTTAGTATTTTCACTGGAGAGCTTCAGTGAGAAGCAGAGACAGACACCACTTCCTACAATTTGATCTTTGGGATATTTTTTTCTTCTGCTTCTTGAAAACAGAAGATGATTCCACTTTCCCAAAAAAGTCATTTCCCTCCCGAAGTGAGAAAAGATGGTGACTCTTCTAAAGTGGCTGAATTACAAGGTTTCTGCTGAGGAAGAAATGGTTTGTGTGACAGGAGAAGGGGGAACAGGGGGAAGTTGCTATATATATATATATTAGGAGAAAATCATTCTTAACTGAAATGTGTCCTGGAAATCACTGCTGTGTCTAATCTGCAAAATAATCAACTGAAGGAACAACCATTGAAGCACATGCTTCACATACATTACAGCTTCCCCAGCAGCAGGGGAGCATTCTTATTCTTTGCATCAGGAAAATAAAATATATATATGTATACACACACAGTCAGAGCAGTGCCCAGTATCTATAATACAGAAAATCACATGGCATCTCACAGAGACACTCCAGTATTATGCATCACAGCTCCTTCCCTATCACAGGCCCAATCTTCATGCCTATGAAATGATGTTTTTTCATTAATTGCTTTCTGGTCATGCAACACAGGACTTTCAGGGCCCAAAGAATATGAGATATAGGGGCAAAATAAAGATTTACCCTACATATCAAAGCCAGCACTGTAATTTCAAAGTTTAAAAGAAGTCAAACCATGGTATGACAATCAGCTCTGAGCTGTGTAGAAATAGCACTGCACTGCATATGCTCTAACTGTGCATTTTCGTATGCCGCAATACTTGCGTGAAGGTAACAACAATCATCTGTTTCATTCTTGAAAACACTTATTTCATCTTAAATTCACGTTTTATAGTATGTTCATCTACTTGACGGTAATCAGTGCCTGTGTCTAACTTATTTAGTATTTTTAGAGCAATTCCAAGACCGAAGTAATTGCAAATTATTAAATGATTTGAATATATAATTTTTTGTACCCTTGAGCTTGTTATCAAGAGGTTCAAGCAACAACTTTCACACTATGAAAATGAGACACTCTTCTCAAAGAAGCCACTATTTTCTACCACAATAGTACATTCTTTCAAAGCACTGTGGAGACTGACCTCTTTTTCATCTGTCAACTGACAGCTACTTTCGATATGTAATTCTAAATCAGGCAATTAGTCACAGAGCTAGCACCATGAAAGAACACAGAGAGGAGAGGAACACCAGAACCTAGACAAATCACACATTGAAAGGATATTCATGGTATACAACCTCAGCATTTAAGAAAAACTAAGATCATCTGGCTCTTGCATGTCCCCTCACCTTTCTTTCCAAAATAAAGCAAGAGTGCTGCACAATAACACTGTGGTGGGTTGACCCCAGCTAGCAGGTAAGCACTCACCCAGTCAGATCCAGTACAAAAAAAAACCCTAAGAAAAATATCTAAAGTATCCTATAGATTATTTATATATTTCTGTATCAGCAGAAGCTGACTGCAATTTTTCTCCCTAAACTATTGTATCTCTGTGTATTGTGTGGAGACAAGTTCTGAAACGGTATCTTGATACATCTTGCATAGCAATGACACTATTGACATCTTCACGAGTAGGAGTCTCCCAGGAGTACATGACAGAGCAGCTCCCTCCTCCACCCTAATGCTCCAGAAATAGACAAGCCATTGCTAGAAAGCATTTTTTCAGAAAGCAGTTTTTTAAATATTTAATAAGGAGAAGAGAAACAGGAGGGGAAAAGCAACTTAATCCTATTTGGTTGAATTTAGAAGCTTGAAAAGACACGAGGAAGACTGAGAATTCTGAAATGTGTCAATACTTTCTGTCAATACTTAAGACCAGGATCAAAATGAAAAATGCTTATTACGTTAGATTAGACAGTTCTTTGTCTAGTTGTGTGTGAGTGTGTGTATTCCTCAAACTATCTTTAAATAACAATCCCCCGGGGATATATGCTGTCCTAACTTTTATAAAAAGAAATCTAGACACAGCTAGGTAAACATACTGAATAAATGCGTTCCGTTTCCTTTCCCCTTCCCCTTTTTTAATGCTGCAAACTAAAATTTAGCAGCGCCCAACGAGAAAAGTATGTTTTCCACGAGTCTTTTGCTGCTTCTTGAAAGAAGGAAACTACAGTCCCTTTGGTTTCTGCCTAGCTATCAGGAAGACGGCCTTTTTTTTTTTTTTTCCCTTCTATTTAAGCTGCAGTGATAGCTATGTTCCGCTGGGGCACCTCCGCCGAGCCCCGAGTGACAAGAGGACAGCAGGCTCAACGCGATCCAAGAGACCCAGACCCAGCACTTGAGTTCCCCATCGGCCCATGAGCCAATGTCAACTACATTAATCCGGGGGGCGGCTCTCTCAGACTTTTAAAATGAACAGCATCACGAACAGTATTTACTTTTACTTCATCATGGAGAAAAAAGATTAGAGAAAAGGAACAAAGGGCATGAGTTAATAGTATCTCCGTTGTTAACAAATACAGAGAACATACATCCTGATTATATTTTACATGCATTTCTAAACTGAAAGTAAAATCTAGATTTAGCGCAGTATTCAAGTTGCCTGGAAACTTCTAAGAAGCACAGAGCACCTATTAAAAATATATAAAGATCTTCCCCAACACACCAACCTACAACAGAGTATTTCTGCTGTTATCTTGAAACGTCATATGTATTTCATGTGTTGAACTACCTCTCCAGAGGGTCTTCAAGTAACGACTGGGCTACAAGAAGATTAATAGGCTGAAAAGCCAGCTAACTTTGCGGTTACATGATGGCACATTCCCCTCCCTACAATTCCGGCATTTCACCGAGGTCAGAGAAAAGCTGTCACAGACAACGACATCATTTAGGGCTGTAACAAACAGCCCCCCCCCCCCCCCCCCCGACATAGCCATAAAAGTCAAACACACAAATTAAAAATAAAAATAAATAAAAATGGAGAGGGGGAGGTAAAAAAGCAAGGACTTGGTAACACTCATCTCCTTCAAAAGCATCAAATACCACCCGGGAAGTGGTACAGGGGATCCAAACACTTACAAGTCCAACTGAAATACTTTTACCAAAAATAAGAGACCCCCTGCCCGCATCTCACACACCCCTGCCCATGTCTTTCAGCTCATCCTCTGGGTTTTTTCCTCACCGAGATTTCCCCACTGGTGCCGATCAACTATCTTGAACCTCCTACCTCAGCACTTCTTACCCAAGTCCCGGCGGCCGGACCCCCCCCGGCACCCTCCGCAGCCCTCCCCTCAGGCGGGAGCGCTCCCCTGGGCGCATCCCCCTCCCCCGCCATGACCTCCCGCAGCCGCCCTGGCCCGCCCCGCTCACCGTTCCTCAGCTCGTGCTTCACGGTGAGGAGAGGCAGCTCCCCCTCCTCCGCCGGGCCCGAGGGTCCCTCCATGGTCTCGCAGGCGGGCGCTCCCGCGCCCGTGCCGCTGTGTGCGTGTGCGTGTGTGTGTGTGTGACCGCGGAGGCGGGGGTATGTCACCTGGCCCGAGGCGGGCTTTATTTTCCGGGGGCGCTCTGGGGTAGAGGGGCCATGCAGGCGCGCTGGGGCGGGGGGCGACGGTTCTCCCCTCCGCCTTGAAGGGGAAAAAAATAAAACCCCCACCACCCGCAACAAACAGTTGTTAAAATACAGGGAGGCACACGCACGTCGGCTTCCCTTCCCCGGCCCTCAGAGCCAGCCCATGTCCTTGCGGCTCCCCTCCCCCTTGCTCCGGCCGCCCTCCCCGCCCAACAGGCGAGAGCGGAGCCGCTCGGCACCCGGCCGAGCCCGGCGCGGCCCAGCCGGGATAGGCTGCGCGAGGCGGGAGGAGGGGGTGCCGGGAGGAGCAGCTCCTACTCGGGCTCTCGCACCCCCTCCCTCACCATGCCGAGCCCTCATTGGGCGAGCGAGCGCCCGCGAACCCCAGCGGCTGTTGGGCAGAGAGACGTTGCACGTACCTCCCCCGCCCTTCCGCCGAGCCGCGCGCTCCCCATTGGCTCAACGGCTGCGCTAACCGCTGGCTCCAACCCCCCGGTTCCCCCTCCCAATTCCTCTACTCCCTCGCCTTGTTTGTAAACATTCCCGCCCGCCTCTCCCACCCCGCCCCCGCGTGGGTTGCCTGGAGAAAAGGGAAGGCGCTGATTGAGCATTGCTACTGGCAATCACCCTGAGGGAGCGGCGGTGTCGGGTTAGGGGTTGGCCCCGTCATATGGGGATAGGAAGCGGTTGTGGGTGTCCCCCTTCGCAGTGATAGCAGGGGGCGGCTGAGCGGAGCTGTAGTTTGACGCGAGAGGACGCGACGGTGGCTGGGTGAGGGAGCAGGGTAGTCCCTCGCAGAGGGATGCGACGGGGCAAGGAGGAGTGAGGCACAGCTAAAGGGGTTGGGGAGTGTGCGTTCCGTGTTCCCGCTGAGCCTCCGCCTACCCGCACGGCGCAGGAGGTGTGTGCAGGCCCACAGCCGTGGCCTGTCCGTGCGGCTCGGCGCGGCTCGGCTCGGCCGCCTCCCTGGGCTGGGGCAGCTGCAGAGCTGCCGCTGTGAATATGGCACGTCGGTAGGTCCGTCTTTAGGCCAGAGCTCGGCAGCGGGGGACAGCGCCGCGGGTGTGCTGTTAGCGTTCAGCTGTCGCAGGCTCCAGGGCCACACAAGAACGGGGTTGTGGGCGGCAGGGCCCGGGACGGAGGGTGAGCGCAGGCCTCGAACTGAGCCACGCAGAGGGGGCTGGGGGGAGAGGCGAGACGCGTCGCCTCTGGCGCGGCCTGCGGCCTTCGCAGGGGCCGGGAGGCCCGGCGGCTCGGGGTGGGGAGCAGGCGGCATCCGCGGCCTGGCCTCGGGGTGGTGAGTGGGGCCGTCGCCTTGGGAGGGTGGAGGGTCTGAATTTTCTGGAAGGTAAACTAATCTTTATGATCGCTGAAGGGTCACGAAGCAGAGAGGCGCTTGGTTGGTTATTGGCGCAGGACGTGCTAGTTTGGGGTGTTCCTGCTTTGGTGTGTTGTGGGGCGGGAGTGGGAGAAGGCTCTGGGCAACTGTGCCCTTATACCCGACTCAAGTTGCACTGCTTAGGACGTTTACCTTTGGTCCCATTAGCTGCGTGGGACACACTATCCTCACAGCGTGTTTTGATTTCGTTTTTAAGGAAGATGTGATTTGAATCATCTCAGTTAAGCCTCTCAGACTCCTATGTTTTGGAAACAATCTGCCACGTCTAAAGCAGTCCACATTTCCTTAAGACATCACACAAGTCACTTCTCGCCATCTCTTACTTTACAGTAATTTCTGATTTGTTGCTTTTGAATGCTGTTTCTTCCTATCTTATGATACTGTATAGCAGGGTGCTAATTCACAATGCCATGTCACATACAGCAGCTACATTCATGCACTGATTCTTGTACATCAAACATTAAATAAAATGTCTTCTGTTAATCTTTTACTCACATTACAGCATTATATATTTGTGTGTGTGTTTGTACACACGTGTAACATGTACATATATACACAAATTTCAGTAGTTTCCTGTAGAGAGATTGGCTTGAACTATTTAAAGTTGGTAAGAGCTTTCTATTATAGAATTGGGTTTAGGGTGTTTTGGGGATTGATCTTCTTCACACACGAAGTAAAAATACTTTCCAGGGGTTTCAGACTACTCTCAGTAAAACTTTTGAAGATGTTTTCCATTAAGTAGTGCAAGTGTTCTGTTGAAGTATCTCCCCGTAGCATACAGTACACACATAATTTCACTGGAAGTGTTCATCCAAGCCTTTCTGACAGTGTTATGTCAAGACTAAATACAGAAAGTCTGATTAGAGATGTTTTCAAACTGAAAAATAATTGATTGCCTAGCTTTTGTCCCTTGATTTTAGAAGCCTATTACAGAGATTAATGTTACATCAGCATAATATTAAAATACAAAAGGGAAAATAATGAAAATATTAAAGTGATAAAGTTCATTGTTAAATATTTGTAACTAACGGCTCCTTTGTACACATAGTGGGAAGCAGCAGTTTTACTTTACAACTTTTTTTATTATTCTGTGTCCCAGATGTTACATTTTAGAGAGACTGGTACTGTATTTCATCCAGTGACTCTTACTAGCCTGCACTTTGGACTAATTGTCCCTGGCAGCTTCAGCAGAGAGAAACTGAAATTTGACTCCACTATGTTCCTTACTAGCACTCAGTGTGAGTGGAGCTGGCAGTGATTTCACAGTCCTTGCTAATTGTTTTGGTTCCAGATGTTCATAGCTTGACAGACTTTATATGCTTATTTGTCTTAGGCTGAAACCTCTTCGCTTAAATCTCAGCTAAAACAGCTATAACCCTAAAACATCAAACCAAGGTTAGTGATCCATTGTGGTAACTGCTGACTATGCATATAGCAAGATGATGGCTACCCTGTATATTTCAGTTTAAATTGTGACTGGGTGTGGAAAGTACAGTTGCATGAACTAGAAGTTCATTGTTAACACTGAGGAACCCACTGATTTTCTTGCGTCTTGGAAAGAGTAACTGGGCAACATGGTCGTCTCTCCAGTGTTAAAATGGCTTGTGCAGTGGGTGACATATGCAGAAAAGAGCAAACCAACCCTACTGAATGCTTGGAAAGGATCCCACCTTTTGACAGGCAAAAGAGCTATACTTGCACTCAAATACTAAACCACCTGTCAGTAGTCCATTAGTACAGGACTATGCTCAAGCTTTCATTTAAACTGAACTTTTGGGAGCAATGGAGAATTAAATTTGATTGCTTGATTTAAGAGTGGACCTACCTTCAGTGGAATGGTCTAGGCTAGTTTCATTACCTCTGTCACCTTTGTCTTTGAAGCAGTTATCACGTGGCTTTGTGGATGGTTGTAAAAGGATACAGTTTTGTCAGCCTTAAGAGTAGGTAGGATTTACAGGTAGGTGGAAACATACAAGCTACATCTGTACCAGAAAATAAAGAAGATTAGGACTTGTTCTTTAGCTGTCAGTGCAAGTGACATGACATAGCATGGCATCGCTTATATGTAGACAGCTAAATTCTTTCCCCTTCAAAACAGGGTGTCCTTTTCCATATTGCCTGCTAGATTTATATGGATTGCAGTGTGTTACTGAGTTATGCTAGCCCCCAACTTTTACAAAGGCATTGCCTGGGAGAGTACTAATCAGAGGCCCAACCATTCCGGAAAGCGTGCCAGCAGTCAGAATTATGGATAGTCATGTGCCAGCGCTCAAATTCTGCCTTTGTCCCATTTAAATCACTAACACACATGGTCACAGAGTCAGATGAGGGAGGAAATTTGGCTTGAGCCTGCAGCCAAAGCAGGCATGTGAAAATACAGCAGTGATGGGCTACAGACCCACAGGGAGTACAGAATGATCTGTAAAATATTCGTTTATAGTTTGTAGAAGTAAAACCACTCTTGTTATGTAAACTGTTCTGGAAGCACAGCTCTGAGTGCAATTTAGCTGACTGAAAACATTATTTGCATTTTAAATATTCATTTATGTGTGTGCTATGACACTAAAAAAAAATACTGTTTGTATGATGTGCCTTCAATAAATTACCTCTCCAATGAAAAGGAAAAATATTTTATGTAAAAAAGGATTTAATACTATGGGGTGATGCAGAGCCACTTTCATAGTGTAAATGTATTTTTATTTTTAAGTAGCATTTTCTTATTCATGTATATAATAAGAGCAACCTGACAGGTCAATCAACCAACAGTTCAGTGTTTGGGCTGAGTGTGTGCTGCAAGTTTTGGAACATGGAATAACAGAGTTCTAAAGATAGATGTCCCTGCTCTACCCCACAACACAACTGTTCAAAAATATGTGTATTTACTTGCCATTCCTAATTGTGAAGAGAGGGAGGAAAAAATGTTGTGGGAATTATCCACATGGAATGATATTATTGAACTTCAATTAAGAAAAAAGTGTCACAACATTTTCTTTCTAGCTCTAAAAGAAGTGGTGTGCCAAGCTGGTTTGAGGGCTGAGGTGAAATTGAAGTGCTCTGTGTAAAGACTTTGAGTGGAAAAGAGAGAGAGAAGAAAATGAGTGCTGTAGCTGCTTACTTCCAGGATGTAACTGCTTTACAGTATTGAGGTACTTGATTTACTTTCTTTCTGAAGGGGAGCGGCTTATGAAAAATGTAGTTTCCATGGGGCTTAAAGTTGGAGGTGTCTGGCGCTTCCTTATGGTCATTGAATTGTTACAGAAATAGGTGTTAGTTTCAAAGTACAAATGTTGCAAAGCCCAATGATACAAAATGTTCCCCTTAATCACTCCACAAAGAACGTTTGCCTAGCCGGGGAAAAAGAGGATCAAATTTTGGATAGCACAAAATGAATTTAAGGAAGAACTCCCTTTGAAAGACAGTCATGACATGAAACAGCTTTTGTGTGAGGTTTTAGTACAGTATTAGTTCTGGTTTCTAGTTTACATATGTTCTCTGTGTTTGGTTGTTTGTTGTTGTTTTTTTTTTTTTTAATCTGCAGTTGAATATTTTGTGCTTGGTAACTGTCAGGAAAGTAGACTGGGTAGGTAAATTTGCTGTTTAAAGCATTTTTGTATGAAATTGTTCTGGCCAAGAGTTTCGTCTGCCTAAATCCGCTTATGTCTTACCATGAAAGGAGAAGTTATGCTAAGCATCTAAGCCCAATAATTCTCTTAACAGAAGTGGTACAACTCTGTCAGGAAATGGATCATTTCTTGAAAGAGAGCATGTAAGTGAAGATGTAGTACTGATTCTAGGGTTACATCTTTGATTAAACCTAAGTCCTGTTTCAGTTACTATTAATTTCTTTGCTAAAAATGCATTTGTTTGTCTTTTCTTCAGTTACAGTAGTTACAACTAGTATTCCAGGCAGCACTGTCAAAAGTTTAATTGTTAAAAAGATACATAGCTATGTAAGACAAACAATGAAAATATTTGTTACATTACTCAGGTTTGGATGAGGAAAAGAATAGCTCCACTATCTATTAAAACAGAAATTGGAGTTTATTTCAATTTCTGATCTGCTTTAATACGTAAGTTAGCAGAGATGGAATTTTAGTTAATACAAAGAATTGACTTTTAGATCCTAATCCTCACAATAATTTGAAATGATTTTCAAATTTATTGGCAGAAACACAGAGGGCTGTTCTACATAATGGTATCATTAAACCTCTGAGTAATACTGGTTGCAGTGTAATTAAGCTCAAAATCCTTTTCAGAATACTCACATGTGAATCCTCATTATTTTGAAAATTGACTGTAAATGTTGGAGAAGGGGACTTTAGAAAGGAGAAGCTAATCAAGATGATCTGAAAGCTAGAAATGAGGAAATTAAAACTTTTAACTCAGCACAGAGACCATGAGTACATCTTGGTAGTTGCAGAAGCCATACATCTGCTTTCCACCCCTAAAGAAGGAAGCAAAAACATGAGGGAAAAAAGTGATCAAATGTCAGTTTAAAGGTATGCATTGTAGTTCTTAAAAAGAACCTATGGAAAAGGAAAAATAGTGCTGCATAAAATGAAAGCAGAAAGGCAGTTTTTGAAAAACATAAATGAAAACAAGTAAGTTTATTTCCACAACTGTTTTTCAACTGACATATTTAAAGATACTGCGTCTGTTAAATTACCATAGAGAAAAAAAACAAATTGTATAGTTATTGAATTTGAACCTACTCTTTTAAATTTAAAAAGATAAGATGCTCTCATGAATTGAAATTACATAAGAGAAAATCCTGACACATAGATAAATTGAGAAATATATTCCAGATTCAGATGACGTATCTCCTGGAGTTTGGGAGGAGCTTGGAGCTCCTCAGAAAAAATAAGAAAACTCCCATTCTTTGAAGTACTATATCAGGTGACTGGAAGGCACCTCTTAATATAATGTAATATGATACTATGTACTACAATAAGAAGTAATTTAATATAGGCAGCATTACAACTAAAAAGTTCTTTAAAAGGACAAGGAAAATGTTTTGACAAAAGTCTTGAAGTATTATCTTTCGTTTCAAAGAATAATAATAAAAAATTATAAAACCAGTAGATAAACATGATTCCATGAACACACACCAGATACAAATTCTTAAATTTTCATCCCATTCTGATTTATGAGATTGAGGATACAAACTAGGGTATATCTAGCTCAGTATCCTGTCTCCAGCACTGGCCAATAGCAGCCTTCTAGTGTCACAGCAAATTCGGGTAAGAAACTTCTGAGGTTTAACTGTGCAGTCGATGAATAAAGACCTACATTTGTTTCCTTTGACTTTGCCACTTCTAGTTTCGTCTGATGACCCATAATGATTTAGTTTTAAAAGAGAGTGAAGAATTGTTACCTTTTATCTCCTCCATGCTTTTGTTGGATCTGCCTCTTTGATAGGCAAAATCAGAATGTGAAGCAATAGTTCCCTCACCCCAGAATGTCTAGTGACGTTTGCTGTAGGTACAGGTTATGCAACAGGGGCTGCGATTCTTTGAGCTTTCAGTAATCCGTACACAGCCTAATTTCTTTCAGTTTTCTTAGGTAAAGAGCTTATAGGGGAAACATAGGGTTAGTTAGATGTTAGAAACCTCAGTTTTAGTACACCTGTTTTCTAGTGTAAAGTGTTTGATGTGCCAGTCTTTCAAGAGCAAATCAAAACCCCAGCTGGTCAGAAGAAATTTTGCACTTCTTTTGTAAATTCCTCAGGATTTGTGTTTCCTCTGAAGTGTTAGACTTCTATGCAAAGAAATGTCCCATTGAACAATTTTTCTTTGGCTGTCATTTATTCAGTCTAGCTAGGAGTGAGGTTTGGCATTCTCCTTACAACATGTCACATTCAAAGTTGTGTTTTCTGTTGTGGCTGCTGGTTACCATATTGATGGAGAACATTACAGCAGTGCAGATTATTGACATTTTGAATAACTCCATTAACTGAGCTACTTCAACCTCCTCAACCCCCAACATTTTCTGGGATTTAATGAAGATTAATACCACATCTCTCTCCAGCTTCAGAAGAATGCATTCCTATCCAACCAGGTTTTATTACACCAAATTCACCATATCATTCTAGAAACTCTGTAGTAACTGATTTGCTTCCCATTGGACTCAGTGTTCCAATGACTCTAGTGGGGAGTCAAATGAGGCAAACCCCTCAGATTCTTAGAATTACTTGTAATATGTAGAGAAGGTAGGGTGTGAATTCAACTTAATCATGCATTCTCTGAATAACATATATCTGCAACATGGCTTTACAATGTCTTCCCATCAAAAGATTTGGGTTTAGGTGGTCGTGAGTTGTTATGAGATGCTTTCCTTTATTTTCTTAAGTCTTTAGATAAATAAAATGGTTAAACTGTTCCACTGTGTGACAGTTTTTTTCTTTAGAAAGCTATGTGATTGAAGACAGTAGACAAGCATGAGCTACTGGTTTGGTTACACGAGACAAAATAATTGCTTTTGGATAACAAGTAATAAAGCAACAGAATTATGAATTGTTTGGCGTTGAACATGAATCTACTGCAGTCCTGGAGCACTACCCTTTGATGGATAGACAGAGAGGAGATGAAGGGTGTCATGGTTTAAAGGCAGCCAGCATCTAAGCCCCCCACAGCTGCTTGCTCACTCCACCCCCATCAGGACTGGGGAGAGAATCAGGAGAGTAGAAGTTGGAAAACAGATAAAGACGGCTCAATAGGTAAAGCAAAAGCTACACGTGCAAGCAAAGCAATGAATTCATTCGCCATGCCCCACTGGCGGGCAGGTGTTCAGCCACCTCCAAGACAGCAGGGCTCTATCACACATAACAGTTACTTGGGAAGACAAATGCAATCACTCTGAACATCCTTTGCTTCTTTCTTCTTCTCCCAGATTTTATTGCTGAGCATGAAATCCTGTGGCATGGAATATCCCTTTGGTCAGTTGGAGTCAGCTGTCCCAGCTGTGTCCCCTCCAAACTTCTTGTGTACTCCAAGCCCTCTTGCTGGTGTGGTGCTGTGAGAAGCCTTGACTCTGTGTAAAGCCTACTCGGCAGTAATTGAAGTGCCTCTGCATTGTCAACGCTGTTTTCAGCACAAATCTAAAACGTAGCCCCACACTAGCTACTGTAAAGAAAGTTAACTCTGTCCCACCTAAAATCACCACAAAGGGAATTTCTGCAAAAGAATATTACTCTTCCTACTTTTGACAAACGCAGAATATTAATCCCTTATTTAATCTTGTGCTTCAAGCCAGACCAGGATCATGCTTTCTGTTGCCTTTTATATACCCTTCTGACTGGAGACATCCTATGAAAGAGTAATTGTTCCTCCTCTAAAGCAGCAGTTGCCTAATCTTCCCAGTGCCTCCCTTTCTCTGCAGAAGTAAATGCCTTCTCACCCCACCCACACACCCCAAGAGAGCAGCCTTCTCCCCCACTCCCTGCCTCTGCTACAGTAGCAGCAACATTCATTTGTCTTCAGTTACAGAGTCAAGGATGCTATTGTCACAGCTGCAGGTAATGCTCCACATCTGCACATCATCACTCGTCTCTTCCTTTTAACGCTTTTACCTCTCTGCGTTTAAGCTTAACAGTGCGTCCTCTTATGCAGTTGAAGTTTTGGGCTACAATTCAATCTATTTTGGCTGTTTGGTTTTGGAAACTTTATTCCTGTTGAGTTTCTTAAAAGCGATCCATATAGAAATCATACAGTCTTATTAAAACAGCCTTGCCTAGAATAACAATAAACCCCAAACATCTAAGGAAATCTGCCTATCTTATTAATAATCTTAGTATCCTGTGTTCACAGAATGCTCATTGCTAATATTTAGCTAAGTACTGGAGGCTTACCTCTCATCTTTCCTGGTTATTTACTTGTCTTGCATCTACCTATTATTATTTACTCATGCAGTAAATACACCAGCAGTCAAGTTACTTACAATATTCGTAAGCTGTTTCAAAGAAGCCACAAATGTATTCTGATTTATTAAAAAAAAGATTTAATGAATTAATTCTAAATGTTATTACATGATATGTGGTACTGAGGTTATTTCAGCAGAAGTTTCAATCTATAACTGAAAACATATGCTTATGTTTTAGTTACAGGACAAGTGTTCAGTGCAGGTAAGAGATTACATCTCACTGCAGTAATCCTGAAGAGCCCTTCCTATATATTGGCATTTCTTGATGCTGAGCAATATACAGACCCAGAGCAAAAAACTGCCCCCAAAATTTCTCATTAATAGGCTACAATGAAAGCCCTTTGAGCACAACTGAAAACTGGGCAAACTTTGACTTCTTCACTGAAGCTGCTAATTACTATAATGGTAAACCACAACATGGTCAGAAATTAGTTGTCCATCAAAAATAAATGTCTATCAGGAGCAAAAAGGGCCATCTGTAAGCATGGTGTCCTCTCTATTCCTGTTTAAGATATTTGAGGTATGTGACTTCTGCAGAGCTTATGAACCCAAGGCCATTGAAGGTAGAGGCATTTCTGTTAATATTCTTAGCTATTTTTACTATACGTAGATTATATTCAAACAGTGCCCACTTAATACACTGGTTTGCGTATTTTCTTTTGTATACTTAGTAACCATGGAAAAGTCACATGCAAATCATTCTATTCTTTGAACTGTAAGATATTCTTTTTGGACTGTCTTTTATTCTGTTACGTTTATGCAGTCTTGAAATAACTCTTCAATGGAGAACAGTTTGCTTTATGTGCTCAACCATGGAATTAATGCACTTATGTTATATATATGTATGCACACACTTTTTTTTTGTTTTGCCTTGGGTTTGAAACCAAGTACTGATCACAAGAGTTTCCTTCTTCAAAGGGAGTGGAAAATATTCTGTAATAATGGGTCTGCTCAGAATGTTTGGGCTTAAAACTTTCCAGTAAACAGGAAAAAAAAAACAACAACCAAACCACCAAATGAAAAACTCCAAACATGTTTATTGTTTGATCAGGAGGACACAGATTTGCTGGTTTTTATAGAGAGTTTCATATTCTTTTATATGATTTCTGGTAAACTGTATTTTTGATGTCAAGCAGGGAAGTCTCACTTCTTTCCAGTCTTGTATTTTCATGCTCCAGTGAACTTGCATTATTTCTGACAATTTTCCCATGGACATGATGATTGCATATCTCATATATCTGCAGTTTGAAGTACTTAACAGATTCAAAATTAGCCTTGTATACCAAATTTCCATATCAAAGTTGGTTAATTTACAAAGACAAGTATTATGACAATAGAGATTTCTATAATGCAAATCTATCAGTAGAGAATGCTAATGATGGTCATTAGCTACCATCATCTTTTCACATATTTTAGTAGTAGTAACTATTTGTTTTTAATGGCAGTTTTCTTCTGCTAGATCAGTCTGTCTGGAAATCACACCAAGTTCTAGTAACTGATGCCTGTTCATCTTCCTTTTAGCTGCTTAAAATCCTCTCTTTCTGTAGTGAGAAACACCTTCAGCCTATGTTCAGATTGTAATGTGCTTCTGTCTTTGCATACTAAAAATACGCCAATAGGTATGATATAGCAATATACCATACAATATACCCTGCTCTGGATGATTTTTTTGTTTGTTTTTATAGATTTTTCTTGTTCTGTCCAGAAATTCTGATCCTAAATACTCGCAGTCCCAAAAACCTGTCTTCGTACTGATTAAAAGAGAAGCTACATAAATATTAAACTGTGTTTGAACCGGTCACTACTTTTTTTCCCTCACAATCCAAATCCCACACATTGACTAATCAATTTGAAACAAAACCCATAGCTTTTCACAGTTCAGTTTTAGCAAATGTGAATGCTCTATTTTAATTGTACATTTAGACTTAGAGCCCATAATGCAAGCTCCTGAGTACTTTTAATTTGTCTTGTATTTTTTCACTGCATATACTGTGTAGTCTGACCCTTCTCTGGGAGAAGACACTGCTGGTAACTGCTAATTAATTGTATTTGGAACACTCTTCTAAGATGCTTGTCTCAAAAAGATATATATTTATGGAATTAGGATGAAAGGAATGTCTGTGTTTGTAGATTGCATTCCAATATAATGATAGTTTAGTTGTATTTAAATATATTAGCTTTGGAACTGGCATCTTGATAAAGCAATCCATGCAAAGTTCTTGGTTTTTGTCTGGATAGACAGTTCCCCAAGTAAACTAGTTTAGGAGATAACTAGTGGAAACCATATGATATGCTGCAAACTGCAGTTATACGAGATAAAGTCCACTTGAGTATCAGTTTTTACATTAACCTCTACAAGCAAAGAAATCACCCTTAGCTCCAAAGTTCCTTAACCACAGGTCATGGAATACAGGAAGAATATCCCAGCTAAGCTTTTGTCAATGTCTGCTCTGAATTTAGGTGTGAAATTAGGTATGCATCTTCCTTAGGTATGCATTATTGACCACTATCAAAGTCAAGATACTGGGCTTGATGTAGCTGTAATCCTATTTTCTGGAGAATACTGTTGTAATAATATTTTGAATTATTTTTACTTTATTCGTGTATTAACCCATACCATAAAACTCTTAAGGCACTATGATGAAATGGAAAGTAAAAATCCATTTCAGAGAAGGAAGAAAATTCAGCCAGATTGAAACCTAATGCTCTAACAAGCAAAGAGTCTTTTCCTGTTTTAAAACAAAATAAAACAAAACTTAGCACACTATCTATACTTAGGATATGTAATAAGTGAAAAAAATCCAAGAACAAAAATGGTTATTCAAAACTTAGTATCTTAAAGCCCCCTTCTAGATAGGTTGAATACAGAATGTTAAGGTACATTATTGCAGTTATCTGTGTGGCATGTATATAGAAAACAGAGAAAAAAAGAAGAATCAGTAGTTGCTAAACAGACAAAAAAAAAAAGAAAATAGAGCTAAACCTTATTTCCAAACTGTATGGTTCATCGATACTAATTGTAACTTACTTTTATATCAAGGCTGTTCTCTTGTTCCATACATGTGCTTGAAAAAACATGTATATTGCTTATGTGCATTGCTTATATATTTTTCTGTGTTTAACTTTTCTGTCACATCTTTCTTTACTGTGTACTATATAATTTATCTTTATACAGTGTATGGCTTGTCTGCAAACACTTATGCAGATGAAGTACAATACAACAAATGTTTAAGCACTTTATCTGTCCTTGAACTCAAGAGGACTACTAATCTACTTATCCCTGTTACTCATGTTCATAGAAGTAGTAGAGGTTTGAGTCCTTAAGCTGTAAGCTTTGAGGCAGAGTTTTGTGCATATTATCTCAACCATATTTGGGGACAAAACCCTAAATAAATAAACAAGCACAATAGCTTAAATTTTGTTCTATTGCTTCTATATGAAATACGGGCTCAAATCTATATTAAAATGGAATTTTGGAAGTACAGCACAGACACACCAATCTCTGTAGCTTATTTATATTTAAAAAATATAAAATGTGATATAAAATGTGCAAGACACTTTTAGCCCTTACCTTCTTATTGTTTGGTAACAAAAATCAAAATGGTGATATTAACATCTCTTTCAAGGCAGCTAACTGATGCTGCAGCATTATGAGTCATCTCTTTAACACTGAGCTGGTTTTTTAAAAAATATATTTTAATACTGATAGAAGGTACGAGGGTGATAGGCCTACAGGTGCTACTCTATTTACCCACTGAACATAGAGAAAAGGAACAAAAGATCAGGATTAATTCTAGGAGCCAGAAAGGTGAACTGTGTATCTTTTTCAACATTTCGAGTTTGCTGAAACTGCACACAAAGGTAGCACTTTGAAATAGACTGTCTGCTATAACTGGGTTGAACACAGTAGTGTATTGTGTAAGCCACTGAACAGCCAACAGTATGACAGCATTTAGTCATCTGATACCTGATCTAGACTGTAAACAGAAACTTGTATGAGAAGTTCTTCACGTGACCTGTGTTAAGACTCAAGCCTAGCAGAGCTCCTAAACTTCTCCCTTGCACTTGCTGCACAGCCATGGTGCTGCTGTCACCAGTGGTGACACACTGAAGATACCATGACAGACTGACGGTATCAGAACCATCCACATGCTGTGGTTCTGGGCAACCTTATCTAGTTGAAGATGCCCTGCTCATTGCAGGAGTAGATGACCTTTGAAGGTTTCTTCCAACCCAAACTATTCTGTGAATCTACGATCTACACTTAAACTTGGAAGTTGCAGTGAGGTATTCTTGCAGAGCCTGCCACTGATTCACCTGCTTATCCAAATAACACTGCTTAAGCCAGTTCCATCAGGGAAATGATAAGTCAGTCCTTTTGAGCTGTTCACAGTACTTCTTGGTTTAAGACCTGAAGGAAGCAGAGGAACCATGAAAGTCAGCATCTCCATCACAGATATTTGTGGAGGCAAAGATGTTTGTTCCTAGTAGTGTTTGGAGAGGTGCAGTTTACTGGAGGTTCCCCAGACACATCCTACTCAGGCACGCACATTTCAAGGACACTATCTTTGTGTAAATGCATGGGCTGCATTTGCTTGCAGTTGCAGAACCGCTTGGTCAGGAGCAGTGGATGTAGTGATTTGGCACCTGCTTGCAGATGTGAATGCAAAGGAAATGGCATATTCTGGTGGAGCCTGAATGACCTGACAACAGGAGCATGGAACATTTTTTTCAGGAGCATGACACTATATTTGTGGTGTGTAGGGAGCAGAGCATCACTCAACTGCTTACCTCCAGATGGAATTCCTTGGGAGAATGGGCACCCTGTCAGCCCTATGACTATGCATGATGTGACTGGGTATAACCTAGGCGGTGACATACTTTCTTATCAAAATAAGCACCTGTTGCTGCTGCCTTGCAGTCAAAGCAGTGCAAGCCACTGGACTTCTGTCCTGTGGACTTCCACTTTCATAGTGCATGAATAAGACTGGGAAGAAAAAAAATATCTAACTTTAGGAGTTTTTACCCAGCCAGTACTCATCATCTCAGCTCCAATGCGCAGTACTCTGCTAACTGGCCAGTGCTGCTTCAGGGGGCAGGGGAGAGGCTGGCACTGGTGGCTTGTAGGCAAAGCCCTCCCTGCATCCTTTGTCTGTCTCACTGCCAGAAGAGGCCAAGATGGAGAACTGGTGGCTGGACCCAGCCCAAAGGATTGTGGAGCAATTCTAAAAATCTTCTGTAGCTCAGTGTAGATTGGAAAACTAAAAATACCACCCTCATGGGTTGTTTTCAGTTTGCTGAAGTTGAATAAGCACTTGTTATCTTATACGAAAACAACCTCTGGTGGATCATTTGCTGTCTCTCTTACTGCAGCTGGCCAATATTCTTGTCATCAGAGTGAAAGGCATGAAAGTGGCATTTTTAAATCTTGATAAAGGTCCTCATCACCTATTATGTGTATACCTTACCTTGCCAAAGGTGCATGTAAATGAGGTGGCTGTTCTAATGCTTGTTGATCATGTATTTTTGTAAGATGATGGAGCAGGGTATGCAGGTATTACAAGGGGTTGGAAGGGTGCATGAAGTTCTGAGGCCTCATTCTTTGCAGGACGAAAAAGCCTTAAGAACTGAGATATTGCATAAATTGTGCCCATGAAAGGGCAGGGCCCTGGTGTGAACTGTTCTCTAGTCTTTACCCACATTTCTCCATCTGAGTAGAAGTGTATTTTGTCCCAGAGCAGATGCTGAGTGTAAAATACTACAAATGCAGTGGTGGAAGTTCAGGGAGGCTGTGCAAGGCACGTCACACTAACATGCAGCCCTGTCTGAAACGTCTGCTTTAGAACTGGTAGTTGCTTTCTGTTATTTGTTCTTAATATACTGGGAGAAACTAAACGTTGTCTTTTTTGCATGTAAACAAGATTGCATCAAAGATACATTGATTCTATCATCAGTATCTCATCCTGACACAATCTGCAGGATCTTGAGCATAGGCTAGCTGCTTTACACAGCAGAGAAAAAACTAATAGAAACTAATTTAAATTTCTATTTGCAGCACTCATCTAAAGGTGCACAAACTTCAAAGGCAAATACACTGTATTTCAAATGTAAAGTCAAATCTTAATTTGCTGGTTGAGCTGCTGTCTGAAAACACACAAAGCACTTCCTTTTTGGAATGATACACAAAGCACTTCTGTGCTTTGAAATGATTCATAGCAGATGGGGAGAGAAAGAATCATTAATTGATTCTTCAAATAAAACATCACAAGTATAACAGAAAGACCTGGTTGGAAAATCAAAGTTTATGCTTTTCACAGAAGTTTCTTGGCAGAATTTCAAATCAGTTTGATGATTAAACAGCAGGACATTTTACACCATGTTTACGTTAACAAACCTCTCTAACCATATTCACACTAGGGCAAGGCATAGTACACAAAGGGTTTGTTAGATTATAATTAGTTTAGATTAGTTTCCATTATCTATCAGTAAAGGCAGCCTGTGGGCTGGCTCATGTTTCAAGTTACCCTGCTGTTCCTGTTAGAGCAGCAGTAGCTTTGGGTAAGTGACAGCATCTAAAAAAATATGCTCAGCAGTGTTAGGTAGTGACCCCTGCACTTTTTTGGCCTATGAACCTGTGCATGCCACCACCCATTGTCATTATCAAACTTTAAACTGAACTAGGACAAAAGTGATATAAACAATGTAAGACTGTGTTTTGTAAGAGTCTTTTGGCTCCTTACAAGCAAGTCTCTATGATTCCACTTCGAAAAGTCATGGCATTAAACCAGATTCTTATTAGTTTATCAGTACCACTGGAGAAACAGACCTGCAATCTGTGACATCAGAAACTGGTATTAGCTACTTTGCAGTCTTCAAACCAACTTGTTACTCTTATCATGAGTATTTTTTACAGGCTGTTTATTCTCAGATGATTTTTTTTTAATACCAGAGAAATATGTAGGTTTAGTTTTAGTTCATGATTTTTTCTTGACATGTAAAGGTAAAGCAGTCACCCTGAAATTTCTGAAGGGTGTTTTAATCCTTTTGTGTTGTTATATAATTTTTGATTCACTTTTATCTGGTGTGGTTTAGCACAGCATTATGGACACACCCACTGCATCTCAAAGTATAATCTTTCTGACACTTAAATGACATTTTTCCATTTCTTGGATAATGAATAATTTACAACGTGGGCCTGTAAAGAATCTATGTTCATTTTTAAATATCTATGAAATTTACAGGTTCACTTTTCCATTTTGAAAACTCTAGGGTAACACAAAGCATTTCACTTATTGCACTTCCTTCTTTTTCTCTAAAGAGACTATGCTCTGCAGATTGTAAAAATGCTTTATAAACTATAGCTCAATTGACAATTTAATGTAAAGATGCATAACTTTCAAGGCTAATTGGTGGTTGCACTGTAAAAATTTGAGGAAATTATTAGAAAAACTATGCTTAATCCAAGCCTATCTGTAATATTAAGAGGAGATATATCTCTCTATCTACATATACAGATATTGAGGTTCAGAGGAGTCTGCATCTTACAAGGTAGGAAACTGCATTTATTGTATTTTATGATTTCTAAAGTTAGATTATTTTGTCTCAGACAGAGAACAGGAAAAGCTCATTTAAGACTGAAATCTGAGACAGTTCAAGGTACAATTGAGAGATACGAGAAGTATATAAATGAAAAAGAGCTAGTGGGAGAAGAGAAGGCATCCAAACTCCCACATTGCCAGAGTATGCAGTCAGACAAACCAAGGAAGCAAGCCCAACAAAGGCATGTCCAGCTTGGAGTTATGGAGGCCTGAGCTCAGGGAGGGAAAAGACAGAGACAGAGGCATACTGTAGACAAAGAGGAAGGAAACAAGGAGTAGCTTGGGACATACAAAGAATAGAGTTGTGCAAAGAGGTTACTATGTCCAGCATCAAGTTGTCTAAAAGATAAGGCAACCTCTTTGTAAAATCTTGTCTGCACCTGCATTTTCCTTGCTTCATGTTGGATTGCATTTGGTAAAGGTGCCTGGTATTGGTCACTTTTTCCAAGCATTACTGTTGAATATTCAATTCTTACCTCACAGTAGCTAACTTTGTTACCAGACAAGGCTTAAAGATAGAAATTCCTGAATCTCTAAGTGATATGACAGGCAAGGGAACGCCTCTTGAGAGCAGCAGGATTTTTAACATGATAAAGTAACATTCCTCTCAACATGCCTTTTTCCTACCATGAGTTGTGAGAAACAGCATATTTGTTACAATCCATTACAAAGATGAGGCTTAGAACCAGTTCCATTGCAATCACCTCAGCAAAGATCAGCACCTCATTGCACACAGTCACCCATATTCAACTAGTGTGCCAAGAACAGCATGTAGAAATGGTTAATAACTTACAGCTTCACATAGTGACCACTGATCACAATTTTGGAATAAAAAAATATTCACCCTACAAATCTGGCCTTCCTAAAAATTGCTTTTGTCTAGGTAATGCGGTATTTTGCAGATCAGCTGTGCCAAATTTATCAGGTATTGTGTATTGGCTTAGCTCTACTGGAGTAATGCTGCACATACATACTAAATGAAGATGTCACCTAAGAATTTTACATCAGTTATTAAATCCAGGCCCAAGATCTGTTTAGAACTTTGCCAAAGCTGATACATACCTATACTTCCTGACCGCCACTTTGATAGAAAGAAAAGTTTTTTTCTGAATGTATATATATCTTTCTACTATTATGCCATTTCAATACAATATTGTTTCTAACAAACTGGTTCATCGTTCTGAAGTTCTGATGTGACACATGCCATACCACCAACACCATCTGATCACCCAGCTCCTTACTCTGTTTTTACAGATATCGTCCTTCTCTTTCCAGCTTTGAAGTTTCATTACCCTTGTTAAGATCCGGAAGTGCACCTCAGGATGTGGTAGTGCCCACTAACCAATAGTGGGTAAGTGCCATCTTGATGTGTCGGATGGCAAGGGATTTTAATATTTATTAAGTTCAGTGTGTAAAACTCAAGTTACATGTAAAATACATTGAATCTTCATGTAAACCTCTAAAAAGAAAAGCGTTTATTGTGATTCTAATGTGAAACCAAATATTTAAGAAAAGGTTCTTTGAGAGTGATCATGACACTTCAATGCTGTGAAGCTTTACAATATTGGTTGTTGGTATTGTAAGCCAGGGAGTCTGATGTGAGCAGCATGACTTAGAACATGGGTTCTTTCAGATAGTAAATTACCTGATTTTCAAAACTGGTTACCCAGGACTGTGTCAGTCTCCTTTAGAGTTTCATTCCATTAAAGACAACCCAGACTAGAAAGCCAAATCTTAAGGGACACTACATAGGATGGCCTCAGGCATGACAGCTGTCTCATAAGCTCTGTCAGCATTTTCTCCTTATGTCACTTATCCTGCACCCTGTCTTTATCTGCATCATGATTCAACATACCCCCATGAGATAACGTTATCTGAAACTATCTTGGAACAAAATTAAAGGGATTGAAAAAGCTCTGCCAGGCAGTAGATCCTCATAACTGATGAACAGCTGTACCAGACTGTTTAGTTAGAGTGCTGCTTGAGGGCCCCATGAAGCCAGTGTGAACATTTCATTGTGCATCCTGATAGGACAAAGTGAAAAAGATACTGTAAGACTTTAGTTATCTTGGTACTTCTCTCTCGTTATGGAATGATGACTCCAACAATTTTCCAGGAGTTCCTAGAGATGACTGGGGAATCCAAACTGACACTCCTCAGCTTATGGAAATAACATACTGCATAGAAACTAGCCATTCCTGAGGAAGTCAGATAGGAAGAGCTGTAGTTTTACTATTGTCGTGGTTTAAGTGCAGTCAGTAACCCACACAGCCTGCTCGCTCACTCCCCCCTTTTCTCCACACCCCCCCCCCCGCCCCCCACCACTCACGGAGGGACAGGGAGAATCAAAAGAATGTAACTCCCACGGGTTGAGATAAGAGCAGTTCAGTAACCAAGGTATAACACAGATCACTGCTGCTACCACCAATAATAATAAGGGGAATAACAAGGGAAGAGAATATAGCCTCATATATTTTGGGAATAAAACGCTTATTTTTACTGTTGAGTCTCATGCCACTTGTTTCATCCATAAGCTTATGTATGTTGAAGTCTTAAAGAAAGGGGTTATTCTTCTCTATCACAGGAGCTAGAGTAAAATCATCTCTTCCACTCCATCTGGGAACCTGCTCACCAGAGACTGAATCTGCAGCTTTCATGGGATGATCAGCTTTGACCTTTGTTCTCATCTTCAATTCACACACTCGTTCCTGCAGAGCTGAGGTAGGTTCTCCATCCCACTTTCTCATGTCTTCTCTGTGATCCCACAGGTAAAACCATAGGGTGGCCCATGGCGTATACCTTCTGTATCTTCTCTCTCGAACAGTAGGGTGCCTTTTGTTAATAGCTGAGACGTGTGTTGGTACACGTGAGGAGCTGGATAGATCAGATAGATCGTCTCTCAATTGTTTGAGGTCCTGGGACAGTTTTTGCACAGCTGAGGTGATGAAAGGGGTGAGATTGTCTTCAAACTCTCGGAGTTTATGAACCATTTCATCCACTGTTAGTGGTACTATGTCATTCCAAGTTCCTGTTGCCAATGAATGGGCATAGGATGACGGTGCATTCCGTGTAAGTTTTCGCCACATGGGTTGTGTACATTCAACTTCGTCTGGGTCTATGGGTATATCCCCGTTATTCAGCTTGATGTGATAGATCATCTCTACGATGGCTGATTCCCTCAGAGACTGGATGCCTTTGTCTAAAGTAGTCCACTTGGCCAAACAACTCGTAACATCGTCCTTGTACGGAAACCTTTCTTTCACAGCTGCCAAGAGCCACTTCCAAAGGCTGAGGGACTTTTTCTCTCTTGCAATTGCTTTGTCAAATCCCCCTTCTCTAGCAAGTGATCCCAGCTGCTTGGCTTCGGTACCTTCTAGTTCGTGACCATCGGCCCCATTGTCCCAGCATCAGAGAAACCAGGTGGTGATGTGCTCCCCTGGTTGACGGCTAAAATCTTTTTGCATATTCTGTAGCTTGGTTGAGGTCCCCATTTTCAAGAAGGGGAAAATGGATGACCCAGGAAATTAGACCAGTCTTACTTCTGTGCCTGGCAAAATCTTGGAGCAAATTCTCCTGGAAGGCATGCTAAGGCACATGAAAAACAGCAAGGTGCTTGGTGACAGCCAGCATGGCTTCACTAAGGGGAAATCCTGCCTGACCAATTTGGTGGCCTTCTATGATGGGGCTACAGAACTGATGGACAGGGGTAGAGCAGTTGATGTCATCTACCTGGACTTGTGTAAAGCGTTCAACACTGTCCCACACAACATCCTTGTCTCTAAATTGGAGAGACATCAATTTGATGGATGGACCACTCGGTGGATAAAGAACTGGCTGGATGGCCACACACAAAGAGTTGTGGTCAATGGCTCAATGTCCAGCTGGAGACCAGTAACGAGTGGTGTCCCTCAGGGATTGGTGTTGGGACCGGTCTTGTTCAAAATCTTCGTCACTGACATGGACAGTGGGATTGAGTGCGCCCTCAGCAAGTTTGCCAATGACACCAAGCTGTGTGGTTTGGTTGATACGCTGGAGGGAAGGAATGCCATCCAGAGGGACCTTGACATGCTTGTGAGGTGGGCTGATGCCAACCTTATGAAGTTTAACCATGCCAAGTGCAAGGTCCTACACCTGGGTTGGAGCAATCCCAGGCACAGCTACAGGTTGGGCAGAGAAGAGATTCAGAGCAGCCCTGTGGAGGACTTGGGGGTGTTGGTTGATGAGAAAATGAACATGAGGTAGGAGTGTTCGCTTGCAGCCCAGAAAGCCAACTGTATCCTGGGCTGCATCAAAAGGAGCGTGACCAGCAGGTCGAAGGAGGTGATCCTGCCCCTCTACTCTGCTCTTGTGAGACCTCACCTGGAGTACTGTGTGCAGTTCTGGTGTCCTCAACATGGAAAGGACATGGAACTGTTGGAACAAATCCAGAGGAGGGCCACGAGGATGATCAGGGGACTGGAGCACCTCCCATGTGAAGACAGGCTGAGGAAGTTGGGGCTGTTCAGCCTGGAGGAGAGAAGGCTGTGTGGAGACCTCATAGCAGCCTTCCAGTATCTGAAGGGGGCCTATAGGAATGCTGGGGTGGGACTCTTCATTAGGGACTGTAGTGTTAGGACAAGGGGTAATGGGTTAAAACTTAAACAGGGGAAGTTTAGATTGGATATAAGGAGGAAGTTTTTTACTGTACGGGTGATGAGGCACTGGAATAGGTTGCCCAGGGAGGTTGTGAATGCTCCATCCCTCGTGAGTTCCAAGGCCAGAGCCTTGGGTGGCGTGGTTTGGACACAGCCTTGGGTGGCATGATTTAGTGGGGTGTGTCCTGGCCTATGGCAGGGGGGTTGGAACTAGATGATCTAAAGGTCCTTTCCAACCCTAACTATTCTATGATTCTATGATTCTTCTTCACCATGTGATGATGACTCCTGATCAGATACTGTCCCGGGTGGTGAGTACATTGTTTCTTCATCTTGCTTCATCTTTCTTGCCTCTTTTTTGCTTTTCCTCTTGTGTACAAGGGCAACCAATATTGGTATGAACTGTCCTCTGGTTTAGCTGCAGTGATTATCACTGTGGTTTGAGTAGTGATTGTACTTGTCGCCGGGGGTGGTGTAGCTGCTGCACTTGGAGGTGGAGTAGCTGTGCTGTCTACTGCAGTCCTAGTTTGAGTAGCTGCTGTACTTGTCGCTGGAGTAGCTGCGCTGTCTGTTGCTGCCAAAGTTTGGGTAGCTACTGTACTTGTTGCTGGGGATGGTGTAGCTGCTGTTGCTGGGGATGGTGTAGCTGCTGTGCTTGGAGCTGGAGTAGCTGCATTGTCTGTTGCTCTGCCCTCAGATCCAGGGATATTTTTTTCCTTTTGAAGGTGCTGGGTAGTATTGGACAAGGCTCTGTAAGCATAGGCCAAGCCCCAGCACGTGGCCATGATTTGTCCCTCTCTGGTATGACCATGACAACACACCTCATTTAAGTGTTTTACTGATTTGTCTGGATTTTGCACTTGTTCGGTGGTGAAATTCTAAAGCACTGGAGGGGCCCACTGACCTAGATACTTGCCCATACTATCCCATGCACCCTGCCACTCATGGCTGTCCAGACTTGGGGAAAATCTCTTGGTCCTCCTATATAGTTGTCTAACCCCAGACAAGGCCCAAACCAGACTCTGCTCAACTCTTGAGATCAGGTGAAATGGTAAAACACACTCTTTATTGCATGCCAACATGGTGATCCCCATCACAATCAGCAAACAGGTCTCAAGGGTATTTAAAGTCCATTCAAAACCTTCAAAACTCTCAAACGATGCTGTAAATGATGGGGGGGGGGGGGGGGGGGGGCTGGGAGGGTAAGAGAATGTCTCCTTCACAGGTTGACCACTCCAGAAGGAGAAAAAAGATGTGTAAGTGCTAAGCACTTCTGTTATATACCTCCCAAAGTATAAAGGTGGTGACCACACTGGGAACATAAGCCAGATCAGTTTCACGATCAATGATTCTATTGTATTACAAGTCATTATCATAAAGTACAATGAGACAAGAACCTTAGCCCAAGCCCCCCACCTGATAAACACTAACACAGCAAATAATGGCTGTAAGTAAGGTATGTGCTGAAACTGTGAGATCAGGAACAACAACTTTGAGAGCCAATAAATCAGCATTGTGAAGAGTGACTATTAATCCAAAACAATGAGTGCTTATCATAAATACAATTATGATACACTCTGATGGTCAGATCTGTCATTATCTCAACCCTTTGTGGCCCTTGTTGGGTGCCGAAAAGAACTGTTTAAGTTCTGTGCTGGTTTAAGGTTTAAGTGCAATCAGTAACCAACACAGTCCGCTCACTCACTCCCCCCCCCCCCCCCCCTTCCACTCCTGGAGGGACGGGAAGGAGAATGGAAAGAATGTAACTCCCAGGGGTTGAGATAAGAACAGCCCAGTAACTAAGGTATAACACAAATCACTGCTGCTACCACCAATAATAATAATGATAAGGGAAATAAGGAATACAATACCACCCATCAATACCCAGCGCAGTGAAATAGCCCTTCCGGGTAACTCTTAGTTACATCCTGGGCATGACGTGCTGTGGCATGGAATACCTCTTTGGCTAGTTTAGGTCAGGTGTCCTGTTTCTGCTTCCCCCTGTCTTCCCCTCCTCCCTGGCAGAGCGTGAGACTCAGAAAGTCCTTGGTCAGACTAAACATTTGAGCAATAACTAAAAACATCGGTGTTATCAGTGCTGTTCCCAGGCCGAAAGTCAAAAACACAGCCCTGCACCAGCTACTAAGAAGGAGAAAAATGACTGCTACTGAACAACCCAGGACAACTATAAACATCTATCAGTTTTTATCATCTATCTAAATTTAGCACCTAATAAGGAAAAACAGCAGCAGCATCCATCACTGATACTGTATAACAAATAGAGAGGTCTAAAGTTAGAATGTTAATCTTACTGGATTTTCCCTGTAGTTTAGTAAAATCTCCACTGGAACTTCAGTGATATCAAATGGTCATAAGGTGAGTTTTATTTCTCATCTGAAAGAAATAAATCAGTCGGCTTTCATACAGAGTTAATGTTTAAATTACTCACTTCTTAACCAGTCACCAGCAACATATGTTGCTTTGCAGCTAGGGGCTAGGTTCACAAATAGGAGCTACAAGCCCAAGTGTTTTTGTAAGGTACTTACAGCCAACATTTTGGTATTACTGACATTCACAGTCCTGTAGCTTGGTATCTTTAAAGTGTGTGTTTGAAATTGTGTATGATTTTATAATGCAGATTTTTTTGTGTGCCACATACAGAGTGATAATGTAAAAGCAGAAAAGATGGAAAGAGTTAGAGAGTAGTTAAGTTAATGTTCATAAAAAAAAAAATCAGACTGATTTCTTTTGGTTGACAGTGTTGTACAAAGATTTCAGAATTACGAATAAATACAAAACCTACTCTATATTTCAGTGCACCAAACTTAACCTCTCAGAATTCTGCAGGCTTTGGGAAAAAATTTGGATGTCTTTGGATACTTTACGATGAGAGTATAATTTCAGTCAAAACATATCACTGCTCTTACTTGAAATTAAGGAATGAATTGCTCAGAATGAAATGTTTCACTTATATTCTGCTTCACTGTCAGAGTGAAACTGTACTATCACAGAGTGCAAAATCTGTGCGCCTTTAACAGAAAACTTAACTTTTGCTAGAAGGTTGTAACTTCTTATTGTACATTAACTTACTGGCACCTTTTAAAAAAAGCAGCACAGCTTCTATCATATGTATTACTTCTTGTGAACAACATCAAGAATGGCCTCTTCTGAATTAAAGAAAAACTTGGAGGTTGGTAATTTGATTATTTGGAGGAGAAGTTCAGTTTCTTTATTTAGAAGTAACTAAGGTTAAAATCATAAGCAGCCAAGTTATTTTACCTTGAGCTATGTTTTACTTTTTCCTTATAGTGATGTAATAAGCCCTTTTTAGTTATTAGATAGTTGAGGTTGAGGGAAAAACTTTGTGTGAACTTTGACCAGATTGAAGAAAAAAATATCTTTAATCTCCAAAAGACGTAAAAAAAGATTCAGATATTGATTGTAATTAGGGTACTTATCTCTGTTCCTACTCCAAATTATATGACAAGTGACTTGAATGTCTATACATCTGCTTTCCCAGCGGAAGAATAGCCAAGGGAGTATTCATTTCTACATAATTAGTATTTGAAAAGTATAATACATGTGGAACATATTAAAATGACATTTTCTGAGTATAGTTCTCTCTTTAATGCAAGGTTGCATTGTTAATTGTCTAAAAGCATTTTGAACAGGGAAGTAATATTACAGATTATAGCTTGGTAGGTTAATCCATTTGTGCTTTTGCAATTTTAAGTTTACAGTGAACTTTGGAAAAGTGAATACTCTAGGAAATGAATATTTATCAGGGAGGAAATAAATCTGTTTCTTACATTACAGGCCAGCAAAATTTTGCATTTTGTCCCAAATGCTACACTACTCTGGCTAATTTATTGAAAAATTCAGTTTGTATTTAGTAATAAAATGTCAGCAAAATAGCCTTTTGACTATGATCTGCCTTTTGGACTATAATTTAGAATTTCCTAGTGAGAAGACTTTTGGTGGAGCCAAGGAGGAAACTTAAGCTAAGTTCTCTAACAAATCAGAATTTAAAATGTAAATAAATAAATATGCCTTGTGTTTAAATTTATGATTATCTTTTTCCTGTTAAGGCTGAAGAAATGTTTTTGACAGGAGGCTTGAAATCTCTTCTTCCCCATGCACTAAGACGAGTAATTCGATGCAATAGACTCAATATTAGGAATACTTCTGGAATAGCAGAGGGTAGGTAAACCTAACAGCTCTAAGTGCAAAAGTGACTTAATTTTATATTGAAAGTTTTGTGGTTTCATTTTTGTTTGTAAGGGAATGTAGGAATATCAAAAGCACTGAAGTAAAACAGAAGAAAATGTCAAGTTGACTTACTTACATTCTTAAGTCACTTGGGTGTTTCTGAAGTCACATTGTAAGCACCTGACACTGTTCTTATATCATAAAGCTATGTCAGAGAAAATATATCCTCTTACCTGTGTAAAGTACATGGACTTTGTTTTCAGTGCTTGCAGAGCATCATCGCTCAGCTCCCAGTTAGGTCACTGAGAAATTATGACTGCAGAAAATATTTGAGAAATCATTAACCAACTCTAGCTTTTCTTGCTTGTGTTGTTAGCACATTGTTAGGAATATATACTATGTTCCTCACAGAGACCTTGCTTTACTTAGTGCATCAGATAGACTTTGGGGAAGAATTAGAGACCTATAGTTACAGAACTTTTTTTCTGCTTCAGTTGTTGAAGTTTGAAATTCCTAACTCGGCAAGACTGGGAATTAAAAGGGGGAGGGAAAAATAGTTTTATACTCAGACAACTGAATGCATTCTGGAAAATAGGTATCTCTGTTGCCTCTCATAGCTCAACTTGTACAGAAGCAGAGAAGTTTCTGTCAAGTTCGGATTAACTTTACAATATAACTTAACTGAAAACACTGTAGCAATTAGCTGATCAACAAAGCTGTGTGCAGTAGCATTAGTGTAACATAAAAACATTAAGGATGATTTTATAGAATCATTTCATGAGTCTTGAAATTATGGATTTCTTTTCCATCACTACACAAGTTGAAGAATACTATTGGAAAACATGTTACAATGTTTGTAATTTTATATATATATAATATTATGTATATTAATACCTGCATTTTGCCCCAACTGTATTTTTAAGTGCATTTATTGCTGTGATAGTTTTAACATTTGAAAAAAGTATTGTTTACATACAGAACAAATTCAGACTTCTAGCCATGAGCACACAGTTCCATTATGCAAAGACTAAAAAAACCCTAGGGTAATTGGAATTTCTTAGAATCCTTGAAATTGTCTTATGTTGCTGGCTGATATACAAGTAAAATGATTATTTCTTACTGCTCTTATTCACCAAAGAAATTAAAAGCTCTTTCTAAATTTCTCTAAACTGGAACATGAATGTATTGAATTAATGCTTGGGTTGATCAGCATGTCCAGGTCCGCATATTGCTTGTGAATATATTCATAATGACAGATACATAATGCAAGTGTATACCAAAGGAGAAGGGGAAAAAATAAGGGTAGTTAACAGAAAGAGCAATAAAGTTCTCAAAGAGTCATAACAAAGTTTCCCAGGTTTATAGAATACCTGAAAGTTACCTGCAGATTCGGTCTATCACCTGTGACTAGCATTTTAAATTCAGTATTGTTTGAATTGAATGCACTGACTAAACCCAGAATTTTAAGAATTAATATCACCAGCAAAGTAGAAAGTGCGTATGAATTTCACAGGGAATGAAGTTGAGGGGTAACTGAATGTAGTATTTTATTCAGCAGTAAATTTAGTTTTTTGTTTTGTTTTTTTTTAAAGTGTTTCTGTATTTAGCAAGAAACTATTTCTGTATTTAGTAACTTTTGATAGTAATAAAGTGAATTTTTGTGCTGACTGCTCCCAAGAGAGCAGTTTGTGGGCACATTCAGTATGCAAATACAGGCTTACCTCAGCCTTTGCTTTGCATTTTTCCATCAGGAATACAGATTTATCTTTTGATTTTCTGTTAGCTTTGGTCAAGAGTAAGATTTGGCTGGTTTTCTGAAGCCTTTTAAGGCAGATCATTGATTTCAGCTAAATGACTGCCTCTTGGATGGAAGACTACTGCATTATTTAGGGAAAATTAGACCACCTATGCAGCCTTTTACTGTCCTGTCTGATATCTTGTCAAGACAGAATCAATACAGGAGTTAGAGATTGTTAATTGGTGGTTTTATACGCCACACAGTAGTTGTACTCCAAATTTCCTTTCTGTATTCGAACAGCTAATACCTACATGGTATTTGTATTTACTACTGTTCAGAAAGTAAGTTTTTGCTAAGTAAATGTGAGCTTTCTTCAGTGATACTCACTGCAAAGTGTTAATGTCTTTAGAAGAGATCTCATGGTAGTAGTTAGCAACCTTGCAAACCAAAGCTGATTCTAAGTGAAGAAAGTGTAGCAGTTCAGTTCAATTTAGGTTTTTTAATTAGAAATAATGGAAACAATTGAGATTCAGGGAAACAAGCAAGAGTTTATTCCTGAGCTGTAATTATGTCTGTTAAATTTCAGCCCATGATTCCATAGCCAGCAAACTTTAAAGAATGGGCTACATAACATCATAGGCCTCATAGCAGCCTTCCAGTATCTCAAGGGGGCCTACAAGGATGTCAGATAGGAAGGTCTATTCATCAGGGACTGTAGTGATCAGACAAGTGGTAATAGGTTCAAACTTAAACAGGGGAGATTTAAGTTGGATAGAAGGAATAAGTTCTTTACTGTGAGAGTGGTGAGGTACAGGAATAGGCTGCCCAAGGAAGTGGTGAATGCTCCATCCCTGGCAGTGTTCAAGGCCAGGTTAGAGAGGGCCTTGAGCAACCTGGTCTAATGTGATGTGTCCCTGCCCATGGAAGGGGGTTAGAACTGGATGATCTTAAGGTCCTTTCAAACACTAACTATTCTATGACTTTGTGAAGATACCAGGAGTTTACTGTTGGATTGGCTGTTATTGAAAAAAAAAAAAATGCTGAAAGTGTGGTATGCAATAGCCTTTCTTTGGCTCTATGATAACATTTGCAAAGTAAAGCATTTTCCTATAGAATACTAATTTTTCAGGTTATGTAATAAATTGTGTTTATATATAAATTAATAAAAACATTTATTAAAGTAATTACGCTGTCTTCATATTCTAGTATGACTTCACATACAGAGTGAATAGCTATGATTTTAAAAACATTCCATAAAGTTAATGTAATTACAGAATTTTGAATAAAAAAAAAAATCTTTCAGGTATTTTTTATAGGCCATCTAAGGGAATCTATACAAAAAAGTTACTGTTTCACAAACAAAAAGCTGAATTAATAATCAGTCATTCCTACCTTCCACAATTTCAGGCTACAAACAGGCCAATGTTCTGATTTTGCACAAGTCCCTGGCTGATGACTTTGAGAAGTTTTGCCATGCAAATGAGGGACCCCTACCACTACTGTACAGAAGTAAACCAGGTGATTGGAAATGTCCTTCCCTGAGTAGTGATTCTGATATCAGGTAACTACAGACCAACTCTGCTTGTCAAACTTCCGCAGTGAATGCTAGTGGTGGTCAGGAGGGTTTCAGGGAACAGCCAGCTTACAGCGTTCTACATTTTGAACAAGTTTCTTGGCTTTATATATTTGAAGGAAAACTATGCATGAGTATAACAGATTGTTTTGTTCTTGAGAAACAGGTTATGATAACTGAAAGTATTACAGGTATTTCTCTAATGCAAAAGTGAAATTTTGTCTAATTTCTAAACATTTTTCAGTCTGAGCCAGCAGAATTAAATACTAGGGGTTTACCTTTGTTTTATTTAGTAGTAATGCAGGCATGGTGACTGCAATGCTATTTGTAGAGTCTCTGAAATTTGAAAGATGTACTCTTAAGTGTAGTAATAAACACTAAAAGCAAGATATAAAACAGCTCCTTAATTTTTGAAGCCCTGAAAAAAAGGTACATATAAGGGACATTTACCTATGAAACCTAAAAATTATCAAACTAACATGTTCCAGTTACTGGCTTGTTTTTGCGCAGAATAAGGTGTTTGTGTTTATTTCATGTGTTTGTTTCATTGTTACTCGGGAAGAAAATAAATGGATAAAGTAGGCTGTATCTTGTGGTTTGATACTGGGTTAATATCAATTCAAACAATTCACCTTGTTTTCAAAAAGTATGATAAAGCTATGATAACTTCTTGTTTCACTAGAACTGACTGCCTACAGTACAGAAGATATGAGCATGGAGTCTGTACTGGATCACTGAAAAGCCTGGGGGAGTATTCTGAACAACTTAAGAACATGGTGACCTTTTATTTAGGCTGCAGCTTCTCTTTTGAAAAAGCAGTCCAAAATGCTGGCATTCCTGTAAGAAATGTTGAGCAGAAATGTAATGTAAGCATGTATACGGTAAGTATATGAAGACACACAGTCTTTCTTGTGACTTTGCCTGGTTTTGTCTGCATTCACATTACGTGCATATACCTCTTGCTCAAAATCAGAACATTTTTTTCTATCTGCATGGTAATATTAGTTATATGCTAGTGCTGAGTGCTTTAAAATACAGGGTAAAATATACCTAGCTTCAGTTCAGTGCTTTTCTCAGCTTCCTGCAAAGGCAGTCTGCTTTCTTATTCGTTTATGGTGACAAAGTTTTTCCTGTGTGCTGTGGATTCTGTTTGGATTTCATTTGGATTCTGTTCTGGTTTGCCTTCTCTGTTTCAATTGATGGCCTGTGCACTATTCTGACCATGCCATTATGCATGGCTTCCTCTCCATACCAGCTCCAGCTTGCAAGAGGAATATTCCTTTTATGACCCATGGCAGTAGCAGTTTCTTCTGCACGTATGACAGCCACATTTCAGATTTTTCCTGGACAGTAGAGCCTTTAAACTGCATATTTGCTATGTACTGAGACCTCTGGGACAGATGTTCCCAGAGACTTGAGGTATCTTCCATAGCACTGAAAACTATAACTGTGCTCAGAGAGTTGATAGTGCAGATTTTAATGTTGTCAGATGTCCTAGAATAATTCTGGCTCCAGTAAGTAGGCTCTTTAATATTAAAAATGCTTAAGTACACACCTGCATGTCTTTTTCATTTAGTTCAGATGCTTTTCTATTAGACAGTAGTTACTGTTGTTTTCAGTATTAGTATCACAATCTTTTTGCTGTATTCCTAGTGAACATGAAGGCACAAATCTGTTTCATACATGAGTTCTACCAAGCTTAAAGAAAAGATACAACTATGTATCTGCTTATAAAATTTCAGAATTAGGAAAATTTTATAGTTTGTAGCACATCAATACTGTGAAGAATTGTACAGTATGTTTCTTCAATGAAAGGTAGGGTTTTTATAATAAATATTGTTAATGAACATTTGCTATACAACTCTAGATGTCCACATATCTTGTTTATGTTCAGATGCAGCTTAGATATCTGACATTTTGATCTGAAAAACTGGACTGCTTTATTTCTGAATAGGAAGGGTTCTTCAGCATCTCAGTCAGTGACGATGATGATGATTCCACAGAACCTCTCTAGAGGCACAGAAGATTTTATCTGTGAAACTGGCATGCTGCTTCTGTAGACGTGGGTACTGCCAGCAGCAGAAGTTCCCAACCCTTGCATGTTGCAGAGCACTGTAGCTCCCTGAATTCAAATATAGAGGGTATATTCAGACCAAGTAGATTTGTTGCTGTGTGATACTTAATAGCTTTTTCCCTTTCTGTATAGAGAGCACACCATTGTTTTCTGACTATTCAGAATATACTGAGCTCACCACACTATATGCTGCATGTACCAAAGTGAGAAAGGCATAATGCTGAAAATTCTTGTGATCTGTATGAAGAAGCTCATATAGAGGATGGAATGCTTCACTTCTGCACTGCTGGATCTTAAAAAGAAAAATTAAAAAAGGATACTAAGAAATTACTTTTTTTAAAGGATTTAAAATGAAAGTTAGTATGTGGCCTTTTTAAACTCAAGCACAAAGACGTTTCAGACTTATTTCTTCTAATATTTTAATAATAATAATACTTTAACATTCCTTGGATCTTTTTAATCTGCTAGACAGCTGTGCCTTGCTACAGTGTTTCTACTTTTTGCTGCAACTTAGTAGTCACAATGAGACCTATTCCTGAGAGCAAGTTGGAAGCAGCTGTATTAGCCACATCTGAATTAAAAGAAGCCCATGGAGCACCAATTCACATGGGTGACCCTGGTCAGTGCTTTTTATTCTTCACTCTACGTGCCCTTTACTGTGCATAAAAATGGAGGGGGGAACTTTACTGTGCATAAAAATGGAGGGGGGAACCATGGGAAGTGGTCGGACTGAAGCACGTGCGCCAGTGAATTTATTATGTGTTAATCTTTTGTAATGGTCAAAACCTTTTTTCTCTCCCCTCACATAGGAGTGGGGGGAAAGAAAAAAAAAAGAGTAAAAAAAAAAGTATAAAAAAGTGTTGAACAAGCTGATTTCTTCGCTAAAAGATAGCTGTCTGATGTAGATAAACTAAGTTATATGGCAGGGGTGGTTTTGGTGAAGAAGTGTAATTGCATTTTCTAAAATGTATGCAGTTTCATTTATATGTGAATACTTTCTTGCTGTCAAAGATTGCAGTGACAGGATAGCAATGATTGACAGCATGGGGAGAAGTATGTGTGGATACATTCTGTGTCTTAGTGGATGACTGTGAAAGTAAATACTGCATTATTTTTTTAACCACTGTTATAGGGTACATTGAACACAACAGACAGAATAAATAACAGTATGATAAGAATGGATTTTTTAAAAAGCAGCTCAAACAAGTGTAGACCTGTTCTTTGCAAAGGAAAACAGGAAAAAAACAAAACAAAACAAAAATCATAAATCAGGAGGCTGTTTGGAAAAGAACAAAACCAAACGTGTAAGATGAAGACAATTCTAGAGAAGACAGTGGTATATTAAAGCATATGAAGAATTTAAAACCACAGGAAGATAGCAAGTGCTTAGAGTGATCCAGGATATTACAAGTGGGTGTTCGAATAAAGCAAAAGACAATTTAGTGAAAGCTGGGTAAGAGTGAGATGTAGTTATCTAACCCAGAGAAGTAAAGAGCAGTTGCTTATTTCTCTAGCTAAAGAATGTAGGAAGCTAAAGCAGTAGAAAATGTATTCTAAGATGAACCAGTTTTGCATTGCAGTCATTTATTCTTGTTTGCCAGTGTTATGAATATAGTTATTCTGTTGATAGGGAAGCTTTATAATCTCTTGAAGACTCGGTATGTGTGTCTAGCTTGTATTTTATTGCAGAAATAAAGTGAATACATTTTTACTGTTGTCATCAAGTACAAAAAGGGTAAACAAGTCAGCTCAGGTTCTGGGGACACTCAAAGGCCAACTATGCCACTTCGGTGGGACTTGCCACTGTTGCAGTCCTAGCTCAGTGTCATTGAACAGTGTCTGGGGTCCACCCCACCAGCTTTGCAGTAATACTGCTTACTGAAATCTCTCACAATTTCATTTTTTATCAATTTCAGATCTGTTGGGAATACAAGATCTTTCCAAACCAGACTATGGAGATCCAGTTCACCTTCACCCTGGTGATATTTCAGTGTTTTGGGCCTGTGGAGTAACAGGAGTAGAAGCAATCATCAACTGTAGTATGTGATATGTTTGGAGACTCTTTTTAAATTACTCTTTAATTTCTTTTTCTTTTCTGAATGAGTTGGCTGATTACCAGGCTTGATTTTAGAGTGAGCTACTCCTCTCCTACTCCCCCACCCAACAAAAAACATCTTTGGCAGGACTATTTTCCATTGCAAAATACAGGTCTACCGTAAAGGAAGTTCTTGCTGGAATTTCATCACTTTGTTTCAGTATTTTAAAGCAGACATGTAAAGCTCTGGCAGCACCAAAACATCTTTTTTAAAAAACATTATTGAAAACTAGAAGTCCAAAGGCATTAATTTTTAAGCTTCTTCCTTTTAAAATATTTTTATTGCATTGTAGTAAAATAATAATAAGGGGAAAAGAAAAAAAGATGCAGCCAGAAATCTTTCCAAAATATTGTCAAGGGCTAGCAAATCAATTGACCTAGAAACAAGTTCATAATTATGTCATGAAGAATTTTGAGCTTTTCAGTTTTGTAAATGTGACACACTTTGCATAACTGAAGCTTTGTCCTCTACACAGAGCTGTCCTGCACTTTGACCTGCATTTGTAACAGGCATAAGCACAAAGGGCAAAAAAAGAAACTAAACTGTAGTGACAGCATTTTATACTGCATTAAATCACTAGTGTGGAATGAAATCTCATATTTCAGTTCTTACTGAAAAAGAAGCTTTATAATCATAGGCAGTATAATTGGAAGAGCCTTGGGAGGTCATCTGCTTTGTCCTTCTCTCCTTGCAGGGGAAGAGGAGAAAAAAATTGCCAACTTCTCTACAATCTGTTGTCCAAGACAGGTGTCTATCTTACCTTTGCCTGGAACTTTCGTTTATTTCTCCATTTTCTATATTAAAAACAGTTGTCATTAACACACTCCAAGAACTTTTGGGACAGTTGGTATCTAGCTGTGCTCCCTTCTGAGCTAGGTAGTTAAAATTCTGCCCTATCAGCAGTACCCATACTTTAGATAAATCTGCTAGTTTCTCACAAAAAATATTGTCTACTCACATGGTTTAATGAAGTATATTAAACCTCAATAACCATATCATCCCATTCCCCCCCCTTCCCTCCCCAGCCACTGCTTTTAAATTACTAGCCATAGACTCCCAACAAATCTAGCACAAACCAAGTACATATCTACTTATTAAAGAAATATTTCCTCCCTTTTCACCACCCTAACAAACTAAGGCTTTGCTTGTTAAAGTAAACCAGTTGTGATTTATCCAACAACATACCAACTTTGCCAAATCAAGTACAATTTAGATCAAGACTTCTGGAATTAGTAAACAAATTAGGCAGCAAATATGTTCAGCCTAGGGACCTTCTATGTTGTGAGCTGTAGATAAACTTATTTTTCCCCAGGGTTTTAGATGCTACTGTAATTCCATTTCATAAGGCTTGTTGGTCACCTTTTGTCATTATTCCTTGGGTGGCAAGACACCGTGCAGAGATTATAGTCCGCATTATCTTAATCTGGTAAAAGAACTACTCCTAGCCAGCAGGCAGTAGTTGAAATATCACTTTACAAGGACATTTAGTGGTACAAGAGAGACACTATAGCCTTCAGCAGCACTCTAGAACCTGGAAAATTAATTTATTCTTACAGAAACAGTATGACCAACACACTGTGCAAACTTAAACATTAACTTGTTCTTCTTTCATAGAATCATTAATTTAAGTTTTTTCACCCATTTTAGGAGCTCCACTAGCTTTTACTCATTCTCCTGGCTGCATGTTCATTACTGACCTAAAGAATGACAATGTCACATTCAGATCATCAAGAGAAGTCCCACAAGTTCACTGCATTTCTCAAGATCCTCTGCATTATAGTATTGTGTCAGCAGAAGCAGCTCAAAAGATAAAGACTCTAGAGACCCTAATTGGAATAGATCCAGGTAAAAACAAAACCTCTCTTTGTTTAATGGATTTGCTATGCGGTAGGTATGACCTACCCTGCGTTTTTTAATATTCACAAAGTTCAAGAACACAGTAAGAATCTAAATGCAGTTTTAAGATTTTAAAATTCTTTGTGGAATACAGTGAGTTAATATAGCTAGGTCATACATTTTCTGTTACTATGCTAAATATCAGAGTCTGGACAAAACTATTCAACTTTATGGGTAATAAAGTATTTGATCTTGATGACTGTGTACTCTCAAAGTACACAAAAGGATCAATGTTTACAGCAGACTGGAGAGCACACAGGGCATAAGAACTCTTACTGAATAAAACCAAAATTGGCATGTAAAATACTGGACACCTCAGCATGCTTGTTATAGCTACACAGGTATTCACTGTTGAGCGAATAGCATGTCTCTTTATATACATTTATGACTACTGTGCTCCTACCAGAAAATTCTAGTAGTTGCATGGGTTTTCAAACACTCCTCTCGAATGGTGGAATTACATCAAGCTTTGCTAACATATTCATCACTGAGCTGTCACACGATGGGCTAAAAGGACCTGTTCACCACAGAAGGCTGAGAAGTAGGGCTGCTTGTGCACACAAGGAAGATGAGAGGGAAATAAGTGCAAACTGAATAGCACAGCCATTCCCAAAATACACACTGAATTAGCCCCTCTGTCTGCTGTAAATTTTGATCTCAGTTTCCCATAAATTTTCTGAAATCCTCTGTAGGCAGTAGTGGAAAACAGCTTACGCCCAGCTCAGCTCTCCCAAGCTCTGGGTTTGGGCTGTGTGCATATGTTTGGGTCTGTTTATTTTTACTCAAAAGGCCTCTCCTTTTCCCACTCTTTGGAGTTCAGCTTGGCACAATGCCGTGCTCTGCAGAAATACAGGGCCTAACATAAGAGTTAGCTCATTTTATTGCTAAAGGAGAGTAGATACTTTATTTTAGTTAATATACCCCACTTCTCAGAGATTAATATTCTCTCTTTCTGTTGCTTAAGTTTTGTTCAGAACATTTTTGTTCCCACTATCTGTATATCTTCTGTATGTTACTGAGGAGGAACAGAGGAAGAAATGGCAAAGGAGAAATTGAGGGCAAAAAAAGGAAAGTGCAGGGGGGCAGAAGGAGAATGGTGAGAAAGATGAAGATTTAAGGAGGCTATGTGAGGCAGTGAGGACTTACCCCTCACTATCAGCCCATAAATACCAGCACATTGTGCTGGTATTCTTGGTTTTCAGGAGTGCTAGCAAATCGAAAGGACTGTGTTGTGAACTTGAGTTTCTGAGTACCAGGGAAAAGAGAAGGGATACAAAGTGTTTGAACAATGGAAAGACACACACAGACAACACAGCATTGCCTCTTTAGGAACCAAGCCATGAGAAGAGAGATATCTGTTAATATCCATCTGTTTCTCAAGGTCATATAACATGGTTCTCTACTACATGAAGGGTTACAAGATCTTTTAACAGTCACCTAGATACCACTATATTAACTGAGCTTACAACTTTCAATGTCTCTGAAACCTTGCTTGTCTATTTTCATTAATAATTTCATTAAGTGGAATTTATTAGGAAATTAGCTCTTCCCTAAGTGGATAGAGTTAAATAGAGACAAAGGACCAGCTTACTCATATAAAGTCTGTATCAAAACTTCTGTAAAGTCTGGGATACTTCAGTTCCAATCCAGCTTCAGTAGCTAGACATGGAATATTGTGATTGTCACCACAGGTCAGAGGAAAGCAAAGGGCCAAAGGAAAGGAAACAACATGCAATAAGCTCTCAGAAAAGCTATTTACACCAGTACCTAGAAATGCTAGGTATAGTAATTTTCAAAATCCAGTTAACTGGAATTCTTAACCTGGAAGCAGAGACCATTATCTTCATTACTCATATCCCACACCTTCCTAGGTTTCCTGAGGAAATTACCCTAATTCCTGCCTTGACCAGAGGCTTTTCTTTTTTTTATTAACCCATTTTATGTTATTAAAGTATGCAGGTTCACTTAGGCAGAAACTTCAAAAGCCAGATGATATACTGAAGTGTACTGCTCTGTTTTAAAACAATTCTGTAGGAGACCGGGGTATAATTCATCTGCACCGCCAGGATGAGCTGCTGAAGGCTTGCCTGTCCATCTCCCATGCTCAGTCTGTGCTGATAACAACTGGATTTCCTACCCACTTCACTTACGAGCCACCGGAAGAGAATGACGGGCCCCCAGGAGCCCTTGCTATTGCAGCTATATTGCAGGCCTTGCAGAAAGAGGTTGCCATAGTAACAGATCAGAGAGCCATGAATCTGAATAAAAAGATTATTGAAGAGGCTGTTCAACTAGGTAAGACACACACCTTTTCAGTTTTTAGCTTGCCAAGTTGAGCCAAGGTTTGCTTCAGTTAATGTCACTGTCACTTATATAGCATTTTTCCCCCCAGAAAATGAACCAGAGTTCATCCTCTAAGCTCTGATCAGCACTGCTACATGACATCCTGTTAAACTAGCTGGTATCAAGTTAATGCTTATATGTCTGGGTACTGATTCTGGATGTCTTAACTTTGTAGACCTGTTTTGTGTTGCAGCGTTCCATTTACAAATACTAACATCCAAATGATTTTATTTCAAGGTAAGGAGGCAGGGATCTTATCAGGAACTGTGTAAAGAGTCTGAGTCCTTACTATTCTCACTATTCTACTTTCTTTTTTTTTAAGTTACTAAAAAATTAAAAACCAAACCAAACCAAAAACCCCAGGACCATCTAGTATCTTAATTGTATTTGGTTTTCCTGTAGGAATCCTGAAGAGACCTGTCCCTCTATTGAGTTATCAAAGCAAAAGTGCCGATTCAGCTTTAACATTTTTGTGTGAAAATGGGAATCCTAGAAGACCTAGGTATGTGTATTAAGAATGGGTCACACCCCTACTGTGTCAAGTTATAAGAAAATAATGACCATGATCTAAGAAGGTGTAATGGTTACAAGTAAATCCTTAACAGCTGGACAAAAAAGGAAACGATACTTCATATATCAATAGCTCTTTTCCTTGGAAAAACTTCTAAAAGCATTTCAGCTTTAATTCCATATATAAACACACACACCCACTATGTAATTTTACCAGTTTTCAAATCAGTCAGAAAGTCAGAAAGGGGAAATACTACTTCTAAGTTTGTGAAAGAACTGGGAAGAGAGCTGTGGAGCATGTTCACTTTCTAGAGCTTTGGCTCAAGTCTGACAACTGGGGAATCTGATCTCATTTAGTGTCATGTGTTTGTAATAGCATGAAGGTGATCATCTTATTGTTTTTAGGCAGCCAAAAACAAAATTACAGATGTATGCAAGCACTTCTCAACATTGATTTGAACTGTTTGCATATACATTATTGAGTATACAACATTAGGCAAAAATTCAAAAGTATATGAAGTGTGTGATTAGGCTCTTAATGCACTGGAAAATTTGATAAGTAGCTGTATGCACATTTCATAACTTAGCAGGCAAATTCCATCCCCTTTAAGTAGGCATATGTTGCTCATTTTTATTCATCTTTCCTAGTAAAGCATTTTAATGTAGTTGCCTTCAGTTGATTCTGAAGCCTTTCACCCTGGTATTTGATTCATCAACACATTCAATTCCTGTTTTTTTCCACAGGTTAGTGTATAATTGTATGCTGTAATAGTATGCATGATATGGTCTTCATTTTTTATATTTTGTTTTTTAAATGTTGCTTATAGCTATGCATAATCTAATTACAGTTTCTATTTCATTTGATCCCACGGTCCCCAAAAGCTAAAGCATTTCTTTAAAGCAGACAACCAGTTTAAAGTCTCTGAATCACTGTAGATGCCTGCACACAAGAACATTTGATAATTCAGGAGAACTGGTAAACTCTTGATGGTAAAATTGGAGAAACAGAATTCTAACATACAGTAGCAGAACTGAGTACTAAAATTCTGTTTAAAACCTAGGGCATCTGCAGTACATCTATTTTTGTAACTAGCGAAGTAGCCACAGACTTAATGAAAAATCCCACAAATCTGAAGACCCAAACCAAAAAACTCCTTAACTAGAAACAAATGAACATTTGCCAAGAAATTCACTGTAAGCAGAGACTATATTTGCACTAACATTACTTCAGAGGCTATATTTGCACCAACATTACTTCGCCAGTGTCTTGTTTTCTTTACAAACACTTACAGAGGCTATTGTCTTACAAGATATTATGTATTTTAACATGAAACAGCAAGGCCAGATGGCTGACCCCAAGGATTGCTGGTTAGGAAGGTTTCAAGAGCTTCTCCATTTCTTGGTGGTAAATATGGCTTGAGGGAGTTTCACTAAAGCTATAAAGAAACTATACAAACATTTGAAAATAACAGAACTACACTCAGAAATAGCAAAACAGGACCTAACTTTTACTTTGGATCCCAAATGGTCGAAAAGCGGAACAAAGCAGAGCAGGAGGAACAACCAACAGAAGGCTTTGTGATGTGAAAATCAGAACATTGACTCCTCTCTGTTTTTTCACTTGTCTCTAACCAGATTTGATCACCTGATAGCAATAGAGCGTGCTGGGATGGCTGCTGATGGCAATTATTACAATGCCAGGAAAGTTAACATTAAACATCTTGTGGATCCCATAGATGAACTATTTTTAGCTGCCCAAACCCTCCCAGGAGTCACAACAACAGGTATGTGTGAGTTTGTGTTATATTCTGAGAAACAAGAGAAGCATGAACCAGGAACTCTTACTGGAAGTGAAGGGGAACAGGAGTCAGGTGCTGAATAACTGCTTGCAGGCTACAGCTGTTTGTTGTGGTTGAATTTAAAGAGATCGTTGCTGGAGAGAAATTGTAAGTTTCTATTGAAAGGATCTCACAGCCACAAAAAAGGAGTTGATTTCAAAGTTATTTAAGGATAAAACCCAAGTCCAGATGAGTGTACTATCTACATGTCACTGTGCGTATATATGCTTCTCTAAGTGTAAGTTTTGGCACTGATTTTATTCTGTATTTTATGCATGAAAGACAGCACAGAAAGAAAATTACTGTTGAATTGAAACACTACATATTAAAATATTATAGTTATTTTTATGATTGTTATACCTGTGTTGAAACAGCAGTCTGGATAGAATCTGATTTATTTTGCCTTTAGCATTCTCTTAAGCATGGATTTCATATCTGCATCTAGTATGATAGTGCCTTCTCTAATAAAATGTATGTATACAGTAATAATCTTTACATTGTCTTTCTTGCCAAAACTACATTAGCATTGACTAATATGTCTAATAAGAATGCTTTTGTCGACATGGTGCTCCTCTTTTTTGTCAATAGTCCTTTTTTTCCTGAAAACTTACCTGTATCCGGTTTTGATCAAGGTATATAGATGAAGTTTTGTACAATGTTTTTGTACAATCAAACGTTTCCTGCTGCGCTGCTGGGAGATACATAATCTATATAAATACTAGAAACAAAATTAGAAGGATCACAAAATTAGAGCTAAGTACCCATGCCAGGCTGATTTCAGTCACGAAAGAACATGTCTGCTGATCTGGCTTTTATTCTTCTTGTAGTGCTGTGGACTCACTCTTAAGCATTACCAAAAGCACGGGTACTTTGACTTCTCAGTTTTGGTGTTTTTCAAGCAGGGGCTCCTGCAGAGATAATGCATAGTCTGCTTTCACTGGTTTGGAATAATCTAAAAGCTGTACCACAGAAGAGTTCACTGTTTTTGTTTGGTTGTTGGGGTTTTTTTATTACCTTAAAACTGGCAATCTATTTTATTTAGATTTAATTCAATTTTTTTCCTATTCCCAGTGAGTAACTTTCAGCATTTCAAAAGTAGCACTTTAGATGGCACACTATTGGCCATCTCAGCAAACAAGGTGAAGATTGACTGAATAAGGATACAAAAAACTCTTTCATAAAGATGTTTAGAAAAAAGCCTCAGGGTGTTATCAGCTGCATTTAATTTCAGTTCTTGTCCCCGATTTTAGATGGTTGATACAAGGATTTCTGCATCACATATATGACATCACATCCTAATTCCTTTAATAATACCTTAACCTTTTAAAATATCCCAGAGCAGGTCAAAGTATATTATTGATTTCGCAACGTTTTGAGTGTTATGCAGGTTGGGAATTTGAATCTGTTCATCAGAATTTAGTTTGTTTTAAACATTCTCTGAATATTCAAATATACTAAGAAGTGTCATTAATTAAAAATACCACCAGCCTTTGAATAATAAGAGAAGAAGCAGTTATCTAGATTCAGTGTGTCCCACCGCTGTGAATTTTCTCTAGAGATGTCTGCATAGAAAATGATTTAACATGTCATAGTCTTCAAAAGATAATGAAAGTATCTGCTCTGATCTCCCATGAAATACGTGTACGTATTTCTGTGCTGGAGAGCTAATTGACTGTCTATAGAAAAATAATGTAGTTGTTTCTTGGATTGTCTGTTATCCAGTTAACATTTCTTATTTGCCTATCACACTAACTTTTTGTGTCTGTTTTTAAATTTGATTACAATTTTTGGGATGGCTATTGAATTTTTTCAAGGTATTCCTCCAAAGCCTACCTTTACAAGCCATCAGTCTGGGCTGTGGCCTTTGCATCTTGTCTCTCATTACTAAAGTTAATGTATTGCTACTAATTATGATATCAGGCTACCTTTGACTTTCTTCATGGTCAATAGGAATTTGAAGGCGTATGTCTAGATCCAAAATAAAATGCAAATACTGTACAGCATTAGGGCAGAGTACTTAGATAAGTTTAGATACTGGAAGAGGATACTAAAAAGATGAAGTTTAAAGCCTACAAAAGTCTTTATATAGTGTGCTCAGTGGCAAGACATGCTATGTTAGTAGGTGGAGAGAGAAATATTAGAAGGTTGATGCTGATTAATTGCTGCCAAGTTTTGGATTTAAAACAGTACCTGTGTTTAAAAAAAGCATCTGATCTAGGAGTCTGACCACAGACAAATCATGAACAATGCCCACAATTGTATGGGTACCGATATGAAAAGCCATAGTAAGCAGCAACCTTCAGGCATGTACAAAATAAGGCATGAAAGGCTGAGGTTGGGAAGACTCATTTTCCACAAAAGACTGGAATAAAAGATTAGGAGATGTCACCGAAACCACATGCTATTTTGTTCAGCTGTCACACAACTGACATAGCTATATGCTATTTATATAGGAGCTAATGAAAAGCTTTCCAAAGTACTGCATGGAAAAAAAAGCAGTTACACGTTTCTCTTTCATACAAATGATTTTTAGCAGAGAAGACTGACATTTCCTGGATTTTTCATGAATGTAGTTTCAGAAACCAATGTAGTCATGAAAACTTGTGTGGAAGATAGACAGAACTATTTTTCCTCTTCCTGGAAAGCGCTCAGGCCTTTAGGAGAAGAGGGTTCATCTTGTCTATTTTCAGCCATCTATATTTAAGATATTTGCCTTGGGGTGAGATGAACCGAATGTTTGAAGGGTCTGTTTCTCTCTGCTGACTTTAAAAGAAGTCTAAGTGACTGGCTCATACGTAGAGATGGCTATATTTTGTCAGGTGAATCTCACTCTGGAAATCTGCAGTAGAACATAGTCCTCTGCCAATGTGTAGAAGAATAAGAAGACAAATGGTACAGGAAGATATTTGGTGTGGTGTTCCTTTCCTCCCAGTGTAATGCTAATGGGATACATCTATAGCAGTAGCTCTACCAACTGCATAACCATCCTGGTGACAGGACTTCCACAAAGACAAGAAAAAACAAAGCAAGGCTAATACAAAAAAAACCCTGAGCAGTGGATTAGTATTTTTGAGTTAAACTGTTGATAATCTTCAAAGGACAGTAGTTCATTTGAGCCTTTTAAAAGAATACTAAGAGCAAAATTTTGGATTTTGAATATGAGGAAAATTAGAATATGTGGGTTCATTCAAAACCCGTACTGCAGTACAGCAGTAACTACAATATGTATATACGAGGTACATGATTATGTCATTACCTATTTGAAAAGTACTACCAGCAAACAGATTTTAGAAATTCCAACACCAAAAGTGAACAGAAAAGAAAAAAAATTAGCTGTTCCATGGCAAATCCTTTCATGTTAGTGATGTGTCACTCAGTTATGCTTCCCTTAACTATACAGAATTAAGGATTTAAATAAAAAATGCTGCTAAGAAATAACTTTGAATTTCACTTAAAGAAGGAATTTGCTACAGACTTATGTGAGATATTTATGCATGTTAAATTTATCATTTTCAGGGCTTGAAGTGTAAATTACAAATACTGCAATTTCTCTCCTGTAACACATGCTATGCATTAGAGCCCAGTCACATTTCAAATTCAAATACGTTGCAGGGAGGACTTGGAGCTCTTCACTGTTCTGTTTCACAGACATTAACCAGGGTTTTTCTGTAAATTCTTCAAACTTGAGAAGATGCCATTTATCCTAAGAGGTGAAAGAGAAACATTAATTGCCATTTAAGTGGATGTTTTGAGTTGTTCTTTTTATACATCGTGTTTTTACTCAACCAACAAAAATCAAGTTCCCACACCCTGAATATAAAACACTTAAAAAAACCCTCCAACAAACAAACCAAAAGAACCACCTAGCAATTTTTTTTTCATAAATTACTAGGAAAAATGAAAGCAGTAATAGTACACAGGGTTGGGTCTTTGTACTCTCTGACACAATGATAGTGATTGGTGTAGAAGAGATTGCCAGGGCACAAAGTTCTACTTCTGCCGAAGTTCTTATGTATATTTTTGCTTATGTTTCTGCAATAATTGCCACTTTTACTCTTTTTTTTTTTTTTTTAATTAAAGCTTGTAACAAGCTGAAGTTTCCCATGCTTGCTTTATTGTAGAAGAGCAGGCTAACTTCTCAGGTTAATTTTAGATTTATTTTCTAATTGTCTAATGTCCTTCTGATAATGCATTATATAGAACTCTCATTTAAGGCCTTCCAGAGATAAAGTTTACTGTCTTAATTCTGCCTGCAGTTCATGAACAGTTTATAATTTTGATTTCTTTTGCATGCACGAGTGCAGCATACATCTCATTTATATACTTACAGGTTTGCATGTGATAGGTATTGTGCCTTCAGCCATTTCATTCACTCTTCTGGTTTTAGACACTTTTGTTGAAAAAGGATAAAACAAGCTACAAACTGCCACAGCAGCTCTGCGGGAGACACTGGGTGCTTTCTGTGTGGATTGTTATTTATGCTGGGTTCATACTCATTTGGTCTTCTCTTTTAATAAAGGTGTTGGAGATGGAGGAAATGAATTAGGGATGGGCAAAATAAAAGATGCTGTAAAGAAGCACATAAAAAATGGAGATGTTATAGCTTGTGATGTTGAAGCTGATTTTACTATTGTAGCTGGTAAGTGATCTTTTGGGGGGAATGGGAGATTTGCTAATGTTTGAGAATAGAACTGACATCTGTCTTTCCAACTAACTTGTACTGGCCTTTTCTTTGTGTAACCAAGTCATCCCTGGCAAACAAATCTGTCTCCATGTTATGTCAATTTTCTGAAGCAACTACAGCTCCAGGAGGACTAACTGAAATTGAAGATGTTCCCTGAAGAAAGTGAATTTAATTGGAAATATCTGGGCAAATCCTGAATATTCTTGAAAAAGTCACACCTGAAATAAAACAACAAGGAGGACTGCAGGGAATTAAAATGTGTATGCACATAGGAATTTTCAGTATAATTGATGAGCTTCTGTGGCTCTGACCCTAAGTCAGTCATATTGCTCTTATCTATGGTGGCTGTTTTGGCAATTCTGATGGTTTTTACTTTGAAAGTAACTGTCACACCCAGGTCCTTCAAAGGGAAGTGAGAGCTTGGACACGTTTAAGCACAGAAAACTAAATGCACTAAACCAAATTTCACAAGAATTCTTGCATCTCTGGAAAAGGTTAGCAGGCAGCAGAGATAACTTCTTACATCAGGTTTCAGATCTAACGATCATCCAGTACAGTCTTGACAAAAGACACCAGGCTGTAGCACATGACCTCACAGTTCATGGGCTTCACATTAAGCCAAATGGAACTGTGTTATAGTCCATGCCCATTTGAGTTTTTACTTTGTTGGAAAGACAAAACAACAAACTAAGCTAGATGGGAACTTACAGAAATTCAATCTGAAATACTACTGAAAACATTTTAATATGTTATGCAACTACGTATTTCTGAAATGTTCCCAATTCATGTCAACATTTAGTTCATAACCGTGTGCCATTTCACTGTCGCTCCATGAGATTCGGTTGTACATGCCTAGCGCCTTATTCAGGTCAGGTATCTGCAATAACTGTCACGGGGTTTTTCACAATTTGGTTTCATGGTGATGTTCTTTTGCAGGGGTCTCTAACTGGGGAGGCTATGCCATTGCTTGTGCTCTGTATATCCTCAGCACTTGTGAGGTACATGACCGCTACCTGAGGAAAGCTGTTGGGTTTCCACGGCTATCGAACAAGACGGTCTGGCTATCGGCACTTCCATCAGTTACCAAGGTAATTCTGGAGGGCCAAGGAGTTGTGACTTGCTTATGACATGTAGATGGAATTGGCTACCAGTTGTTAAATCCTGCCTAGTCCAGTTCAACAGCTTACTTTCAGATGGTCTTTAGGTGTATTTTAGGAATCCCTGGTGAACAAGCAGCCACACTGTACTTAGAATATTCCTCAAAGGATTCAAGAAAGATTTAACATAAAAATCTTCAAAAATGAACGCTATGTGCTGTGCCTTCAAGCAAACACAGTGCTACAGTTTTATGGGCAGTACAAGAAAACCCTGTATTGCAATACAGTGACTAAAATTCCCAGTTCACTTACTTAGGCTCATTCATGATTTATAAATCTGTAGCTGCCTCTCTTCCAAAGTCAGAAGTCATAGTTCTAATACAGAAGCCAATTCATACTTCTGATCTTTGCACCTGTCCTTCTGGATCTTTCCACCTTTTCTAGTTATCATCTTGGAAACTTTCTATAATTAGTTTTGAATGTTTCTCAACTAAAGTTGGAGGAAGATTTGCACGAGTATTTTTAAATGTGTTTTGACTAACACAGCTTGGAACAGCATGATATTCTGGGAATGCAACGGTTTCAAGACTGAGAAAAAGTAAAATAACTGAGAGGGGTGAGAAATGACTGTGATCTGTGTTCATCCTGCTAAGCATGTGGCTCCATTTTTAACTTGGGAATGTTTAAAATATATATACAAGTGCACACACTCAACAATCAAATAACGTTTGTTCCACCATATTTATAATAACTTAGGAACTTCAAACTTCACTTTTATTGGCAGAATACCTCTATAGAGACTAGGACAAAACCATTAAGTTTGTGACCTCCAAGAATACTAAGCAAAATGTAATCTGTTTACCATAGATGTTGCCCACAACAGTGCAGTATTTCTCCTGAGATGAGAGTATGTTCTGTGTGAAATTACAACAAAGCACCTTAAAGTATTTCAGAGTAGGTCTTACTTTTTTAATTATTACTATTTTGAATTTTCATCCAAAGGTCATAAAACTGAAACCAATCCCAACATTCAGCATAGCCATATAAGCCCCTTACCCTTTGACTTAACAAAGCATATGGCACCTTTCTGTGCAATCTTTTCCATAAACAGGTAAATCACTTTTCAGTGTCTTTTTCCAGTTACATCTACTGGTTTTGCCATTTAAATTAATGTACCCTAAAAACTACTATGATAAAAATTCCTGGTAATAAGATACTGTAATTAAATGTGATGTTCTGTAAAGGAAAGCCTTCTTGCTTTTGTTTTACTAAGCTACACAGCTGGAAGTATTGATAATAATAAAGGAATGGGCTATTGAAAGTGCAATAGTAAAATCTATTGAGATAAAATTAATGGAAACCATTTTGTGGTGGAGACAAAACTACAAAATGTCTGACAACAGAATATGAGATCCTTAATTATAAATCATACAAGAGTAAACAGTGCAGAAGATTGAACTCATTAGTGTTCACATACTCCATTAGGATAAAAAAATTCAAACCATTTATGTTTATATGGCTACTTCCTGCCCAATCCAGTTTCTTTTAATGCTCTAATGATTACCCTAGGAAGATAAAGCGCACCACCACACGCACTCACCTTGGTCTTTGTATCTGTCTGTAATTGGAAAGAAGACATTTGAAGGAGTGCTTAAGCACCAGACAGCTTTCTTATAATCTTTTATTTTTCTTCCAAAATCAGCATTCCTTCTGTGAAAACTAGAGATCATACTTGCTAAATGAATACTTCCCCTGAAATGTTAAGGTTATTTCTCTGCAGCCTCATGCTCAAGCAGTGTCAGGATCACAATGCAACAAAGCCCAGAACTGTGGAGCTCCCCATTGCCATTGAACAGAATGCTGAGGTTGTTCTAACTGTGTGCATTGGTCTTTATGTGTATTTTAACAAAGGGTACTGCAAAGCATTAGTTCCTTGTTGAGAACTCAAGGAGCAAGAAGCAATTTGATCTAAACAATCTTTACTTACCTTTCAGTTGTGGAGTTGAAGCATAATTATGTGGTTTCAGATGTTTGTGGTACTTTTATACTAAAATTACTGTAGGGAAATATATTAATTCATACATATACCAATGTAATTAATGCTAAACGTTCTACAGTCAACTCTTCATTTCCTTGCATCTCCCAAGCAGGTTAATGTATCAGGCAGCTGTTCTTTTACTGAATATTTATTAATGCTAATAACTAAACTGTATAGTATTTATTTTGAAATTATGACCTATAAGAATATGAATTTCTTTATAAATGAGCAATATATAAAGATGACATTTATTTTAGTATTTTTATTAGTTTTCTCATTCACAAGGGAGTTTTTTCCTTGCATAAATTGCAAACTAACAATTTTTCTATTTATTTATATTTCTAGTTACCCACTCCTAACATAGTTACTTACTAGAGAGAATGGTGAGAAAATTGCAGCACTTTACAGCTAAAAAAGTGTACTGTAAATTGTGTATGTTCCTCACAAATGGAAACAATAGCATTTGATGATATAATATGGTTTATCAGGCATAGTTAGGTTATTAAGCAAGCAAGCAAGCAAGCAAGCAAACCTTGTTTCCCCACATAAGCATGTAAGCAGAACAGAGTGCTCGAATATGTAGATATGTAGGTGAAACAAAATTAGAAATGATATTTTGCATATCCCATTCAGGTGTGTCTTCTGTGACATAAGAGATTTAATTTGCCATTTTGCATATAAATAGTGCTAAGAAAAACCTCTCTCATGCAGAAATAGCAGGTGCTTACATTTGCATTCATATATATGATCATTCATATCACAGCAGATGAAGTATATTTAAAACTTTATAAATTATAAAGTAGCACTTTTATGCAACCAGTGTATCCAGATCATTTTCTCAATAACTGTATCATTGCTGTATTGTTGCATGATGTCAAGACTGACACCATGTAACTGTGTATTTTTCTCTTTAGTAGAAGACCAGAGCTTTATTTAACTTTGTTGGAGCTAAGAACTAGGATGCATTACCCATAAATATAAGACAAATCTTTATAAATCAGGATCTTGTGTGGTAGGACCAGTAGAATAGCAAGTAGAATTGCAGCCCTGGACTTTAGCAGGGCAAACTTTGGCCTTTTCAAGCAATTGCTAGGGAAAATCCCATGGGCAAGGCTGTTTGAAGCTAAAGGGGGCCAAGATAGTTGGTTGGCATTCAAGGATTGCTTTTTCCGAGCTGAAGATCGGAGCATCCCAACACGTAGGAAGTCAAGGAAGAGGGCCAGGAGACCTGCGTGGCTAAATAGGGAATTGCTGGGTATGCTCAAGTGGAAGAGGAGAGTTTACAGGTCATGGAAGGAGGGGCTGGCCACTTGGGAGGAATATAAGGCTGCTGCTAGAGGATGTAGGAAGGCAGCTAGGATGACTAAGGCCTCCTTAGAATTAAACCTGGCGAGAAGGGTCAAGGACAGCAGAAAGAGCTTTTTCAAATACATGGCAGATAAAACTAACACCAGAGGCAATGTAGGCCCACTGATGAACAGGATGGGTGCCCTGGTGACAGAAGATACAGAGATGGCAGAGTTACTGAATGCCTTCTTTGTCTCTGTCTACTCTGCTGCGGGCAGTCCTGAAGAGCCCTGTACCCCTGAGACCTTAGATGAAGTCAGGTCAACGGAGCGGTTTGCCTTAGTCGATGAGGAATGGGTTAGAGACCAGTTGAGCAATCTGGACATCCATAAATCCATGGGTCCAGATGGGATGCACCCGCGGGTGCTGAGGGAACTGGTGGAAGTCATTGCTAGACCACTCTCCATCATCTTTACCAAGTCTTGGGAAACGGGAGAGGTGCCTGAGGACTGGAGGAAAGCAAATGTCACTCCAGTCTTCAAAAAGGGCAAGAAGGAGGAGGACCCGGGTAACTATAGACCGGTCAGCCTCACCTCCATCCCTGGGAAAGTGATGGAACACCTTATCCTTGGTGCCATCTTAAGGCATATCAAGGATAAGAGGGTTATGAGGGGCAGTCAACATGGCTTCACCAAGGGGAAATCCTGCTTGACCAATCTCTTAGCCTTTTATGAGGAAATAACACGGTGGACAGATGATGGCAGAGCGGTGGATGTGGTCTACCTTGACTTCAGCAAAGCATTTGACACAGTCTCCCACAGCATCCTCACAGCTAAATTGAGGAAGTGTGGTCTGGATGATCAGGTAGTGAGGTGGACTGGCTGAAGGAGAGAAGCCAGAGAGTTGTAGTCTATGGGGCGGAGTCTAGTTGGAGGCCTGTAACTAGTGGAGTGCCTCAAGGGTCAGTACTTGGACCAGTATTATTTAATATATTCATCAATGATTTAGATGAGGGAATTGAGTGTACTATCGGCAAGTTTGCTGATGACACTAAGCTGGGAGGAGTGGCTGACACGCCAGAAGGCTGTGCTGCCATCCAGCCAGACCTGGACAGGCTGGAGAGTTGGGCAGGGAATAACTTGATGAAATATAACAAGGGAAAGTGTAGAGTCCTGCATCTGGGCAGGAACAAGCCCAGGTTCCAGTATAGGCTGGGAAAAGACCTGTTAGAGAGCAGTGTAGGGGAGAGGGACCTGGGGGTCCTAGTGGACGACAGGATGACCATAAGCCAACACTGTGCCCTTGTGGCTAAGAAGGCCAATGGCATCCTGGGGTGTATTAGAAGGGGGGTGGTTAGTAGGTCGAGAGAGGTCCTCCTTCCCCTCTACTCTGCCCTGGTGAGACCCCATCTGGAATATTGTGTTCAGTTCTGGGCCCCTCAGTTCAAGAAGGACAGGGACCTGCTGGAGAGAGTCCAGCACAGGCAACTAAGATGATTAAGGGAGTGGAACATCTCCCTTATGAGGAAAGACTGAGGGAGCTGGGTCTCTATAGTTTAGAGAAGAGGAGACTGAGGGGTGACCTTCTTAGTGTATATAAATATATAAAGGGGGAGTGTCACGAGGATGGAGCCAGGCTCTACTCAGTGGCAAACAATGATAGGACAAGGGGTAATGGGTACAAACTGGAACACAAGAGGTTCCACTTAAACTTGAGAAGAAACTTCTTCTCAGTGAGGGTGACGGAACACTGGAACAGGCTGCCCAGGGAGGTTGCGGAGTCTCCTTCCCCGGAGACATTCAAAACCCGCCTGGACACATTCCTGTGTAACATTATCTAGGTGTTCCTGCTCCGGCAGGGGGATTGGACTAGATGATCTTTTGAGGTCCCTTCCAATCTCTAGCATACTGTGATACTGTGTGATACTGTGATAAAGTGCATTCAGAAAGCAATTACCAAATTATACTAGTTTCTCAGCTCATTGGCCATGCAAGGTGTGCTTTAATCCTTTCAGAAATGGTTGCATTTTTTCCATATACTGCATTATGTATAATACAGCCATATTGTATCTAAATTCAGATCTAAAGTTGTATTCTTTATGGTTTAGAAGTCTTCCTAGGGAAAAAGATAAAATAAAAAGGAAAAAAAAGATAACATTCAACACGAGAATATTGGACAGTTTAACTTTAAAAGCCCTTCATCTGTAATTTATGTCCAGGACTTTGCTAGAGGTTGTTATATAGGAGTATGAAACAAGAAGTATTTAACCTATAAAACTGCTTGTCAAGGTCACTGGTAGGGCTGTTCCAGTAGGAATTTCTGTCGAAGAAGGGTCTTGCACAAATGGAAACAGAACAGTGCACCAAAGACCGGTAAAGGCATTCCTAGCACAGGAAGGGAGAAAGATGGAGGTACATGACTGTTTTGATATCTTCTGTAAATTACCACAGGATATTGAGGCAGGGGGAAGCTAGGATGAGAGTAGGCTTTTTATTTTTCTTAGAGTGTTATTAACAGAATTAGAGAAATCTCTTTGTAGTAAATGCTAAGACAGTAGAAAAGAGTTTTACTATGTACATTTCATGTCAAATAAAAAGCAAAGCATTTTATGTTAGAAATTCTTTCATCTGAAACCTGGTCTTCTATTTTCACTGTTCATAGAAACAGTAGGGGTTTTTTTTCAGAGCTGATTTTATCCCATCTTTTCATCTCTCAATGCTCAGTGGACCCTGGCTCACAAATGGGTCTGTTCCTGCTGTGTACTTGAACAGCTCAACTTGAAACATGCTTTGTTATCTGCTTACATTACTGTTAAGCAAGAAAATAACTGTTACAAACATGAAATTAAGTTGCAATTCTAAATAAAGTATTTGCTATTTCAGACAATCACAAGGAAGCACAATTTCAAGGTTTCTTTTCCTCGCCATCCCTTTCCTAAGCAACAAGAACTGATAAAATCAATAGAAAAAAAAAGGACAAAGAGAAAAGGGCATGCAGAGATCACAGAAGTAGCAGGAAAGAAAAGCGTTTGTGCCGTCCATTCAAGTACTCTCTCCACCTTTTTTTCCCCGATGCATCCCCTTTCCTTCTCCTCTTTTTCTTTAAAGATGCTGCCAACTGCTACGCTGGGGAAACTATAGGTAGTTTTTTGAGATGCTTTGGTGGAAGTTCCTCCAGTTCTGATTTGTGCAATGTAGGAACTTGAAGCCAGGCAAAAAAGGATTCCTGTTTCTGAACTGACACTAACATGTCATTTGAGGGAGTCTGGAGAACAATATAATTCATTACTTAAATAGTAGTCAAGAATATAAGCCTTTTTACACTCCTCGAGTTCCAAATGCTATACATACTCTTTGGGGCAAATAAAAAATGGTGCTAGCAAATTGCTGTCAAAACAAATCTGGAGGATGTGCTCAGAATTAAAATAAGTCTTGATGAATGCTCTTGTTTGATTCAGGATTTTAATTATATTATACTTATTTGGCTTATAAGGAGGAAAAACTTCTGAAAACACTTGTGCAGCATGGAGTCCGCAGTGGAAAAACTGCCAGTCTAGAAATGGAAGTGGATGGACTGCCCTTCTACAACACCCATTCGCTTATGATTGAAAAGCTCCGAGAAACAGCACAGCAGTGACTGCCCCTAAGTCAAGAGTTGCTCCCATGTTCTTGCCTTCTAACCTAGGCTTTCACAGGGTGTACAAGATCATGAAAAGGTGACTTCTCATCTCTGGTGTCTTGGCTACACACAACCTTTCACCACTGTTACCCTTACAACATCTCTGTGAATCATCGTGATGATTTGGTCTACCTTTCTTTTCTGTAATTTTATAATGGAGAATGGATATTAAATCTTAGTATAAACTAAGAGGTGACCTGGTTTCTACAAAGAAAGCTTCTCATTAAAATGAAATATTATTGCATTGCTGTTCCTGTTTTACTAACCTTGCAACTGCAACAGGAAGTAACTCTTGTAGCAGCTTGGATTTAAAAATACCTTGTGGTGGGGAAAACAGCCGCAGTGGAGAGGGAAGGTGCAAACCAAAAAACCCCCCAGAAAACGTTACAGTAATAAAAGTTAAATACAGCTCCCTTGCACACTCCCTGAAGCCCCTCTAACATTGTCTTCTTATGGTGGTGGGTAGTTTGTGGAAGTGTGAGAAGGCAAGGGAAGCTTTACCTGAAGTAATAACAGTAAGGCCAGCCTTGCAGGGCTTCTGTAGAAGTTTTAAGCTGTGCCATTTGCCTCCTTCCTGCTAGTAGTTTGCCATTTGTATATTTTGTCCTTTTCTAGGTAATACCGAAAGGTTGTAGACATTTCAAGGTATCCTATTGTTAAGAATAAATTAATTAAATACATAGTGATTAAAAAATAATGCTTAGAAATTAAAGCATCATTAGAAATTAAAAAAAAGCATTCAATACTAAATAGAATTATGTAAATGAACATTTACATGAATTCCAGTTATAGAAATTCAGCTCCTGACAAGAATGGGTGAAGCAGAACTCAGAGGCCTAGTAACGCTGAACCAGTACATGACAACTGATTGTGAATTCTGCCCGATTCCTGTCATTTAAAGCTGTGATTTTACTTTAATTCCAGATGAGTGCCAGGGCTGAAGTTTTGCTAGTCATCAGCCCTCGCAGCAGGGAGGACAGGGTATATTTGACACTGCACCTCTCAGGCACCTATGCTTTAGCAATATAAAATGATTATAATTGTACAAAAGGCAAGCATCAAGCCACTGTGCTTTACCAGAGTAAGAATGGCAGTTCAGTTTAGCCACTGCCTTTTCCAAAAGACAGTGGACTTCCAGCAGCGAACAACACCTTTTATCTAACATTTCTTTCCAGCAGGTGAGTTTTATTTTTCTTCTCTTATGTAAGGCAAACATAACTTTTTGAGAATGAGAAAAACCAGTTTATACCACAAACACTAGCACACTTTGAACATTAATCTTCTAAGTCCTTGAGGATACACAGCCTTTAAAGACTTAGAACAGTTGAACATGTATGAGATAAAGAAATCTTAATGCCAGACTTCCTGCTAGACATTAAGATTCACCAAAACTCCCAAAGTTTATTTTATACATTGGTCATTTTTTTAAGATTCACTTTACTTAAAGCCTTCTTGTAGGAAGTTGCAGTAAAACTATCTTTGAAGCTTCACAATTAGAAAACAGGTTTTTTTAGAAATCTCCAAACTATAACTATTAAGTAAAATATTTCTTATGAATACCTGAGCTTCTTGCCAAAGGCAGTAACTCCCAGGATGGCATTTATCCACTGCTGCACAGAGCCCACAGAATGAAATTGGCATCATTTAAAAATGCCTGACTGGGAAAAGACGCAGCCGATTTTCTTCTGTGTGCTACAAGCTTACTTACATGTTACAGTAACAGGTACAATGTATCTTATTCTTTCTGAACACTAACTTTTGTCAAAAAATATTAATTTAGTAAGCTTTTTCTCTTTCTTTCCCTCAAATACAAGTTTTAGCAATCAGATTTTATTAAGAAATAGAAAATATAAAATGTAATAATTTATTTCACTTCTTCTATAATGCAGGTTTTAAAAATCCTTTCTTGTGCAGTCCCAAGTGCTGTGTTTAATCCAATTGCAATGTGTAGCATAACTCAAGCAACCACAGTAGGACCCTTAATTGATTAGGTTCTGGCTGCAGTAAAAAGAAAGGCTGTGAGTGAGAGTTACATTTTTCCCTACAGCTCTGCAGCCTAAGGCTAACAGTTACAATACAGAAAAAAAAAAGGGAAAATATTGCCTTCATAAAAATAAGAAAACAAAACCAAAGCAGCAGCTCCTCTTGTGGGTCAGCAGGTTAAATGTTGAGAACTGAACAGAAATATTGGACTGTTACACAAGTTTCCATCTGATTTTAAGCTGCTGCAGCTGACCAAAAGCTGATCACGTCAAAGAACCAACTCAAATAAACCTTAATCCCTCAGATGACAATTCCGTGTACTATGGCATGCTCTGCATTCCAGCTGTCTAATTTAAACAACATGGGTAGCTGTAAAGAAGTAAGGCGTAAACAGGACAATAAATATTTCATCCTAGAACAAACCACGTGTGCGTCTCACAGCCTGCAAGGTCATGGGAGTCCAAGTGGTTGGCTCAGTGCTTAACAGCACAGTGGCACAGCACCAGGATAGCTGGGAGCCCCAGCCTTGCCACCCCACTGGTACACGCAGGAGATTAGAGGAAAGACTAAAAGAAAGTAAAGCTAAACAGCACTAATAGTGAAAAGAAAAAACATGCATGTATAAGGTCATTAATCCACCTTGGTGAGGGGTCTGAGTATAAAGAAATGTAAAATAATTAAACAAATCAAATGTTAACCTAAGCAGACCTAATCCCCTCCTGGGACTGGAGACATGAACCCTTTCTGCAAGAGGGAGGAAAAGGTTTGCAGTCACACAAACAGAAACTGCAAGCCAAAGACATGAGACAGTTATTTCAAACACAGTGTTAACAAATACAGCAAGAAAATAATAAAAGCATTCTTTATTAAACACATCCCTTAAGTACTTCTAATATTGCACTCTCAACACTCTCAAGGTTAGACAACCATTAGAATATATTCCTTTCAGAAACTGATGACAAGCAGGGCTGTTTTATAATGACATACTTGAGACACCAGCAATAGATTGGCTGCCTAGAGAATCTTTTGACATTTCACAAACAACCAAACAACCCAAACCTGATCGTCCTGTTGGAAGTTATCAGCTCCAGGCTGCAGAGACGGAAGTGTTTCAAGAAAGGTTTGAAACCAGTGAAGTGAAAGGACAAAGCAATATTCATCATGTAACAGTTACAGATACAAGAAGGTATGATGAGCAGAAGTATCATACAGGATTCATTAGTATAATACAGGAAAAAAAAACCCAAACAAACTGAAGAGGAGATGGTGGTAGAAACACTGCTACAGACCACAACATGCACTAATTGCCATTATCTCTGCTCATTCCTGTATTTTGTTTGTCTAAACCAGAAAACACAGATCATTCATACATCATATTTCTGATACTGCATTTATTGAACAATGACCAAACCACAAGCTATAGTATCTGTGGTAGCAGAACCCATTTACCAGTTTCCCTAACTGTATTTTTATTTAATTGCCTGCATGGTCTATGCTGCACAAGACACACAAATTGCAAAGGACACAATCAAACCTTAGCTAGGTGTAGCAGAATTCAGATGTAACTAAATTTGTCTTTGAACACAGTGACTCAGAAAAGCGCATCAGCTCAAAGCACCTCACGTACTAACAACCTCCCAGTGAACAGATCAAATTATTTATCCCCCTTGGAGCCAAGAGTTCTTACTTTGGAAGTCAATAGGAGCCTTATGATGAGGTTCAACAGTCAACCAACAGACTAAAGGACTCAACAGATACGGGGCGTCTTCTCCCAGAACATCTCATATTATTAGACTGGCGAGTTTAGGAGGCTGCTTCTGGCACAGTCTTTGCAGGCCTCACAACCAGCTGAAGGAGAAGTTATTTCAGAGTTATAGAAATACTTTTTTTTTCTTTTTAAAAGTACATATGGGGACATTTAATTTGTTCTGTCTCCAGCCTTCTCAACATACAATGACAGCTTATAGAGAATTATTTTCTCTAGATGCTACAAGGGCAAACAGAAAGCAGCTAAAGACAAATTCAACAACACATACCATGAGTACTAGCTTATTCCAGTCAATGGAGTCATCAGAACAACATTTTTGAGTGGTGCCACAAGGACAACAAAAACATGATTGGAACTGAACTGACCCAGTGCGTGCTTTCCTCACTATTGCCAAGGCCTAGGCATATCCAGAAACAACCTTGCTGTACTGCATTTCTAATAAGCCTCTGGGAGGTAACACTGTAGTACATGGATGACTCAGATGGATACACTCACATGGCCATAGATGCAAATTTTAGATTAATGTTCTTTTTTGATGACTGCTATAGGCTGCCCATGTTAGTTGTGGAGGAGCCCTTGATTTCAGCACCATCAGATGATACTTGTAATAACCCTGGCCGTTGCTCATGCTGTAGCCTGTTGGGAGGTTCTGAAGTGTTCAGTGGATAGGATTCCTTTGCCTCAGGCTTCAGATACCCTAAACATGTTAAACACGAGTCTCGCATCTTGGCAAAGTTCTGGTAAGTGCTTTCACTGGAAAAACAGTACAATACTGGATCAGCAACACAGTTAAAAGTAGTCAACAGGAGGGAAACATGGTAAATATTAAATATTTTCTCAGCAAATGAGCAGCTGTTCTCCAGCAAACTTCGAACCACAAGGAGGATGTGGTATGGTCCAAAGCAAACTAAAAAAATGAAAACAGTGCTTGAAACCAGGCGTTTAATTTGGATTTTCTTTTTCTTTTGAGTTCCGGGACTCTTGTGGACAACTCGTAAAATCCCACAGTAAGAGAAGGCCAGCAGGAAGAAGGGGAAAAGGAAGCCAGCAGAGAAGCGGTAGTAATTGACATTATGCTCCCATTCTTTGATGGGGTAATGCTCAAAGCACACCACATGGCTATCAGCATCCATACTGACCTCCCCGTGTGTAAAGACAAAGCAGCATGTCATGATTTCCTTGGTCCAGATAATGATGCTCACAATCACAGCAGCCTTTATTGTCCGAAACTGCTGAAACCGAAAAGGGTGCACTACTGCGAGATAGCGGTCAATGGAGATGCAGCAGAGGAAGCCCACACTGATATAGATATTCTCATACAAGATGATGCCGCAAATCTTGCACAGCAGCTCGTCATAGGTCCAATTGTCATGCTGTAGAACATACTGAAGCCAAAAAGGCAAAGAAAATATGTAGAGCAGGTCTGCGATGGTCAAATTGCAAAGGTAGATACCCAATTCATTTTTAGCCTTGATCTGTAAATACCCATAGTAGAGTGACAGGCAGTTAGCTGGCAAGCCTACTATAAATACAAATATGTACACCACAGGAGATAACATCTGGTGGATATCATGATTTATAGTGCACTTCTCAGTTGCATTCTCTGTGAAATTCACCATCTTCTACCTCTTCCTGTGGATAACTCATCAGGATTCTGAGTGAATAGATGTAAAATTTAATTTCATCTGGTTTCATATGTCACTTCTTCCATAGACCTTTAGGCTGAAGTGATGTCTTGCTGCAGGATGTTAATAACCTGAAGGTAGAACACACGAAAATCTTCAGAAAGGATACGATTGTCAAATATATAGTGCGGTTTTCAGTAAGCTGCATTTTCCTAGCCTTATATTTCTTATAGTCTCTGATAGAAGATAAAGCCTCTCTGGAGTCATGATTCATATGAGTAAGTCTTAGTTCTTACCAGAAAAGTATCAGAAAATTGTGTGTTCAAGAATCCCACAGCAAATGACAAACATTTGTTGTTGTAGCTTTGCAAGTGCCTAAAAGGTGAAGAAATATCATCTGCTTTGCAGATGAAGCACAAAACCAGTAATTTGATTTGTCCATGATGGAAAAAACATCCCTGGTGAACCAGCAGTCCACTCAGACTTCCTCAGAAGATGCAGGGTGCACGAAACGGTTGATTTTAAATTTCCATTTCTTAAATTTCCTTTTAGATACCATGGAATAGGCAGTTGAACTCATCAGGATGAAAAATATATAAAAAAGGAATTTTTAGCAGTTTCTCTTACAGTTATGTAGAAGCACAATCCTGAAAGCAAGCTGTCATTCTCTCCCAAAAGGACCCTGTAAAAATCTGGCACAAATTACTCCCATGGTCTCAGTCCTACAGGATAGGCTATTACAGATTCCTTATTTGCCATCAACTGTCATTTACTGCTACTACTTACATAGCTGTATCTTTCCTTTTCATCTTCATTGAATATGAATGTAATTGTTTTCACCTGGAGAATCTCCTTTAATCCAAGCCCATACCCATACAAACCATTCCCATAATTACACTATTACTATTTAAGACACAAAACCCACTGTTGACAAGGCGTCAACACTGAAGTCATATAGGAAAAGTGTTCAGCCTTGAGCCAGCTCACAGTGATTAAAACCCAGACTAAATGAAGTATCTATCACATTCAACATTTTATCACCTCATACGATATATTCACATTGGCACAAATACTCAGAACTGGTAAACAGCAAGGCAAACGGTGCCCAGCCTGAAGGGGATGTGTTTTACCTGATGATGCAGAACAGCAAGACTCTTCCCAGAAAACGCACAGCTGTGATGTATCCTTTTGTAAGGTTAACAATTTGTGTGCTCTTCCTACAGCTTCAGTTAACATGGCTTCAAAGGGAGACAGCTCTATCCAGGACAAAGATAAGGTATAAGGCCTTGTTCCTTTTTTTGGTTTGCCATCCTAATTTACAGTGTTGGCATCATTTTCCGTTCTGTCTAGGAACATGGTATTTTTTCCAAGGCAACCCTTATGAAAATATGACCACACTGCAGTAAAATTAATGTCAGCTGCATCATTTGAGGATATTGATGTCCTTTTTATTTCTTTAATAATTTTTTTTTTAAGCAGTGGTGGGCTCTACTCATGTAGAAATTGAGAAGAAAATCGCTTTGTTTAGGTTAGTAAAGAATTGCCCAGCTGAAGTAAGTGACCAAACCTGCAAAGACTTCCAGTGTTTCTGGTTTCTTCAACCAGTGCAGCACAGTCCCACAGAAATCACAGCAAACTTAAGGACACATGTAAATACTTAAGAATTAGAATGTTGTTTTCATTCCTTTGCTTATCTTTATTCTCTCACTGACAGACAGAACACTGGCTCTGGGTTTGGTGGAAGTATTCTTGGGGATCTCAGTTGCCTTCAGTCTTGAAACAACAGGCCGATATAAGCTCATCTCTCCGAAAACTTCTGACTTCATTGTCCAATGCAACTTGTATGAAAGACCAGTAAAGTCTAGGACAGTGCAACCTCTGTTCTCCTCCTCTCAATCTCACACAGCTTCTCTAGGGGTTAAGAGACACCTCTCCACTGCGGATGGCACAGCAACTAGATAATCAAGCACAGCAGCAGAAGGGCTGCTTAAGGGACCCAGTCACAGATACTCATGGTTCAGTTCGAAGTTTTCTCCAAGAGATTGCCATAACCTTCCCATGAAACAACAATAATGTTATCAGCTCAGATGTGTAACACAGAAATTAATCACTGATGTACAAATTTCCCAGTTACTAAATAGCTTCATAACCACCATGGAGCTCTTCTGTCGCCAGGAGACCTGGCTCCTCATCTGCAAGAAAAGAGCACAGAATCTTTGCTGAAGCACGTTTGATAACCTACTTATCCCATCCTGCCTTTTCCACTCAGAGCTCCTGGCCAAGTACAATTGTATTTGTGTTTAATACCACTTCATTTATGTATAATAATTTGGCAACTTTCAGTGTAAGATTTTGCCTGCACAGGATGATTAGCACACCTAGTTGTAGTCTAAAATGCCTAAACATATGGGATCTATCATCTAATCTCCCAACTAGAATTAGCCAGTCAGTGTCCAGTTCCTGTTGATGAGGTCAACTAATAATTCAAAAGCTGTCAACAGTTTTGAAAAGTCAGAACTGTCTTTATAGGTCTAGCATTGTCCAGCAGCTGCGAGTTCTGTTCAGTATAACCCAGTGAGTCAGTATGGATCACAGGATGAGAAAAAGCAGATGTACTCTACAGTTGCACAGTTTTTTGAAAATTATCCTTTTCCTCTAAAAACTCAAAATGTTTTTATTAAATTATGTTAATGTCATGGAGAACATGGCCATAAAAATATTTTCTGATTAGCTTAAAATTCTTGCCAAAATGCCAAATGGGAAGGAGACAGCAAAAGTCTCATTGATGTGGCATTATGCTAATATTATATAAACTTATGATTACAGCATCATTTCCTGCTCCAGGAGGAAGTGCTGGAGTGGGCTGCTTCAGGGGGCCAGAAGAGAAGGCTGGCCGTTACAAATCAATTTGCCTTGTGCTAACAAAACCTCCCCAGTTTCAAAGATGAGAATGGAAATACTAAGGTCCAGATTCTTGCTTGTGCAACAGCTGTCTCATACTGCTCTTCTGGTCAGCGGCAGCAATGAGCCAGGAAATCCTTCCCTTCTTTCAGTCTCCTCTGCACGTGGGGTCTAGGACACCTTTGTAACCTCTGACCCCTTGTGCCTGGTTAGGGACAGGCTCAGTAGCCAAATAGGAGATATAAAGGCAGTTCACCTTTCCCCAGCACCAAGTATGTGAAGCATAGCTCTGCACCAGCCAAGGGAGTGAAACTGAATGATATGAAAAAACCTGGTATCAAAGTACTCAATGGCAGTGCTAAACAGACGGGTGTGGAAGAACCCACCTGGCTATTAAGAACGTAACACACAATACCTGACAAGCTCTCTGGAAAAGTGGAACTAGAAGGAAAGGTGATGATGGGAGAGAAAAGATGAATATCTCCCTCATTACTTACTGACCTCCTCTGGATAGGGGAAGGAGAAGGAGGAAAAAAACCTGCTGTATGAAAAACATCTGGGGTGCAGATACTCATAAAGCTGAAAGCATTTATGAACAGGAACACACACAGAGGCATTCCTTTTAGCTTTAATATGGAAATAGTACAGCTGTGTGATTTTTTTTAGGGCATAGTTTATGTAACACCTTCAGCATCATGGGGCTGCAGACATTTCCAGGCAGTATTTCTCTCTCATATATGCCCACATCTTTCAGTTGATACCCATTTAAGCTCAAGTCTTGTAAACAAATTAGAAGACTCTCACCATCTACATAAGCTCCAAACAATTTTCTTGTTCCTGAATTAAAAATAGAGCCAAGGATCCCTGGGCTTCAGAGTGCCTCACTTGGTTTCAACAGGCCAGTTTTCATTACTCAATTAGACAGTTCAACAACAGGTTCTTTTCTTTCTCAACTCTTTTGTGCTTTAACTGTTGATAAAAATATGACTCCCCCCTGCACCCTGAACCATGGAGCAGCTCACATGCTAAGCCCTGTCTGCTGGTGGCGGCACAGGAAATACCTCGGAGCCATTTTCAGCAGCAGCCTCTTCAGCTCAGACCCTGTATTAGCATGGAGCCTGGGTGGTTTCTTCAGTTTCAGAGAACATTGCGACAATTTCCCTCATAAGAAATCTGTCTGCAATTAGACCTACATATTTTTCTCAGAGACAAACGGGACTATGCCAAAAGACTTCCTTGTAGGAATTTGCAAAAGTTGTGCACACAGCTTGTCTCATCCTCACCCATTTTCATGAACAGGGAGCGTAACATGGTCGTGTGCCTTTATGTGACAGTAGCTCTCTCGCTGTTTAATCTGTCCCTGCAGCTGTCATACACCACAGACAGCCCTGAGTCACTGTCATAGCAGGAACTGAACTGTGCTGCATATCTTGGAACCAGAAACCTGAGGCTGTTTCATTTTAGGATTTGGCTCAGATCATTACCTACACAAACACCAGCCCTTAAATACACACACTAAGCTTCCACCCAACTTTTGAGGGTTTGTCAGCTTGGCTTGATCCTAGTTCACAAAGCCTGGAAGAATAAGGGTGGGTAAAGAGTGTGGGAAGTGATGAATAGCAGAAGAAACTAGGAACCGGTCAAACAATGCAAAATGGGCAGAGACTGGCTAATGGCAAATTTGGAAGAAAAAAATAAAAAAGGTAGAAAAAAGTGGAAATCAGGGTGCATGAATGAGTATGAGGAAATGACACAATAATATTTAGATTCAATTGGAAGAACTATGGTGTAAAAGATGGACCTGTTGTAGCAGGCCCAGTGGAAGGCCACAAAAAAAGGTCAGAGGGCTGGAGCACCTCTTCTAGGAAGTAAGGCTGAAGAAGAAAGTTTCTTCCTATGAATAAACTCTCACTGTTCAGCCTGGAGAAGAGAAGGCTCTGGGGACACCTCATTGCAGTCTTTCAGTACTTTAAAGGGGCCTATAAGAAAGATGGCGACAGGCTTATTAATAGTATCTGTAGCAACAGGACAAAGACTGATGGTTTTAAACTAAAGAAGGGTAGATTCAGACTAGATATAAGAACAGGTGGCCCAGAGAGCTGGTAGATGTCCCATCCATGGAAACATTCAAGGTCAGGTTGGACAGGGCTCTGAGCAACCTGGTCTAGTGGAAAGTGTCCCTGCTTCATTGCTGTGGGGTTGAACTTGAAGTAGAAAGAATCATAAAAGACAATGTAGGATGCCTCTACTAGCACACAAGAAAAGTAAAGGAAAAGACAAATACAACGAGGCACAAGTATGAATTATAGATCTAAACATAGCTGAAATACTTAATGTTAATTTTTATTCCAATCTTTAGAACCAAAATTGTGACTCAGCATCTAACAAAATTGTTTTTAATAGTAAGGATGGGGGCATAGAATAAATAGATAAGCAAAGGCTAACAGATATTGCAAAAGTCTAGGGAATTAGCTAAACCAATTTGTGAACTATTGCTGATGATGTTTCAGAAATTATGGTGGATTGTGGTAAAACAGACATAACTTTCCGTGAAAAAGAGTAATTGAAGAATTACAAAGTACTCAACCTAGCTTCAACCAGAACAAGTCATCAGACAACCAATATATATATCCATGTATTTACAGAAGTGACTCACAGCTGTGGAGACTCACCTCAAGTGAATTCTGCCATACTTTGAGATAAGATTAAGTTGGGCTGGGGTTAGCAATTGCACTTACTTCTCATCCTACCTCAGAATGAGGGGAGAAGCTCTGGCCTCAGTCCTACTTGCTTTCTGTAGGAGGACCAGCACAGGCATGGATGGGCCCTATTTTACCTGCAACATGCAGACTTGCCAGGCTGCTGATCACCCTGATGCTTTTCTGCTGTAAGCAGAAAGCAAAGGGGACTCAGGAACAGTAAAGGACAGCAGTGGAATCTGGTCTCATCTTGCTTGATTAATCCGTGAACCTATTGCTTCCCCTTCCCTGCCGATGGACAGTCTAGCCCTACACTCAAGTATTTGAGTGTATCTAGCACCACACTCATATATCATCCCATCATGTCAGTTCCTCAGCTTACAGAAACTACCTGCTGCACCTTTGTGCCATCCCTGTCCTCATAGCCTCTTCAGCCTGATTTCAGATGTGACAGCCTCCTCCTCAACAGCTTCCTGTTCCTGTGATGCCCTAATAATTTCCTTCTCACAGAGAATCCCCACACACTGGGGGTACTGATGCATGAGGGAAGGCAGGACTTGAGAAGGAATAGAGTCAGCAGCTGCATTTCAGGGCTGATGAAAGTTGGGGGGAGACACAGAGGCAGCAAGGGCAGCAGCACTGCAGTCAAACAGCTTGGGAGGCTGCTTTAGAGATGCTGCTGCAATAACAGATACATGATTCAAGAAGAAACTAGTGTCAGATCAATCTCACTTCCTTATTTGATGAGATTTGTGGCTGAACAGCTACAGAGGAAGCAACAAGTGTCATACACCTTGATTTTATGAAGACTTTTGACACAACCTAATGTTCATTCTCATGTTATTTGTAAAGGCATTATGTACTGCCAGATATGTTAAACAACCACATTCAGAAAGCAGCCACCTTTAGATCACTGTTGATCTGGAATGATGGACTGAGATTAGTCTGCAATAGTCTGCCCTTTCCAGGATGCTAGTCAGCATTTTCATCTATTTTCAATTTTGTAATTTCTATCCCATTCAGAATGGGATAGAAAACACACTTACTAAATCAGCAAATGATACTGACTTGGGAAGGAGTATGTAACACAAATGGGATTTAAGATGGCCTTCAGCTGAAAACAAAACAAAATCCACTGAGGGCAAATGCAAAATTACCAACCTTGGAAATTAAAAAAAAAGATTAAAAAAAAGATAAAAATCAGATTGTCAGTATGAAATGGGGAATATTGCTATGCAGCAGTTGAATAACAATGCACTTAGGTTCACTCTGTTATTACTGAGAAGTAAAGAATTACAGTGGGATGCAGTACTTAAAGGGCACAAATCAGGTGTTCTTTCTACTCACCACTGGTGAAGTCTCTGAAACTTTTTGCACTCTAAGAGATACACAGGCAAATTAGGAAAAAGTCCAAATATTCTGGGAACCAAACTATGTAATCTCCATTTCTCTGTCTTCACAAATTCAAAATTACATTCCCTTACAGACAAGAGTTTCCTTAAGACAAGTTGATAGTGAGTAGGACACTGTGCTGTGAGGCACTCAAAACCCATTCAGTGTTTGTTAACTTGTGAGTGGACACTTCTAACATGAATTCATGCGTATAACAATTATTATTCTGTATCTCTTTCAATGGGAGGAACCCATGAAAATATTCTGTAAATTACAAACAACTTTACTTTTGTCATTATTGTATGACTTCATTTATAAACTTTTCGTCAAAGAAGGAAGCCAGCAACATTTTATCAGCACCCACATAAACAAAAGACAAATTAGTCACTGATGTCCGATTTTCACTAACAGACATGCAATTATTCACAGCATTGAGTAAACTGCTGCCTTTCCTTGAACTTTGATATTCTGGGAATTTGTCCCAACTTCTTAATTTCTGCTCACCAAATTTCTCCAAAGTCTGAAGTAAGCTAGATACATTAAATATCTAAACAGTAAAACTTCAGATGCCATCTGGCCCACAGTGGTGGAATAGTTGAGGGTTTCACGGGACTCAGGCTTGTTTAGTATAAAGAAGACCAGATTGAGGGCAAACACAGCAACAACCTTTAAAGGAGTTAAAAATTGCTGCAAACATTAGAAGACGCTGGGTTAGATGCCATGAAAATCTTTCACTAACAAAGGCAACTGAAGCACTGAGATGGACAGTGCATGGGATGTAGGGCTGCCTTCACAGAAGCTCTTGAAGTCTGGCAGACTTTAGAATGGTGCAGGTGATGTCCCTCGAAGGCAAAGAAACGTTTGGGGAACTCTCAGGACCTTCCACCTTCTGTTCTCCACTATCGTTTATCAGGAGACGTGGCGCAACAAGTCTTCCCTAGCAACATGCAATAGCATGGAAACTAACTGTATAAATCTGACACAAAGTAAAGTAATTTGCACAGACAAATTTTGTTTTGAAACAAATCATCACTTTCCAATATTTTTTTATGAAATGTTTTTAATTTTGCGAGATTTTTCCTAAGAATGAAAGCTATATCCAAGTGAAACCTATATGACTTCACATGCACAAAAACTAATACAAAACATCCATGTTCTGCTGCTGTAATATTTCATTTTAGGTTTTTATGACTTTGGAATTCTCAGACAAGGCCTGCACATCTAAAGGACAACTTGTCGGGAAGAGTAAAGAAGGCAGGTAGGATAATCACAGTCAGTCCAATACCTGAGTACTACTTATTCTTGATCTAGGATTAGGGCCTTTTTACCAAATGCAAGGTCTGAACAACTGGCTGAGCACTAGGAGGTGCTGAAAAGAGCTGACACTTTGGAAAATCCCTATTTATGGTAAAAAAAAAAGAGTTCGTACAATGTGTAACTTCAGGCAAACAGTCAAGTGATATCAGGGAGGTGAATCACGTAATAAGAATTACTCATGCCTTAGCTGCCTCGCAGCTTTTAAAAATGACCCTCGTCTGCCCCCTCCTTCCTGCTGTTAAACATCACCCAGGTGGATGACATGACCCACCAAATATTTCACCACTAAGTTTTGTGACTAGCTCCTACCCACAGGGGACATCTCCCTGAGGCTTTGCAGATGACTTGCTTGAGTACAGGACAGTGGGTGGAGGAAAATATACCACACCACTTTCTACAGAAATCTTAAATCCCTGTATTCTTCAGATAACAACTCCAGTTCTTCCTTTATTCTCAACTAAAACCCCAGCCAAGCCAACCTCCCTCTCCCTGACAACTCTCCTTGACACAAAAGCCAAAGCAGCATCCTGTCTCCATTGCACAAGCAGCAGGCAAGTAAGTAACCATCAGTCATAGCTAACAGAACTGTTTATAATCCCTAATCTGTGCCCTGATCCTCATTTAAAATGACAATGCAAGAAAAGCCAAGATCATGCAGATCTTGCTGATTAGAAGCTAAACAAGCCATGATCAACATGCGATATTACCAGTAAGGAACAATGACTGGAACAACTGTGTTGTAGCTTGGGATTGAGAAATAGGAACTTTACCCTTCTGAACTAAATGAGTCTGATTCATTTTACCATCTATAGCATCGGGGAAAATCACTCTTCTGATTCATTTTCCCAAATTCTGTATTACTGCCTCTTCTGATGCTGCAGCTTGCTCTGACACCAGCACTATGCTCCATCAGGCAATACCAGATATCTCACATAGAAAATCAGTGATTTAAGGTTTGGGTCATCTCTGTATTGCATTTTGATGATTTTTAACTTCCTTGGTTTGCTCGCATGCCCCTCTAACCCTGGCACTGCCATACAGCTCTTGCTTCACAGAGCAACTGCCCAAAGAAGTCCTGGCTCTGTGAGAGTCACCCCACAGATTTCTCTGCACCTAAGCCAGGGCCACTCATTTACACCATGTGGGCCACAGCATACTGCCAGCATCCTGTACAGGTCAGCATCCACACACCAAGGCTGAGCAAAGCAAACCAGCTGTTAGCCTCTGTCTTCAGCCAGATGTTAACGGCACTATACAGACACAGTTGATGTGTATCTGTACCCATATGGTCTCACAGAAAGGGGAGAGGTTGCTGATGACATGCAAAGCAGGCCCTTCTGTCAAGCTTCCCCAACATCACTCACTAGTTATAAGGAAAAACATTTGTTCAAACACTAAGAAGTTGGAGACAAAAGCAAGGACCAAATTATCTTTCATAATGCCACTGCCTCCAGAGAGAACAAGGTATAATTAAATCCAAGTACCAGCACATCACACCCTCCAAACAGAACCATCTTATTAACCACAAGTAGTCTGGAAAGCAGCCAAACATCCATCTGTACAATTTTTTCTCCTCTCCTCCTTTACCAATCGTTCAGTGGATTTTGCAGTGCTGCTGAGAAGCAGTAGCTTGAGACATCAATAATCAATATCTGATTAACAAAATCTGACAAATAACAAAGGTTGAGAGAAAGATTCTGCTTGCTAACTGAAATGTGGTTGAAACAATGCCATGTCTAAAGATACAGAGCACATCTGTTCAAGGAGAATGTTAACATTTCCATTATTCCATACAGCAGCAAACAATGATTCAATAAATTAATCTCTTTTAAATGTTATTTTCTGAATATATGATTCAGTATATGATTAATTTTGTACAGCAAAAGTTTTAAGACATGGTTAAGTGAAAAGCTGTTTCAAATATCTGGAGATTTTTCCCTTCCTCACCTCATTTTTCTTTGACTTCATTCTTTTTCTTCTGTTTGGATTTATTTTAATCAAAGAGATGAAATATATCAAAAATAGGAGACCTTTAAACTGAAGCACCTAGCATCTTGTGCACTGTCGCTATTTAAAACTAGAATAGCTCTTTTTGTGCCTTTGTACTATGTTTGTTTATGGCTTACATTGATCCCCATTGTGCATTTCAAACATGTTCCTGTTCTAGATCCAATTCTTTCTAGTCTAGCACACCATCCACCCTTCCACACACTGCTGCTTAGCTGTGCTCATTTCCTTTCAGAATCAGTTGAGGTTTTTTGGCTCCTGTTCTGTATTTCTGTATTTACTCCTTGGATCCAGTATGGAGCGGGGGGTGGTGTGTGTGTGTGTGTTTGCGTACATATACTTGTGCATGTCTTCAAATAATCCCCCATCTAGCCTGTAGAGAGATTCAACTCTTCTAAGCTATCCTTTTTTACTGCTGTTACTAAGCTTCCTCCTTTTTTGTGTTTCCCTTTTGGAGACTAACCAAGTTTCCTGTAGATGTGAGTCAATACTCGCATGTAAGGCATGTTCTTCAGCGTTATTTCTCAGACTTGTCACAATTATGTAGAAGCAGTGCTCCGTGCAGAAGGTCTTCCTGTGTTCTTTCCCTCGTTGTTGTTCTTGCTCCCTAGATGACACTGAAAACTTTGGTCCTTCCTTTGGGTTTTTGTTTTGGTTTTTTTCACTTGAGGGTACAGGAATCCAACAGCCTAGTCCCCACTGGATAAATCATCCTAAACAAAGTGCTGGCACCTGTACATGGAGGCTTGCTTACGTTTTCGTTTCCTGAAATTTCATTTCCTCAATTCCCTTAATATAAAATTAAAAAATCCTTTTAGTATTTATATATTTTAAGTATTAGTGTCTTGATTTCATTAACATTTAAATAAAGTTTGGCCTTCCTTCACGTCTGAGTGCCCTTGTTTCCTGCTGTATATGAATGTCTTCCTCCTTTTTCTTCTTTTGAAACTACCTTCCTTTGAAACTACCTCTGCCTGGCCTTGCATATAGTGTAAGATATGTTCCTCAGGCACAGCACTCCTGGATTGCTGTTCTTCAGTGTCCTGCATAAGAGCCTAAATGTTCTTTCCAGCACCTCTCCATCCCACCCTTTGGATGACATCACCACCCACATGAGCGATGACTGTCCACTTTCCTGTGTCAGAGCCCACCAGGTTTGCTACTGCTCACCTGGAAGACAAATCCCAGCATCCTGCCTGGATGCACTAACTTAATCATCCATATGCTTGTGAACCAAGTGGCCCTTCTTACATGTCTTCTTTTAAAGAAAACTGAGTACCAGAGAAGCAACTCGGCAAAAGCAACAACCTTACTGTAAACAACTCGTGCTTCCCAACATGCATCTGACTCGAGAAAGGGAGAGAATCAAATGCTCTTTACAGGGCAAGTTCTAATGAACTCTTAGTTAATGGAAATTCCAAATTTGAGAGCCGTTCAGAAATTTCAGTCCTGCTCTGGGGTAAAGGTGGAAGACCACCCCTGAAATTTGAACACAAGTTCAAATTCCAAATAATAATGTCCTGACATAACAAGGAAGGGAACTTTTGTTTAAGCTTCTTGTGAGATTAAAAGACAATTTCTATTTTGAAAGGTATGTCTGATCAATTTTTGAACATGGAGCATAAACCAGATACATCCTCTAATTAGATACATGTGTAGATACAAAATCATTATCCATCACAGAGTAAAAATTTTCCTTCCTTTGGCAGATGGAAGACAAAATGTTTCCAGATATAAAATGATCAAATTCAAATTGTTAATAAAATATTGAATTATAAGAAAGCCAAACCAGGAGATCTCTGTAATAGTATTTCCATTCTTCCCTACTGATGTTGCCCATTTTAGCATTTCATTTGGGTGTCATTAAAGTGACTTAAATTTCATAGTTAGATTGCATTTACTTTTGTAATACAGTCAGTTTTGGTCTTCCTTTCCTCTGTTAGCTACTAACCTCTCTTCAAAACTATGTGTCTTTACTGCCAGCCCATAGCAAACAATGTGAGAGAAAGGAAGCTTGAAAGCTCATGGAGTAGAACAATGATGTTCAGAAATGAGAGACTAGGCTCATTCTAGCAGCAATTGCTGTCTGTAGCTATTTTTGAGAGAAGAATGCCAGGACATCATTTCTAACAGCAGCAGAGTGCCCCCTCCATTACCAGAAGACCAGATAAGTTTGAATTTCTATTTGCCTTTGGCATGGTGACAGATCTGAGCCTAAGCAACCCCAGATCAAAATCCAAGACAACCCAGCTGGAAACAAATTTGTTGCCACAGAAACAATTTCTGGCAAGAGGGCTCCATAGAAAGGAGCAGAGTACACTTCAGGTGAGCCCATTTCTCAGTCTACATCTAACAGTGTTTTAAACCTATTATTTTGTGTCCTCCACCCCCCCCCTTTTTTTTTTCCCCAGACAGACTAGCTACAGCTTCTGGATGAAGTGCCTAAAAAGTTCTGTTTTCACTACCCAGCAGATTAACAGAATTCAGAGCATGGTTTCTAGTGGAGAAAAAGGAATTAAAGTGGATGCATCCCTCGGAGAATAAACTGCAATGCTGTTCTTAGCTGCTGATGATTACTAATACCTTTGCTCACAATTATTGGCCAGTTTCTTCTAAACATTAAAGCTGTTCTGTGTCTTTTCAAAACCAATTGCTGTCAGCTGTCAGGATCAGCAGCTCTGCAAATGCTTCAGCTGGCAGAATAATTCATAACAAGCATTAAAAGCCACTCAGAATAAGCTCTATAGGAAAAACAAATGTATTAGAGGAGACATTCAGCTAATTATAAGGTAATGAGTCTTACAAGGCCACCATTCCTGGAGTTCTCTTTCAGCAGTTCTTTACCTAAAAATAATCAGCAAGTTGTGTAAATGTCCTTGTGAGTGCAAAATAACTTTTTATTTAGTTATCATCACATTGACACAAGAATAGTCAATGGGAGTGAAGTCCCAGGGCAACACATGTACAGCCTTAGGGTAGGTCTAGAAAAACTGGCAGGAAAAAAATTTTCTTCTCCATGCATTGTTCGATGGGATGCCAAGAAAACTTGCAGCATCAGCTGGTTAATCTGAGTGACAGCATCCACAGGGCTGGTTAGGGGAGGAAAACTTCCATTAATGCCCACACCTTTGTACATCTGGCCCCACAAAACTGTGTTAAGCCACAGGTAAGAAGTTTCTGGTTTCAAGCCTCAGGAAAAGCCTTTTTTCCCCAGGCTCACCTTATTCAATGACATCTAGTATGACAACACCTAGTTCAGCTGGGACTCATTTTCCTCTTTTCTTTCCCCACATCTCCCTTCTCTTTTCCCACTGTCTTGGATTGCTTACACTTCTCAGGTCCTGGCACAAATGGAGTCAATTTTTACCTGCCAGCCACAAAGTGAGATGAATACACCTCACTCAAGACATCAAGTGACATGAGGTTTTGTATGAATACACCTCACTCAAGAAATCGAGTGACATGAGGTTTTGTATGAATACACCTCACTCAAGACATCAAGTGACATGAGGTTTTGTATGAATACACCTCACTCAAGACATCAAGTGACATGAGGTTTTGTAATGAGATATTGGAAACACCACATCTTTATTCATTTAAAACTGCAATATTCAAATCACAAAGCTGTGATGTAGACATTGTCATACCCCAGCTGTGCTCCACTATAACAGAACATCATATTGGTCTTATCCTATTAGCCCAACATTTTCTCACGGTGTACTCCCCAGACCCTGGAAAGACTCCTAAAGCTTTCGAGTATCTTCTACGTTATCATCTTTGGAGTATCTTCTATGTTATCATCTAAATTACAGCTGTATAGCACTGAGTGTGAAACAGCTATCTTCTGCCTCTTCCCTCAAAACAGAAAGACAATTGCATGTGTAGAAGCCGCATGATATGGGGGAACAACAACATATTAGCAAGAAGATGGGGAGGCAGGAAGGATAGGGGTGAGGACAGTTAAAAGATTTGTTTCCTCAGAAAAGGAATGGAAGAGTGAATGTTAAATGCACAGGACTGACTCACTTTGACTGGCTTCTTGGTTAAAGCAAGCTTGAAAGAAAAGTAGCCAGACACCATACTCTTCAGGAGCCAGTGTGAACACAGGATGCTAATATGGAAAAAGCCACAGAGGGAGATGATTAACAGACTACTCAGAAAGTCCTGGAATGCTCACAATGACAGTGTCATGTCTTATGAGCCTATGTGTAGCTATTTTCCTTGCCTCACTATTAAGTTTCCTTAATTTTTTATTAATATCTGCATGCGTTCTGAACAGAAAAAGGACAGTACAAAGCAGTTATGTTCTTCTAAATTCTCTATTTCTTAGCTCCCCTCCCCATGCACCCATGAAGCTGATGGCTCAATGATTTACTTTTCTTGTTTCTTTACAAAGACTGTACAGAAAAATGCACTCATAACACAGGCAACCTACAATAATGAACAAAGGCATTTAATCCTATATATAAAAAAAATGTTTCTGACCTAACGGATTTCATTTCACTAAACAAGCCTTCACATTTCAAGTTTCCCAAGTCAGGTTCTGAACAGCAGCAAGGAATGTGGTTTACTCTTTGGAAAATATAGTAATGCATACTTTTGAGATACAAAGACAAATCTATACAGGTGTACACAGAGCACACACACAACAAGGTTTGTGGTTTGGTGATTTTCTGCTAGGCGTAACTTTTGTTTTGTGTTCTCAGGGGAAATGACATATTTAATTACTTATTAGTCATTCAAAATATGTCAACTTATACAGTCCTACTAAGTTGTCTGAAAATGACTAATATAATTTATCTACTGGCTATTGCTCTGGTTCTCTGCTGCAAACATGAAACAGTTTCTTGGTTTATCTTAACAATTCCCTTTCATCAATACAACATCAACATTCAGCTCTCCTTGCGCCTAAGTGGAAGTCAAGAAAGTTTTTTTGGAAGAACTTTTATTCAAAGTTCCCACTAGTGGGAACTTGCCAAGGAAATTAATTTCGAAGTTGTGATTTTATTTTTTTTTTTTTGGAACACACTGCTTTGGAGTTGAGTCCTTGGACTGCCTTCTTGTTTTGCTTTAACAACATAGCCAAAAATCTGCCCTACACCCTTCCAGGAGTCATAACCTTGTATAATCTGGCTCGATGGAAAATCAACTTCCTTTTAAGAATGAAAAGATAAAAATAAAACTCACCTGTGAGCAGAGTTTATGCAAAGAGGCTTTCCCTGCAGTGTGAAGAGCACAAAACTTCCCAGCTCCTGTTCAGGCTGCTGGTAAGGCTGTCCTCCTCCCAGCTGTGAGCAAGACTGCCAGTGAAACAGCACAGGGAAGGAGGAGGAGGAGATTGTGTTTCAGCTCCTGTGCTCTTTATGGTTCAAATGCAAGGGAGTCAGCCCAGCCCAGCCCAGCCCTCTGCTCCCTCACCCACTCATTCATAAATGAGAGATGAGAGTGCCAAAAGCAGACACTAAATACGGAGACTGCAAAGCACACAGAGCAGTGTGCACACCCGCACCTACCATCACAGACACGAACCAGGAGATAACTGCACCGTGATCACAGCAGCTGGTGCAAAGCCCAAATACTGCAGCTTACAGCTTATCTAAACACACACAGATGTTGCTTTGCACAGACATACTACAAAGTACACAGAGCCTTAGTCTTGTTATTGGTATTATTTACAGTAAGTTGTTTCTAGGACTTGCTGAGATCAGACCTTCATTGTGTCCAAACACAGCAGAAGCTGATCTCTGCACAAGGGAGCATCTTTTCTGGCTGTGCAAGAGCAAGGGCTGCAAGGCGGGGTTTCCTTCCTCTCTCATCTATGCAGCAAGACAAACCGAGGCATACACAGATCAAAGGGCTTGTCCAAGGTCATTCAGGATGACTGTAGCAGATGTAAAAGCTGACCCCCTGCTAACTCACATCACTACTTTTATTCCCACAGAAGTGAAAGCTACCCCATGGGATATGTATTAAAGTGTCTGTCATCCAACCTGAAATGTAATACTCAAAAAAAAAAGCTAGATACAATTTACACCATTTAAGCTGGAAATGAAAGAACTGGTACACAACTACCTTATGTAGTGCTCTGCTGCGCTGCTGTAGGGAAACCAGTGACTGCACTCTCAGTACAGCATCTGTGAGAGTTCCTGTCTGCTTACTGTAATGGGGCAACAGTGCTCCAAGGGTGGACAAAGATGGTAAGTTTGGAAATAGGAGTCTTGTGCAGGGTACTTCGAGACACGTTCTCCATTTCCAACCTGGTGGAACGCAAAGTGACATGAGCACAGAAACAAAATGGGGAAAAAAGGGAGGATGGGGGTGGGGAGAGGATACAACGACATTTACAAATCTTGGAAATACTCCAGGAGTGCCCATGGCTACCATCAGAACCAGAATAAAAAATAACTCCTTATTCCAAACACAGGCAAAGGGCTTTTCAGGTATGACAGGCTACCATATGGCAGAGCCATTCCTCTGCCAGAGTCTCTGGGAGATCAGAGATCTAAAATTATTTGCAGGGCTAAGGGACCTCTCTGATTTTCTGAGGAAGGATGCTAGAGAAAAGATAGGAAATTCTTGAACATGGCCAGAAAAGGCTGCAAAAAGCACAGAACTGTCCTTTGCAGGTTCACATGCAGCTCAGAGGATGTCAGAGATGCAGACAGCATACCTGGCTGAACAGGCAAGGCACAGGCTCCCAGGAGCGCAGCCAGAGGCTGGACAGTCTGTACAACATTAAAGAATATGAAGGGTTGGTATGAAATTGATCAGGCCTACTTGGAAGGCTCCCTTGTTTCATTTTGGATTTTTTGTTTGTGGGACTTTTTAGTTGTTTTTTTTTCTTTTTTTTCAATTTATCACTTATGTAACATTATTTATTTAGTAGTTATGTATATAAATACATAGAGAAGCACATACATTAAGAAAGTCACAGAGACTGGGATCTTTCAGGAAGCAAAATAAAACACTTATTCCAATGCCTTTTAATCCACAGTTGTGTATCTTTCAAATATTGCAACTCTTATTAGATAAAAAGAATTTCTAAAAAATTACACTAAGAAAATGAAGTCCAGTTACTTCCTTAGTAATATGTGCACTACTCTTCAATAAGTGGCAACAGGGCATTACAGTGGATTACTTGCCTTCCCCAAGAGCCTGCCAGGGTCAGAGATCACTTTGGTATCGATGTCCCATTGGTAGCTGCAGGGAAAGCTTTTCCACCTCCTGCAGCGTCCAGGCTGCAGATGGGGAACAGGTCCTGAGTAGGTCCACAGACAGTGATTACCCCTTTGGGAGCCAGGGAAATAAGAGACAACAGTAGCAGTAACATCACAGGCAGTATCACTTTCTTGGTTCCCACATGTTTGCAATTCTCTGTCATGCTGAACTGTGAACATGCTCAGAAATGTGTTAGAGATGACAGATAAAGGTGACCACAATAGCCAGAAAGCACAGCCAACGTCTTGGTCATCAGACACTACATATATATGTATATACACACACACACACACACACACACACATATATATGCCTATCTATCTATTTATCTATATCTCAGGTATATCTGATATACATATATCAGAGTGTGCTTAAAAGGCAGTACTTGACCAATGCAACTGGTAAATCAGGTCTTGCCTGGAGCAGAAACAATCACTTCTGTAATCCTCCTTTTCCAAAAATTCTGAAGCAAAATAAACTCAGAAAAGTCCTGGTTTACTTCTCAGTCATCCAGCCATTCTGTTGTGCCTGTCTCAGCATGCAGAAGCTGTAGAGCAGGTTGCTAAAATAAAGGAATTTGGTGGCTTGGGTCACCTGCCCTCATCACTTCCAAGAGGGGGCAGGACAATGTCTGCTGCACATCACGGCCTCCATCACACACACTCAGCAACTGCACATTGGGCTGTATTTAAAACATTAAAAATGAAATGACACTTTTTGCAGCCTTTTATCTCCATGAATTATACAGTAGTTATTAAAGCTGACAAATAGCTATTATTCAGTGCAAGTGGCAATTCTTGCTTTTCACTTGCTTTGGTCAAATCATTTTAATGTGTATGATGATTGAGTAACTCCACTGAATTGAATAGCTCCTGGCTTGCATGTGTCAGAACCAGAAGCAGCAGGCTTCAAAAAGAACGGAGCTAAATTGGTGTTATAAGCATCACAGATGAAACAGAAATACAGCAGGAAGGGAGGTCAGGCAGACCACCTCCTTGCTCTGAGGCCCAATGAGGAAAGCATTAGCTTCTTCTCTTAAATTGCCATCAAGGAAAATTCTGCCTCTCCTCCGGCAATATCTCCATCCCCTGGCTAGCCTTGTTCTTTAAAAAGCTTGCACTACCATCAAAACCTTAATCTGGCATGTTTCAAATTCATTATGTTTTTTTCTTGTCCTTTCGAATGAACATGGAAAAGACTATCGCTACTTTTCTTGATTTTAATCATTTGAATGCTCAAGGATTAATCATGCTGTCCCCTCTTGGACTTTTCTTTTGCAGACTAAACAACCCCATATTTCAGTCTTCTTCACAGACTACGTTTTCTGGACTTCTGCACACTCATGTTGGTCTTATTTCCAGTCATCATCATCCCTCTCTAAGCGTATTCCAGCAGATGTCCTTTCTGGCCATGTTGGCTCCATTAAATTCCAATTACCTGATCTACACTTTGTCTACAAAGGTCAACTTTCCTACAAAGTTTGATGTAAATTCTTTCAAGCACCCATTTTTTTCTTTTGTGAGGATAGGAAGAAATTAAGTAGCTTCTCTTTCTCTCTCTTGCAGTGATAATCCATGCACACATTCCCATTTTGTGCAGCTGGCAAACAAAAACTTGCCACTTCCATCCTGCTACCACCCCTAGAGCCCTTGCAGCTCCAGCTCTTGCACTGCACTGTGGTGTGGCTACGCAAGACAATGTTTTACCTGTTTCAGCTGCCTTGTTTCGAGAGGAAATGCTGCTGCTGACTTCATTGCAGCATCTTGCGATTTATCTGTCTCCTCCTATTTTCTCTTATTTCTGTTCTTGTCCCAGTCTGCACTGCATCATGTATCATTTTTAACCTTTTCCATAGGTCTCAGGTTTCACTCTGCAGGGCTCAGGCACAGTCCTCACATTGGCACTCCAGGTGGTTTGGGAAGATACATGGACCAATGTCCTAGAATTTACTGGGCACATTATCCCAAATGTCCCAGAACGTACCCCAAGTGGTAAGTTTGCCTTCAAGAGTTCCCAGTGGAAAACATCATCTCACAAACAAACCCAATCATCCACACCACCCTTCTACCTCCAGAAGAAACTTCAGGTGTCTGCCCCTGTTGCTGTGCTGGCAGCTGTCAGGTAAACTCACTGTCCTCCCTGTCAGTATCTGACTGCATGGGATCTCCCAGCTTCTCTTTGGAGCCTGCAGGTTTCCTATTCCCCCCGAGTCAGCACAAGACATACATTTGTCTTCCAAACCAGCAGAAAAGCCAAGCTCACAACCACAAGAAACAAAAAAATAGAAGAACCTAAATGCTTGCTAAGCAGAGCACCACGTGTATCTGTGCTCTGCCACCAACATGAGAAGGCTTTGACGAAGCCAGCACTGACGAAAAGCACTGGCCTGAAGAAGGGCTGCTGATACCATGACAGTATGCAAGGCCTGTGGCTGGGGTCACCTGCAAGCAACACCTTGATTATCTTCCTGAGGCCTCTCACAAATGACACTGGCTATTTAGGAGCTTCTGTCCTTCAAATGGTGAGTTTCTGAAGATGTACCCAACTCTTAACTATTTTAAAGGCTTTCATATCTGCTAGTGATGTCTGCTGACCAGGCTCATCCCCAGGCTCACTATCATGCCCCACAGAGGAAGAAACACAAGTCAGGATGCGCAAGGGGAACCCTTCTGCAGCCTCTGCTGCCAGCAAGCAGTGCCCTTCAGATGACTTGGCGGGTTAGTACCTCAGTTTTATCTCACACTGGCTAGCACAACTCTGGCTGGGTATCAGCCAGGCTCTGCAGGGATAGCAACATCATCTGGAGGCAGGTAATTTACCTTAGGGTACTGATGTTTTTATAATTCAACTTACCTTATCTCTTTCCAAGAATCCTCCTTGTGAGAGCATCCTTCAGCAGGTCTAAAATCTCTCCTGGCTCATTGGCTTTCAATCGGCACCTTCAGCAGCTACTTTCTGGAAGGTGGACAAAAGATTTGCAGCACCTTTGGGAACTCAGAAAAACTGGGGAACTTCTGCCACAAGTTAAAGCTCAGCATAGACACACAGGCTGAGACCATTTCAGCTCATCACAGGAACATGTCACACCTTGTAACCAGCTGGAAATTATCTCTGTCCTCACCATGCTTGTGTTTCCCAAGCTTCTTCAAAATGTAAATCCAGAAGTGCTTGTAATGTCCTACTTCTGCAGGACAGTGCCCTAATGCAGCACGGAAGATGGGGCCTAAATGTCCTTGAACAGATACTTCAAAAGCAAAAAAGTCCCTTATCTTCAGTAACTGCAATAGATGGTCAGTCAAAGCATAAATGTATGTAGTTCTCCAGATACTGGCTTTTCCCATGAAACATTGTGACAAAGGTATTGTGCTAAAAACAACAGACAGGAATTACTGAGTTAGTTGATTTTTTGCCTTTTTTCTCACTTTCAGTTTCAGATTTGCTTGTAAGTATACTCTCCTCTTCCCAATAAACACTGTCTGTTAAACAGATATAACCTGGTAGGAGTTTAACACATGAAAGGAACATTTCATTTTAGTTTAGTTACAAAACTTTACATGGGTGAAACTTGATCCAATAAAGTCTTGTTAGTATCCGTTTTCATTCATTTGCCTGATTACATAACAAGAAAACAAACGTGTGTTCATATAGGACAGGGTGGGAGGCTGAAAGGAATTCAGGATCTGCCAAATGGGACTCTGTTACCATTGATATGGCTGGTTAAATAAACAAGGAAAAGGATCTGTGTTCACAGGAGCAGCATGTGGGTAATGGGACTGGGCTTCGGGAATTTGAGGTTTTTTTCAATTAAAGAAGCCAAAATAATCAAGGAAGGAAATTCTAAAACAATGAAAATTATGTGGAAACTCATTGTTAAAAATACTCACAACTACATAGAAACAGTATTGTCTTGATAAGCAAAAAGTGGTACCTACCTTCTTAAATGTATCTCTCATTCTATTAGCATTATAAATGGCTAATAAATTCTTACAGAACTGTCAAAGACATTTGCTGGTCCTAAAATATGTAACAAACAAGCTTAGAAATTGTTACAAGATCTTGCATTGAAATCCTGCTACAGGCAGAATTCTGTATTTATTGTGATGAATAAACATTTGACAGAAAGCTCAATAACTAGGTAAACAGATTTTGAGACTTGAAAACAAGACCGACTCTAGCTCTAGACTTCATGTGACCATGCCTCTTCTGCACCACAAATACCTGGAGTGATTTGTAGCATATGGTGTATTTCCCACCTCAAGGGTTGGCCATCATTTCTCACAAACAGAGCAAAAACAGAGCAACACAAATGAGCTAAAGGAGGCTGTCAGGAAGAGGCAAAATGAGAAGACAGTGACCACAGTGTCACCATGGAGGAATGTGAGGGAAGAAAGGACCCTTGAACTGATGGTATTTGGGCATCAAAACTGGTGTATTTGGGCAAAATGTTTGAGCAGGATGCGCATGGATGAGGCAAGGGAGTGTGGGGAATGTCTGAGACAACAGTGGATGGAGAGCAGAGGAAGGATCAAAAAGAATGGAGATGAGGACTACAAACTGACCTCAAGACCTCAGAATGTAACTGTGTAACAGAGAGCCCGGCAAGAGTGGAGAAGTACAAAGACAAGACAACAGCAAGAAAACAAATGAAAAACATGACAGCTTGCTGTAGATGATTAAAACCTTTAGCAATGCAAGAGGAGACAGAGTAGAGAAAGCTGGAACTAGATCTGGGGGGAAACAGGGTGCAAAAAGTGAACTCAAGGATAAGAAATAGTTAAAAATAATTCTCTGTGTTGAAGAACAGGAAGATCTCTAGTGCTAAAGAAGAGAAGTCATGAGGAAAGTTGCTGGAGATAACATGCTTGGCGAGACTGGTGGCTTGTTGCACTATCTGAGCCTAAGGGACAGGATCTAGCAAGAAGGTTCATTTGTTTGCACATTTCATGCAAAGAGTTTTCTGCTAACACACCACGTGGTTGTTCTTGTGTCGTGGTTTAAACCCAGTCAGGTAATTCGTTCGCTCACTTCCCCCCCTTTCTTGCCCTCCCCCTGCTCTCGGAGGGACGGAGAGGAGAATCAAAAGAATGCAACTCCCACGGGTTGAGATAAGAACAGTTTAGTAACTAAGGTATAACACAAATCACTACTGCTACCACCAATGATAATAATGATAAAGGAAATAACAAGGGAACAGAATACAACACCTCACCACCCGCTGACCGATAACTCGCCCCCCAAGCCCGACCAAGCTCCGACCGATACCTCCTCCAACCCTGCAGTCTCCCAGCCCTTCCGGCTAACTCCCAGTTACATCCTGGGCATGACGTGCTGTGGTATGGAATACCTCTTTGGTCAGTTTGGGTCAGGTGTCCTGTCTCTGCTTCCTCCTGGCTTGCCCTCCCCCCCTGGCAGAGCGTGAGGCTCACAAAGTCCTTGGCCAAACCAAAACATCTCTATCAGCTCTGTTCCCGAGCCGAAAGTCAAAACACTGCACTGCACCAGCTACCAAGGAGGAGAAACATGACTGCTACTGCTGAACCCAGGACATTATCCACCCCTTATTCCATACCATTCATGTCATGCTCAGATCCCACATTTTCAATATACCATCACTCTTATCTCGGTGCACTCTTATCTTAGTGCATGGACCAGTCCCTATAAAGCTGCTGCGTCCATCTGGTCCATGTCAGGCTCCATCTCTTGTAACAGTCTTCCAGAGCAGGAGAGACTGTGTGCAGTGTTCACACTCGTGAATAACCTGGGCAATAGTGTCCATTGTTAAGTCCACCCCTCGATCATGAGTCCATCTCTGTGTTGCATCTCTGCTCTGGTGGCGTGAAGTGCCATGGGCCCACCAGGCTTAAAATAATTCACTGTCCCCTTAAGCAGTTTCTGCAGCTTGTTGCTGGGGACTCCATACAGCTGCCTTCCATCTCCGACGCTTCCAAAGCACTGGAGGGGCCCAGTGGACTAGATACTTGCCCATACTGTCCCACACACCCTGCCACTCATGACTCTCCAGCCTTGGGGAAAATCTCTTGGTCCCCCTATACTGTTGTCTAACCCCAGACAAGACCCAAACCTGACTCTGCTTAACTTTTGAGATCAGACAAAATGGTTGTGGGTAGAACACAGCCTGTGTGTGTGCCAACATGCTGATCCCCATCACAATCAGCAGGCAGGTCCCAAGGATACCCAAAGGCCATTCAGAGCCTTCAGAACTCTCAAACGATGCTGCTGTGCTTGTCACTGGGGCTGGTGTAGCTGCTGTGCTTGCCGGCTCTCCCACCACCGGCTTCTCTTTTCCTGAGTCCAGCTCTTCCTCCTCTGCCTTGCTGGGAAATGCTGCGTGGTCTCCGGCATCCTCCTGGGGCTCGGCGGGTGGCTGCCTGGGAATGCTCTCGGCCGTCGCGGGGCTCGGCTCGGCCGCGGGGCTCGGCTCCTCCGCGGGGCTCGGCTCTGCCGCGGGGCTCGGCTCGGCCGCGGGGCTCGGCTCCTCCGCGGGGCTCGGCTCTGCCGCGGGGCTCGGCTCCTCCGCCGCCTTATCCTGCTGCTCGGCAGCCGCTTCCTTCTGCTCCTCGACCGCCCCGGCCTCCTCCACCGGCAGCCGTCCCCTGGCGGCCTCCGGCCCCGCTCCCGCCGCCGCTTGGTCCCCGGGGCCGCTCTCCCGGGCCGCTTCAGCAGCCGCCGGCTCCCGGGGCCGCTCCCCCTCAGTTCCCCGCAGCCTCACGAAGATGGAGAGTAGGGTGAGGGCCAGGACGGTGAAGAGCAGCCGGACGGCCAGGTACAAGTCCACGGCCACGTCCGTCCCGCCCTGCTGCTGGAGGCCACCCGTATTACAAGCCATTGCCATAACGCACAGTGAGACAAGAACCTTAGCCCAGGCCCCACACTTGATAAACACTATCACAGCAAATACCGGCTCTACGTAAGTTACAACGGTCTGAAGCTGTGAGATCAACAAGAACAACTCTGATACCCAATAAATCAGCATTGTGATGAGTGACTATTAATCCAGTCAGATCTGTCGTTATCTCAACCCTTCGTGCCCCACGTTGGGCGCCAAAAAGAACTGTCGTGGTTTAAACCCAGTCAGGTAATTCGTTCGCTCACTTCCCCCCCTTTCTTGCCCTCCCCCTGCTCTCGGAGGGACGGAGAGGAGAATCAAAAGAATGCAACTCCCATGGGTTGAGATAAGAACAGTTTAGTAACTAAGGTATAACACAAATCACTACTGCTACCACCAATGATAATAATGATAAAGGAAATAACAAGGGAACAGAATACAACACCTCACCACCCGCTGACCGATAACTCGCCCCCCAAGCCCGACCAAGCTCCGACCGATACCTCCTCCAACCCTGCAGTCTCCCAGCCCTTCCGGCTAACTCCCAGTTACATCCTGGGCATGACGTGCTGTGGTATGGAATACCTCTTTGGTCAGTTTGGGTCAGGTGTCCTGTCTCTGCTTCCTCCTGGCTTGCCCTCCCCCCCTGGCAGAGCGTGAGGCTCACAAAGTCCTTGGCCAAACCAAAACATCTCTATCAGCTCTGTTCCCGAGCCGAAAGTCAAAACACTGCACTGCACCAGCTACCAAGGAGGAGAAACATGACTGCTACTGCTGAACCCAGGACATCTTGGAAGAAATTACTTTAAAGGCATGCCAAAACATCAAAAATATACTGTTCCCCATTAAATGTACATTACGCACCTCCTCTAAGCTTCAGCTATTCAGAAGCAAGATACTACTATGTGGAAATGTAAGAACATACCAACAGCAGAGACATCCTTGCGTCAATGGAGGTACCAAAGCTGCATTACAGAATGTGCATACTGGTGCCTCACTGGATGCTGATTTTGCGCCTTGATTGAGAACTAGTCTACATGGAAGAGGAACAGATAGCTGGGATGTCTAGTGGAAAAGGACTACATCAGCTGTACAGTCCTTGGCTTACACAGTGCTGTTAATATAGCTCTCTAAAGTATTCTACCACTTTGACTCATTTATTTATGGAGCAAAAAAGCTGTGAGCAAGTTCAGAAGTTTGAGGAAACTGAAGGTTACTAACCTGTACTTAATTTTAGGTAAATCCCAACTAAATCAATACAAGGTCTATCCAACACATGTTGTAAGTGCCTGTTTTCTCTATTTGCCTTTTTACAAAATCATAAAATATCTTGAGCTGGAAGGGACCCATAAAGATCATCAAGTCCAATTCCCTGCTTCTCACAGGACTACCTAACCTTATGACTAAGAGCATTGTCCAGATATTCTTTGAACTCTGACAGGCTTTTGCACTGCTGGAAGCAAGCAATCCTTGTTTAGGGGATTGAAGTTGTAAAATAAAAAAAAAAAATCCAAGATTTTCCCTTCACAGATATTTCCCTGATTCTCAGTATTTCTTCTACTTTCATTCACAAATAGTCAAAGGGCTCCTACAGGAGCACTCTCAAATTGATTGTGAGTTTTCCACCTCTGTAGATGGCTGAGATGCTGCAGCTGAACATACCCTTGTAACCAGCAGCTCTGAAACACACACATCTGTGGCTCAGGTATTTTATGGGCTCACAGTGCACACACATGGAAATTCCAGGTTTTGGGTAACTAGAGGAAAAAATCTTTCGCAAAGGTGCAGAGAAGCATTTTCCATGGGTTTAATAAGAATAGGATAATTTTGGTCAAAGATATTTAAAGCATTAAGAGAACACAGACTTCCACATCCCCTAACCTTCAAAATACCCGTCTGAATGGTAAAACAATCAGAGTGGGAGCACTGCAAAATGTTCACTTTAGTCCTTTGCAGACATACTTTCCCGCTTAGTTCTTGCAGAAAACTCCTTCTTCCCTCCAAAGCAAATCTCTAGAGATGCCTCTGCAGTCCACTGGGGACCTCTGCTTCTCCAGCTGGAATATCCTTCTCACACTCATGTTCTTCCTTAGCTGTGTGTTCCCAAACACAAACTGTGCTTTACTTGCCATTAATGCGTGTCATACTTCAGAGCACACCAACTACTGAAAAAGTGAGTGAGGTGATCTTTGACTTGCAAATTTTAGGGCTTTTCTTACGGAGAAGATGCCTGTTGTTCCTAGTATGATAGCCCAGCTCCATTCTGAATCTGAAGGCAGGCAGAACCTGATGTTGGAGAGAAGAGGGAGCCTCTTATATTTTATCTGATGATGTTTTCTTAAAGCAGAGGCTGTTTAGCTGTACTGTAAACTATCTCATACTGTAAATCAAAAGCATTAAAATACTATGATACTATATTAATCTACCTGATTCCATAACAGCCGGGTGCAATGAGTCTAACCAATAGCTCCATTTCCCTCTTTTAGCATAGAATCATAGAATAGTTAGGGTTGTAAAGGACCTCAAGACCATCTAGTTCCAAAACCCCTGCCATGGGGGGTTGCATGACTTTGAGATCACACCACAGAGTGTCATTCCCTGAAGAGGGAGCTGGGCTCCTTATGTTTTACCCTTTGTGCAATACATGCTTTCTACAGACTAATGCCAATGCTTAGATCTATTACTCTTCCTCATTCTGGTATGTAACACACATTACTCACTTCAGCATAGCCTCACCATCAGAGCTACATAATCCTCAATCATGGTAATTTTTGGTTAAAAACAAGCAAGTAGAGAGATGATCAGAACAGCATATGGGAACGATAAGAGAGCTGACATTAGTTTCCATGACATTGTGTGTTTTGTTTTGGACATGTTTTAGATTCTCAGTTTGTGTGGAATAACCGCATTTTCATTGTCCTGTTGTCAATAAAACCCAAATTTGCTCCTGTCTCACTATCCTCACCAAAACCTCCAACAGTCAATAAACTGTCTCCTCCATAGGTTCAGCAGAAGTAAGTACAAATAGTCTGCCACTGGGGTGCACACTCATCTGTGTTACTCTAACAATATCCCTTATAATCCTCCAAATCTGAACTAACCTCAATTTTGTGTCACCCTTCATCAACTCACATTTCACCATCTTTAGGACCCAGTTAGCCTTTTAAGGACTCCCACTTGAGAAGCTTTTTAAACAGCAGCTCTCTGTTGTTTATGGTTCTCTTCATACTTTTGAAGAAATCCTTGTGCCTGGAAAAACACAATTTAGTTTTGCAAATCTTGCCAGAGCTTCTTCCAGTCACCTTAAACTCCCGGCAGTACTCTTAAATCATAACTTTTTTCAGCCCTTTCCAGCTGATGCCATTCTCTCAGTTCTTATGGCAGTCTCTAGCACCAGCTTTTGAGATAGGCCTTCACATCTCAGTCTATTTCTCCAGTCCACTAACCCTTCATAAATACAACTTCATCTGTTATTTCTAATAACTGAAATATTTGCACTACTAGGTCAGGTAAATTCCACCTGGTACTGGTGATGTGTAAAAACATTCCTGAGTTTTCCATCTTGCCTTGAGCATCTCCAATGCTGCCAGGATCTGTTATTCCACAACCCTTTGAGGGCAGAGAAGCAACTTTTAGGACAAAATTTCTTCGTGAAGCTTACCACAAGTGATTCCCTCCCTCCACCATCTAAAAATGCTAAACCACAATCCAAATGCTCTCAGCACAGCTGGGTTCATGCTTAACAGAAACAACAACAAAAACATGTTGATCTCTCTACATCCATGTAACATCCAGGTTGTAGCCATTGCACATAAACTAATGATTTTTGGAGCATTTCTTCCATGTTCTTAAAGTCTTTCTTAATGTCATAAAGTCTCAAACATCTGGATGATCAGAAATAATTTCAACTACATAGTGCTCCTTGATGACCATTTTTCTAAGCTAAGTACCAGCCATTTTTACAATGTACTTACACTTGGAACTTCCCTCATTACAGAAAATAGCAGATTCTACTTTTTAATTCTTCTGGAGGTTTTACACTCTAAACTCGATTAACTGAAATCAGAAAAGATCTGCCACTTCACAATCAGCTCCCAAATTTGAGGAACAGTTGAAAAACACCTAGTAGGAAAAAGGTTTCCATGACACAGTGCCTCTGTAAAGGACCTGGGCTTCAGATTTCTTGGCAAGAAGATACTGTCACTGCAGAGCATGCGACTCCCTAGAAGCCACTTCCACAGCAGCCGTTTCTTTTACTTCAAGCAAATACCGTCATCATACAGTGCCTGCAATTCCAGGCAAAATTTGTCTGCTTGTGTCAAGCAGCTTCACTGACTTCAGGAAGAGGGTGTTGCCAAACGCACAGCCCCTTGGCTTCCTCAGAAACCTACTGGCAACTTAGCTGCCCCCTGGGGATGGTATCCCCATTCACATGCTCTTTGATAGAGAACATGATCTAGAGAATAAATGAGGCATGTATACAAACTGAGGCTCTCCATTATTGAACACTATCACTCGAAGTGTTATGTCCAGAAGCATTCACAGCACTATTAACACACATAACTAGCAATACTTTCCCCCATGTCATGAAATACTAGCATCCTACAGCCCTTTGCCACACAGAGCTGGGACAAGCCAGTAGGCTGAAGCCCCCTGCAGGCAGGTCCTTTCTCCTTGGCGGTCAATGTGTTCCTGGTTCATGGCGGCCTGCAGCTTGCTGGCAGCACTGCCAACGGCTGGGCCCAGCTGGCTGGGTTGATCTCAGCAGGCTTTGAAGTTGTGCAAATTGAAACAGCTGCTATTTCATCACAGTTCCCCTTTTCTTCTTGGAAAGCACCAAGAAGCCTGAAACGGCCTGGCAGCGCCGCCCCCTCCACTGCTCCCTCACAGAACCACCTCAGGAGCTCCTGCCGCCTCACCAAGGCAGTGCCTCACAGCAGCTCCTGCCCAGCTCCACCAGCATGCAGGCAAGCAGGGTTTGCCAATTACTCACTGTCCCTAAACACAACTGACCTCTCCCGGATTAGCTTTGACACATGGAAACACTCATTTATCCTATCGATGACTGCTCTGAGCACCCCAGAAAGGCAAAGAGTAGCAGCAGCTTATTTACAGGCAGGCCTTGTCCTTCCACCCACCCCAGTTCTTACCTGGCAGTGCAGCGCAGCACACGCGGGAGTGCACAGATAGGTCCATTCCTCAGCAGTCCGGCATGCAGGGCAATCGAGCGCGCACCTCCAAGGAGGAACTGAAACAAGGGAGAAACTGCAGTCTTCCACTTTCAATGATCTGGCCAAGAATCAGTGTTGACGGGACACTTCTGGAAGAAGAATTTGAGTTTACTAAAAATACGCAGCATGTTCTAAAATTGTTGTAGAGCACATAATTTTAAAATTGTTGCAAATCTGTGGCTTACAATTAAAACAGCAGAGAAAGCAGGAAGGTCCTTTTGCTGTTCTCTTCATGCTCAAAGATGAGTAATTTCTCACTTTTGTAGTGCGCCCTGAGAATTAAGCGCAAAACTGATGGTACAAGATGCAAGCTTGGACAAAACTGACGACGTGCTTGGGCACTGTTTGAAGTGGTCAGAGAAGCATAAAAATTTACTGGTCTGATTCTACAGCAATCTGGAAGTCATTTAATTTGCATGAATGAATCCTTCTAAAGCCTTCAGTAAGGTTACAATCAAACAGGAAGATTTCTGATACCCCTTCTGTGGCAACAACAGAAAACCCAACACAACTCTGCCACTCAGAGACTCAAACCAATACTGAGGCTCACACAAAGCTATTGCAGACAGATTTCCATTCAGCACCATAAAGTGTGTTGCCCCCGCCCCCCCACCAAGGAAAAAAAAACAAAAAAAAGAGTGCAACATCCATCTATTTTATCTTAATCTTTATTATAAACGCTTTTGTAGTTTCCAGAACAGGATCACTACATACTAGATAACAAAAACATCCTCAGATGGATCAGTTTTAGCTTTTACTAGATTAAATCAGAACCAGCAAAACAAGTATTATTTTTTAAAGGATTTAGTCTATTGCCAGAAAAACAGCTTTAAACATGAAACAGAATTAAAGATATGCATTTGATCATATATACACAAGCAGCTGATGACACCCTGGACAGAAACATACAAGGAACCTTTTTTGCACATAAATAGATTTTTAGAAGTATATTTCCTTCACATGTATACAAAATTATTTTGCTTTCCATACTGAGCAAAACTCTTAAGAGACATAAAAAAGGATTTCTAAGAGACAAAATCCCACATACTGCTTAGGACGTGGGCTGTCATGCACAACAGGATGTAATAATACAATTTACATAGCATTCCTATACAATACTTGAACTTCTTATATACATACTTACAAGACACTTTTGTACATGAGATGCCACTTTTACAACTGAAATGGCATCTCTCCTGAAAGGTTGCATTAGTTCCAGTGTTTGTATAAAAGATAAAACAAGTTTCAAAAGGCAGCACCACTTGGCTTGCAGAGTCAAGGATCCACTGAGCTGCAGCTGTAGTGAAGGCAGGGAGGTAATCACACTGGCCTTTCTGTGTTTACAGAGTCCCATTTGGGAAGGTCAAGACGTGACCCTTGAAGTCTACACATTACCTCTATAAAACGTGGCTGTGGCAAGAAGACTTTAACAGATGGCTAAAGCCATGCAGTTTTGCTCTTCAGCTTTATTTTTAAGCTACTTAAGCCAAATACCTGGGGTTCTGCCTCTGGGGAGGAGAAGTTTGGCTTTTATTTGACCTTTTCAGTATGGTTAAGTTATCAATGGCAGGGCTGGGTTCAGCACACACACATGACCTGTGAAACTCTTCTCTACTGAAGGTAGAATGGGTGCACACTGCAGCAATGACAGAGAACCCTGCTAAGCTTCTGGAGTGCAGAATGCTCAACGCCTATGAAAATCAGGTGTTAAGCCTGCAGTGACATCAGACTTCCACTTTGTTTTAGGCACAAAAGTGTCAAAAGAAGGCCTGCGGTTTTGCTCTTTGTTTCTCTGAATCATACATTGGTCTACTAGAAAACAGGACATGGAGAACACTCAGAGCAGCATGCAGGTGATGCCTTTTAAGACCTGGCACAGTGTCTAGACAAATGCTACCTGGATGGCAGCAATGCCAAACACACATACTACTAGCTGACCCTGTGGGTTACACACACCCATACTCATACCAAACCGTCTGCTGATCCCTCTGGGGGTCTGGAGACCCAGGAGTGCTGTTGGAGCTGTTTCCTCTCATGGGCTCCTCCATAGCCCCAGCACTGCCTTCTGGCAGCTTACCCTGGCACTTGCTGAGTAGGGCATCACCCTGGCTTTGCCCTAGTGAAATACTTCCCTCAGTGCTGCAGGAAACAGTTCTGGCAGGAGCCACTGCAGTCACCTCCCCAGTACAAGGGGCTGGTTTGGGTTTCATTTTAGAGGGAGTGTGAGATGCGGGTGAGTAGTGCTGCCCAGAGCTCACGCGCTCTTGTTGCTGGACATGCAGATTGCTGGTGGATGCAGTGGGTGAGGCAGAGAGCTGATGGAAAGAGACTGGCCTCTCATCTTTTGGTGGGGCCAGGGAAAGGCGCCTTGCATCAAGCTGCCAACAGCGGGAATCAACACCTTGCAAGGAACCTCCCACCTTGGCAGGCTGTGGTCTCTCTCTTAAGGTTACCTGGGAGCTTGTTGGCACTGAGGCCCTAGCTGTCTGACTAACAGCATCCTTGCCCCCACGTTGGTCTGCTGCTGACTTCTGAGGACTCTCTTGCCTGTAGGTCTCCGGGCCAGTGGCTCTGAGGAGGTCTGCAGAGGCTAAGCTAAATGCCCTGCTCAGTGATGTACTCCTCCTGCTCGTGGTTCCAGGCTGCTGAGGCTGTGCCATCTGCCTCATCCCACTGGCAGCCTGGTGCTGTGGTGTGTGAGGAAATTTAAGAGACCCCTGGGAGCTCACCAGAGGCTCAGGTTCTACTTGTTTAAGGTTTGGCTTTGTGTAATTTCCAGGCTTAGCTATTCTTCCTTCTTCATTGGCGATGGTCTTTACAGTTGCAGCCACAAGACTACTGGGCATCTTAGCACCCTCCTTTCTGGACGGCTGAATCAGCAGGTTCCCAGTAGCTGAAGGCTCATTTGTTCTCTTAAAATAATCGCTGAGCAATTCATCTCTGTTACTGGAGGTGTCCTGGTGTAAGAAAACATGCACATGCCATATTAATGAAAACACTTGTTTAAAGACTCATGCAGAAGCTGTGTTATGATAATCTTCCTTCCCACTTCATTCAACCCAAACACAACTCTAGATTTTATATTTTAAGTGGGGAATAGAAGATATAAATGTTTACAATGGGTATAAATCCAAATCAAGCAGTCATGCTCGTCATACTTAGAACAGGACAGCCTTGTTTGCCAGATTAATTGTCATAAAATTTAAGTTTCATTTCACTTGCAATCTGGGCAGCACCTCTTTTGCTTCCTTTCACACCAGCGACTGTCACTGTAACATCAATATGATATTAATAACATCAGCCATTGATATCAGCATCAATGATGGCCTGTCACCTTCCAGAATACAGTTCATCTGATCAACACTCCACTTTAACTTCAGGAATATAACAGGAGATGAGCTAGCATTACAAGAAAGTTTCATCACTTCTCCACTGATTCCCCTCACCTCTCCTAGTCAAGATACTATGCATGTCAAAAGCTAAGCATGTACAATATAATGAAATATACAAAAAATCATTACACAAATGGAGATACGATTGCTTGCCCACAATTAACTTGCAAATTTCAGGTCAGACAATTAATCTGGCACTAAAAGAAAATATACAATGAATATTTCATGGGGATGGTCCATGCAATCCAAAAATGGTGATGTTTGATCAGCTGCCATCGGACTATTAGTATGAGGCATGCTCAGAATAGTTAAGGGACAGGCTGTCTTCACAAAAAAACGTGCTGAAACAAGCTCATAGAATTTGTTTCTTTACTCTTCTCTAGGGAGTATGTTAAAGTTTAATACAGTCATTTCACTAGCATTCCAAATGTTTCTTCCAGTCACAAAACTCATTTGCCAGAAGTGAACACCATTAATGGTAACAGTGCAGTGGGAAGATTTCTATGCTCACCTAAATGTTAAAGTGTTAAGGTTAATTTTAACTGCACTTTAAACATTAAAACATATGCACATTAACACCACAGAATGACTACTCCTCAAAACCACACATATTTTTGAACAAGCATTGGAAATACTTTACAATTAATTAATGCAAGTGATCTGGCAGCCTTTAAAATAACAGGTAAGAGTTACAGGATGCTTTTATATGTATTAATGTGCTAGCAAAAGCTGTTATAAGCTGGAAGCTGTTGCTTTCATAGCAAGAACAATGGATACCCTGGGGATATACAGTGAAGTAGATCTCCTATTTCCCCTGACTGCTCTGTGCCTCATGCTGTTGGGACATGAATGACTGAGGATCGAGTCGAGTGACTGTGAAGGTTCCTGATGGAGGGAAGGACACAAGGAGTAGCAAGAGGAATACAGTGCATCAGCTTCTAACAGAAACTGGTGCAATGAAATCATTTCACTCTCATTTAAACTGCGCCGACGCTGAAAAGGAGCAAGGATGACAGAAATAATGAAAATAGAGACATGGTCAAGTAGTTACAAACAAAAATAAATAAATAATTAAAAAAAAATCTAACTTTAAACATCTTTCAAGCTAAGATTTGTACTTAGGATAATGAGGGAATAGGAGGTATATTTAAATATTACTCTGAAAATTTAAGGACCAGAATTTACCAATGCCATTAAATGGTACAGATCTGTTGATTTCCATACTGTTGCCAAGGCATTCATGAAACAGAAATATGTGGCCACTTTCACTACCAATGAATTATTCTTAAGATACTAACACGCTTGATACTGTACTGCCTCGCTACTGCACAACACGTCAGAAGACAAATGCCATCTAGAAAACAAGCATTTAATATCTGACAAAGTGCTTCGATTTGTGACGTTTTCTTGCAGTCACTGAGCCAACAGCACAGTGCCAGTCAGCATACAAACATGCAGCATGGTGAAAGCATCGGGAAGTTCCTGAGGCAACAGAAATATTCTCTCGCAAATGCACTCACGGTAGTTTCAGATTAGGAGATGGCTTTAACAACTGTGTGTGTTGCACTTCAATTGCAACATACCATTAGGTTTCATATCTAATTACAGATTTAGCAGCTGAAAATAATACAGAAAACTTATCAGTTCACAAATAAAAATACCTGGATCTGAGAACTGACAATATAACATGAAACCTTGACCCCAAGCGTTTGATATTAAAAAGCTCCAGCAGTCCAATATATAGTACTTGAAGTGAATTATTTGCGTAAGCTGCCATAGCTGATACAGCATGTATCAGCTGTGTGATAGTTAATCTTGCCTTAGCTCTTTCATTCGTTTTACAACATTCCACAGTTCTCCGCAAGTTCCACACATATGAACAAGAATCTTCTCATCTTTCCTTGTTTCCCTATCCCCACATCCCCCTGAATCAGCTTTGAACGGTTACTTGACATCTGAGATGGGTCAGCTAGCTCTATTTACTTACACTTGGTGGCGACAGTCTGTTGCTCTCTTCCAAGAACTCTTCCAAAGTTACCATCTCACTGCCAGGTGAGGCAGACCGTTGTCTGCCCGAGTAAGACTGGGATGGAGTACTCTTCTGAGGTATATCATAAGAGATCAAACCATTCTTGTGGGAGGAGGATTCATGCCTGCTGCTAGGGCTTAAGACATCAGAAGCAAAGTGAAAGGGATAGCTGTCACGGAGCAAGGCTGGTGCCTCTCTGCTTGGCACCGTATCTTCACTACTGAGGCTGTCGGTTCTACCATGGATATGATCTAAGGAACCTGAGGAGAAGCATAAATATTGTTAAAGGCACTGTTTTTCATTTCAGATTTCTCACTGAGGTAGGAACTTTATCAGCCAGGGCCATTTCCACACTAAATGGCATTTCCACAGACTAGGTGGCACTTTTTACCTCGCTTCTCCCACAAAACTCAAGGCAGTCAGAACTTTGAAACATCAGGGCTAGTAAATGACTTAAAATACATACTTTAAGACCCTGTGTTAAAAAAAGCCCAACTACTTGTCCAAAAAACAGTAATAACACAGACACTAAGGGGTCCTCTTTACAACCTGTGTGCCACTAGATCTCCCTAGTTTTGGCTCTGTGTGTGACCTGAAAACCGAAATCTGTAAGTGGGAAAGCAGGAAGTGGATTTTTCCACAGCATCAGGTCTTCTGGTATCCTTCAAGCACACCCAATTTCAGCAACAGCAGATCTCCAGAGCACAGAGATTCCATACACAAGCTGTGTGCAGAGTAAGAGCAGCAGAGACTGTTGTTGTAAAAGGAGTCTAACAGTAGCATGGTACTTCCCACAATATGATGCCAGTCAAACTGAAGCAAAACTAGACTGCCTGCCTTAAAAGCTATCACTTGCCAGAATCAATCTCAGAAAAATACTTCTTGCCAGCAGTTTTGATTCCCAAGACAGCCACGTTCAGATTGCATAATCATTATAATTTCAAAACAGCAGTCTTCAGATTTAATTGGAAGGAAAACAGCATTTTGTACACAGTTTCACGGAATTTCACTTCCTGTTTGTCAGAACTCAGTTATAAAAGCTTTACCTTTCAAATTGAGAGGTGAACTACTGCTGGACGCATTTCTGCTGCTCTCTAAACTGTTCGGCCTGGACACTGAAAACCACAAAACAAGCACTGAATAAACAGATCCCAAGTTCCTCTGATTCTTTAAAAGACTTGCCTACAGTATGCCTTCTGAAAATAGAACCATGCAACTAAGTCACTTTGAAAATATTAACAACATAATATACACAGGATGCCAAAGTCTGGACAAAGTAGAAACCATTTTCATTTTTCAATTCAAGTTGTTCAGGATCCATTTTGTTTTCCCTCACTTTTTGCACAAAGAAATATATTCTGGGCTTTTCTTTTACAGCAACTATTATCAAAGTAATGTAAACACTGAGGAAGTTTGACAATAAGCTGCTGTCTCTTTCTCAGTTTATTTCTTTGGAAGGAGCTGGTAACCAGCCTTCAAATTAAGTGTTCCTTAAATTGCTAAGCAGGCAGTGCTGCTTCTGCACCAGTGTTCTCACTGTGCATCCACAACCCCCCACCTCTAATTTTTTTATTGCTGAGTCACTTCCTTAAGGAAAGAATTAAATATTGTCCAGAAAAAACAGCACGAAATCTGTAGGCCATGCATTAAAAAGTCTGTTTCTGAGGCAAGGCAACTCATCTCAATGTCAGCATTATTTTTGAAAACTTATTTTAGGAAAAAGTCCATATAGAAGTTCAGAGTGTTCATGCATACTACAAGCTTACCGTGCTGTCTGGTGCTTGCAAACTCCACCTCAGGGGACTGTTCACATAGATCATCTTCTGAATTACAGCCTGAAAAGAATACAAAACTTAAAAGGCAATATTAACACAGGAAGGTTAATCCTTCAGGTCAGTCTCCAATGCATGCTAGCAGTGTAGAAGACTGAGGTGATCAAGAGGGTTTTACAGAGCCAACACTGGAAAAGCATCAATCTTACAACCGCTGCTGTGAACCACTGGGCAGGGAACCACAGGAGAACTGACATCCAAAGGTGGTCTGTCAAGCTGATGACATGACAAGAGTGAAGAAACCCTGTATCTGATCAATTAAATAAAATAGGAATGAAGATAACGAATGGTCTGGTTTTATACTTCAATGGCACTAGAAGCCATGTTTCACCCAAGCAGGAGCTACAAAGTAGCCCGAGTTGTAGTAACAGGCGGTATGCCAAATGCACTGCCATTGCACACCTTTTGGTCTACCCTGCAGCCTGGAGATGGGAGTGGAAGTCTGTAGATGAATAGCTGAGGTTGAGTAAGTCCTAGTACCCATCTCCACACAGGAGTGTTTTGTTGCAGAGTCTGCTGCAATTTCAACGTTCTCATTGCTGCCTCCATGACGGGAATTCCTCTTTTGCTTTAGGTCCATTATCACTGAGGGGGAGAGAGGTGAATAAATACAAGTCAATGAAAAATAGCATTAGGAGATTTGTATTTACTTGCCTATACAAACATGACAAGCAGGCACAAAGAAACTGCATAACAGAGGCACCAGTTTTGCAAGCTTTTCCATAAACAGTTCAGTATTGGATAGGAAATTTCTGCCACCAGTTTCTCAATCACGTGTGCTCTCTGTAAAGTGTGGGAGTGACAAGGGCTGCTTAGTGCCAGTGGGAGGGCTGATATTATACATGCAATAATTACCGTGAAAGGAGGAAGAAAAGGAGCAAAGACATGAATGCAGAAAAGTGAAGTGTGAAATTCCCATAACATTATTCCTTGCAGGTACATTTTATAAGCACTTACTTCAGTAACAAAATAGAATAAGGAAAGAGTGACAGTAGTCACGCTCTTATTCAAAGAGAAATAATGCTGATTTGGAAATTATCTAACACGACCTGCACAGTAAGCTAATTGCTTTCAAGTTTAGATCTTTGCTGTGGAGCAAGAGCTCAGTCTTCACAAAGCTAAAATTTTGCTGCTCTTGTGATGTTCTGGTGCATGATTTTTAAGTGAAATTTCTGGAATCTTAGCATGAGAACAATGAAAACTGCCTGCTAGAATATTAGACTCAAAAAGCTGAAAACATGTTTCCTAGTGATAAGGTAGGTTAATTCATTTCTTGTAATGCGAATGTAATGTTTGAAGGTACACGAAATAGAACAAAATATAAAGAATTATGCAGCAGAGTGCAGTGGTAAAAATAAGCAACTTAATAGAGACAATGGACAGACAGTTCAAAGCACAGAGCAGCTGCAAAGCTGCATTAGAGAAATGGACCAAAGCACTGACTCCTGGAAGCTGACATCAGAAACAACGTCTTCTGCCACAGTGTGCATGCAGAGGCTCCACAGCACAAGGCTGGCACGTTCTCTCAGAATTTAAGTTTATGGCATGCTTGTAGCATTTACTGGCTAAAGCTTGGCATGCAAATCTGTATTTCTAATTGACGTTGTAGATGCACTTAACCCCTTCTGTATATGCCAGAATTATTAATTGCCCTGGAAACAAATATTCTACAAATCCCAAAATAGGCAAGAGGTTTCTGTGCCAGTGTCCTTGTTTCACTACAGAGAGCCAATTCTCAGAGTGAGAAGGGAGATGAGATCTTCTGGCCTCTTTGCTGAGCTACCTGTAGCATATTGCCTGTGCTGCATGTGTCTGTATAAGACAGAATGGGGACTGGAACCACACATTAATTTCAGAAGACATTAGGTCGTGACTATCAGGTAGTAAGAATTCTGAGCAATGAATCCATGATGAAAGTTGTTCCCAATCTCAAAAGGACAAATCTACTTTCTTCTTTAAAAAAAAAAACTGTCAAAACTGAAGCAGCAGAAACTGAAACTTTAGCTCAATTTGGGATGAATTTTCATAGCTGGAAGTGTAAAACCTTACTAAATAGCAGGTTTGAATGCAACCGTCAAGACACTTTGCAGAGAATAATTTTCCCAGTAGCTACCACTCTATATTCAAAGCCAGACTACTTAAAAGCAATGATGCTAAACTGCCATTTTTAACATTTAGTGGCATAGAATACTGGAAGAATCTCCAGGATTCGAGACTGCTTATATATTAGAGGTGTATTTTAGTAGGACTACAACACTGTAAAAGCATAGCAACAGCAAATCAGTTCAACACTGTAACTGGACACGATGCAAGTATGTGATTGCAGGAAAATATCTAAGCACATAGCAACTTCACTTACTTACAACATACACCACAGCCAATATACATACGCAAACTGTATGTCATGAGGTCCCCTAAAAATATGCTGCATCGAAGAAACGATCCACAGTATGCAATTCATCTTCTATGGGAAAACTTATGTCCATGTTCACTAATCTGTGCTTGTATTTAAAGTATTGTAAAGACATGCTGAGTGTTTCTATCAAGGTATGTGCTCTTCTAAGACGTGGGATTTTTTTTGATTTTTTTATTTAAATATTTGTCAGAATTAAATGAAGATAAAGAGAATGTGTTAGAAATCTCCCAATTCCAGGAAAGAAAGAGGTTCATTAGGAGAGGATGGGATGTTGGAAGACGACCAGAACCGGAGCCGATTAGAGAGAGACTGATGATTTGATGGAGACTTAGGAGACTTTTCTTTATCCTTGATTTTGCTTCTCAAAAAGGCAATCTTTCTGCGCTGCGTAGCTAAATTGTTATCACCCAGGTATCCCGAAAAGAAGAAAAAAATTAAAAAAAAAAGCCTGGTAAGTCAAACTTAAAAGTTTCTTAAAACAGATTAAAGACTACACAACTAGTAGAAACAACAAAGGCTAAACAAAGACTAACGCATATTTGGAGGGTTGATTAACATATAATCACAAATCATCTGTCTCAGATTAAGTCATAGATTAACATATATACATAAAATATAATAAAGTCCATTCAGAAATTACTGATGATTACCCAAATTTTTTTTATAAAATAAAGTAAAATCAGATAGGTGTGTGCGTTACTTGGTGATAATATGCTCAATATTTCCTAGATGTCTTCTAGGTTTTAATACTGATACTCAGCATCTCAACATAAGCACATTCAACAGAACATCAAAAAGAACAAAGCCTCAGAGACTTTCTCATCTCTGGCACTCCATGAGGGCCTTTGTTCTGTGGAAACCCAAATCTGAATTCCCAGGTTGAACTCTGGATGCATGTTAAACATTTAATATCTCCTGAAATTATCTGAGACATGCATTTTTAAGTGAATCAATGACCTTGAAGAATTAGAATGGATAAGAGGAAATGTAAAACCCAATCAAAACAAAAACTTCAATCAGACAGACACGGGAGTTTATAACGACAGCTTTACCTTCCTCAGCCACTTCCCTTCTGTTCCCCACTCCCCAGTGGGAAGATAAAGATTATTATTTAAGGATTAATTTCAAAACTGCTTCTTGAAAAGTATCCCTGCAGGACAATAATATATATATAGAAGCTGACAGAAGTGATCTCAATACAATAAGCAAACCTTGAGATATATATTATATTTAAGAAAGGCTTTGAGGAGCTTTCTTTTAAATTTCCCATAATTAGGAAGCAATTTACTGTATGAACTAACTAAATAGAAAAAGAAATTATTTCATCTTCCTCACATTTGCCCTTAAGTGTTTAAAAAAATCATTTGATCATTTTAAATCAAGCAATCCTTAGTCTGAGTCAAAGTCAAAACACTTTATCATCCCCCAAAATAACCGGATTACAGTAAATTAGCATGTTCGGTGTTATTTATTTTGCATGTGCGCCATCTTCTGGCAGTGTCTGCAAGACCAGTTATTCCCCATTTAAGGATAGTTTCTAGTATTACACGGTCCAACTTTAAACTGCTTTGTTGCAAATCCCAGTAAATGAAGTATTTCTACCAACTCATTCAGTAACATGCAATACATTCAGGCAAACCAAGAAATCACATACAAAAGCTGAAGGGAGAAGCAGAAGGTAAAAGAACCAAACCAAACCACACTAAAAGTTCATCTTCTTAGTTTAGGGGGTTTTTGCTTACTAAAACTTTAAGTTTACTAAAAAAAAAAGTATTTTTAAAATCTTTCTTAAAAGTTTTCAAAAAATAATGTTCAGGTCATATATTTAGGCTGAGCATTCCCTACCTTTGTTTGAAGAACCTCCAGGGTTCTCCCTCTCTTCCAAGGAGTTTGACCCTTGAGAGTTATTATCCTGAGTCTCTTGTTGATGTTTCAGTTTTTGGGAGGCAGATGGAGAGTTTACAGTCTTTGCAGGATCAGAATGTGACTGAGGGCTTTCTGCTGCGGCTTTCAATCGCTCCCTCATAGTCTCCTTCTTTGGCTTGATTAGTTTGACTAAGGCTCTGGCTCCAATCCAGTGGTTTTTCCTGATAAAGTAGGTTTTGTGAATGGGATTCATAAAACACTACAAACAATACCCCCCAAAGATTTGTTTACAGCTGTGCTAACACCATCAAGCCTTCATACATTCTTATTTGCTTACTGACACGAATTGGTTCAAAAGACACAGAAAGAATTTCACAGAGCTCAAGATCCATCTCTCTCCCAAAGTCTAAACTATTTTAGAGAAATATTTCTTCAGCATGAGAAATGTGAGAGAGACAACTGTTGCCTCTGCTAGAAATATAAACTACATACATGGACACATGTAAGACATGAATGGTGTCAAAAGCTCTACTGCAGGAACAGTCAGAGAAGGAAAGAAATTAAAACTGCTTTAAAGATGAACGCCTCTCTTTGCTAAGGCTATCAATCAGAACTCTGTGTGGTGGAATTAGCTTGGCGCGTTTTTGTTGTTTTTTATGTAATTTAAGTCCTTTCTCCCGGTGGACTGCTTTAGCTCCTTTGGAAGAGCAGCTCTGGAAGTTCCTGCTGCTTCTTTGTCACCATAATGGGGGTCCGTCTCCGCCTGATGATGATGTTCATCAGGGCAAGGGGCTCTTTTCCAATTAATACTGTTTCAGATTCCAGTATTAAAACAGAGGGCCCCACATGAGGTACTGGGCTCTATAGTAACACAACTTGATGCTTCCAGGAATGGCTCTTAGAGTGAGACAGAAGTGGAGATGACACTGTCCTTACTTCAGATGAAATTTCTATTATCTCCAGTACAGAAGGTACTTTCTTACCCTCAAGAACAGCAGAACAAAACCCATAAGGGACTTACTTTTTGGGAGTAGGATCATAAAACTTGTACTGATCCATTATCTTCTCTTCAAGTTTTTCCTTGTGTCTCCTTAAGGCATTCAATTTGTCGCTGTGAGAAGGAAAAGCATATTCTGAACTGTATGAAATTAATCATCATGAAAAAGCTTGAAGACCAAAAGCCATCAGATCACTGACAATTGAACTTCATTGTCTACGTAACTGAGTATTTTATTCCTGTGTTGCTACTCTGTTATAAGTAGAGAAATAAATAATGTTAGATCTTTTTAAGACTACTTTGGTCTCCTATGAGCAATGTCAAAGCACTTTCAGGAGTGCCACGGAATCTTACTATTTCTTTTTACTCATTTTATTAGCCTGTGCAACGGATGTTAGCAAATCTCTTTTAATTCAAGTAGTAGGTCTAATGTACCTCAAACACAGAACTGTCAGGCACCTGGATAAATAGTCTCTCAGTACATCTGAACTGTATTCAGCCAATTTCAGCAAACAGTTTCTAACATTTCAACCATATAATCCATTACTAAAATAAAAGTCACTAGCTCCCACATCACCCTGAAGTGCTAGACTAAAATTCTTGGGATTAAGAACACTTTTCTTCCTTCCTTCATACCTATAAGAGAAATTCACTGCAGTGAGAACAGGATTCTTTGTAAATGTACAGTATGTTTAAATAGGGTATCTCACTTAAGCATTTCACCCTGTGCTTGGGGTTGCAGCAGTGTATGTTGACACTTGCACCCTTTATAAACAACACCAAAAGAGGTATTTATTAAAATCCAAATGACAAAAAACTAGAGGAGTATGAATATTTGCTGTTCTTCAGGAATCTAAATTTAAAATGACTCTTATAAGACTATATTTGTGTCGTAATACAGCTGTTTTCCAAGCTGTCCTGGATTCAGCAGTAGCAGTCATTTTTTGTCCTTCTTAGTAGCTGGTGCAGTGCTGTGGATTTGACTTTCAGCCTAGGAACAGCACTGATAACACTGAGGTTTTTTTGTTACTGCTCAGTAATGCTTACTCTGAACAAGGACTTTCTGGGTCTCATGCTCTGCCAGGGAGGAGGGGAAGCCAGGAGGAAGCAGAGACAGGACACCTGACCCAAATTAGCCAAAGAGGTATTCCATACCACAGCACGTCATGCCCACTATATAAACTGGGGGCAGTTACCCAGAAGGGTTAGATCACTGCTCGGGTTGGGCTGGGTATCGGTCAGTGGGTGGTGAGCAGTTGTATTCTCTTCCCTTGTTATTTCCCTTATCATTATTATTATTGGTGGTAGCAGCAGTGATTTGTGTTATACCTTAGTTACTGGACTGTTCTTATTTCAACCCGTGTGAGTTTTTGATTCTCCTCCCCATCCCTCCGGGAGTGGAGGGAAGAAGTGGGGGGGAGCGAGTGAACAGCTGCATGGTACGGAATTACCGGCCTGGCTTAAACCACAACACAAGCTCTTCAAAAACCTTTGAGAAGTTCCATCTTTCATAACTCAGTTTTCAATATGAGTTTGTCTATATTATTTGAAAAGAGCTGAACTTGTCCACAGACCTCCTGAACCACCCTCTGTGGTAAGGCAATGCGAAGACATTTTATCGCTTCTCCCCATTACACAGTATCTCCATAGTATCAAGCAGACCTATCATTCCCCTGCTTGTCCTACTCCTGATAATTATTTTTATTCTAGGTTTGTCTAGATGACCTTTTCAGGTTTCACAAATCAAATCTCTAGTTTCTTACATGTATTGTTTCTGTTCTTCGTGATACTGCTCCTTGTTCTCCATGTTTTGCTCCAGTAACATCTGATTCTGCTGGCTCAGCATCTGAATCTGACTCAGAAGATGATGGTTTTCTTCTTCCAAATTTTCTTTTAGACGGGACAGCAGCTATTAAACAAGGTAGATTAATCTCTCTTTTACATCTGGATTCCCTAGATGTGCACCATAATCAAGCTAACAGAATAGCAGAGCAACATAAGATACCATGAGAAACTTAAAAGAATATGAGGGTCTCAATTATGACCCCATAACTTGACTGTCTACCACGTGCCAGAAACTTCACACAATGGTGTCTAACAGGGACCCAGCAATACACCTACCTACAGCTACTCACCTCACAGTGGTTATCCAGCTTGGTCAGAGAGATATCCATGGACTGGTGCTGTTCTTTCAGCTCATCATAGCGAGCCTGCCAACGATTCAGATCCAACTGAGAGTTGTTCAAGGAAGTTTTCAGCTCTTTAGTATGTGCATGTAGCCCTTCATATTCTGCCTTTAGCTGGCTGTGAAAGAAATTCACCCTAAACACGAAGACGTCAACAGGCTTATGAAGGACACTTCACAGAAAGTACCCCACATTCAAAGACCATACCACCAGTGTGCTGCTGTCACTATAACAAACATTCAGTTCCAAAGACTAACTCCTAAAGGCATTTTTATTCTAAGCATATAATAAAATTTAATTAAGAAAGTAGCACTAGTAATATATTTCAAATCTACCAAAGAATTGAAAGGAAAATAGATTAAACATGAAACTGATCTTTCCTCAGTATGTAAGAAACAGACCACAGATATCTGAGGCACAATATATTTAAGAGCATTTGGATATAAACGCAGCTCTATTTGGCACAACTAAAGACAATACACAGAACTTCTTTCTCGATGCATGGAATACAAGCACTAATATGTCCTGAACTGTGAAACACTGTAATATTGTAAGATGATACTGTGGCATTCTTTTATACCGTTTGGTAAATCTAAAAATGTCTACAAAACATGAAGGCATAAAATTTGAAGATTAAGTTCTGTATCTGCTGACAGATCAGCTAAGCCTTGCTGTCTGCCAGCACTGCAATCAGCATACAAGAATTTAGCAAGAGAACCCTACCTGTCCAGCTCCTCCCTCAACTTCTGATTTTCCCCAGCGGTTATTGCATTTGATCTCCTCTCTTGCTGAAGAACCTCTCTCTCAGTTTTTAAAACTATTTCCAACTCTTCCAATTCTGCCTTGTGTTTCATTAAACTGCTGTATCTGCAAAAAGAGTAGCAGCATTTAAATAGCTTTGTTTTAAACATTTTTCTTCCGCTAGTTAAAGATTTTTAATAAGTAGCATCACAACAACCAGAAAAGATTTTTTTTTTTCTTGCCTGCTTGGCTTCATGCACATTTGTGTGGTTAAACATCTACCTTACTTCAAGATTCCGATCATTTGGTAAAAAGCACACAAGTCTCCAGGGTGAGTGCTAACTGCACCATTAAACTGCAATCAATTCACAAATAATTATCAGTGACAGGTTTCAAAAACCTGTCTAAAAAGCAGAAAATAGCAGTCATAAAGCAACACAAAAGCAGTAGAATGAGCAACATCTTATTAGGTAACAAACTAATGCAGATTAGGTTATACACATAGCTAATGGCATCATGGATAGGTAATAATCTCCTACATATTCCTGGCAGATGATGAGGCTAGTATCAGTGAGCTGACAGCAAAACACCTTTAAGCAGAAGCTGACCCACCTGCTTGAGTGGCTCTACTTGTTCACTAGTGAGAAACTCAAGAGCAACGCTGGTGTTCATGCTCAGGCTTCCACTCTTACTCGGTTTATACAACTTGCGTGTGAATCATTCAGGGTGGAGAGACAGGCAGATACCACCAACTATGTCTTTGATTTACATCTCTGGAATGCTACAATAACAGGTGTGTAACAACTCCCCTGATACTTGACACAGGCATGGATTAGGCAGGCTCAGCTTCCCTGAGCTGCTACACTGCTTGCATTTGGAAAACACTGCAAAGAATGAAGTGGCTTAAGACTGCATTGCAAAACAGCAAGCTGTTCTCAAATGTTTTTTTTTTTCCCTCTGGTGGCCTTCTTTAGGGTCTGTGCCTATACACTCATGCCAGCAAAAGCCGCTGGGGACACCTGTGCAGTGAACATCAAAAGTCATCAGCACATTTTTCTGTGACTGTGATAAAAGAATATTGCCCCAAAATATCCTTGGCCAGACACACCTGTACCAGTCATGGAGAAACATCCTTCTAAGCAATTTTAAAACAGCAATTAGATGGAAGATGCAGCATTGCTTGGAAAAGCTAGAGAACAAGCATTCTCTATCCGTGATTCTCATCCCAAACCAGATGAATGCAGAGCAAAGCTACTCTGCAGCCATGAAAACTTCAAAACAAAAGCAGCAGACTGCACCAAATACACTGACTCCTGCCAACTTGTTCTCCTTTCAAGCTACCATTCTCTTCATCCTGGGGTCAAATTACAGCCTGTCCCAAATTCCAGTCCATTTAAGGGCCACACAGAAAAGTACCTGCCTCCCAGACAAAAGCTGCTTTTTGCTATTCATTCCCACTAACAGCAGTGAAGTTTAATTAACCTCATCTATTTGTTTTCCTCCTCCATTCAGCTCCAGGACATTTCAAATTCAGTATCTGTACACCAAATAGAAGAACTTGAAAGCAGAGGAAGGTTTCACATCCAACTCCAAGAAATATTTAAGATAGCGTGGCAATCCAGAGTCTAAGAAGACAAATTCCACAGTCATTTGGCAGAGATTACCATGACTGCCTCTGCAGAAACCGTGTTGTGAATTCTTTTGCCATTTCTGTATGATAGGGCTATTCTGTTCATTTTTAATCAAGCCCTCTATTTTTTAAAGAGGACTGCTTGGAGGGAAGCAGTATACTGGTCCAGTTATACCAGCTTGGCCCAGATCCACATGCTGCCTTTGAGCATGAGAACCCACACCTGAGGTAGACCACAGCTGCTCCCCCAGATATTCAGTGAAAGGTAAAAAAGGAAAGATTGCAACAATGCAAGTGATTCTGTATCTCTGAAGCCCTAATGAAATCTCAAGGCAAAATTTTCTTGTAGTCCAGATTCAACATGGTGCCTGCTATTTGAGCAAGATTTGTGCAACCTGACAAGCTCTAAACCACTGGGGTCAAGGTTACCCATCCTGTAGGCAATTCAACACTCGTGCTCACACCACTTTAGGTATCAGGTACTTGGACAGAGGGGTTTTTAAAAGATTCTTATGCAAGCAAATAAAATCCATTTGGCTCTGGAGCAATCCATTCCTGGGACTAAACAAACATATTCCTCTTTACTCCTTTTGGTTTTCACTCTGCTGCTTTGTTAGCAGAATTACTGTGGGTAGGCATTTGTGACTAAGAAAACTTTAAAAATGCTCAGCTATGATAAAAATCATATGGTAAAGAGAATCCAGAAGAAAATTATCAGCCAGCAGTGGTAACATAATAATTAATACAAGTCCCTGCAACATGTAACCCTCACAGCAGAGTCATTTTGGGCTTTTTTTTTTTTTTTTTTCCATCGAGATGAGTTTTCCCAGTGTCTCTGCAGGATTAGGCTTCTTCAGAGTAAGCCACAAAGAAAATGCTCAAGGATCTGCTAATGAATTGTATTGAGTGAGTTATTACCTCCCCTTTATAATGTGTAACATGTAAAGCAATTTAAAAAAATGCAGCAAAAGAGTCCAGCCTTTCTGTGTTTGCTGAGATGGTCAGTCAAACACCACGAAGCCGAGAAACAGCTATTACTGGAAAATGACCCTAACATACTAACTCTCCTTTTCTTGTTAAGTCAAACCCACATGTCTGTGGTTTGCTGGGCTACGACAGGCCATTTCACTGCAGTTACACCCAACCCATTATTAAATCCCCACTGCAGTGCTAATACTGTGCATAGAGAGCTGAAGGAGGTTTAATGAAGTTTGCTCAGGTGCAGAAAATATTCTGTGGTTAGAATGCATCAGAATGAACTACACAAACCTTGGGGACCTTGGCTGTACACAGTGTTAAGAGTCCACATGCTAACTAAAGTTGCTGTGAGTTTTTCTAGACAAGCTGCAGCCAGAGGTTCGCGCAGGAGTACCATCCTGCCATGATTACACTGCTGTCACCAACTGAGCTAAAACAATTACCTTGGAGTTGCAACAAAGAAAACTCATCTCTTAGATGCAGCACAAACTTCTTGGCTGCACAAAGCTGCTCTGGGAAAATTTAGCAGGTAGAGCACTCTATCTGAAGTTGAAAGTGAGATATTTCATCTTAGCAGTTAAATACCTCAGTAGCAGAAGAAAACATTTTCTTACAGCTGTTTTTCTAACTTTCTCCCCTCAGCTCCCTCAGCCAGCTGAACTGCACACAGCACATGATCATGATGGAGGCAAAACAGAACACACAGACAAAAATTAAGCTTGTCTCCTTTTTCTGCCAGCCAAATGGAGACACAGGCTGTCCTTGGACAAATCACCTTGGTAAGTATCTTTTGAGACAGATCTGCTGAGGAGGACACTGTGCTCTTAGAACTGCCAAAATCAACCTGCTTTGAGTACAGAAAAGGCCACCATCTGCTCCTCTGCAATATCTCTCACTAGCCATCACACCTCAGTAACAGACAGTCCCAACTGTTAATGTTTACAATGATAATCTGAACACTTTCACTAGAGATCAAAACCTGTTTTCTAAAAACAGGTTTTGAAGTTATTCCCTCAAACTAAAAATACTTAATAATTGGTACTCATCAAGAAAAGAAAGAATCCAGCAAACTGCCTCAACACACCACAGTGTGATAATCTCAGGCAAAGCCTGAATCAATGAGAACCATTAATCAGTCTGAAAGAGACTTGGTAAGCAGGAACAGCATCTGTGTAATCACTTACAGCTCATTTAGTTGACAGCCAAGCAGCTGTACTGTCACACAGCCTGGTGGATATTTTAATCACAATAGGCTTATTTCTACACTTTATCGAAATCCATTGCACGTTGTATCGCCAGCTCCTTAGTGTTTGGGAAAGAAAATTTTAGCACCAGGTTTCACTCCACCCTGAAAGATTACCACTGAGTTGCTCTGAATCCAGCTTATGGTTTTGCACAGAAACTAACCTAAATACAAGTATTTTGAGGAAAATCACTAAGTTATATAAGAAAAGTTTTGCGGGGTAGGTGAAGCAACATTTATGTAGCAGTACATCATATGTCATCATATGTCATCATATATCATACTGTTGCACAGCTGATGCCACACACAATCTTCAATGACTTAAACTTCACAAAATATGTACTACTCACACAGGTAATTACCTAGGTGACTTGCAGACCTTACTCTATGACTAGAAAAGATACCCCACATAGTAGATCCGGGAGAACTTTTTTAAGGCTGCATGCACCATAAAGGTGCACTGCTAAGGCTTGTAGCACAGATCCTTAAACACAGGAAAGGCATTCATCTCTGATAAAGCATCCCCAAGGCCTAAGCTCACGTTCGCTAAATTTCATCAGTCATTAAAGGTCTACCACCTTTAGAGGTCCAGAATTTACAGCTTTGCAAGTGTTTTCATCTAATCTCCTAATGACAGCAAGAATGAAAAGACACTTTTCTAGGAGAATGATTTAGTAGCTTCCATTTGTAATTGGAGACATCCATTTAAGGCTAAAATTGTAACACGGGCACATTCCGGCTATTCTGCGCCCCTGGGCAGTAATCATACCTCTCACCAAGACCTTTGTGCTCCAGGTCCAAGTTTTTGTGTAATGTTTTCAAGCAGCTGTGCTGGTTTATTAGGACTTCATATTCTGCTGACTGCCGTTCATGTAGTGAAGCAAGGTGTTCATGGTCCTGAAGCAATGACTCATACTCAGCTTTCAGCTGCTCCTTCTGTTTCAGTAGATTTTCATTCTCATTCTCCTTGGCTGTCTGCTGATTTTGGAGTAAAGTATTCTGGGCCATCAGTGAAGAACTCTGGGAGCTGAGAGTTGAATTTTCTACCTAAAGTTTCTCAAATAAAAGCAGGTATTACTTATTTACACCTACTAGTACATACAACAAACATGTAGTGGCAGCTTGTATCTGTATAGAGTTATTCAAGAATGCATCCGTTGCTTTGTAGACTTAAGACATTTAGACAATTAGTCATTGTTTTGGTATTATTGCTGGTAGTGTGCACCACATAAAGCCATGCTATCAGCAGTCAAAAAACAACAGGATAACCTCTAAACTGAAAAACTGTTGTCTTAACAGTAGAAGCTCTTGAGCCTGGAAGACCAAGATAAGCCAGAATACTTGCAACTGAGCTGCATCTCTGAATCATGTACAAAGCTAAGTCACCTGATGCTTGTGTACAAGTAATGAAAACTTATGTTCATGCAAAATCAACAAAATCATCTGCACCACTTTGCATGGGGACATAGAAATCTGATTTCAGTACACAGGTAGTGCATTGACTTCTCATGTTGCGTACATATTTCAATTACAGGTGAGAAACAAAGAGAACAAACGAAAAACATCTGTGAAGATGCAAGAAGCAAAGCTTGATAAGAGAAAGTCACAGTAAAAAAAATATAAAATCAGAGCTAATCCAATACTGTCCTTTAAGACTCTTCTATCTCTCAAGCTATTTTTTCAAAATTAATTTTTAAGACTATTACTTTTCCTCCAGCAGCTTTGACATTTTGTATGAAAATATGAAAATTGTGATTGGAGCTTATTGCTACAATGCCTCTTGGGAGCTAACTTGTGTCCTCATTTCTTCCAAGCTCTTTCACAGGCATACCATTAACTGAAAAAAAAGATCTTTTATTCCAGAAGTGCAGCTGGAGTTTGCTGGATTGACTTTAACAGCTTTCCTCTAAGTAACTACCTTCTTAATGAAAACAGCTAACAGACATTAGTTACAGAGCTGATTTCCCTTCTAGCTTAGAGAAGTTTAGACCTCAAACTAAGCTCCACCTTATGGACCTTGTCTTTACATCACTACATCCAGCCTACCAATACAGATGTTTTCTTATTAGCTGCCATCTTCTCCACACTACTGTAATCAAATCCAGTCTCCTGGCAGAGAGGTGCAAGGTTGTCCTGACCTGGAGATTAGCTGTCTGTGTCTGCAGGGCAGTGTTGTGCTCCTGAAGGAAGACATTTTGCTTCTGCAGTGTCAGGATCTGATTGTTGAAGGACATGTTCTGTGATTCCAAATGCTTCAGCTGTTCTTTAAGCAGCTGCTTCTCAGTATGTAGAGCTGCATTCTGAAAGAGAGATGGCACTGAATGGGTGACAGGAAGGAAAGAAACAGCTGTCTTGATCACTTGGAGTCCTATCAAAGGTGAGAACCAATTAGCAATGATCATTCTGCAACAAATGTGCAAGAGCAAACTCTTCCCAGCATTAAATAAAGGTAGGACAGATGTTATACAAAGAATCAATCCTGGCAATGATGATGTACATGACACATATAATAAAAAAGTCCTATGTGCTCCTAAGATACCCGAAGAATTTGGTAGACTTAATGAGCTCCAGAAAACCAGAAGACTTGTATAAGCTCAAAATCTAGTTCCTAGCAACCCACTCATGATTGCAGGGGAAGTCTGAGAGATAACAGGAAACAGGAGAAGGCTTACATTCCTTTCCAGTTCAATTGCCCTATCCTTCAGTTTCAGCAGCTCCATGGTAGCTTCCTGGTGCCCCATTTCCATCTTCTCAGTCATTTGGTGGTTGGGAATGAGTTTCTCTGCAGAATAACTCAGTGACTTCTGAGCATACTGCCCATCCTGTTTAGTCTGCTTAAGTGCATCAAAGTCCTTCTTTACCTGAAAAGCCAGCAAGTAACAACCTTCAACACTGATTTAAGTAGGATTTTATATTACTAATGATGGGATATGCAGTTCCACTCTTTCACTGCAGGAACTTTAACAGACTTAACAATCATTACCCTCACTTCACAGATGGGGGAACTGAGACACAGACAGGCGGAGGAATCCATGTCTCTTGGCCTCCAATAAGGCGCCCTTTGACTCACTGTCACCTAACAAGCAAGCTGTTCTTAGGTGAAATCATTCAACTGCAGTCTTCTTCAGCCTTTCATTAAACAAGGTACAAAACAAAGGCCATAGTAATGAAAAAGCCATAGGGAAACACAGATCTGCAAACAGTGGTTAAGCAAAAAAAAAAAAAAAACGAAAAAAACTAACACCCCCTTGCTGTGCCCCCAGCCCAACAGCTTTCCTGAAATTGGTGCCATTATATAGAAAGGGACAAGAGAAAGTAATCCAGTCAAAAAAGCCTTTTGGGAAATGCATGTGTAAGGGTGAGGAAGTAGAGATAATTTGTTCTGCTGAGTGAAAAAGAACAAAATGCATGTGAATGCATCTAACCACATAGTGAGCAATTAAAATTCAGTTAACCTCTTACCATATTTAGATCATTCTGTAACTGCTGGTTCAAGTTCAGAGAGTCTTTCACTTGAGCTTCCAGCATTGCAATCTTTTCCTCTTTCACAGCTAGTGCCATTTTTAGTGCTGATTCGGTTTTGCTTTCCAGAAACTTGTATTTTCTGAAAGACATGAGAACAGCTTTCCAATATCTGCTGCTAGGATATGAGCCACCATCTATACAGGGGACTTCACCTTCACCCATACCAAATCTCACCACTTTGTATTATATGTGTTTGCTTCTTCAGGAAAATTATTTTCTCTACTGCCACAGATTGCTACTGATATATTATAGCTGGGGAACTTGCCTTGGGAAAACTTTAATAGAAGTAGCACCAGCATAGCTCTACAGAACTAAGAGCTACATAACTTGAAAGAAAATAAGTTTTTCTTCTTTTTTGCCCAATTACACTACAGAAATTTCTTCTCATGGTTCTTTTGTACATTCAGGACAAGAAAAATCCACAGTAGATTCTAAAGACTCTTAAGACATGGGTATGTTTCTCTAATTAGATCTTACTAAGAGGCCTATATACAGATGGGTTGTGGGGGTTTCTTTGTCCATTACTATAGGACATGCAAAGGAATTCCTCGCAGTCAGGAATTTCTTAGTCAACATCTATGTTTATATTAAAGGGTGGTTGGATCACCAGTTACGTGGAGTAATGACAGCCACTGTTTATTAGACACTATTTTTACATGTAAAGAGAATATAAAGAATACACACTGAAATAGCTACTTGGCTACTCTATTGGGTAGTAGAGTGGGACTGTGGTAATGAGAGACAGAAAATGGCATTTTTTCCTTCCACTGAAGAAAAAGTTTTGCAAAACCTGCAGTATATTGCAAGCTTCCTACAGAAAAAAAATCTGCTTTATATCCAAAACTGGTACGGGTAATTGGAGTGGGACAGATGAGAATCACAAAGAAAGGTAAAGGGCTTGAGTTAGGCTGAGTAAAAGCCTTCAGAGTCAAAAGAATGACTAAGTTAGCTCAGTTTTCTTACGTGTCGTCATTGCCATTGTCATCCTGTAGCAGCAGGTCTTTGTTCAAACCTATCTTCTCCAGTTCCCGGCTCAATTTGTCCAGCTCACTAGACAACTGTTGACTCCTCAGCTTCTCCAGGACCAAATCCTGTAACAGCACTATGATGATTAGTTGCTGTGCAAAGGGTGGTGCTAATTTACCAGCAGTGTATTTTTTTAAATAAAGCACTGAAAAACTTACTGGATGAAATCCTAGTTCAAGAAGGTCAGCTACAATTCTTTATCGGCGACAGCCGAGTACAGAATTAAACTGCTTTTATTTATAATTTATTTGGAATAAATCTGAAGAATGCCTCTTTTGGCCTTTGGCTCACTCACTGTACTGAATTACTTCTGCCAATACTGGCATCCTGACTGCCTTCAAAAATAGGGGGGAATGTGGGCATGCCAGGAAACATCCTGTTCTTGTGCCACAGAAGGGATATGTGCAGGTCAGGAGACACCAGCAGAGGGAGTTCCCACCTCTCAGCTAGGACAAAGCGCCCTGCTGAAAAGCCAAGCCAAGACGGGCGCACGCAGAGGAGTGACAAGATTTCAGCATGCAAGTTTCCTGAAATAATATGGTTAAGATGTTATTACCAAGTCCCCTGGTAATCGTGCATTTTCACGACTGACCCTGAGTTTCTGGTAAAATACCGCCAACATTAAAAAACCCTAATTACATTGTCACATAAGAGACAGGACAGCTCTGGAGACTGGACAGCTGTGATGGTATTTACTGGCCTGTTCTGGTTTCGTTTAGGTTTCTTCAAAAGAAACTCAAGCAGAACCAGACAAGGAAGTCATATGAGGAGGAGATTTGATGGAGCTGTACCAGAAGGTTTACTAGGACAACACTTTGCTGTTATGCCAGTCAAGCGGTCTGTATGGAAATGGCCTGAAAAGACATAATACCTGTCAGCATGTTTAAAAAGGACAAATCATCTTTGCTGCATAGCCAAGTTCAGATTCCTACCATTCACTGCATTCTGAAATGCAAATGTACTTTAGAGAACTACATTGCTTAGCTGTCTGCTCAAAGTTTTCTTAAACAAGAACAATGAAGAACAACAAAGTTACTAAAGCACTTCAAGTAAGAAATAAAAATATCCTGGATAGCAAATAAAAGCAAGAAAGAATACACCTCCCCCAAACAAAAAACCACATTGTTAAACATAAACTGCAGATATTCAATAGTCATCTGATATCACAAATTTAGACACGTATTCATTCATATGGCAAGGGAAAAAAAAAAGGTAAAGTTAACGTCAGTGCCAGGCCAACGGTCTGTAAACAAGTCCTTTAACATCCATGGATTCCTTCTGTAGAATCTATAGAAATTAACTAGGGAAAAAAAGATATGATGCTTTATGGGTCTGCACCACTGGAAATTTGCAGAAGTCTGGGAAGGGAAAGATTAAAAAGGAGCCTTCTCAGAAATTATATTATTTTATTTATTTTTAAGGAAAGTTGGATAGAAACACAACTTCGGACTGCTTCAAATGTTTGTGATTTCTTTTCCTCCTCAAAATTACACTAATGTTTCAAAAACTAAAATAAATCTACAAGTATGTAATTGCTTACTACATTAGTCTTGCTAAACTTATTCTACTCAGCTACCACAGCACCGTTTTCCCTTGAATGCTCTTTCACAGGAAATACTGTTTCTGGCAAGACAACAGCAGCTGGGGCAGGCAACAAGAGAAAATTGCAATAACCTGAATATGCCCATGGGTCACTTGAAGTACCAGGTTCTGGCACATATATCACTAGTTTGACAATGTCATAATGCTAATTGTGTATTTTTAAAAGATCACTACTAGGAACATTGAGATTACTGCATTCTGCAGTTGAGGGTGATACTGGAAGAGATCACTGCTGCTTATTAGCATGCTCTCACTCTGCAGGGAAGCTTTTGGGAGGAAAAAGCTGTAGGTAGTTATAAAGCAAAAACTTGGTGCAGCTGCTATTGAAAGGGTTAGGATGGTCATCTGGGATGGTCCTTGTCTTAACTAAACCTGGTTTAGAACAGAGATATTAATGTGTCCTCAATAAGTCCTCTAATTTCTATGCTTAAGAGTCAATCTTGCCTGCTGGCATCATGTTAGCAGTTAACAGTTTTGTGGTCATGGGGGTAGAGAAAGTATCAAACCTTTCTGTTTACAGCTACCACGTGGGAACTGTGTTAAAACCCTACTCATCATGAAAAAAGACAGCACTTAGAGACATTGTGTTTGTGGACACAAAGTGCTACGTGGCAATTCATGGCAGGTTCCACTTTGCAAGGCAACACTATCCAGTGATGGCTGATAAAGCTATGAAGATCTCCTGGCTCATGAATTAAACAGTCATGAGATAGATGACTTCCTCTGGTACTTCACAGAGCTGAAATAAAAAACCAGCATTATATCGAAACCAGCAATATTATTTTGCTTACCTCTCTCAATGTAGCCAGTGTTTTTTTATCAATTGTAACTTGCTTTATGAGATCTTTATTGTCCTTTTCAAATTCTTTCAGTTTGTTAGATGAATCTCTGAATCGAGCAATTTCCTTTTCTAGTGTCTTGTTTTCTTTCTCAGCAACTGCCAACTTTACTGTACTATCATCCAAAAAAGCATCTTTCAGCTCCACTTGCTGCCAAAGCCGTTTTGTTTCTTTCTCTAACATTTTTTTGTCTTTCTCAAGCTGAGACATTTCTTGTTCCAGGGCTTTGTTCTCCTTTTCCAACCTCTCTAGCTGTTTGGCAGAAACCTTTAGCTCCGCAAGGTTTCTCTGGAGGACCTGATTCTCACTCTCCATTTCCTGTACCTCTTTTTCTAACTCCTGTATCCTTTTGCTGCTGTTCTCTACAATTTGCTGAAGTCTCTGGTTTTCAGAGCTGACACTCTGATAGCTTAGCTCCAGCCTCTCTGATTTTTTGCTCATTGCTTTTAACATTTCCACGTTCTTTCTTAAGTCCTCTTTCTCCCTCTCCAACTCTTTATTTTCTGCTTCTATTTTTGCCATTTTTGCGCTGGTAAATCTCATCGTCTCCACCACTTTTCTAAGCTCCAGATTTTCTTCATCCAATTGCTTATTGTCCCTTTCCAGGTCCCCAAGCCGGATGGAAATATTCTGCAATGTGTCCAGGGATTTTCTTAGCTTCCTATTTTCCACTTCCAGATCCCCATTCTCCTGCTCAAGAACTTCCACTTTTTCCGTCACTATTTTCATCACTGCTGCCTTCTTTGTGAGCTGTTCATTCTCCCTCTCCAGCCGATGGAGCTCTTTTTCCATCTCTTCCACTCGTTCCACTTTTTCTCTAACGTGGTCAAAGTTCTTTTGCAATTGTTTCTTCTCAAATTCCAGCTTGCTCAGTTTGCTACTTGTCTCTGTAACCGTTTCATGAAGGATCTTGTTCTCTTTTTCAATATCTTTTACTCTTGCCTCACTGCTCACTTGAGATCTTTGCCTCAGCGACAAAACCACTTGATTAAGGTGATCGTTTTCTTGTTTAAGGTCCTTTATCTACATAAAAAAACCACACAAATGTTACTTATCTACCTTACAAAGAGCAGCGTAAGTTAGTCCTGAAGCAGACAGATGACTGTTAACAAAACCATATCCACTTAATTCAAGACCAATTTCTCAATAGTTTTCCCTGACTAAAACCAACAACCTAAAGTGATGAAAAAAAAAGTTACCTCTGACACCCCACGATTCTAACAGATTAAAAGTGGTGCTATATTCGTGCTACCAGCTAAGAAGTTCAAGGCAGAAAACACCTTGGAGAAGATGCTTTGTAAGGAATTATTCCTAATAAATGGTATCTTTCTGTCTAGGTTTACCAACTCCATAATGTTTGAAACTTTTGAGAACTTACTTATAGATCTCATTAAGGACACACTTTCTGTAAGAACAATACACTTATCCCACTGGTCAAATTTCAGCTGAAGCAATTGTGATTTACACTGTAATGCGCATTAGATTCTTATCTAGACAAAATCCACAGAAATCAAAAAGGCCTGAGACAAAGAAAAAATTCAGAACCTGCCCTTTCTGGTGATTGAGGGTACTTCTGGTTTTACTTCCTGCCCTACCTGTGAAGCATTCATTAATTCTTACCACAAAGAGTCTATATGTGCTCTAACTGAAATGCAGGACTTTGGGGGTAAAGTGCAGTTTCCTGGGTAGAAGTCTGGGTAAGAACCCTTCAAGATGAAGAATGCTACACAAATAAGGCATTTTGTTCTTTAACCTTTACCCACAAAACTTGGAGCAGATCTTAATACAGGGTGAAAATATACAGACCACTCTCCAATGATCTGTGTCTGCCTTTCTTCACTAGTCAAATTAATACAGATGATACCTTGCACAAACCTGTAAGATAGTTTCAAGGCATTGCACATGAACTGCAGCAAGTAGTACAAACTGAAGGGCATTTAAGACATCAATCCAGAAGACATAAATGCTTTCTCATCACCTTTTTTGAAATAGAGCAAAAATGGTTGGATGGCTAAGAAACCCCCAACTAAATCAATCATATAGGTGTCAGAAGACCAATCTTCTGCAATAAACTGGGGTTTTATTTGTATATGTAAAACCAACTGGTATCCCATTTAGTAAGACCCAGGGCTTTTCTCCCCAAAGAGGGAAGGTCTATCTTTACAACAGCCTGAAGATCCCCGTGGCAACAGGAGCAGTAGCTACCATCACATGTTGTTATATTTCACTTGAAGAAGCCTTTCACCTACATTTGAGTAAGTTCAACCTGCACTTGAAACCCCTCAAATTGCCCCTTCTCCCTGAACCACATGCTTTAAATGGCATCACTAAATTACCACTACCGAGCACATGCTTTCATATCGCATCTGTGAAGTTTGCACCTGTCTGTCTTTGTCAGCTTTTAGAGTCTCCATGATGACTTGCAGCTGCTCTTTATCTTTTATCAGCTCCTCACTCAAGGTCTCCAGATCTTGATTACTTTGCTTCTCTTTTTCAATTTGATTTTGCAACTTCTCAATCTGTGTGGAGAGAACACATCGAAACACATCAAACACAGCTTGACACAATGTATGTCTGAACTTGAAGATATTTTGAAGATCAGAAAGGAATGAGATGAAGACTATGGTGGAAAGATGTAATCTTTCCCTTCTGCATCTTGCCAGTCCCACAGGAGGAAATGGACTGTTTTGTTTTCCTCATAGTGCCAAGAATCTCCAAGCCTAATAAGATCAGAGCATGCAAGGTGCAGCACTAAGAAATGCTTCACCTGCCTGGCTGAATACCCTGTTGTGCTCCTGTCGTCAATTATTTAAGTTTCTGGTGCTCACCTTTCTGAAGGATTTGCCTTCTAGACTCTCCATCACTGATGGCCTTAATCTACCAGTGTATGAAGAGAGAGCTATTAAGACAATTTAGTGAGCAACCGCATTAAAAAAAAAACCAAACTGTCAGAAACAAAGGACAATCACTGCAGCAATAAACACTTCCAAGTTGTCCTGGGTTCAGCAGTAGCAGTCAGGTTTTTTTTTCTTTGTGTTAACTGGTGCAGTGCTGTGTTTTGACTTCTAGTTTGAGAACAGTGTTGGTGAAGCCGATGTTGTCGGTTGTTGCTAAGTGATGTTTACCCTGACCAAGGACTCTGTGAGGCTCATGCTCTGCCAGGGAGGAGGGGAAGCTGTGAGGAAGCAGAGACGGGGTGCCTGACCCGGGCTAGCCGGGGAGGTATTCCATACCACAGCACGTCATGCCCGGGGTGGGGGGTAACTGGGAGTTACCCGGAAGGACAGGGGCTTCCGGGTGGAACTCGTTTTCTTGGCCGGTGGTATCGTATTCTCTTCCCTTGTTATTTTCCCTTATCATTGTTTTAGCTGATAGTAGCGGTGGTGATTTGTTGCTGGACTGTTCTTGTCTCAATCCGTAGGAGTTGCACTCTCTCGATCCTCCTCCCCGTTCCTCCGGGAGCGGGGAAGGGGAGAGCCCCGGTGCAGGAGGGGGGACGGGACGGACACGGACCTTGATTGTTGTCAGCTCGGCACCACTCACTGGGAGTGAGTGAACAAGTTACCTGACTGGGTTTAAACCACGACACAAGTTTACCTTCTCTCTCCCTGTGCTCTGTTGGCTCTCTCTTCTCTCCATCTAGTGACAACAGTGTATTTAAAAGATTTGTGAATAAGGTCCCAGTCCTACAAGGAATGATTTTTTTTTTACTCCCTCCTTTTGAAAGTCACATTTATAATTCACTAAGCACTGAAAAGCAGTAGATTAGAAACAAGAGGTTCAGAGAGTTAGGCTCCCCAAGTCAAGAAGTATTCCTTTACTGGCTTGTAGAGTACTGTGAGTACCTACAGCTCTGCACAAGCATCAGCTCATTTTTGTGTGTTGGCATTATGAACTCTGCCAACAGTGAAAATATCAATGAAAAGGTATTAACAGTAATTCTTACAAGTGGGAAATAGCTGGAGGCTGGGCTCTGCCTATGTCAACACGTGCCTCATTACAGGAAGTGTTTTAACAAGCAGGGGCTGCCCAGATTTGAGATCAGAAGGACTTAACAGTTAGAAATATAATCACATTTAGGTTCATTAGTCTCAAAGGAACTGTTCATGGAAAGCTGGAACAAACTCAGTAGCTCAGCAATATCTGGTCTTCATTAGCACCTCAGAGAAAACTGAAAGCAAGTAAGAAACTACTGTTCACAGCTTGTTTCAGCCCAAAAAAAAGTCGGGAATGCAAAGAATACAGACAGGTACTTGGACTACTATTACTTGACTGTGCCTGAAAGAAGGGTTTTCTATTATTAGCTCCTCTGAAAACCTTGCAAGAAAGGAAAAAAAGGTGCATGTGACCTTCCATTTATATTATCTCCTTTGTACCACCTGAGTAACACTGTTCTGCCTACATGATCCTTTTAAGCACTAGATCAGCAGATAGCCAAACATCTGGATGTTAAATGACTTTCAGGATGCAAGATTTTACTATGGGTATCTCAAGAAAGCTAGAAAAAACCCTGAGGCACACAACATTTGAGGAAAAATACTTCTTTATCTTATCTTGTGACTTTATATGTGCTTATCTTTTAACAGTCCTTAGAAACTGTTGCCCTTTCCTTGGTCTACTGTAGTAAACACTCTGCAAAGAATCAGAGTGACTTCCCCTATTATCTCCCTTTCCCCCAGCACAACTCTGTGTTCATGCATACCCTCTAATTAAGTGGATATATGCGTGAGAGAAATACAAAAACATGTTAGAGAAAGAGAAGATTAGAAGAAAATTCAAACATCTCAAATCAAGACTATTTTACACATCGTGTATCAGGACTCTGTATGCTCTGTACTCTGTAGTAGACTACAGAGTGCTGTCTGCTACCTTTTTCTCTCCCAAAACTTCCCTGAACAGGGGGTGAAGTCTACCAACAGCTTGACCAGCCTGTGGTATTCAGTCAATGGCTCCCATCATACTCTGCGCTCTCTGGTGTAGAGTTCATGCATTTCAATTGCTCTTAATAGTAGTATTTTTACCTGCCATTTTTTCCCCTCATTGATCTGATACAAACAGTGCCCCCCTTTCACCATTCAGGTATTCCCCACTACTGGTTTTTGCTTTATTTAACTACCAGACCTGTATGTGACCTCCACCCTGCCCATCCACTCAACATCAACATCAGACTAATTCTGGAATCACAGCTGTTGACACCAATATAGTGCCATAACAAGAGGTGCCCACATAAATCTGCCTGGGGCAAAGCCAAAGTTGACCACAGTTGTTCAAGTGCCTTAAATTGATGTACCCCACAGTTATCTGCTGAGTGCTTTATATGCCTTGATCTCAAATTTTAAGCACGTAAATTAGAGCTGGAGTGAATTACTCATAAACAACAGGCCATAAATGGTAGTGTGGAAGGAGTACAGTGAACTGAATATTTGCATTTTTCCTTGCTCACAGAAGACGGGCAAGATGCAGAATTGGTCTCTCAACTTGGCAAAAGTCTTTCTCCAGAAGATGGAATGATGCCGTGATAGATACCAGCTCTCCTCAGCAGAGGAACTGGCATTCTGCTAGTTACAATTTGGTGATCCATGACCAGCATTTCTTTCTTCCCTTGCCCTTTAAAGCATTCAGTTAGCCCATAGGCAGGCCAGAGAAGACTGAAATCTTTGCATCAATGCCTCAGATACAGAGGTTACAGCAGTAATGAAAAAAGGAAAAATGAGCCTTATATGCTGGATAATTTAGCAAAAGTAGGAATGTGGAAAAAACTGACATGGAAATTTTTCATACTCAGACTAGCAAGTATCATCTTTCGCCACCAGCACTTGGCTCAATTAATCAGAGTTCAGGATGCAAGTTACTAGCCAGACAAAAACAAAGTGAGTGGTTGGAGGTGACTGAGCACTGTGTTTCACAAGGACAAGCACTGAGCTGGCATTTCAGCTGAATATAATAATGGTTAATAATAGAGTGCAACAGGTGTATATATAAAAATAAAACTAAAAAGTGATGATCTGCGTGTTTGTTATAAAGTTTAAAAGAACGCAGGTCTTTGCAGAAAGAGAACTTCCAATAGCCAAAACGACAAGACAAAGATGAAGAGCTGATCCAGACCTATGGACAGCAAATACAGACTTCCTTTAAACTATACTAACCTGAGTTCACCTGTGTGATATATTTCACTTGCATGGAAATAATATTAAAACTTTCAAACACAATAGTTCAACATGGCCAGGGTTTCCTTGTGTAGTAGTGACTACCATAACATGACAAAAAGGGGCACAATCAACAGTACAATCTGACAGGGGAAAATGAGCACTGAAAGATAGCTTTTATGAAACAGGACCAGTCGCTTTTGTTTACAATGATGGACGTAAGTAGGCTGTGAAGTAGAAGGCAACAGAATACACTAATGTTAGAATGCAATTGAATAGATGGGCCTCTAAACATACCCAGTCTTCTGGTGAACATGGATGAATTCCCTTCAATCCCTCATCGCTCATGAATGCCGTACAGCCCTAGGTGCACTGTGCTTAAAAGCTGAAAAGCTCTGTTCCTGCAAGCGAATTACCTTTTTGCTAAGCTGTTGATTTTCCTTTTCCAGTTCCAGAAACTTTAGGCTGCTCTCTTTGGATGTCAAGGAAGCATCTCTCAGCTCTTGGATTGTGTTCTGCAAGCTCTGATTATCCTTCTCTAACTTTAGTATGCGACTTGAAGCGCATTCATTCAACTCAAACACAAAGGACTTTCTGGCTGTTGAAACATAAGAATCAGAAGGTGAATTCAGAAACATCTCCCTTCCTAGGTACTCAAGATTCACCTGTATGAAGATAATTGCAGTCAGATCCTTATCATTTCAGCTTAACTGCAAAGTAAACACTTTGTTAAACACAGAACCCATTTTGACAGACAACAATTAGGACCTTTAATAACTAAATATTTTAAGAGATAACCATCTTAAGTTACTTTCCTAACTCTTCTTAAAGTTGCTTTAAACATGTTAGCAACGTGTTTAATGTTGGTAGCAAAATACACTTTGATACCCTCTCATACTTCCATCAAAGGAAATAAATAGAGGCAGAAAGTAGACCACTGTGACATGTTTGCTAAACCAGAAAGATGGTGCACTTCCAAAAGCAAGTGAAAACTTACGTATTCAATCACATTTAGCCATGAAAACAAAAACCTTACAGAAGTGAGTTCCAATGCTCATCTTTACAGATACTTCATCAAGAATATGCCAAGTCAGGGAGGGTATTTTACTATCCGATAAGCCAGGCACAGGACATCTATCAGAATGTTGATTCCAGAAAAGTGTCCAAAGTTGAAATCTCAGAACTAACAACATTTACGCAAGTTTTACAACAGAGATGTTAATTTACTCTAAATGTTCGTAGATCAAAAGTCCTACTAACTCTCAGCCTTAAATCCCAGTACCAAAGCCTCGTTGTTCTGTTCATTTCTCTGCTCAGGACCTGAAATAATTATAAGAGCAACACTCTGTTTCACTTGGAATAACTGCTACCCTTCACCTCTAAACCCCATTTCATAAGAAATTATCTTGAAGTCTCAGAAGATTATTCACTCCTGCTAAACAATCAGCACTATTACATACAGCACACTAAATACTTTAGAACAGTTGGATTTCTGAGAATGGTACTATCCCATTTGTCTCTTTTATGGAGCATCACCTAGAAAGTTTTGGTCAAATGAAGACTGAAATAGTAAACATTAACTAAATAATCCATTTGAGTTCTGTCCTGAAGCAAAGCCTATCTAAGTGACTTTTTTCCATGCCTCATTTTAATTATTTTGAATAAAATATTGCAAACTAGCAACTAAAATCTTCTGCTATCTGCCACCTTTGCAGACTTAACTTGAAATCCAGGAACAGAAGGTTTTCCAAAAGAGCTTTGCAGACTGACGCAGTTTGTACAAACAGCAACATGTATTGAAATGGAACTTCTTAAGAAGAATCATTGTGAAAGTAGGACAGCACTTCTGTGAGCTAGTTTAACATTTTAAAATTTAATGGGTTTAGTGCTTTTAAATGAGGCTTCCTTCACTAACTTTTTTTTCCTATTGAATATAAATGGTTACTTTTTTCTCAGTTCCTCTTACTCTCTTTTCTTTGGTTAATCAGAGAGACTCTGAAGCTCCAGTGCTGAAATGCTGAGCAGGGATAGACTCTCATCTTTTTTCTTCCTTTTCTTTTATACCACTCTGTTGAGCAAATTTAGGAAGTTATATTTGACAGAAATGAATAAATAGGAAATAATAAAACAAAACAGGCATCCTTCTTTTTATTACATCACTAACAAATCCAAATCAGGTCTGGGGAAAAACTTGCTATATGAAACAAGACAGAAAATTCGATAGCTTTACAATTTCCTGAAATACATTTTATCAAACTTGGTAAGTTTTGAGAGAACTGTATTTTTTTCCCCACTGGCTAATATAATAAGAAGTATCTTTGATTATACATAAGGAGAAAGAGTGCCATTCACTTCCCAGGCTAAGGTAAATCTGCTTTGCAAGATTGTTAATTAAAAACAACAAATAATTAGCCATTAATGTTATTAAATAGAACTCGGATCATAGACAGCAAGCAGATTTGGTGTCAGGCACACATTCAGTTATTTCACAGAACAAAGCTATTCTTCTAGACTGCTTTACTGAAAACTGAGCATCTGCTTATTCTAATACACTCCTTTGTCTTCAAGTTAAACTGCTCCTGGTACACAAAGCCATACATGCAAGTCTTACCAGAATCAAGTGAGTAAATAGTAAAAGCTGCACATGGAACTGCACAAAACAGCTTATATTTTATATGCAAAATTCCATTTTGCATTGTTATTTAGGCTGGTATTATAGACAGAATGAATGTTAGACACTGAAACCAATGCTGAAAACTGAGTAGTGAAGGAAGCATTAGTTATGTTTTTGATAGTCACGGAAATCAAATCAACCATTCAAAAAAAATAATCAGCCCGTTATTTTAACTGTACACATTTTTCAGCATCTAGTAAAAATAAATGACTTCAGCACACAGCACTTCCTGGGACTTAAAGACCACTAACTGTCTGTACTAATTGTACTAAAGAATACTAAAGATCACAGGCTCCTCCCAGCCATTCAGTTAGAAATATCCAATGTGACATTTCTGCTTGGTCATTTGCAAAGCTTCTTTAAAATTTTTATAATTTTATTTAAAAGTCACTCTCTCAGTAACAAACAAAATATAAGGAAAACATTTTAATGCTTTCAAAAGAAAGTGAAAGAAATGAAAAGAATACATTTTAGAAATTCCACAAAACCTAAGTTCAAAATCAGGTGGCTGAATGAGGGAAATTCTCAGGCTTTGATTCAAATTCTGTTCCCACCTTAGTCAACCAAGCTGCCTATTCTGAAACAGACCACAAACACAACAGCTACCCCAGCTAGTACTTACTATCTGCAAGATCTGTGCTTTTAGACAGTTGTTCTAGTTCCCAGCCTAGGTGTGCAGACTCATTCATGCTCTGTTTCTGTGCAATCTCCAAGACCATGTTCTCCTCCAAAAGCTCTTCAATTCTCTTCTTGTCTGTGTCCCGGTCCTGTGCAATACACACGTGAATGAAAAGGCATGCTGAGCTCTTGCATAAGATTTTTCTGTCAGTTGAACTGCTACAACCACAGCACATGTAGAGGGTAGAAGAATCTCCTTAAACACTGTGTGCTTTTATTCTGAAATACATGTACAGCATTAAATGTTTGCTGTTGCCTACCATACATGCCACAGAATGCAGTGCAGAGACACCCAACTGGCCCTATGGAGTCAGCTCCGGTCCATAAAGCACCTGTAGTGAGGCTGACTGGAGTGAGAACATACTAGGCCATGACAGGGCTGATACAAGTCAAAACATTAGCATAATGAAAAAAGAGAGGACATACCAGCTCTACATCATGAAGTTTGGATTTCAATTGCAAATTTTCCTTCTCTAGTTCATGTAGTTTATCACCACGAGCTCTTGCCATTGTTAGCTGCTCTTCTAGCATGGCCTTTGTTTCAATTAATATGATGTTGTCCTCTCTTAATTCCTAGGGAGAAAACATAACACTGTTAATCTCTTTACATAAACTGACTTTTCAAAGATGAGGTGACTTTCATAAACTGACATTGCAACACACAAAAAAATCTTGATATGATTCTGTTTCATAAAGGTTTTACCTGGTATTTTAGTGGGAGATGATAATACTATTTTTAATTATCTGTGAGTCATTAATGCAAACTGCAACACACAAAAAAATCTTGATATGATTCTGTTTCATAAAGAAGGTTTTACCTGGTATTTTAGTGGGAGATGATAATACTATATTTAATTATCTGTGAGTCATTAATGCAAACAAAATCTAATCTTTTTTATCCCGCTCCAAATTTTAGATGTTTAATGGAGTTGGTTTTGCTTTATGTGAGGCTAGATAAAGAGGTGCAAAGAGACTCAAGTTACAGAAAATCAACTGTATCCATATCCCTGCTTCAGTCCACTTACATGTAAATGTTTGCTTAAAAAAGTTTATTTCATGAATAGAATTTTAATTAATTTAAACAAATGAAGTTGTTTTATACTTACCTCTTAACACACACCCTGCCCCATCCGCAATAAATACATGAGCATTAACTGCACAGACCATGTTGCTTATCCACTACAGCTTCTGGATCTGTTTTTACTGAGTAAAAATTCAACCTATTACTCTGCTGCAGACACAGCATTAGAAACAAGCCAGTCATGCTGCACTCCAAATGTTCCTTTCAAAGTAACAAATGAAGCTGCATGCATTCAAGAATCTTATCTCCAGAAACATGAAATGTCCAAAGCATAAAATCTGGCCATGTACTCTTGGTCATGTTTTAAATGCATTTATTAAATGATGTCTATTTCAAGTTACAATACCTCACTGCTAGCTTTTACTCCTCAGATAAGTCTTGAGTCAGAGACAGAATTCTCTACGGCAGGAACATAGCAGCATTTAAAAAAAAATTAAATGGACACAGGAAGGATTTTTGCCCAGAAGAGTTATAATGGGGCAAGAAGCAGCTTATTTGATTCTCTGAAGAAATGTGAAGTCTCTGCTGACATCAGTGTTCATCTCTGCTCTCTCAGACCACAAACATCCAAACCAAATAGATTCCTGAAAGATCACCAGGCATGAGCAAATCCCTTTCAGTGCTAAAGCAGCAACTGCCTACTTATTTTTGGGAGTAGGATCAGCCTTAAGATGCCTCATGTGGCTCAATTATTAAAAAGAAAAGAAAAAAAAAGAAAAGAAAAAAAAGAAAAGAAAAAAAGATAGCTGTAAAGCACAAGTTGAAGAGTGATGACAGCCACTCCCCTTGCCTTCAGATACTACAGTGGGATGTGATTTAATAGTCTTATATAGCCAGTAATCTTAGTTCCTTCCTGCATCTTGACTGTAGATGGCATAATATGGAAAGTCTGTCTTACTCAGTACCATACTGCCCTTGGTTTCTCAGTGGGCCAGCTACCAGCTTGCAAAATCTGAGAAAAATATTTGCCTCCTACAGTGCCATTAAAAGAACAACTATATGTTAGTGTTTGTAAAGTGGTTTACCACAATTAAAATGTCTGAGTATGTAAGTAACTAAAACAATTATAATACTGAAACGCTAATTTTACAGAACAAGCATTTTTGACCAAGTCTGGTCTAACAGGGTCACTTGAGAGCAGGCAAACTAAAAAGGCTGACGCTAGACTTATGACAGACCAGAGGAAGTACATGACAAAAATATGCTGGGTGTCATGGAAAGTGCCAGAATACCTGTAATGGAACAGCGACATGACAAGAGTTTATTTTCCTAGATCATCACACTCAATCCTGACCACAGCCCTAAGAAGTAAGGTGGTGTCTAACCTCAAAAACATGACCTCAGAACTATCCCCAAAACTGCCTACCAAGCAGGAACTTGTTATTTTAGTGTCTCATGAAGAGTCAAGCTATGTGCCAAGTAAATACACATATCCAGGCTCTGGTACAAACCACACATCACTGGGAGCTGCAATATGTGGAAGACTGAAGCACTATCCATTGAGAACGCAGGAGCAGTGGACAAGTCAGTTCAAAGCAGTTCTGATGAAATGTTAAATTAATAATCTGGTGGAAATGCCTGCTATGGCAAGGTCAACATTGCTCACTGGTGTGTGCATGGTTTGAGGTCATCTTAATATACAAAAGATCATATAATTTAAATAATTACTCCATGGGAGCTTTGTAGAGTTATTTCTCAAGGACTGGAAGGTAAAGCTATCCTAACTAAAACATGTCAGAACTAACATCTCCCACAGAAGTCACTGGAACAACATAATTGACCTAAAAATGCATCTGACTACAAATCCCACTTGGTAGACAATCAGCAGGTGGTGGCCATGGGGTGGTGGTGCTTCCACTGAAACAAAGATTTATTTTTTCTTTAATTAACAAACACACCAACATTATTTTCTAACTATGAGTTTATTTTTAAACTGACAGTAAATTAGTTGGCTTTGGGGTTTTTTTTGTTTTGTTTTTTTTTTTAAATACACTGAATTTACTAGGCAAGGGACTAAAAACAACAACAAACCTTTTGCTTTATATCACTTAAATTGTGATGGTTTAATATCTAACAAATATAATTCTGCTTTTGTGATTTCTAAAACAAATTACAAATTGTGGTTTGATCCTGTATCACTGTGCCCTGAAATAGCTTTAAGAATATGCATTGTGTACTCATATGGTTACAATTAACTCTAGGGCTCAGTGGCTGCGCAATCAGGGTGTGTTACTACTGGAAAACATTTTAAGAAACCTAAAGTAGTAATCAGATTGTTTAAATCTGAAACTAGAGAATCTGCACACATATTCAGACCTAGTTTTTAAAGAGAGTTCAAACCTCTCCCTTCCTGGCAGTTCAGAAGCTGCCCCTACTGAGCTGCTATTAACACAGTTAACATCTTGTAACAATCAAACATTGTCTCGGACAGCTATATGAAAACATACAAGAGCTACTTTTGCTTTAACATTCACATAAATACCTCCTGTCATCCCACATGGAAATGTGAGTGCAGTGAGAAGGGGGAAGAATGGGCAAGGCAGACTCCCTGGCCTCAGAAAATAACCTGATCTCCTGGAGCAGCACAACATTTGATGACGAGGAATGCTGGAGGGAAGCTTCACATTGCAGAGAAGCATCTCCTTGGAGGAAGCTCTGCATTAAGCCTGCCCCTCCACATTCACACTTATGACCTCATTAAGCTACCTCAGCAGGAAGGACTCCAGAGCACATTCGTCTTCAGGTTCTTTGAACCTCGGCTGAACTAAAATGTCATTTCATAACAACTTTGTCAAGACATACAGAAAAGGAAACAATACACACACCTAAATGTGTTACGTTCCCATAGAGAATTGTTCTTTCTGCACTCCTTCTGCAGTGGCTCTTTAAACCTCTTACCACCACTGCTACTGATTTTTACTATGTGCTTTCAGAAACTACTTGTAAGCTTGCTCACAGTTCCTAAAGCTTGTCACAGCGTCGTACATGGAGCACAGCCCTTATTTTTTGCTCAAACTACCCAATGTGTATATGAACTACAAGAGGGAAAAGATTCTTAAGTGCTCATTTAATAACTTTCTGCATTGATGCATGAAGGTAAACCCACTTTTTTCTTCTCACCATTTTGGCACCTCTTATTAACAATCCTGTCAAGACACTATGAGCCCTAAGGTATCATGTTACCATAGAAAAGTAGCTTACGGGGTACTTTATGTACCTATATTTTCATTGCTGTGCCTCTATAAGGCTTGTTCATGTTTTAAGACTTGGAGCATAGGAAGCCAGCTGCAACCAGCAAATGCCATATGAATCAGCACGGTACTATCTAGTAGTAAAAATTTCTACCATGTTACATTGCTGCACAAATCTTACAACTTGGGAGTTGTAAGCCAAACAACGGGAGGAATCTGAGCAGACACGGAACTGATTCCAGCCATTAAGCTTTCTTCTGAATGAGTGGGGGACTTGAGACAGGGAAGACAGAAAACTGAGGGACCACAGAAAGTTTGGTACTGGCCACTGTGCACAGCCTTTGGTCTACTCCAAGACCATAACAAACACAGAATAGCACACCATGTGGAATCCTCTGAGTGTATCAGCATGAGACCGGTCGAGTTGGCCTCATGTTGCCACTGCAACACTGGCGGTCCATGGCTGTGCCAAGGCTCAATCAATGATGGAAGAGGGAGTGGTGAGAATGTGAAAGTCTCTAGCTATTCTAGACCACAGAGCAGCCTGCAAACAGATGGCAACCCTGCTGCATATTAGAAGAGCTCAGCACCTGCAGCACCACCAATGTTTGCTACAGGTCACATTGCGGCCCACAACTGGAGTAGTGCCATATTGAAGGGAAATATTCTTTGTCCCACTATTGTATTTCAGGGAGGTATCCTTGGAGAGCCAGCACTTATCTCTGACGCTCAATACGTTCACCAAAACCTGACATGGTTGAAGAGGGAGTGAGGAAAATTGGAACAAATTTGAAACTGAAGTGTAGGTCTCTTTACTGAGTGGTACGTTAAGCAAGATAAGCATGCAGACGGCACAGCAGGAAACTGCTGGCTCTAGGACAAGCAAGGAGGCTGAGAACTCAAAACCAGAAACAGCTACTCCCTTGATCTCAGATGAAGACAAGACTAAAGAACTCCTCTCCCAGCTCTGGCTAAATTATTTGAGCAGAGGTAGAAGCTAACTGATTCCAGTGCACAGTAAAAAGGTAAATGCCAGGATGCCATGGTGATAGCTAGTGTGCCAGGTTAACGCATGACTGATTTGTCAGCTTGAGGGAGAAAAACAGAGCTTCATACTTCCTAATGTAAACCAGGAATTACTGAGAGGGAAGACAAGCTTTTGTAGTCTATCACTACATTTAACAACCATGCATTTTAGTGAACCTATTCAGAAGCAGCAGCAGCTAGCTGGCCCCTTAGGTTAGGGGTAGAGGAGAATTGTTTACAAAGAGTTTATAGAGCAGAAATAAGGTTTGTGTTTTGGGTCAGAGGCCTGGCAAATGACAGTTACAACATCATTCTTGTACCTCAGACCTGGGATTTTATTTAATTACAGTGAGACTGCCAATTACTGAACCTCCATGTGTTCACCAAGTCTGGATATTTATTTGACTTTGGCTGAAGTGTACATGAATTATTGAGGATTTAGGTGAGGATGGCTCAAAGAACTCAAAGGATAGAAAAATAACTGCAATCTGGCCTAAATTTAAGGTCAGCCATACTGTGATCAATGACTTGGTCTAGATGATCTGCAAGGTCCTTTCCAGTCTAAGTTAATTAATTAATTCCAGGATGGGCATAGCTGCAGGTGACTAAGCTGAGTAACCGGCACTACTACTGGATCAAAACTATACATTGCTCATTGATACACCCTACTCAGGGCACTACAGAAGATCCAGATTGTCTCTCCTTTATACTGCAAGCAACAGTTGCAAGAAAGGGGTGTCAAGAATTTGCCACCTAAGTCATGCTTAAAAACACCCAGATATTTTAACAACAGTTGCATCTGCTACAAATCCCTAAGGAAAAATACCAAGGCATTCATTTAGCTAGTTTATATATTAAATTTAAAATGTTGGTCAAAGGAACAACTCTGGAAGACAGAGCTTTTACCTAAGAACAAATTTTCAAGGCTAGACTAAAGGTCTGGATTCTCTAGAAGCAGCACACAGAAAGGTCTGTCTTGTTTAGCCACATAATGTTGAAACAGTGTTTATTAAAACTAATGGGTATTTATTTTCAGTGTGCACCAAGTCTTTCTTGCCACTGACAGAAGCTGCAATGTTGCTAATTCAATAACTATGGTGTATGTTAGGAAATTTCTACTTGCTCTGATGTTCTGCTACAGTCAGCTCAATGACAAATGACACAGGGACTGGTAACACAAAAGCCAAACACTAAGGATTACTCAGCAAATATTTCCCCCCATTTTTACTTGCCTCCATGCGAGCTTTGTAAAAATCCACATCATGAAGTTTCTCTTTGCACCGAACAAGTTCCATCTCAAGTCTCTCCACACGGTTTGCCCTTTCTCTCAGAGAGTCAAGCTCATCTCTGTATGCTCGGGCAGAGCGAGCATCTGAGGCCAGGTGGATATTCTGTGAGGAGTGAGGAGTAAGTAGGGAGAAAAATCTTGGTTAATACTTTAATGCATGTTCTTTAAAGTTTATTTCTATTTATTTAGTACTTTAAGCGTAGGCAAACAGCATTCCCCTGGTTCAGGAGTAAGAGAATTGTACTATCTAGTAAAAATTCTCTACAAGACATAGAGGTTCTTCAGGCTGTTGGGACTCTGACATTTCTAATACCTAATGCTGCATAAGCTTCAGGCATTACTAGACTATTTGCAAGCTTAACAAAAGAGACTGCTCTCAAGAGGTTAAGTGGAAAGTGTAGCATTGCTATGCCATAGCCATAATCATCAAACAGCTTGCTGGAGTAACTTCATTAAAAAATGGACATAGTAATATTTTTAGCCTCACACAGGAAAAGGCTTTTTTTTTTTTAAATAGGGAAGACTGTCACAGTAAAATGAGCCCATCTTACCTCCTGTTTTATTTTTTGCAGCTCTAGTGTGAGCTGCTCGACTTCGTGTTTTGAATCTACAAGCTGCTCAGACTTCTCTTCTCTGAAAACAGTAAGAAAAACCTTAATAAGAATTTCCCCCCTCCACAAAACAATATTGACTATATGGACACTCCTGGGAATCTGGAACAGAAGACAGAAATCTCCTATATTCTGAACATAAGAGTCTCTTTGTCATGACAACTTCATAAAAGCAAGGGATTTTTCTCATGATATAGATCCGAGTTTATAATTTTTTTTTTCAGTGAGTACCTCTGTTTAAATTTCATTGGTGCTACTGCTGCCATAGCCAGCTTCACTGGCTTCTGAACTTCCCACTGATAATTAAAAAGTACAGCCAGTCATTGGCATTTTGAAGACAGGAAGAGAGAGATGAGACACAAAAAGAAAAATCAAAGTAGCCATCACTCTGTGTTTAAAGAACAATTAAGAAAGAAGAAAGATGGAACACCCATACTAGCTTCCTACTGCTATGAATAAAAATTGTGTTGAATAAAAAAGTTGTGTTTCTGAGAGCTCCCATGGAGGCCAGTATACCGAAGCCGATAGGCACTTGCATTTTCATGATGCTCAAGACTTAATATACAAGTCTCTCTAGAAGCATAAATCACTGGTGACTCACAGCTCCTGCCGGATTCTTCTCAGTTTAGCCTTCGTGTCTGCCAGCTCGACTGCAAGGTGCTGCTTGTCTTCATTAGAAAGAGGGCTGGCTGGGTTTGGTGAAGAATCTGGACTCGGTACTTTCAACGGACTTGGTGGTTGCTGAGACTGCAGATAATCTCTCTCTTGAGTGAGATCTACAATGACCTAGACATACAGAGAAGCATGCAGTGTCAAGAGATAAATAGTATAATAATAAATAGTTTTTAAAGTATCTAAAAATTATTTAGAAATGTAGAAAATTATTAGCCTGGCAGTATACAGCATTCAAGTGATAGCCAGGAGTGAAGGTTACAAAAAGGAAGAAAGGATCTCCATTATGTTCAGACCACTTAAAAAAAGTTTCTCCTTCCAACGCTCAAAATCAGCGGCTGCTTGGAGAATTCATGAAAATCAATAGCAACTTAGAGTTTTAACCAACACAATCACAGTCAAAAACATGACAGAAAATTAACAGGTTAAAGAAGGCAAGAAGCTTCCTCCAGAGATCAAAAGCAAAAGGAACTGATGAGTCAGCAACCGATAGGGCAATCTTCACATGGAAAAAAACCTAGAGAAGACATTGGAACCCATGATGGTAGTAGACACCAAAGGAGAGACAGGTAAATAGTCACTCAAAAATGAATGACTGATCAATGAAACAGTCAAAAATCTTTCTACAGATTTTCAGAATTGTAGCAGAAAGGTGCAGAAGAAATAGAAATCCAATGCACAAGTAAGACAAGAGAAGGAAGGGAGCCTGCATCTGCTGCTTCACATGAGCCGGATATGGGAAAGAAGCCATCATACTTCTGTGCATTCATCTCTCTCATCAATAAGCCTCTTAAGGTGGAAAACCATATTCCTGGAGAGAGACTCTAGTTCTTCTGGGGCCATATCTGGGAGCTCCAGCCACTGCAAGTCGAAGACATTCTCCTGGTTGTGAGTCACCTGGGAAGAGAAACAAAGTCTTTGCACTGGCTGATTTGTAAATTTGTTTGCTTTATATGATGCATCCCCCAGGTTCTTCTACTGATCTATCAAAAAAAACCCCAACATATTGTGCTTCACCAAAATCAGATTGCAAATAACAAAAACAACTACCTTAATTGTAACACTACCCACCTGTTTCTGGTATTTAGATTTGTTAATCATTAAGGCTGATTTTTAAAAGTGATCAGATACATATTATGATCAACAGTATGTGTGCTTGCACTTTGCAAACATGCAAATGTCTTGCTGCAAAAGCACTGAGGGGGTCACCACAGGGATTTGAAAGGACTGATCCCACAGTGTACAGTTGGGCTGCTGTCTCAGTTTTCTGGAAATATTACATATGTATCCTTAAAACAATTATGTATCCTATAACTGGCAAGCAAGGCATTTAACACTGCAGATCTCAAAAAGTTCACTGAGCCAAGTAATGTTCACAATGCCTTTAATTTTCATTTTACAATCTGACTGCGGTAACACATTCAATCTTTTATTTTCATGAAGTTCATGAATCCGTTGTGAAATTCCAAGCATTAATATTTCATAACAACTTACATCAAGGAAGGGAGAGATAAAAAGTCAGAACAGACAATACTGAGAGTCTCACCTCCTGAATGTGTGACACAATGGCAGCTTGGGTTTCAATATCCAGTTGTTTTATTCTTTCAATAAACTCTTCTTTTCTTTCACACTGTTAAAAGAAAACAACACACCCTGAAACAGTGCTACATATCCTAAAACTTACTGCATCTTTTTTTATTCAATTAAAAAAAAAAAAAAATTCAAAACCTCCTTACATTGCTAATGACAAAATTTTTAAGATCTACACTTTGTCACACCAGAAGGTATAATAACACTTCATTGCTCCATATGGAGCATGGACTAAATTATGCATTAAATTATTTAAACTTTCTACTGTCAGTACAATTAAGGCTAAGTTAAATGGCTGGGTTTGCTCTTTAAAAACAAGTTTAACATGCAGTGAGCTCAAGAGGTGGGGCAACTGTGGGAAGAAATCATCACAGCTTCATTAACGGAGCTCCACAAACATAAACCTCCATTTATGTTGCATCATTTAACCTGTTTGCTTTGCTGTTTTCATTTTGCTTGGTTTTGGCAATGAAAAGAAATGCATCACTTCAGATACTATTGTAATCAATGCATAATGCTTGTTAGACCAAATCGGCATGTGCTTTAGATAAGAAATGGGACTGAGAAACATTCTGGATAAAAATGACTGACATTTCAGATTAACAGATTTTAGTAAATCTTTTACTTGAGGCAAACATCTGCTATCTGTACACCTGCAATTGTACACTAACAACATTACTCCCTTCTTGTAACAACTGTGCATTGTGGAGAACTTAAGCATTGCTTAAAGTTGTTTTTTTTTAACTCATTTAAAGTGCCCTTTTGGGGCCTGGTTCTGAGTCTCAACCATTCCTTCCATTGGGAAGAACTCATTCTCATAAACAGGGACTGAGGATAAACAGCAGCTTGCTAAATCAGACCTTTATTCTTTGTGCTGCAACGCAACAGGGAGATAGTTCAGAGCAGTCATATTTCGACAGCCTTACTCTGACATAATTGACTTGACGTAGCCCAGCAGGATAAGTGTCCTAAGGCATGACAAAAAACACTAGACGGACCTACAAACATGGACAGTTATAAGCAAAGGCGAGCCCGCAACCATCTATTGTTTACCACCACAGAGGTCTGGTGGGCAGAACACTGACTTCTTTATCTGGTAACTGTCATGCATTTCTGTGGAGTTTCCCATATACATTGCCTGTCTCTTTATTTTAACAAATGCCGCATAAAAATCCCCACATGAATATACAAAGTATCTATTCATTTCAGATTTTCTACACATAATATTCAATCAAAAGATTATGCAAATAAAGTCAGCATTCATTAAACAAATGTTTAGACTGTTAGCTCATCTGTTTATTTGGCACTAATATGTACTGTCCAATCCGTATTTTAAAACGGTAAGAATGATTATCTTGATATCAAGACCACTGTTCAAAGCTTATCTCTTCCCACTTTGTTATCAAAGTGGACTACTTAGTTGCAAGAGTACATATCCTGTGGCTGATAAAGCACTGGCAACAAACTGAGGCTACTACTATCACAAAGCGTGCCTCCTTTTCTTGCATTTCTTTCATTCACCGATTGTGTCTTCTCACAATTTCAGCTCACAGGCTGTCTTGAGCTGGAGATTTGTTCATACAGCACTGATTTTCTGCTAGATTTTCTCACTACAGAAAAAATAACAGGTTCAAAAAAAGAGAAAAAAAAAATCTGATTTTTCAAGCCTCTAATGAATGTTCACCTGCACAGCACATCCCAGAACCAACAACAGCAGCTTCTTAATTTCATCCATACTTTTACCTGGAGAAGAAAAAAGGGAATCAGCATGTATGTACAACAAGTTCAGTACTTGCAAAATACTCCAAAATATCTGCCTGAAAAGAGAAATAAGACCTTTGAACAAGTGCCTGGACAATAAAATAAGTATGTGTTAATTACAACATTACCATGCTTTCCATATAACAATACAATTATTATGGAATAGTATCCCAGATCCAGCAGGACTTTTTTTCCCCTCTGTTTAGTATCCTCACCTATATTTTCTGAGTTTTTTCTGATCAAGATGTGGGGGGCAGGGGGGAAGGAACAAAAAAAATAAATAATCCACAAGCAGAAAAAAAAAAACCCAAAACTAAAACCAAAACAGCTCTCAACAAACCAACTTTTACATAGTTCAATGCATACACCAGTTTTGTGTTTAACAGGGCTTAAAAAAAACCACCCCTTGTTTTGTGATTAACAGGGGTGCAAAAAAGCTCACCAAACCACCACAACTTCGCCCCACTCCAAAAAAAAAACCATGCTAAAACAAAACAAAACCACCCAGGGCAGAAGCAAAGGAGGGTTACTTTTAAGGAAACGACTTGTCCTAAATTCTCTTTCTGTAAAACAGTTGCCAGTCAGACTTCCAAAAGCTGAATGCCATTCTGTGCACGTAAATTCTCTTTGAGAGATGTTTTAGCAAATAAATTCTGCCTCTGTTCTGCATCAAAGCCCGTTCACACTTTGAAGCAGAAACCCCATGTGCTAAAAGGGATAAAAAAAAAAAAAAATGAGTGATGTAGAAGACAGAATATGCAGCTAACCATATGCTCTGGGAGCCGGGTGGGGAGGAGACACACGCAGGTTATTACTGCAGGGAACCCTGCTGCGACCAACAGCCCTGCCGGCTGCCTCCAAAGGTTAGGAGAGAGAAAGCTTCACAAGGGTAACTGGTGCAACTTTGAGCCAACTTGTTTCAATAAAATTAATGTGAGGATTGTTGCGTGGTAAAGAAACTTAAGTATATCAGAGTTAGATAAAGAAAGACAGAAGGCAAAGAGCTTCGATGAGGAAATAAAAAATCATCATGGGGTTAGGTCCAGGAAAAGCCTGTCCTCATCCACACTAGGAGAGAAGATGGAACGAGAAACAGGCCATGCAGTTTTCTCTCATCCCTATACATCTGCAGGCTTCCTGATACAGAATGCGTAACTGTGGGATAAACACTTTCACTTTATACCCTGCTTTACTTGCACGTTCAATTGCTCCTATCACTAAACAGACAGATACTAATTTCTCTGAGTGCAACTGTGTTCCTCCACTAACCCCATGCCCTTGTAACACTATACTGGCAGAAGGTTAGAGGCATGTACAGGACCCAAGGCTGGGAACTGGAGCTAAACTGACTCATGAGTTAAGCTGCTGCAGCCCCGCCAATGCACGAAGGCACACTGACCTAAAATGCCACACGGGTTACTTCCACCCTCTGAAACTTGCAAGCCAGCACAGCCATGTGCAGGCAGCTTCAAAAATAACATGTTTTCTTCCTATTTCCTGATTTTAGAGCACACAATTGCCCTGAACCAGTCTCTAAATGTACCTTACTTGCTCAATAATTTTTCAATGACATTTTGTAATGTTGATATTTGAAACGTTTCATGACCGCCCTACAAAAGCTACCGGTATATGTACAAATCCCCACCAGAACTCTCAACATTGAAGTCCCACATTTGTAACCATTAAGATTTTGCAAGCAGAAATACTTCTGCAGAGACGGACATATTTAAAACATGCTAGTTCACACTTCACCCTACAAGTACAATATTGTTAATTTCCCTGCAGAATATTTTTAACAATCATTCTTATTCTTTCCCCTTTACCTAGCAACACATATGGCTTGCTCTTCTCTGAAAATTACTATTTAATAGGTACATAACATTTCAGTCTGGAATTCTGATAGTTCTGTACAATTCTGAATAGCACAATGTTAAATTAGGTAGTGTCACAAAAAAAACCATCAGCAACAACAACAACAAAATCTGTTACTTCATGAACAGTTCATTTGAGGGCATTACTAATCCAAAGATTCAGGTCTGATCAGAAGACATTTTTACATGAAAACAAGTATTTATCAGAGTTTTGGCATCAGTTTCACTCTGCATCAGCTTCAGAGAAGATACAGACCAGGTATTAAACGCAGAGCACGACATGAAAGCAAGTTCCAAATTATGGAGGGCAAGTCCATAAGTGGACTTACGGAGCGCATCTCTCATTCTCCCAAACTTAGGCGGGGCAGAACATCTCCATGAGAGACTGAAAGAGTAGCTATCAGGTTGCTTGCTCTGGATCACAGACAACTGCCCTAACCCCTGCATGCTCCAATGGTACCTCATCATTGACCATAAATTCCAATCCAGGCACCATGGCATTACAGCTGTCCTCAAGGTGAGCCTAGTGGCTTGGAATCACTCATTTAAGAAAACATCAGAGTTACTTTCCAACAGCGAGAGCATCTATACCATCTGAAAGACATGCAAGCTACTTAAGCCATGCAAACTACACTTTACCTCTCTGCACCAAAGGTGCTATTCTCTCCGTGAGATAACAGACGGACATCAGTGATGCTCATGACCCTGTGAGGTAAAACACCTTCAGCTACTACTGCAGACTAACTTAGCAAGGTCAAACCTGGTCTGGGTTGGTCAACTCAGGGACTGACCTTACCTGGAAACACCACTCTGAAACCCTGTTCCCACTTGGGCCCTCCCATCAGGAACAGAAGTCAAGACAGACATGGCAAGCCCCTTTGGCAGGGAAGTCCAAGCCAGAGTTTATAGAAAGGACTGAGAAATTAAAAGACTCAAGGTAACCGTGAGTGTTTGCTACTGTTTTAAACATAGCATTTGGCAGTCTGCTCTCCTCACTAGCAGCTTTCAAAGAAAACTTAGCTGTCAGGAGTTTTCCAAGATTTTTTTAAGAAGTTATTTTCTGCTTGCTGACATGCTATGGACATGTAATGAAAGTGAGATTGTACTGCCCACTAGAAAAGCTTTTAAGGTTAAAAGGTCTACCTAGCATATCTGCCAGCCACACAAATGTTTGATCATGTTGATCATGTGTGGCTGTTTTTTAAAAGAGATAAATTCCTTGGGCTTTCATTCAGAAGTTGCTTCCCATGGGGTGGAGACAGTTTGTTGGCATCAAGGCACTCCAAGATAACTCATACTCAAGTTAGGTTTCAGTAACATTTTAAAGCCATGTAGGATAACATCATTTACAAGAGATATTTAGAAGAAATGAGGTATGCGTGAAAAAAATCTATCAAACTGAAGAGCTTTGAAGAAAGTTTTCAATTGAAGAATTGAAGAAAGTTTTCAATTAAACCAATTAAACCTCAGAATGAGCCAGGAAGCCCTTTCATCTCACACACAAGAGAGCTGAGAGTGGAGTGCCCAAGATTACTAAGTGTATCAGAAGCACATCTAGGATTATCACATGGCACAGCAGCTAGGTTCCACACTCAGGACAGTATATTTATCCTGTAAATCATGTTGAGCAAAAAGAAGTGATCTTTGTTCCTTATTTAGTAATGCCTCCTGAACAGTGAATGATCCTGCAATGTTTTTTCAGAATGCTTGATTTGTGCTAAAATTCAATAAGTTGGTATAGCTCATTGTGCAACTGCATAAGAAGGAATGCACAGGCTTCCCTGTGCTGGCTCACTGGGATGACACAAGCCCTTCCTAGATGGCTGGGAAGAAAGTTTGCTGGGTCTACCCAGGCTTATTAGCTGACCTTACCAAGACAGTGTCCTCCTACAACCTGGAATGCAAATGCATAGGTCTGAGGCAGTGCCTGGCAGACAGGTACCTACAAGCTGAAATTAATGGACAGGATTCAAACTAGCACATAAACAGAAAGGTGCTAATAAAAAAAAAACAACAAAACCCCACAAACAAACAAAAAAACCCAAACCAACACTCCCCCCCAAAAAAAGAAAACCAAACACCACAACAAAAAAAAAAAAAACCAACACCATACCCCAAACCACCACCAAAACCCCAAGAACACCCCCAAATCTCCTTTCTTTTACACCTATTTCTGCCTGCAAGGGAGGTGTCAACCTGGGGCATTTCCAGAAAGACCATCTGCTCCCAGCCGTGAGAGGGGACCAGTGGTTTTTCTGGAAAACAAAGGGAGGGAAAGCCCGAGCACCACCTGTGCATCCTGGGAGCCTCCCTGTACCAAAGCCAGAAGACTACTCCGCTCTCACAGGACACAGAGGGTGGGAAACAGATGGCAGGATCCAGGGAAAAGGCAGGCATTAGGATTAGCAGACACAGCAACAAAACAAGGCGGACAAACGTAAATTAAAAAAAAAAAAAAAAAAAAAAAGGAGAGTGTGCTAGGAAAGATGTCAGGGAAAACAGGAATGAGAGTGCCCAAGCATTCAAAATCTTGAGCTTTTGCCGCTTTCTTCTGTACATTTCAACTTTGACGTTCCCCCAGTGGAGGAGAGGGGAGCAGTGGAGGAGAGGGAGTACCAGTGCATGTAGTGGTACATAATGCAGTGGTGGTGGATGTGCAGAGAAGGTGGGAAGTAGTAAAACACACAAGTGCCATTTTTCCCAACTGTAGAAACATGCTGAGTGAGAAAAGCTTGATTGCTAGATTTACACTATTGACCCAGTGTTTTGTTATTAACTTCATCTTTTATGAACCTTTGTGCCTCTGGAGAATCGTGAAACAGAATGAGGAAGGAAACCAGACATGAAAAAATACCCCAGTGAGAGTAGACATCTTTTATGATTTTAATGAAGTTTCTATAGACACTTTCTAGCAGGGACTTTGGGCTCCCTCATTCACAAACTTCATGTGCAATTTGAAAAGCTAAATGGCAACATTTTCTGAAGAGACAGAAATGAGCCTACTTCAGGCAAATAAAACCTCATTTCCATTCTTGGTCTGAAAATAAGTTAAAATCCCACCCACATCCTAATTAATTATGACTGTTTCAAAGGATTAATTGCCATCACTTTCCAAGTACACTCACTAGCTGCGTTAAACTAAGCATGTCTAGAAACTAAGAAATTAGTCAAGGCCTTTAAATAGATGTTCAGAACTAGTACTCTATACTGATATTCCTTGTGCATAAGGCATGCAAAAACCAGAGATAATTATAGAAATTGATTACAATGATGTATACAGATGATAAACTGATGATTCTCATATTGATCACTGGGGGATTTGTGGTGCAGTAATTAATTGAAAAAGCTGTTCAGTAAGCAAAAACACGGGGGAACACAAAAGCAGAGGAAATTTAATGGTAGTAGCTCTCCACCATACAGAGAAGGGATTAAATCCTGTAACATCAACTGCATCTTTCTGCAAGTCAGATTCCTGGGAAAACTTTCTAAATCCCGTAATTAAACTTTCAAGTTTCTTTTCAGCTCCCTATATTCTAGAAACCAGTCAAAGCCTTCATCTTCTTACAAATATTTTTGCCACAGAATTAAAGTAGACAAAATTGGCATGACCTGGATCAAAATGATTTACTGGACATGGAAGCAAGTAAAGCTCCTAAACTTAGCAGACATGTTCCTTCTCGTATGCAAAAGCCAAATTGCTATGGCATTTTTAGTGATGGCTACACTGTTTTGCCAATAGTCTCACAATCAAAGCAGAAATGCAGAAGCCCTCAATAGTCCCAACTGCTGAATGCCAAATGGGACCTAAATAGCAAGAACAGCATTCTCAGCTTCAGAGCTGTTCTGGTTATAATTTAACACATGTAACACCACTTTTGGATGTGTTTTAGAGGACAAAAGTAAAATTTGCAGATAGCACTGGTGAACACAGCTCAAAAACATGCATGACAACACATCATGTGTGCTTGTTAAAAGGAGTAAGCCACTGAAGTTGTTACACTGTGAATCATATTGAGTGTTCTAACAGCTCTCTGCTCTTGGACCTATGGAGTCAATAGAGTGATTAGGAACCTTCCCAGCAAACAGTACAGAGCAACACTGTATTTGTTCCAGGAATGTGATTGTGGGATCAATTTTTCTTCCTTTGTTCAAAAGGGACAACTTACAGGACGGGGAAGGCAAAACTGAAATTTTACTGCTGCCTCTCACCCACCCCAGCCCCACAGACCACCTACGCCTCGGTCTCCAGCTCCTAGTGCTCCCCACATTGCCCAGTACTGCCTTTGCAGATGCCCCCTCCAGGACTCTTCCTTCCCTCTCAGTCTGTTTGGATCATTGTCTCTGGACTGGATCACTGACACAGAGAAAGTGGTTTCTCTTCTACCATTCCTGATGCTTTTAAACACTTCCCTCAAGTAACGGCCTCCATCATCTCTTCTCACCCCACTGCTGTCATCCCCTGCCTCCTCTCTTACCCATCACCTTTCCCTGGGGATTCTCTGTATTCATGTCAGAAGCACCACTTTCCATGCTGATGACTGCTTTGTCCTCACATCTCTCTATTCAATCTGCAACACTCCTTTAGCTCTCTCAACTGACTAGGGAGAAGTGTTTCACTTGTTTTTCCCTTCCTCTCACTCCTCTCTGACACATTCAGTAACAAGGACATCAACCTGATAGTCACCCAGTCATTGCTCACCCATATTGCTCACCACAGCCTACTTCATTCAGCTTTTTATACTTGTTTTACTAACTTCTCAGCTTTCTCCTCCCTGTTCCCTTTCCAAGCTTTCTGTCAATCCTCAGACAGGTTCCTCTTCCTGAAAGAAGTTCTAGTTCTCCACTTCTCTAACCATTTTTCAGCACATCTTACCAGTGATCATCTGCCTAAAGCTAAGACTGAGATGAGCTTCTCTTGAAATCCTATCCCTCAGACACTTTACTCCTTGAATACATTCTTTGGAGCAAGTACATCGAGTATTTCTTTGTTCACCACCCTCCTCTGTAGTCTCTAAGCTGGGACTGGTTGTGCAAAATTTTCTGGTTGTGACTAAAGGAGCTGGAAGACGGGAACACACGGATGACCAATATCCTTCCTACAAGACAAATCTTCAAAGACATAAAGATCTACAGCGCTGACAAAACCCAGCAAGCCAATGATGGGAAATTATAGCTAAATACAGGACAGCTTTCAAATATGCAGCTTCACCAGGAACCAACATTGTGGTTACTCCATTATGAGTCTCCTGCCAAATGTCGCTCAGGAATGGCCATGACAAGAAACCAGCCAGCATTTTCCATTGATACTTAGCCAGCAGAGATACTGCCTTGTTGGCCCAAACATCTCTATTGAACAGCATTCTTGATGCTAGCAGCCCAGGCTCTGCCCAGTGCCTGTACAACTGTGAAAAGCAACAGCTCTTGCATTTCTATTTCCTTCTTTACCCATAACAGTAGCCTGTACAGGAGAATTGAGACCAGCACTTCAGACTTTAATCTGCTTGCTGAACATGTGGGTGCCTTACTCACAGCTTGATTTTATTGCAAAAGTGCCAAAACTCTGAGTTTCAGTGATCCAGCATCTCCAAGTTAATACTACTGCTGCTAAGAGCAGCAAGATAAAAATCTCCCGTCAAGGTTTCTGCCATTTGTTTGCTCTAGAGATGCTGATCACTGTGTCATTCCCCATCACTGCTGACAAGGTTCATCCACTTTTCCTTTTTTGGTAAAAACAAATATAGTGTCCTTGATACTAGCACAGGGCTAAAGCATAGACAGAATGGGCACTAAAAAGATAATCAAAAAGAAAAGCCACAGCAATAAAACCTTTCATTTCAGAAAGGTCATTCTACAGAGAAGTCTACTTCATTTTCAGACTTAACAGGTTTCATTTTACCTCACCAAAAACACTGGGGTCTGGACAGGAGCTCACTGGCTTCCAGGTCACTTTTGATGTGACACCTCATGTGGCAGATGTCCTTGCCTAAACAACATGGCCAGACAGATGTTTTTCTCCTTGTCCACTCTCTTCACTTATTCCAGTGTATCATATATGTGTTTTTTCACCCCACCACACATATTTCGCTTCCCACACTTCCTTTGCAACAGTTCCTTCACACTTCAGGGCAATTCTACAAGACTCTTTCTGTGTACATATTGACGCAACTGAACTGATTATACAGGCATACAGGACAGAAAACCTGGAGGGCAAACAATTCTACTGCAGACTGTATCCTTGGTCACTTGCAGCAAGAAGTGAAGAGACATGTTAAAGTCCGAGCAGCAACTGCTTGAAAGTCAAGAACCAACTCATTATCACATGTTTGACATGCAAACACATATCAGATATTACATTTCTATGTACAGGTATGGAAATATAAGTGGTGTATATTATATATATTAAACTAAGACTCGGCAGTATTCAAATATTTGTAGTTTGGCTGCAAATATGTACAGTTTGTTTAAAAGCATGTTTCCAATTTGGCCTGTTTAGGAGACTGGTTGACAGAGTCCCTTGGATGGCAGTTCTGAAGGAATCCAGGAAGGCTAGACATTCTTCAGTAAGGAAATCTTAAATGTGCAATATCAGGCCATCCCCACGTGCAGAAAGATGAGCCAGCAGGGAAAACCACTGGCCTGGCTGAACAGAGCTTTGACTGGAACTCAGAGGAAAAAAAAAAAGGAGAATTTATCACCTTTGGAAGAATGGGTAAGCAACTCCAGAGGACTCTGCAAGGATGTCACGAGCATTCTCCTGAAGAAACTGGCTGCTCATAGCTTGGACTGGTATACCATTCACTGGGTAAACAACTGGCTGGATCGCCAGGCCCAAGGAGTGGTGGTGAATGAAGATACATCCAGTTGGTGGCTGGTCACAAGTGTTGTTCCCCTGGGCTCAGTACTGGGGCCGGCTCTGTTTAATATCTATATTAATGATCTGGACAAGGGGATTGAGTGCACCCTCAGTCAGTTTGCAGATAGCACCAAGTTGGTGGGAGTGCTGATCTGCCTGAGAACAGGAACGCTTTACAGAGGGATCAGGACAGGCTGGACCAATGAGCTGAGGCCAACTATATGAGATTCAACAAGGCAATATGCCAGGTTCTTCACTTGGGTCACAGCAATCCCATGCAATGCTGCAGGCCTGGGGAAGAGTGGCTGGAAAGCTGCTTGGTGGAAAAGGACCTAGGGATGCTGACTGATGACCGCTGATCATGAACCATAATGTGCCCAGGCAGCCAAGAAGGCCAATGGTATCCTGGCCTGTATCAGAAATAGTGTGGTCAGCAGGGCCAGGGAAGTGATTGTCATCCTGTATTCAGCACTGGTGAGGCTGCACCCTGAATACTGTGCTTGGTTCTGGGCCCCTCACTGGAAGAGGGACACTGAAGTGCTGGAACAGGTCCAGAAAAGGTCAACAAAACTGGTGAAGGGTCTGGAGCACAAGTCTTATGAGGAATGGCTGAGGGAACTGGGGTTGTTTCATCTGGAGTAAAGGAGGCTCAGGAAAGACCTTATCACTCTCTACAACTACCTGAAAGGAGGTTGTAACACGGTGCTGGTCTCTAATCCTAAGTAACAAGTGATAGGACAAGAGGAAATGGCCTCAAGGAGCACCAGGGGAGATTTAGATTGGAAATTAGGAAAAGTTTCTTCACCAAAAAGGTAGTCAGGCATTGGAGCAGGCTGCCCAGGGAAATGGTGGAGTCACCATTCCTGGAGATATTTAAAAGATGTGTAGATGTGGTGCCCAGGGACATGGTTTAGAGGTGGACTTGCCAGTGCCAGGTTAGTGGTTGGACTTGATGATTTTAGAGGTCTTTTCCAATCTAAACAATAATATGATTATATTCTAATTTAAGGTAACAAAACAAATAGAAATTTTATTCAGCATTTCAGGAGCAAAGGGTTAAGAACCCAACAAACTACTCACCAGAAAGAGGATCTTTGCCAATCATCAAAACATTTGGTAAATTCATTACAATCAGCTGCTGGAGGACCTCCTAAACAAAAGAGAACAACAGGCAAAGTTCAGTGTGAAGGAATCCCAAACAATCACACCACAAGAAATAAAGAGCTCCATAGTTTACAAAGCTTTAAACATACTGGCAGGTCAGAGGTCACAAGAGGAAGCCCCACTTGAGAGAGAAATCACTATTTGAAGACCACATAGGGTTGCACAGCTAACATACACTAATCACCTCTTTTAACAATGGCTAATATAGGACTTAAGGAGCCCCATGGCACTAATCAGAACTAATGCATGGCCATGCCAGGCACACCAATCAGTCATGCCTTTACCCCAGGCATGACCTGTATTCAACTGATGTTCAACATACAGCTGCTGTCATGTTTCAGGGTGTATAAATGCAGCTGGTTCAAAGGTACCTAGGCCATTCTGTGAAGTCTGAGTAACTCAAATAACTGGTCAAATTATCTCATGGGTCTGAGATTTTAATGATGGGCAAGGGAAGTGGGTGTGGGGGAAAGCTATTGAACGGGCATCTGGCACTGCTCAGAGAAACTGGATTTAAAGTTCTAGTTTAGTTCTAAGTTCCCATTGTTTTTACAATGGGGGCTAAAACAGATTTAAATATGTCATGAACCTTGTTCAAAGGTCATTATATTTTGGGGGGGATACCACATACCACAGCATGTCATGCCCACTATGTAAACTGGGGGCAGTTACCCAGAAGGGCTAGATCACTGCTCGGTCGGGCTGGGTATTGGCCAGCAGGTGGTGAGCGGTTGTATTCTCTTCCCTTGTTATTTCCCTTATCATTATTATTGGTGGTAGCAGTAGTGGTTTGTGTTATACCTTAGTTACTGGGCTGTTTTTATCTCAACCTGTGGGAGTTACATTCTTTTGATTCTCCTCCCCATCCCTCCGGGAACAGGAGGAGGAAGGGGGTGGGGGGTGAGCGAGCGGCTGCGTGGTTATGAGTTATCAGCAGGGCTTCAACTACAGCAGTTCTTGTCATGAAAGTTTGTTTGAAAGGGAGGTGCACTGCTTGGTCAGGTTCAACCTTCACATGTCAGGTGCCTGAAGCTACTCTGAAGTGACAGAACAGGCTTAAGGGATAGAAAAGGCTACAAGTCCTGGGACAGGCAAAATGCTGAAACACAGACAAATAAATACATTACAGAGGAGACTCCGCATAATAATTTGATCAGCCATGAACCCCAGTAACATACAGAGCACGAGAGTACAGTTGTTACCTTCAAACTACAGTTACCAGCACTCTCTTGTGATGATATGAATAAAACATTTTGTAGGCAAGTATTTATTTCACATAAAAAGCCTGGGAGGAAAATGGTGTGTGATTAAAACTCTGTGCTGGAATTCAGGAAACAAAAGATTCACACACAGAGCTCTACCAAATGTTTGGCATGTGCCTTTTCTTTGCTTGTCTCTATTCCCCAGCCCACCTCTAGGCGACTGGAAGGGCACATGCACTGAAACTTGCAAAGCATTCAGAGCCAGGGGAAAAGTACCGCAGCTGAGCACAGTAACGCATTTCCCAAAACAATCACTCATTCACCCAACCACTTCCCCTCCAAGTTACCCCATTGTTATTCCTCTGCTTTCACAGTTACTATAGGAGGAAAATTAACCGTGATTGAAAGAGGAAATATTTCAGTGAGCCTGCAGCATTTGATAAGTAATTAGAATGGATATTCAAAAAGAAAAAAAAAGTTTTTGATATACACTTTACTCCCCCCCACCCCGATCCATACCGAAAACATACTCAACAGTTTCTCCTCTGAATAAGGCAGAAATATCTCAATGTTACAGATTACAGTGTTTTTTGACACTGTTAAGAAAAAAACTCTACAGACCTTTATGCAATGTGAAGTTTGGCTAATGCAGACTAAGCAGTCACTGAGTAATTAGCCAGATGCATTTTACAGTTTGTGCATTTGAGACATGTCAAACAAAGTTGCTTGCATCTGTTACCAAAACAGGTGCAAACCCCATTGAATTTAACAGCACATGGTTGGACTGCAATATCTGTTACGACAATACAGCATGGCACTAAGGCTTTAAACAGAAAATCAGAATTTGCATATACTGAAGTACTGAGCTTTAACCAGCAATTTCCATGGCAAAAAAAGAGAAAGAATTGTGCTTCTTGTCACCCAGTATGTGGAGTGGCACTGAGGCAGGAATGCATAAGGAATTTGTGTTCTCTTTGTGTAATCATCAGATCATTAGCTATTTAACTGGCAGTCACAAAAGGCATTACAGCTAACCTTTATGCTGGTAACATTCCCATGAGCTCCTGTAAAATTATGCGTATGACATCCAACATAACCGTGACTGAACGCCCTTTTAACTCTTTGAACTTAGTATTTTCTGGCAAGAAACTGACAGTCACCAAATACAGGCAGAATCAGCCTCAAGCCTGCAAAGAGCAATTTCTTAATTCAGATTGAAAGATTCAAATTGTTCAGGTGTTACTCTGACCTGTTTTGTTTTTTTTTAAAAGTTAGTTATTTAAATAGATAACTATCTTTATCGTTCCAAAGCCTTCACCTTCAGATTAGTGTTTGTGATGGCAGTACCTATCTGTTACACACTGCAGTTCACCAGTAGATCTCAACACTTTATAAAGGAAGGTCAATGTCATTGCCCTCCTTTTTCAAGATAAGGAAAAGGAGTCAAAGAAACAGTTACTTCAGTTTAATAAACTATCCTCTGTTAATAGAATGTAAATGAACTACCCACTCATGAGTGTGAGAAATAACTAAAAAAACTAAAAGCTGCTCACACCAAGGAGTTTAGCTTAGATTTTGTCTGGGGAAAAAAACACAGAAAGTTAGTAAGGCTCAGCTGACTTAGTAGCTAGGATAAAGTGACCATGTCTCAGGTCCATTGCTTTCCCACATTTGGAAATACAATCAAAGTCGCTCCCATCAACAGCAAATCATGAATTCAACTTCAATCGCTTACCAGTATTTTCTTGCTTTCCTTATCTGAAGCAGCAACAACACAGGCTGACAAGTAAAATGCAGTGCCTCAGTCTGGCCTCTGCTCCCCTCACATCTTACCATCCCACCCTGAAGACCCCACAAAGTCAAACTCGGGTTTCAGGCAGGGAGCTGTGCTGTGCCACACTGGACATGGGATTAATCTGGATATGGGTCCAGCCAGCAAAAGAAATGGAAGATAAACACACCGTTTCCCCATAAGGACAGCACGTTATTGTATTATACAAAAGGATGCCATTTTACTTGAAATCAAACATAACTGTGAGAAACCACAGCAGAGGCAGATATGGCACATACGCGTCATCCTGCCCCAGGTGACTGGCATGGCTCAGGGCAGCACACTCAAGGCACAAACTACTGGAGAGCAAAGCAGGGTTTCCAAACACTAAATAGCCTACAAAAACTCCAGAGTATCGTTGCTCTCTGGATTATAGAAAAAAAAAAAAAAAATCAAATCTAATTCCTCTTGTGAGAAACCTTTTAATCGTTTTTACAGCACAACTACATCTTGGCAAAAACAGTAAAGGTTACAGCAATAACATATGGTAACAATTTCCTTGGTTATTGGAACAATTAGGGTCTGAGCTGCCAGCTTTACACCTAGACCACTAACCAACTCAGAGGCCAGCTACTGCTGCAATCACCTCCCTCTGAGCAAATTGTTTTTTTTTTTAATTGTTGCTAATGAGATTTCCACAAAAAAATAATGTTGGTATCAGAAGTGTTATTTAAGGAATCTAATTGAAAACAAATCCCCATCTGGCCTCAGTGCAGTGCCTGTAGGTGCCTGAAATGCTCCTCTGCTGATCAAGCAATTTTAAGCTTGAAGGGATCTGTCCAAAATCTCTGCGCTTTTGACAGCAGTGATGGTTGCAAGAATGGAAGCTTCTAGTTAGGTCAACACCACTATCACAAAATATAAAGATCAACAGCCAAGTCGTGCGCTACTTGAGCCAGACTCCCGAACTCGGTAGATAAACCTTACACAGGTTTAAATGCAGAGCTACATGAACCTATGCAAACAGGGAGGGCTTTTGAAGTGAAGATCAAACTGGGTGCTCAGTCCTGGATCACTCCCCCTCTGCTGTGCTGGCCCACAGATGCAGAGCATGAAGCAGGCCAAGACAACTGGCAGGTCTGAGAAACAAGGATACTGCCTAAGCTAGAGTTGTTTTTTTTTTTTTTAAACTCCTGCAGAGGCACTCCAGGATTGGTACCCAAGGATTCAAACACATTAAGTTATGTAGAAATCTTGAGGTTAAACATAAGTAAATGTATGTTCTCATTAGCAGCCTTCTGGCATCTAAGCCCTTGTGGCACACTTCACATTTGCAAGCTCACTGCAATCACTTTGCTAAAAAAGGAGCTTAAAAAAAAAAGAAAAGAAGAAAGAAGAAAGAAAGAAGAGAGAAAGAAGAGAGAAAGAAGAGAGAAAGAAGAGAGAAAGAAGAGAGAAAGAAGAGAGAAAGAAGAGAGAAAGAAGAGAGAAAGAAGAGAGAAAGAAGAGAGAAAGAAGAGAGAAAGAAGAGAGAAAGAAGAGAGAAAGAAGAGAGAAAGAAGAGAGAAAGAAGAGAGAAAGAAGAGAGAAAGAAGAGAGAAAGAAGAGAGAAAGAAGAGAGAAAGAAGAGAGAAAGAAGAGAGAAAGAAGAGAGAAAGAAGAGAGAAAGAAGAGAGAAAGAAGAGAGAAAGAAGAGAGAAAGAAGAGAGAAAGAAGAGAGAAAGAAGAGAGAAAGAAGAGAGAAAGAAGAGAGAAAGAAGAGAGAAAGAAGAAAGAAAGAAGAAAGAAAGAAGAAAGAAAGAAGAAAGAAAGAAGAAAGAAAGAAGAAAGAAAGAAGAAAGAAAGAAGAAAGAAAGAAGAAAGAAAGAAGAAAGAAAGAAGAAAGAAAGAAGAAAGAAAGAAGAAAGAAAGAAGAAAGAAAGAAGAAAGAAAGAAGAAAGAAAGAAGAAAGAAAGAAGAAAGAAAATTCCTCCACATTGACTCTAGCAGTCAAGGACCAAGGACTTTAGGGAAAAAAATCAAGACACATATGAGATGCAGAAAAAATTCTAAGCACCTAGTTAAGCACTTAGGCTTATTAAGAGCCTAAACAAACATATTCTTTTGCTCTATCTAGAAGTTTCTAATTAGTTTCTGGAGTGCTGAGGCACATTTTACCTACTTTATCCTTCCAAGATCACACACCGGATGTTTGCTCTCTGCCTCAGATAAGCAGAAAAGATGCGGCGGTAGCTCTCAGACTCAAGTCGCCATGATCCCATTTTAACATTTTGTTTACCTGTAACAAGGTAAGTGGGCCCCCTGTAATTTCGTAGAACAAAGTCTCCTTGTTCCATACTACACCTCACTACACATTTAATTCTTAAAAATACACATGCAACAGCACGGAATAAAATGGTCTTAAGGTATTTTCTTAGCTGCACTTTTAAATGCCAATGTGAGCATACAAATGTTTTTTGCAAAGAACGCACTGCCAGAAAACGAGTAGGTAAAATTGTCCTTTCCATTGCTGAGAGACCAGGCAAATAAAAGATCTACACAAAAAAAACTTTCCCCTGCACTGCAGAACAACATAGCATTAATGCAGGGTAACTACTTGCTTCTCATGCAGAATTAAATTAGCCTCTGCCTGAATCCTAAAGAAGAAGAAATTACTAAATAAATTATGTAAGAAGAGCAGCAGTCTACCAGCCATTGTAATTCAACGCTCAAGCCAAGCGATTCCACTTAAGTATATTGCTTGGCTATAAAATGCTAATTGCCCAGCTGACTGGAAGACAAATGGTGCTTTCCTACTTAAAATGCCCATGAGGAAAAACCATCACCAGCTTTATTTATATCAGCAAAAGCAAACACTAGCTACTTATGGAATCTGGCTCACATTTCAGCTGCAACTCAGGCCAGCGGAGCAGAAAAGTTCAGCAAAGTCATATCTGGGCAGCACAGCCAACATCTTTCTCTGATAAACTTCAGCGTGGATCTGATCTCAAAAATCCTGGGAAACATTTGGTGAAGGAGCTGTTACATGCTTAGATAAGGTCTCAGCAGGAGTCAGTGGCCACCTGCACCAGCTCACACTCTCCTAGAAGGAGGATGGGGGGTGGCAGCTTTGCCCTTACACATCTTAAGGTCCCTTTGAATGCCAACACAAATACAGGTTGGGAACTGCATTTCCCAGGCAAGATATACTCCAATCCCATTCTGGAATCAGAACTTTAAGGAAGAGTAAACACTCAGGCTAATGAACAAGTTAACATTAAAACATATTTTTAAACAGCAAATTGAGACACAAGGGATGTTTTTTAAATATGTTTTTTCCAAGTTTCCAGTTTTAATATAATAATGAAACCAAGTTATTCTGCAGCCTAAAACAAGGAGGTTGTGTTTTAAAGGAAGAAAAAAAATATTTGTCTTCCTATTTATTTTTTTTTAAGTTATATATATCAGCTATAATTACCTGGAGGTATTGTGTGAGGGAAATAATTTCTCGCAAGGTTCTGTATACTGTATGATAGGGTCCCACAAAAGATTAGACAAGACGAACAAGTTGTTGCAGGGGAATGACAATGAAGTGAAAGAAACAGATCTTTTATGGAGATGTTTTCCACGTACATCTTACCATGCAACTATGCCTGATGACACTATGTGTGGGATTCAGTACTCACTTTCTCTGACAACACATTATATACATGACAAAATTTGGTTAAGAACTTTGCTCATCTCTGCAACAATTGTATTTATGTGACAGACTAGAGGATTAGCCGTCTTGATTTTTTTTCCCTGAAAACCAGAAAGTTACAAAGCACGCTTCTAAAGCCCCTTCAAGTGGAAACCCAAAAGCCACTAAAATAACTGTTGCCTCATCTGCTGAAAATAATCAGTTCTGACAATCGTAGACTGGAATCGCAGTGGGAGGGAAATGAAGGAATCATACCTAACCTTAGCCATGCTCAGTCTGTACAGGGTGCAGACAACCTACCAAATGACAGAAGTACACTCAATGTAGATTTATACCATACAAGATCAGGTTTTAATTAAAAAAAAAAAACAAAAACACACATGCAATTTGGATGGCATATTATCATATGTGTGTGTGTGTATAATCCTCTCCCCCCTCAAAAAAACAGCAAACCAAACTTGAAAGGACCCAGCAACAATCATCCACCCAATTCATTGTTATGGCTCAGGTTTTTCTATTTTTATTAGAGCAGTAAGAGGTCCCAGCCAGGAGCAAAACCTCATCCACTGGAGCTGTACAAATGCATAGTGAGACATCTCTGGAACAAAGAGCTTGTCATATATATGCAGGGCATATATGTAGGTTGATGAAAATGTAGTAACAAGTAAGGGAGGAAGGAAATGAAAGGAAGATTCTGTGGTTATAATGTGATCCATTGTGCACACTCTTGCTGCTTTATGGACTGGTTAAATCAACTGATGCAGGCTAAAGCACTCAGGACGTCAGAGAGCAAAGTGACCAAGGCAAACCCTGATTAACAGATCTGCTTTAACATAAATTCAAATTGTTTACAGGGCACATTATCTACATTATGTACAAAAATTCTATATATATTTCAATGAAGTTATTTTTTATATATGCAAAAAGCATTTTTGGACAATTAGTTTTACTTCTAACCCAGTGGAATAAATAATGGAGAAGCTGCCACCGCCAGATACATCAGTTGCAGAGCAAATATTTTTAAAATCAAACTAAATAGAAAGCCATACATTTATTTCTAAAATCTGAAATTAAATATTCAATGGTTATGTAGCAGCAGATTTCCTACCCTAGTTTTACTGACTCCAAGAGGAATCACTTATGTTAATACAAATACAGCTCTATGGTTGTGTCTAGTGGCAATATCGATTTGACCCAGAGACGAGAAAATACAACTGTGGAGCACTGTGTTCTCCTGCTTTTATTGCCAGCAGCGCCTTTGACTAATTTACCCTCTTTGCTGAAAATAAAAAAGCCTACTGATTTATCCTCAACTCCTCTCTCCAAATGATGTGCAAGTGACTTCACATGTTTATAACAGTACCCAGACAAATTACTCTCAACTTCTATTTTACTTCACTTTAGATTTGTCCTGGGGTGGTTTATGCAGTAACAGGGAATACGAAATGTGTTGTGTTAAAGACCTGTCACTTGACATTACAAATACAGCCAGCTAAAATGTAATCCATCTGTTGAACACGCTTCAAGTTAATTTATGGTAGTCTCTAAGGACCGTAATAATTTAGCCTAACACACATTAAAAAGAAACAGCAGAAGCCATCAGAACAGACTTGAACCACTTCTGAATTCTCTGAAACTCAGCATCAAGCACACTCGTTTTAAAAGGAAGACAGTTTCCAGAAATACATTAGCCATGCAGAGCTCCAAGTTCAAAACTCTGCTCCACTGCCCTTATTCACAGGAATAAAAAGAAAGTACAATATTAAATACAGCTTGCCATCAAGAAACCACCACCAACCCAACTAAAGCATTTGTAGAAGGATTATGTATAATACATGGTTTTTATCTACTGTCTCAGTAAACCTCTTGACTTCATGGAGCCAGCTAACTGGGAAAAGTATTTTTCCCTCGGAAAGGTGCCATGTCTTCCATACATCTACACATCCTTGGAGCTGTTAAAATATAACACAGATAAGTGCTTAGAAACAAGCACAAATATGCTTGGTCTTTCCAGGACAATACTCCCCCAAACAAGTAAGATTTAATTCACATTGGTAAATCATTTTGAGAAACTTGAATGGATGGTACTGGAGAAATGCAGAAAATGACACCTAGAAACCAAGGAACAGTAAATACATGGACATCATTCAGTCAGTGATGAACAAAAGGGATTTTATGGGATAAGACACACAGATTATTGGTTAACACTCCTTGCTTTAAAACACATGAAAAACTTCGGGTCTGTAACTTGGGACCCCCACCCCCCCCAGTGAAGAAAAGGGTTGTGACAGTGCATAAAGAATACCAGAGAGAGAACTGAGTAACCAGTCTGTTAGCACTCATCCTACTCCCTGTGAAGGGGGGAAATCAAGTTTAAATTAAATTAAACTGATTAACTTCCAAAAAGCTTATTTAATGAGTTTCCAACAAGCTTAAATCTTCTTGTGCTTGGGCAGCTTCTGGGCAACCTAGCATTGAACAACAAATTATTGTTTCAGGAAGCATGCAGTCACTATGCCACTGGTTTATTATCTAATTCCAACAGAGGACAGCAGCATGGGCAGTGGTGGTCCTTGAGGCATTTGCAGACAGCCATGCAAAAATCCATGTCGGATTTACAGAAAAGGGGAGCTTTCAGCTGGTATGAAGGGAAATCAGAGCGTGACAAGTTATCCCACATCGCAAGGATGCCTGGCCAGACAGTAAGACACTATGGGACAAAGGTGGTGGTTGGGGAAGTACAGGGAGGGAAAGGTTTTATTGATAATGTGTGTAGGTTAAAACAAACCTTAACAGCTCATACATGCTATTAATCTGATTAAATTAGCTGCAACAACCTGGCTTTCTCATCATCGAGAGCTCTCTTGCAGGCAAATTTATGCTACCAAACAGTTATCAGGGCACCAAGAACTCAAATACCTGCAATGTTCTTGCAGTTAAGGCAAACCCGTGCCAAATACCTCTAGAAAGCTTTATGACGCATCATCATAGAATTTATATCTAACATATCACTGCATTATCATTATCATCCAATTTACTCAGTATTAGCAAGCTCAACAAACACCCAGACACAGTCCCTAGCCTATAGCAACAATCTGCAAATTTTTTCTTAAGGTGCGTAAAGGGAGAAGCTTCAGGTTCTTCCACACACAAATGTACAGTGGTGTTCCTCTTTACAGTCAGCAGGTTGCCCCAGGCAGGTAATATGCAAGGCATTTTGAAGGCTGTCAGTGCTTCTTGCACTGTACAGGTGGAGATGATGCACTAAATTTCACAACTTTCCCAAAGTAACCTGAGCACCCTTCCTTGTAAAAGCAAACACTCCCAGCATTTACTGTGTCAATCACTGTTAGCACTGTGCCACAGAAACTAGCCCCTGTAAAAATTAATAGTGAATAAAATGGGAGAGGGCAGGAAGGGAAAATGGGGGCCATGCCCTCAAAATAGCCTCTGGGCCTCTCATCACTCCCTGGATTTTCTATGCTCATTTGTTTTCAATAGCAAACAACCTTTCTATCTGCAGTTACTGTGTCCCCCTTGGAAGAGGGAATAATTATCTACCGGGAGAACACAGTCATTTGACTCTTGGCTATTCACAGGGTCTACTTGCAGTAATTTGCACCTAGGCAGAGCTGAGCCATGCATAAACCACAGGCAATTACCAGGTCAGGCTGCCAGGAACAGCCTCCCTGGTTTTCCCAACTCATTTTCACCAAGGAGGTGACAGAAGAGCCTCCACTTCAGTCACATTCCAAGACCACCTTAGCAAAGGACCAGATCCCTTTGTAAACTGACAGCCCAGAGCTACCTTTACAAAGGGATGGTGCTTCACTCCCAGCAGCCACCCAAGGCAAGTGGGTTCAAGAGGGTACCGGGGGCAGTCCCAGTACATGCTCAGCCCCAGGAGCTGGGTCCCATCCTTTGCCCTTCCCATATCAACCAAGTTCACTTCACAGAATATCAGCTTGTAAGAGATCTCAAGGCCCATTCCGATCCAGCCTTTCTAGGTAGAACATGACCAAGACTAGATGGTCCAGCACCCTGTTCAGCGAAATCTTAAGTGCTCAGCGTTGAGAAATCACCACTTCCCTAATATCACAGAATAACAAATATCTTACTGCTGCATTCAAGAAGAAAAAGTTATGCCCCCAGAAAAATATATAAAGTCACTTCCAACAGCTGCCACAGTTTCACCTAAACACAGAACAGGAAATAGCCAATGTCCTTACGTGGTAGCTGCTAGGCAAAATTTACTTATCAATGGTAATCCAGGCGATGCATTCACAAACATATGCATACTTGCACATGCAAACACTCTCTCAAGAAGAGTTTTCAATCTTGCCAGTTCTTAACAGTGCTCTCTTAAGTACCTGAAAAGACTGATTAACCCTGCTTTATATTATCTGTGTAATCTACTGTGAATCTTGCAGTAACTCATAACATTCATTAACTTGGCAGAGCTTTACCCTTCTTGCTCCCCCACCAGCCTCATACCACAAACCTCATTTTAAGAGTTCTCTTCCACAACAGCCCTAGCAAACGGCTTAGGCAGAGTTAAACAGCAGAGGCGAGCTTCTGATGTAGAAAACCTAGTTAAATAATTGATGTGCATTTTTAAAGAATACTTCCTCTCCCCATTTTATACTTTTCTTCATCAGTTGTTGCCAGTAGTCGCAGTACACTTAACACCTGGGAATACCCATGATGTATGAAAAAATGTGAAGGGTGTAGTTTCATCCTAAAAGAGTCTTTCTTTATGCCATCTGTGACAGAAACAGAGGAAACTGTGTCACTATGTTATTATTAACATTCAGGAAAGATTAACTTCTAATACTCCTCCTATCCCAGTTTTAAGGCTTCTGACCACTGGATCTTCCATGTCAACAAAACACAATTTCCCCTTAAGCTGTGATGTTTAGTGTTTTCCTGAAAGCAAATCTCATCAGTCATTTGTTTGTACAAAAACTTCACCTAAAACAGAAAGAGAAAGCATCCAAGACCTTTTATTTACTGAATAAAACCTTAAAAGTGGTCACAAAGATTTCAAAACCAGCAAAAGCCCCCAGACACAAGGAGCTACTCCAGGTACAGACAGAAAAAGCAGAACTATGCACACTACCAAAACCTTTCATACTAATGTCATTTTTCAATATACTTCATCTTCAGTGTCATTTAATGGCCCGTGAAGGTGGCAGGCATGTATGTTGCTAGGCAATTTCCAAGCTGCCTTACATGTAGATCCTACCCCTTACCTACATCAGCAGAGCTCAGGTTTACCATTTAAGGAACATAATCGAGAGAAACTTAATATGACATATCGAGTGACTTGTGCTCCCTATCAACCAGATCACAAAACAGCAGCAGTGCAACTCTGCCAGCTTGGCCTTTTCAGCTAGCTGAAAGCAGAGGAGGGGAAAGTAAATACCCAGGAAGATTACTCCAGGCAAGAGTAATTCAAGCCTCAGGCTGCAGAGAGCAGCAACACCTTCTCCAGTCCAGCACATTTGGGCTGTGTTACTCTGTAGAATTAAAATTTACCAGGATTTTTAAAGATACCGGCTACACAAAAATTTATGCTGTTGTTGCAACTACTCAGCAGCAGATCTAAGCTTAGCAGCCTTCAAAGTATGCCGAGCCTCCCTGGTGGTCTGTAAGAAGCCTAACTCCTAAAAGCCTCAGATGAAATTTTAAGGGGCACTATGGTCAGAGAAAGGCAGTATAAGCAACAATTTATCATCAGGGAAAGCAGTTACACCCTTCACCTGAGTGAAGAACAAAACCTTGGCAAGGAGATTCAGCTGTAGAACAGAGAAAGGAGCAATGCTAGTCCGCTGCAAACTCCAAGATGTTGATAATGTTAAGTGCTGGAGTAAGGACTCTTGTTTGGTTCACCTGCAGCATTTCACATAACTTATTAAAATGGTTCTGCGTCACTGTTTAAACACACTCTGATGGAGGTTTTGAGTTACTTTGCCAAACCTGTTTTTTGCAAAGAGCATGATGAATTAGTTGAATGATGAATGGCTGATCAGAAACTAGAGCTCTATGGGAATTAGCACAGTCACTGAAGAAACACAGCAGTAAAAAAATCTGTGCCTTCAAACCTACAGTAATAGTTTGCATTTTGTAGCTGGGCATCTGAATGAACGGTCTTTACTTCTCAGTGCTCTGAAAACAAGCAGCTCCCACTAATTTTAGAAGGAGAAAAAGATGCTTACTATTTGGACGAAATAACCAGAGAAAATCCAGCATTTATAATGCAGTACCTTAATGCAAGCCCAGATGCTCTGGCACGTCAGTAGCACTACCCAAATTCACTGTTCCTCTAAACCTCAGCATAAGCCAATGTTTGTACGTCCACAACATTAAGACATATAGTAAATATAGGGCATTTAAGTTTGAATCTCCAAACTAAGCAATTTTTATTGACAGTGTAAATATGCAGATGTGCTGGGTCTCCAAAACTTACTACTGAACATTAAAGCATAGTAGTAAAAACCAGAATTTCCCCTGAGCTAATCTGCAATCACTGAGGTCACTTTCTAAGCAGCAATAGAATAACAGGCACAACCAAAACTGAAAATAAAAACTTTTGCTGTGTTTCAGATTAGTAGATACATGATTCCCTGTGAATTTTGACTGAAAGTCATTCTCACAAAGTAGAAGCAACAGCCCCTTTGAAATTGACTCAGCACAATGAGGGCAGAACTAAGCAAACTTCTTCAAACAACTCTGCCAACACCACTCAGCTCCAAGCTGCAAGAACTCCTGCTGTTTCAAACGCAGGGCCTCCTGCGAGCAGACTGCTGATTACACCAAGTTATGGTGTTTTGTGTATGGCAGATTTTTGATACATACATAGGGCAGAAGAACAAGAATGAAACCTGCCCACTGAATGTGTTAAATAAAAGATTTCACTCCACAATGAAAGGAAAGGACACTTTGTCATCTATTCATTCCCTTGTCCCTCAATAAGGGGAAATAAATAAATAAATTGTAGTACACTATACACATACTTCACTCATTGTGTACAACTCATGCAACTGTTACTGGACATGCTACGATCATGGAAAAGAAATGGGAGACAGCACAATGAGAACATCGTATCACCAAAGCAGATGAGATACACAGTCAAAAAGAGGCAAGAGTGCTGAAGTGCAACACAGTGGCACATTTAAATCGGACTCTTTATTCCTAATTACACTCATACATTGGATTTGGAGCAGTCAAGGAAAGGGAATTAAAGTAACTCACCACAAGGATTCCATCCTGATTTTTATGAAAGGGTGCTAGAGGAATCAAACTTTTAAAAGTTTCTGTAGAATTCTGGCAGGGGACACCCTTGGGTACATCCCCCAGCAAGGGCTACTATACTGGGGAGCAGCCAGGTCACCCCATATCTCAGCTCATGCCTACTCTCAGGTGCAAGCCACAGGGAAAAAAAAAAACAACCCAGGGTTTGCAGAGGACATGCAGGAAGCTCTCCCTGTTCCCAGAACAGTTTGCTTTATTTATGAATTTGAGCAAAGAGGCCTTTGCTGCCTAAACAAGTGCAGCCCCCTTGTTGTAGCATCACAGCTGTGAATCTCCTAATTGGCACACAGAAGGTAAGAAAAGTTCATGGAAAGACAACATGAAAGGCTTCACTTTGTCATAAACATGGACTTTAGACTCTTTCCTCAGGGACTGGCCAGTACAGAAATCACATGTTCAGAATATATTTCTGCCCATATGGTTCAAAGTGATGAATCATACACTTTGGAAAAGAAAGATGACAAAAATAATAGAACACCGCAGTAAAGCACCCATCATATTAAACAAATAACAGGTGGTGACAAAAAAAACGCATTTTTAACGAGCACCTCTTTATGAATGCACAACATGCAAAGTGGTTTCCACTGCTTTGTAACAAGACAACTCATTATGGGTTAGACGTGTAAGCTCTTTATTTTCCTTTGGACATCTTACGGATTTTTAAGATTTAGAAGCCAAACATGGGTTGCCCAGGCAGGTTGTGAATGCTCCATCCCTGGCAGTGTTCAAGGCCAGGCTGGACAGAGCCTTGGATGTCATGGTTTAGTGTGAGGTGTCCATGGCAGGGGGGTTGGAACTAGGTGATCCTAAGGTCCTTTCCAACCCTAACTATTCTATGATTCTATGAACTTTAAATTCTGAACTCTTAATATTCACAGATTCTTTAATTAACACTAACATTTTCACTAGGTAAATTGGTAATTAAATGTTAGAACATTTCCTTTGATGTGTATTTTCAATGCATTTTCCTCATCAAATGCACTGTCCTTCTCATGTATACCATTAACTGAAGAAGGCAGTCCAGTGGTTAATGTAGAAGACAGTGTTTGAATTGCTGGGTTCAGACAAGTACGAAACAGATCACAGCAGTTCTTCAAAGTGAATTACTGTGCTCCCAAGCTCCTCCCAAACCAGTCTGCATAAAATCCAGTGGCCAAGAATGAGACACTACTCCACTACACGAGGTTATACCACAAGGTATTAAAATCCAGTGGCCAAGAATGAGACACTACTCCACTACAGGAGGTTACACCACAAGGTATTAAAATACCGATTAACTGGAAGCTACAGAAACTATAAAGTTACGATATTTAGAAAGCAAGACTGTTCTAAATGGACTGTTTCTGCAATAGAAGAAGTCTCAGAAAAAGAAATCTCAGATAGTTAACACAGTCAAGAAATGAGATAAGCTGTTACAGCTACAGCATAATAAAGTATGCTCAGCTAAATCTGTGTTTTGCTCTGTCTCAGCAGAGGAACCATATTATCTCAAGGATTGTAGCAACAGTGTAAGTGGTTACTCAAGTCTGAATCTTCCTGCACGACGGTCAGTGCTACAGAGAATGAAAATAAATGTATTCCTCCTCTCTCAAGTGCAGCTGCCTCATTAGTCTCAAAGATGACATATTCCTCATATATCAATCACCACTTTAAAGCCCTGATTCATACAGAGATACTCAGGGGCACATAGCAGGTTATTACTTCAGCAGGTTGCTTATGTATATGGAGCATAATACTCCTTGTAATTCTTAACCGCTTTTCCCCTCAAGGGCATACAGCATTATGTCTTGGGAACTGGAACAGACTTGCTCTCAATATCAAAGGAAAATTAATGACTTGCTATTAAAAAAAGGTGAGAGGTAGTTATTAAGCTCTACCCTCTCCTAGTTGGTTCCTTCAAAGGACAGTCATTTTCAAAAATGTTATTTTTCCTCTGTTAATCACTGCTTAGATGATATGCTAAAAAAAAAAAAACAAACCACAAACAAACACCAAAATAAACAGGTTTCCCCCTGTAGACAGAAATTGAGGCTGCTGTGCATTTAATATTGCATTACATTAGTCAGCCTGGTTGCTCTGTTAAGCACAAACTCCAATGGCTTCCCAAGTGCCAAGAAATCCGTTCACTCCATTCGTAATTTCTTTTTGATACAGCAGCAGTGTGTGCCAAAGATGTGCAACTCAAAAGGGTCTGTACCACACAAAGCAGGTAGGTGATGATTAAACGAACTGGGAGTGCTAAAACTGACACAACTCTCCCTCTCTCCCCATTCTCACAATAGTAAGTACAGTGAGCAGTCCTCAGTTGATGTTAAGAGCTTTTTCATGATCACCTCTCTGAAGCCTTGAGATTTACCTCACAATACAAAAACCTTTCAGATCCTTTCTTAATTTAAGACTAGCAGAAGGAGCTGAGAATACCCTTCTAGTAGAGTTTTCAGAGCAACCAGCAAAAACTACTGCACTGTAATTCCAGTGTGTCATTTGAACACTTCTTTGCATACACAGAGTAACTAAATGACATGTCTTATGCTAGCTAGCTACATACTGATGGTACATATTAAGGTACACTAACATAATAAGCTTTAGAGTTTATGTGTGGAGGAGCTGCCTTGTTGAAGCGGCGGACTGTGACTGCAGTTCCCAGCTGCAATACCTAGGGGAAAAAACCAGCTTCTGTCACTGTGGATGGCCCTATTAACTGTAGAAATTTAAGCCTTTAAGTGCAAGAGGAAAGTCTGTTCAATAGGAGCACCTTTTGCATTGGAAATCAGCAAGACACCAGAATAGAGAGCAAACACGCCTCCAAGCTCTGGTCTCTTGAGGCAGTATGGGTGTGAGCATTCAAAAGGGAAATGCCTTCGGAGTTTACCTTATCTGATGAGGGTGTCACCACTCCTGAAGGTGGATTCTCTATTGCCTTATGTCACATTCCCTACATGTAAATAACTGACTATGCTCACCAGTCACAACATACCCATCAGATGGGGAGAACCAGTTCTTAGAACCCGGCACCAACCTGATAGAAGGCTTGTAATGAAAGTTTTGGAAATTTGGGAAGCTGTACAATTCAGTTCATGTGTATTCATGCTTTAGGGAATTCCAAGTACTGTCCAACAACTGTCAAAGTTGTTGGTGCAATAACTGCCATGAACCCAGCAAACAAGATCCTATCTCAGATCTTACCCTTCTCCAAGGTAAATCTATCAACATCTAGAATGCAGGTATTCTGGAGTCAGGGAATTCCACCTTTTTCTCTGACAACTGTTCCATTTAATTTATTTCACATTCTTGACCTATTTCAAAAAGGCACACAGATGTGCTTTGATATAACTTTTCCTCATTTTGTAAAACTAGGTCTTCTGCTTTTCTGACAAGTGCCAAGTTAAACATTTAACCTGGTGGCTGGGGAGGTAGGAAGGGGGAAGGAGGATTTAAAAAAAATGACATCATGTTTCTAGTTGAACATGGAATGAGACAGCAGTTAAAAGTATCACAGTGTATGAAAAAGTTTAAAATCCCATGCTATTTATTTCTATCTGGATTTTTGATGCTGTAGAAACAAAATGATGGTTGAAATATTGAAGTGTTGCATTAAACACCTTGGAAACATCTTAAATCAGAACTGACCAGTATGGAATATTTAGCAGGGTTTGCCTTTTTCCTGGTTTGTTTGGAGGGGGTTTTTTGTTTGCTTTTTTGGTTTTGGGTTTCTGTTTGGTTGGGGGGGGGGGGGAAGTGATGTTTTTCAGTCTCAGCTTTCCTCCTTTATACACAAGTGCACTTCATTGTAACTCTCAGACTAACTTGACAATACAACAAATCACCATGGTAAGAAAGGAGTTTCAAGTACCTCCAGACTTGTATACTTGTGCCTTTCACTATTTGTTGGTACCTTATTAGGCAGGAACCATTTTCATCCCAGCGAAGAAACAGTGTACATACCCCAGCAGAAGAGTACTGCGGTAGTCTGCCACGCCCTATCATTAGCACAAGCAGACAGAGAAGATACAGGGAAGCAACTCTTTGGACACAGCATATACCAGCAGAGGCATTTACTGGTACTTCACAAAAAAATCCAAACAGCACACCACCCTCCCCACCCTCTCCAAACACACACAATGAAACCTACAGTTCAAAAAATAGCTTTTGATGCAAAGTTTTGATACATGGGGGTTGGGCTTTTTGGTTTGTTTTTTGTTTGTTTTGGGGTGTTTGTTTTGTTGTTGGGAATTTTGTTTGGGCTTTCAGGGAGGATGGTTTAGTTTGGTTTTTTTTTAAAAACAACCTTGTTTGGGGATGAAAGACATAAGGACTAAGTATTATCATAGAATCACAAAATAGTTAGGGTTGGAAAGGACCTTAAGATCATCTAGTTCCAACCCCCCTGCCATGGGCAGGGACACTTCATACTAACCCACGTCACCCAAGGCTCTGTCCAACCTGGGCTTGAACACCGCCAGAGATGGAGCATTCACAACTTCCCTGGGCAACCTACTCCAGTGCCTCACCACCCTAACAGTAAAGAACTTCTTCCTTATATCCAATCTAAACTTCTGTTTCCCAGCCTTTTCTTTCCTTATGCAGATTTTTCTTCTGGCAGCACTTCTCCACCAGTTACACAAACATAATCAGACAAACTGAGAAGTGCAACACTATATACTCAAAAAAAAAAAATCTTTTACTATAATAACTATATGATAGCCTTTAGCACAGCACTCAGCATCTTTAGAATCTCAGATTCACCTGTGCAACAGTATCACTCTCACAACCAGTAAGCTATAGCCTCTGGTTTTGTGGTGCTGCAGAGGTACATTAAAAACTAGCATTAAAAAAGCTTACTTAAAACAAATGTGCTGAACACATTTGCTTGTCACCTTCTTTGCATATTAAATATGGTTGGTGGATGCAGCCAAGACTCCGGTGTACTCTGAAATTTTCAGTTAGGAAATTGTATTCTACCTGTTACAGAAAGAACAACATACCAGGAACTTGTTTGTGCCTTATACACCATTTTGCAGCATGTATCCAACTAAAAAATAAACTACCCTTCACTATTAATTTTTTTGACTTACAAAAGCCTTTGAGGAATTAAGTGTAATGCAACATGATGGGAGGGACTTGCATGAATATTAGTAAGACCAAGGTGGTTTGGGTTTTGTTTGTTTATAGGAAGGGTGGGTTTAAGGTCTTTTATACTTACGATTATCCTTTTAGAGTCTCAAGAGGTTGTTGTTTGTTCTAAGTGTATTCCTACTTATTTGCAAACAAAATGAAAAGAAACTTCAAATTATCTATTCTTGATAAATGGGTGACAGAGTACAGGCCTGTCTGCAAATTCTGCATGCTGGAGGAGCACAGCAGTTCAGATTGTTATAAACACACCTGCTTTTTACTCTGTCACACTAAATCAGATCTCATTTGAATGCATTGCTCTTACAACCAGGTTTGGCATAATGATCAAAGCCTGCAAAACTAAACCTCCAAAACTAGGTGCCCTGCTAAGCTCAAGACTGAAAAAGTGAGTCAGGTTGGGTCCTTCTGCAGATATTCAAACAGTTGCCATAAACACAGCAAAATCTCTAAGTAGTACTGATGAAGTGTGATAAATACCTTGACACTGGTAAAGGCTGCAATATGCTGTCAAGGAGAAGAGCCAAAACAAGCCATGATCTGGCAGACAGCTCCAGTTTCACAATAGCCAAGGGTATCAAAGCAAAACTACTTAAAGACCCCACCATGGAAGATGGCTGGCATGTCAAGTTATATTAAGTCAGTGCCACTAAGATCAGGTCCTATGCCATACAAAGAAAATGCAACTGCAAGTTAACCAAGATGCTTTAAGAAGCAAGAGGCCAAACTATAGCTGCATCTTACAGAGATAAGTCTTCAAGCAATAACAAATTATTTGAAAATTGAACCCCTCAATTGCACAGAATTTCAACCCAGCAATTTATAAAGAGGAATGGCTAAGTGAAAAAGGGAGATCAAAAATAATCTTTCCAATCAAGATTTTGGCTCTGGCTACAAAGGAAATGCATACTGGAAGAAATGTGAGACAGCCCAACCAAGTTTGAGAATTACAGCAGAGCACTCTGGTTTAGTTTCCTCTGCATGACTGGAAAAGAACACTGGAGTGTAAGCAAAGCTTCTAATAATGGCAGCTTTTGTGGTCCTTTACTACAGACTCATTCCTTCTGCATGTAAAACTGTAAAGATACACCCACGTGCTGTTTGGATAAGCATTTGCCGCAAACACTGAAAGTAAAGACAAAGCCTTCGATACCGACATGCAGCTTTCTCATACTCTGGAAGATACAGGGTGGTTTGGTTTTGTACATTGGTTGGTGGGTTTTTTTTCCCCACTATTTGAAAGACTGAAATGGAGGTGACCTTGAGACATTAAAAGGGAACTCACTGTAGTTAAATTGTAGCTCTGCTTTGAAGTAACTACAGAGTTTTGAGAGACTCCTAGTAACTCAAACAGTAACCAGTCAAATAGAAGGGGTTTGCTGGGACTTTTTGTTTGTTTTTAGAGAACTGTAAAGCATGCTTTATTTTTAAGGTAACTATTTCTAAGGACCGATTCTGTTTCTTTGGAATCTGTATCCTAACAACTGAGCCTTTTATTATACATAGTAATTCTGCGTTTAATATCAAACCTCAAGATGAAATTCACCTCCGTTGAGTTTCTAGTGGTAAATCATTATGCCTCCCATGAGACTCCAGCCACTTAGCTTTATTGCAGCACAGCTGCTCCAAAATAAACCAGGCATTAACCTCAGTACTACCCTCCCCTTTCCTTCTAACACACACTGTGTGCCAAACAGGTCTTTCTGCAATACAGATTTGATGCTGCACTCCCCTACAAATACCTTTCTGGATATATTACAGATGGGATCGCCATTTACAAAGAAAACAACTCTTTAAAGTGCCGCAGGGAATTTATCTTCATTCTTTTGTTCTCAGCCTTGTAGCAAACAGCTTAATGTTTTCTGAATCCGTTCTTTAATATCTGGTGAATAAAGCTGACTTTTTCTAGACCACCACCTAACGTAGTTTAAAAATATTAATAACCCACTAAGTAATAATTTTCACAGGACAAGATGATATTCAAAAGGAATTTATACATTTTTCCTTTGTGCAAAGACCACAAGTCTCTCCTATCACCCCCAGAGGAGCAATGTCTATCACTTATCTTGGTCACCTAACAGTCACTAACAATGTCATTCTGTAAGTCTAAAAAAATCAAAACCAAACATCTAGAGACTCTTAATAATGCTAATTATGAAAGAGAACAGACAGTGACAACTCCACAGGGGCCATTTCAGCCCGCTGAGCAGAATTTTATTTAGGCACTTTTACTGGCCATATGAGGACCCAACAGAATTTAAACACTTAAATCCCTTCAGCTCCATCTCTTAATCATAATGGGAAACAGGAGAGGCGCCAGCTCTCGCACAGCTTACATTCAAACAGTCCACCTGAACAGCTATAAAAAATAAAAAGTTATTCTGCTTAAAGTACAGCATACACACATTAATTTGCTGCATTATTTGCTCTTTAGAGTTCGCAAAATGTGAGACATATGCATGGATCTGCAAGTCAGCAGTTCAATTTCTGCGCATTCATGATCAGGTGCCTTTCCTAATTTGTGCTGGTGTAAAGTCCATGCACTATGTAAAGCAGGGAATACACCCTTCCCTGTGGTTTGTCTTCAGCAAAGAAAGCAGTACACTGAAACTTCCTCCTGTCCTCATGTCTGTTGCTTCCTCAGGTCCAGAGGCCTGCTCCAAAAGCTAAATCCCATCATTCTTAACAAGGGTGGGTGACTCCACAACCTCCATGACTCTTTCTTGGCTTAAGAACATTCACATTTGCCAGAAGTACAAGATGTCATCACAAGCTTGAACAGACCTTTACTATGCAAACTACATTTCATTCTCAGAATACAACTGTGTATTTGGAGCTGATGCTCTACCCAAGATCTCCCACACATTTCTGAAACTAATAATCACTCCTTCAAAGCAACAGATAAGCACTGCTTTAAAAGACATCTCAAACATCAGCCTCAGATGAAAACACTCTGGGTAAGAATTGCTTACTGGTTTTGTAAGTCCTTAAGAAAAAGCAGTGCCCAAGAAAGTGAGAGTTTGTTACAGACCTTTGTAACAAAAGCTAACAGCAACCCTGCTGGAGTGAAAAGCCTAGGCAAGCTGAGTGATAGGCACAGAGAGACCTTTGCTCACTCCACACCATAGGGTCACAGATGTCACTGGAACTGATGGGAATGAGTCTTGACACCAAACCTTAACCAGAGTCAACAGCTGGGTGAGAGCAAGACTATGGACTGAACCCAGTGTGCCACAATATAGCATGTGACAATAAGCTCACTGTTAAAAGCACCACACTGGATTAGGCAACACTTGCATAGACAGAACGTGCAAACAGATTATAAACATAAATCACCTTCATTTGCTACCTGCCATTAAAAAGCAGAAATTAGTTCTTTGGGAATTGGCACGCAATTCAGGGTTTTGTTCTGCAATCCTATAAATTTGTGGATTTCATCTTCTTGTCTTTAAAAACTTTTTAATGAAAAGGATAAAATGACACAGAATTCATTGCAGAAACACAAGCAACAAAGCAATCTTTAATTTATTATCATCTTCTAGCAAAAATAAATCTCAAAGCTGTTTTCAGCTACAAGTGGCATGCAGGCTGTTTTCTAACTTACCCAAAATTGGTAGGCTCTACTAAACTTAGCTTCCTCCTTGGCAAAATTTCAGCTGACAAGAATGGTTCATCTGCCTGAAATGTAGGCAGCAGCATTGAACGTGGCTGTCTGGTGAGACTGAACAACATATTACATCCTAAATCTAATATCCAAAAATATATATGTAGTATAGGACTGAAATACCCTGTGGTTTTAGAACTGGTAATCACAGCAATAGCCTAGGAGATTAACATTAGGCCTTGGCTTCCATTAAGAAAAGCCTCACACACTCTCACATTACCCTTTTTTAAGCCATATAAAGGACACAGTGGATGTATTTGGCAATTCAGACATCCCAAGAATTGTTTTCAATTAACATGTCAGAGGTTAACTAAATACTGCTGCGTGGGAACCAAACAGCTATTCCATACTGTAAAAATTTTACAGGCCACCTCTTCTTGCCTCTGTATTTTAGGACACTGCTGCTCTTTTCTTGGCTCAGTTTCTTCATTTGTCTGCACAATGAATTCACACCCCTTTAGCTTATTAAGCAAAACAAAGACAAGACTACACAGACACATGCCAGCATATTCTGCCCTTTCCCATATTGTAGCTCCAGGAAATTACAGGCAATAAAGTAGTTTAAAAGCCACCCTATTCTCTTCCGTCTGTTTGAGGTCACCATTTCATTCTGTATTAAAATTCACATGGAGCCTCAGGAGAATAAATAGGTCTCTCTAAGTTCAGTTCTCCATTAAACCTTCAGACATAATTCAGTATACTGGCTGAAATGCATCCTAGAATCACAGCTAATAATAACCTCAGGTGCCCAACAGCATGCTACTAGCCATGTGATACGGTAGCTCTCACCAACCTGGAAACACTTTTAAAACTGATCTCTGCAGAAGCTTACTTCGGCTCTGGAGCAGCAATGTTTGTCTAGTTCTTCTGGAAATGAGCAAGATCATTTTCAGCCACAGAAAAAAGCATCAGTCTGGCTGGTCCCAATAAGCCACCTGTCTCAGTCTCTTTCTCACTGAAATAACTTGATAACAGGACCTACACAAAGTAAGCATGATCCTTCTCATGTTCTTATGTTTATTCCACTTGCAGAGTGGTACCACTATTTTCAGCTGAAGGACTAAATCAAAGACTAGTATCACTAGTTTAGCATTTCCCAGAATGCCTGTGCCAAGATCAATCATACCCTTGCCCTGCACCCACCACCACAATAACTGAATGTCTTTATAATACCAGTCTTACATGCAACCCTCATGTCTCATGAGCATGCTATTGCAGAACAGAAAATATAATTAAAAACATTTTTGTCATGTGCTTAATGAGGCTTTCTTGGTTCTGAAGTACTAGATAAATACATATAGACGGTCTGTGCCTGTAGCAAGTTTAAACTAAGAGTCAAATGAAGAACAGGAGTGGAAACAAATACAGAGCAGATAACGTCTTATGCCACATTGTGCCAGTGGCAGTTATTTCCCACGTCTGAGCCCACTGCCTTACTGAAACACAGAGCATCTCTACAATGGTACCTTAGTACTAACTTATTTATCATAGTTAACTTATTTATTGTAGACTTCTTAAAAAATAAAATGAGGCACAAAAGACACAGGTTTAGTGGCTGCTCACCACCATTTCTTTGTGCAGCTGTAACTTAAGGCCACTAGAACATGCATGCTACCTTCGGTAGCTGCAACAATACAATTGCCAATGCAGAAATGATTCAGGAGTTTGTATGCACATAAGCCGACTCAACTGTACAGAAAAGGGAGTTAACAGACACTTAAAAGTGCATGAGATCACAAAAAAATTTTGAATTAGAAAGAGCTTATCTGTTGAACCTTCTTATATATTGCTCTTGAGAAAGCTGACATTCTCAGTTAATAGTCTTGGAATTTAAAGCTCAAGATGAGGAGCTGCTAAACTAAGATCTCCAGGGAACAGGAATCAAAAGAAAGCATATTGCATCACTCAGGCATATTGGAGTTTAACATACCAAATAAACAAGGCTAGCAAAAGAAAGACTTACCTAATTCAGTAGGCAACTGTGGGTACAAAATCCCCCCCCCTAAGAACAGAAGAGTGCTTTTTTACTTTAAGGGTGTGTGCCTTTATGTGCATTTCTAGCCCCTTGGTGTTTACTTTGCTAAGTACTGAATTACCAGCCCACTAGAACTAGCCTGCCTAGAGGGGAAAGATTTCAATTCACAAAAGAGGACACTGCTACTTCCATGACTCGATTTATAGCTTGAGTACAACTCCCAGTCCATAACTTGTGCCCAAATCTGGAGCTCCAAGTCTGAATTCCTCTTCGTAGTCCAGTCAAGAGCTCTAAGCCTGACTCCACACTTCAAATACGGAAGCAGGAGCCGTCTATTGACCTGAAGGCTACTGGTATTGCAAGACCTTTGCTGACCCACAGGAGAACCAGCTTTTGCCCCAGCCTGAAGACAGAACAGTCTCACACAGCCACAGCAACACAACAGCAGCTCACAGCCATACTCACAGCCACCTAATACCTTGTAACATGCCTGATAAAAACCCTGCTGCTTGTACTTGTTTTACACAAGTATGGAGCAGCCAAGTAAAAGGACACACGTCTGTAGAAACATTCCTTAAAGTAAGGCATCCTTGCTCACCATTATTTCTGACCCCAGCTAAGTGAGCTTAGGTAGGAAGGGTAGGATTTGTGGTGTTAAGTTTCTAAAAATTCAGTGAATGGTTTCATTTTTCCTCCCCACACCCTCACTTTAATGGAAATGCTAAGCATTACAAGTTTTTTCTTGAAGCTGCACAAGCCACACAGTCATAAATGGTTTCAGAACTGTGTCTTGGTACACTTTTATTTAATTTTTTTTTTTAAATTAAGATATATTTCCAACCTATTTAAAAACATGAAGCAATCTGCTAGGCATTCAGTGGCCACAACTGCCACTTCTTTTTCACTTTCTGCCTCAAGTTTTTCATGTAACTGGGAGGAATTTTTGCTTGGAACTGCAGTATATAGAAACATAGAATCGTTAGGGTTGGAAAGGACCTTAAGGTCATCTAGGTCCAACCCCCCTGCCGTGGGCAGGGACACCTCACACTAAACCATATCACCCAAGGCCTCGTCCAACCTGGTCTTGAACACCGCCAGGGATGGAGCATTCACAACCTCCCTGGGCAACCCATTCCAGTGCCTCACCACCCTAACAGGAAAGAATTTCCTTCTTATATCCAACCTAAACTTCCCCTGTTTAAGTTTTAACCCGTTACCCCTTGTCCTGTCACTACAGACTTTAATGAAGAGTCCCTCTCCAGCATTCCTATATATACTCCTATATACTGTAGGAGTGATTACTGGTATTTGAGGGTTAGCAAACCAGCTAACATCAAAACAGATGTTGTCAGAATTTATTTTTTTTTTATAAACTGCTATCAAAGTGATTTTTAGCTCCTCAGAAAAAGCCACTAAACCCAAGGATTGACACATGAGCAGAGGAAGCACAGCAGAGCCACTTCAAGCTTCCCCTGCCTGCTTGCCTTAGGCCTCTTTCAAAATTCTGTAGGTACGAGTACACTCTCCAAGTGTTGCAGACATCAGGACAGCTGCTCTTACATGGAGACTACAGGATTTAAATATTGTCCACAGCACAGTGAAGGCATAGGCTAACACCCTTCAGATTTTCTAGCTTTCTTGTTCCATCATAAGAAGTGACAGAACCAGCAACAATAACAGCTTGCATAGGTTGTTGAAGCTTAAGGGCTTTTTTGTGTGTGTTTTTTTTGTTGCCTTTTTTTTAATGATACCAACAAACTGTAGTACTAACAAGGTTAGTACTAACTCTGACAAAACCAGGGATAGTGCCACACCACTATGAAGATAGTTGCCACAGCTGTGATGGATCACCATTTGGAAAAGAAGCACAAGGCCCCAGGGAATTAAGGCCATAACAGCTCAGTGGCAACAACGGTCAAGAATGCTCATTTCAATGAAGCCAAGCATTGCTCAGTCTTGCAGTACTCCTGAACTATTTTCAAACCAATTTAATTGGACCAGTAGATAAGACTTAGTGGAACTCACAACAGAAGCCTTTCAAAGTGAAGACAGAGCTCAGGAATAGCAAGATGATTTCCTTTGTGTTGGACTGAACTAGCTAGTGTTGGTTTAAGGACCAACATTCCCAACCATGTTATCAACACAAGGCAGCAGATGACAGCTGGCGGTCAATCTTTTCCACATACACCAGTTAGCTGTAGTATGTAGACTTCACCCTTTGACTAGGATGCACAACACCTGCCCCAATGAGAAGTGGATCAGCACCTCTTCTCCAATACATTCAGTTCTCTATTGACTCTTTCAATCAACATCGTCACTGCAGTCACAGACAGTAGCCTGTAATTTTTTGTGCTAAACCATTTCTTACAAAAGCATTTTGAATTCCAGTTTAAAGACAGCCAAGTGTCTGGATTCAGTCAGAGCAAGAAAAGACAAACAAAACTCACACCATGAGCAACGAACACATTCTGCCATGCTCAGCCCTTTTCCAAGATACAGCACCAACTGCAGAAGTTTTATGACCAGCCGTTTCTCCAGTGAACTAATGCTGTAACAGTTATTAAATGCAATTAATGACAGATTCTCTTGAATGCTCATGAAATCCCACAGCAAAATGAGTCATTTGCCTGGTCTTGGTTTCAAAAGTGGGACCTCTTGCCAATCACAGACATGCAAAGGTGCAACTGCTGAGAGAGCAGGAAACGCAGACATGACTGCTACCACTAGTAACAAATATTACGTACCCTATGAAAAAAAAAAACCCACCACCAAAGCCTCAGCAACCAATATTGTCCCTCATTTTAACAGTCCTGACACTGCATTTTTCCTAGTAGCCACCAACAATCCAGTTTCATGCAGCTGAAAGCTGTGAGAATACAACTATACAACTCTTCAAAAAGTTTTTAATGATAACTGAATTTTAAAATTCAGTTATCAAACTTCTAAAAATTAGAGCTTATTTGAACTTAAAAATGCTGCTTCATTGCATTCACCACTCCTAAGTTATGTCTGCCAAAGCACAGGTAAGAACCAAACTCTATGGCTCAAATCAGAACCAAATTCCACTAATAACCTGGCTTGTTCATTGTCATTCCCGGCACAAACCCTCAGCCTGAGAAATCAGGACAGCCACAACACTGTGAAGAATGCCTAGACTCATGCTTCTGGATTAGACCTAACCTTATTTTCTGAATAATATTAATTTCAGATAATAATTAATGTTATCTGTATTAATGAGAATTTTGCTTTAACAAAGATTATCTACAGATACATAAGAAATCTGATATTAGATACAGATAAACTAGACAACTATGTGATCTGAAATATCAACTGCCTTCTGAATATCAAAGGTAATTTTAGTAGCCAGTTATGTCACCTTCCTCAGATAGAGTTTACAGTACCATGAATTTATGTCATACTCTTGATCAATCCTGCCCAGTGCAGAGAGGGGCAAGTATTGTTTCATACCTTCCAATGTCCTTCAATGAAGCATGAAGTGCCATTTTCCTAATTCTAGGAGACCTAGAATTTATGAAGCTGTAAACTTTACTTGGGTCCATTAAGTGAAAGGGAATGTAAAATGTCAAGGCCAACACTGTATTTTTGGAGCTTTTGTTTCTCTTGAGGAAGCAGCAAATTCATGTTCCTATTGTTTGTCAGGAACTTTTTTCCCCTCCCACTTCCAGTCTGCAATCAAATTTGACTATGTTTTCAGTCAGTAAGACACTATACTTGCTTTAACTGAAGCTAGTATATTAATACTACTTCAAACAATGCCCACAACTTCAACCTACTTGGAAACATCTCTAAACACTGAAGAGAGGCCTAACAATATTTAATATATCCCAAAGCAGCCACCTGGTTGCATGTTAAAAAAAAAAAAAAAGTAGATTCTACAAGATCCTAAAATACAAAGAAATGTTCTGAACATCTAACAGACATTAGTACAGATGCAACATTACACTCCAAATCACTCAGAGCTTGGCCACAGCATAGATGGCCTTAACTCCACCCAGACTATGGAGAGTTGAAGGTTGCACAGTACCACATGAAAGGGATTCTCAGATTACCATCAAGACCTTGGATTTGCCCTGAAAAATGCAATTCTGACAAGGATAAGTACATTTACTATACAACATTATCATCACAAAAAATGTGATTTTATTTTAAACTTTGCTCTAATTACACATTTTCAGGACCAAATGCAAAGAATGATCAGTTCTCATGACTCTTAGCTTTTTTTACATGAAGTATATGTAGTCCTCAGGCAACAAAATGCATGGTACTTAATTTCCTGACTACAACAGGAATCTCACGGTTACGCTTGTGACAGCAAACCTCAACTACTGTTTCCCATTGAAAACTCTGTCTTAACCTATTTTAGTCATTGCTAGCTTTACTGAATTACGATTAGACAACACAACAGCTAGGTCAACAAAACACTAAGCAACATATCATATAATTATTAATAATTTTTCTCTTTTTATGAACCTGAGCTCTGCTAAGGTACTCTTTAAAGAATTTGTATTATCAGCTCCAAGACAAAGTAGTCACATGAATAAAAGGCTTGAGTTTCAACATCTGATGGACCAGACTCTTAGACTGTAAATCTTGTCGGGGTGAGGAGAGAGGAAGACAAACTAATCCTGTCCCTGGCCTTAAACAGTCCTTTTTCCTTGTAGACTCCATACATAGTTACACTGTTCAGTGGGTAACAAAGAAATAAAATACCCACATTCAGCCTCCAGTTATGACCAAATGGAATTTCGCCCTTGAAAAATCACAAGTCTCAGGGATGACATCACATTGTATTAGCATCTCCAGTTTTCAACAATCAAGACACGTCAGCTGTCTTCAGAAATACATGATACCCTTCTACATAATATCAAAACAGAGTTACACACTTCATTTTACTAGCAAGCTGCTGTAACTTGCACAGATGAGTCATCTACCCCATACAACTTCTCCACAAGTCCCTCTCTCTTTTAGGCTTCCTTGAACAAGGTCAGAAGCATAGCAGTGGCAATAATATGGACTAGAAGTAGGCAATAACATGTAAGAAAACAGCATCAAAAAGGACTACAATAGTTAAGCATTTAATCTCTTCTGCGTGTACAGAAAAAATTAAGTATCCAAGATGAGCACACTGACATCAACTCCTACAGTTTAGCTGTTTTGTCCATCATAAGCTCAAGACACATACACAGAGGAGCATTTTAACAGCCCTCATTGGTTTCAGCCTGGTTTATAATGCACAGCATTCAAATCTGGCAAAAAGATGTGTAGAAGAAAATAGCAGAACATTTACTCCTCTCATTAAGGAGTCTAAATATACACTACAGTGTGTATACAGAAATTCTATTTAGAATAACTGAATTTACCTCTGTGGCTTCCCAGCAGCATCAAATATGTATCTAAGTCTGCAGAGGTTCTCAGCTGTCACCACCCTCATTTTAGAGGAACACTATTACAGCAGAGGAACACCGGCAGTCAGTTCAAGAACGATGCCTAAGAAGCGCACTGTCTGTAAGAATTTGCAGTAATTCCTGCACTTAAGTCTCTTAAAGGAGGAGTTTGGAACAAACAACTGCTTTAACACCCAAGAACAGGTACACAGCATACAATGTCTACCTTCAAGATAAGAACAGATTTTTCCTAATTAATGCTATAGCAAATTGACATTTATATTCTAGCATTAAGTACAGTTCTTCATAACCATTTGCTTGCTGGCAGCCCCTTTAACAGAAAGTCACTTGTTTTAAATTTTATACCCAAACCCATTACTCCAATGTCAGCAAATCCCTTCAAATACACCGCCTGCTACCTCACCACAAAGGAGGTTTTTTACTACATGTACTATCCAAGCACTATCATAGTCTTTGAGCACATTTCTTCCTTGAAAGAAGAGGGGTGCCGGGAACCAGCCTCTGGCCGTGAGGGGCAGGTAAGGCAGGTGGATTGTCACTTCATAAGGAAAGCATGGCTGAAAGTGCTTTTACATAAACAGTTTCCTTTTGATTTCTTGTATCAATTCTTTTTTGAGCCACTAGCCCCTGCACCAGCTGAAACATTATAGCAATCACCACAGATCAATGAGCAGAGAGACAAAATCTCACCTGATAGTAAGTCTTAATGTTTCTGACTAAGATGGTCAGGTTTTGAACCCGAAGATAGGTGTCATTATTTACATGCTTGTTGACACACTGGTTGGTTGGTCGAGGATCTCTATTAAAAGAGGAAAAATAAAACAAAATATTACTATTTTACTCAGTACTAAGATTTAATATCTCAGTAATACACCATTAGGAAAACCCTTAAAAATTTACCCATTAAATGTGCTGACATAATTATATAGGATACATATATATTAATTTACAATGGAGAAAGCTCATTACCTTTGCCCATATGTATAACTTGGAAATTTCCATGAACACCACAAAGTATCATACTTTATAGTTAACCCACACAGCAGTTCAGGGCAGCTTCCCTTCCTATTTGTATTTCCCCAAAGAAAAGAGCATATTTAGCTTGTACACACTAGATCAAAGCAGTCTCTGATAATAAGGGGTTTATCTTATTCAAATAAAGGGAAGCCTAGGAAAGACTACCATGCCTTCCTTGGCTTTGGAAGTTTTTTGACAAGAGAAGGGTGTTAACACTTGATCAATGCAGAACCTGTATCTATTATACACTGAAGGGAAAAAGAAACATTGCACTTTCATTATACCATATCAACTCACTAGATGTTACTAGATGTAACCCCACAGTTGTTTCCATGTGAAAACTCATGTAAGCAGCAAGCTACTATGCCACTGTCTGACACTTACCAAAGTCTACAGCCAGAAAGAGAAAGCTTTGTACAGCAGAGAGATACTCATATATCCACTGTGCCTCATAAACACTCTACTGGGCTTCAAGATATGAATAAAACATAAACACAGGTAGAGATATAAGCAAAACAAGAAAAAAGTTGGTGTAAAGATTTTAGGAAAAGAAGCCTAAAGTTTATTTGATTTTAAAGAAAGCAAATCAAAATTGTACCTGATTTTTTTTTTAATTTCTAAAATAAAAGATAAAACACAGGAAAAAAGCTGTAAATAATTTAATATGAATGTACACCTTCAGATAGCCTGTGTACACCCTAACATGCTGCAAACAAAAGGAACCTGAAAACCTTTATCTGCTAACACCTTAGATCAAAGTCTTGTGTTCTCCCTCTAATAAATACTCTTATCAGCAAACTCCCACACAATCCAAACACCTGCCTCCCAGAGCTCTGCTCTGTGGCTGTTAATTAAGCCATTCACAGCTCTTCCAGGGCCAAACAGTGAACTCCAGCAATGACAAGAAAATAAGAGAACTGATCCAATATTTGTTCTTAAAGTGTATCTGCCGAAGTTTACATAAGTACGTGAGAGAGCTTTTTCTATTTCTCTTTAAATGCACAGCCATCCCAAAGCGCCTCTTTAGTAAAAGCAGTGCTATGTGCATAAATATGACAGAATACATTGATATTCCAGAGATGAGAGAAAACCTCCACGGCAGCAGATAACATCAGACACAGTATTTATGCACCAGAGTTCAAGCAAACTGAAGTACAGATGACCACTGTGTAAACTAGTCACTGGTAGCAAGACCCTACAGAGCCTTTACAGTAGCAAAGGATTTTGTATACTGACTGGCACTGTAATCAATCACGAAAAAAAAAAAAAAGAACAAAACCTACTGTTAGAAGCTTTTAAAGCAAAATCTGTAGTAAGTATTCCATTTTACTGATGCGCAGATACAGAAGTCATACCCATACACCAACTGACAGTATGGGTCTTTTGCAGCACAGCAAGTTGGAGAAGCATAAATGGCACCTGGGCTTCAACTGCGAGAGTACCAAGCTTCAGTACTGTCTGAGCTGAACCCTGAAGGAAGCTGGATGCTTAGCCTTTTTGGTGAGGTCATGACAACAAACCAGGAAGCCTAAAGGGAAGAAATGCACAATAAAAGAGAAGCTGGCCAAACAGAAGGACCACCCTACAGTTCTTGTTTCCATGGGAAAGCTCATGTAAGCAGCACACTGCCATGCCACTGTCTGGTACTGATCAACATCTACAGCCAGGAAGAGAAAGCTTTGACTGTACAGCAGAGCAATACTTCACAACCCATCTCAAAACTACATGAAATGGGGCAAAATTCCACAAAACACACCCACCAGCCACAGCAAAGGAGAGCAGATTTATTCAACAGCTGTAGGCAGTGCAATGCAGGACTTGGGTGAGGTTCTCCAAAGCAAGTAAGAACCAGAACAACTCCTCCTTCCAAGACAAGAACTGCTCATCTTTTGGCACAGTGGGGCTAGTCATCTATTACAAGAACACAAGCATTGGCAGAACCAGTCCCTCAGCAGTTCCGGGGCTTTTATCCTATCACCTTCATTAATGGTAATTGGTTGCCCCAAGTGCCCTTAATGCCACTGACCTCAGGGTCCTCTTAACCTGGAGGCAAGCGGCAGCATACAGTGTCACTCTGGCTGTCCTGCCCCCTCCTCTCCACAAACAATGAAGTTAAAAGCTTTTCTGAAAAGAAAACATAGCTCGAAGAAAATGACAGTATGGATTTCTGTATATGTTGCATAATCAACTTTATGCAGTCCCTCAGCTCACTCCAGAGAAGACGGTTTGCAGTGGAAGGCCAGCACAACCCACACTTCAAACTACCACAGGGCTTATTGTCTCTAGGTGGAAAGCTAAACAGTCCCTTCCCAATAAGCAATATCCCATTACTTTTTCATTTGCTGCCACATTTTTTCTTAATCCTGGGTCAGATAAGCTCATACTGACTACAACTGTTGTAGCTCCACAGACAAGAAGTTGGAGGACCTGCAGAAAGCTACTCTTGGAGGCAGCGGGACATTTCCAAAAAAAGATTTATTCTTTGCCATTTACCAGGTAAGCTCAGTTTTATCCATCTGAACAGGCAAAACATTTTTTGACATAAGCATGGAAATGAAGACTACTAATAAGAATCAAGGGTTTGAGGCATGCATTTATTCAGAAAGAATATATTTATTGCATTTTTCAAACATTTTCTGCGCCACTCCTGCTGCCTAAATTAACCGTGTCACATTATGTGAGGTCGGCTGGATCCCTCCTGCTGTCGCCTTCTCCATGTCAGTCACCTGTCCCTGAGACATCTCAGGGGACATGGAAGGGTTGAGGCAGGGGAGCTGGGAGAGGCAGCCCAGAGGACTGAGGCTACTTGCACTCTCAGGAAAAGAGCAAGCTGCCAGAACACCCACAGCCACACAGCACTTGCTGATCTCAACAGAAGTGAAAGGAGGCGGCTAAAAACCTAGAGAGATTGAGGTACTTGAAGCACTACAACCTATCAGCCTGATCTACAGCAAAGGAAAAGCGGAAAGGGGAAGCAGAGTCCTCAAGGAAAAAAAAAGCACCTGAGTAAACTTTACACTGTAAGGGGCAAGTTCTGTGTTTAGAGATTTTTCCACTATCAAGAAAACAGAGCTGTTGGTACCAAACTTTGACACATTCTAAGACCTGTTTGGTTGGTGAAACCTCTTCATGAAGAACTTACAGAAAGAATTTCCAAGGATCACACTGAAAACTAAAGATATTTTTACAACACCAACCAGGGAACCCATACAAATTCTTGAATGTATTTGAAAAATACCTGCACAGGACTTCAGTGAGATGCTTTTTCAGTCCCTTGATGTTTAGTATTTCCCTTACACACACACACACACACGTAATGAAAACTACAGCTCCCTTTTTAAAAATCACCTACTTGTAAAGATCAAAAAAGTTGCTCAAATAAGACGAAGGTGGCATGACTAAGAGAGGTACTTCACAAACAAGTAAACACCCAAGCCACATGAACAGAAGGAAAGTCTCAAACCTTACTACATACCCAAACATTTTAAAGAAGTCCTCTGGTTTTACACCTTCATGACTTTTACAGGAGCACAGAGAAAAGGAAGGGCCAGGAGGCAGAGGCCAAGTGATGAGTTCAGCAGGCATGGGGCCAGCAGCACAAGTGCTTGAAGATGCAATCTCTTAACCAATTAATAAAATAGAAATAACAAAAAAAAATTTAAAAAATGAAAATAATAATTCTCATTTGAGAAATTTCTGACATGGATTTTTCCATGATTAAGGGGGAAGCCCACAAACCAGGCCCAGTGGTTATGAGACATTAGAAGAAACCAGCTGTGCCCAGAATCCCATGGCACTTCACTCTGCAGCTAACCCGCCAACTGAAAATACACCATTCTTGGACCAGCCTAACTCTCCCATCATCCAACTTCTTCCTCTATCATCAAGTGGGATGATGCCAATAAGGCCGGCAGGGTTTCCAAATTGCCTAGAACATGGTAGAAAAATGCACCTCCAAATGAGATTTTTAATTAAACAGATGCATATCTCCAACCTTCCAGCATTCAAGCCATTTGCTGCAAATCACAAGAAGCGTGCTCTCACAACATGGCTGCTCCTGTCACACAGTTCAAATTAAAGCCACAGATTGACAGTACCACAAACCATGACAGCTGTGATTGAAATTGAAAGACCTATTATTGTGCATTTTTATTATGTGATTTCAATGCAAGCAGTTTTATCAGCTGTACTCCTAAGACATATTCCTATTCACTAAACATTTTGACAGCAGAGTCTACCATCAATTAGAAGAATTAGAACAAGTCAATATGAAAACATTTATGTGCATGTGTAAACCCCCATGCTATTTCCCAAATAAAAAGCTTTCTACAGTAAGTTAAACAGGACAAATATTTGCTTATGCTTGTAGGTGTTATGCCACAGCTGCAACTGTAACACTGAAGGCAGTCTAAGCAGTATGGCCACATGCTAGTTTCATACTGGAAGTGACACACAATCATCTGAAAAAAGTTTAAATTTTGTCCACAGAGAACCTCATTAACCTGATACATATAAATGCACCAGAAACACAGAAACTTGGAATATGGCAGTTCCACTTTGAAGATTAGCACAAAGTTTTGTATGCAGAGTTTTCAGCCAGTACTGCAAGTCTGCAAAAATCAACATGTCCTTTTTGCATTATCAGATTGAGGTATACACTTGGACAGCACACAGGAAAAAGAAACTAGTCTTTTAGAGCAAAATGACTTGAAAAAAACATTTGTCTTGTTTTAAAATATAGGTGGGGGAAACCAAACACTGCTGTCTCTTCTTATTAGCTTTAACTCGTTAAGCATCTAGGCACCACTATTGAGAACTAAGCAATCCTCAGTTCTTTAGAAAGGGTCTTGTTTTGTCAGGGATCAGTAAGCTAAGGAATCACCAGCAAAGCCCAACAGATGGTTACCCACTGATCACATTGTAGTCAGAATCTAGGTAAGCCCAGGCTGGGTTCACTTCTTTTGCTCTTGTGCCATGGCTACATTTGGTGAGCCTGAGGCAAACTACATTTTATTCAGGCCTAGCATTCCTGGGGGCAGACTGTTTCTGAAAAAGACAGAGCGAAGACACAGCCTTGTTTTCACCTCCCGTCACATAGCCAGCAGGGACCTGTGGACAGGAAGAGTGGTAGACATCCCATATCTCTCCAGTGACACAGCTGCCTTGCTGATATGAGCCCACTGCCTAAAAAACATTGACTCCATAATTTCAAGCAGCTGGGATCTTCTTCTTGCCAGAGAGCATTTGAGCAAAATCCAATCTATTACAACAGAAATCAGAGGCTGATTGAACTGTACAGCCCACTAGCCTCAAACAGCTTCATTCAGCAACCTCCACTCAACAGGTATATCTGGATTTCTTCACAGATCCACCTGTCTCTTTGGCCATGGATTAAACTTTAAAATCTGCTTAGCTGCAGGACAAAGATGTTTTATTTTAATAATGAAATTCCCAAGAATTTGGCTTTCAAAATTTTCACTGAAAGAAATCTGCTGATCTGCAGCAAAGTACTGCATCACACTTGGTGTTTAGATGCAAGCTCACGTACCCACGTTACTTGTGTTCCAGTAAGCAAGCAAGCAGGTTATTTAAGCTAAAAACCTAGAAGTAATACGCATGCAAGGAGACAGCTATGACACCATGAGCCCAGCTCTTCCACTCTGCTACCCCCAGTTCTCTGCATGTGTGTGTGCATGCACACATCTGTGCTTTCAGGCAATCACCACTGTCATGGCATGGTATGTCAGATTCTAGCCAATTTATCAAAGGCCCTCATTAATACAATTTCAACAAGAAGTCTCAAGCCAAACACTGGAAGTCATCTTCAGGGATCAGGACCTGAAAAGCTGATGAGCAAGCATCTAAAATACATGCTTATTTCATTATTCTGAAAGCTTTGTGGGCAGAAATATGCCTTCAAAGGCTTTCCTGATTTACAGGCAAGCAGTAATTGCACTGCTACTTCTAAAGGTTAAGTCAGGAAAAAGTGAAGGTCGCAGCAGCTTTCCAGAGTGCCTTGCTGGGTTGGGATACATAAATACAACCACAACCCTTCCTAAGTTAAACAGTCCTGGGCTCTCGGTAGAAAGCTCTTAGTTTCAAGCACCGAGGCACCATTTGAAGCACTGCCAAAGCTGCCTAAAAAGGAGGGGTAATGTCCCAGTCTCCTGCTCTGCACTGCTTGTGCGTCCCCCACTTAGACTTTTGGGAACACTGCTGGGAGACATGTTTTTTTGGGAAAAAACAAACTTACTTACCTGATTGCCCAGGGCAAGTAAACCTGCCAGGGCATTTCTCACAATCACATGGTACCTAACAAAAATGCCAACTAGAGGCACTGCACTTGGTCAGCCTATATGCTTATCTTCATTAATTCCAGGAGATCTTATTCTTCACTCTTTGTCCTCAAAGCATTGTTAAGTTGCTCCATAGACTTTAATAATTTTGTATCTCCTTAGACATGTTTCAACAGCCATCTACAGATGGCTGCTTGTTTGCGCACACCACTGGATAAATCACTTCTAAACCACATCACTCATAAGAGTGCCACAATCGTTCAAAAGCCACATAACTTCAGCCTATTTAACAAAATTCAAGAGCAACTACTAAATGAATTTTTCTTGTTTTGAAAGGGTAAGATTCTTTCACATGTTATTTAACCGTGATAGCTAAGTAAATGAGCAGCAGACTCAACTGCTGCTGTTCCTTGATAGTTCGGTTGGTCCTCTCCGTGCCAAGCATAATGGTCATAAATCTAAACCCAATTTCCCATATCTTGGAAAACTACAAGTCTGGATCCAACTGCTCATACTCAAGGCCCTAATTTGCAGAAAGTTACCTTTTAAAAGTGTAATTATTCCTTGAAAAATACTGAAATTTATGTCTTCTTTTTGTACCAGGTTTCCATCACAGCTAACACTTTACACCACTAGCCTGTCATCACCAAGTGGGCTGACTGATCTGGATTCTGTTCCAAACCATGAGCCTTCACCAGCTACACTAAGTTCCAGTTCACAATCTCCATTGTTAGTTTCCACAAACCAGAAGAAAACATGATTACCTGTCAGATGGAGCAGCCAGATACCAAAAGATAACAAAATCTGCCAACTTCACTGGATGGAGCAGGGGTTGTAAGTAAGTTACTTTTCAGGAATTTCACTTGAAGATTCCGACACAAATTCTTCATTTAAGTACTGGGACTCGGCCTAACGCTGCAAATCACTGAAGCTTCAATTGATTTTATTCACTTGAAAGAATGCAGCGCCAAAACTGAGGTATTTCCAAAGGCTCCTCTCTAGAAAGTCAAATATTTCTCCCTACAAACGTTGTTAGACACATTTCAGAATACTTAAAAGATGATAGAAAACAGTCAGGATCTGCATGTAGCAGACCATCAACAGGAAAGGATGTGGTTAAAAGAAACGTTCAACTTCTACCAACCATTCATTTCAACATTACAGTGTTTTCAGTGTTTGCTCTTTTAAGCTATTTATAAGTAAGTTTCCTGAAGACACATCCTTACAGTGCTGCCATAAAGAGATACCAGTGATGCTGGGCTTTTTTTTTTCTAAGTTACATATTTAATATTGAAGCTCACACAAGAGCAGACACACTTCAGATGAGATCCTTCCATTAAAGCTTCATATGATAAAGCACTTTCATTTCCTTATTTGTAGTAATGCAATATACCTTCCCCTACAGCATATATGAACAATTAAGAAAAAGTAACTGTTGGGGCTGGGGGGAAGAGGAGTAAAGGGGAAAACACCACCAAAAGAGAAAAACATTAAAGCATGTTTTAGAGAACCGAGTTCGCATGGGGTGTGGTTTTTTTTCTCTTTTTTGTTAATTTCAAAGAAAACCAAAAGGAAAAATGCAAACGTGGTGCTTTCGCCCTGCACCCGGTCCTTCCAGCCTGTCCGCTTTCCCAGCGGAGGATAAAGACGGCGCCGTCTCCAGCCGGACACCGCCATTTGAAGTGGCGACCTCTCCTCCGGCAGCCCCGGCGCCCCCCGTGGGTGAGGGCCGAGGCGTGCTCGGCGCTGCCCTCCCCCGCACGGTCTCTCCCTCCAGAGCCCACTCACATCTGTAGCATAATCTTGTTCAGGACGACGCCATCCACCAGGTCCATGTAGATGCCGAGGTTGTCCTCGTCCCCGCTCCCCAAGGCGCCGAAGGTTTTCACCTGCCGGAGAAGGACAGTAGGGTTGGGGGATGGCGTAAGGGCCCGGCCGCTCACCGGCTGCCCCCCACTCCCCCCTCTGCTTACCCAGGTCACCAAGGGGCTCTGCAGGAAGAGCTCCAGGAGCTCAGAGACGGTCACGTCCATGTCGCCGAGTCCGGCTGGCAGTAGCGGGAGACTGGGGGAGCGGGGCCAGCTCACTCATGAGACAAAGGCGCGGAACCCATGCCCCGCCGCCCCGCTGCCCGTCGGGCGCTGCCTACAGGGGAAACAATGCGCTGCTCATCGCTCCCCCGCCCCGCGCAGGGGGGAAACTCAGGACCGCCCGCCGCCGCTCCGGTCCCTCCTCCCAGCAGCAACAGGCTGCTCTTCACCCGCCGAGCTCGCCCCGCAGCTGCAGGAGCGGCGGCCGGGACAGGAGCGAGCAGCTTCGAGAGAGCGATGCGAAGGGCAACAGCTGTCCACGGCCAGAGGTGGAGGCGCAAAGCTCCCACAGACCGTTCAGCCCCAGCGCCGGAGCAACACTACCTGTGGCGAAGCGCACCCTGACCCGGCAATTAGAGCCGGGCCGCGGCAGCGTCGTGACGGGCACGGCCCGCCGCGAATGAGAAGCCCGGAGAGGGTCGGCGCCGGCCAATAGACGGCGCCCCTGGGCGGCAGCGGGTGAGGGAGGGAGAGGGCAGACAGTCAGGCGCGGGCAGGATGCGGTGCGAAGCCGGGACGAGGTGCCTGTGCTTGCTGCACCCGCCCGTCGCATGGCCTGCAGGGAAGGGACAGGGGTTTCCGGCGGCATGTTGTCCCGTCTGCAGCAGGGCCCGGCCGGGGGTGGGGGCGGTTTCGCTCCCCCCCCGGCTGCGCCTCATTGCCCCGTAGGCCGCGGGCCGGCCGGTTACAGCTGCTCTCCCCCTCCCCTTTCCGCTGCCGGGAAACGACCCAAGCGCAGATCGCTACACGCGGTGTGCAAGTTTGTGCGTTAAAAAGCAACAAAGTACGGACGAAGTGCTCCGGCGGCTGTTGGAGGGGTGCCTCGAAGCGTGTGGCATCAGCCCCTCATCGCACCACAAAAACTCGAACCGCAGAGCTCCTGGAAGAGCGGGAGGCACAACCTGCTGCAGGCAACAGGACTCGTCCTGGGTTTAGTTAGGGAAAGAAATAACTTTCAGGAGGTACAAATGATGAGTGCTCCATCCCAGACTCAGATTTTGAGGAAATACCTTTTAGTCATAAAGCTGAACCGTTCTGTGCTTGGCGCTGCGTAGCTTGGTTGGGTTTTGCTAGGGTTCTCATTTGACAGTTTGCTGTTTTTCATGGATGTAGTCTTCACTCTTCACTCTACTTCTCCATGCTTGTGAGACACCACCCCCCCACCCCCCACTGCAGTGCTGAGTTCAGCTCGGGGACCTCTGACATAAGAAGGCCACGGACCTGTTGGAGTCCAGAGAAGGGGACACGAAGAGGGTTAGAGCACTTCTGCTATGAAGACAGGCTGAGAGAGTTGTGGTTATTCAGCCTGGAGAAAACTCTGGAGAGACCTTAGAGCAGCCTTTCAGTGTCTAAAGGGGGCCTACAAGAAAGCTGAAGAGGGACTTTTTACAAGGGCTTGTAGTGATAGGACAAGGGGGAATGGCTTTAAGATGACAGAAGGTAGATTTAGATTAGACATTAGGAAGAAATTCTTCACTGTGAGACGCTGGCACAGGTTGCCTGGAGAAGTTATGGATATCCCATCCCTGGAAGTGTTCAAGGCTAGGCTGTACAGGGCTTTGAGCAACCTGGTCTACTGGAAGTACAGTCAAAAGAAATATTTGGAAAATAGTGCCCTTCAGAGAGAACAGATTACAAATACAAGAATGCTTTCCCCCCTTTCACAACCTGGATGCGATTCGTTTGTAAGAGCACGCCTCTGCAGACCCCTGAAGTGAAGCAACAGTTGCTGGGAGTGAGGTAATTGAAAGGGGGAAGGGGGCACATCATGGAGCACAATGGTAAAGCCCAAACTTCTTATCCAGGAAATGCTCCTGGGGATGCTATTGAGTGCTGAATGCTCACGCGTTGTTCAACGTAACTGCCTGCGCTACAGACAATATTTAGTCTATATAGCAGCAGCATAGCGGGAGCTGGAGATGCAGCCGCAGGAGCAGGGTCGGGGGTGGGGACGCGGCTGGGAACGGATTTGGGATGGAGTCGGGCCTCGGCGCGCGGGGCCTCGGCGCCCTCTGTCGGTCGCAGCCGGTGGTGCCGGCTGTTAGGGGAGGTGGGGTTACTCGGGTACCCTCTCGGCTCTGGTGCTGAAAGCAAAACAGCTTGGAAGAGTATTTTGTCTTGTCTTGAAAAGACTACCGCTGGCTGGCGTAGTGTGTAAAATATCGATAAACTCCTTCCAGTTGTATTGACAAGGGGGAATAGAAGCGCTGGGGGGGGGGGGTGGGGGGGTGTCTGCAGCCAGCCGCTAAAGAGTGAAGGGGTGAAGTGCTGTGGGAGACAGACACACTGAGAATTGCTGAGCAGTGAGCGAGTTGCTTAAGTCTCACGGCGGTCCACAGCTGCACGCTCCAAGCTGGCCACGCAAGAGCGCTGCGGGTCGGTAAAACCCCACTGACCTGCAGAGGCACAAGCCAGGCTTGCCGCGGAGCCTTGCCGATTTCGGTCTCAGGTACACAGTGAGGGCTGGGGGAGGCCGGACTGCCCGCCCGAGCCTAACATATGCCCTGGCTCTTAGACCCCAAACTGCCTAGGCTGGGTTCTTCCTCGGCAGTTCCATGCTGTACCTGTCAGCCCTAGGTGCGCTGACACCTTGCTGTTCTTTCCAGATGGGCACTTTTACTTACCTTGTGTTTCACCAAGGACATAGCTTGTGAAACATCACCACAGGTCAAGGTTTCATTTCTGGTGGTACCTGGAGCCACCACCTTCCCACAGCAGACAAAACAAAACAAATGCTTGTGAATAAAGGCCAGGTTGGATAGGGCCTTGAGCAAGGGAGGTGTCTGTTCATAGCAGGGGTTAGAACTAGATGATCTTAAGGTCCTTACCAACCCAAACCATTCTATAATTCAAGGAAGTTCAGATCCAGATTTGTGCATGCAATTGCATTGTAGTATTTAATTTTAATGTGATCCACAACTTTCTTTTTATACTATTTGCACTCAGTCAGCTTTTAACTAAAAGCACAGTTCTTAAAGAAGCACCAGAACAACCACTTTAAACACATACAAAGGTATAAGCATCTAAAGACACAAGGATGTTTCATGCCTCCATTATCATCGTATTTCTAAAGCTCTCTTCACAGCCATGAAGCACTCGACTCTCAGCAACACAGACCACAGAAGGAAATTTCTAAGCTCAAGCGTTTCCAAATGTCCCTTTAGGCTGACTGTAAATGGCATGATTCACCTCCCTCAGACTGTCCCCTAGCAACGATTACAACTATCAACAAAGCTCCACCATTCATCTGCTGTCTGAAGTGTAAGTTGCTGAGGGATGGGAATAACAGAATTCTCAAGGTTACAATACAGGAGTTTAAACCCATGGTAATCAGGAAAGGCCTTTTTCTCCTCCTTTGCTTGAGACTGTCCTTAGGCAGCTTTCTTGTAAATATGATTCTACTGTTCATCAATCAACTTCTCATCTATGAAGCAAGTTTACTTTAAATAGACTCTGGAGCTGTAAACAATGGGTGCCAGGAAAAAAAAAAAGGTGGCAAGATCACTTTGCTCCTCACAATATCCGATTCTGAAATGCTGTCTTCAATACTGTTCATTTTGTTTGGACAAAGGTGGCAAAGAAACTGTGTTAGATAAATTTGAATGAAAATAAAAAGAAACAGAACTATATGTGCAACCAAAACACAAACAAAAACCCAGAAGTATTCGCTTACATTCCTTAGATGAATCTGAACGTGGGTGGGGATGCTGGTGATTTACAGTCTCTGTGGCTGGCATCTGAAACAGAATGTTGAGAGAAACTCCCACAAACCTAACATTAACCTGTGTGGGAGGGCAGGATGTTCACTGAAATTTAAGCCAGCTGCATAGGCTCCTGTAAGATTAACATAATACAGAATCTAAAACAGAAGGAGGGAGTTTAGGCAGAATGTTTCATAAACATCTGAGTCCATAGAAAATAAATATAGAGTCAAATACATGTGGCAAACACTAAATAATACTATGCAAAAGGGGAGAACAGGAAGGGGCAGCAGTGGTTTATGGCTCTGCATGAACTTGAAAGCAAGAGAGGAGTACCCACATCCCAGGCAAACACAGCAACGATGGCATAACCTCCTTGACTTAAAGCTTTGGAGAAGCAATGAATGCTGTAGCAGTGGAAGAATCCTCATAGGCCTGAAAGAGAACAAATCCATTTAAGTTAAACTCCTAAGCTAAAGAGGTGCTAGAAACAAAGGCTAAAGCAGTGAGTACAGAGTGTGGGAACTACATGTCCAGCAAATCGTGAAAGATGTCATATGAAGCAGCAGCAGAAAGGGGAAGGTGTCCTGTAGGTTTCAAATGCATGATAGGGCCTGGTCTGTTGAGGAGATGATTACTGAAGGACCACAATAATTGTGTAAAGGTTTGGGGATGTTATCCAAAAGCTTGCTTTCTCACCAAGGCACAGAACATTGCCCTGCACATTCCTCTGTTTCTCTTTGGCAGGAGAACTACACAATCAACATTAACTGAGATTCATGAGGTGTACTGAAGAATCAATAGAATTCACTCCTGTATGACAATCAAGACAGATTTGGGAAGAACTTTAAGAATTTGAGGAACTAATGAAATGAAAGACTCCAGTTTTGAGGGGTTGTGACAGAAGGCACAAAGGTAAGGTTGTCCATTGGTAGCCCCAAAGGGTTTAGATAGCTGTTTTACAAGAATATGGTAAAAATTGGTCATTGGTGGTTTATGTATTGTGTGCACTGACTTAACATGCTGAAACACAGAAGGTGGCTTTGATTCTAGTTGAATTATGTGGAAGATGAGAGACAGTTGATGTGAACAGAAACTTACTTTAAGTCACATGGGCTTGGCTCACTCTCTTCGAAGGAAGATTATTTTTCAGTTACAGATGGAGAGAATTGTTTTTGCATTGTAACATCACCAGTGTTTCACAGATGTGGTGACTGTAAAGTCACTGTAGAGGTGAGTTGGGTGAGCACATGCAGTCACTCATCAGGTCTTCTACTTTGACAGCTTATCTGGAATGGGTTTTGATTTCCTCAAGGCAGGGCAACTGCAATACTACTTACTCCAGCACAGACAGCACTGCTCCAGGACACCTCTGCAGCTGTAGAACAGCCAGTGAAGGTAATGCTAACCTTCTGTAGTGACTCTACAGGTGCCAGAAAACATAACTGAGCAAGGCAACCAGAGTAACTTGTGCTGGGTTGAAAGGTAGCCAATTCCTTCATGGAGCCACAGTAGCAATATGACAACAGATTCTTACCCATTTCTGAAATTTGCAGAGATGTTAAAACACAGCCAAAACCCATCTGAACAGGTTCTTCCCTGTTTTGTTAAAGGATTGGGTCTACTTGACAATTCCACGAGAACATGACATCTCACCTGGGAGGGCTGTGAGAGATGGATGAATAGTCTGATCTTGTTTACCAAGTAAATATAGTACAGACAGGTAAATTTTAGAGGCAACTTCTGCTAGATATACCAGCTTTCAGATCCTCCCACCCTCATGACACAGGAGATCGTTTTTTTAGTGATATGCATTGTTACCTGAATGCAACTGCCCTCTGTGTGCACTGGAAAAAAATCTGAAAATACTCCAGATTAACCAGAATTACTGTCATTAGTGTGAGGGACCAGGTACTCCATATGCTTTTGTCTGGTATCCCCAGTGAAGCAAGGCTAAGGGCTGGGCAGTGTATATCAGAGTAACCAGCATCAAGTTTTTCAACCACTGAAGGATTATAGGGACCTGCACTGATGATTCCAGCACATTGTATCTTGCCTGTATGATTCTTAAGGGTTTACCCTGTAAACCATACTTGAAGATACAGTTAAAACACAATTAAGACAACTGAGCCATATTTAATACAATATCCACCCAGCTCTCTTGGGATGTGGACAAACTGTTTTAAAACTAAGAATAGAAAACCCCAGCAGCCCAGAGAAAGATCTAGAAAGAACACTGTTTGTAACATTTTTTCTACATCTTAACTCATACCTTTTTTTTTTTTTATCCATCACTTCTCACAATCCCACTATTTCTTTTTTTTTCCCCTGAAATATATTTCGAGATTTCCATGAAAACAAAAGTCACTGGGAATAGCATACCCACCACTGTCCCCAACTCACCTACTTCCTGGCTACTTCCAACTCCCATCAAAGTGTAGATATGTCCTGTCTGGCCACACACATTAGGTACTTGGGAAGACAATGATCTGATTACAAGTCAAGACAGTATTAAAAGATGTGCAGCTTAGTACTTTACCAGTCCTTTAGAGCATCATAAAAATATAGGAAGTTCAAAACCAGACCTATTTCCATTATTATTTTGACCCAACCCAGGAACTTAAGGACAGCATTTCTTCTGTTAAACACCATACTTCAAGTACTGGAAATCCAAAATTACAGACTCCTACAAGTATCATGAAAGTATGTGAAAGATTAGAAGACCGCAACATCACACATTACAAAATCAAACACTCAATAGCCGAAGGAACACAGTAACACATTAACAAAAAATGTTCCTTCAACCACACCAGAAGAATGCCTTCCTGAAATATAGCTGGAGAACATAAAGATGACTAGATGGATGAATTTTGAAAGCTTTGTGCTCAGCAAAAGTTTGACAGTTTGGGAAGGATTTAAATCCAGGCTAATTAAGAAAACCTGCAAAATTTCAGACTTCTTTGTTGTGATGCCTGATCTGACGCCAAAGTTGCAAAAATCAGGTTTCAGGCAGATCGTTGAGACAGCATAGGGTTCTCCCACTGCAGCAGAAAATTGTAGTGACCAAGTGCTCATCTCTTGCCTTCTCTGTAAAATTTACTGCTGAGAACTGCCCTGTCACAGACATTTCAAACACACTGTAAAAACTCAACCTTGGAAAGTGATTTCAAATGAATGTCTTGAGGAAAAGATGGCTAATATTTCCCTAGTGCACACTCTTATTTAGATCTGAAATTACTAACATGTATTAATAATGTCCCAGTGCATAGGTATTGACTTATGTAGTTGGCACAGAATCTGCCATGCAAAACACAATTTTCAGAAACAAAGTACTAATCTACACTGGGGTGCAATCATGTATGATCCAGCCTCAGGTTTTAATTTCTCTCACTTCTATCTGTATGTGATACATGAATGCGTAACATCACAATTGTTGCAACATTGGTGCTTTGAATGTCCAAAAGGAATAAACTCCTGGAAGTACATCTAAGAAAGGCTTTCCTGTTTGCAAAGGAACTGAATAAACTCTCCTTCAAGCTATCTTCTGTAAGTGCAGTAAAGAGGCAGGATATAACATTTAGTTTCAAATGAATAACTATTTAGATTTTTGGAAAAAGGGGAAAAATGTCATCACTGAATGAGACCCAAAGTTTAACTGCTCTTTTTCAACTACTGGGATAAATTTCAAAAGATGGTATCCTTGTAAAGACTTTATTCTACAACCATCTTTGATTCACTAAAACTGGTATTCCAAAGGGAATCAGAGGTTTTAAAAAAATACCACTAGTGACATTTTTCTTTCAGCTTTCATTAATAATTTTTTATTTTTGTAAGTCAAATGAGTCAATATATTGGTATTCCTAAATCATCCATCTTGCATTTTGATGAGTTAGTTTACCACTGTTGTTCTGAGTTACGAAATTTCAAAGTCTCTTTGGAATACTAATTTCATATTTATAGGTTTAAATTTTTTTATTCCTATTTCCCTGAAATTTTTCTTGACAGTTGCTGATGTAAAATTTAATATAAAATATTTAGTCACAAAATAGTATTGCTTTTCTGCACATTGTGGTAAGATTTTTTTTTTCTCCCAATAAAAACTATACCATCTTCCATAAAATCCTAAACATTTTAAGAACTGTGATGCAGAACAAAATTACACAGGGTGAAACAGGTACCAGCACAACAGTGAGATTATATTACATCAAAAAATTTTAATGGTCCCAAATATATACTCAACAACTAAGCATACACTCAGGGGGGCAAAAAAAAAAAATCTGACACAAAAGTGACCACATCTAGAATTCCACTCAATCTTTAATCAAGAAGGGACAAACAAATCCCTCACCTCCAAAAAAAATTCTGCAGTTTAAAGGGCAAAGGGAACAGATTTAAAAAAAAAAAAAAAAAGAGGAAACTTTATATTCGGCCCTCCCCCATAGAGGTTTTTAAAACCTGTTGTAGCTTGAGTAAAATGTTCAGAATGTATGATTTCAAAGGCAGGTCTCTTTTATACAAAGAAACTGCTGGCATTCTTAACTAGTGAAGAATTAGGGCAAAAAAAATGCCTCTTCTTCAGAAGTCTCATACATGGTCCAAGCATATTCTGATTGTAGCAACTGACCAGCCAATCCGGAGTTCCACTAACAAAAGTCCTGCCCTGTTGGCTTTTTTTGTTTTTGTTTTGTTTTCCATTTCCTTCCCTGAGAAAAGGGCAACATGTGGTCCAAGCTGGAGAGCTCAAAGGCGTAAGTCTTTCCCCTAAATGAAATATTTCCCCTCCTTCTGCTCCTTTGAATTGGCACTTGATTGGCAGAAATCCATTTGTATAGGTTGATCTGTGTCACACACAGTAGTTCACAAAAGATTGCTGCTTTGCTGTGGTTTTGTTTTTTTTTTTTGGATAAAAGATCCTTCCCCCAACTAGTAATGTTCTTCCGCAGTTGCCATTATGACGACTCAAGCTTTGCTTTCTTTGATAAAGGTAAAGTTTCCTCTTTATCTTCATCTTCATCATCCTCTTCATCATCATCAGGATAATCTACAAGCCCGACAAGGCCTCCCTACAAAGACAGACACAATTACTACAATTAAAATATTTGCACATATTCACATTTGCATTGGAAAATGATGTCTGCATGGAATATTACCATAAGTATACTGATTCAGGAAGTTTTGAATAAAATGAAGCAGAACAATAATAAACCCTTCAGGAAAAATTGTCTGAAAAATGCTTAAATGAAGAAATCCAAAATGGGCTTTCACCTATCCAACTGGATGGAATTATTTCCAGTTGAAATTTAAGGAAATCCAAAAATCTGCTTGGTTTTTCTAAATGCCACTGCAGCTCTATCTGTAAAGATTTAAACCTTTTTTTAGGGAGCACGTTTGAATGCAGCAACGAACAATCTGGAAGCACCTCAGAAACAAACAAAGAGTATCCTTCAATTTGAATTTCTGAATGACAATACTTTTAGAGCATAGTCTGTCCCAACAAAAACTAGTTTAAATGCATAGTAACTTAAACAATTTCTTTGTGTAATGTAACTGAATGAGGTGTATGAGTTACAGAATGTAAAAACTTGGCAGATGAAAATTAAAGCATATCCAGTAATATTAAAAAATGCCTTGTATTGCAAATAAACAGAAATTTTAAGAGCAGGTGTTATCAGCAGAAGGTAATCCAAATAAACTCTTAAGCTATGTTTGACTATAAGAAAGAAAAGGCCTAGAATACCATTTACCTTTACTACAAGTTAGGTGAACAGAGTTATTCCAAGGCTGCGTGAAAACTGAGATACAAACCTGGCCTTTCTTGTTATGAAAGTAAATTCTCATTACCTGAACTACACTGTACAAACACTACCTTATCTGTCCCCTGGTGCTGAGAAAACACCAATCACTCTGTCTCCTTGACTTAAATAAGTTTAAATAGAACTTTAGCAAAAAATACAATAAAATCCAACCAGTGTTCTAAAATATATAAAAAATGATGGTTTGGGATATTCATTGCAAGTTATAGTGACTCCTTTAAACAGGATTTCTTCTTCTACTTCAGTATGTTCCAACCCAAAACTATACGTTATTTCAAAAGATAAGAAAAGTCACACTAGGATATTAAAAATTGTTTACATTTTGGCAACAGAAACCACAGCTACATAATCCAATTTATTTCTTTCATATCTGCCAGTTGTATCGTTCTGAACAATATTAAAAATGGTAACAGCAGAAGTTCACAGTGGGGGTGGTGGGACATTGTGGAAGCTAACAAAATTTGGCAATGTTTCCAAAGTATTTCTATATTTCTACCTGCCAAAAATACCCTGCGCAATTCAAAAAAAGTAAAGTGTTGTCTGTATTTCAACGTAAATATCACTGCAAACAGCAGCTAGTGCTATGGCTCATACTTTAAGAGTTTGGGCATTAAAAGAGCTGTTATTTCTTCTTTTTATATACATTCACATCTCCTTAAAAATGCTAAAAATCAGATAAAATGTACACACAAACGAGATAGTCCATTATCGCATAACCTGTCAGAATTCACTCAAACTTGGGAGATGATAAAGCAAATCCCTAGTCTGTAACAATTAATTCAATCTACGTCCATTCAGAATTACCTTAGTTGTGATAGCTGCCATCTGAGATGTGCTTTTAGAAACTGATCCTGGAGATCCAGGCGACCCTGGGGACCCAGGTGACCCTGGGGACCCAGGCAGATTACTTGCAGATGACTGGCTGGTAAGGTTAGATTTTGTACCACTGGAAAAGGAAAGCTTGAAACTTGGGCTCTGACGACCTGAAAGGTTAGTTTTCAGAAGAACTTCCTTTTCTTCACTCTCTTTTACTGGAGAGAAAAAAATAAACACAAAAAAGTGCAAAAGTAGAGCAGTATTATTTAGCAAAATAATTAATTACAAATCACTTTACTGTGTGGGAGAAGGCTTAGCACTTTATGTACTACTTGGTAAAGTGAGTAATCATAGACTTATTTTTCTCATACTACTATACTAGCTACCAGTCGTTGTCATTGGCCAGGAATGGACACTTTTATTCTGCCAATGAAATCACCTGAACATCTACATAGAAAATTTTGAATTATAAACCTGAATAAAACACAGGAAAACTTGACTATCAGCTAAGATTGCCTTTCAAATGCTTAAAGAAATCTGTAACAGTATTTTTGTATTATGTCTCTTTTAAAGACAACAAAACCTGTTTTGAAGGGGTGGTCCAACAACTTGGTGTCACAATTGCAAAATCTAAGAATTGCAGAATAAATATATGCAAAACCTTCAGTGCAGTAGGACTCCAGAATACAAGTTATAGCTTCTGCATGAGCCATATGGTATTACTCTTCTCATCACTTACATTTTTTCCTTTCCATGAATTTACTGATAGGGTCTATAATATCTTCATCATTTTTAGTTTTGTCAGAAGGGGGCACCACTGCCTCTCCATCTTCCATATCATCTTCATCAGTATTAAACCACATTTCCTCCTCATCCTCCAGGGTTCTTGCATCCCTTCTGTATCTATGGTTTCTCAAAATGGACCGCATGCTGCCGAACAGTAAGTTTAAAATTTCTGATTCAAAACCCAACTCATATTAATAATAAAACTTCTACTCAATATTTACAGTGACAGCTTACAGATACTAGTATTAGAGAACAATAAAAATACCAGCAAATCAATCTGTAATGTATTTGTATTTTCAATGCAAAAATCATTAAAAACATTATTTATAAAGAATCAAATAAAGTACGATTCTGCTCATAGCACATTCAGACTACTCTGTCCAAAACTGTGTTGCACTCAGTCTTGGATTAACAGTTTACACAGGTAAATAAAAAGCTGCAAACCAAAGAGTCTGGAAACTATAGGTTTTTAATTTTTTTTCTTCTTGAAAATACTTTATAACTCATCAGTATCTAGGGTCCAATGTGTTTAAGAAAAAAGGAAAAAAAAACCAGCACACAACCTCCTCCTCTGCCAGTCTAACTTGAATATAACTCCAGTTTAAACCAGATACACTAAAAAGACAGCTATCTCTTCCTGCCACATCCACTTCTTACAACTTTTGGTCACTATCAGCATTTTCCATTCTTCACAGCCCTGGATACAAAGTGCTACCTGTCCCTCCCCATTTGATCTATTATCAGTGTTGATCTATCTCAGCTCCACCTTCCTTTTGCTCTCACAGAAGCAGTATTACGGCCTTGGAGAAGAGGGACAGTGATGTGCACCCTGAAGAACACAGAATCATTGCCAGATGTTGATTCTAACAGTCAATTTTCAACAAAAGCCTGAGACCTTTGACAAATTTCCTGTAGTGCTTCTTCAAAATTTACTGGCCACAATGTAAGTCTGAGATTGAATGTTTATCATTAAGTCTCTGTTACTGGAATTAAAATTTTAATAATACAATCTAGGTTTATTCTGTTCATGGAAAAAATCTTGCAGTACTGACTGCAGGAAAAAGCCAGAAGGGAAAAATCAGGAAATTACAAGGTATCAAAAGAGAACGCTAAACGTACTTTTAAAAATAAATCTAATTCTGAATAACCTGCTTGCCAAAATGATCATCTGGATGTATACATACTGCATGATTTGACACTGCATTTAAATTCAAGTTCTGTTAATAGTGAAAAACTACACTTAAGTGGCACTCTTACAAACACTTTTGTGGCCCACATCAACAAAATTTTTGGCCTCCTCCCTTACTGAGCTATTCTTTACTAGAGTATGTGAACAGATTCTTGCTATCTTTGCATTTTATTATTTCTGGGTTTTCACTCCAGAAATTATGTGGACTGTGACAGGGCTTGTGCAGCCACTAAACAAGATGTGTAGGAAGAAGGCAAAAACTGGGCTGGTTGAGCTACAAAGCTCTTGAAGCTGTAATTTTCTGTTGGACAAACTCATGCAAACTCATACAACTATACACAAATCACTTAGCTCAACTTAAGCCAAGCTAAGACTAATGTTTTACTTCCTAAACTGGATGGAAATTACTGAAGGACGTAGTTGGGTGTCCTTTCCAACACGTGCATTAATGTAACCATTATACTGAATTTAACAGGTAAGTGATAAGCTTAGCTGACAGAAGACAAAATAACAATGTCTCAAGTGTAAAACATTAGTACTCAAAATTGCAGATCTAATGCATACCCTTTAATGTGCCCAACCTGTGATTATACTCTGATTTTAATTGTGCAGTACGTCTCACATTTAAATGCTGGTTAAGAAATCTTGTGGCAGGAAATAACTCAGAAGTCTGAAATTTCAAGATGTCCTTGTATGACTGATCAGGATTACTTTTGTAATGTGTTTTCAAACTACTTCAAGACAACAAGAACAGGTCTTGCTAACAATTCTGAAGATTAACTCATCTAATTCATGCAAACAGTCCGTTTTGTTTTAATGAAATGACATACAAAAGTAGTATCATTTGCCAAAAACAAATGGGAGTAAAAAGTCTTAAACTTCCTATTTTTATACACCCTAACCTTTTAAACTTTGGTAACTGCTGTGTACTAAGGAAGGGAACTTCTGCTCTGGCAAACAGAAGTGATTCAAGTGTTACATCAGATTGGGTTTTACTCCATCAGCAAATCTAACAGTGATAAAAAAAGCATCCTCTGAGAATTTCTTTGTATATTCTATTTCTCAGTCATTTTGGTAGAGCTTGAAATAGCTACTCCCACAGCTACCTAAAACAAAAGAAAATATGATGTGAATTTTTTGAGGAAAAATCCACTGAATGATAATTCAGAACTGAACAATCTTTCACATTAAACAATGGAAATTAATTATTTAAGCAAATGAATTCCCAATACCTGATAGGCTTCCAGCCTCATTGCAATGGTGTACATTAAGTTTAGGATATGAAAACTTAGCATTATTCCTGAGGGTCCAGCAGCTAATGTTAGCTGAAAGCCGATCCAAGAGTTTGAAGCAACACATCTGGGAATCACACTTTTAATCAGGTGAATTCAACAATGCGCAAGATGCAAGCAGGAGTCTAAATTATTTAATTTCCTATTATTGCAGAACAACTGACCAATATTAAAGAGTTATAACACTAATATACTAATAAGAGTATTTAGTGCATTTTACCTGTCAAGTTTTGGATTATCTTGTCTTTCCCTTTGTTGCTCAAATCGTAGTTTCAGTCCTTTGAATGTCTGCACATAGTCTACATCTTCCAGTGCCTTCCAGTAATTTTCAATTACATGAGCCGTTAACGATTTTATATCTTCCTATAGGAATGAACAACCATAAAGTGCCTTATTTAAATTCAAATTACTTTATTTAATAAAATATAAAAAGTAACTGAAATGAGAGATGATTTTAGACATTACAAAGGAAGTAGCATATTAACTAGCTTATGCAAAAATGAGTACAAGTGTAGTTAAAAATCTAGAGCTTCAAATACCTGATCAGCTAACAGGCATAATAGCAGCAATTTTCTAGTAGTATCTCCTTCCAAACTCATGAACAGAACCTAAAACCCCAATAGAAAATTATACCAAAACCAACTCTAAAAGGTCTTTACCACTGTAACTTGTAAATATTTTTAGAATTATATCAATCACTGATATCTGTTGTCATAATTCAATTAAAAATATACTTATGAGATACATATGTAGTATTCATATTATTTCTTTCCTCACTGCAAATAAATGATGTAAAATAATTATTCGATGTATTTGTTTAGGATGAGAACAAGGAAGGTATTTTTCATCAGGAAATAGCATGAAGTTTCTCCTCTGTGGCCATACGGTGCTGGCCAAGGTTCTTTACAAAACCCTCCCAATGGTTCTGTTATTTCGGTTTAGGGTTGTGGCTGCCCAAAGCCACTCTAGGCAGCTGAAACTAGCACAGGTCTGCATACTGCAGCAGGGAAACTGCTCCTAGGCATTGTTTGGCTTTCTTAGCACAGCACAGCCCCTGGAATACACCTCAGAATAAACACCTTAATTACCAGCTAATAAGGACAAGCAAAGAAACATGAATCTTAATACACTGATTGTTTTTCTTTTTGGTTAGGCGCTCAAAGGTCTCTTCTTATGAATGGTTATACATTAGTAACAATAAAAGCACACTTTTTAAAAATTTGCTCTCCTTATAAAAAAAATGAATTAAAAAAAATATTACAAAATTTACAGATACCAAGAACTATTTTGGAAATGTGACCTGGGGATCTATGTGAAAAGGGAGATAACAAAATAAAAGACAATTTATTTCCTCATAGCATGAACTGCAGAATCAGCACCAAATCTCACGGAGTACTGAAAGACCACAGCACAGAAGTCAGGACCATCCATATGGATTAACTTTTTTCACTGCTACAAAACTCTTCCATGATGATCAGGTCATCTCAGTCCTGAATCACCCTGAGTCTCAGCTCCAAGAGAAAAGAGGTCATTAGCACAAAAGATTTCAAGAGGTGACCAAGCCTCCTTTTTTCCTCACCCACTTACTCCTCCATGACTGACTGCACCCTAGCTTAGCCCTGCTTACCACATTTAGGGTCTGTACAGCACCTTGCCAGAATCTGGATGCAGACAACAGTGAGGAAAAAGTACTGTGCTGACAGCCAAACTGGCATGAATATTTTAGCAGACTCCCCACTGAAAGAACTTGGCAGCACTCTACTAATATAATCAAAAAAGACTGGTATTTTTTCCATATGTCTCCATATTTAGTTGAGTTGATGTTATAGAGCACAGCTAAATTGGATGGTTTTGTAGCAGTAGTTTTAAATTACATTCCTGTGATAACAGGCCCATCCAATCTGCATGATTTGCACACCTGCGAATACACACTATTGAGTGAATTTAACTATCAAGTCACAGTACTGTTTGAACATAAGAAAGTACATGTACAAATATGTAACAGTGATACAAAAGAAAGCTGATTTAAATACAGTATCATACAGTCCCATTATGATAGCATAATTTAGGGTACAAGTAAAAAGAAAAGTCATCTTGAATGACAAGATTAAACAATATAGTAATTGTCTTCATCATGTAACAGCACTCACCACTCTGATAAATTCAAACATCTCTATTATGGCAGAGTTCATCAGATTATAACGGGAACCATTATTTAGAAATGCTTTGACCACAGGTTCAAATAAAAAACTTTTCATTATGTAACGGTTGTAGAATTCATCCTTTAGCCCAATTATCTTTCTTTTGAAACGAAGGGCACCTGAAACAGAAGTGGTACCAAAATATTTTTTAAATTGAAAAAAAAAAACCTAGAAATTATTCAGCATTACTCAGGACAATATGCAACCTCAGTTCTTACACAGCATTAAATTACTAGAACCAGGTAATACATTCAGTTATTCTCTTCTTCTCAACAGTCTTGACTATACTGCTGAGGATTACTTATCTATTTTATCATAAAGAAACCCTTCATCATAATTGTAGGAGTGAAGCCACCTCTGTTCACTGAAGAAGTATTATACTACTGTTTAATTATTCTAATGTAAAGGTGTATTTTTGCTTTTTTAAATTACTTATGACAAAGGCAAAATATTTTCTCAGAAGAATTAGAACATTTGCTTATTAAATTGCCATTTATTTAATTTACTTATTGTAAAAGTTCAATTACATTTAATTGAGTCCTTATTTGATTAGGATACAAACTATCTCATTTTGAAAAGAGCAAATGACATTTTCTTCACACATATAGTAAAGCGAAGACTTTATTTACATGCAGTTTAAAGCTCTTTCTGAAACTCCAAAGTGTACACAAGTATGTGAATGTCCATGTATAAATAGAAAGTAGAGTTTCAACTCGATACGAGGCATCACATTTTGGTTAGCAACTAGATGTAAATGAAAAAAGATTATTCAAAGGTTCTAAAACCTAACTCAGGCGATTCACTTACAAATTTAAAAGGTCATTTCTTATTGTATGGTACTGCTCAGTCAATTTTAGGCTTTGTTTTACTCTATGTGCACAATGGAATTATGGAAAAAATCTCTTACTTGCCTCCAGAATAAAGTCACACTGTTTTATTATTACTGTGCTGAGCATGGTTATTAAAATGGTTACTAGAGTCTGAAGAGCAGCACAGAGAGCTTTTGTGCTGTTTAATGCACTCCAAATTACAGATCTGTTTAATCAAATACCTCTGATAATTTCTACTAAAAAAATGTCAAAAGTTACAACGGCTATCAGTATATTCAATATTGAGATACCATCTTTTAAATTCACCTCTAGACTGAGATTAAGAAAAATCCTTCTGCTTTTTAGGAAAAAAAAAGCATCTATAAATTCAAAACTATTCACAAATACTACTGACATAGCTAGAAATTGGTATGAGTAACACAGAGTATAACAGAATTCGTGTATTCAGTCACAAAATGTCATCATCTGTGAACAGTTTACTTCCAGCAGAATGACGACATGCAACACTTCACGTTCACAAAGTACTAGTTTATTCTTCAGGTTTCCAACTTACACAATGCCAAGAAAGCATGCTTTGAGGCCATGAGAACGAGTACCCTTCGCAGGATATCTTTGTTTATGATGTAGTTCTTTATGTGATAAGTATGATGTTCTACACAGAAAGTTAGCAATTCCAGTATTAATGCCAAGAGTTGGGCTGTCTGAAAATCATCTATAATAAAACCAAAACCAAAATCATTAAGCGTACCAAGGATATTGCCTTCAGAAGCTAACTTCAAATATCCAGCTGCAGTCTGGTAAACATTTACAAGTTCTTCTGTATTCCCACAGACAGTTTAGGAAACATGCCGCAGGATATGTTTAGTCTTTAAAACAGAAACTGAACAATCTTCTTATGAACAAAGTATTTTCTATTTTTATATATATATATATGGCAGGAAACCCTCTTAAATTACAGAAACAATTACATTTTTTTTTAACTCAGTGTTTGAAGGTTTAGAGAGGACAGAATGTAACAGTAACACAAGCATCAGGCTTTTACCAAATCTTATTATGATGTCTGTATGTCTATATCATAAAGTAGTGCCCTATATGCAGTGCCTTGCCTACATCTGCACCAAAAATATGATCTATTATCTCTTTTAACAAGAAGAATCTCAGCATCTTTTAATACTTCTAGGACAACCATATCAGCATATACAAAACATTAATCCTGCTTGTAAGTACAAAAATAGTAAGTTAAATATTAGATTTAATACCTTTTTTAAAAAAATGTAGTTCTACCTTTTAAAAGTATTGCCAGACAGTCGACCATTAAAGAACAGAAGCAATTTAAATAATAAAAATCTCACCTTCAATCTATCTGGATGACAGTCAAGATAAAATAGATTAATTTAACTAATCCCTTGGAAATCCATACAATTAATTAAGAAGTTCAGAGAACATTTATGTATCATTTATGTACCTCCTTTTACATCCATTTTGGATGTGCTATACAATTAACAAACAGTACTGCTGCTAGTAGCCAGTACGAACAGTTACTTCATCACTGATCTCCGCTTTCTGACTGATTTAGAAAAAATACCCTCAAATTCAGCACAGTACTGCGATACACACCTTCTCAGCGGCAATTCTGCATCCTCTCTAGCAATTCCTGACCTTATAAAACTTTTACATGTTTACAAGTCTGCCACTGAACAGCCCTCTGAGTTACTAAAAATTATACAGGATTTCATTTTTTGCAGAAACAAAATCTGCAGCAAATGCAATTCATTTCTTAAATCATGTCTCTGCTGAATTTTATAAATTATGCAAATGACTAAATAATGAATCAACATTTTACTTTGAACTATCTATCACAGACTCAGATACTCTTTAAAACAGAAAACATCCTTTGACAGTTACTTTATTTTAAACATTGACATTCAACAGCCTTGATATGTTCAAAATCCAGAGCAGCATTACCTTTGCTAGGCTTGTCCTCTGTAGTATTGGCCAGTAAAGGCGCTGTCAGAACATGCATACAATGTTTGTAGAAGAAACCCAAGAACTCTGTCTTTTCTGTTTTCTAAAGAATGGGAAAAAAATATGTATCTGTGTAACACATATCACCAATAATCTAAAAACCAAATGTAATTTCACTTTAAGGTGTTTACTTACATTGGCAGTGGCAAGCATATTTTCTGGATCAACTAAAGTACGAAGCAAACCCATTAGTAGCACTGCCCCTCCGAGTTCTGGATCTGTGTCACAAATCATATGTTCTATAATGAGGTTGATGAGTAATATATCCTAACAGGGCAGGAAAAAAAAATGCAAAAATCAGTTCTAATGTTCCTCCCTTGCACCAAATCCAAATTATCTTCCAAAAGGGTTAGCGCCTGGTTCAAATGGTGCTCTATCAAAATTCTGCAAGATGTAAACAACTACCAAACAAAAAAATCCAAACTTAACAGAAACAATTTAACTTTACAGGCTACTGATGCATCCTGGTCAGTTGTTCAACATTAAGAAGGCAAGCACTGAAGAATCTGTCAAAGCAACTAAAAATGGTTCTGAAATTAACAATCTAATTTTGAATTCAGTCTGAACTGAAATGTCAAAAGGTAAAAAGTAGAGACAGGTAATGAACAGTCTCAAAACACAACTGATTTCTGGAAGTGTTTTCAGAGCACAGCTTTTATTTGCACATCCCTTCCTCTCCCCCTTTAGAATACCAAGAATTTTACTTCTACAAACATACAACAGTACATTTTATAATGCTATTGAACTTGATGAGATTATTTTCACCTAAAAATAACCCCAACATGTATTAGCAAAAATCAAGAAATACACATAAAAGTAGAAAATAATATTTATATTTAGGAATCCCTACACTAAAATTGCTTGGTTACCACCGTCCCCCATGAAAGAAGACAGTCATCAGATCCAAGTAGCTGGAAAGACCAGCAATATTCCCTGTCCCAGCTGGCCCTTTCTTTCAGTACAGAAGTAGCAGCACCAGCAGCTTCCTGTTCTCTGGCATGTTTTTAACAGATAGGAGAAACGACATTAACTATCTCCTCTAGTGAAAAGGCAGCACAACATTTTTTTCTCCACTGAATACCCTTCTTGCTACTAGTTGTGTGCTGCCTTTTGTATCTATCAGCTAGAGAGGATCTCTGGGAAATGTAAACCCCTGTTGAAATGTGATTTTGAACACTCAGGACCATCATTCCACTTGCAACAAGTGAGACAGTAAATGAAACACAGGTTTCTCACAAGTAAATTAAAAACACATGTGTATGCTAAGATCAAGACTGAAATTTATATTTTGCATTTTAAGGAGGCCATCATTCACAACCATTCTGCACTGCTTGTGTGACAGCTAGGTTAACCAAAATGGTGGTTTATGGTAACGTGTTTTAAGGAACAAGAATATGTAAACAGGCAAGCATTCATCTCACCAAACAGAACTGTTAAAAACATGGCAGTTCAGTGTCCTGTAACCATCATGACTATATTGCATATTTTTTCAGAACTAGTGTTCAGGTCCTTAACAGAGCTGTAAATATAAAATAATAATTTCAAAAACAATACACACATTTCTAGGGACCCTCTACTTACATCATCATTCTGCTGCGCTTCCTGCATGACGAACTCTCGTACCATGGATGGGTTGTATTCAACCAAATATGAGAATATATCAGTGGCTGCACTTCGTACTTGTGCATCATCCATCCCCTGGAGAAGTCAAATAAAATCATTTATGTTTCCTTTAAAGAAAAGGCTTAAATGCAATGAAAAACACAAAGCATACAGCTTTTAATTCCTACTTACAAGTCATACCTAACTATTACTAAAACTGTATTCTAAACCTGTATTGACTATAACCTCTTCTTTGTACATTTGACAACTGTTGGGAAAAATATGTTTTATGTTTTCCTTGCTCTTTGATCTATTTCCCTATTTTCTAACTTAATAGTACACCAAAGAGCATATAAAGATGTAAAGTGAGCAAGAAAACAAAAACATAAGAATGCCAGGGCACTTACCAATGTCATACTGCAACTGGCTTTAAAGTTTTACAAAAATATTTTAACCCAAGCTAAGACAAGAGAATGAAGCAAACACTTCAGAAAACCGCATGTCTGAAGTTTGGCATACTTGTTTTTTTAAAACAACCTCTCTGCACATACATAAAATTGTTACCACAAATAAAATGGAACTGACTTACCAATATAACTTCTAGTGCTGGCAGTATGCCCATATTTGACAAGGTTTTGAAAAATGCATCTCTGTTTTGAGGTTGCAGTGTTTGAGAGAATGCACAAAACTCTTTCAGAAAGTTTACCTGAAAAACATGAATAATGCACTAGTTAGTAATTAAAAAAACAGATGCATGCCTCACTTTGTAGTAACTGTCCCTTTCATGTATGTTTTACATATTTCTTACCAATTCCTGTCTTTTCTCCTCATCTGTGGCTTCATCTGTTAGCTGTGCAAACAAGTCTGTCAGAAATTTTTCATCTTCCTACAAAGGCAAAACAATACCATTTGTTTATTTGACAGTACCAAAAAAGATCCAAGTATAACATAAAGTTCTTCTAAACCATGCTTCATGTAACTTGAGAGAATATACACTTGTGTACTGTAGTTAATCACACCAGTATCAACTTTCTAACTCAAATTTCAAACAAATTAGTATCAATCTTGGTTTTGTGCTTTTATGATGTTCAACACCACTCCAACCCCAACACTTCACTCTCAGTTACGACGTATCTTGTATTGCCTTTGCCTGTCCATTTTCTAATTTTACTGCCAATCTCATCAATTTGTTCATGACTTTTCTAACTAACTTCCCCCTTGTCACATGCCTGTCCCCCAAACCACACTACAATACCCTTGCTTCAACCGTTTACATGTATTTATAAATATGACCTCCCACTTGGCCCTACACATACATGTATCTTTGGAACCTTGAGATCTTTGCAGGAGACAAAGACACAACAAAGAGAGTTTCCTAACAGCAGGAAGGAGGCAAGATTCTTTCTCCCCAACGTTGTGAGACGGGTGAACTTCAGAAACCAAATCAAAGTGTTTCTATTATGTACAGCATCTACTGAGCATTCTGGGTGGCAGCAATCAAGAAATGTTCCATTATTTTTCATGCTGCTGTACCTTAGCAAAACTACAAACAGCAGACAACACATTACAAACGTGTATTTAGACCGAAAAAGCAGCAATATGTAGTTTCTCATAACCATCACAGTCCTAACAACTACATAATCATTAAAATGGAAACAAATCTTCCCCATCCTTTCCCCAATATTAGAGTTACAAGACAGCACTCACTTGAAAAAGCTGCTTGTACATCAGATAGGAACAGATTTTTTTCAAAAAGCTGCCAGTGTTATTTCTTGTGAAGTCAAGTGACACCACGTGCAATATCCCTCCACCCTAAAACCACAGTGCTAGAAAATCAAACTACCTCGCTTATGTTTACACAGCATAAAGCAGAATCATGACAGTACTTCAGATACATCCACATAAAGTTTCTGAAACTACAGATTATCTAGGTACCTCACCCAGGGTCACTTTGCAGCCCTGTTGAGAAAATGAGTACAAGTTCCAATAGCACGCCACACTAATGCAGCTATAACACTGTCACAACCCAGTCCAGGATCTCTACATAGCACTGCATAACACAGATAAACCCAAAATAGGTTGCATGAGTTACCACCCTACAAGGCATTTAACCACAATGCAAGGCAAACCCTGTATTTGGGATATGCCACCTGTTTCCTCTTGTTTGATGCTGTGCTGTGCTTCCAACCTGACCCAACAGTTTACTGATAATAAAGAAGAATCATTTCTGCACGCAATTTCAGGTGCTATTTCTGTGGCTGCTTCAAAATCAAAATGAGATAGGACAGGCTTCATTTGAAGTTTACTGAAATTCACTCTGGAGGAACAAGTACTGAAAATGCAAAGTTTGACTTTCAGATTTCAACAGCCAAACACGTTCTGAACAACTATTAAGGTCTTAGACTTCAAGAAACGTAACTTCAGCCGTGACGAAAGAATACAAGGATGTCTGGCTACCTGCCATCCAGCTGTAACATGGCTTGGTAAGATTTCTATTATAATATCTAACTCATTAGACATTACAGGTAGCATGACAAACCCACAGTACACCTATCAACATTTTTTTACTGAAATTAAAAAAAAAACCACAATAAGCATAAAAATATAAAAAATAAATGATTTTTTTGAAGAGCATGCAAGTTATTCTCCATGATTAGCAGTGTATTTAAGAACAGGCTAAGTAGTTTGCTTTCATTTGTCTTTTTGCTAATGTAGATGTAGAACTAATCTCGTCTCTTATCAAATCTATTGAGAAGATGCATGCTTATCCAAACTGAAAAAGTGTAACCCCTACATTTCCAGTCTCACTGTGAAATGAACTTTTTAGTTCCTTCATAATACTTGACAGTAACTGCAAGCCAATACCACAGAAATATCTTAGAATGATCATTAGGAAATAATAGTGGAAATTTCAGCATTTCAGTATATCAGAGTCAAGATTAGTGTGCTTCTGCATAAAAAAGGGTACACAATACTACCCAAAGTTGGGGTTTTTGTTTTGTTTTTTTTGTTTTAAGTGTGGAAGGAGAGGAGGAGACCCTGTGGTGCTGGTGACATGAGGAATCTCACTTGTGACCCACTGTGGAGCCTCAGAGACAGCGGCGGCCAGGGAAGCTGCACCTCCAGCACTAACAGCAGAGCCCGACAGGCAGGGCCTTGCTGGGCAGGACCCCAGCTGCTCTCTGACAGGTCATCAGGTTCCTGCCTGGTTCAGTACGCCACCTACAGGAGAGACCAACCCGCTCACCCTGTTACTGGGCTGACAAACATCTGGGACTTGTAGAGGGGACTTTCTAACACCATGGATTCTATTCAGAAGTTTAAAATCGGAAAAATTAAGATGAATCTGAGTGATTTGAAACATCCCATTCTTACATGGATAACATGCAGTAAATGGCAGTTATTCCAACAAAAAAAAACAACAAACCCAACCTGTTACTAACTTTGCAGTTAGGTCTCAGCCCTGAAATGTGTTTTAGGCGCTGTCTCATTCCAGGATGCTTAAGGAAAGGTAGACAGGTTGTTATTGATGGGAAAACTCCCAACACGCCTATATTATAGAAAACTGTGATTGCAGTGGACACTCTAAATACAAGATTCTCTCTCTCAGGGTGTAAAATTACTGACATGGGCAAAATACCTACAGATACATTCCTGGACAACACTACCAGAACCTACGGAAATGCAAAGTCTTAAAGCAGAGTCTGCATATATTAGAAGTCACAAAGCACCAACACCAAATGCTAAAATTCCACAAGCTTAAGTGTTTCCCATTTGGGGTGTTTTCCAACTTGAAAAAATCCCCCAAAATACAGCTGTGAAGTGAACATAGCATAAATGCATAATTCTTTGTAGTATCTGGCCCCTTCGTGCAGACAAGCACTAAAATCCATTTGGAAGCCGTGAAAGTCACAACTGCTTCTAAGAAAATAAAACTGCAAACGACAGTTTATGAGGCAATTATAGAATAGGTATTTTCCCCATGCACAGAAATTAATTAAATGTGCAATACTTAAACTATGCATATGCCAAATACTAAGTGTATTCATTTATGCTTCTGCAAAATCCAAGTAGATGCTCCTTGGATTTAACATATTTCAAAGTTCATGAAGATAAAATTAAGTCAGGCTATCTATGCACTCAATCATGTATGACTTTAAAAACAAGAAAACCCACAAAGTAGGATCACAAAAAAAGACACTATTTATATGTGTGATTCAACTTTCAAAGCAGTCCTCCCCCTCCTACTAGTAGGCATTTAAAAAGGCATTCTTCAAAAGCAGGCCTTTCCTAAATATAATTAACTTGCACTTATCAGATCCTTCATGCCTGTGATTACAGATAAATGGCAGAAAATATGCCTTACTCAAAAAAACTTTCAAGAAGCTCTGTGACACCTGAGCTGGGAAACAGTACACTTTCCATGCTGTTTTCTACCTCCATATTCAATCTTAGGCAGAAACAATATTTCAGCTCAAGGAAGTTTCATAAAATGTTACCAGCAAACAGAATTACAGCTTCAAACATACATTCCTTCCTGCTGCCACAACAGAGGATTTTATAGTTTAAAAAATGTTTCAGTCTCCTTTATCTCAGACTACCTTCCCACATATGCCTTCATTTGCTATCAATACGCTATTTACACTTGAAACAGCATGCTGAAACAGCAATAGGATCCATTTATCACGTTTGGAGTTTCTGTAGACAGTGACAATAATTTTGTAAAATATAGAAGTTAATCTCAGAAATCATTAGCATGCACCACTTCCAAACTTCTTTCACTGTCATTTTCCCCAGAAAGTGGCATCCTTTTACACCTTACTTGCAAGGTAAATTTTGCTGGGAGTGGATCTCCAGAGTTACTCCTGAGCCAACTACAAAACAGCAGACTGGCAGAAGACATTCCAGTCCTAATACATTTGTGTAAAGCTACCCACATGCACTGACACAATTCTGTCTCTAAAACAACTACAGATAATTATACTTGCATCCACGGAGTTCTGTAAAGAATTAGTAACTACCTGTAAAACCACTTTCAAAATCATAATCAGCCTGTTGTTATATATAAATCCAGCAAAATATACCTAAATGTATATACCTAAGTGTACTTTAATGCCTACAATTTTTTAGCTATTAGCTATTAAAAAGGGATATAGGGACTAACAGCAAAATGTATTTAAAAATGCTAATTTACCAGTGCAGTAATGCCATGTGATCACTGCTTTCGTAGGCACATGATTTATTTTAACATATGTCCAATGTTCCCATTGTACTCTTGACTTTCCTCAAAACAAAAGACTCTGAATATAAGTCTAAAAGCACATACCCCAAAGTAATCCTAACAATATTCTGTACTGTGGATAAGTAAAACACTGCAGGACCTTGCTAGCAAAAAGAGCACGCCAATGAGAAAGGGGGAATAGAACAGAAGGAAACAGTGTTTGCTCACTCTATGGCGCAGTTTTGCAAGTTTTTTTTTTTGTTTTTTTTTTTTTTTAAGAACTAGTTAATAATACAAAGGGAAAGAACTGGTGGCCTCCAGTGTGAACATTACTGTATATTTTTTTTATTGCAAAAGAGCGTCATATAAAGTAAGAAACACCACTTACCTGTCCCACCCCCACTCTCAAAACTTGGCGAACTCCATGTTTCAGAGAGGTTTCTTGGTGGCTATGACATCTCAAGACTAGAACAGGCTGGACGCCAAGCAGTAAGAGCATATTAGGAGGGGCTGAAATTGGAAAAAAATGTTATATACCTCTTTCGTATCTCATGTACAGCGAATCACAAAACCTGTAATTGCAGAGGTTTCCAGAGCAGTTAATTCTATAGACTGGAAATACCGGGCTTACTATCCATCATGAACAACAGTTATCTAGTTTAGTGAGATCTCCACATAGTTACTTAAAATTACAGATCTTAGACAATTAAATCACAAATAAACTAACCTCAGTTTCTTATAACAGCCCATCAGTGTAAACATTTACATAAAGATTATGGGAAAAGCTAACCTTCGTAAAGGAGAGAGGAATACAGTTCATAACCCTAAATGCCAAAGGCGCTCCTTTCCCTATTTTTATTGTTTTACCAGAGAACAGCCAGAAGTTATTTACCTACCAAAGGAAGCAAAATCATGGAAGCAGGTATCCTCCATGACTGCAGATGTATTTTTTTTTTCCCAAGATGTCCAAAATCCCTAAAAAAGCCACAATTCTTAAGAATCTGCATGTTCTTATTTACAGAATTCACTAGTTATCTGAAAAATTGACCTTACATGTCCTATGCTGACATCAAACACCTTAAATAAGACACAGTGGTAATTTTGAGGAAAGTCACCTGGCCTGTCAAAAAGCATAAGGCAGAACCTACACAGAGGCTTGTACAAATTTCTAGTCGCTTCTCTGTAACTAAGGTATGGCTCAGTTCATTTGAAATGAGGGAAGTGCAGTGTGCCATTTTAGTTAATATACAGCCTGACATGAGAAGGGCTCTGTAGAGCTTCTCTGTTTTGTCCTGGTGGAAGTTACAGTTTTTCTTGTCCTTTCCTTAACAGTCAGGAAGAGAGAAAAGAACAGAATATAAAACAAGTCAGTTGCACACACAATAGCTGCAGTATGTCACAGGGTATCAGCTGCTCATGGACTTTACTTTTAACCCGAGAGGTAAAATTTCCTAAAGAGATCACTCTCCTCTCAGTGGTCCAGGAGAGACAACCTAAGGTCAACAGCTGAAGCATTAACCTGCACTACACATCAACTAAGAACTTGAGACTCATCCATGGGTCTCAACAAACTACCAGGAAGCATCCCAGAAACTCCTCAACAACGATTTATAAAACACCAGCTTCTTAAGTACACATGTAAGGTTAGTGAGCGTTGGGATTTCACAAGATCTAAAACAATGAATGCCAGAAACTCCAGAGACAAGTTTAAATCTTTCATGAAATAACACCCCCCACCACTGAAATACCATGATAGAACCAATAAATAAATGTCAGGTAAGTAGGCTTAAACCTTGGTTTAGAGCTACACTGTCAGAACTAGAAAAATCAATCTATCAACTGATCGATCAAGCCATTTAATCTCTTTGAAATGCAATGGGTGTATAATTTGTGATAGCCTCTTTTAATTCCCTCAAAAGCAAGAACTGATCATGAATATGATATAATTTCCAACCGTCTTATTTATAAACTCAGGGAGTAACCACTCAATGCTATACAGCTGTACTGTGAAAGGTCTAGGAAATGCAATGTAACACAGAATATGTGCTCCTCCTCCTGTGTTACCACTTGTGGCTGCTCAGAACTGTAGAAAGCACTTGAACAATTTGAAGGATTTACTTAACTTTGAAAGTCATGCACTGCTAACTATTCTGGCCCCACCGCACACATAGTACACTTTATTCTCAACCACAGACAACAGCAACAGAAGTGAAGATAATGCTCAGAAACCTGCGGTCACACAACAAATCGAAATCAGACCTGAGCCTCTGTTTCAACTGTAAACTGCAACTAAAATGTTTTTCAACTGCACCAATCCTTGATATTCTAACCCAAGCTTTCCTTACATCTATGAACGTAACATAGGATGCAAGAGAAAGAAAAAGAGGAAACTAATCAGCTACTCAATCAAGTTACCCAAGTCACCCTTAATGATTTTGCAGCACCAGGTCCCCTTTTTTCCTTGCCCAGCTTCCTTTTCAAGAGCTTCTCAGAATCAGCCACTAACACCAACACTCCTGAATAATTCTTCCATTCCTCCTCTTCAAGCTAAAATATATGATCCTCAGGACTTTACTTTTAGCAACCCTTGCAAAGAGGTCTAGATATTTTAGAGACACAGGTCATACTGGATACTTAAGCTAAGATCCCTTAACTGAATTATTCAGCACTCGCAACATCAGACTTGTAAGCTTTCTCAAAATGGCCACTCCAAAATGCTTCAGGCCTTCTGACTGTTTCAGGTTCACATTTGGGACTTTATTTATCAAGGACACACATACAGACATGAAGAGTTTGGTTCAGCTGGGTGCAAACTGGTGTCTAGTACTAACAAAGAGGCCCCTGATGTTCTACCAGCCTTCCACCAGCTGCTGCTGGAAGTAATGGTCTGCCCACAAGGCACATGCCTCAGCTGCTAGGCCTGGGTGACATCATGCACATCTGGATGCTTATCAAATACTCCATGCGTGGATATAAAAGATTAAAGCTCCAATAGAGCGGATTAAATAATACCGGTATTCTGATCAAATGAGTGTGGTGGATGGAAGGTTGGGAGGTTTTGCTATGAGCTTGTAAAAGCTCACTCTCCTTTGCTGTATATTCCGTAAAATTGAACAGGATGTATGCTGAGATTCAACTTTAGATAAATATGATTAAGGTCATCAGATAAATATGATTAAGGTCATCAGTAACATCTAGCACTTCGCACATTTCTCCAGATAAGACAGCCCTTACAAAGACAGTGGCTATGAATTTACGAAATGTTAGAAGAATTAAGATAGCGACAATTAACAAACTACAATGGATGTGCTGTAACACTTTGCTGAGTTTGCTGAAAGTGTTAGGAAGCTCCTATTACAGACATTCCACCTATTTCTGAGGAGTTTGGGAAGTTCATGGGTTGGTGCAGAATATTTAAGACATGTAAGCAAGGTATCTATAATCATCATATAAACTCTTTACATTTGCATTAAGACAAACATCACAAAAACCTGGCAATTATAAGCAGTATTATTTAGGGACTTAAAAGACAAACTAAGAAAACATTCAAGCACCTAAAGCAATGTTATGTTCTGAACCTGTTCTTTCCAAACAACCGATTTAATTTACTTCCAAATCAGAAACAGTTTTATCCTGGTATGAGATTGTATTTGTGAAATCTGGGTGAAGTAATTTTGTATTTTTTTTCTTGTCATGGTAGCATGACAAAAATTATCCTTAACTGCATCACATGAAAAGTCCCAAAATACAGAAAAAAACCCACTAACCCCTACAAAAAATCAAACCTGCAAGGTGCAAACAGTACTATTCATTCCAAACCACCTCACTCAGGATTCCACATATGTTTTGCTCCATTTAGATCAGTTACAGAGAATCTAGTCCAGTATCTGAAATTTAAGAACATATACTTAACAGCTCAGTACTTGAATCCATGCCTTTTATGTCATACTTCAAAATTACTTTTGGAATCACAGAAATGAAGGTTCCACTGAAGCATCTCAATCTTTCCAAGAAAAATTATCCAACTTTCTCTGCACAAGCACAAATAACAAATAAAGAGACTGTGAAATTCTGAAACTTACCTGTAACATACCAACTATTTCCACTTTATTAAAAAAGATGAAAGAATGAAGTGTTGATAGCATATTCTCCTCAAAAACTGAGGGAGTGGGTAGGACCATATCTTGAATATACTGTACTCTGTATGTCTGATGTATTTTTTGCTTCAGCTCTGGATCAGATATAGGTATCACCTCTTTAAATTTTGCTGTTTTAGTCAGAAATTCCCTGTGTTTCCGTGACTGTGATAAAGATGGATCATATTCTAGGCATCCAATTACGTCCATTATACATTCCTCAGAAAACATGACTTCAAATAGTGCAGTTCTGTTCAAAAGGAAAATTCCCTTGATAATTTCATATAAGTGGTGTAGTCCTTCAATGTTCTCCAAGTCTTCGCACACATGAAAGATTTCTAAGAGCTTCTTAATATAGCCCTCATTTTCCAGTGCTAGTGCGAGTTTTTCACGACGTAATGGTGAAGGCAGTGAAGATGCCACAAGTTCTGCAATTTCTTCTAGCCGGCTTAATTCACAGGATGGCAATTCTAGACCTGGTGATGACATGTCATCAAAACGCTCTTCCTCAGATTCATCGACAAGGTCCTGAGTAATATCGACAGAAGGGTCTTTCCCTTGAACCTACAAAACAAGATGCACTCAAAAAAGTGGGAGTTTAATGTTTACTGCTACCTGAACGCTTTTATAAAAATACCGTTTCAAATATGACACACTTTTTCTTGGTATGGCCAAAACAGAAGTGCAAACATAAGTCTGACACTGAGTACAACTGGTTTGGAAAGTAAGAGATAATGAAAAGATTTCTGCAAACAGAAGGCTTAACAAAATTATTTCTACATGAGATAATTATTTATTTTCTACAAAAAGGAGAGAGAATAAAGAGAAAAGCCGTATTTCCCGAGTATTCCAAATAAAAAAGGAAATTCATAATTACTAGTATGGACAACTTCCTAACAGGCTACTGCCCCTCTACTCTTCTCTTGTGAGATCCCACTTGGAGTACTGTGTGCAGATCTGGTGCCCTCAACATAAGAACGACATGGAACTGTTGAGACAACTCCAGAGGAGGGCCACGAGAATGATAAAGGAGCTGGAGCACCTCCTGTATGAAGAGAGGCTGAGGAAGGCAGGGCTGTTCAGCCTGGAGAAGCTGCACAGAGACCTCGTAACAACAGCCTTCCAGTATCTGAGGGGGCCTACAAGAATGCTGGAGAGAGACCCTTCTTCAGGGACTGTAGCAAGCTGACAAGGGGTAATGGGTTCAAACTTCAACAGGGGAAGCTCAGGTTAGATATAAGGAAGAAGTTCTCTACTATGAGGGTGGTGAGGCACTGGAATGGGTTGCCCAGTGAAGTTGTGAATGCTCCATTGCTGGCAGTGTTCAAGACCAGGTTGGACAGAGCCTTGGGTGACATGGTTTAATGTGAGGTGTCCCTGCCCATGGGAGGGAGGCTGGAACTAGATGATGTGAAGGTCCTTTCCAACCCAAAACAGGCAACGATTCTATGATTCTCTGCAGACAGATTTTCAAATGCAAACCAGTATGGTATTATTGCAGTTATAACTTCACACATTTATCTACAGGCTATTTAAGTGCTCTTCATACTTTTCAAAGCTTTTGCTACCTCAAACAGACAAGAGAGGCCAGTCTTGCTAATCTGTTGTTTTCAATGCTGGGGAGCTGCAAGTCAAAATCCGTTACTGCGAGCTTTCTAAATACTCAAGAGAGGCATAGCGTCCCCTCTTAAGAACAGAAAGCACCAAACAAACATTAATGAAACAGCAGTGGAAATCTGGAGCCGTCAGCAAAACAAGACACAAAACCTGCAAAGATCCCTCCAGAGATACACCAAGACTGCGGAAAGAACAAATTAGTGAGGAAAGAAAACAGAGACAGATGCTTGGGCACCAGTGTTTCAGCTTTAATGATATCTTTATAGTAGTATCTGCTTGGTGTCTGGAATGTCAAATCCAGAAAAGCATTGCCATGTAGACTGGTAGAAGACAGTTCTTTTTCATCTTGAAAATCTTCATGGATAACAGCAAGCCTATACTTAGAGTGAAATCCAGAATGCTGTCAAATTCCACATACTGTTCTGCTTATACATCAGCAACCACTTCCAGTACAAGTGGTACCAAGGTTTTCTTTTTAAAAGAAGCTTTAATAACTTAAATAATGATGATGAGATCATGAGATGGTCAAGTTTGAGATCCTCAGGACAAGGAGAAGAGCATGCAGCAAGCTCACCACCCTGGACTTCAAGAGGACAGATTTTGGCCTCTTCAGGAACCTGCTTAGTAAGGTTCCATGAGATATAGCCCTAGAGGGCACGGGGGCCCAGGACTGTTGGTTGATATTCAAGGATCACCTGCAACAAGCTAGGGAGTGCTGCATCCCAACTAGAAGGAAGTGCAGCAGGAGGGTCAGGAGACGTCCTTGGATGGATAACAGAACTAATGGAAAGGGGTAGAGCAATTGATGTCATCTACCTGGACTTGTGCAAAGCATTCAACACTGTCCCACACAACATCCTTGTCTCTATATTGGAGAGACATCAATTTGATGGATGGACCACTCGGTGGATAAAGAACTGGCTGGATGGCTGCACGTAAAGAGTTGTGGTCAATGGCTCAATGTCCTGCTGGAGACCAGTAACGAGTGGTGTCCCTCAGGGATCGGTGCTGGGACCGATCTTGTTCAACAACTTTGTCGCTGACATGGACAGTGGGATTGAGTGCGCCCTCATCAAGTTTGCCGATGACACCAAGCTGTGTGGTTCAGTTGATACGCTGGAGGGAAGGAATGCCATCCAGAGGGACCTTGACACGCTTGTGAGGTGGACTGATGCCAACATCATGAAGTTTAACCATGGCAAGTGCAAGGTCCTACACCTGGGTCAGAGCAATCCCAGGCACAGCTACAGGTTGGGCAGAGAAGAGATTCAGAGCAGCCCTGCAGAGAAGGACTTGGGGGTGTGGTTGATGAGAAAATGAACATGAGCAGGCAGTGTGCGCTTGCAGCCCAGAAAGCCAACCGTATCCTGGGCTGCATCAAAAGGAGCGTGACCAGCAGGTCGAAGGAGGTGATCCTGCCCCTCTACTCTGCTCTCATGAGACCCTGCCTGGAGTATTGTGTGCAGTTCTGGTGTCCTCAACATATAAAGGACATCGAACTGTTGGAACAAGTCCAGAGGAGGGCCACGAGGATGATCAGGGGACTGGAGCACCTCCTGTATGAAGACAGCCTGAGAAAGTTGGGGCTGTTCAGCCTGGAGAAGGCTGTGTGGAGACCTCATAGCAGCCTTCCAGTATCTGAGGGGGGGCTATAGGGGTGCTGGGGAGGTTCTCTTCATTAGGGACTGTAGTGACAGGACAAGGGGTAATGGGTTAAAACTTAAACAGAGGAAGTTTAGATTGGATATAAGGAAGAAGTTCTTTACTGTTAGGGTGGTGAGGCACTGGAATGGGTTGCCCAGTGAAGTTGTGAATGCTCCATCCCTGGTGGTGTTCAAGGCCAGGTTGGACATAGCCTTGGGTGACATGGTTTAGTGTGAGGTGTCCATGCCCATGGCAGGGGGGTTGGAACTAGAGGGGCGTTGGTCCTTTCCAACCTTAACTCTTCTATGATTCCAACTGAGGAAGGTTAAAAGCTTTAAAGTACACGAGACACAATACAATAGCGTGGCCTCAAAACAGGATGTAAAGACACTGGTTCTTACAAAAATGCTAGATCTTTACATGAGGCTGAGGAAGCTAGGGCTTCTTATCTGCATGTTTCCCAAGAACACAGTTTCCCCCAATTTGTTTCTTTCCCCAACTTTCGGTCTTTTGATGGTTAAGGTTCCTGGAAATATTTCTGTACTTATTTACATAAGTAGTACTTATTTCCTGATTTAATTTTAAATTCTAAAAAAATGAATCATCTATACACATGCAATTGTAAAATCAGATTTCTTCTGCTTTTTTCTGAAATCAGTGAGAACAAGTCCAAAAGACAGTGGAGCAAGCTCAAGGTTTGTTAAGAACAGAAGAGTCCATAAAGAGAGAATTAGACAAATTTTGAGAAATGCCACCTAATGTATCATAGAAATTAAGAGAAGTTGTAATGCTTGGAATGGAAGAAAAAAAACCTAAACAAGAACTGACAAAATTAATTGAGTACATTGACTAAAATCTTCCAGGTATTGGCCAACAGTCAATACCTAACCAAACGTTATCCAGAAACAAGACTGATTCAGTGACTATATTGTCAGGTGGTCATAGTGGTAAACCACAATGAGTTAATTAGTGCATTTTAAAATATATATATGCTATATATAAATAGGTTCATTTCTTTAAACTGCAAGAACTATAGCTTTGAGGGGATAATGAAGGGACAGAGCTATCTCTTACTTCAGAGGAACTATCAGATCAATCTTCCATACCCTGACAGTCAACAGAAGCATACTGTCATACTTACACGGAAAAGTTCTATTGAGAAACTCAATATTGCCCTCACCTGAAACAGCAGAATGAGATAAGAGGAAGAGAACGAGAAATGTAGATACAGAAATGTGAAGAAGATATGGTTAAGTCTATGAGAAATATGTTGTAAAATTCACTAATAGCTCACATACAGTCTTCTGTCTACAGCAAAACTGTGGACAGGTAACCTTTTCCTTTTGGCCATCCTGGGAAAACTTAATTACAAAATTAATTGTTATGAAACGTTTTAAGCACTCATTTTTGAGCTAAAGTTTCTTGGGCACTAATAGAGCTAAAAAGACCTGAAAATACTGTAAAAAAAACCACTGCAAACATACTTTAAGTTCGTAACAAATTTCTGGAGGAAGAAGAAAGTTTTCAAACTCAACAAATGTAGAATTTGGGGGAGGTGGCTACAATGATAGTTTGCACTTTCTATCCACTGTGTTCAGATTCATCTCTTAGAACAGTCTAAAAATTCTGAACACAAACATTAAGATGATTTAGGTTGTCTCAATCTTAGACTTGTCAAACTTACCTGACATATTTTTTCCCATATTTCATCACATCCTGCTTTTTCTTGAAAGCTAAGTGCCAAATCATAATTTTCAGCTTCAGACCACACAATCAAGGTATCCTTTAAAGAGAGGAAAAGTATTTTAAGACAATGTTACTTCAGATTTTGCAAATCTGAAGAGTGTTTGAAGTGTAAAAATTTAAAATAAAAACAGTTTAACATCTATTATAACAGGAGAGTAATATACTACAAATGCAATCTCATACTTTGCAAGACTTATAAGTTCTGAGATTCTTAGAATTACAAACATTTTTGCATAAATTAAGGAAGTTCCAGAAACATACTGAAAGGTTTAGTTAATTCAAATTACCATAATACTGTAAATCTCAAAAAGGTTGATCTAGAGTAAGTACTTCTACCTCAATGAATCCTCTGATAAATCATGATTAAAAAAATCAACTGGCTTTGGTTTTGATTTGCTTGGGGTTTTTTAAATTTTTTTCAACCGGACCACATAAAACTGCATATCTTTCATAGGAACTAAATTATGATCCTTTTTTTTTTCTTCTCATTCTTATAAGCCCCAGAAGTCACTGTGCAGAAACACAGAACAGCTGCTTAAAAAGCAGCCCCAAGATGCCTACAAACTGTAAATGAGAACAGCAACTTGAATATGCACACAGCTAACTGCCTAAGAGTATGCATACATATTACACTGAACCACACGCACCATTTTTACACATTCCAAATTCTGAAAGGATGTTTTGCCCTAGATTTCCACAAGTTAGTTGAAACCACGCTTAGCTATGTTTACTACCCAGACAGTTAAGCTCTCATCTACTTACTAGAATAGTTCAAGAGTTTATCAGAGCCCTCATACTGCATGCAAAAACAATACATGGAAGCGGAAGCTGATGCTGCAAACAGTGATATCGCACACTGATAAGGTATTCGATGGAGTAGTTTACAGTCTGCTAAACAACTCTTAGAATAAAAAATAAACACGAAAAGAGAATATAATCTGCATTATTTACACAGCAAATCAATTTTAGTTTGTCTTTTGTCTTCTTATAACAGCTAGCTGAAATACAGCCACATCAAACATATATATGCAACTGCATTACTTTAATGCTAAAGCGTGCATTTACTCACTAGCACAAGACACGATAATTTTTCCACTTATATTTCAATGAGAACTATAACTTACAGTATTTTTGCATCATTACGTATAAATTCTGCATAAAGTGATTATTCCTAAAGGAATTACTTTTAAATATTTGCAAAAGCACTAAAAGCTGCCAGACATAGATATAGTTTAAGACAGTTTATTAATTAGGCTTAATTTATTTCAAATATTAAAATGAACACTGAGGATAAAGAGAAATCTTACACTGAGATTCTGATATACACTTACTAGAAAACTCCTTTAACTATAGTCTAAAGAGCACAATAAGGTAGCTCCATTAGGATTCACTCAAGCAATACAATATAATCAATTTGCCATTACCAGAGCAGCTATACTGCTTCAGAGGCACAAATGGCTTTACCTTGCAAATGGCAAATAGTTTACCTTTACCTTTTCCAAAGGGTTGAGGAAGAGGTGGTACACAGAAGAAAGGGATTTAGGAAGACCACCTCCAAAATACAAAAGGAAGAAGAAAGTCACAATTAATACTTCATTCTCTACAAGACAGGTCATGGTGCAAATACTCTGGTAATAACAGATTGACAGCACCTAGTACTGCTGACTCCTACAGAGCCAGAAAAATAACAGGCTACAAAAATGTAGAAAAGGAAGGTCCTAAAGAAAATTCTGGGGTTTTTTTTTGGGTTTGTGGTTTTTTTTTAACCATCTTTTAAACATAGGATGTCCCTTACTGCAGTATTCATTGGAACTATCAGGTTCAAACTGTAATACATTAATCTCTGCAATTAGTGCTCATGCTGTAGAAATTTTAAGGCCGCTGTCTCATCAGCTTCCCACTGAGTAGCACTTACTTAATATTTGCAAAAACAAACCTTGACACTAAAGCTTAAGTAGACCCTAGCAGAACTTGCAACGCTCCTATCTAATTATAACACCATTTAAGTAAAAGTGGTTAAATTTCTAAGCAAGCCATTTCCAAAAGAAGATAAAAATGTAATTTTTTCTTTATAAAAACATGACTAACAAATAGAGAAATTACTAAAAGAATAAAAATAAGGACAGCATTAATAATATTGTGGTAAACTGAATAAACAAAAGCTCTTAAGTCTCTGAATAAAATCCAGCACAGGACCAAGACAGATCAGTTGGTTAGTCTCTCTTTTTCTTCCAGGGACAGAAGAAATAGAGGGAGAAAGACAGGCAGAAAAAAATGAAAGAGAAGACACAAACGTAAAGCTGTTTTGAAAACTATAGTCACAGATATACAGATGTGCATTTGGCTATAGTATAGCAACTGTTCTTATAGCTACTATATCAGCTACTATCATATATGGGAATTCAGACTATTTTTTTCACCTCTACACATTCTGATTTTTCACTTTTTCCTTGTTTGGAAAGCAAACCAAAATCTGCTGAAATAAACTGAGCAACAAAACAGTAACACTCAAGTTACATATATTAGCATCAGAAAAGTATTTTCCAATTGCCAACATTAAAAATTTCTAATGATTAGTTGTATGTTGTCTTATCATACAAGGATTTCATATCATAGATTCTTATCAGTGCCTCAACTGAAATCTATCAATTGCTGCTCTCTGGATCTTTAGGAGTATTTGTACATTCTTCCTTGCCTCAAAAAGCTTTTAAAGAGAACACAAAGTGAGAAAAAACACTTCACTCTGGTGCACAATATACAGTTCAAAGTTTAAATTCATTGTTAAATGCACACAGTTATTAATGCAATTTTATTTCCTTAACCATACAAAGCTTTTAATCATCAAAAAGAAGAGCATGACAAGAAATAATATGTAGTGAGAAGTGACTAAAGGGAATTCTAGATGCAGTTAAAGATAAAAAAAAATAATAAAAATCTAGTTTCTGCTGCTTTTATTTAAAGGAATCTTTCTATGTGTTTGATCTGAAATCTCCTCAGTGTAACGTGAATCCACTATCTACTCTGGATCTCTCAGCTATGGAATAAAACTATCTGTTGCTTCGAAATGCCAAACATTACTTCTTGCAACTCCAAAAAGCAACCACAATTTCTCAAGACTGCCTCTCCCATTCAGAGAGAAAACAGCAGTGTGAATACCAATGCTTAGGAGAAGGAGCTATTGGTTAGAGAGGTAAGGAGATGAGTCTTGCAAATTACCCTTCTGAGCATAAAATCTTCAATCTCGTATGATTCATAAAAGCAGTTCTGGCTCAGTTTGATCAAAAACATATCCTTTTTTTCATTATATACAAAATGTTAATCTCTAGACAAGGAACTGGATGAAACGACTAACACAAACATCTGAAACCTGTTCTTGTCTAGCCTGGCATTAAAAACAATTAAAATGTGAAATTGCAGTATTAAACCATAGCTATATTGTGTGAACTATGCCATAAACATGGACACATTTTATCACTGAAGGCTTTCACACCAAGTACTTTGCCAGAATCCTCGGATTCTAGCTCTTAACATTCTTAAAGATGCACTTGAGTTCTTGGCAAGATTTTTTTTAAATAGGCTGATAATCAGGAAACTATTTATATAGAGTTCTCAACCTTATTCTGTTTGAAAATCACTTGCTGCTTCACAAAACAAATATCTTGACAATAGTGCCAGTTGAATGGATCATCACTATCTTAGCCTATACAAAATTTGCTGTCTCCTTAAGACCATTTATATAAATTCATGTTCTTCCACATTATTGTTCATTATGACTGCTCATATATAACCAGGAGTTTTTAATTTTAAGCCAAAATTCTTATCATGGCCTCTTGTTAGAAGACCTGCATATATAACATTCCCATAAAGAGGTATATAGCCTTTCTACCAAAGAGGTTGCACTCTTATGCTTATAAAGATACAGCCTGAGGCAAAACTTCTTCAGAATACAGTTGGGGATTCCTCTGCTGCTTGTCTCATCGTTTGCTGTATCATACCCACACGGAGCAAGCTTTGGTGGTTAGTTAGAGGTTTGCAGGGAACACTACTGTGTCCTACAGTTTTATTTAAGACTTCATTTCCACAAAGCTGAACTTCAAAAATACTACTCCAATAGTTTGAGCCAGAACACAGTGCAACTGTATTTAGATGAGTGAGGCTTAGTATCTACCATGTGATTCCCCTCACATTTTTTTTTTATTATTTCCTTAACAGAAAGGTTGTTGAATACACACCATCAGTCTCAAGCTCTTGACTAACACTCAGTAGACATCACATTTTTATTAGACATTCAATAGTTTTATTTAATTATTAGCAAGCTGATCAGCAGGTGCATTGTACAGCATTCATACAACCTCCAAAGCAAGCCCTGGGATTTTATAATGAAGAATTTCAGAGCAATCAGTACTCAGGATTTGATTCTCCTGTAAAATTGATTTAAGCTTTCTTTCCTAATGCGGTAAAATTTAGAAAACTACTACTGTTCGACAGTGGCCTCCTACTAGTATTCACATCCAGGGAGAATGATTATCAGTCTTCACAGCAGCTCCGAAATATTCTCTTGGCATCCCTGTGAGATTCAAGCTACTCTCAAGAAGTAGCGATTCCCAAATTACACAGGTCTTTCGTAAGTGCTTGCTTTCTGTCTTAAGAAGCAAATTAATCTCTTCCTTCTAGTCATCAAACAATTCAGGCCTGTGAAACTTTCTTGGATCCCACTGGAAGTTCAGCACAGGAAGTTTGTTCCTCCCCCTCTTGGACTGCCTGACTGATAGTCTTACTTATCAGAACCCTTACACTGTTTACAGTTGCAGACACTTCCACATGTCAAGCCACCTTTCAGCATCTTGCTAGCTAAATATTTACAATCAAAAGTACAATTTCCTAAGCAGATTTCTGCTTCAGAAATAAACTACTGGTGCTACCCAAGCTTTTTAAGTTTATTTATACAGCTACCATGTTAGGTTTCACCAGGATCTTCTGGCTATAAAATCCCATCCTAGTAATGTAATATAAAGGTTCACTTCTGCATTTGGTTTTGTGCATTTATTCACCTGAAACTGGAATATCTGAATGTTAACCCCAAAATTGGGATAATATATTAAAGCACACTCAGTCTTATGGCAGAATGTATTCTGTTAACTTCTATGAAAGCTCAATAATCATACATGACTTTTCAGTTATCAATTTCATAGCTGCATTCCCACGAATCATGAAATAAAAACCAGTTTATTAGTTCTGTAACAGAAAGGACTCACTGGCCTAGTGACCATACCCAGAAACAGCAGCAGAATTGGATTTCACTGGGTAACATGTGAAGATAATGGAACGTGATTATTTGAAATAGATGAACCAACCCAACCAAACCCAAGAGCAGTCACTCTAATTGCTTCTCCTCTCACCCTGCAAAACCACACATTCTTCCTTACTATCTTTGCTACAATAGGCACAAATTTTATTGAAATAGTTTCACTGTTGACTCGCTTGTCCTGACAGCAAGGGCAGGAAGTTCATCTTCTCAGAGTATTCTGCCACTGCCTTTTTGGATCTGTTCAAAATGTAGCTTTGTTATTAGCAAGTCTGCTCTCCATTATACAAGGATAACTACTTCTAAACTACGTAGTTAACAGAACGTACTCTAGATGAATGCAAGTTTTGTATTCTTGTGAGGAAATGAAAAGTAGAGAACACAAGACCCTGAAGTTTCTACTGCAGAAGCAGGACTTCGCAGCTGGAAGCAACTCAAGTCCTCCTTGTTTCAGGCACAAAAGGGGATGTAATACATATTTTGTCACTGGGTTACAGGATGTACGTGGATGTATTTAAAATAAAGAATGTGAGTCTTTAGTGTTCTATAGCTAAAGTGCTGCCAAAGTATATTTAAAGTATATACCCCAGTCGACACCCGTACCAGTTTTCTCCCTAGATAAATGCTAAGTATATAGAGTTTATTTCTCCTCTAAGGTTGCATAGGAGGTAATGTGCTGTTCTAAAATACTAATGCAATTACTCATTTTCTGAAGAATGTTCATTTTAGAACAGCATCTCTGACACTAGCATTCTGGAATTGTGGCATTTTAATACTTTAAAAAATACCCAACAATGTAAGAAACAGAGCATGAACTGAAGTGTGTGTAAACTGACTTCACCAGGGCATTGCAACTAAAGTATCTTTTACCTTTACTAGTATATTAAGAAAACAACACCAGAAGAGTTAAACTAAGTATTGTATGTGTTGTCCAGCAACCACTGTATAATTAAATTACCCTTATTAACAAAATTTGCTTTTAAGCTCTATGCTACTTACCCATAATTAAATCCAGTATATTCCATACTGAACTTATCATCATCATTATGGTAACATTTAAAAATAAGAATAATAATAAAACTCAGCATACAGTCCTAAACAAGAAAAAATCAGGAGGCTGAGTTGTACTGATGCACATTTTACTTCTTCAGAATAAATCTTCTGACTACAAATCATACCTTAAAAAAAGAAATATTAGTCCTTTTTCTGAGCCACAAGGCATTAGTTTCTCAAGATGTTTTCTTTCTAGCTTGATTTTCCTCACATGGATTCCTTTCTTCTAGTTCTAGTATAAGTAATGACGAGTTTGCCAGGAAGCATGCAGATCAGAGCATACAAAAACTGCCACTGGTGAGGTTCACAGACACATCTTTCTTCATGAACGCAGCAGAATGATTCTTCATGGTGACAGAAAGACTTAATCTAATTTATCTGACTCTCCACATGTTTCATACTTTAACAAGTTATTCCAAACCTCCAGGTGGTAAGTAAGTCTGGGAAGACAGGGGAAGTATCTCAGGACAGTGCTGATGCATGAAAAATGAGCCCCCAAGCGATACCAAGATCTACCAAGTATTCTTCTCTCCAAAGGGCAGACATTTGCATCTACTACCAATCAGATCAACATTTATGTGCACACAGAGACCTGACTAACCCACAATAAAGGGCAGTCAACGCTTTCAACTCTGAACCCCAAGAAATCTAAAGCAGACAGTTTGACAAAATGTTATGTCAGGTTCACAGGGTATGGCTTCTGTTGTTTTGGTTTAGTTTTTTTATTTATTTGGTTTTATTGTTGTTTGTTTGGGGGATGGTTTATTTGTTTTTCCATGGATGTCTTACACACCAAGACAAAAGTGGCAGCAAGGCAAACTTGTACTCAGGTCTTCACACTACCATTCTGACAAATAATGTTCTAAGCTGTGACAGTTATCATTAAAATATGCAGATGTATACCCTGAGACTGCATCATTTTTGATACCAACAATTAATGAGACAATCATTTTCACAGTGGCATTAACAGTGCAGAGTAGGTAGAAGGTTCTTTCACCAGTGGAAGAACTTCACTGTTTATTACAAAATTCTTCTTGAAGAACTCCACTGTTTATTACACTGTTTATTACACCCCTATTATTATCTATAGGGTTGGTGAAGAATCCAAATCAACTGGCATTGAAAGTTTCCCCAAGAACTTCTCATACCTCTCCTTCCTACCAATCACAAATTATATCAGTTGGTCCAATAAAAAAATTGTTCCTTCTTACAAGCCTCATGTCAGCTGAGACAATAGTCATCCAAAGACCTTATCCACTAATTCCATTAGTTCAATTAGATATCTGAAGACCCACAAGGCACATGCTAAGTACGTCACAGTAAAAACAGATGTACTGCTGCATATCTCTTTAAAATGGAATGGAGGCTCACCCTCACAACAAAATTCAAAGATAAAAGGTTGGTAAGACCATAACACTGGGAAGTTAACTTTGAAGTTTTAAGTCTTAGTTTCTAGAAGATTGTTCTCGAAACTTTATGAGCACAACTGGCAGGCAAACTCAAAGGTCTACCTCAGGCTGCAATTTCAGTAGTAGCTTAGGTGACCTAAGTGGCATCCTGAAGCCAAAAAGGAAAGATTTCTCACTCTTCCATCTCACAGTTCCACAAATGGGTATTGTGTGAGGTTGCCTGAAACTTCTGCTCACAGAGACAGTTATGAGTCTTTGAAGAGGGATTTGGAGTATTGTGGTTTAGTGAGTTTAGGGAGTTCAGAATTCTATGAGAGCAGCTGTAAATAAGCAACTCTTCCTTTCAGCTGTTAAATTCCTAAGATTAGCTCATATGGAATCAGGTTTAAACTCTGCACTTGCCTTTTAATAAAGGAAAAGAAGGCCTCACATAAAAGAGAATGTGCTATAAAGCAGGATTAGTACACCCACCAAGAAAGATTTGATATTTGTAAGGCTCAGAGTGGGGCCCTACATTTAATCTATATTAGTTACTGCTTGGCTTAACTATTATGAAAAATCCACCTACAAATATAAATTCTGTCTATGCAGCATTTGAAAGCTTTAAGAACAGCAATTTTCTTTCTCCTGCACAGAACACATACAGTGCTGTTTCAAAAGGACAGATTCAAGTTTAATATTTTTATTTTAGTAACCACAGTTTCACAATCACCAGTATTGACTTGTGCAGTGCCAGATCACACCACATGTCTGACTCTGACCCAGAGTAGCCATGACCACAGGTGTGAAACGCTGTTGCACACACAGGCACGTGTGGGGGTTTGCACAGATCTGACAATTTTTATGCCTACTTTAAGTAAGCTTCACATCTGATCTGGCATTAAGCCTATTGATACAAGGCTCACACCTCAGTGCCTTTTCAACAGACTTGAATCAGCTAAGCAAGTTTACACTAGAACAGCACTTTTAGTCATAAAGCTGTGAAATACTCAACGTTGTTTTAGGAGTCCTAAAGCTTGAGTTACTGTATCATAGAACCATGACCTCAGGACAGTCAGGATTACAACCAAGAGATAGTTTACTTAGCATTTTTTCTGGTCTTGTCTTTTCTTACTCCCTGCAATTGATTTTCCACTCTCCATTGGCCTTATCAGTTGTTCAGTACAGACTGCTGATATGGTGCATTACTAATTATACCAAGGGGCTGATAGAGGTTAAATTTTTCAAGGAAGGGTATTTTAACCCAGACTGGTTCTCCTCATTCAGTTCAAGATAAAATCCAACAAGCAGCTGCACAACCACTGGGTCTGCCTGTGAGCAAAACTACAGTACATCTATGCTTATAATGAACTATTAAAGGTGAAGACTGAAAGGTATTTTAATACATTAGCTGCACCTTACCAGATTTTAGCAAGTCTGGGCTGACTAGATGGGCAACAAAATACAATCTGGTTTAACATTTTTAAACCTCTAAGGGTAATTCTCAGCATCCATGAGAGATTAACAGAAAAGAAAATTCAAGACCTACAGTTCACTTCTCACCCACCTCAGCAGCTTTCTTTCAGGGCTTCAATAATTGAAGAAAGGTGCAAGCTAGAGGTGAGAAGCTGCTTTTGTGTACAGAGAATGCTTTGAAGCTTTAGTAACCCATATCCATCTTGAAGCAAAAACCAAACAAAGGTAAATACCTAAATAGCTTTAAAGCCTTCTAGTCTTAAACAAAACACATCGCAAATTGTAGTGTCTGAAATACAAATAAAAAAGCCAGATGATATTAAATTTCTGATACTATAATCCTCAGGAACCTCAGCTACTTTGTGATTTTCACACCTATGCTTTGCCTGTCTCTCCCAAAGCAACTTTTGATGTAAAACAGAGTGCAAGTTATCTATAAACTTCACAAACACTGCAGAGAAATAACACGCGTATATTATGAAATGCACAAAATGTTGAGAACTACTTTGTCTCCTATGTTTGGTACAAAAACATAAAATAAAATTTGAAATAGAGGCAAAAAAAACCCCAAACCAACAATCAACTATTGCTGAAGTTAAAGAACCTGCCTCCAAATTTGAAGAAAAAGCAGTATGTTTACCTGTTGCTTCTGGTACGCAGTGTTAGGGTTAATTTTCGACTCCAGAAGAAGAGAACCTAGAAAAAAAAGTTCCACTTTACATGTGTACTATTTACATGTGTATTAAATTCCAATTTCAACATGAATCTTCTGATCACTCTTTCCACAAGTAGTTACACCCTTCCTCCCAACAACGAGCCTGTGAAAACCATATTCTACAGCTTTGTATTTTGTTTTTCCCTCAAATATATTTTTCACATAGTACAGAATATCCAAGACTCTTTTGAGGACTGGATTTTGAACTGCTTTCTTATTCAGAGTAATGACTTTTCAGGGAATGTTTTTAGAGATTTTAAAATCAGCACACAAAAAGCATTATAAGTGTATTTCACAGATCACCCCCAGTTATTTTGTATGAATTTTGCTAATCATGTGGTATTTGTTCTTAAAGTTTAGCTAAAACACATTCTTTTGCTGGAAAGCATATACAGAAACTAATGCTTAGAGTAGCAACCCTTGTGACAGCTGGACAGAGAAGGAAAATATCCTAGATGAGCTTTACTGATGACTCCAATACACTAGTACTTAGGCCACAGTCCTGAGATCTGCATTTTGGGTTTGCCTAGTGAACATCTAAAACCAGCATACCCTTTTTGTTACAATCATCTCTTACAGGCACTATTTCACTTCAATCTTACTTTCAGTTTCAAAGCCTCAGCTTCAAATACATGAAGTTTTAGAATATTATTTTCAGCTATTCACCCAGCTGACTAACTTCTACAAATTCTTCACTATCTAGAAATATTTAATAGCAGCAAATACAAATCAGAATCGTAAGAATTATAGCAATTGATAAATTCAACATATTTTAACTGCTGAACACACATCTACAGACATGGGAATCCTGAAATTAGCAGTCTTGAACACCATGTTTGACAAAATACTTGAAATAAATCTTGGAAGACAATGAATGAAGACATTTCATCTTCCAGGCTAGAAGGAGACACCAAAGAATAATTTCCTTACTACACTTACCACAGAACATTTATTCTCCTCTTCTGCTAAAACTGATGTTTGCAGGAAAGACAAATCGAGCATTATAAGGCTTGACTTGCTTCTCATTACTACATGATTCAACTTATTCCTCACCATTTGTGATTCATAACTAGAAAAACATACATTTGGAAATAGAAATGTAGTGAAGTGTAAAAGGTGTGCCCTACACCTAACAGCTGCCCCCAACCCATCCTTCTGAAGGATCTGATGTTCTATTTGTGCAATTTGTTCTAAAATGTTCAACTACTAAAAAATCAGTGACTATTCTACCAGTTAGTTTAGTGAGCCTATTTTCCTATACTAAGTTTTACAGGGTCAGGCCCCTTGCTGGTATGAGACAGTCTTAGGTCTCCCTTAATTTCTTCTGTGAACCAGGCAGCAGTAATAGACATCTGTAACACAAATATATTCTTTGGAAAAAAGTTACAGAAATTCAACATACCCAAACCAAAGTTCTCCTCCATTCAAAATCAGTATCAGTACTGATTCCTAAACACAGATCAAGATGCTTAATCTCGCATTTGTCATAAGCAATTACTTTCTCTGTAGGTATTTTTCTTTTGGTACTACGCTAGAATACATTAAGACTATCCAGTCTACTTTATAAAAATACACCAACAAAATTTCATCTTCACTGACCCAATGACTATAGTTAGGTAACACCTGAAAACTTACCTTAATACAAGCTATGGTTTTAATAAACTCCCCAAAATTATGCAGATCTAATTATATCCTTGAATGAATTTATAAAGGGAACTGCAAAACACTGGTGCCAGAAAGTAACATTTGAAACCATCTAATAAAGAAGAAAACACTGATTTGCAGAATTCTGTTATTTGCCACTGTAATGCAGAAAGGCACAGCTGGTTTGTTTTGTAACTACACCATTCTATGCTGAGAAAGGAATGCGAGTACAGGGAACAACTTGCTCAAAGAGATTACATATACAGATATACAATGCTATTTTCAAAGATACTTAGAGAAGTATTCTGAGCCAGTAGCCTTCATCTACAAATCTGCAGACTTGTTTACATATATACATATGGAAAAGACCTGCTGACATGGAACACTGCTCCTCTCCCATCTAACTGTTACGTGGATCCTTCCTCAAAAGCAGAAAAGGTACAGTGTCACTCACCTCCCTGCACCAGTACAAACATGGGGTTTTTTTAAATGAAAACTTCAGCTCAAGTGCTGTTTTCTGCAAGATGCACAAAGAGGTTTAAGCTCTGCAATCAGTTCTGCTGCTAGTGATTCACAGAAACCAATCCACTGAAACACAGGAAACAGCTCAAACTGAGGTCCAGGAATGCACTCTGCATTTGCAAGAGACTATTCATCAGTCTAATGTATTTCTGAAGGTTCAAACCCAAACATTAAGGAGAGGGGAGAACCAAGAAACAAAAAAAAGCCCATCCCCAACTCCCATGGTTTTGTTTGGGTAATTTTTGTTTTGGTTTGGGTTTCTTGAGGGGTAAGGGGTGGCATTTTCGTAGAATCATAGAATAGTTTGGGTTGGAAGGGACCTTAAAGATCATCTAGTTCCAATCCCCTGCCATAGGCAGTGACACCTTCCACTAGACCAGGTTGCTCAAAGCCCCATCCAACGTGGCCCTGAACACTGCCAGGGATGGGCAGCCACAACTTCCCTGGGCAGTCTCTCTCAGGGCCTCACCACTATCACAGTAAAGAATTTCTTCCTAGTATCCAACCTAAATCTCCCCTGTTTAAGTTTGAACCCATTCTCCTTTGTCCTGCAACTACATGACCTTGTAAAAAGTCCCTCTTCAGACTTCTTGTAGGCCCCCTTTAGGTATTTTAACCTAAAGTAAGTACATAACCACAAATTTTTTGGTGTTGCTTTCCTATAAACAAACAAAATTAAACCCTTAAATTTGGAGCAAGGTAAAACAAACAAGACAAACTTTGGCTAAGCTTTCTGCCAGTGTTACAGGGTTACTGATAACTAGTCTAAAGAAAGAGTGAGGATGCAGGTGCCTGCCCTGTGACTAAAGTCATTAAACATGGCCTCCAATGAGGGAGTTCACTAGTAAGGACTTGTGAGGACTAGTAAGCTTCAATTAAAAGTTTAAGCCTTCAAATTAACATGACTTAGCTGAACAGAAAAGTTCATTACAGAGGTCACTTTAGGCATCCGAGTTCTGAACAAAAAAAGTGATGTGAAACTATGCAGTTAAAATCTAGAAGCACACAGACATTTCAAGAATGAGGCAGGCCACCACAGCCTCAAATACCATGTGAGAAACAGGTAAGAAACCAAAGGCTTTCAAATACACACAGAAACTCACCTGGAAGGTGATTATTTGTAAGAAAAGAGTTCACTATTGCCCTACTGCAACTCCAGTAGCATACAGTGCAACTAGGAATCATACAGCGAAACTTTTCAGAGTTTTAAGTAAAAAAGTTAACAGCTGTTTAAGTGTAAAAAAACAAAATCAAAAAAATCAATTCCCTGTTTAAAAGCATAATATATCTGATCTGAAAGCAGTTTATGCTATTTCTGTACAGTAAGAGATTACTCCAAATAGCCTGCAATGATTCTTAAAGTTTAGTGCCTTGGGAGCATTAGACATCTCAGATAACAATGTAAATCATCCAACTGCTCTCAGCTCTTAAGATGGTGTTAAAAAAAAAAAACCAAGAAAAACCCAAACCACCACCAACCCAAGGAAAAAAAAACAACCAAACAAAACCAAATCCCAATTACTCCTATAGATGAAGAAAAAAAAAAAAAAAAATTGCACTCTTACTCCTCCAATTTCAAATGATTGCTTACCTTGGACTTGGCATACTGCCCCCCTTACCTGAACCCCCTGACCCTGCCATAAAATCTCAGCCACTCGGAAAGCAGCTATGGAGCTACACCAAGTCACAGCTGCTCAATCAAAAGACTGAACTATGTGCTAGCCCCAGTGATCAGCCAAATGAACCTCTGGTAATTCTGCTGTCACGCTGTCCACAGCCGAACTGGCCTTTTCACATGACTGGCAATTTCCCATCCACAGCAAGAACTCTTGCTAACATCCCCCATAGCCTCCCCCACTCAGGAAACAGAGCTTTTAACTTAGGCAGATCCCAAGGTTTTCAGTCAGCTTCCTGAATAAGTCAGTAAGAACACACCAGCATGCACAGGATAAATCTCAGCTCTAACGCTAGGAAAAGCTAGGAAGGAAGAAGTTTCATTGTGGAACGAGAAGGAGCTGACAAAGAAAGACAATACAAGAACGCAACAGAAACATGAAGACAAATGACGTACAGGTCAGGTTCCCAGTACTTTTATGTTTCTGATAACTGGGAGGGAGAGAGGAGTAAGAGAAATCACAGTGAATTACTTCATTTAGTTAAAAAAGCATGCAAGAGAATGCACAAATTGTGTAGTACCTAAAACACTAGTCTGGTGTTACCTTTTCCCAAAACATTTGCTCACACGTAAAAATGACTATGCTTGCCTCCAAAATCAGCCTGTAAACAACTGCCACGTAGAGTACACAAAATAAATTGATTTTATGACGTGCTTACAAAAGCAAGCTAGAAAAACTAGCCTATTAATAGAGTGCACATTTACCCAGGACTGATACTACCTACTAAATTAAGAACTTAAGCTCTGTATTATTCAATACTCTTGAAATATGTGGATTCTGTTTGAGAGAAGTCTAATGCGAGTATCCCATTAAATAACTTCCGTGTATTAGGTGCAATTAGTAAGTTTGAGCCAGTTTTGCTTTGACAGAATATCTTAGCTATGCAACACGAAGTAATGACTTCATCTTTTCTGGGGATCATTTATACCAGTCTGTATTTTCTTTCTTACAGATGCTCATTTACAACAAAGAAGCTGGCAACAACAGCCCAATTCAGGTTCTAATCAGTCTTATGCATCCATATCCCAATAAAAGTCAATAAAGGGATTTTAGTTTGAATGGGCTATTTCTTCACAAGCAGGTTATGACCTGCAGTTCTTTTGCTTTCTTTTCTAAAAAGAATTTAAAAAATACCCAGCGAAACAAATAGGAAACTGTTTAGTGTGCAGAAGACATAACAGTTTTTAAACACAAGCACATCAACTATATACACAGCAACGGCATCTATAATAAAATATACTGTAAAGATCAGCCTAAAAACGTAGTGATAACCTTTTTACTTCCCTTCTCACACTGAAATGAAACTAAGTCTGTTACCATTTCAAACAATTTCTGTTATACTATGAAGATGGCCAAACTATAAATGCAACTTTAGTGAAAAATAAAATCAAGTTATCCGTTTAACATCAGTTCAACTTTTTAAAGTATAATCAAGAAGCAACAAAATCCTGAGATTTATGCTTATCAGCAGCTCTATTATCAAAATCCTGCTCAAAGTTTCATTCTTCCATATCAGTTTATGATCTGTACTGTACAGATTACAGTTTGTCAGTACTTTTTCAAACAGTAAGATGTAATGATTCTCAAGATGCTTTTTCAACTAGCTCCTAAACCCAAATAAAGAAAGTTACAAGGTCTGTTGACGGTCACAAGCTACAACTAGATCTACAAGTCACCAGATACAGCCAGCTGTATATCTAATGAAGTAGTAAGTCATACACTGACAGACTTTACTATCAAAATGATACATGCTAGATACTGCAAAGTATGTATTTTACAATCTACTCTGATCATAGCAGTCATGAAGTCACTTAACCAATAATCAAGACTAGCCCAAACATGTAGCTGCAGGAGCAGATGCTACTACTCAACCTACACAACTGTTACATGCTGTTCAGAAAATATGAAGGAATTTAATAATGCATCGTTTTAAATGTATTTACAGGAAGATCTAGAACTATTGAACGACTGAGAAATACCATTCCATAAAAAAAAAAATCTCTGAAAATGCTGTTCTATCCACTGTACTGTCTTTACTACCGTAACAAGTGTCCTCTGAAAACTGTTGATAGCAAGAATTATGCAAGACATTCTAAAAGCTATCAAAGAAAAGGGGGAGGGGGAAGAAGGGGTGGGGGGGAAAACGTGTTAGCCATCCAATCGCCTTTCAAAAATTTATGCTAAAAAACATGATCTAAGTTTTGAACAACTCCATTCACGAGATCATTTCCAGAAACATCTAAGGAAGGATACATCATAGTTATCAGTTTTGAAACTGGAGTACATTCGGCATGTAGTGATAGATCACTAGATGGCCAAACCCATTCCAGCTTTACAACATAAGCTTCAAGTATTTTGTATGCAACACACTATTCACTATGAACCAAGTGTCTACTATGCTTGTACTTCATGGCAATCTTCCATGTCTTTCACTTGGCCTACCACGAATGAACTCTGGTTAGAGCCTACTTGCTTTTAGAAATCACATTAGAATTACGCAGCAAAACCTTAAGGCAACAGACACAAAACTAAGACCAGCTCCTTTTCTGGGTAAGATGAGGAAAGACTGTACCGTCTAACATACACACTTACCATCACTCTCTGCCCTGACTAGCAGGGACATGCCCTTGAGCCTCTCCACGTAGCAAGAGGACACATGCCCTGTGCCTCGATCGTCCCACTGGCGGTCTTCATTTAGCGTGTAAACCTTCACCCTCCGCCGGGTGTCAGTCATCCTGCCGCCTGCCACAACACAGCCACCACTCTTGCTTACAACAGCTGGACAAGCAGGAGGCTACTCGGCGGCTAGGCTCCCCTCAAAGGAGGGGAGCGGGAGATAAGGTAGCAGCCCCACACAGGCACACCAAGCAAGCTTTTCTTACTCCTCTTCAGTGCTCCAAGGGACTCCTCATTGCCGAGGGTAACAGGGTTGGGGGAAGGGGTTCAAGGGAAAAAGGGGAATGAGAAAAGAGGTGGAGATGGAAAAAGGGAGCTGCTCCAGGTACCGTCAGGCGCAGCACAAAAGACGAATAAGCCTGCGCAGAGGAGAGAGGCTCTTTGGAGGGTGAAGGGCAGGCAGGAGAGGCGGTAAAGAAGGGCTCCTGGAGGAGAAGCGGATCCACGGGAGTGGAAGCAGCGGTGGAGAGCAGATGGCACGGGCAGCAAAGGGCAGCCAGCCCGGGGTGACAAGAGCAGGGGACCCGGGCCCTGGCGAAGGAAGCAGGCGGGAAGCTGGCGAGGCTGCGGTGAAGCAGGCGAGGGGAGGCAGGCGGGAGAGGGGCCACTCGCCCGGGCCTGGAGCTTGGCTCTATTGTGCAGCAGCTGCCCAGGCCCGAAGCCCCTCGCTCGCAGTCCGTCAGCGCGGGGCTCCGAGGTGCCGCCCTCCTTCCCGCCGGCGCTGGCCGGGGCCTGTAGGCGCTGCCTGTCCCGGAGCAGGATGAAGCGGGCTGGCAAGCTCAGCACCTCGTCTGCCCCATGAGCTCCCGTCGCAGGCAGCGGCTTCACTCCCACTACGACTCCGCCGCCATGTTCTTCTTCTTCCTCCTCCTCCTCTTCCTCCTCCTCCCGGTCTGCGGTGGCTCAGTCCTGACTCCTTTGTGCACCCTGCGACTGGGCTGCCCTCCAGGCACTCAGCAGCCCGGCCAGCAGAGAGGCGCTCTGTTCTGCGGAAGGGGCGAGGAGGGACGGCGCGGTACGATGCGGCCCATCCAGCCCGGCTCCCTCCGACTCCGCCTCAGTCACTGCGCGGCCGCCATCTTGGTTTCACCTCTCACTGGAAGCGCGGGGTCTCCCAGCCAGCGGCGGAACGGGCCGCCCGCCAGTGCTTAAAGGGACAGCCGCCCCGAGCGGGCACCGGGAAGGGTTCGCGCCGCTGGATACGGCGCTCTACTGGTGACTTCACGGAGCACTGGCAGCCCCGCACCGGCACCACCGCCCCCACGCAGCGTACTGCACTGCACTGCACTGCACTGCCGGAGCTGCGCCAGCGGGACACCCCTGAGACCCGGCACGGGCCGTTACCGCGGGCCTAGGGAGGGGCGGCACGGGGTGACAGCGCCCCCGGCGGCGGCGCCGGCTGTTCCCGCGCTCTGCGCAGCGCGCTGCGGGGCCTGAGGTGACCGCTGTCGCGGCGAGACGGGATGTGTCCCGCGTGTGCGCGGGCCGGGAATGTCAAACGCGCAGCCCCGGGTCCCACCGCGGAGGAGACATCGAGCTGTGTTCAACCAGGTTCGCGTTTGTGTGGCTGCTCTGCGAGCACAACCGGGATGGTTATCTCGCAGAAGGGTTTTTTCCTTCCTTTTTTTTTCCCTGTCACACATTGCTGAGTGAGCCTCAAGTCAAACAGCTTCTGTCTGAACGGCTGTTGGGTCTCCATAGGCAGAAACAGGATCTAACAATCGCAGTAACAAACAGAAGCTTTCGAGTCTCTGCTTTTGCCACTGCTGCCAACATCTGAACATATGTTTGACAGATTTCCCTAAAATATGCAAACACAGTAGTCATTTGGGACCCTGCAGACACACCACTGTGTGAGTCCACCTTATATTCTAGGTACACTACACACATGGGAGCTCACTGTAATTTATGTACTCTATTAGATTATTTTTTATACTTTAAGGCAAGTACTGATACTTGTTTATCAAAGTGAGTTATACCCGTGCTAGTTAGAGCCAAACCCACAGGTGATGAGCTTTCACTCCAGAATTCATTACACTCACGAGGAGGCCTCCAGTCAAGCACTGTTTTCCTTTCTCCACTTTCTAGTTTGCTTGCCATGTGATGAAGTCAGTGCTCAGCTACAGAATTGGTACTTGGCTCCCCAGTGGCTCAGATAAACCACTCGCCCTTTGCTTTAAGGCCTGGCTCTGTTGCCTGAGGACTACTTAAGAACACAGATGCCTTCAGGAGTATTGTTTGGGTGCCCTTAAAGTAGCTGAAGGCATGTTGTGCTGGCTAATGCAATGAAAGCTTTGAAAAAATTTGATTGTCAGAACTGCAGGTTATGGGCCCCAATGAAGGGAAACCTCACGCAGCACATGCACAGAAAGGCACTTTTTACCTTTGTTTAACCACCTGTGCAGCCCTTGTAGGGACTTGCCCTGGGAAGTGCTGTGCCAGAATTTCTTTCAGGCAGTTCTGGAGATGGATTCTTGTGACTTCAAAAAGGAATGAGGACACTTAGAGAAACCTCCGTGGGACCATTACAGTCATTTACAGTTTACAAATTGTACCCTCTTGTGGCCATCAGACTAAGCATAGACCACACTGTTAACTGCAGTTTGGTTCTTTCAGTGTTTCTTGTGAATTGAAAACAAGAAGTTGAATCAGATTTCAGTTTACATATTTTGCTATCTGCAGATTTTGGGTTCAGCTTCTCTTAATTGGCCCTGTATTATTTTGATACCAGTCTGAAAAATGCTCAGCCCAACAACAGTGCCCACTTCTCAGGGTTTTATCCCAATTCTCATTATACTTAGCAAAGTGTTTATTTTTTTTTCAAACATTTCCACCCCAATGCTTCCAAAAGAAAGGGTGGGTGCTGAGGGCAACTACCCATCTTGGAAAGCAGATGTTAAAGAAAAAAATCCCACTCAGTTTATTTTTCTTAGAGTCATGAGTTAGAAGGCAAACGTGTCAGGTCATACCTCAGTACATTCCCCCCACTTCCAGGGGTTCGGTGGACTGTGTCCAGAAAGAAATATCTTCAGGGATTGTGAGAGGCCATTCTTAGCTGACTTAAAAGGTTAAGCTCCTTAGTTCCTGTAAATAATAGAAGACCATGCCCTGGCAGAGGTTTTGGCCCACCAGGAATTGAGTAATAAGTGAGGAAATGGAGTACTGAATACAGTTTTAAGCTTCTCATATTCACAGGAAAGTAACTGCATGTGGATCAGTGTAATAGGAATAAGCCTAAACTGGGTTTACCAACAAGGGCCTCTTGCACAGCAGTCCAAGAACAAGATAACTTCTTTCATTATCTGCTTCTAATCTGGGGAAAGAAAATGACATTGTTATAATGAGATCAGACATGTAACTTGGAACTATGCATTAAAGCACTGTTAAGAGTTCCTAAAACTCCTAGCTAATTACTTTATGACAAAAAAAAAAAACAAAACCACATATTGGGGAAACTAACAATTTCAGACTTTATTATGTAAAACTAACTGCTAAAATATTAGTCAGTGCTTGCCTGAGTATTTTGATATGGTTACATTCAGTATGTGCAAACAAGGTTACAATCCGTATTGTATATACACACATGGATACTGGCTATGTGTTCTTGTTCCCAAGACACATGTTTTGACTTTTTCCAGAAAAAGGCTGTGGAAAATGAACGACTGAGTGAAAAGAAAAATGACACAGAAAAACTATATCAAAGTAGGGGGAGTCTATAAAGACGTCTCTAAAGAAGTCAGGATATTGTGATCAAGAAAGTGGGGAGATTTTGAAACCCATATTGTCATCTTAATTTTCACAGTGCTGAAAAGACCCTAGTCTTGGAAGCAGAGCTTCCTTCGAGAATTCTGTGCAACTGCATAGCTATGCACAGGCTGTGTTTTTTTTGAATTCCTGTATGCCTCTGGAAATGTTACACTTTAAATGTGTAGGCCTCATCATCAAAGACTGAAGAATTTCAAAGCACTGGTGAAGCTATTGGATGCAGAGAACATGTCTGGGTCATTTATTCATCTGATAGTGAAAATTCCTCTATTTCTGAGAAGGGAACTCTAAGACACCTGAATTATGCTAGCTGTCACTATGAAATGTGTGTTTCTATTTTTACATTTATTATTGTGTCTGTTGGCTGTATTTGTAAACCTTTTTAGTAAGATGTTATTGAGGACTATTTTCCTTTTTTCTGTGGCAGAGTTCTATTGCTAACTTTTGTTCCTTGTATGTTTTTTTTGTTTTGTAATTTTTTGCAAGATTTCCAGTACTTTATCTGTGACTCAGACTGCAACAGGCTTCTCCTAAACCCACATGGTTACTGGTCTTCGAGAAAATGATGGATAGAGCGGAAGAAAGTCTGAGATCCATGTCGTAACTTTGTTTCCAAGAAGCTTTGAAAGCCCACTAAAAATCCAGAAGAGTAAAAAAAATAGCCCTTCCTATGATGTTTCTACCTAATCACATAAAAAAAATTATTAAGCAATGCAATATTCTCATTAAAATAAATTCCTCATTACCTTAGTGCATCTTAAGGTGAGTCAGGAAACTGTTAAAGCTGTTTCCATTTGTGTAAATAGGTGGATTTAGAGCGAAAAGGGAGAAAGACCAAAAATGGAGGAGAAGGGACATTGTCAGAGCCAGAGCAAGACACAGAAGCACATGAACACAGACAGAGAGACTCTCATCCCTATACATATACACAGGGCCTCTGTAGGCTGGTACTTTTAGTTAAGGAAGTCATCTGGGATGATTGGGCTCAAGCTGTGTAAGTTTAGTGTCAGGTTCCTGTACAAAGCTGGTGAAACCAACAATATTTTTCTCTATATATATTAAAAAAAAAAAAGTCAGAAACCTGAAAAGACCTTCTGGGAAAAAAAGGAGGAATATGAACTTTTTGAAGGAAGCATTTTAGAATCAGCCATTGTACTGACAACACCTCAAATATAGGCTTTTTCAGTTTTAAAAGTTATGAGTCACTTCAGTGTTTGTGACAATGATGATCTTAAAAATGCAAATAATTCAAGACACACAGAGCAGGAATGATTGTAGTACAAGTTACGACTAGGTAATATGAATAGCACACAGATGGGGAGCACATCTAGCTACTAGAGAGATTACTAATTATCTGTAGGCGCTAGGATCCTCATTTTTGTATATGAAACTAATGAAGTAAAAGTGAGAACTTGGCACCCAGTCTGTGTAGTCTGTGGATGAGCTCTGCAGTGAACAGCGGCAAGGCATTTAGGAAGGGTATGCTCGATGTCATAGAATCATAAAAGAGTTAGGGTTGGAAAGAACATTAAAATCATCTAGTTCCAAACCCCCTGCCATGGGCAGGGACACCTCACACTAAACCATGTCACCCAAGGCTCTGTCCAACCTGGCCTTGAACACTGCCAGGGATGAAGCATTCACAGGTTCCTTGGGCAACCCATTCCGGTGCCTCACCACCCTAACAGGAAAGAACTTCCTTCTTATATCCAATCTAAACTTCCCCTGTTTTTTAACCCATTACCCCTTGTCCTATCACTACAGTCCCTAATGAAGAGTCCATCCACAGCACCCCCATAGGCCCCTTCAGATACTGGAAGGCTGCTATGAGGTCTCCACGCAGCCTTCTCTTCTCCAGGCTGAACAGCCCCAACTTTCTCAGCCTATTTTCACATGGGAGGTGCTCCAGTCCCCTGATCATCCTCGTGGCCCTCCTCTGGACTTGTTCCAACAGTTCCATGTCCTTTTTATGCTGGGGACACCAGAACTGCACACAATACTCCAGATGAGGTCTCACAAGAGCAGAGTAGAGGGGCAGGATCACCTCCTTCGACCTGCTGGTCACGCTCTTTTTGATGCAGCCCAGGATACGATTGGCTTTCTGGGCTGCGAGCGCACACTGACTGCTCATGTTCATCTTCTCATCAACCACAACCCCAAGTCCTTCTCCGCAGGGCTGCTCTGAGTCTCTTCTCTGCCCAACCTGTAGCTGTGCCTGGGATTGCTCCGACCCAGGTGTAAGACCTTGCACTTGCCATGGTTAAACTTCATGATGTTGGCATCAGCCCACCTCACAAGCGTGTCAAGGTCCCTCTGGATGGCATTCCTTCCCTCCAGCGTATCGACCGAACCACACAGCTTGGTGTCATCGGCAAATTTGCTGAGGGCGCGCTCAATCCCACTGTGCATGTCAGCAACAAAGATGTTAAACAAGACCGGTCCCAGAACTGATCCCTGAGGGACATCACTCGTTACTGGTCTCCAGCTGGACATTGAGCCATTGACCACAACTCTTTGCATGCAGCCATCCAGCCAATTCTTTATCCACCGAGTGGTCCATCCATCAAATTGATGTCTCTCCAATTTAGAGACAAGGATGTCATGTGGGACAGTGTTGAACGCTTTACACAAGTCCAGGTAGATGACATCAACTGCTCTACCCCTGTCCATCAGTTCTGTAACCCCATCATAGAAGGCCACCAAATTGGTCAGGCAGGATTTCCCCTTAGTGAAGCCATGCTGGCTGTCACCAAGCACCTTGTTGTTTTTCATGTACCTTAGCATGCCTTCCAGGAGAATCTGCTCCAAGATTTTGCTAGGCACAGAGGTGAAACTGACTGGTCTGTAATTCCCCGGGTCATCCATTTTCCCCTTCTTGAAAATGGGGGTTATATTTCCCTTTTTCCAGTCATCGGGAACTTCACCTGACTGCCATGATTTTTCAAATATGATGGACAGTGGCTTAGCAACTTCATTTGCCAGCTCCTTCAGGACCCGCAGATGGATTTCATCAGGACTGACGTACTTGTGCACGTTCAGGTTTTTAAGATGATCTCAAACCAGATCCTCTCCTACAGTGGGCCCAGTGGGCCTAGGGTCTTCATTCTCACAGTCCCTGTGTCTGCCTTCCAAGACTTGGGTGCTGTGGTCAGAGCCTTTGCCAGCGAAGACCGAGGCAAAAACATCATTCAGAACCTCAGCCTTCTCCAAATCCAGGGTACCCAGTTCTCCCAGTGTAGGGGGCCTATATTGTCCCTAGTCTTCTATTCGCTACGTACCTTTAGAATCCCTTCCTCTTATCATTAACATCCCTAGCCAAGTTTAATTCTAACTGGGCCTTAGCTTTCCTAACCTGGTCCCTAGCTTCCCGGACAACGTCCCTGTACTCTTCCCATGCCACCTGTCCTTGCTTCCACTTATTATAAACCTCTTTTTTCCTTTGAATTTTCCTCAGCAGCTCCTTATCCATCCAAGGAGGTCTCCTGGCCCTCCTGCTGCACTTCCTTCTAATTGGGATGCAACATTCCTGAGCTTGTAGTAGGTGATCCTTGAATATCAACCAACAGTCTGTGGCCCCCCTGCCCTCTAGGGCTATATCCCATGGAACTTTACTAAGCAGGTTCCTGAAGAGGCCAAATTCTGCTCTCTTGAAGTCCAGGGCAGTGAGCTTGCTGCACGCTCTTCTCACTGTCCTGAGGATCTCAAATTCGAGCATCTCATGATTGCTGCATCCAAGGCTGCCCTGGAGCATCACATTTCCAACGAGCCCTTCCCTGTTGGTGAGCACGAGCACCTCTCCTTGCCAGCTCCTCTATTACTTGTAGAAGGAAGTTGTCTTCCACACAATCGAGGAACCTCCTGGATTGCTTGTTCCGGGCCATACCATCCCTCCAACAGATGTCCTTGTATTGTATTTCTTTAGCCAAAAGTGAAGCTAAGTAGACCAAATGCAAAATTGGAGTTTTTGCTCTTATTGTCACCTAGAAAAAACAACCTAAACTATTTTAGAATGGGTGTGCCCGTTCTAAATAATACTCCTGATTCTACATTCCCAGCCTAGTCCCCTGATTTTCCATACATCTTGGCTCCTTTCTGCATCATGCCAGAGACAGAAAGTTGGCAGATGTTTGTAACATCTTGAAAGGCATGAAGAAAGTCAGCAAGGGTCAGTTTAATGTCTTCTCCAATACAAGAACCGAGGAGCAAGAGGTCCAATGAGTGGATGGAATGGTCAAAGGAAGAAAAGAGGTCTTTTTTTGTACCTTATTGAAGAAGGCGATGGAATGCTCTGCTGCAAGGTGTCATGGGTGCTGAACTCCAACATACTAGTCCAATATACTAATCTACTACCAGGCTGTCTCACAGAGAGTATGTGTAGCATGCACAGCCTCAAAGCTGAGCTCTGAAGTCAGAGACTTTCTGTGACTAATGGGCAAAGGCATTAGTGGCATGTGGGGATTATCAGCGGATGTGCAGGAGGAAGAAGGCTCGGAATGGTGTGCATGCTAGTAAGGTCTGTGTCAGTGAGGTGCAAAGGGGGTGTGGCAGCTTTCACGCTCCAGTGCGTTGAAGTGTAGTGTGAATGCAGTTCCACATGCCACAGTGCCCTAAAGCCCCTGCTGTGTGGCTTTACCCATGGAGGTAAATAAACACGGCTAAGAGCACACTTGGACATTGCTACTAAAGGTGTAAGTGTACACCATTTCATAAATAAGTGTACCCTGAACAATTGTCTAAACTAATTAACATTCAGTATTTATTTATGAGGTTTACAGTTCTCCTAGGTGAGAGAAACTAAGAAAATAATTATGAGAGAGTCTTAAATCTCTCAGAATATATCTTGGTTCTACCTGTTTATTTGTGTTTAATACTGACTAAAACAGGATGGTGAGAATTAGTTACCTTCTCTGAAATCAGCGATATAAAATATTTTGTAGTCATGTACTTTTTGGATATTGCAAAACCAATTTGGAAATGATAACTCAAATTTTAATGGAAAATATACATATGTAAAATTTTTTTACATATGTAAAAATTCTCAGAAGATTAGAAATATATTACCAAATCAGGAGCTAATTTTAACATAAAGAATCTGTAAGAGGTTCAAGAAACACAAACAGGAAAAGAAATAACATACTCTTTGGGTATCTTCTTGTATGTAATTTGGAAATACTGCTCCTACATCTAGGCAGAAGTAGCCATAGCTGTATTTGAAGTTTGTAATGGTGAGCCTTTGTTGTTCCCCCTGAACTTATGTTTTTTTGTTCTTTATGATGCCATCATAATTTTGTCTCAGAGATGCTGCAAAGATAATGCCCACTAATAATACAATTTCTAAGATCCAGGTAAGGTTTTTTTTCCAGAAAAGGTCACAGCATCATCAACATAAATCTGAAATAGAAAGCATTTAAAATATGTTATTCAATTATTACTAAAATTCTATATCAGTGTTTTAATGCATTGAATGTATTACTTCAAAACCTAAATTGTTCTCATCACAGAGATAGAAGACTATGGCCTTTTTCTCTCAGATGGGAACAACAGCAAAAGAAATTTTGTTCTGCTTAAAAGATTACATGATGCATAAAATATAACTCCCAATTTATCCTGTTCAGGTATGTGCCCAAAATATAAAATATAAATGTGTTGTTGAAAAGATATTTCAATTTACATTGAAACTGCCTTAAAGGTAAATGGTGTTTAGTTCTGGAACTGTGTTTGGTATCTGTATTTTTGTCATAATAATTATTTTAATTTTAAATTATAAGACTTAGCTATGTTTAAGAACATAGACTCTGGATTATATATGGTAGCCTGGAGTAATTTTTTCCTGAACGGTCTTTTGATTTTTTAATATTCTTGGTACTTCATCTCTATCTGTAAAATTAGAAGGCCCAAAAAAACCCAGTTAAAAAATACTTTCAAATTTTTGTTTTCCCAGATGTATTGGATGCACTGGATGTAGGGTTTGGTTTCACAGACAGATAGGAAAAAAGAGTTGTTTTTTTTTTTTTCTCTGACTTTTCCCCTATCTGATTCTTGTGAGGCACTGAGTGCTGTCTCCCATTAGGTGACAGATTACATTCATCACTGACAGAGGCATTCAGGGTTGTTTAGAATCCTGTCTTTAATACAATGCTCAAGGATCAGGAGCAAGCTGCTGACTGTGAGAGATTGTCCAAATATATAAATTGAAGATTCATAAGAAAGAGAACAAAAATCCAGCATGTCATGCATGGTCCACACTTGAGTCATCATTCATAGACTCCAGCTCAGTCCGATCACGAATCATCAGTGCGGAGCCCAGTACTGGAGGGTAAGCTGGATAAGCAATCTAACCCCCAATAATTTGGCAAACATAGTATATATATATAAAATAGTATATATATCATAGTATAATATAAACAGTATAGTATAATATAAACAGCAGCAGGAGGTGTCACATGCGTTCTTCACATTCTTGCAGCAGTTCATAGAAAAACTCTGGTCTTGATTTTTTACCCACTTCTATTTGTTGCCTATTAGGCTTTTGAGTTTTCCTAGGTGTTTGAGGCTCACTGATTCCAAGACATTCTCTCATATTTCAAATATTTAGTACCATAACCATTCAATTTAATGCATATGTATGGGGACAACAGAATTGCCAGCTGCCAGTAGGCACTTGCTGAGGTCCCCTGAAACTGGAGACAATGCCAGACTAGATCCATGATCACCTAAAGATCTTACAGTGCTTTGCAGGCATGAGAGAATTCTAGGACAACTAGAGATAAAGGAAAACAAGACTAATTTCAGTGAGCAAAGCTGCAGCTCTGATCCCTTCCTGCTTTCTGCTGTGCTTCTCACTTTTCATAATCCCATATTACTGGGATTATGATTTATGCTTTCCTGTTACCTTTTATATATCACATGGAACAGCACTAAATCCCTTCCCTGACCTTCTCACCTAGGTAACCATAGATCCAGTCAAGCTCATCTCCATCCTTTACTCATGCAGTTGCCCTCTTTCTATCTTTCTATCTTTACTGCATTCCTCCTGATTCCTTTCAGCACACCCAAATGATTTGTGCTTAGGTTATGTTCTCACCTGCCATTCTGCTCATACCCAAAACTAGTTTGCTGCTATAGGACTAATCTCTATACTTGCAAGGCCCTATACAACTTCATTCCCTCAACCCAAATACATTCTTAGTGTTTTTACTATCCTCCTTCCTGTCTTACACTGCCTTGAAGGCCTTCTACTATCAATTAGCCTCTGGTTTATTCTATTATAGTACCATTTCTTCTTCATATTGCAAATGCTGTTCTCAGTTTTGCAGGAAGGGACTTTTTCAGAGTGTCTGCACACAGCCTTGTAATTTAGTTCAGTCTAGGTTCTTCTTAGCGGGGTGGCAAGGGGGAAAAGATTCTCAATGTTGCAAAATAACTGTATAGAGAATCCAGTGTAATCATAAACTACAGTGAAAGCACATACATGAGAAGTCATAGTTTGGGGGAAAAGGGATGCTTTTCTTAAAGTAATAGAAGGATTTCTGGCTTCTGTTATTATGCAGTGACCTTTAAAGACTGTGATTCCTGGTTTCTCTGAAATTACTGGGTTTTGCTGTGGACATATTGGGATCAAAAATGTTTTATAATTTCTAATTTCAAATTATCCTCGCATTTGACTTCCCAGCCTGTCTTCTGGTTGACTTCAGTAACCATGACAAAATAAGGGAAGGAAAGATTTCTAATGGACCTGAAATGCTTAAGTTGGAAAGGGATCGGAAGCATTTTAATTGGATACATCATTCTTAGAACCTGAAATTTAAGTTGTATATTGTTATACGTCTACATTTAAGAAAAAAAAAGAAAAAATGCTCTGGTTATTTAAGGCATTCATTAAGCTTTTCAAGCCTTGGTGGTGGTTTGGAATGTCTCCTTTCAATTCAAGCACAATTTTCCTTGTGCAGTTCTTACACTAATACTGGTTGTGTGTCTAGCTAAATACCAGAATTTAGTTTAGAGACAATAATTTTGATAATTCTGCTGCTTTATTTATTACTTTTTCTGTACAATCTGAGAAAGCAAAAGTGAAATGTTCTCAGCCAAGGTACAGTTGCATTCAGCTTGACGCTAATGCAACTGCATTCAACTGTACACCTAGTACAGTACACATCTTATACAATTCAGGAATCTGTGGAAAGAGCATGAAAACTAATTCTACCTCAGTTTCTTGACTAAATCCTGAACACCAGACATTACAGAAGAAGCTATGAGTAAACCAATGCCGATATTGCTATGTGGTGTGGGTGATTTCAAAATGATATTTGCTACAAGTCACATACCAGCAGATATAAGGCCAAACATTTTATTTCACTTCTAATCAGGAAAAATCTTTCATTTTAGGATTTTTCAAAGAATCTGATGCTAAAAAAAAAGAAGTTTTTCCAGACTTACAGAATGTTTTTGTTAATATTTAAAAATTTCATCTGTGCGTTATTTTTTCCACTAATATTACTACATCCAAAAATTCTGATCTTTTTAAAATTTCAGTAATTTTCTGTCGCAGTGTTGACAATATTCTTCCTTTTATTGAGATGGGATTTTCTAGTAGAAGATTGTTCCATTAGGGGAGAAAAAAATGAGCTGTGTTTGAAATTCCTAAAAGACTCTCTGGAAACCGTAAGACCAGCACTGGATGGATCCAACTCCCCCTGCTGAAACCAAGGATGAGAAGGGAATGCAAGGGGAAACACGAGCTTCTATGCCATCTTCCTACTTTTCATTGCTGGAGAAAATACTGCTATTTGTATGAGCCTTTCCCTTCAGTAGCATGGGAGCAGGAATAAAGGCCTACGCATATGGGGGCCAAGGGCATAAGCAGTGAGTCCAGAGCCTACTGGTACTAATGAAGCTCTTCCGGGAGGACAGTCTTGGGGAAGCTCCTCTGCTGCCCCCATGAATGTCTGGGCTAAGCAACGGCTTTCTGTACTCATTCCTTAAGCCAGCCGTGCCTCAATGACCCAGCTGCTCATCTGCGATTGCCTTTAGTCAGCTCCATCTTATTGCCAAAGTTCTGTTTCTTTAGACTGACAATATGGTGACAAACCATATATAGGGCCTTTCCTGGGACAAGCAGAAAGTGAGCCTATGCTGTAGCTGTCAGAAAGTCTATAAAGAAGAGATCTTTACACTTAGAAACCTTTTGTAGTGTAGGCAAAAGCCAAGAACATGGAGAGGCAGGTATGAGTTTAAAAAAATACTTGCGAGCACATTCTTCATGACATTTTCATAGAGGAAAAATTCTGCTTCTTGGTATGGCATCAACTCTGTTAACTTTTGGGGTTTATTAACACACAAAATGCTCCATTCCTGGCAGTGTTCGAGCCCAGTGTTGGGTGACATGGGCTAGTGTGAGGTGCCCATGGCAGGGGGGTTGGAACTAGATAATCTTAAGGTCCTTTCCAGCCCTAAATATTCTATGATTCTATCTGTTTAAAAGTCTCATTCAGAAAACTTTGATGCAAAAGCTGTTTTTTTTTTCCCCCATATGTGTTACAATTTCAGAATTATCAAGACTGACACACTATGCCAGTCGTTTTATAACAGCGTCTTGGCTAGGTTTACAGATATCCTCTCCCATCTTTCTAATTTAACTCACAACATCGTATCAGTACCTCTGCCAGTGGTGATGAGAATAAATCTGGAGTGGAAACTCTGACGCAGGTGCTTTCCTCATTAATGACTATGACTTAAGCATTTAAATTAAAGTTACCTGATTTTATATTTCAGTTCCTGTTTTGCCCCACTGTTTATCCTTTCTGTTAATGTAATATTTATCCTTCAGAGTATGATGTAAAAATATGTATCCTCCAATAGCATGTAATCAAAAGGTTTTAACTTAAAGAAAATAAGCTCCAACAAGCACACCACTGAACTGTCCTATCTGTACAGTCTGCTTTTCAAAATGCTGATTATTAAAGTACATTATGGAAAAACAAATACCACTGTGTATGAAATAAACAAAAGTAAAATAATTAATTTTAAGGTATGTCCAGTAACCATGGAACTATTACAGAAGACTTACTTTTGAATCCTTATGATAATTTGTTGATCTTAGTTTTCTGGGACCTGAATTATAAATGTTTTCATCAAGTGGAATAACAATTCTCTCTTCAAATACACATCTGTAGTTTACCTGCATATAGATGTACCGCAAGACAGATGGACATAGATTAAGTATACATTTGTTGTGCAGAAAGGAAGATAAAAACTTATTCTTAATGTCAGGATAACACAACACAAGTAATGGTATGGTGTTAAGCTCCAAAGCATACAAAACAAAGGAAGCCATTCATCTGTATCAAATAGTTCAGTTCCCAGGAAGCCCTTCAGAGAAAAAGAAATTGTTTGGGTTTTTTCATTCATAGCCATCACCTCAGCAGTGACAACTGAGCCAAAAGGTGTTTGCTACTCGTATGAATTATGTGATTAAATATATGGCCATAATTTCTTGACTGGGTTCTTTTGACTCAGGATTTACAGATGATGTCTCACCTCCACCTGAGACTGCTCAGAAACCATGTTCAAAAGACACCAGATGCTTTCAGTCCACCATGACTGAACCCTAGAGGTCTTCAGCATATATGTTATTTTTACAGGCTTGCCTTAAGTTTAAATCAAAGAGATGAACAAAGTATGTCTTATTTATGGAATAAAATCAGAAATATAAATTTAATATGAGTTACAAGTTCTGTTAATCGGTTGCAATTTAAACACAGGACATATTTTGTAGTTTTATAATAGGTCAAACTCAAGACCATGCATTTCACAAAATGAAACAAGAACTTGATAGCAAAAGAAATCTTCAGCCATTGAAACAGGAGATGTTTATGGAATGACAATCAAATAGTACTTTTCAAATAGTAGCACAGTGAATAGTATCATAATTGGGAACTGTGCTATTTCTTGCCTCCAGCTATCTCAGTTCAGATCTTTCACAGTAGAAGAACTTAAGGATCCTGAGGGAAATTTCTTCTTTTTCCTTTTTCAAAACACTGTACTGAAAATAAAACCGCTGAGAGGTCACAGGGTTACATAGAAAGTACCAGTTTAATTTATTCAACCTAAATAGCAAAAGAAATATTTTAGCATACATTAAAAATAGACTCATTTTATGCACTTGTTAAATCTAGTGTCTGATTTAGTCTGTTGATTTATTTGTACACAATGCATTCTTGCTATAGAAATTGGTAGGCTGCTGTTGACAACTTCTTCAGATAACCATGCCTGTAAGTATACACATGCTCCTGGCTCTTTTGCAAAAATGAGTGCACAAGGTAGGAGGTCCTTCTGTTTCTATACCAATTCCTAGGCACCACCTGATAGCTGCTTAGTTTTCTTATTGAGAGTTCCTTTATGAGAAGAAAACCATTTTTATCTTTTGTATCATTCTGTAGCCGCAGTCCGGCAGCCATTGGAATTAGAGAAATGTAGTGAATTGATTTCTCACATATGCTGCTGCTCTTCACTGCTGTAATATGTGTTATCATAGCACAAATACACAATGCTTCTGGGATTATCACAGCTATTGTATATTTACCTTATAGGTAGTTATGTTGTGCAAATAAATTAGCACTCCCAAAACAAAGATATTAAAACCATTAAAAATGTATGGTAAACACAATGTTTGCACTGATAGATATATCTGTGTTGCAAAGCTTGCTCCTCTTGCCTCACTAACCTAGTGGAAGGGTATAAAGGGACTTGTTTGAATTCACCTTTGAGCCACTCATTTAAAAAGTGGCTTTCTCCATTTGTAATGCTCCCACAGTAATGATCAGAAGACCAATTAGTTAATCCCTCTTTTTGTTAGGAATGGATTCATAGCAGAGTGTGCTTAGTGAGGAGTTTTTGACTAAGAATTTATAGTTCTAGTTTTAAAGTAACAAAGCCTGATTTTACTAGTTTTCAGTGTATGTGGTGATGCCGTACTTCTACCAGAGAACTTGGGAAAAGCAGTTGCCAATTATGAATTGGTAAAACTGATAACAGAAGTGATGTGGACAAGTATGGTACAAGTGGATCACTGCCACACATGATTGGTGTTGATGTTATTTATGGGCTTGTGTATTTTTAGCTACTGGCAATGCCTGCCACGGTAGAGAGGGATGCTAGATACAAACGGAAAGAATACTTTGAAAAGGATGTTATTTTTATACCAAACTTCTCATATTGCTCAACTAATGTTGCCTCAGCAAAACACTGAACACAGTCAAAGAAAGTGTCTATCACAAGACTGTAAGAACTGCCACACTGGTCAGACCAAAGGTCCATCTATTTCATCATTCTGTAGAATGACCAGTTGTGACTCTTCTGAGACAGAGTGTGAGAAACAGGATAATAGAAAGTGGTCCTTATTTCTGACAATCAGTTGTTAAAGCATTTCGAGCCATAGAATTCAAGAGCAATGGACATATCCTCCATATATTTGTCTAGTCCCTTTTTAAACCTAAAAAAGTATGTGTATGTACATGGTTGTGTTAGCGGTGTTCAACTCACTAAGGAAAACAGCATCTAGATAAGAATTTGACATAATCAGGAGGACAAAGACCTTCAAAGACATATTTCCTAAAGATTACAACATTTATAAGTACAGTTGCCTCTGGGAAACTAGACAGATTTATGCTCCTAGACCTCCAAGGCACATTTGAAGATCTCAACTCTTACCTATATAGACAAGACCAAGTCCTGTCCTGTGCAGCTGATATAACATGATCATATACACATATTTTCAACAAGTGGCCAGTTAGGATAAAGTCCCAACTTCAACTAGTCAAGATGAGTTACTGCAAAATCACCCTTCTCAAGTCTGGGTGAGAGATGTTTATCTTAGTGATTATGCTAATCTCCTAAACAACTTTACCATGCAAACTTTTACCAATAACTTGCTTTACAAGAAACTGTATGCATTGTTTTGTTAGACTAAGATTCTGTTTAAGCACCGATCTCTGTACTTACATTCTCTTTGACTTGTTTCTAATTTGACTTATTCAGTGATCTGCTAAGAACCAACTATTTAAGAAACTGTGTATATGAGTCAGAGCAGTAACGATGTCCACATTCAATAGAAAATTAATAAATATTTTAAAAAATAAATTGGCTTTATTTTAAATGTCTTTATGATTATTTATATAGTTTCAATGGAAAATTATCAAAAGCCATTTTTCTTTGATGAAAACTAAGGCATAGCCCAATTAAATCACTGGAATGGTACCCACTTCTCAAATGAATATTAAGACATTAAATCAAAGTTACAGGTGAACATATAGGCTTCACATTTATAGCTATCTTCAGGCTTTAAATTAAGTCAGTGTTAAGGTATTTGAAAAAAGGTAACACATGTATGGATACTGCCAAATTGAAAGAGACTTAGAAGATTTCGTAACAGCCAAAGTGAAGTGCTTTTATTTTTTGGAAGACAAGAGAGACAGAATCTGGTGAAATTCCCTTCTGGCTGAATATAAACACTTAGAACACATTTCCCAGGTGATAATGTTTGAAAATAAGGAGGAAATATTTTCATAGACATACCTAAAGTTTAAATTTGCTGAGATTGAGCTGTGCAAAGTCATACAAATGAGCTAATGGCCATTTAATGTATTGCATTCAAACTATATGCTTAAAAAAATGACTAAATGCTAAGTCTCTGTTGTGGTTTAAGCCCAGCTGGTAACTCAGAACCACGCAGCCACTCGCTCACTCCCCCATGCCCTTCCTCCCCCCACTCCTGGAGGGATGGAGAGGAGAATCAAAAGAATGTAACTCCAATGGGTTGAGATAAGAACAGTCCAGTAACTAACCAAAAATTGAATCTCCTGTGCAGGTCCCTTGACCTTACTCCATTTTATGGCAAAATCAGCTTTCAGCAGGATTTGGATTATTTTCCTCCCTTTCTCAAAAACTTCTTCCACTGTATCACCCCACAAAATAATGTCATCAATGTATTGCAGGTGTTCTGGAGCTTGCCCCTGTTCCAGTGCAGTCTGGATCAGTCCATGGCAGATGGCAGGGCTCTGTTTCCATCCCTGGGGCAGTCAGTTCCAAGTGTGCTGGATGCCCCTCCAAGTAAAAGTGAACTGTGGCCTGCACTCTGCTGCCAAAGGAATTGATAAAAAGCATTGGCAATATCAGTTGTGGCATACCACTTGGCTGCCTTTGACTCCAGTTCATATTGAAGTTCTAGCATGTCTGGTACAGCAGCACTCAATGGTGGTGTGACTTCATTCAGCCTGGAGAAGAGAAGGCTGTGTGGAGACCTCATAGCAGCCTTCCAGGGGGGGCTATAGGGATGCTGTGGATGGACTCTTCATTAGGGACTGTAATGATAGGACAAGGGGTAATGGGTTAAAACTTAAACAGGGGAAGTTTAGATTGGATATAAGGAGGAAGTTCTTTACTGTAAGGGTGGTGAGGCACTGGAATGGGTTGCCCAGGGAAGCTGTGAATGCTCCATCCCTGGCGGTGTTCAGGGCCAGGTTGGACAGAGCCTTGGGTGACATGGTTTAGTGTGAGGTGTCCCTGCCCATGGCAGGGGGGTTGGAACTAGAGGGGTGTTGGTCCTTTCCAACCTTAACTATTCTATGATTCTATGATTCACTCAGGCCACGATAGTCTACTGTTAGTCTCCACTCTCTGTTAGACTTTCACACTGGCCATATGGGGCTATTAAAGGGCGAGCGGGTCCTACTGATCACTCCTTGGCTCTCCAGTCTACGAGCAGCCTATGGATGGGAATCAGGGAGTCTCGGTTGGTGCAATATAGCCACCGGTGCACTGTTGTGGTCGCAATTGGCACTTGTTCTTCAACCTTCAGCAACCCCACAGCAGAAGGATCCTCTGAGAGACCAGGCAAGGTGGACAGCTGCTCAATTTCCTCAGTCTCCAAAGCAGCAATACCAAAAGCCCATCAGTACCGTTTTGGGTCTTTGAAGTACCCTCTCTTGAGGTAGTCTATGCCAAGGATGCATGGAGCCTCTGGACCAGTCACAATGGGGTGCTTTTGCCACTTCCTCCCAGTCAGGCTGATTTCAGCCTTTAGTACAGTTACTTCTTGGGATCCTCCTGTCACTCCAGTAATATAAATGGGATCCACTCCTTGACAGCTTGATGGCATCAGGGTACACTGTGCACCGGTATCTACGAGAGCCTTATACTTCTGTGGGACTGATGTGCCAGGCCATCTGATCCACACAGTCCAGTAAATCTGATTGTCTCCTATCTCCACCTGGCTGGAGGCAGAGCCCCTTTAATAATCATCACAACATCAGTCACTTACATCTTGCACACAGGGATTAGTCTTCTTTATCACGGGAGCTGAAGTAAAATCATCTCTTCCACTCCATCTGGGAACCTGCTCACCAGAGACTGAAGCCGCAGCTTTCATGGGATGATCAGCCTTGACCTTTGTTCTCATCTTCAATTCACACACTCGTTCCTGCATAGCTGAGGTAGGTTCTCCATCCCACTTTCTCATGTCTTCTCCGTGATCCCACAGGTAAAACCATAGGGTGGCCCATGGCGTATACCTTCTGTATCTTCTCTCTCGAACAGTAGGGCGCCTTTTGTTAATAGCTGAGACGTGTGTTGGTACACGTGAGGAGCTGGATAAATCAGGTAGATTGTCCCTCAATTGTTTGAGATCCTGGGACAGTTTTTCCACAGCTGAGATGATGGAGGTGGTGAGTCTCTCAGAGCTGACGAATCATTTCATCCATTGTTGGTGGTACTATGTCATTCCAGGTTATTGCTGTCAGTGAGTGGGCCTATGATGACGGTGCATTCCGTGTAAATTTCTGCCACATGGGTCATGTACATTTGACTTCACCTTGATCTATAGGTGTATTCCCGGCATCTGGCCTGCAATAGATCATCTCTGCAATAGCTGATTCCCTCAGAGACTAGATGCCTTTCTCTAGCATGGTCCAGTTGGCTGAATGACTCAACATTGTCCTTGTACGGAAACCTTTCTTTCACAGCTGCCAAGAGCTGCCTCCAAAGGCTGAGGGACTGTTTCTCTTGCAATTGCTTTGTCAATTCCCCCTTCTGTAGCAAGTGATCCCAGCTGCTCAGCTTCTCTACCTTCTAGTTCATGACCATCAGCCCCATTGTCCCAACATTGGAGCAACCAGGTGAAGATGTGCTCCCCTGGCTGATGGGTAAAATCTTTTCGCATATTGTGTAGCTCGGTTGAGGTCTGGGGTCGAGAAGTTACCTCTTCTTCTTCCTCTTCCTCCAATTCACATTATAATAACTTTTGATTGGATGCTGTTCCATGTAGTAAGTGCATTGGTTCTTCATCTTTCTTCACTGTATGGGTTGCTCTTTGTGCCTCTTGTTTGCTTTTCCCCTGGTGTACCGGGGCAACTAATATTGGCACAAATTGCTCCTCTGATTTAGCTGCAGTGATTATCACTGTGGCTGGAGTGGCTGCAGCATTTGCTGTCAGGGTTGGTGCAGCTGCTGTGCTTTGGGTTTGAGTAGCACCAGCAGTTGCACTGTCTATTGCTGTCGGGGTTTGGGTAGCTGCTGTACTTGTTGCTGGGGTTGGTGTGGTTGCTGTGCTTGGAATTGGATTAGCTGCATTGTCTGTTGTAGTCAGAGTTTGAATAGCTGCTGTATTTGGAGTTGGAGTAGCTGCATTGTCTGTTGCTCTGCCATCAGAACCAGAGAAATTTTTTCCCTTTGAAGGTGCTGGATATTGTTGAACAGGACTCTGTAAGCATAGGCCAAGCCCCAGCATGTTGCCGTGATTTGTCCGTCTCTGGTATGACCAGGATGACAACTGTCGTGGTTTAAACCCAGTCAGGCAACTTGTTCACTCACTCCCAGTGAGTGGTGCCGAGCTGACAACAATTGAGCCCCCCACCCCACCGGGGCCCTCCCCTTCCCCGCTCCCGGAGGAACGGGGAGGAGGATCGAAAGAGTGCAACTCCTGTGGGTTGAGACAAGAACAGTCCAGCAACCAATGTACAACACAAATCACCACCACTACTACCAACTACAACAATGATAAGAGAAAACAACAAGGGAAGAGAATACGATACCACCGGCCAAGAAACGAGTCCCACCCGGAAGCCCGTGTCCTTCCGGGTAACTCCCAGTTACCCCCCCTCCCTGGGCATGACGTGCTGTGGTACAGAATACCTCCTTGGCTAGCCTGGGTCAGGCACCCTGTCTCTGCTTCCTCACGGCTTCCCCTCCTCCCTGGCAGAGCATGAGCCTCACAGAGTCCTTGGTCAGGGTAAACATCACTTAGCAACAACCAAAAACATCGGTTTCACCAACACTGTTCCCAGGCTGGAAGTCAAAACACAGCACTGTACCAGCTACCATGAAGGAGAAACATGACTGCTACTGCTGAACCCAGGACAACAACACACCTCATTTAAGTGTTTTACTAATTTTTCTGGATTTTGCACTTGTTCAGTGGTGAAATTCCAAAGTACTGGAGGGGCCCACTGGCCTAGATACTTGCCCATACTATCCCATGCACCCTGCCACTCATGGCTGTCCAGACTTGGGGAAAATCTCTTGGTCCTCCTATATTGTCGTCTAACCGTAGACAAGACCCAAACCTGACTCTGCTTAATTTTGGAGACAAGATGAAATGGTCATGGCTACAACACACTTTTTATGTGTGCCAACATGATGATGCTCATCACAATCAGCAGGCAGGTCTCAAGGGTATCCAAACACCATTCAAAACCTTCAGAACTCTCAAATGATGCTGTAAATAGTCTGGAGGGGGAGCAGAGGGTGTGAAGGAATGTCTCCTTCATAGGTTGACCACCCGAGAAGGAAAAAAAATACGTGTAATTGCTAAACACTTCCATTATATACCTCTCAAAGTATAGAGGTGGTGACCACACTGGGAACGCAAGCCAGATCAGTTTCATGATTAATGAGTCTATTGTATTACAAGTCATTACCATAAAGTACAGCAAAACAAGAACCTTAGCCCAAGGACCCCCCAGCCGATAAACGCTAACACAGCAAATACCAGCTGTAAGTAAGGTACAACATGCTGAAACTGTGAGATCAAGAGCAACAACTTTGAGAGCCATAAATCAGCATTGTAACGAGTGACTTTTAATCCAAAACAAAAAAATGCTTATCACAAATACGATTAGACACACTCTGGTCAGATCTGTTGCTATCTCAACCCTTGGGTCCCCACGTTGGGCACCACAAAGAACTGCCGTGGTTTAAGCCCAGCTGGTAACTCAGAACCATGCAGCCACTCGCTCACTCCTGCACGCCCTTCCTCCCCCCGCTCCCAGAGGGATGGGGAGGAGAATCGAAAGAATTTAACTCCCACAGGTTGAGATTAGAACAGCCCAGTAACTAAGGTATAACACAAACCACTACTGCTACCACCAATAATAATAATGATAAGGGAAATAACAAGGGAAGAGAATACAACTGCTCACCACCCGCCAACCGGTACCCAGCCCGACCCGAGCAGCAATCTAACCCTTCCAGATAACTGCCCACAGTTTATATACTGGGTATGACGTGCTGTGGTTAACCCCTTTGGTTAGTTTTCTCCTGGCTTCCCCTCCTCCCTGGCAGAGCATGAGACTCACAAAGTCTTTTGTCAGAGTAAACATTACTGAGCAGCAACTGAAAACATCAGTGTTATCAGTGCTGTTCCCAGGCTGAAAGTCAAAAACACAGCACTGCACCAGCTACTAAGAAGGAGAAAAATGACTGCTACTGGTGAACCCAGGACAGTGTCTCTTACCTGTATATTGAAGTAATGATCTGAATCTGAAGGCAGGAGTTGTGCTCAGATCCACGAATTTGATGCTGTTCTTTGCTCTATTATTTTAGTGTTACATCAAATAACTGCACTCCTCTAACTTCAGGTCCCATTTTTTCCACTGATAGTACCAAAGTCATGCAAGAACCATTGCTTGGATGCAAAGCTCCAGTCGAAAGGCACCTTGTCAGGCATGGTGGGGTCTGCAGTTTTACTGTCAAGAACTCTTGTGATTAGGAAGCTCCCTAGAATCACTACTGTCTTTTCCATGTCAGTTTTCTAAATCTAGTTTTACCTAAGGAAAACAAAGAGTTAAAGTTCGCTTGGTAATTTTTAGCATTGTGGTTCTGTGGCCAAATCATGACCTTCATTTTGAATTATTCCTCATCTTTGCTATTTGAAAGACCACAAAGCAACACAATCTGCTCTATAGCTTCAGTTTAAAATGTTCATAAACAAGATTTCTGGGTAAAATTCCTAATTGATTAATAAATTCATATTAGTTATAGAAATCACACCATTAGAAGTAGAATCCATGGCATGATCAGCATTTACGTTTTAACATAATGTCTAAAGTTATACAATTACAGAATATATTCCATAATTCATTAAAAAAAATAAAGTAGGAGAAAACCACCTTACCTGAAAACACCAATCCAATGCCACTACTACAGCTGGAAATGGGATAGCAGAAAAGTCTTCTGGCTGTTTTTATTTTCAATTTTATTTCAATTTGAGCTTGCTTTTCTGACCAACACATGGGCAAGAAATGAAAAAAATAGGCCCTTTTTGGGCCTGTCACGTTCCTTGCAAAGTCACTTCAGTCTCTGCTCTGTGCACTGCAGCAAGAGTCAGGTCTGGCTCTGAATTTTTATATTTAAATAATTTTTGGTGTAGCATAAAACTTGTTAAGCAAGCCATGCCAAATCACCTTACACATTTATGTAACATAAGAATAATAATAGTGGTTTTTGTCTTTAAGAATTAATCTAATTTTAGCTTTTATAATGAACAATTTTTAAATAGGACTGTATAAAATTTAACTAAAGATTATTAGTTTTAATCAGCCAAAGTTTAGGAATCGGAGACATATACTCCATAACAATTCAGGCTTGAATTGTCATAGCCCCATCGTAGAAGGCCACCTAATTTGTTGGGTACAATTTGCCTTTAGTGAATCCATGCTAGCTGTCAACAGTCACCCTGTTATTGTTCATGTGCCTTAGAATAGTTTCCAGAAGGACCTGCTTCATGACGTTGCCGGGCAATGACGCAAAGAATGTTGAAGTGGGAAGTCACTGACTACCAGAGCTGCTCCAACTGGCCTAAAACAAGAAGTATAATTTTCTTAATGTGTGGTATAATTCCCTAAGTAAAAAGCATGTGTCTTTCACACTGTTTTTATAAATTCTAAAGAAAAAGTCTCAGAAGCAAAAGCAAACTGGCAAATACCAGATGTGGATACCAGGTGACTTGCACAGATAAAATGCTATTTGAAAGCAGGTCCTCATAATGCTACGAACTGGTGGGAGACACTTAGATTCTTTACTTGTATGCTCTTTGCCTGCTGAAAAGGACAAATAGCAATTACTTGCCTTCCTTCTAGTGAACAGAGTTGTCTGTAGGCTTGTCCATATATATTCTGCAGCTATTAACATAATTACTGGCAAAAGGTATTGAGTTGTTCAGTGAGTGAAACAGCTAAGAAACACACTAAAATTACTTACAGACTTACTGTCTATATGCATATATATAGATGTGATACATACATGCACATATACACAGAATACGGTTTCCAGAATTTGTCTCTTTTATGGAGTACTCATAAAAAACAGCAGAAGTTGCTATTTCTTTGCTAAAATGCACAGCAATCTGCCTTGTGGCCTCTGAAAGATATGTCTCAGAGCACACATTCATGCAAGGTGGCACATACTTGAGCCGAAATTGCCTGGCCTTTAAACAGGTCAGTAAAGGCAGTGAAGAACGTAAGAAATTTCTATACAGTGACATCTGAAACACAGAAAGCAATTTCTACCATTTCTTCAGAATTGTGGTTTGGGGAAGACAACAGATGTGGGAATTTGTTTCTTTAAAATGACAGAATTTCTAAAAAAAAAAAACCCACCAAAAACCAAACCAATCTTTAGACTATTATAAAGAAGGTTAGTTTGCGGTACATGTGTAAACTTGACAGAACATGGTAGAGACGTAGCGTTGACAGAACACAAAGTTTTTATACTGTTGATTTGCACATGGATCAATGATTACATTTAAAAGCAGCACGGGAATGAATGCCCTGTCTCCCCTCCATGCTTCTTCTTACCTCCACCTATCTATAAAAATTAGGAATACAGTTAACTGATACTGCTAAAGAGAAAGGTAAAATAGATTGGCTTAACAGTGGACACACTTGAAGAATTACTTCACACAGGCCCATGTTTGTGAATCCAGTGAACTCTTGAGGAAGAGAAATACATGTTTAGTAAACAAGGATGTGAAAAGTAGATATACAAGACAGGTGGAAACTGTAGAGTGACCATGTATTGGAAATTGTATTATTATTGTGCAGCTTCTCAGAATCACAGAATCATAGAATCATAGAATCGTTAGGGTTGGAAAGGACCTTAAGATCATCTAGTTCCAACCCCCCTGCTGTGGGCAGGGACACCTTATGCTAAATCTTATCACCCAAGGCTTCGTCCAACCTGGTCTTGAACACTGCCAGGGATGAAGCATTCACAACCTCCCTGGGCAACCTATTCCAGTGCCTCACCACCCTAACAGGAAAGAATTTCCTTCTTATATCCAACCAAAATTTCCCCTGTTTAAGTTTTAACCCGTTACCCCTTGTCCTGTCACTACAGTCTCTAATGAAGAGGCCCTCTCCAGTATCCCTATAGGCCCCCTTCAGACACTGGAAGGCTGCTATGAGGTTTCCCCGCAGCCTTCTCTTCTCCAGGCTGAACAGCCCCAACTTTCTCAGCCTATTTTCATATGGGAGGTGCTCCAGTCCCCTGATCATCCTGGTGGGCCTCCTCTGGACTTGTTCCAATAGTTCCATGTCCTTTTTATGCTGAGGACACCAGAACTGCACACAATACTCCAGGTGAGGTCTCACAAGAGCAGAGTAGAGGGGCAGGATCACCTCCTTTGACCTGCTGGTCACGCTCCTTTTGATGCAGCCCAGGACACAGTTGGCTTTCTGGGCTGGGAGCGCACACTGCCGGCCCATGTTCATTTTCTCATTGACCAACACCCCCAAGTCCTTCTCTGCAGGGCTGCTCTGAATCTCTTCTCTGCCCAACCTGTAGCTGTGCCTGGGATTGCTCCTACCCAGGTGTAGGACCTTGCACTTGTCATGGTTAAACCTCATAAGGTTGGCATCAGCCCACCTCACAAGCAGGTCAAGGTCCCTCTGGATGACATTCCTTCCCTCCAGCGTATCAACCGAACCACACAGCTTGGTGTCATCGGCAAACTTGCTGAGGGCGCACTCAATCCCACTGTCCATGTCAGCGACAAAGATGTTAAACAAGACCGGTCCCAACACCGATCCCTGAGGGACACCACTCATTACTGGTCTCCAGCCGGACATTGAGCCATTGACCACAACTCTTTGTGTGTGGCCATCCAGCCAGTTCTTTATCCACCGAGTGGTCCTTCCATCAAATTGATGTCTCTCCAATTTAGAGACAAGGGTGTCGTGTGGGGCAGTGTCGAACGCTTTACACAAGTCCAGGTAGATGATGTCAACTGCTCTACCCCTGTCCATCAGTTCTGTAACCCCATCATAGAAGGCCACCAAATTGGTCAGGCAGGATTTCCCCTTAGTGAAGCCATGCTGGCTGTCACCAAGCACCTTGTTGTTTTTCATGTGCCTTAGCATGCCTTCCAGGAGAATCTGCTCCAAGATTTTGCCAGGCACAGAGGTGAGACTGACTGGTCTGTAATTCCCCGGGTCATCCATTTTCCCCTTCTTGAAAATGGGGGTTATATTTCCCTTTTTCCAGTCATCGGGAACTTCACCTGACTGCCATGATTTCTCAAATATGATGGCCAGCGGCTTCGCAACTTCATTTGCCAGCTCCTTCAGGACCCGCGGATGGATTTCATCAGGACCCATGGACTTGTGCACATTCAGATTTTTAAGATGGTCTCAAACCAGATCCTCTCCTACAGTGGGCGCAAGGTCTTCATTCTCACAGTCCCTGTGTCTGCCTTCCAAGACTTGGGTGGTTTTGTCAGAGCATTTGCCAGTGACGACCGAGGCAAGGAAGTCATTCTGAACCTCAGCCTTCTCCAAATCCTGTGTAGCCAGTTCTCCTGAGAGCTTCCTGAGGGGGCCTACATTCTCCCTAGTCTGTTTTTTATTTGCTATGTACCTGTAGAATCCCTTCCTGTTATCTTTAATACCTCTAGCTAAGTTCAATTCTTTCATGACTGACTGACTGTGGTGGTTTGTGCCCCTCTCCTCACCAAACCTGACCTTTATTTCCTGCAAATCAGCTCAAGTGATAACCACTAGTGGTGGTGGCAATGGTCTGTGTCCTGAGGGCTGCACCAAACTCCAAGTAGATTGGGAGAGAGAACAGCACAAAAGCCAAGGGCTAATGTGTGCAACATGCTTTCCCCTAGTGATAGTCTTGGTCTGACTTAAGCCAAGCTTGGGAAAAAACTTAACTCCTGTGGTTGGTATGCAAATGTGACAATGAGCAAATTATATTGCTCCATAAATAGTGGGGGGCACAGGGCCTATTGAGCTCTCCTGCCCAGTGGGAGGCAGTGGATCTCCCCTTGAGTAGGGACACCTTTGAAAATTCCTTCTTGAAGTTGAGAGATTGCTTACTGCATCTGATACTCAGTAAGTAATTAATATCATGCCAAACTTAGAAATCTTAGCTAAGTGATATAAAGGACTGATTTCACATACATAATCCTTTAGACATAAGTCATTGACAAAGTTTGGATCCAGCTGCACCTAGACTCCACTCTGAGATGTTTAGAAAGTAAGGGGGTCGTTTCTGAACATTGTGACTCAATGAGAAGGTCTCTCTGACAGTTTTGTCTGACCCCATCCTTTCTGCAGTAAATAATTAAGTGTACCCTGCCATCAAATATTGTTAAATTACTGTCTCATTTACTATCAAACTTTGTTATATTACTGTCAATATATATACTGTTATTTCTCTCTTATGAGTGAAGTGCATCACTCTGTTCATTAGGATGACACTGTGATGTCATCACACTGACATCTCTTACAATAACTGTCAAACTGATTTTGTCAGTGGGTGTCCTAGGTTCATATGATAGATATGACAGAAGTGGTGGCAAAATAAGATCTTTTCTTAGGTACTACTGCTACTAATAATACACCATCCTCAGTGATGCTGTCTAACTTCTCATTGGGTGTTTTTGAAAACACTAAAGATCAATTTCTGCCAGTAGTACTGATGCTGGATAACTATTACTTCAGAAAGTCTCAAAATTTAAATGAGACCATTGAGAGAGATGGTACAAACCCTGCAAAAAGTGAGGCCAGTAACTGAAAAATGCATGAAACTAATAATTTTGAGCTTGAATCCACTGAAATCAGCAAGAACTTTGCCAAAGCAGTTCTAACAACAGATTAGGACCATTTACTTCTAAAAAATAAAAATAAATAAGGTTAAAAAAAAAATAGGAAAAAATTAAGTTACCTCAAATTCAATATCACTACCTTCATATACATACCTCATTTCCATAAACAGAGGAAATGGTTGTATGGATGGAAAAACATTCCATGTGGCAAAAAACTGGCGTGTGGAAATACAATCACTGGAAATTTTGGATTCTGATACAGTTCGTGATCTCTTTGATTGTAAACATCAAGCACTAATTTTTCTGAAGAGAAATAACACATTAAGTATCAATAGCTGAGATACTAGTATAATGACTACACAGATATTATATAAATTACTAAAGAAGTAGGAATAAACAACACACAAGCTGGTAATGAGTTTAAAGTCAGTAGAAAGCAAACAGTGCACATATGTTGGAGAAAGAAAGCAGTAAATATTAAATGTATATGATTTCAAATGTGTATTTCCTTTATCCAGTCAAATACAACTACTCCATGGTCACCTGTAATAGTCAAGAAAGAATATTTTTTCCTGTGTTTGGAAGATGAAAAACTTTAAGAGGAAAAGGTGCTGTAGCTTAATCAAAGGAGGTGTAGCTGAATCTGTGGGAAGCTTGCAGAAGCAGATTGTGTTTCCAGCTGAATCTAAAATTTCATTCAAATCAAAATAATTGTGCTGATGGAAAGATACCATCACTTAAGTTTTTGGGTCCTGTGTATGGAAAGGAGGAAATAGCACAGTAATAAGAGAAAAATACATCATTCCTATAATTTTTAAGGCATCACTTGCAGAGATTCTCAAATTGAAAGATGAAGAAATTCTCTATCAGGCAATAGTACAACATAAACCAGAAAAGCACTAGCACCCTGTAAACCTTTGTCAGTCTTTTCAGACCGAATTTCACAATGTGAACAGATTCTTCTAAGTTCTTGCAAATTGTCCCAACTTAGAAACAGGAAAATTGGTTCACAGAGAAACAGAGCAATTTGTACAATGAAGAAGCTGAGAACACCACCAAGATCTCCTGGATTGAAGTTTCTTGCCTAAACTTCTCACCAACATCATGCAACCTTCTTTGTTCAAATATGTTAGAATGACAAGTAAGAGCTTAACATAATTTATAAACTTAATATAATGGCCCCTGGCTGTATAACATACCCGGACCATAAAAATATCCATTTCTGTATTCTGCTCATATGCAATCAGAAATGGTATTACTCTATTGGAAGATGTCTTTGTTCTTTATTTCCCTCTGCCTTAGCAGAGTCTCCAGGAGAATCTGCTCCATGACCTTAGCATCCATTTAGTGTAGTATTTGGGCACGGTGAAGAAAAGAGAAACTGAGATATGTACTTTGAAAAATTCCCCAGGCCTTTTTCTGAACTGGTCATGATTTGATTTCTTTCCTAGTTATCTCTTCAATGAGACAAGGAATAGTGCTCTATTCACAAACACTAATTTTGGCAGAAAATAAGCACTGGTATATTAATGTCTTACCTTGCTGTGCAAAATACATGTAAATGATGTGTGACACAAATTGGTCCTTTAAAATACTTGGCTATATTTATTGACTTGCATGCAAGATGCAAAATCATTTTTTCATCATGAGCCGAGTAACTTCGTTGCATATTAGCATTACAGGAAATAGCCGAGACAGAATCTTCACGTGAATAATGCCAAACTCTTCCGCTGTACCTTACCGGTGTTGATCGTCACAGTAAGTGCTTTTTGCGTTCTGAGCACGAGGTGGTGCTCTTGGCAACCGGCATGCTAACAGGTACGTGTGCTCTACGGAGCACTCGGAAAGCGCAGGATTCTTGTCGTCCAGCTTTTCCATTGTCTGTACTGGCATGTCAAAATCATGGGTTTCTGCTCCTTTCCCAGATACAAAGAGATGTGGAAGAATATTAGAAGCAGGATAAAAATTAAGATATCAAATAGCTCTAAAATTAAATAGATGCTTGGCAATTAAGACCAGAGATGTTTACATGAACTAGAGAGATTGGTCTCCAAATTCTGTGCAAGTTTAGTGGGATATGAATTCCTTCACAATTTTGAGATTGATAAACTGAAAAACCCCTTCTGAGTGGACTTTATTGTGATTTTTATTATTTTTACTTTCCCTCTTAGATTTAAAATCTGGTATTTTACCTTCACAGATTTCTCTGTTAGGTAAGCACTGGTGGTTATACCATACATTTGCACTGAAATAATCATTCAATGAGAAATAAAGAGAAATAAATCAGTAAAGTGATTGTATCTCCTCTGACATAAGGATAAATCTGTAAATAACACAAGTTTATGTTCAATGATAGGCAGGCAAAATGAATGATTCTTTGTATTTGGATATAACTAGGTCACTTAAACTTGACTGAACTCAAGCCAAGAAAGGTGAAATCTGGTCAGTACTCCCAAAGACCTCCAAGGGGACATGGATTGTTCTCCTAGTTAGGAAAGTGAAATGTTTGAAAATAAACAGCAGCAGCAGCAACACACCTTCTGGAGATCTAATTAGCCTGGTTATAAAAAAAAATCAAAATCAAAATCAAAGTTTTGTTCATTCTGTTTAAAAACATCCCCTTGCATTCTCACAAGAATATCCACTGGTAACATCCCAGCCAAATTCAAGTAGATGCAACTAAATTCCAGAGTAACAATCCAAAGTTGTATATTCCTAATACCTTGGCTTACTGTAAAATGTCTCTGTGTTAAGATGTTAAGCACTTCAAATACTTTCAAAGAAACATTCAGTCATGTAAAGAGATTTGCAAATACAAAGACTGAAATGAAATTATATTTCCAGGTTTCTTACAATTTCAAAGCCACAGAGCCTTGCTTTAGAGACCTGGGGAAAGGAAGGGATTAAGAAGGATAAAAATAGCACACAACAAAGATAGCACAAATTGTAATGCTAAAAGAGATTTGCTGCTGTTTCTACACTTTTTCTTGTTCTTTTTTTCTACCATTTTTGTTGTTGTCGCTCCTTTTCTTATCAGGTAAAAAAGTAATATTGTAATAAGCTACAGTAATGGAATGTTATCCTTTAGTGACATGTTGTCTTGTAGATGTGCAAGCCTTCTATCTCAGGCTGATGTTTCCAGAATTTAGAAAATAACGGCTAAATGTTCACATACCTCTAAGGAAAGGGCCAGTAAAAATTACATTGTTTAGTCCTAGTTCTGTAAAATAAAAATAAATAAAAAAAATTTAGTGACATGGAAAAGCTCTTGTGGCACCATGTTTTCCAGGAAGACTTGACATTTGACAGGAAGACTCTATTTGCATAAAGGATGACCTTTTTGCTGTCCTATGAGGACCTAACAAACTTCAGCCTTTCCTACGTTCAGAAAAGACTTAAATTTCAACAGTTAAAAAGTCACTGAAGAAACTGTAATCCCTGACAATGTTGACTCAGAAAGGTAATGCATTTTGCTGCATGTGTAATGTTTTTCTAGACTGTCGCATGTACTCTGCTGCCTTCACTGGTACAGGCAGCATGGAAGGCAGACCTAGCTTCTTGTGAAAAAGGCACGACAGCACAGTGGAGAGCAGTACCTGTTTAACAGAGAACTCTGTTAATTTTGTTGCTGCAGCTCTGTCACTGTGCTTGTAATAGTTTAGGAGCACAAACAGGCTATTTTTATGGAAAGTGCTATTTTATTAGTCCAAATAATTCAGCTGAAGTAAAAAGGCTTTGGGGAGCAAAAGCCCTACTTGAGGTGACATTATTACCTCTGGTTCCAACTTCTGTCTCAATTAATATCACCAGTACTCATTAATACCCACTATGAGGATTTGCAACATAATATTTCCCAAGTTACAAATGTAACTGTCCTGTACATGGAATTGTCACTTATATATACCTAAAATGTTCTGTCAAGGAAATGACTATGTGAAATGGCTAAGTTGAAAGAAAATGCTGAAAAATTCAAAGGAAACATACCTACAGTTAACAGGAAACAAATGCAAGGAAGAATATTACTTAAAAATCACATTAGATATAGGAATACATTTATAGCAGTGCCCAATACTTTGCGTTGCTTATAATAAATTATATATCCTAAAATTTTGATTAAAGGTCCTGATTATGTACCAAGGAGAAAAAATATATCTTCAAAATGAATAAGAACAAATCAACCTTGCTAACTGGATTTCAGCTCCCTCAGAACAACAAAATCCATTGAAGATTCGGCTGATTTGGCAGCTTAAATTAATAAACAGATACTTAATTTTCTGTGCAAAAATTAATTTTTCCTTCTGAAGAGGTACAAAATAATAAATGAGTACTGGTAATGTCTTACTTCTTTCAAAATATTTCAATGGTATGGTAAATTCATGTATAAAATTTATTCCTTAGACAATATTATGTACTTTTTAAAAAAATGAACATTAGGTTTATTGTTTTTATTCACTGCCTTCTTTTGTCTTTTACTGAGAGACTGAAAAAATAACCTTTCACAAACTGAAAGCAGAAGACTGAAAATGAAAAGCATCATACTTCCAGAATACCTCTCTGAAAATGGTTACACTTGTTTATTTCTTATTTAGCTGAAGCTTTACAAAATTGGGTTAAAAAGCTACTTCCTGATACCTACTTCTAAGATTTTTCCAGCAGCATGGCATAGGTGTTCACTGACAAATAAACTCATTGTTGCGAGGACTGTTAAATAGTGATTTGTTAAGATGATATACATAACTCATTACAGCCTTGGGGAGGGAAAAAATTAACATTCTGTTGTTGCTTTCTTCCCTTCATGCATCACTTGCCATTCTAAAGTCTATCCTAGAGTATTTACATAAACATCCAGGAGTTCCCCTCAAAACTAGAGGGGAACCTCATGCAAAAAGCCAACCTGCAGAGTAACCTATGCTTGAGACTGTACAGCTAAGCATGCTCCTTGGATAGATAATAGAGTATTCAGGTATCATGTGCTGCTGGCATGGAGGGACATCTCCGTGCAGTCAGCTAGGCTAGTTTAAGATCATACTGTCCCTGTAACCAGCTGCTCTAGGGTGCTTTACAAATGACTGACACAAAAATGGTAAGATCCATGTCTAAAAATAGAGCTTACTACAGGTTTTAAACATCCAAACTAAATTGGTTCCCCTATCCAATGTCAGAGAAATTCCTTTTATAGGCACACCAACGCTGTTTTTAAATAACATCCTAGCAGCTGAATCAGAAGCAAATTTCCTTTGAATTGACACTCCCTAATCAGAACAAGACTCTGCTGAGTAACAAATGTAAATTCTCTCCACACCCAAAAATCATCAAAATCTCTGTAATTACAGGTATACATAGAGAGACTACAATATTCATAGAGTAATCCAGATGCCATCATGCAAATAATGTCCATAAAATCAAGCAACCACTGACCAAACAGACTAAGACAATAAAAATATACATTTATTTACATTGGGTACAATCACTTAAGTGCTGATCTCTAGTCCTAATTCTTAAAGGAAACTTACAAAATAATTTCAGAAAAAGCATCTGGGTGTTCGTATTCCTAACTTTATATAGCAAAGTATAGATACTGTTTTGAACAATGCATGATATTTTTTCCTACAACTTCTGCTCTTTTGCTGACCCTTTAGCAGAAGGGTACAAACTGATACCCTTTGACTTAACTGGTACAAACTCCTCCCCTCCACCACCTTTTTTTTTTTTTTTTTAGGTTCTCATAATCTTAAAATTGGAACAGTTCTCAGGTTATACTTTATTTAAAATAGCATTGCTTTTGTTTCATATTGAGAACATCTATGTGTTCTAAAATAAATAAATTTTTATTACCCCCTCCTCCCATCCTGTTAGCTTGGTATAATGTCCCCACCAGATCTGCCTGGCTAAATCATTGTGAAATCAAAATTTACCACCATTCAGTCTGGCACACAGGTTTTTTTTCACATTGAATCATTTGGTTTCCTCATACACAAATCCAGTGTAAGCCAACACCTACACAGACACCTTCAAAAAGTCATGAAAGATTTATTTCAAAAAAAAAACCAAACTGTCCTCTAATATTAGGCACATTTAGGAAATATATTTTCTTTCACAGAACAGATACAGCACTTCCCTATTCATGTAAAAACACCATTAGCATGAAAACAGCAGAATGATATCTAGAAATTCAGATAACTTCTAATGCTAATATTCAGTTTAAGGAGGTGTGACCATCTTGTTCTGGGGCTTGTCTTGAAAGATTTTTACTCAGCACACATACTTTTCAGAAAGGGTGGGAATAGAACTTTAAAGCAAACACTTTAAAAAGAAATATTGGAATGAAAGAAGGAGGGACAAAGAAAACATATGTACACATGCACACACAGATAAAGTTTGAAGGTATATGCAGAAAGACTCTTAGGTAGCTGTTTCTTGAGTTTAATGATCATGTGAGCTTGCCACTCATGGTAATTCTGCCTTTCATCTCTTGGGATGCTATTTTTTTCCCTGTGAATTTTTGGAGATTTATAATGAAAAGCTGAAGTGTTCTCAGGTCTTGTAAAAAAATTCAACAAGAAATTCTAACAACTGCTTTTGCCTCAATTTCTAGCTCAGTGTTTTACAGAGAAATGTTTTGATGCAATTAATAATTAAGCAACTGCAAAACCATTCTGAAAAAATGAGGTAAATTTCAACAGAACGTATGGTAGTTCAGATAAATCACCTGCATCTGTTAAATACACTGTTAAATAGCATGTTAAAAATATTCTTAAATAAATTGGTAATTTACCTACAGATTCTTTTACTCACTACTCTGTTTAGGTCCTTGAAATTTCTGAATCTGGGAAAATATATTTTTACATGTCTACAGTTATTTGTGTACAGTAGAATTACTTCTATTTTTTTGTTGGTTTTACATTTCCCCCATTAGATGGGAGCAGTCACTTTTGCTGACATTGCAGTCTGTATATCAGTAGGTCATAGGAAACCAGTATATAAAACTGCTTGCTAAATATTGAAGTTGTTGATGCTAATAAGACACATAAAAGACAGATATGCCTCTATATAACACACTGTTACAGGACACAGTTTAATGAGATGGCAGAATTATGGTATGGATCTTCTGCATGATGTCTATTAAAGGACAGGTTGTTACTTCCCCCTCATTGGCACGTGAATGGGCCCTCTCTTTTTAACCATTTATTTTCTAAATCTTGTAGGCAAATGATGCCTCTTAGGCTCCCCCAGTCCATAAGGCATGGCTGAACTCACCAATGCCTGGAAAAACTAGTGGGTGAAGAGAGACACGGCCAACATGACTAAAACTTGCATTGTTTTAAACAAAGGAATAACACTCAATAGGAAAAATGGAAATATATAAATGAGCTATAAAACACATAAAAATACAATTATAGTTCTACTTATTTATGTCTGAACTTTAATTAAGGCATTATACCAGACCGTTTCATTGGCTAAACTAATATTGCGATAAGGGCACAGCAGACTGCAGAAGTTAACTCAGAACATCCTAGTTCTTTCACATATTCATTGCTTTTTACTGGTTAGATTCATCGAGCACCCATGAAAATTCAAAGATCTATGCTTACCATGAACTGTAACACTACAGGTGAGATCCATGACTACCACATCATTAGCAAAAGGAGATTTTGACAATGTGATATTACACGTTTTAACAATATGATATTACAGCATCAAGGTCTTCAGGGCATATTTTTTCACAAGTTCCCACCAAAGAACAGGTTTTGTGGGAGAGAAATGTCCAGCTGCTAAACTGCTGGATAAAGCATGAATAAGCTGTATGAATATGAACCAGTCCTGAGATATGGATTTGGGGAATAAGACAACAAATATAATAGATAGGAGGATGTAAGAAAATAAATTAAATAGCTTTATCTCTAGCATGAAAGGGAGAATACACTTATTATCAACACATCAAGAAAAGAAACATCAATGAATTATAAGACCATGCTTTTAACACAGACATGTTTGTGTTGCAGTATTAGCATACATACCATGACAAAACAGATCTGTGTAAAACTTAAGAGCTTTTTTGTTTCTTAAATTATGTTTTACATATATCTGTATTTAAAGAACACTACGAAGATGGCAAAGTTAACCTTAAAGTTAACCTGCCCGATCTGAAACCTTATGCCTGCTGCGGCTGGGATTGGATTTCAATAGGAAGAGGTCTGGGACAGGACACTGTGTTTAGCCTCTGGTTTCAATGTGCCCCCTTGCTCACAAAGCTGGTATTAATGAAATGTTTAAATCTTATAAAATACCATAGAAGAATGATACTCACAGAAGGGACATCCTTCCCTGTGCCATCAGATCACTTTTTTAGTAGCAAGTAATTACTGAGCAAGGACATTAGTATATAGCTAAAAAATAAAATAAAAGTATAGCTAAACAATTCATATGAAAAATTAGCCGAATATGAGGAATATAAGAAGTCAATATACCTGGATATTTCACAAGTGAAAGATATTGTTTTCTTATCCTCAACATGGAAGTGTCTTGGCCACATCAAGTGAAAGCTAGGAAAAGAGTAAAAAAACTAATAAAATTACAAACAACAATGCTTGGAAAGCCTATTATTTTGATACACAAACACTGAGTTTTATCCAGAATTACACCTGTCACAAGCACTACACCAGGGAGAAGACTACTAAGAAGAACTTCAAATCAATTGTACACTTGCACAAGAGCAAAGATTTTAGAAACTCTTCCTAAACCCAATGTCAGCATACCACCATTATCACTGCAATGGAGACACTAAGAAAACCACTTCTCTGGAGTAAGTTGTCAACAGCCTAGACCATGACAGCATCTCATGCAATACCACGGTGATTAGTATCAGGTGGATTTCTTCAAAAATGTGCAATATTGTCAGGAAATGGTAGCATGTAAGTGTGCAGATATTAAATCAAGAGAGTTTTCAGGCATAAACAAACACTGAGAAATCATCCAAAGGTCTTAAAATTTTATTTTAAAAAATATATCAAGGATTCAGTCTAGGAAATTTAAAGCAATCTGCAAGAAAAAATAAAATCTCTGGTTTTCATATTATATGAGACACAAGTATGAGCAGCAGCAATACTGAAAGAAACAGGGTGTTACCAGACAAAACAGGAGTTTGAAACTAAATATGCCAGCATAATTCTGAACATGAACTCTCGAGAAGAGCTGTTATTATAAAATAGTTTATAAAGACTGAACTCCAGTAACTTCTGCTATAGTAAGCAATGAACAAGTTTATTCCTCATTCATTAACTGCACTCCTACCAGCAGTGTCTTTGGAAAAGAAAGAAAATTGAAAGAAAAACACTGAAAAAATTTATTTGTAAGGGAAGTTTAGGAAGACCAACCACCTGCAAAATGGGTGTAAAATACCATTGTAAATGAATTAAAAAAAAAGAAAAATCTGCAAATATTTGAGTCACAACAAAATCAAGAGAATTGAACATAGGTGGCAAAGTTAATTAATTATGGGACAGTGTTATAGCTACAGGAAAAAATAGTCAAATGTATCCAAAGTAAAACATTTACACAAAGTATGATTTTAAAATTCTTACCATCATTATATGCAAACTAACACATATACATAATGTTTACTCTGTGAATAATGATGTCCCAGGTATTTGCATTGTCTCCAATTTGTTTCAGAAATGAAAACAAATTCTTAGAAGAGACTTTAAAACTTTCTTGAACAGGCTATATTTAAAAACTTCCCTTTCCCCAGTTAAATGTATAATTGCCCATGACTCACTGCACCGTTACAGGACTAAGACTGAGGGTAAAAGCTGCTGAGTACAAAATTCTTCAGAGACTATTCCTTGAGTTTATCTCAGCTGAAGTCAGTAGGGAACACCAGGACCCCACTAGCTCACAGACCCCTTGGAGTCATTTATGCTTTTCTATCTGTCCCATTAAGCCCTGACTGCATGTCAAAACTTTCTTCAGCTGATGGTCAACTTCCTTTGGATATGAGCTCTTAAGTACCTGGATTAAATAGTGAACATGCCAAAGTTCAAACTTCAGAACTCAAAAGCTTTTTTTCTTTTTAAAAAAAAAAACACACAAAAAAAAACACCCCACCAAAAAAGAAAACAAAACAAAACAAAAAAGCAACCACCCCCCCTCAAAAAAAAAAAAACACAACACCACAAACAAAAAAACCTCACACAAACAAAACCAGCCAACACACACCAAAAAGGCTCCATCCTCTTTGCACCCTCCTTTCAGGTATTTGTACACATTAATGAGATCCACACAAACATTTTCTTCTGAATGTTCCCAGGTCTCTCCACCTTTCCTCAGCAGAGGGACACTGTAGTCTCTTAATCACTTTATGGCCCACCCTTGAAGGATCTCCAGTATGGCCATATCTCTCATACTTGTGGAGCCTGGATCTGGACAGGCCTCACCAACACTGAACAGTGGGGAAGTATCACCTTCTTCCACCTGCTGAAAATGCTTTGCCTAATGCAGCCCAGGATGGCATTAGCCCTTCTTTTCAGCAAGGGCACACACCTGGCTTCTGCTCAACTTGGTGCCCACCAGAACCCCCCAGCTCCTTTTCTGCAAAGCTGCTTTCCAGCCAGTGAGCACCCAGCATGTACTGAGACTTTTTCTTTCTATCAGCTCTACAGGAAATGAGGATATTCACAACACCATTCTGTTGGAATTGAGGACTTCTGAATTCTGCTTGCCTGTCCTGGGTTCAGCAGTAGCAGTCATGTTTTTTCCTTTGTGTTAACTGGTGCAGTGCTGTGTTTTGACTTCTAGTTTGAGAACAGTGTTGGTGAAGCCGATGTTTTCGGTTGTTGCTAAGTGATGTTTACCCTGACCAAGGACTCTGTGAGGCTCATGCTCTGCCAGGGAGGAGGGGAAGCTGTGAGGAAGCAGAGACGGGGTGCCTGACCCGGGCTAGCCGGGGAGGTATTCCATACCACAGCACGTCATGCCCGGGGTGGGGGGTAACTGGGAGTTACCCGGAAGGACAGGGGCTTCCGGGTGGAACTCGTTTTCTTGGCCGGTGGTATCGTATTCTCTTCCCTTGTTATTTTCCCTTATCATTGTTTTAGCTGATAGTAGCGGTGGTGATTTGTTGCTGGACTGTTCTTGTCTCAACCCGTAGGAGTTGCACTCTCTCGATCCTCCTCCCCGTTCCTCCGGGAGCGGGGAAGGGGAGAGCCCCGGTGCGGGGGGGGGGGGGGGGGGGAGACGGACACGGACCTCGATTGTTGTCAGCTCAGCACCACTCACTGGGAGTGAGTGAACAAGTTACCTGACTGGGTTTAAACCACGACAGTTCTTTTTGGCGCCCAACGTGGGGCACGAGGGGTTGAGATAAGAACAGATCTGACTGGATTGATAGTCACTCGTCACAATGCTGATTTATTGGCTCTCAAGGTTTTTCCTCTTGATCTCACAGTTTCAGTATACCATATCTTACGTCCATCCGGTATTGGCTGTATTAGTGTTTTTCAAGTGTGGGGCTTGGGCTAAGGTTTTTATCCCATTGTACTTTATGGTAATGACTTGTAATACAATAGAATCATTGATCATGAAACTGATCTGGCTTATGTTCCCAGTGTGGTCACCACCTTTATACTTTGGGAGGTATATGATGGAGGTGCTTAGCAATTACACATCTTTTTTCTCCTTCTCAGGTGCTCAACCTGTGAAGGAGACATCCTTTTACCCTCCTAGTCGTCCCCCCAGACCATTTACATTTGAGAGTTTTGAATTTTTTGAATGGCCTTCTAATGCTGTTGAGACTTGTTTGCTGATGGTGATGGGAATCACCATGCTAACACGCATACAGAGTGTGTTTTGCCCACTACTGATTTCAAGAGTTAAGCAGATTCAGGTTTGGGTCTTGTCTGGGGTCAAACGACGATGTAGGAGGACCGAGAGATTTTCCCAGAGGCTGGACAGCCATGAGTGGCAGGGTGTGTGGGATAGTATGGGCAAGTATCTAGGTCAGTGGGCCCCTCCAGTATTTTGGAATTTCACTACCGAACAACTGCAAAATCCAGAAGAATTAGTAAAACACTTAAATGAGGTGTGTGGTCATTCTGGCCATACCAGAGATGGACAAATCACGGCAACGTGCTGGGGCTTGGCCTATGCTTACAGGGCCTTGTTCAACACTATCCAGCACCTTCAAAAGGAAAAGAATGTCGGCGGATTTGAGGGCAAAGTGACAGTTGCTACTCAAACTTTGGCTGCAATGAACTGCGCAGCTACCCCAGTGGCAAGTACAGCAGCTGCTCAAACTTCAACTGCAACAGACAGCGCGGTTACCCCAGCTCCAAGCACGGTAGCTACACCACCCCCAGCAACAAGTACAGTCGCTACTCAAACCACAGTGATAATCACTGCAGCCAAACCAGAGGACCAATTCGTACCAATATCAGTTGCCCCTGTACGCAAGAGAACAAGCAAAAAGGAGGCAAAAAGGGTGAAGCGAGATGAAGAACCAATGAATTCACCACCCGGTCCAGAATCTGATCAGGAGTCATCATCACATGACGAAGAAGAAGAAGAAGAGGTAACTTCTCGACCTCGGACCTCAACCGAGCTGCGGAATATGCGAAAAGATTTTACCCGTCAACCAGGGGAGCACATCATCACCTGGTTACTCCGATGCTGGGACAATGGGGCCGATGGTCACGAACTAGAAGGTACAGAAGCCAAGCAGCTGGGATCACTTGCTAGAGAAGGGGGAATTGACAAAGCAATTGCAAGAGAGAAAAAGTCCCTCAGCCTTTGGAGGAGGCTCTTGGCAGCTGTGAAAGAAAGGTTTCCGTACAAGGACGATGTTACGAGTCGTTCGGCCAAGTGGACTACTATAGACAAAGGCATCCAGTCTCTGAGGGAATCGGCCATCGTAGAGATGATCTATCACATCAAGCCGAATAACGGGGATACACCTATAGATCCAGATGAAGTTGAATGTACACGACCCATGTGGCGAAAACTTACACGGAATGTCACCAGAGGAGGAGGTGGTGCGTGCTGAAGAGGCCCCACCATATAATAAACTGTCAGAAAGTGAAAAGCAGTATGCCTTGTTTACTGATGGCTCTTGCCGTATTGTGGGAAAGCATCGGAGATGGAAGGCAGCTGTATGGAGTCCTGGACGACAAGTTGCAGAAACTGCTGAAGGAGAGGGTGAATCGAGTCAATTTGCCGAGGTGAAAGCCATTCAGCTGGCCCTGGACATTGCTGAACGAGAAAAGTGGCCAGTACTTTATCTCTATACTGACTCATGGATGGTGGCAAATGCCCTGTGGGGGTGGTTGAAGCAATGGAAGCAGAGCAACTGGCAACGCAGAGGTAAACCCATCTGGGCTGCTGCACTGTGGAAAGATATTGCTGCCAGGGTGCAGAACCTGGTGGTGAAGGTACGTCATGTAGATGCCCATGTACCCAAGAGTCAGGCCACTGAGGAACACCAGAACAACCAACAAGTGGATAAAGCAGCTAAGATTGAAGTGGCTCAGATGGACTTAGATTGGCAACATAAAGGTGAATTATTTTTGGCCCGGTGGGCCCATGACACTTCAGGCCATCAGGGCAGAGATGCAACATACAGATGGGCCCGTGACCGAGGGGTGGACTTAACAATGGACACTATTGCCCAGGTTATTCATGAGTGTGAAACATGTGCTGCAATTAAACAAGCCAAGCGGTTAAAGCCTCTTTGGTATGGAGGACGATGGTTGAAGTATAAATATGGGGAGGCCTGGCAGATTGACTATATCACACTGTCACCAACCCACCAAGTCAAGCGCCATGTGCTTACCATGGTGGAAGCAACCACCGGGTGGCTGGAAACATACGCTGTGCCCCATGCCACTGCCCGGAACACCATCCTGGGCCTTGAGAAACAGATTTTGTGGCGACACGGCACCCCAGAGAGAATTGAGTCAGACAATGGGACTCATTTCCGGAATAACCTTATAGATATTTGGGCCAAAGAGCATGGCATTGAGTGGGTATATCACATCCCCTACCATGCACCAGCCTCTGGGAAAATCGAACGGTACAATGGGCTGTTAAAAACTACACTGAGAGCGATGGGTGGGGGAACTTTCAAGCATTGGGATACACATTTACCAAAGGCCACCTGGTTGGTCAACACCAGAGGATCTGCCAACAGGGCCGGCCCAGCCCAGTCAGAACTTTTACATATTGTAGAGGGGGACAAAGTTCCCGTGGTGCATATGAAGAATTTGCTGGGGAAGACAGTCTGGGTTATTCCTGCTTCAGGTAAAGGCAAACCCACTTGTGGGATTGCTTTTGCTCAGGGACCTGGATATACTTGGTGGGTAATGCGGGAAGATGGGGAAGTCCGATGTATACCTCAAGGGGATTTGATTTTAGGGGAAAACAGCCAGTGAACTCAATTGTATGCCGTTGCCTGCTGTGTAATGCTTTTATAGCCCATCAACTAGATGTCTCCAGGTCACCAGCGACTGGCCCTGACTTCCCTCCAGCCATCATCCCAACAGAGAATGAACTTGGAACATCATGGGCCGAATGGACTCGGCAGCATTATAGGGATTGGTCCATGCACTAAGAAAATGATTTTTTCGTCTTGGTCTGTATGTATATGGATGTATATATGTGGGAGAGCGATGGTGTATTGAAAATGTGGGATCTGAGCACGACGTGAATGGTATGGAATAAGGGGTGGATAATGTCCTGGGTTCAGCAGTAGCAGTCATGTTTTTTCCTTTGTGTTAACTGGTGCAGTGCTGTGTTTTGACTTCTAGCTTGAGAACAGTGTTGGTGAAGCCGATGTTTTCGGTTGTTGCTAAGTGATGTTTACCCTGACCAAGGACTCTGTGAGACTCATGCTCTGCCAGGGAGGAGGGGAAGCTGTGAGGAAGCAGAGACGGGGTGCCTGACCCAGGCTAGCCGGGGAGGTATTCCATACCACAGCACGTCATGCCCGGGGTGGGGGGTAACTGGGAGTTACCCGGAAGGACAGGGGCTTCCGGGTGGGATTCATTTCTTGGCCGGTGGTATCGTATTCTCTTCTCTTGTTATTTTCCCTTATCATTGTTTTAGCTGATAGTAGCGGTGGTGATTTGTTGCTGGACTGTTCTTGTCTCAACCCGTAGGAGTTGCACTCTCTCGATCCTCCTCCCCGTTCCTCCGGGAGCGGGGAAGGGGAGAGCCCCGGTGGGGGGGGGGGGGGGGGGAGACGGACACGGACCTCGATTGTTGTCAGCTCGGCACCACTCACTGGGAGTGAGTGAACAAGTTACCTGACTGGGTTTAAACCACGACATTGCCTTAGACTTGTTGACTGTGAGCCAGTCAGTTCTTATGCTACCCATGTTGCCTATCAGACACTGCCTCATGTTGCTACATATGGTGAAACAGGGAGAGATTAGGAAGTGGTAACCATCAGCACATGAAAATGGGGATCCAGTTTGGTTTCTCTGCTTTGTGTGGCTTTGGACAAGTTATTTATTCTCCGTGCATCACATACGTTGCATCCATCTAAGGAAACAACAGGAAGCTTTTGTTTAAAAAGCACTTCGAGATCTAGGTAAGAAGACATAGTACAAATGTAAAGTCTGAGATACTCTGTCTCTTTTAGCCAGTCCACCTTGACACATCTGTACTTCCTCTCTGTTACATTTCTCATTCCTCACTTCAGTTTTATTCCTGTTATTCCCTGCATTTAAGGTACTACCCGTCTTTCCAGTACAGCTGCAACCCCAGCAGCAGGAAAAAAAGTGTTTCTTTCTCCCCACCACACCAGATCAGACCTCTCTGCCACCTCCTCCACGCTCTACTGGGCTGGCAATGATCCTCTACAGCTCCTTGGCAATGGCACAGCAGCCTATCTGAGGTGACTCTTGTGGGTTCCAACCATCCCCTGCAGCCAGCCCTGCCCCTTCAGGGAAAGAGAGCCATAGACCCTGCCCAGGAGTGAACCCGAGGGCTGTCAGTTCTGTCACCTTTTATCCCTTGGACAGCAGTCTTGCCTCAATGGCTTCAATAGCTATGGAGCTGAGATTCATGCATTTCACTTTTGACCCTGTGAAGACCAGCAGCAGCAATTTGCATTTTCCCTTTAGCAGTTTAAAAAGGCTGACAACCAGGGCTGCCAGACATCTATCTCTCCTCGAAGGGCATTAACACATCTCACCTCACCCTGCAAACACTTAAGAGTGCTTGCAACCAGCTGAATGAAGGGGTTAGCAGCATCTGAAGCAGTCCTCACACATCTGCTTGCAATCATCTCATCATACTGTTAATTGGCATGAGCTACATTATTTCCTCTGACAGGCTTATGACAGATTTCTTATACTTCAGACCAGATGTGGCAATGAACAAAGTCTAAGTTTGTGATAGTATGCATATGATAGTATAGTATCACATACTATATATAGTATATAGTATGTATATAGTATACTATATACATTATATAGTATGTGACTATATACTGCAGAAGTGACTGTAGGCAGTACTACTGGCTAGCCAAATACATAACAGTAGTAAAGCCTTATTCATGGGTGATGGTATCAACATGTCTAAATTTCTCCCCTGCCCTCCCAAGCTGCACAGGAGAGAGCTTCAAATATGGGGTAATAAACCCAAGAAATTATTTGTCATCGATGGCAAACATCTACTGTGGCAAACTGCAAAGTGAAGAAGTTCAACAGGTGGAAGCAGAAACTGACTGAAGAAATAAAATCAGTAGCAACACTACTGCCCTACAAAGCCTATACATGCCCTGTACATATTAATGTATACATGTACATACATACATACAAATATGGATATTTATAAAACATTAGAACAGCCCCTTAAATCAATAGCTATGAAAGTGACAGCAACAGTAAGTATTTTACAATCTAACTTGTCACAATATACAGATTAGAACAACTTAATGTCTATATATTACACTGCTAGGCTTATAGAAGTAGTTGCAAGAAACACTTGCAAAGATGCTAAAGTGTTTTACATATGCCAGCGAGCTGAGTTCCAATGTAACTGAGATGCAGACAAGCACAGTCGCACAGGAGAGGGTGAAAATATGATATAGTGGTGAAAACTGTCGTCCCTAACTCACTTAGGAACATCTCTGACATAGCCAGGAAAAGACTTTTGAACTCAGAATTTCAATTTCTGATACCCAACACTGTTCCAAAGGACACTGTAATCTGTACAAAGATCTTCATGTTTTACAGAAGCTGTTGGGTCAGCCTCTTAAAAATAAAACCATGTGGTCATTATAATACCAGTATATTATGACTGCAGGAGAGCAATGGCTGACAAACATTGTGTTGCAAAAGCAATGATAAGCCAGTGAAACACGACAATTGAAATAAGCAGTGGAAAGTTAAACTTGGTAAGGAAAACTACCACTGAAACAACAGAAAATAGTATTTGAAGATAAAATATATTTTAAAAGAAAAAAAAAAACACGAAAAAAACAAACCAACCAGAAATAATAGAAGCTTTTATATTAAAGAGAAATTTAATTCCAAGGAAAGAAATCACTAGATGTAATAATATTCTGCTAAATTCAGTTCCCACTAGAAAGTCAATCATGAATATACTTATTGTGAATAGCACAATCCCTTTCCATCACAGAATATCTAAAGGTCAGTGCTGGCCCCAAGTTTAATTTCTATAAACTTCCATAAATTAGTTTTGGCTGACTTTTTATTTTTAAATTTCTTGCTACTACTGGTACTGGGTGCTGTCTACATTCACAAGGCCTGAACTCTTCAGCAGTAGAAGAGGTGCAGCCTAAGAACAATATATGCTTCTCCCCGATTTTAATCTGAAGGATCTGCCACTGAAGGAAAAAAGGCTTTATATTAGTCAGCATCTGTGATAAGGCAATGAGTTCTTATGTTGCTGTAGGTATTTAAGTGCAGATTTGCTCACTGTGAAATCAATAATGGCCAGCAAGTATGTTTCATATAATCAGATAAAAACACATAATTGGTAATTCTCATCCTTCTGTGCTTGTTTAGGACTGACGGTCTAACAGTGAAAGGTTGATCATTCATCATCAATCTCATCAGCTATCCAATCTCCCACTCTATTTGCTAAACATGGAGGACATCTGTAGTATTTAAGACATCTGTGTTTTAAGAAGGCTTTGGCTTTCTCTCAAAATACTTTTTCTATCATACTTGACCCTGCAGTAAATCTATAGCAGCAAATCCCATTTTGCAAACATAGAACACAGGATCACTGTAGACTCAGCCAAATGAGAAAACAAAGGTTAAGGAGATACATTTCTATTCAAAAACATTTAGCTCCAGAATGAGCAGAGGCAACACAGAAAGCGCTTGGCTGAATGTATCCATTTAAAATTATTTTTTTTCCAAAGTTCATTCTAGTGCTAATATGTGTCTTTCAAGTAACACTGGGATGTCAATTGTTAGATGGGGAGAGAAAACTTTCAGAGTGCCCCAGAGAACTACATTGGCACAGTTATGTTAAAACTTGATGTGTTATTTTTTTGCACTGAAGTGCTTGAAATTTATGAACCCTCAAATTGTTCACTATGAAGAGCAGGAAATGGCAGACTACTATTATCTTTTATCTTAGATTTCAAGTTCTCTGGAGAGGTGTTGCGTTTTTGTGTGTGTCTGGCTGAAACTTTGCAGAAGAGAGGACTACCCCCTGCCCCACTGTCATCTGTGAACTCTGGGTAAGTCAAAGGAAAACTTGTCATTGGTTTCAATGGACAACGAATCAGACTCTTCAGTAATATAATACTGCTCAGGGAGTAATACCTGAAGAAAAGGTTTTGTAGGTTCTACTTGTTTATTGCAAGGACAAAAATGATTGAAAGTCTCTCTCTTGTCAACCTGAATCTTGGAAAGATGGAGCCAACTCAGAAACCAGCTCTTTTGCATGCATGTAAATTGTTCAAAGTGCTAAGCCATCATTTTCCTTTTTCAAGTAACACGGAAATTCATTTTCTTCAGCAAATGAAATGGCATAATCAAGCCACATTTTTAAACTGAACTTTTCTTAACAGTATAAGTTAAAAGTATCCTGACTGTATATTTTTTAATCTGAAATGGAAGGAGTTCCTATTCAAGGAAGATTGTGAATTTATTTTGCCAAGTAGTTTCCGCAGTGGGGCAGAAAGTAAGACTCTAGTTACACTACCTTCTTGGGCAATGGAGTAAAACTGACTTAGCTTAACGGAGTCTCCCTTGTGTATCTCTTTCACAAAGGTAAACTGGGATGGTAAAGGGAAACATTTCCCAAACTCTGTTCATTCCGAGGTGTGTCCAAACTGTGGTTAAACTTGTGTTTCCAGCTTATCAGACAAACGCAACAGATGGCTCCTTGTTCCAGTATACTCCTTACCAAAGTCTCTGTGAACACCACCATAAATCCAGTTTTATGAGCCATGAATCAAAAGAGGCTTCCTGCCAGCAGCCTATTCCTACCCTCCGCAATAAAGAAAGCAGCAGGTTCCTTCACGTGACTGAAGGTAGCAACATGTGCTGAAAGTGCCAAATCAATGCGAGAAGACCTATTTTACTTCAAAACAACTATAAGAGGATATAGGGTTTCTTCCTTAACTACTGAAATTGCTTTCTGTTATTTTCATTGTTTGCCACTCCCTAGTAGTGGCTGTGTCTGGTTTTCAACTTTTGCAGCACCTAAAGCAGTGCCTGTACAATCATAGAATAGTTAGGGTTGGAAAGGACCTTAAGATCATCTAGTTCCAACCCCCCTGCCATGGGCAGGGACACATCACACTAAACCATCTCGCCCAAGGCTCTTGGTGGCCTTGAACACCGCCAGGAATGGAGCATTCACAACTTCACTGGGCAACCCATTCCAGTGCCTCACCACCCTTGTTTAAGTTTTAACCCATTACCCCTTGTCCTATCACTATACTCCCTAATGAAGAGTCCCTCCCCAGCATCCCTATAGGCCCCCTTCAGATACTGGAAGGCTGCTATGAGGTCTCCATGCAGCCTTCTCTTCTCCAGGCTGAACAGCCCCAACTTTCTCAGCCTATTTTCATGCAGGAGGTGCTCCAGTCCCCTGATCATCCTTGTGGCCCTTCTCTGGACTGCTTCCAACAGTTCCATGTCCTTTTTATGTTGAGGACACCAGAACTGCACACAATACTCCAGGTGAGGTCTCACAAGAGCAGAGTAGAGGGGCAGGATCACCTTCTTTGACCTGCTGGTCACACTCCTTTTGACGCAGCCCAGGATACGGTTGGCTTTCTGGGCTGTAAACACACACTGAAACTGGCTCATGTTCATTTTCTCATCGACCAACACCCCCAAGTCCTTCTCTGCAGGGCTGCTCTGAATCTCTTCTCTGCCCAACCTGTAGCTGTGCCTGGGATTGCTCCTACCCAGGTGTAGAACCTTGCACTTGACGTGGTTAAACTTCATAAGGTTGGCATCAGCCCACCCCACAAGCAGGTCAAGGTCCCTCTGGATGGCATTCCCTCCCTCCAGCGTATCAATCAAACCACACAGCTTGGTGTCATCAGCAAACTTGCTGAAGGCGCACTCAATCCCACTGCCCATGTCAGTGACAAAGATGTTGAACAAGACCAGTCCCAACACCAATCCCTGAAGGACACCACTCATCACTGGTCTCCAGCCGGACACTGAGCCATTGACCACAACTCTGCGTGCGACCATCCAGCCAGTTCTTTATCCACCGAGTGGTCCATCCATCAAATCGATGTCGCTCCAATTTAGAGACAAGGATGTCGTGTGGGACAGTGTCGAACGCTTTGCACAAGTCCAGGTAGATGACATCAACTGCTCTACCCCTGTCCATCAGTTCTGTAACCCCATCATAGAAGGCCACCAAATTGGTCAGGCAGGATTTCTCCTCAGTGAAGCCATGCTGGCTGTCACCAAGCACCTTGTTGTTTTTCATGTGCCTTAGCATGCCTTTCAGGAGAATCTGCTCCAAGATTTTGCCAGGCACAGAGGTGAGACTGACTGGTCTGTAATTCCCTGGGTCATCCATTTTCCCCTTCTTGAAAATGGGGGTTATATTTCCCTTTTTCCAGTCATCGGGAACTTCACCCAATGCCATGATTTTTCAAATATGATGGACAGTGGTTTAGCAACTTCATTTGCCAGCTCCTTCAGGACCTGCGGATGGATTTCATCAGGTCCCATGGACTTGCGTACGTTCAGGTTCTTAAGATGATCTCGAACCAGATCCTCTCCTACAGTGGGCCTAGGGTCTTCATTCTCACAGTCCCTGCATCTGCCTTCCAAGACTTGTGTTTTGTGATCAGAGCATTTGTCAGTGAAGACCGAGGCAAAGAAGTCAGTAAGAACCTCAGCCTAGTTCGGAACAATTCAGCATAGTTCCCCATTTAAAGAGGCTGGAGCTAACAAGCAACTTGGCATGCCCACAGAGCCCAGCACTGCTCAGCACCAGTGCAAGATATCAGGTCAGATCCCAGGGAACTCCTGTGAGCGTGGAGGTGGGCTCAACAGTCCTGATGCACTGCATGTTTTGGTGTCAATATCCAGCCCTGCCACCTCAGAACAGCATCAGCACCAGGACATCTGCCTAGCCATACCTTTTATTACAGTGTAATAATGGTAATAAAGGTGTTTATTACTCATTACTGTATATTTCCACTCCGCCTCCCCCCCCAAAAAACAAACAACAAAACAAACCCAACAACAACCAAAAAATACACACACACCCCCCGAAAAAAAAATCCCCAAACCAAACCAAAAAGCAAACCAAACAAAAACAGACACAAGGAAGCAACAGCTGAGCAGCTTATAAATTGTAGCCTGGTTTGGCTTGTAAGGGACTTTAAAGCCCATCTAGTTCCAACCTGCTGCCATGGGCAGGGACACCACACTAAACCATGTCACCCAAGGCAACCTGGTCTTGAACATTCACAGCTCCCTTGGGCAGCCTATTCCAGTGCCTCACCACCCTCACAGTAAAAAAGAGCTTCGGAGAAGTCTGGGTCGCGTTCATGTGGGAGCTCGGATGTGCGAGCACACGGAGCAGCAGCTGAGAAAGGGGGCAGTTAGCTGCGCTTCCAACTCATCAAAACGCGTGTGCGCTAACTCTCCTCAGATCTCCCAATTCAGCAGAGCTTTGCTGTATGGTTTTCGAGTAGTTCTCCGCGGTAGCCACTGTGTGGCACAAGAGATCAAGACTATGATTTTCTGAGGCGAGTAGCGACGAGAAGAGGAAAGAGCGCAGCCCGCTGCCGCCGGTGTGGGAGAGACGCCATCTTGCCTAGGGGCTGTGGGCGGACGGTCTATAGGGACCCGGGGAGCGGGGCCGAAATAACGGCCGGTAGCGGAACAAGGGTCGTTAATTACTGACGGCAGTTAATTACTTCTAAAGGCTCAAAAGTGTGCAGGTGAGGGCAGTCCGTTTAGTTAACGGGCAGAGCCAGCAGTTGGTACGAGTTTTCATGCGTAGCGTGGCCCCACCTGCTCGGCCTGTGCCCGAGAGGCCACCGCGGCCGAGGGTGTGGAAGGCGACGGTAGGCGCTAGCGGAGCCGTCCCGGAAAGGAGGCCTGCCTGGGCTAGGGTGTGCAGCGCAGCCGGCAAAAGAACCAGAACTGAATTTAAAAGTAGAAGACAATAAATAGAGCTGCAGGGAGTTCCTGTTGGCACAAGGCGAAAAATCAGATGGCTTTTCCTCTCTTAGAATCCAGCATTCCTTAAACACAGAACTTACTGACCCATATTGACAGCAGAGTAGGAAACTGTACTTGTAGCAAACAGATTTTTGAAAAAACATTTTTTTCAGAACATCACAATTGTTAAAGTCAGATGCCACTTAATTCGAAGTTTTCTGAAAACCTGAAAAGATTAATGTGTGTCGTTGCTGAAAACTCAGGACGAAACGGTTTTAAAATCACATTTTTGTTTGAAATTTGATTTTCCAGGTAATGCATAACAAGAAATCAAAAGAAACCCTTTTGGGGTGACTAAAATGTTTTCAGTACTACCCAAACCAAAATGATTTTCCACTTGTTTAATTTGGCCACTGAATTGAAAAGCTGGTACGTCATTATCCACTCTTAACAACAGAAAAAAAAGATGTCTTAAGGATAGGAAGAGTTTTAATTCGTTCCACTTGAGTATTTAAAATGGATGCTGAATGGAATTACAGGCAGAATGTATATGTCCTGATTGGGAGTTTCAATAAAAAACTGCCTTTTTTTTTTTCCCCCGTGTTAATTTTGAATAGCTTCAGAATTGAATCAAGGCCTCTGTGGAGTGATCATCGCAAACACAGAAGAGATGGTGACAACTCAGTGTGCTTGTAGACAACAGAAATAAACAGAGTTGGGTAATAGAAAATAAAAGGCAAATATGATTGTTGGTGATGTAGTGTGCATAATAAGCTACAGTCTCAGCACATTTGCTGAAGTATTCACAGAGGACAAAACCAAACCAAAACAATCCAAACCTACATCTGTTAACTAAAGTCATTTTGTCAAAGCACACTTGAAACAAGTTCTCTAAACCAGACTTGTTTAGAGAACGGTGTTGTACATAACCATGGGAACAAATGATGTTGAAATCCAAGCCTACAAAAAAAAAAACAAAACCACAAAACCACCCATATGGATTAGCAAAAGTTTCAGGAAATGTGATATAATTTTTTAGTTTTTGATAGAAACTCTTGAAAACTGAAAATTCAAGGAATGCAAATATGACTTCACTTTCTATTTGCCCATTGTGGGAATGTTTAGGAATTCTGTAATGGCTCTGTGCCTTATACCTTGGTTGGAGACAACTTCTGCCTTAATTAGAACCGTCTGCTGCAGTTCACTGACCAAAACGTTTGTCTTCCATTTCTCATGGTACAGTCTTACATGACTATGATTTTAGTGCTGAAAGGCAACATGCATATAGCCTGGCATTTATAAGATGTGTAGAATGTATTTCCAGGATATAAATGCGGGCATTAGTCTCACTGGGGCTACTTTACTTGCTCAGATTTTTTATTAAGCTGTCCTGATAGGATGACTGCGTAAAACTGGAAGTCCCTGACTTCTACAATCGAGCTTTGCACGGGTTACAGGTTAAAGAGGTTTGCAACTAAACAGGAAAGAAGAACTGTGAGAAAGCTTAAGTATTGGTCAACGGAAGACACTATTGCTGCAAGAAATTCTATTACAAGACTGATCCTCTGGCTAAACTTCAAGAGAGAATTTTGGGTGTATATGGAATGAGGAACCAGAATCCATCTGTCAGTGGCCAAAGGAGTCATAAAAGGCCAAATCAAACAGAAGATCGTAGAGTAAGAAAAAACGCCAGAGTTACTCGAATTTACTGAGATCACAGAAACCTGTTCATTCATATGATCTTTATACATGGTCCCATAAAATTCCCAGTCCTTTGAGACTGGTTTTTCATTGTGCACTGCAAAGTGGAAAACAGAGAAGCACTTTTTTTTTTAAACAGTCATCAGTCTGTACCAAACTTCTGCTTAATTATTCAGCTGTCTCCAAATTTTTATTCTGTAGAATTTGGCACATAATCTGTGAACTACTATAAAATATACTGGAAGGAAGGAGTAAAAAGAAATGCTATTCTTACGATTGCAAAAACCTCAAGGATTTCTGTCATTTCTGCACCTCAGCTCATCTCCAAGCAAAATGTTTCATACAGGCAGAACCAAGGCTTCATCTGGGCCAGCAGGCTTTCAGAAATCTTCTAACACACAGTGTGGGACCTCGTGATCCCACCATACTTGCTCTGTGAAATGTAAATTACGCTACTGAGAGCTTCTAACATAAAAGAGAGAGGCAAACCCAGGGACATTGAGTAGAATTAAGATCCCGTTTGCCTCAGAAGTACAAAGGATCTTGAAGTTAGCATCTTTGTTAGCTACCTAAACACCACCATGTATGTGTAAAATAAAAGCTAAAATTCTTGGGGAGATGGGCAAGAACCATAATTTCTTTTCCTATATACATTACTCGGTATCAAAGTATATAAAGAAAATATTTTAGAAAGCCATTAAGCATTCACTAGGCATGGGAAATCTTCCTCAAACAGACGTATTATTATGAATTACAGTATTAATCAGCCTACTGATGATACAGTTTACTGTAAGTCTGCTCTTTCAAAGTGAAACCATATGTTGAGTGGGAAAGAGTAGAAGTCTAATGTAAGATAAGACTGTTTATTAAGCTATGGTGATGGATATTTTGTGGGTGAACTTTCTTTTACAATATTATTAAGAGTTATATAAATTCTAATTGGTATATGCAAACAAATATACAGACAGTGGGTATAACATGAGTTAACTGTCAGATGACAGTCCTGGAAGATAGTGGGACCAGTACTACCAGGTACCAACCACCTGCAGCAGCAAACCTTGTATAGTTCACATGTTCAGATGCGTGAATGCTAGCTTCTAAGGAGCAAGGAGGAAGACAAGCTGATAGTAACTTTTTTTCACTGCTCTTGGAAATTTTATGTTGCAGAAAAGCTATTGGATCTTGGAACACAAGAGGAAGTCATATTTCCAGTTATTCCTCAAGAGTTCCAAAAGCTTGAGTTTAGAATATGTCATCCTGCTGGGTCCTTGAAGCTCTAACTGAGGGTGCATGTTTGGCTTCTGACGGTGTCTTGTCAGTTTCCTGTCATGTCAGCTGCCTGCAGTGCTTCCTTGGAGTTGCAGTCTCCTTAGAGAGAGCAACTCCTAATAAAGTACATCAAGGCATTTGAGCTACAACTCCCATGGGAAGAGATGAGAGCATTTCCAAAGTGAAGCTTTTCAGCTTTTGGCTAAAAGACCAGTTCTGAATATTTAATTAGTTAATTTAAAAGAAAACAAGGTTTTCCCAAGAAAGCAAGCTCTTTGTTTCAAAATGTGCATTTAATAAAGATCTAATTTTCCGCCAAAACTGTTTCAGCCAATGCTGGGAATTATATTCCCTGACAAAACTACTTGAAAATGGATTTCATAATGTAAAGCAAAATGCAGACAGTTTTTTCCAGATGACTTCAGAGTGATGTTGTTACTACTCCTAAACTAAATATGATAAACCTAGGAAACCAGCAATTAAGGTTAATGAAAATCTAGCACATTAAAGACACAAAAATATATCATTTGAGTATGAAAAATGCTTTGGTCTCTGCCATCTCATGCTTTAACTTGATAGTTATGAAAAAAAAGTTGTATTTGGTTTGATTTACTCCAGAGCGTCTCAAAGCAGCCAGAGCATATTGAATAATTAAATACTTGGTATTGCCAGAGAAGCATAAGCGTCTAGCCAAGCTCAGCTGTACTGCTCATGTGTCAGCTGCCTGCTACCTTTTGGGCTTCTCTGTTCTTCCCTGGGCCTTGCTCTGGACACAACTGTCTTGTGGTCCTTCTACCACTTTCTTCTACAGTTCCTTCTATGGGTACCTCTGTGTAAATACAGATATACATAAACCAAACGTGTAAACTCACAGGAAGAGAATCGCACATGAGCTTTCTGCTACTGCATATTCACTTGGGCGTAGCTTAGTCTCATGTCTTCCACATCTTTCTTATTCTGTCCTTTTGCAATGTATTTGATGCAGTGAATACTTTATCAAGAAAATACCTAAAATTAATGATGATTTTGTAATTTCATAATACAAAATATATTTTCCTTAGGAGTAGCAAAGCATTAAAAGTTACTTTTCAGTTGTAACTCCATTGGTCTCAAAGGGCAATTGCGCCCATAGAAAAGGTGCTCTCTTAAAATGGCTCTTGCGCAGTATTTGAGTTGAGTGTAAGGACCACTTTCCTCAGTCTCATTGACAGAGTATGACAAACACCTCCATACAGCAGTTACTCAGCTGAAAGGTAATTTTTACCATCATTTGGTCCAGAGTCGCTGGAGGTTTTCAAATAGGGCAGTTCTACTACAGGAGTTTTCATTTACTGTGAAATGCAAAAGCCAGTTACAGAGTGGGTTTGGCCTGTCTTTTGACCTCTTCAGCCATGTCTCCAGTGATAGAATTTAGTGAGATGTAGTAAGTCCTTTCTACCTCATTCACTGTAGTATATTTGCAGTTCTGTCAGTTTCATCGTTAAAAATCTTTTTTATTTTGTTTTGTTCTAATGGGATGTAATATTTTAAAACCAAAGACTTATAGGCTTGGGTGCAATTGAAAAAAAAAATCTTCCTCTCTGCTATACACAAAGAAGCACTTAGAGGAAATCTGTGCAATAATGACTGGATGGAAAGGCAGAGCTTTTCACACTTGGACCTTTCCTTAAGACCTAAGCCCTTTTTAAAAAAAAACAAAAAAACCACAAAAAAAACCCGAAACACTGGAGCTGAAGAATAATAATTTGCTTTTTCTGTTCCAAAAGAAAACAGCTTCTGAAGAGAACATGACAGCAAGTACTCAAGTCGCTTAATTCTGTACCATTTTTCCTGCAGTGCTTCACTTCAAACCACTCATGGCCATTGTCTGTTTTATTTAAACACTCATTCCAAGGCAGAAGTTTTAAGTAATTGGAAAATAAACACGATCCTCTGCATATTTCTTTTCATCTGTAAAAGTCTCTATTCATGATGCCTGTCCTGATGTTTTTATTGCTGTAACACAACCTACGCATTTAAAAAGGTTTCTGGGCCCAGAGGGAAACTCTGCTGAGCAGAGTTGAATCACAGGGTGTTGTAAGAGCACCTAGCAACGCTGCACAACAAGTAGAGATGGGAAATTGATAACCACATGAAGCAGCTTACGAAATTAATTAGAAGCTCATTAAGGCAAATTATGGTTATCATATGTGGCCTTTATCCAGAGCATACAGTTTATAGTAGTTAGGTATTCAGTATCAGCCAAAAATTCTTTGTTCATGAAAAAAGAACAAAACTTCTACTAAGTTAGAAACTAAAGACAGAAAGGATGCATGGATTTTATGGCAGAATTCTTGCTGAAACTGATTTTTTAAGATTTCTGTTCTGCTCTGAATCTGTGAGAGTATCTGGGGTATTCATGGGGCAGGTGCTCAAATGATGTCAGAGTTAATGTTTAGCATCCTTTTCTCGTAGGTCAAATCCTTTCACACCTTTTTTAAACAAAAAGTTGGCATTAGACCACACAATATTACAAAAGGAGGCGAGATTATATGCCATTCACACAATGTCACATTTACATTCCATAAAAGGAAAAAAAAATGGTTTCAGTGTGTAACTCAAATGTCATAAAATACCATAATCAGAAAATCAACCTAAGTCATAGTAGGCCCGGTCCTTTTATACCTGGGTTTGTTATGGAATCTGCAAAGAGCTGCTTGTGCGTCAAACTCTTAACAAATATGAGTGAGCACAGAAGGGCTTTGAAATTCCAAATGTGCTTAATCAGTTTCATTTGGAAATACAGCCTATACTATAAACGAGAGTAGGCTGTGACTGAAATGTAAAGAAATTAATTTTAAAAGTCTCCAGCGGTGCTGCTTGAGTTTCCAACTGTGCATTACAGTAACATTAGAGAAGATCAAGCAAAAGCTACCTTCTTAAACTTTACTTCATGCATGTATCCCATTAATATAGAATGTGGTTTTTTGTTTGTTTTTTTTTTAAATCGTTAACCTTTTACATGTTAATAAGTCAAAACACATTCAAGTTCAAAGCAGCCACCAGTTCACCAAGTTAAGGCAAATTCAGCTTTAAGCTAAGAACAGAATATATTTTCTTGCTGCCAGTGTTTTGTTCCACATTATTAGCATAGCTCTTCACTTTGACTAAACCCTTGTTGTTCCCTTAGACAGGCATATCCCATTCCAGCTCCTAAGCCAAAAAGAAATGGATGGTACCATGGGATGAGACTTGAAAAGAAACAAAAAGTGTTTTCAGTGATTTCAGTATGGTCCTGTATGTTTCTAGGAGAGAGAACTGGAACAAATTCCACTCCAATAGTACGCCACCATGATTTTGTTGCAGGTATCTTCACCCAGTTCCATTAAATATCGTTAACAACTAAACTGATGAAAGTGGGCTTGGACAATGAAAATCACTAAGGGAGCTTCCAAACTGAGATCAAAACCCAGCACTTGCTAGACCTTTTCAGTAGTACTTTCTAGCCCCATATTTCTGGCTGGTGGCCTAACTAGGAACCCTGTGTGTACTGGACACACCCCTTGCAGTGAAAGGCACCCAAGGAATGCGTGATGAGGCCCCTGGATGAGGAAGTTAATGAACCTTTGTTTTAGCTTTTCTCTTATACCTGATGTAATGGAAAGCTTTTACGAAACAATGTTTATGTCACAGAAGAGCTAATAAGGAATTAATGGATTAAACAAAAGGTAGAGATGACATGTTTGCTAAGAGTTGTGCTTTATGGTAATACTAATCTTATATTTACCATGTAAACCATTACCGTACCAGAAATAAAGATCTACCCAATGGGTGAATTATTTAAGGTTATTTCCTTGTCATCAGTGAGGTGAGTACTTCACATTCCCTTTGCAAAATTAACTTTTTGTCAGTTTTAATTCTGAGAACTGCCAAACTTTCATGAAAGGATTAAAAAGACAGATGAAAAGAGGTATTATTTTAATTTCACGAAAAGTTTCTCTCATAGAGTTTTTGAACTGCTGATATGAACTGTTTTTAAAAGGCCAGCAAACTAGAGAAAAATTCAAATTAAAAAGAATTTAAATTAAAGAATGAAAGAAAAAACACCTTTTTGTTCATTATAGCAATAATCAAACTTTTAAGATACAAGCCTTGTATTTGAGCACATTCTACTTATTTCATTATTTTATAGGGACATTAACATGTTGCTGCATAGTCTAAAAGATTGAAGCAGATATTTTCTAGCTGAAACTTCCTTTTCATTTGTGCTGATGTGAGCATTCAGTTTATCTCTAGCAGACATTGAGATCAGTCATTCTTTGTCCTCCTTTTCAACAGACTTGCCTATTAGTATATTATAATTTTATTTCCGTGCTTTCTCTTTTCCAGTTTAAACAACTCAGTACCTTTGCTACTTACTTACAGGTCAGATTTTCTTGTTCTTAATCTCATAATTTCCTCTGAACTCTCTCCATTTTTCTGTATCTGTCTTGAAATATGGTGACAACAGCTGAACGCCATCTTCCAACTGTGGCTTTCCCAGCACCAAGGGAAGTAATGCATATCTCTGTGTCATCTGTGCAAAGCTCTCAGGATGGTATTTCCTGTTCTTGCAACAGCACTAAATTGCCAATTCAAATATCTTTATTCTGAAGCACAAAATACAAGTTTCAAGCTCTGAAAATGTGCACTGTGCCCATACCTGCTTTCAGTATGAACCTCCAGAAATTACTGTGTTACAGTATTGCCTTTACGACCTCCTTCCCATAAATTCCAACAACAGGCTAATTTATTACAGACATCAGGAAATGTTTCAATGTTTTTAAAGTAAATGCAATTTGGGAGGCCAGCAATCAGCTTGGATAAACAGCAGTTAAGCAATTAACCTCAGTACCCTGGAATATTATCCCTGACATGAATGAACACTCAAAATTGAATGGAATATGAAGAATCAATGCCGTTATACCATACCCCAGTGTCTGGGATGGTGGTACCAAGATGTGTCTTTCCTTTGTCTGATAGTTGGCTGAGTCTATAGTGTCCTCATACCTGACCTTAGAAACATGATAATGAGCTGTGCCTCCTTTGCAGTTCATGTTATTTTGCATCTTCTTTCTACATATACAACAAATATAACAAAAAGATGTGCTGTCGAAGCACTGGACAGCCCGTTCTACGGAAATACTCTGTAAAGGCTCATGTGTATTGAACTGAATGCCAGGTTGATATTTATAGAGAAAGAAGGGAGATGGTATGAATTCTGGCTCCCTGGGCAGAGTGTGCAGTTTAGCCATGTGAGATCTGAAGAAAGTGCCACCTTCTTTTTTGGCTGGTTTATGTCTACTCACAGTAACAAGCTCACTCAAAACCAGGACCACCTCTTACAGTGCTGCTGCCAAGACAATTTGCCTCCCAGTCTGTATGTGTGTGTGTCTCCATGTGTGTGTGTGCATGTAAATGCACGTATGATGACAAGTGACAAGTACCAGAACTCCAGAATATCAGGGTTTTTCCAGTTTGCCCGCTCTGTCTCTGACTGATGCATCCAGGTAGTTCTATGTCAGTTTCCAACACAAACACAGTCTGTTAGTTTCTCAGCTTTCACTTTGTGACTTTAATAGAGTCACTAGCCCATCTGCTTTCATGAGAATGAAGACCTTGGGCCCGCTGTAGGAGAGGATCTGGTTCGAGACCATCTTAAGAACCTGAATGTACACAAGTCCATGGGACCTGAAGAAATCCATTCTTGGGACCTGATGAAATCCATTCTTGGGTCTTGAAGGAGCTGGCAGATGAAGTTGCTAAGCCACTGTCCATCATACTTGAAAAATCATGCAGTCAGGTGAAGTTCCCAATGACTGGAAAAAGGGAAATATAACCCCCATTTTCAAGAATGGGAAAATGGATGACCCAGGGAATTACAGACCAGTCAGTCTCACCTCTGTGCCTGGCAAAATCTTGGAGCAGATTCTCCTGGAAGGCATGCTAAGGCACATGAAAAACAACAAGGTGCTTGGTGACAGCCAGCATGGCTTCACTGAGGGGAAATCCTGCCTGACCAATTTGGTGGCCTTCTATGATGGGGCAACAGAACTGATGGACAGGGGTAGAGCAGTTGACATCATCTGCCTGGACTTGGGCAAAGCATTCGACACTGTCCCACACGACATCCTTGTCTCTAAATTGGAGAGACATCAATTTGATGGATGGACCACCCGGTGGATAAAGAACTGGCTGGATGGCCGCACGCAAAGTTGTGGTCAATGGCTCAGTGTCCGGCTGGAGACCAGTGATGAGTGGTGTCCTTCAGGGATTGGTGTTGGGACCGGTCTTGTTCAACATCTTTGTCAGTGACATGGACAGTGGGATTGAGTGCACCTTCAGCAAGTTTGCTGATGACACCAAGCTGTGTGGTTTGGTTGATACGCTGGAGGGAAGGAATGCCATCCAGAGGGACCTTGACCTGCTTGTGGGGTGGGCTGATGCCAACCTGTCGTGGTTTAAACCCAGTCAGGTAACTCGTTCACTCACTCCCCCCGCTTCTTTCCCTCCCCCTGCTCCCGGAGGGACGGAGAGGAGAATCGAAAAGAATGCAACTCCCACGGGTTGAGATAAGAACAGTTTAGTAACTAAGGTATAACACAAATCACTACTGCTACCACCAATGATAATAATGATAAAGGAAATAACAAGGGAAGAGAATACAACACCTCACCACCAGCCAACCGATAACTCACCCCCCAAACCCGACCAAGCACCGACCCATACCTCCTCCAACCCTGCAGTCTCCCAGCCCTTCCGGCTAACTCCCAGTTACATCCTGGGCATGACGTGCTGTGGTATGGAATAGCTCTTTGGTCAGTTTGGGTCAGGTGTCCTGTCTCTGCTTCCTCCTGGCTTCCCCTCCTCCCTGGCAGAGCATGAGGCTCACAAAGTCCTTGGCCAAACCAAAACATCGCTATCAGCTCTGTTCCCAAGCTGAAAGTCAAAACACTGCACTGCACCAGCTACCAAGAAGGGGAAAAATGACTGCTACTGCTGAACCCAGGACACAACCTTATGAAGTTTAGCCATGCCAAGTGCAAGGTCCTACACCTGGGTCAGAGCGATCCCAGCCACAGCTACAGGTTGGGCAGAGAAGAGATTCAGAGCAGCCCTGCGGAGAAGGACTTGGGGATGTTGGTTGATGTGAAAATGAACATGAGCCGGCAGTGTGCGCTCCCAGCCCAGAAAGCCAACTGTATCCTGCGCTGCATCAAAAGGAGTGTGACCAGCAGGTCAAAGGGGGTGATCCTGCCCCTCTGCTCTGCTCTTCTGAGACCTCACTTGGAGTATTGTGTGCTGTTCTGGTGTCCCCAGCATAAAAAGGACATGGAACTGTTGGAACAAGTCCAGAGAAGGGCCACAAGGATGATCAGGTGACTGGAGCACCTCCTGCATGAAGATCGGCTGAGAAAGTTGGGGCTGTTCAGCCTGGAGAAGAGAAGGCTGCGTGGAGACCTCATAGCAGCCTTCCACTATCTGAAGAGGGGCTACAGGGATGCCAGAGAGGGACTCTTCATCAGGTACTGTAGTGATAGGACAAGGGGTAATGGGCTAAAACTTAAACAGGGGAAGTTTAGATTGGATATAAGGAAGAAGTTCTTTCCTGTTAGGGTGGTGAGGTACTGGAATGGGTTGCCCAAGGAACTTGTGAGTGCTCCATCCCTGGCGGTGTTCAAGGCCAGGTTGGACAGAGTCTTGGGTGACATGGTTTAGTGTGAGGTGTCCCTGCCCATGATAGGGGGTTGGAACTAGATGATCTTAAGGTCCTTTCCAATCCTAACTATTCTGTGATTCTGTGAGGACCATGTGCTTTACCTGTCACAACATGGCCCCCTGATCCTTTCCCCACGAAGTATTTACATGTAGCAGTAATGTGGCTGTCTTCGTCTGTGCATGCGGTACTGGCATGAGCAAACTCCTGTGTGGCTGCCCAAGCGACTGCAGGTTTTGTACCTTTATGAAAATGCTGAGCCCTGTCTTAGCTTGTGCCGTTTGCTGCAGCATGGGGAATTGCCATGCTTTTTTTTGCTATGACCTCTCCATTAGTGTTGCATGCCTTTATTCTTTAACCGTCTCTTCATGCATTTTGGATCACCTATTACATGCATTCTGTCATAGTTTTAGTAATTCTGTAGGAGCTTTTGTGAGCTGGATGACTGTCACCACTTTGCAAAGTCCAATGGTTTTATCACAAATTAACTGTAGAGATTGTGATGTCACATTGAGAAATCCTATTTAGTAAAACAGGCACAAATGGATAAAGCTTATTAGTTGATAATGAAGCTGTACTTTAATCAAGAAACACTAAAACTGAGAAAGTAAATAATGGGATTCCAAGGGTATGGAAGGCCAAGGATTAACTCTGCATCAGTCCAGACTATAGATGAAGGTTCTTCTTTCCCATTTTCACCTGAGCTGCTGAAATTGTATTTCCAGTCCTGAACACTTGCTTCCGAGACCCCAGTGCAGTGTACTGAAGCTTTCCAGGGGGTGAACAGCAACAGTTACAGTCTTCTTACCATGTAGAAGACTGTAGTTTCTGTGGCTTGCCTGTCCACACCCCAGCTGAGATGAGCTGGCTCAGATTTTCCAGTGCACAGTCCAGTTTAAATTGCACCAGCTGAGGATGTGCACCTGAGCATCAAATTCATGGCTTGTTCTGCAAAAATTCCTGCTGCAGTGTTGATGCAGTTGGCATGGCTGACATGCTCGTTGCTTTTGTAGACCAGGGTAGTGCTTTGATCTGTTCATACAGTGAGACACTTGCAAACAGATTTGACATACATTTCTGAAGCACTGGAGAAACTTGTCATTCAGATGACCTTCCAGGGGCTGATTAAAGGAAGTAAAACAGCTGGATGTTTTTGATTATGCTTTGTCTCTTAGGCAACTAAGAGAGGTGCAGGCAGGGAAAGGGAACAAAATGCTGATGAAGTAAAGTAGCTGAGAACAAGTGGATGCCATGAATACAACTCAGTTCAAATAGAATATAAGCACCTGCTGTACTTTTCAAAAAAGGTAGTTGTACAATTTTTACTTCCACAGCAAGGAACAGTGTTGCTAGACTGTGGAGGCAGTGTTCTCACAGGAGAATGGATAATTGGTACATAAACTCTGAAAATCCTGAAAGATACAGCAAGGACATGAGAGGCCTGAGGAAGCCTAAACAACCAAGATAAGAAGCTGGATTTCACCGAGTTAATGAGAACTGTGGACTGTTGGCAAGCTTTCGAGGTCAAGTTCCCACACCTGTGCTTAACCAATTATATGTTAGTTGCAAAGGGTCTTCAAGACATGTATCCAATCATAATATGCCAAATCACTGTAAGTGCATGTAAGAAACAGTATTTAAGGGGATAAGGCTTTGTAATAAACGGCTTTTGTCTGATCATATTCATCTCTGACTGAGTCCATATATTTTCTACGGCACTAGACAGAGAATGTTGAATACACACTGATAATCTATTTCCTTCTCTCTGAATTTTGGCATTACATGCAGAGTTAATACCTGAAATCCCATTGTGGTATACTTCTGAATCCATCACACTTCAGGCTTTAATTTATACACACTATGCAGTTTTTCTGCACTGAAGAATGGTAATCAGCAGGGTTGAAGTTGCTCTTCAAAATGCATAATGTGGAAAGACAGTGAAGTCTTAACAACTCACAGCAAAGGAGTAGAGCCTCAGAGATCCTCTTCAACTCCCAAGGTCTACTTCACCTTAGCACAAGAGCTTAGTTAACGTGCCCCTAACATCACTAAGACTCTACTTCCTTGCCTTTGAAATTAGGGGAGTGTATTAATCCTGATTTTTGCAGCCCTTTATCTAACTTTCCCAACTTTTATTTTATGGGTATTCTGACCCACTTTCCCCCCCCCCCCCCTCCCGGCTTATCAGTTTGAGCCACTTATGTTGATCACAAATGCACATTTGATTGTCACAGTTGCATCCAGAATTCCTTGAGTTTATCTGTCCTGCTTTACAAAAAATAAAACACCACAAAAACTTTTGAGTCATCATGAAATCATCCAGTTCTTTGGGGATGTTTGTACAGTAATTCTAGATCAACAGACTCACAACTGGCAGTTATGTGTTCCAAAAGCAAGTCAGACTACCTGAAACTAAGCTGATTCCATTGGTGAATTTGTTTTTGATGCTCTGCACAAGTCACAGGGTAGACCCAAAAGCAATGGTTAGAAATCTCAGCTCCTGATCCCAAGGTTCAGGACTGTTTGTAGCTACCAGAGTCAGTGCTGTGCCAGTGGAACACAGAGCTTTTCAACCTCAATGCCTTGGGAACTGGAATCGTGATCAGCAATGATCTGAAAAGCTTCTCTGTCCTGTGGCAGTACAGAGGAAAACACGGCTGAGCCCTAAGCTCCAGAAGCAGCATAGTTTCTCTCCTTCTCTCCAAGCCCCACAATAATTTTTGAGCCCATTAGTCATTGCAGCCAAATTTGACTGATGATAGATGTCACAGATAGTTCCATTTCCAAAAGTTTCAATAAAACCCAGCAACAGACAGGTAGACAGGGGAGAGCCAGCTCCCAGTTTCCCAAGTGAAGAAATAACTGTCATGATCTTGCCACTTACTAGAAATCAGAGAATCTATCTGGGAGAGAAACTCTTACCATGACCTGATGTGAAGCAGAATGATTCAAGGTCTACCTCTATTTGCCCACCAAAGTCAAGGAACCACGAAGGGCGAATCCGTAGGAAATGAGGCATAATTAGGTCAACAGATCAAAGGTCAGTGAACACAGTAGAATGAAGCATTATTTAAATACAAAAAGAATGAATTCAATCAAGGAAGTACTGAAAGAACCTAAGCAAATACCTAAATGCGTCATCATCTATCTAAAGTCACGTCAAATAAAAGCTTTGTCAATAGTTACAGGCATGTTACATTGCTTTGAAAAACAGTGTTTTTCAAAACAAAAGTGCTTCTTTTATTTTACCCCCCTCGCTACCCATCCTTAACAACTGCCCTTCTGACCTGTCCTTACTGCAGGAAAAGGGGCAGATAAGCATGTCTAGGTCCACCTCAGTGTTTGAAGGACTAATGAATACCAACGCAGAGGAGACTCCACCCTGCTTTGGGTGTACATTCTGTTTTCTTCTGCTATATTTCACAGACAAAGAAGTCACTTCACTTCTATGACAAGTGACAATGCTTGGCTATATTTAAAACTAACAAGTACATTCCCATGACTGGTTGGTTTATTGTTTGGTTGGGGTTTTTTTCAAATATTCCCAAGATCTTTCAGTCAGTGCTCTGCTTTATATATGAACCATACCATTCCTCCTGTGGAAAATTTCCCTTTTTAGGTACTGCATAGGTCCAGAATTTTGCAAGATAAGGATAAAAAGTACAATATGACAACCCCTACCTTTTGGCATCTGGCAGGGATTCCAGTCCCTGGGCTAATAAGCATTTCCCAAATCTTATATACAGGAGGTACAAGCCTCCCTCACCTGGAGGGAGCTTTTCATAATTCTTCCTCAAGCCTTCCTTTGTCTCACAGCACAGATAACAGCAGTCAAACAACCACTTTGTCCTCAAAGGTCAGAAGCACTAACAGCTTGCTCCTTCTCACCACCCAAAATGATTTCCTAAAGTAATTTTTGGAGGAGGATAAAGGCAAGTGAAGATACCAGATATACCTAAGATTCACCCCATTGTTGTATTCAGTGGTGGTAGACAATACAGAAAGTCAGGGAGCTCCAAAAGAACCATACTATCAAAGCTGTGAGCAAAAGTAGTGTCAAAATGCAGAGCATCGGACATGACCCAAGCCCTGGGACTGAAAGCATTCTGCTTGTAGCTAGTTCTTTAAATGCCAGAATTAGGACGTGTATAATGCTGGTCCAAAACTCTAGATGAAAAAGAAGTGAAACATTGCTAGAACAGCAGAAAGTTAATTGCAAAAAGCAGACATCATTTAAAGACTTGCCTATGATGAAGAAGAGCAGCAGTCTACAGGAAAATAAAAGGAAAGAGAAAATTGCACAATCAGTAATACAAGGAAAAATCAGCACAGAGGATTTGTTTCAAAGCCACTGTAATCTATGTGCAAAATTGCATTATGTTTAAGACATGCAGATCTAGTTTCAATGAAATTCAGTTTCTACAAAAACATCACTGTGAAGAGATTTTTATCTATTTAAAAATACATATTAAATATTAAGCTGTAACCTTTTGTTAGAAAAACTGTACCATCACAGTGCTGAAATAACTAAAACAGCTTTGAAGACAAGTTGGCTTCTGTTGAACACAAAAGGAGTTTTGCCCTAGGTTGTGAGAGACAATCACCTGTCCCTCGGTGCAACTAGGGAAAAAATCTAAATCTGCTGGGGCAGTTTTTGTGGAACATGGTGCTGATTTTAATGATGGCTTTCTCCATGCACCAGGCATGAGATCATGTACAGAGCTGTATTTACATGGTGATGTAATTTTACAGAGGAAGCTGGAAAAACAAGGAGGGTATACCATATCCAGCATGATTTATGTCAAGCTTTCCACAACTATGCAGCTTCCCGCCCATGTTGGCAGGATGAAAGTAAAAACTGGGACAAACCTGCCCCCAATTTCTAGACACACTTATGCCTTAGCTGTGAAGTCAACTCATAACTCAAAAAGCAACTTCCAATGGGCAGTTTTTAAATCAAAGAACATATGTGCTTAATTGAATGCTTAAAATTACCTTTTATTTTAAACAGATGTCCTGCCAACAAAGGAACAAACTAGGAATGTCTAATGGATTTAGCAATATGCCACTATTTATGTTGTGATCACAAAAGATTCGATACTCTAATACAATTATTTTCCAAGAAATGTTCTATGATAATGTGGTTTACAAACTTTTACATCCACTCATCTTTTGAAGTAGAATCTTACTTTTCTCTTCCTTAAAAGAGATGCCATGCTGTGCCATTGAGATGAAAAATAAATTGAGACTTGAAAAATAAATTTGTTGGCCTTGTTTACATGCAGGATGCTAGTAGTCATAAATAAACAGAATTGTTTGATTTATCAGTGAAGTTATATACACACATTCTGGAAAATCTCATCAAGTTTAGTCTATGGCAGGCACGGACCTCTGTATGAATAACATTTAATATAAGATCATAACTGGTCTTCCAGTTCCCCTACATTCATTTTGGAGTTGATTGAAATAAAACTCGTGCAGCTTCTGAACCTTTTCTGCCTTCATCGAAACTGTTACAAGCTGGGAAGCTTGGTGAGTCACTAACAAGAAGCAACAGCAAATCTGACTATAAACCATGTGTGCCTTACATCTACAAATTAAGTGAACTGACAAAACCAGCTTTTATAACAGTATTTTCAGTAACAGTAAACTTGGATATAACAATCAAAATAGTGGCTGAACATGCATCAAAAGGATAGCACACAGCTGTCACCATTAGAAGAGTGCTGTGAGACACTTTTTTTCCATCCTTGTGCGTGTATCCTGCAGTACATAAAGTTCCTTGCTAGTTTATACTGTGGCTTGGTCTTCAAGTGGTGCATCATTTTCCTTTGTTGGAGAACTGCCTTAGCTTCAAATAAGCCAGGAGCTGATTTGGAGGAGCCAAAGTCTCACGTGTATTTATAGCGAGGTAGACTCTAAGCAGTAAAGCAAAATATTCTGCAATTAAGAGGCAAGACATCACAGCTGATTTTCAGCTGGTGTCTTAAGACATTCAAATTGAAACTTAAAACACCAGCTGAAACATCCTATTGTAAAGTCAGCTGTACCCCCAGACTGGTGGTAGGAATATGCATGTATCTTGTCTCACATTTTTTCTTCAGGACTGTTATCTAACATAACAACTGTACTGATAAGCTCTAGACCCGGTGAAGCATGAATGAAGAATGCTTTATGTGGCCGCTAGTAAGTTTGTCTAACTGATTGATTCTACTACACCACAAATTATCTTCCATCTTTCACAGTTCTGTTCAACAGTCGGTGTGTATGCGCCCCAGTGTTTCCATACAGACATTTTCCACTCCCGTACATCCTCTGCAACACCTCCAATGCAAATAACCACATAACTGGATTAACTGGATTAACATTCAGTGATGGCAGCCCCTATCCTCCAAAATAGTTTTGTTTTCCAGCCCACTGTAAGCAATCCTCTGGACAAGCCCTTTACCTGGCAGGTATCCTCCAAAGCACCAAAACAGGCATTATCATGAGACTACTGTTTTGGGGGAAGATGCGTTGTTCAAAGCACAGCTTTGGTTTACTTGCAAAGTAAATGCTGATGTGATGAGTGGGTGCCTTTTGGTTCCTGAGCGGGACAGGACTCTCTCCATTCCTGGATGATGTTCCTCAATAGTGAAAGCAAAGAGAATTGCTGGTTTCCTCCCAGGATCTTGGGAGGCGGTAATTAGGACACAAGTAGGACACAGCAGTTAAAGCCAAAACATTGCAACGTAAGTGTCTTTTCATCATCATCTTGCGTCTTTCCCTCTCTACCACACTATATACAACAGGGCTGGAGTGTGCACAGAGACAGACATCCCAATGCTCTGCTGCCATGCTCTCAGTAATGCAGTGTACACTGAGTCAGCTGAGACTAGTAACAAGCAGAGCCATATTTTGTGTGGTGGGACAAATAAAGCATTTTCTACTTTCTATACCTGAAATGCAGTCAGTTTCGTCAAGATCAGTGTAGTGCTCTGGACAAATTAAGGAACAAGTCTGAGCGACAAGCAACTTACATGCTCCTATTTTGTAGGAAAAAAGCATAGTGTCTTTATCCAAATATTCTATTAAGAATTCATTAAATTCTTACATGAATGCAGACACAAATGCAGAAAACTACAAAGCCTTGGAATGAGCACAGGCTGAAGCAGTGCCTCAGACTATTCTTTTCAGAGTGCTCTGATACTCATGTGCGTCTTTCAAAGGAAGGCCTTACATATCTCCTCAGTGTGTTAGCAGTCAACTCCACTACGTGCAACATTACAGGAAATACAGTTCCTTACTTGGCACAAGCAATCTAGGAGGTTCCTCGATTGTGTGGAAGACAACCTCCTTCTGTGAGTAATAGAGGAGTGGCCCAGGAGAGGTGCCATGCTTGACCTCATGCTCACCAACAGGGAAGGGCCCGTTGGAAATGTGACGCTCCAGGGCAGCCTTGGATGCAGCAATCATGAGATGGTTGAATTCGAGATCCTCAGGACAGTGAGAAGAGCGTGCAGCAAGCTCACTGCCCTGGACTTCAAGAGAGCAGACTTTGGCCTCTTCAGGAACCTGCTTAGTAAAGTTCCATGGGATACAGCCCTAGAGGGCAGGGGGGCCCAAGACTGTTGGTTGATATTCAAGGATCACCTGCTACAAGCTCAGGAGTGTTGCATCCCAACTAGAAGGAAGTGCAGCAGGAGGGCCAGGAGACCTCCTTGGATGGATAAGGAACTGCTGAGGAAAATTCAAAGGAAAAAAGAGGCTTATAGAAGGTGGAAGCAAGGACAGGAGGCCTGGGAAGAGTACAGGGATGTTGTTTGGGAAGCTAGGGACCCGGTTAGGAAAGCTAAGGCCAAATCAGAATTAAATTTGGCTAGGGATGTTAATGATAACAGGAAGGGATTCTACAGGTACGTAGCAAATAAAAGACTAGGAACAATGTAGGCCCCCTACACTGGGAGAACTGGGTACCCTGGATTTGGAGAAGGCTGAGGTTCTGATTGACTTCTTTGCCTCGGTCTTCACTGGCAAAGGCTCTGACCACAGCACACAAGTCTTGGAACGCAGACGCAGGGACTGTGAGAATGAAGACCCTAGGCCCACTGTAGGAGAGGATCCAGTTCGAGACCATCTTAAGAACCTCCAAGTCCATGGGACCTGATGAAATCCATTCTTGGGTCCTGAAGGAGCTGGCAAATGAAGTTGCTAAGCCACTGGCATCATATTTGAAAAATTGGGGCAGTCAGGTGAAGTTCCCGATGACTGGAAAAAGGGAAATATAACCCCCATTTTCAAGAAGGGGAAAATGGATGACCCAGGGAACTACAGACCAGTCAGTCTCACCTCTGTGCCTGGCAAAATCTTGGAGCAGATTCTCCTGGAAGGCATGCTAAGGTACATGAAAATCAACAAGGTGCTTGGTGACAGCCAGCATGGCTTCACTTAGGGGAAATCCTGCCTGACCAATTTGGTGGCCTTCTATGATGGGGCTACAGAACTGATGGACAGGGGTAGAGCAGTTGATGTCATCTACCTGGAATTGTGTAAAGCGTACAACACTGTCCCACATGACATCCTTGTCTCTATATTGGAGAGACATCAATTTGATGGATGGACCACTCAGTGGATAAAGAACTGGCTGGATGGCTGCACGCAGAGTTGTGGTCAATGGCTCAATGTCCGGCTGGAGACCAGTAACGAGTGGTGCCCCTCAGGGATCGGTGTTGGGACGGGTCTTGTTTAGCATCTTCATCGCTGACATGGGCAGTGGGATTGAGTGCGCCTTCAGCAAGTTTGCTGATGACACCAAGCTGTGTGGTTTGGTTGATACCCTGGAGGGAAGGAATGACATCCAGAGGGACCTTGACACGCTTGTGAGGTGGGCTGATGCCAACCTCATGAGGTTTAACCATGACAAGTGTAAGGTCCTACACCTGGGTTGGAGCAATCCCAGGCACAGCTACAGGTTGGGCAGAGAAGAGATTCAGAGCAGCCCTGCAGAGAAGGACTTGGGGGTGTTGTTTGATGAGAAAATGAACATGAGCTGGCTTCAGTGTGCACTCGCAGCCCAGAAAGCCAACTCTATCCTGGGCTGCATCAAAAGGAGCATGACCAGCAGGTCGAAGGGGGTGATCCTGCCCCTCTACTCTGCTCTTGTGAGACCTCACCTGGAGTATTGTGTGCAGTTCTGGTGTCCTCAACATAAAAAGGACATGGAACTGTTGGAACAAGTCCAGAGAAGGGCCACGAGGATGATCAGGGGACTGGAGCACCTCCCGTATGAAGACAGGCTGAGGAAGTTGGGGCTGTTCAGCCTGGAGAAGAGAAGGCTGCATGGAGACCTCATAGCAGCCTTCCAGTATCTGAAGGGGGCCTATAGGGATTATGGGGAGGGACTCTTCATTAGGGACTGTAGTGATAGGACAAGGAAGGGCTAACAGGTTAAAACTTAAACAGGGGAAGTTTACATTGGATATAAGGAAGAAGTTCTTTACTGTTAGGGTGGTGAGGCACTGGAATGGGTTGCCCAGGGAAGTTGTGAATGCTCCATCCCTGGCAGTGTTCAAGGCCAGGTTGGACAGAGCCTTGGGTGATATGGTTTAGTGTGAGGTGTCCCTGCCCATGGCAGGGGGGTTGGAACTAGATGATCTTAAGGTCCTTTCCGATCCTAACTATTCTATGATTCAACGATTTTCTCAGAGAAAAAAGGTAGGACTTGAACTTCAGTTTGAGATGCTGGTAAACATGGGTATAATTAATTGGGGGGAAAAAAAGATGGAATATTTTCTTTTCATAACTTTTATTATAAACACATAGATTAGATATTAACATAGGAAAAGAGAGATGTTTCTAGTTAGGCCTTTAAAGGTGTCCTTAAGCAGCCCAAAAAGCCGATTTTACACAGTATGCACTGAGTTGGCAATCTCTGTAGAATCAAAGCCTCCAAAGTACTGGGATATTCCCTGTCTTCTCTTTCAAGTAGAGCAGTATTCTGAATAAGGAAACAGTTTGCACTTCTGTTTACTGCAGTTCAGCCACAATGAATAATAAGATTGTCATATTCAAGTAAAGATACTCCAAGAATATCGGCTAAGTCCAGTTTCCTTTTGTTCATGTTACCCAACAGGTCAGGCCAAGCGTTGAAACTGTCTGGGAGTTAATGCTGTCAGTCAAGATCCTCTAGGCCTATTGGGAACTCTGCAAAGAGTGTCAGTAAGAGCTAGAACTGATGTTTGCTCTCTGGGTAACATGCAGAACTTTTCCAGTTTGTTTATAAAACTGGTGAAAAGCAAAATATGTAAGAACCTGGGAAAACGCTTTTGTTTGCCTGTTTTCAAAGTATTAAATTTAAAAACCAAAAATGGTCGAAGTTTTAAAAGCTATAATTATCAGCTGATAAAAGAGAAATATCAAGGAAATTCCATTTTTTCTTTACCCTTACTCAAAGTCAAAAAAGTTAAGATAAAGATGCTCTGAGCTCTTCACTTAAATACAACATGCTTTCCTGTTACAGCATTTTTTCTGCTCCCCGCTGTTCCGTTGCCTTGAAGCAGCAAGTGCTCTCACTGCCACTCTAGTCCATGTCAAATGCTTGAATGGGATTCAAGTTATAAAAAAAGCTAGAATTACTCAGTGTCTATACAAACATACATATTTGTACAGTCCAGACAGCAAACAGTAAATCTGTAAGCAGTGGATTTAATAGAATATATTTTTCAAATCCCATAGTTCCAAGTAGGGCAGAGGCCTGTGCTTTTAGATGTATATATGATCAATCATGTACATGGCATTTTCCCACCTTAAAAATAACTGTGAATAAGCCCCTGAAAATGCAGGCACTGACAGAAAAAATCATCATAGGATTTTGCAGTGAAAATATAATTTGCAATAAAAATAGGATAATTTTTTCTTGCTACACACAAGTAACAAAAATACTCCCACACGTAATTTTTCACCATCCTAGACATGTAACAAATATTTCTGCATAGTAGCCCATCTTTTAAACAAAGCCTAAGTTCCATACTGTGCTGCATTTTAATTAATATCAAAAAGCACTTATGTCAGTAAATATTTGCTTACTCCCTCGTACATGGTAGTCTGGGTTTTAACAATGTAAGCAAATGCTAGAACATTGTTGATTAGATAGGAAGTGGTTTACACATAAGAATTCTATACAAGAAATTTGTCTAAAAATACTAGCCCTGATCCAAGGGTGGTTGCCTGTTTGTATTATTCCATTGATTCCAACCAGAATTCTCCCAAACACAGCAAGTCTAGAGGGCCCTACTTGCAAAGATCACAGTCAAAGAAACTCTTTTCTTTCAATCACTCTGTTTAGAGAGAAGGATGGGAGAAAACACAAGCTGCAGGCATGTCAGGGAACTGAACAACCCTTTATCAAAGATGGAGACTAGAAAAGTCTTTGGATACTGCCTTACTGCAAAGTTCCCTTTATGCCTTTTACTGCCACAGCCTTCCCACTTGCTCCGGCACACACTACTCTGATCAAAAGGTGTCAGCACAGGTGTAGCCTGAGAGGCTCAGAGGTATGTAGGATCAAGCCGCTGACTGGACCGATTCCTGTGAACTTTGGAGCGTGCCCAAGACAAGACTGCAGATGAGGATAGAGTCAGTGACTAGTGAAGAAGATGCTGATTCAACCTGCTTCTTTCCAGGATTGGATTCCTGTGCTCTCATGGAGCCTGAAAGGGACAAAAATATATTTTTCAATGTGGATTTGTTAAAATCGAATGAGCACTTTTCCAGTTCCTAAGTTTTCCTCTTAATAATATTTAGCCAGTATTCCTCTTGGTGGAACTGAGTTTTCCCTGTTATCATGGAGGTTTGATGTATTGGAGAGCTTCCAAAGAACTTGTATAGACGATATTTTTCTTTTTATTTATACTATTTTAAACAGTGTAGGAATATCTTTGTAGAAAAATCAGTCCTGAGTTTCATCTGCAGTCTTCAAGACGGACCAATGCTGTACCACTTAACAACAACCTTTTCAGGGTTAGCAATAGTATCTCTCCACTGCTTTACTGCTTCACTGTTACTGCTATCAGAACTTATCCAGATCTGCAGAAAGAAACAAAAAGAAAAATAAAATTGAGTTTACCTGATATAACACAGAGGCCCAGAATTTATTGGCTCCAAATAAATACCATGGAAGTGTAGAATGAGATACAACATGTAGACTGTGACCAAAGAGTAAGACCAACAAATACGGTTCTCTTGCGACTAACGTATTTTGGCTGTCATCTGGGAACACAGGGAGTCTGGGTTTAAATTTAGTCTCTAAAATAGTTTAGAGAATTCACTACATGCTAATGTTTCTGTGCTTAATAAGATGTTTTAAGTCAAGCATTCCTTGCTCCACACAAATGCATGTGCTAGGGTCAAGGGCTCATGAGGGCCAGTAATGGCTCTATGCTTTCAAACTCCAGTTGGCTGCAAGCCATCTGGCATCCTCAGCTAGCTGTCCAGCATTGTCATATGCATTTAAAATTGCACACTCCAACAGTCAAGGCCAAACCTGCGTTCCACAGTTACTAGCATGCCCATACCACACATAGTCACGCAGTAGGAGTCTCTTCCTTCTCAGTATTTAGTTAATGGATAGTGGCCATTAAATGAGGAAATGAGGTACAAGGAGGACATTTTCCTCTGAACATTATCACCAGTCTCATTGCCAAAAAGAATTCTGCTTATGTAAGTAGGTATCGTTATTTACAGGACTCTTATTTCCTCAAGTCTTCCAAGAATGAGTCTTTTTAAGACTTCTCAGAAACCTTCACTATGGAGCACATTTAGCCTACACTGCTGAGGCATGAAGTCCTTAAGAAGTGAGAATAATGTCTTCCAGAATACCACAGACATGTCCACAGAGATTCAATATACATTTTGCTCATGATTAAAGACATGCCTGTAAAAGCAGGCTAATCTAAGTATTGTCTGCTTAGAACAGCATCCAATTAAACATCACTCTCTGAAGAACAAAATTAATAGATCCAGCTACATTCCTCTTTTTCCAGCTATCCAGCCAGTTGCTCAAAGTACTTTTTTCCCTGAGCCATATTTTATGTCTTCATGTGTTATGTGGCAATGTCTGCCTGCATGAGCTGAAACAACCTTTCCAAGTAACCTCTGAGGAGCAGAAGTAGCTCATTTCCTCCCCCTAAAAATAAGATCTGTGATTAAATGTAACTCATCAGATTGAGATGACCTCATATATTGCTAAGTGACTGCAAAATCATACCCAGTTATTTTTGCTCCAAGGTAGCACAACTAAGATGAACAATTCTATTTTTTTAATTTTTGTTTTTCCTATTCCAAATCCAATTCCACCAACAGGAATTGCAAAAAGATGGAACGTATGTGACATGAGGCTTCATAAAATGGAGGAACTGCACGTAACTTGCTGGCACATCACTTCTGTAGCATATCAGCATCTCCTGCAACTGCATGTCTTCAACAGGCACAAGAAACATCACCACAATGGGACACTACCCCTTTCTGTACCTGAGGATAGCACAGCCCTTCATCTGACAAGGGACATTACAGTTGGTGTCTCAAAATCAATTCTACATTATTCATTTAACCATATATTAAAATTCTGCTACTAAAACTAGCTGAGTCAGGGAAAGCACAGAGCATTAAGAAAAGCTATGTCTTGCTATACCAAGAAGAAAAAGAATTATAGAATACCAGGTTGGAAAGGACCTCAAGGATCATCTGGTCCAATCTTTCTAGGCAGAGCACAACATCAACTAGATAGCCCAACACCCTGTCCAGCCAAATCTTAGAAGTGTCCAACATTGGGGAATCCACCAGTTCCTTGGAGAGATTATTCCAGTGGCTCATTGTCTTTATTGTGAAAAATTTTCCTCTTGTGTCCAGTCAGAATCTCCCCAGCAGTAATTTTTGCCCATTACCCCCTGTCTTTTCCAGGTGACTCCTTGTAAAAAGGGAGTCTCCATCTTCTTTGCAGCCACCATTTAAATACTGGAACATGGTGATAAGGCTCCCCTGAGCCTTCTTGTCTCTAGGCTGAATGAATGCAGTTCTTTCCCCATACAGCAAGCTCAGCAAGCTTCCCAGTCCTTTGATCATCCCTGTGGCGCTTGTCTGGTCTCTCTGCAGCCTGTCCACATCTTTTTTGTATAGCAGAGATAAAAACTGAACACAGTATTCCAGGTGTGACCTGACAAGCACTGAGTAGGGTGGGAAAGAAAGAAGGGGCAAGATGACTGTAAATTAGAACAACAAGGGGAAGAAGACAGAGAATAAAGAAACCAGACAACCAAGTTGTATGGTGGTTAAATAAATATGACCACACAAATGCTTTCAAAAGAAACAGTGCTGGTATTTTCTACCCAGGAAGGCAAACTGATTGTAGCTGTTGATAATTCCTTTCATACACAAGTGTATTGGTATGGTAAGCCAACACACTCCCTTTCTGTACAGTACAGTATAGGTTGTGCGGTTTATTTTCTTTAGAAAGCCTAGAGCCAAGGAGGAGATTGTATATCTGTCTGTATGAAAGAATCTTCCACATAGTAGTACTCCACGCAAAAATGACTCAAGGATTTCTTCTTAAAAGAAAAATCAAGTGTCAGCTCCCATTCTGATGTTAGGGCATGTTTAAGAGTCCAGTACTGTTATTTCTTGGGTTACATCCAGGAGAGTTTATTAGCATTTACTATTTTGCTATATGCCACCTTATTTAAAGTATTTTAAAACTCATACCAAGAAATCTGTGGAACTGGATTTTAATTAAAGGATATCATGCCAGTTAGCAGAAACCAACCTGTCCTAGGAAGTGTTTTCTTCTCACTGAACTTCTGCTGTAGAGCTTGATGAGAAAGCCAATTCCTTGTTCAGCTTGGCTAACTGGAAAAATCATCATTTCTCTCCACTTCACGTGGCCATTAGTGGACTTCAGAAGACGAGTCTTCTTCTTATAGATCATCCCTTCTGTAGTAAACATTCCAACTTTCACAAAGAAATCTAGCACAAAAGGGAGGGGAAAAAGGCATAGCACACAAAGGGTTACTCACAAACACATCCCAAAAGGAACCGACAAGATCTACATCTATTGTTCAGATTGCAATAAATTCCCAAAAGTCTGGCCAAAAGGACTGTGCAATAGCTTTCCTGACTAGTCACACAGAGTATGTTCACTAATATTGAATTGATTAACACAGTGTGCAAACAGCAAGTGCAGGCTAATGCTCTTATATGTCAGGATTAATACTGGGATACAAACCTTCCAAAATACATAAACACATAACTTCAAACCAAACAAAAAGTAATCAAATAAGACATCTGTGGAAACAAGCCTTGGCAATGGAAATCTACTGCACAATATGTTAGACTGAGGTTTGTAAGGAATGTTATGAATTGCCAACCCATTTGAGCAGCAATTTACCTGTTACAAATGCTTTTAGACAGGAGGCATGAGACAGCTGATGTAACTTACTTGAAGACAGTGGTGTAGATGAAACTGGAAGGTTTTGTGCTTCCAGAATCTGTAACTGTATCCTCCTGTTTACTGCTTGAAAACAAGTTCCTACTTGAAGTTCTGCACGGCACACCTACAAGCAAAAGAATGTTGCTATAACATCTGGATTAAGTTGTTTATAAATTCAGGAAACACAGGAATTCTGTCATATGCTGGGCTCCCACAGTTATATCTGGGATTTCCTGGACAGAAATAAAAGTATGTGGTGTATACACAACCTGCAGATGCACAGTAAGTGTGTCTTGCACTTGTCGTAGCTGCAGTACATGTGCTTCACTGGTGGACTGCTTACGTGCAGCACACAGATGACCCTAGTGGGCTGCAGCCAGAGAGACTGGATAAACAGTCACCTGGGAAAGATCCCTCAATGGTAAGTGCAGACACATACAGGGGAGACCAGACATGCCATTGTAGCTCTCCTAAACCTGGGTGTGGAAGTGAGAGACCCACTATGCTCCACTAGTGCAAAAAACCTTTGCAGTACTTTTCCCAAACTTCTAAATTTTGCAACATGCAGATATAAGCAATGCTTTCTATAAATAAGAGACCCCATCACTTAGTGTTATGAATATAAAAGGGTAACTGCACGCTGTGGTGTTTCCTATGTTATGGACGCACTTGGGTTTTACATGCCTAGGTACATACACACCCCCTGCTCTCTGACTGTACTGTAAGCTCCAGCCTGAATTTTTGTATTTTATAATTTATAGTATTTTTTCTAGTTGCAAGGGTGCATTGAGGCATCTTCATTACTCTCCTGTCAGATGCTAATATACTCTGAGCACTTAAGAACAGCAGGAGAAGGCCAATGGAGACCCAGGTTTCCTGACAACCTCCATTTAAAAGGATTTTGCTGGTCCTACTTCACTTTAAGTTTTAATGGACTGCAGTGAAGCAAATGTACCAAGTAAGAGAGCAACAGGTTAGTAACAGTGAAATCAGGCTCCAGTTCATCGAAGAGACCCAAATTCTCTTTGCAGCTCAGCCACAAAACTTCTGTGTAACCCTGAGAGGAAGCCACTTATTCAACTGAGCTTTGGCTCTCTATTGGCAAGTAGAGTACTTGCTGCCTGACAGGGTAGTACAGGGGTGAATTCCAGCAGTGTCTGGAGGGCTCTTAGAAATAATGGTGAAGAAAGCCAACAGTGAGAGAGAAACCGTGAGGTGATACAGGAATTTACACTGGGATGAAGCAGTTTCTAAAAGAGCTTCCTCTTTCACTTAAGCTTATGACTTTTGAAGCAGTATGGTTATTCTTGTTGGAACTAAAAAATGTCAAGTGTAACTTACGTTAGAAATCAAGAGTGTCATTCATGTTACTCAGACACACTTTGATAAAATTTGCTTTTGAATTGCTAATTCAAGTTTAATTTGTTGCAAATACAAATGTCTAGACACAATCTGTTGAAGAAACAAACAAAATGAGGGTAGGGGGAAAGGAAATCCTGCTGTGAAAGCCACCTGCTTCTTATTATGCTAATGGAAATGAACTGCCTGAATTATTACTTCACAGCATGGAATCTGAACATGAAATATATAGCTATCTCTGCAGTTTCAAGCCACTGAAGATCTTGGCACTTTTCTTCCATAACAAAACCAGATTCCATTTGCTCTGAGCTCTTGCTGTGAGTCCTAAGGAACTTCTGATGCCTTTTTGGTCAGAAAAGGCAATTACATGGTGTACATTGCTGAACGTTTCCCCAGAATACTGCTCCCTCAAGCTGCAGGCCATGGTGTGGAAGAGCTTGCTCTAGTCTTTTCTCAGAAACAGCTGCAGTTTATGACCAGAACAGCTACAGTCTGCATTTTTTCCCCATCAGAATGCCTTTCACCAAGAACAGGGCGGGGGAGAGGAGGGATAAGGGAAAAAAAAAAACAAAAATAAAGGGTAAAAAGAAGAGAAAAAGAGACACACACACACCAATTGCATTAACATTAAATTACTACTAAATTACTTTACTTTCATTCCCAGCAACTATTTCTAGTTGACACAGCAACATACTTTTGCAGTATTGGCACTTACAGGTGCCTTGGAAGGAGGAGATATATCCAGCCAATGACTTGATTCCTCCGAGCTGAGCTCCCGCAGTGCCAAGGAGCACTCTCCAATTGTTTTTTTCCTGGGAGTCTGTGTCTGGATTTTAAATACCAGTCGGACAGCCTGCAGGCTTTGCAGTTTAATAGCAAATACAAAAGTTTCCATAAATTCTATATCCTAGAAGGAAAAACAGAGGGGTAACATCACAACCGTAAAAGTCACACTCAACTCAAATGCTAAAAACTAAGGCTTCCTCGTCCTATAGCCACTGCTCCCGGCTACTATTTTAGGTTGCTGTGGAAAGTGTGCTTTTGCAGTGGTAAGTCCCCACAGACTCACCACCTCATTGTCACACCCTGGCAGGGACAAAGCTCTCTATGATTTTTCACTACCACAATGAGTTGAGGCCATCTCTTCTGGAGCTTTACAATAACATATACACATTGTCAGAGCAAATTCCTCTGTGGCCCTTTGCTTCTGTCTCTCCTAATTTTAGTTCTTTTACCTCTGACTCACATTATGGGAGTTTTATGTTGGTTTACCTTCCACGCCCTCAATATTCACTTACTGACACTAGCAGGAGTCTTGTCCCATGCAACCAATTCTTACTGCCTTCTGTAGAAAGGAAGTATGAACTTCATCTCCTGCCCTAATGAGAGGCAGTACTGCATCTGCCTTCCCTGGGGTGAATGTGCACCTACAGGTATGCCCAGTCTTCCTCCAGTCCCCAACAACTGAGTTGCCAAGGCCAGCAGCTCATGGTTCAGTCCCCTATAAGCCTATCTGTCCTGCTGACTTGGGAGAGAAGGAGGGCAACAGTACAATGCAAGAGAGGATATATAAGGGGAGGAAGTGGAACAAAGCTTTTAATAGGATTTTGAGAAAGGGGGCTAGGAGAGGTGGGGAGAAATAACCAAAACTTAGACAACTACCACGCAAATATGGCATAGGAGTAAATGTTTGGTCCATTAAAAAAAAACAAACCCCCAAAACAAAAACCCCAAACAAACAAAAAAAACCCACCCAAAACAACAAACAAAGAAACAAACAAAACAAAAACAAAACAAGAAACAGAAAAAAAACAAAACATAAACCAAAAACATTTACATTTCATTTTTATTTATCTGGGGAAAAGATTTCATTGTTTTTTTCCTGCCTCTACTTACAATACACCCTTCCTTGGCAGAAGATTTGAAATGCACTGGTTTGGGCAGTGTGAGAATTCCCTTGACATAGATACGAGGATGTTCCCCACAGCTAGAAGGCCAGCTTAGGTCTTTGCACTGTAACATTGAAAAAGACAGTCATTTTAGACAACGTAAGACTCTGGCCTTCAGACAACTGAGAGTCTTCTACACTGTTCTAGAACTATGCTAAATTCCTGTAATACTGACTGTAAATCAGAGCCAATGTAATGATTGCGTCACTTCAGATCTTTTCATAATTAATTTTTTACAACCAGAGGGTAAAAAATTGCTCAGTAGATTTTAATGATTTCACTATGTGGTGATTTGACAACAGATAAATCATGAAATCCCTTATGTATTATTTAGCACTTGATGTAGTTATGAGGATTTCAGACTACTCAAACTTCCACTGCCTAAAAATTATTCATAGTTCCTGGAAAATTCTAAAACAGCCAGCAAAACAATATCACATTAGCTAACAAAAAAGCCACAAGAAGTTATATGTCCTCAAAGTGTTGTTATGGTTCTGCCCTGAAGGAACTGTTAAAATCTGTTAAATGCTGCCTCCAAAATAGCTCCAATTAGCTGCCTCCAAATTTCCATAGCAGGACCAGCCTATGACCAGCTCATCTTTCTTACCTATGCTGAACAGTTCCTCACTCCACAATCAGAACGTATGTATAGTAACATACAGAGTTGGATTCAACTTTTGAATCAAGTAGATTCTACTTACTGCAGCAGAACAGAGATTGCAACGGGGGGAGGAGGGGGATGTGGGTGGGAGAAGGAGAGGAAGATACTTTGAATGAAGCCAAATATTACATTAGACTGAACTTTATATTAATACTTAGAAGGAATTTTCTTTTTCTCCTAAAGTATTCCTTAATGTAACAGGGAGGCAAATTTAATAAGAATTATCACTTAGTAAAATAGATACTTGAGTAAATAACAATCAAGTTATTTATATTTGCTCACATGTGAAACTGTGATCCAGATCTGTTCTACAGAAGAAACATAACACAACTTCACATTCAGTCTTCCAAAGTCTCGTTCATCACCTGATAATGTTATAGTATCTGTGGAAGAAAGTCAATTAGTGTTTTTGAAAGTAATGCAGTATTTTAGAAGTTCAGTCCAAGAATAAGGGAACTTGTTAGTAGGTGGACTGCCTATCTTTGAAAACTTCTCTCAAAATAAGTGTGAAATACCTTAACACCTACATTTTAAGGACAAAATATCCATGAAGTCCTGTAGCCTGACCTTCTGCATAGCTAAAAGCTGTCATGTTTACCTCAGTTATAAATATTGAATTTTATAACTTGTACTTGAAAAACTTTTAGGAGGGAAAAAAAGCATATGCTTGAGACACATTTATAATCTATCACTTCCCGTAGATTGATCACTTCCACTCTTAAGGTTGTAAATTTGTCTGCTTTTTATCTTTCTCAGATTTCAGTTCTAGTTTAATAAACGTTTTACTATTGTGCTTTTCTCCAAGTCGGAAGAACTGTTTAACATCCAGTGTTTCTCTGGCATAACTGAAACTGGGTCATTGCCCCTCCAGTCTTCTTTTTGAGGAGACTGGGTGAAATTCTGTCTGCCAGCAGGGTCAGCTCCATGGGGACTTGATTAATTTTTGAGGGTTTATTTTGCAATATCTCCACTTCAGTATTTTTTCATAAATAAGCATACTAGGTTTGCATGCAATATTCTTTCCTAATTCTCAGTGTAATATGGGCATTGGATTCCAGGTTCTTCCCACAGAAAAACAGTGATACATAAAAAAGGACTAGAACTGTGACCAAGGTGCTGCATTTGATCCTAACAGAACATCTGCAGTTTTGTATTTCACTGAGGTAGTAAATCCAGGGGTGAGTTTTTCAAAAGCATTTGAGAATTCCTCAAAGGCTCATTTGCTCAATCCCCTGATGATAGGAAAGTGCAAATCCAAAACTCTACATTTCGAATTGTGAAGTAGTCTCCAAATTGACTTGCTAATCATAATCACCTAAAAAAAACCAAACAACAAACCCAACCCCAAAAAACAAACCTCAAACAAAGAATATACCCAACCCAAACACTCTCTCCCATCAACAGCAGAGACAACTTAATGTTTCAAGTGCAAAGGGAATTATTTCATTACAAGGAAAACAAACTAAACATTACCCAGACTCCTGTTACTGCCTTGTGAATCCTTCCTGGAAGAGGTACTGCTGGGTACACTGGATAATGAATCGTATCTCTGGAGGCAAAAATAAAGTCACTCAATTCAGGGCAACAAATGTAAAAACCCAGAGAGATTCTACCATCAGACAAGACATGATAAAAAGCAAGCAACACCCAATTTCAAATAATTGTCTCATTCCTTACCGATCTCTTTATTCAGCAGCATGGAATTACTACTTTAACACACATGGAATTACTACTTTAACACCTTAACCTCCTGTCTGTCTTGGCGTGCCTAACAGACTGCTCAGGTTTCTCAACAGCCTGTTGGGCTAAAACACCAGTACTAAGAGGAGACATCAGGAAAGAGCCTCTTGAAGTTGGTCAAGACACTGAACTTTTCCCCCTTGTCTTTCCAGTGGGTAGTTCAATGGTCCTCAGTGTTTACTTTGAAAACACAATGCAACAGGAACAGATACACCAAGTAAGCTGAGTTTTCAGTATAACCTACGTTACAAGGGGAACTCACCTTCATGAAGCGATGAGGTGGGCTTCTGAGATCAAACATTGAACGACTTACATCAAATGATCCAGGCAAAGCACTGGATCTCAAATCACTAACTAAAAAGACAAAGCGAACAATACAAATCATATAAGCAATGTTGCTAGAAAAAAAAATTAAGCTTCTTAAGCATTTAAGTAGACCTATGGTAGGATTGAAAACTAGCTAAACAATACCTAAGGAGGGATGTCAGCACCTTTCCCTGCTTCCCCTTTTCAAGAGAGAATGAGCCATTAAAATATCTTAATTCCATCCTTGAAACAGTTTGAACTTACTTGGTCACACTGGTAGCAGTGGTGGAATGGGAAGCCTGCCTCAAAGTTATTTCCTCAAGAGAACTGGTTGTTTTTGTAAATGCTTTAGCCAAACAGAAAGCCTTGTCTCTAAATACAGTCAGCCAGAACTGGGGCTTAGCCTCATCTCCTTTTTAAAATTTTTCCACAGTTAACATCCCAGTGCAAAAACATGCTTCCTGCTAAACTTGTCCTCATCTCCCTGGCTTTACTGATCACAGTGTCAAAGCACTGTAATCTGTACTCTTCCTAGATCTCAGACGAAGCAAGTCTTAACTCTAAGATGACAGGTACTTGTTACAGCAAAAAATCAAGATCTTTATTTTATAGAAGGATAGTTTCCTCAGCAGTTGGAGGTGGTTAAACAGAGCCTATCAGTTTTCTTTTGACCTCGAAGCAACGCAGAGCTAAAGCACGCTGTCTGCATATGTAGCACCAGTAGAAAATGAGAGCTGAACTAGTGCCACTGTTTCAGGAATCTTTGCTGACTCCAGTAATGTTCAAGAGATTTTTAAAGCCTCCCAGCTTCAAAACTGACCCATACTGAAAGCAATATGGTTTAACTTCTAGGACTGTCTGATGCAATGAATAGCTTTTTCTTGCAATGCTGCGTTACATTATTTCAGAATTAATACAATATTTCAGAAGACTTCCATTACAACTCACTGATCATAGCTTAACAGAATTAACATCATTTGTTACTGAAAATTTATTTCCCTCTCTGTTGCTATCAAAAGAAAAAAACAATTATGCTTCTTGTAGGATATGACAATAAAGAACAAATCTTTCTTTTCCCAAAGAAGAAAAAAGAGAACAAAAGATAAAGATAGTTTTGAGAACCCATAAGAGGAAAAGGAAAGTAACATAATAATTTAGATAAAATTTAATGAAGGTCTGTATGGCTGGCACAAGCTCCAAATTCTCTTCCGTGCATGACATAAAAGGGCTGAGTTGTTCATGAAGTCTAGTGTAGCAGTACCACTATAATATCATATGAAGCCTAGAAATCTTGTTTGATACAATGAGAGCAAGTAGTAGAGTCCAGCTCATTAGTTAATTTGAAATTTATTACAGTTATAGAAACTCATTCCCTATTCAGTACTCATGACTTTCACAGCTTACTGGGAAACATCCACTTGAGCCTACAGGTTACAAATCACCAAATTGCTTTAAAGACAGTACAGTCTGCTGCATCTGTTAAAGCTGCTTACTGTTTTCAGAGAACATGGGGAGAGGGCTTCACATGAAAATTCAAGAATTTCACTTCATACCTTCCAAATAAGCACATTCTGTTCTAAGCCCCACCCCACCCTCCCCAAGAATAGTATCATAGCACTTGCTGCAACAAAACAGGCTTAGAGTTTTGCTTAATTAGTCTATAGATGCACATGAAGAGAATCATGTAGGTTCTAAAAGAGTTGTCAAAAAAACTCTGGAGGAAGAAGACCTTTTAGAACTGCACTCTAGACACACTTAAGTGACATTTCTTATACTTAAGCTTACTAAGACAAAACCAGTGAAGCGTTTACTTAGCTTGAAGAAGAACATAAGAGATGATGAACTGAAGGAAAAATTCAAGACAGTTTATAGAACCCATTTGGCTCCCACCACAGGTGCTTACAAAGCCTAGCAAAACCATATGCGTTAAAGGTGGCTGAAATGCTAAGTGTGTTTTGTTCTCTTAAAAAGAAAATAAATGGAGTAGTCTTCTCACATAGTCTCTATGGTGATTCAGAATTATTTTTAAAACAAGCCCCAGAGATGTTTTCCCCAGCTGTAAAAGAAGCATGCTATACCATTCTAACTAAAACATCTTTTAAAATGCACATTGTTGCCAGCTTCTGATTCAATAGAGGTGTGTACATTTCTTTGCCTGCATGAGCTTTTTGAATGTGTTTGCCTTAGCAGTCACTTCAGCAAGCAACACTTAGTCATTTACTTTAATCTAAACAGTATTCATTATAGGATACATATACTAATGAACAGCACAGAAGTAAACTTTTACCTGGATAGCTAAACACTTTCTAGCTGAACTTTTACTATCTCACAGCCCTCCCCCATTCTTAAACACTTGCAATCAGAAGCAGGGACATTTCTGCACCTTCAAAAGCAAACTACAGAAAAGCTGGCATATAGCATCACTTCCCATTTTACACCTGTTCTTATAATCTAATCCTGGATGTTTTTTTGGTGCTTGTTCTTCTCTCCATATATATGCACTCCTCATGCATTCCTCCACTCAACATACTGCCTGACTTTCTTTTTCCATCTCCCTCACTCCTATTACTGGTAACTGGAATCTGCAGTACTGCATCCTGTTTGAGATCACAGGCAGCTACACTAACTTGCCTTGCCAATTTGTCTACCTTCATGTGATACATGCAAGCCTTGTTAAGCCCTCGAAAGACATAAAATAACAGTGCAGCTGGAAATCAAGCAGAACTGGCTCCACAGACTGATTCAACACCCAAGAAGCATCTATAGCATACAGACTAGTTTGAGAACTGCTATAACCGAACACGTCTTCTGTAGACTAATGGCTTTTTTTCTCTTACCAGTAAACCCTGGGAAAGACAGAAAAATAGAAAAAAATGAGGGTGCAATCCTTCTCACCTGATCCATATAATTTCCTATTATCTGATTTTGCTTGGAAGCGCCTAATCAGATCTGGCGAAACGCGCTGCTCCAAATAGAATGGGTTATACACGTCATAATGGGGCCACTGGTACACGCCGTGCAGTTCTGCTTTCCGGTCACCAAATGAGGCTCTGGCAGATTCTGCAGTGCACAAGTAAACATCAAATGCAAGAGTTCCAGACATAACACATGCTGCCTGGCTTCAAAAAGCAGGCAGATTGCCTTCAGGGCAAAGGACAAAGTATTTCAATATTATCTACTTCAGGAAAAGGAAAAAAAGAAGTAAAAGTAAAGAAAACACACATACACAGTATGTCAGATTTCCACAGTGTGCCTGCAAACACAGGAATTAAATTGGCCACAAAAAGCTATGCATACCCTGTCTTGGGGTTCCACAATAAATGCCTAACTAGTTAAAATACAGAAGGCTCCAAAACCAGACAGCAAGATAAAAAATCAACAGCAAAAGCAGGGCCATGTGTATAGAAAACCTCTGACTTATTTGGCTACCTACTCTCAGTACATTCCCACTCAGCTGATGGACCCCCAAACCTTCAGGAGGGTCTCATATGGAAAGATAATGCAACTTACGACTACAGTCTCCCTGTCATCCAATTTCCATAGAAAGTCTGTCAGTGGTAAGATCACTGGTCCAAAATGACTCAAATTGTTGGCTGAGGCATACGTAGACAGATACGAGACTGCTTGAATCCCAGCCCTTTACTCAGCCCATTACAGCACAGGTGCCCTATTTTTCTTTCTTTTATTTATAATCATTTTGGAAAAAACATACACGTCTCGATCAGCAGAACAGTAAAGAACACTGCTCTAGTGCTTCATTTTGTCTGTCTGGAGCAAAAATAAGCTGCATAGTACAGTACAGTAGAGAACAGGGATGGGGTGACCTGGACTCTGAAAAGCTCTGGCATTTGCTTCCTTCACCTTCCTGGACTTCAACCCATCTGTTAAAAAGTTCTTTACCCCATTATAAAGTGTCTTCAATTCTGGAAGTGTGTTGCACCATAAGAGGCAAACAATTATTGCTCTAAAATCCTTTCCACCAAGTGTTAGTAAAAGTAAGTAACCAAGAATAACTAAAACAGTGAGATGGAACATGAGAGATGATAAAGCATTAATTCAAGTATAATGGACTTGAGTATGATGTGAATCAGGATGAATGCTAGAAGTGAAGCCACAAAGAACTGCTACATAGCAGATGATGGAAAAGCCAGTGTTCCAGACCAGGAGCACACTTCTTCCCTGCTACCTTACTTCTGTGACAGCATGAGACATGCTGCAGTGAACACTAAAGAGGAAAGCTGCCAGAGCTTAATTGCTTTCAGGAGGGATTCCAAGAATTAACACTGAGCATGTTCAGTTTCACTACAGAAAAATGGTCAGACATGCACAGAAAATGGAGTGGAACCAAGAGCAGAACTTGGACTTTTACAGGTATTTAACAGTGGCCTAAGAGGCAAATACTCCAAATACATTTTTTTTTAATACACTTTGGCTAATATGAAGAAGGAATGACAGCTCACTTCAATGTGTTTAGTAAATCTCCCTAAAAAGTAAACTTTTCATTTTTAAACAGAACTTTAATGAAGCTTAAAAAATAAGTATTTATATTTTGAAAGAGGAATGGCAGTTGCCTACTTGACATAAGAGCCACTTTTCAAATATTTGTTCAAGAATTTAAAATATTTGCTGAAAAGAGACAATCATGAACAGTCAGGTCATCTTACTAGAAGATCTACCAGGTTTATAGCCTGAGAGCCACTCTGTTCATCCAGTCCTTCAGAAATGATGATAAAACAGAATTCCCAGTCCTGACAAACTTCTCTGTACACTATCTTGAGGATAAGGTTGGACAAAGCAAGGCAGAGCCTGAGCCCAGACCCAGTTAGAAAGGGGATTACCAGGACCATGTCCTGCATGTCTGTACCTTGTCCAAGTATGGTGGTTCTTTTAAGAACCAGCTACTGAAATAGCAGGCAAGTAGGGAGGCTAACAGAGGTCAGGCTCAGAGATGAGGAGGGCCTCACATATTCTACCTCCAGCTATTAGGTCGCCTGTCCATGTCTGGTGAGGCAGACTTCACCAAAAAAAACACTAACCAGATTAGGTACAGAATGGCCAATCTATACCAAAAAGCTCTGCTAAACTGATTAGCCTGGTTCTGGTGCCATTGTTACCAGCAGGGATGGGTGAGGAGGCAGTTTGGCAATAGGCTTGCAGGAGGAGAAAAGAAGCAACAGCAAGGACCTAGAGAAAACAGAGAAGTGTGGCAGTAAAATCACACAAACACAAAGCAGTTAGGTAGTACTGTACGGGTTGTTAATGCAACATGTGGCTGACTTTTTTTCAGTTACTAAGGTTTCCACCTTCAGAAAAGAAATACAACCACATGGGACTGAAAGCTTATCACAGCCTCGAAGCAAAGCAACTCTAGAGAAAACAACCATTCGTGTATGCCCCTGTGCCAGACTGATTCTAGGCATCCCCTGGCAGGATCAACAACCTAGCAATAGTGTATGACCTGAAACTCATGTTACTGTGCCATGCTCCTATTCTTTTGAAATGTCACTGTGCCTAAATTGCATGTACATCATTTTGGCAGTCTGAGCATGGGACTAACTGATAGAGGTTGAAGCATAAGATTGTCGTGAAGCAAAGAATTCCAGTAGCATGTGCAACCTTATACCACCGAGATCCATGACCCTTGGCCTTCCAAACAGCAACAAACAGAGCAGGAAATAGTAGGGGCAAAAAATTCCACCATGTAGTAGCATATGCTGTCTATTAGCAAAAATTTGAAAAGGAAGATGTGTTAGTATGTTAAAGCATATCAGTTCATTAAACATGAAAGCCAGACTACCCTCCTTCTTTACTTGAGTCATCTGTATACTAGGGATGTGCTAGGTTTTTCCTTGCTGCCAATAAACTCTCTACTAAAGCTTCTGTTTCCTTTTGAGTATGAGCACTGCTGTGCCATCCTCTCTTTCAGTTTTATTCAGGCAACATCACAGAGACTCACAGTGGGAAGACATCCTTCCCAAAACCTCTCTGGGTGTCCAGAAATAAAAGAAACAGAAGCAGGCTTCTAGAAAAGTTCTGCAAACATATGTTTTCAGTAGGGATACTCGACAACTTCTAAGGAGTAGCATAAGCTAAACAACTATTTCAGCAATGCTGTTTATATTTTACCTTGAATCCCTCCATATGAGATACTAGGAAGGTTCTTTGGTTGTACATAGGCCAATTTGAATGGAGGGACCACAAAAGGTACCTCCTGACCATCCAGGGGCAGTTTAGAAAGCAGATAATCCTCTGAACAGCCAACTTGACGCTTCACTGACACGGAAGACAATGGAGGCTTCTCTACAATAGCTGGCTTGCTTGTGGCTGCTGCTTCAGATTCTTTCACCATGGAAACTGCTAAAAATAAAACACAAGAAAACAGACAATCCACATGTGTATTAAGTTTTGAGCAATACTACGAACAGAACTCTTATTTCACAGGATCTGCGCTTGATACCTTACTGCTAGAGTTCAGTTTTACTAGTATTCAGGACTAGCACCTGGAAAAGATACTCATCCTCATGACACTTGCACTGATCCAAATTCTTTGTTGTCCAAGCTTCTATATTTATAGCTACCTTGCTCTTAAGTGACTTCTCACAAGAGCTACACTTGTATCATAGGAGAGTTTTTCAGACATCTAAGATGTTTGCAAATCCACAGAGAGTTTAAAAAAGAAAAAGAAAAAACCAAAAACATTCACTCTTAGTGTTTGAAAGATACAAGACAATTACAACCTTGGGTAAAAAGCTAGCTTTTTTGGACAACATTCTAGGCCGCAGGAGCAGACTTCAGACGAGTGTTATTTTTCAGTTCCAATTCCAGTTCATAACGCTAACAAGCATGTGTTCCATCTCCAGATGAGGTATGGAAAGAATCTTGGATATCATAAAAGAATTCAAGCTTATCAGTTGTAACACAGTCATTTTACTAATGGGAAATCTCATAATTAATGAAGCCAGAACAGCAAAACCCTTAGTTCATGTCATTATGTCAGAACTCACGAGAATTTTTTTCTTTTTCCATGCAGAAACACCATTTATAACAGTCTTTTATACATTCTGTTGCCATTGTTTTCAGTGTTGTGATTTAGAGGAGATCACAATCAAAGATCCAGTGGAGCTATCAAACCTGAAAAACAAAATAAAATAAACCATGGCAGATGGGAATAAATGAAATCAAAATACAGTATTATCAGTTATTTAATACATGACTGCTTATTGGACACAGTCCCAGGGTCAATGAGAAAGTTACTTCAGTCCTAAAAGGATCAGAGCCATCAGATTTACTCAGATCTTAACCAAGACAAATTATGTTTTATGTAAAAGCACAGGAAAGAGATCATTTTAACATACAGCATCCAAGTACTTTCGGTGACCCACTCAGACAGGTCCCTGTCTTTTGGGAACGCTAAAATTTGTCTCATATTTCTGTGTATCACTGGGCTGTGGAGTTTGTTCAGCTTTACAGCTGTTTTGATGTGGCCTTGTCAAGTCATTTGCAAGATGTGCTTTTTATTCCATTCCCCTTGTTCATGCTTCTCCTATCCTCTTTCACTCACGTGCTATTTGAACATACATCCGTACGCGTTTACATTTTTCATTCAACATACTCCATTCTTCACATTTGAAAACACTTGTTATGAATTATGCCAAAATTGCTTTCTCTGAGGAACTACTGCTTTCTCATAATTGTATACACATGAATCTGAAGATTTGGTTTATTATATTATTGTCTGCTATGCATACAGAAATAGAGAGCACTGACTTCCAGCACAATAAGAGGCATGTAATCTACCAAAGAATGAGAACAAATCTATAACAGCTGGTTAACATTAAAAGAACTTTATGACAATGCTAACTGGCCTCATTTAAATGTCTTTATCCATATCCTTATGTTCTCTTTTCAGAGGGACTCAGACAGCTGCATTGCCTCCTGTCCAAAACTTTAGCTGTCTAAGTCTAGTTATTTTCCATGTACCTAAAGTACACAAGGTTCTTTGTAGAACATACCCAAGATGTGATTCCAGCTCCATGGAGGTCAGAAGACACCAAGCAGCACATAAATACTAGCTGAAGGGATGGAGAAGACAAGAAGTGAAAGGGGGAAAGCATAGAGAGAAGATGACAATTATACACAAATGGACATATTTACTCAGTTATCTCAATGGCAAGAAATTGCTGAAAGCTTCTGTACTCCAGCACAGGAGTTATTCCCACCTGCAGCTTGAACAGTGTTGTCATTTTCTTTGTATGTGTATTCAAAGACAGCTAGGGAACCACACAAATACTGTGGAAATAATACTAATATCTCCAAAACTTTTATTTCATTAAAAGCCCCTCAAAATTCTGATGGATGCCAAGTGGAGATATTAAGCTACAGGCACTTCATTTAACTTAGAAAACGTGCTTTCTTGTGTTAACATTATTTATTTCCATGGGTAGGGAGCAACTGAAAGTTATCAACAGATGTATCAATTTGCAAATATGGAACAAACACAACGAATCCTTACTGACCTGCTCTTTTGCACCCTACAGTACCTCCTCACTGTTAGTTGTGTTTTACCTTATGGGTTTTGCAAAGTCACTGAGAGCACGTGGCTTCATGAGGAAGTCTTGAATTAACTTGGTATCTTTAAAATACTAATGTAAAATAATGAAGGTTTATTATTATAAGTATATAATTGTTCCAGAATTAGTCTTAATCCTGAGCTATCACAAAGTACTGATGAGAAGGCAAGTCTTAAAATGTATTCCCATGAGACCTACTCTACTGAAAGAAGGACCTAAGGGAATATTTGGTTTAATACAATTTCTCTGAATAATTTTTGCTGACATTAACTATTTCCTCTAGTTTTATACTGCTCTTTTTTGATTAGTAGACCAAAATGAACAAAATCCAAGTGAATGTAAAAACCTCAGAAGCAGCCTGAATATGAATAGCACACATTATTCTGGAAAATGGGAATACTACTGAAGAGATTACAGCTTAGTTTCTATCCAGACACTGTAACTCTAAACAGAATCCATCACTCAGTACTTGCTCTGATCTCAAAATTGCCCATGTGTGTAAGTACAGCATGAGATCTGCATCAAAAAATCTTCAGAGGCCATGCCACCGACTCCAGAACCTGATTTGCATCTATACTGGGGCACTAAAAGAGGCAAGCGAATTTCTCGTTAAATTCTTCACATTTCTAAGGATCAAATTTTCACTGCTGCTCTTCCCTCAGAGGCATGCTCATGATACCTAAGCCTGCTAGAACTACAAGTTTACTTTAAGGTTCCCTTGCAGTGATTTTCCTTTCCAGCTGTTATCGGTACACAGCTGGTGTTAATATGCTTTACTCTTGTTCACCATGTTTAAACTGGGCTGAAACAGCTGCTTCATTTGCTCTAAGCTTTGAAACAGTGGTATCTAAGCCTCAGTGGCAGTTTGCACAGGCAAAACATCTTTGATCTCAAAATGTCCAGATTGAATTTATTCACTGCTGCTGGTGAAGAAACCAAAATGTCAGTAACCACCCTACTTTCCACCTACATAAAGTGGAAAAATTGATTTTTCTGCATCAGAGAAGATTCAGTTCATGGTAGGGATCTTATTTTCCCCAGAACTATTTAGCTGAGGCCATTAATGTAAGCAAATAAACAAATGTAAATAGTCTGTCACAACCAGTTTCCTTTCCATCAAGAGTTGAGTGCCTTACCTAGAAAGAAAGGGCTTTTTTTTTTAAAAAAAAAAAAAGTTTAAATATTTTAAGCTTGAAAATGTAATAGTTTAAGTGACAAAATTCGTGCTTTTGTTCCTAGACTTCTACCAGACCCCCATTATAACAAAAAGACCACATTTGCCAAGGGATAGATCACCAACATGCAGGGCTCCCTCGTTCCACTTTGAGCACTTTGCTTTGTGAAATCATAACATGGATGGTCTCAATACAGTATCTCTGTACTTCATTAAGCTACAAAGATAAATATATATGGGTGTTTTTTTTTGTTTAATTCAGAAGAGCTATCTTGGCAATAAATTAGATGGCTTGGATCCAGTTCATTTATTTTCTCATATCTTTGTTTCCCAAGTTACTTAAGGTTAGTTACACAACTTTCACTGCATGCAAAAGTTTCATCTTAATCATGTGGGACAGAGAGAAATTTATCAGGTTCTGTTAATTAACCAAAAATGAACAAAAATCTTGCAGAAAATTAAACCAGTATTTCATGATCTTGACAGAGGTTGACATTTCTATCACAGGTTACACTTCTCCCACATGCCAGAAACTTTTGCGGGTGTCAGCTACCCAAAAATCCTTAGTGTATCATTTAAGAGTTGTTAAAAGGTTGTACTAACATGCATTTGCCTGGAAATTTACCAAATAAACCTGAACTATAGAGACGTTTGTTAGGTGCACCACCAAATTCCAAAGAAATACTGACTTTCCAGCTATACCATTCTTCTTAACAAGAAGTTAGGACTCCTTGACCCCATCTCTAAGTTTTCAAGTGAATTTTTGTTAGGCAATATGCATACATCAAAGACATCCTCCATTTTGGAGATATTAGGCTGAGAAAATGATAGGAAGAAAAGGAGAATTATCCCTGATTATCAGACAAAATAAATGAGAAAAAGAAATCAAATCATTTGCAGTGGAAGAGGGAACAGAACCCAGATCTTCTCACTCTGTCTCAAACTCTATGGCTTCCTTGGTATTTTTCCACTGATTTCAGTGAGCTTTTTTATTTCTCTCTTCCCAGTATCAAGCCAAAATAAGATAATCAAATGTAACTCAGCAATAGTTCTTCCACACCAAGGAAGAAGAAGAGCCAAGTTATTAGAACATCCTGGAAACAACAAAGTTTAAAAACCAACCACACGCATACACTGAGCCTAGACAATTACAATCACTACTATTTTAATGGGTTTAGATGGAGAACATAAATTATCTTAATGATTTCCAGATTTCTCAGATAGAAATTTTGAATGAGCTAAAATCAGATAAAGTATCAAAGACTTCAGTTCCAAATGACTCCAGGATGATTACAAGACAGAGCTGTTTGGAGAAGAAAGTAAATATTTTCAACAACTCATTAAATAAAAAGAACATGGTAGAAAATGGATGATTGCGGTATTAAATATTAAAAGCTGAAAGCAGTCTGAAAAAAAAATCAGTCTTTGCTGTCTTATGATAAAAAGCTGTGTTTTGCAACAAGTTTGTAGGCTGTCGATGTATTTTACAGCATCTAGACACAGCAGTGCTCCATAAGAGTTGATCAGGTAACACATTTAAAACTATGCAACAGATACAAAGGTGAAATAGCTGATGTCAAACTGGGAAAGTTAGCTAAACCAGAGGTTTCAAACGTGATGAGATTTACTGACAGCAATAAATGTATGAAACACATTCTCAGATCTGCATTCCAGAAACACATCAGAGCAAAATTTCTAGTAGCAGGAAGTCATCGCAAAGCAGGAGGTGTAAAAGTTGTTCTTCAGCATTTGGGATAGATCCTCAAATGACATAAGTGTCTATAGCTCCAGTAGCCCCAGCAGAGCCACAATATATTGCAACATCCCAGGATCTTGCCCTGTGTAGAAAGTGAGCTCAAGCTTGCCGGTTCACACCTCAGCCAAACAGCACATTTATGCTACCTCTGTGCCTTTCTGCCTTTCATATCCAGGAGACGCAGTCAATCCCACCCATATAAATCCTTCAAATTGTGTAACAGTACCCCTGCAGGTCTCAGAAGATTAACAGGAACATAGCACAGCAAAAGCTGCTCCTGATGTAGGTCAGACAGATTCTCTTTTGACAGTGCAAATGCTGCAAAAGGTTTAACTCCAGTGGCCAGCTGTTTTTTGAGTTTTGTTTCTGGGGGTGAGCGTCTGGGAGCTGCTCAACAGTCTGAGCACAGCTCCTTGTCTGAAGAGGGGTGCCTGGGACCACTGCATCTCAAAACCAGTCAACATGAGTAAACAGCTTCAATGGTTTTGAGAAATTTGCTTCCAAGTACTTTGCTACTATATCAACAAGGACAGCACATGCACCCAACTACACACATCGCACCATGCATAGTCATACACTTGCCAAAGGCATAGAATCATAAAATCATTGGATGGTTTGTGTTAGAAAGGACCTTAAGATCATCTAGTTCCAACCCCTTTGCCATGGGCAGGGACACCTTCTAGTAGACCAGGTTGCTCAAGCCTCTGTCCAGCCTGGCCTTAAACACTGCCAGGGATGGCACATTCACAACTTCGTTAGGCAGCCTATTCCAGTGCCTCACCACTCTCATGGAAGATTTTTTTCCTTATATCCAACCTAAATCTCCCCTGTTTAAATTTAAACCCATTGCCCCTGTATCACTACAGTCTCTGATGAAGAGTCCCTCTCTGGCATCCTTGTAGGCCTTCTTCAAATATTGGAGGCTTGCTATAAGGTCTCCACACAACCTTCTCTTCTCCAGGCTGATCAGCCCCAATTTTCTCAGCCTTTGTATGGGAATAAGCCCCATGGTTTAAAAAAAAGCCCTATTTTATGGTGGACTGTAAGCAGGTCTGACTTGCATCATCCATACAGGGAAGACAGGCACTTCAAGTGGGTCTGAGCATGTGAAAAGACAGCACACAAGCTTTTGTTGCTATTCATTATAAACCTAGACAGTAGTAGAAAAGGAAACAAAAAATGCCATATCAACACGCCTTCCAGGTGCATGATAAAAGATTCCTACCTATGCCTGTTCCAGAAGACCCTCACAATAGTGATATCTGCAGTAACTAGGGGTGGGTAGGGGTGTGTGTGTGTGTGTGTTTGTACATACACCTTCGTTCCCTGCTTGTAAGTCAGGGAAAAACACAAAAGCTCTGGAATTTGAGTACAGAGATTATTCCAGTTCTACCTTCTAAGGAAATGAAGAAAAACGTGAGGCTTTCCTTCCTTTTTGTGCCTGGAAAGTGAAAGGGATTTCACCCTGACAGTAGCGGGTTGCAAATGAGTTGCTGAAACACAACAGAAAAAAGTCAAGTTATGAGAAGGCTTTTGAAGGACAAAACCAGAAAGGCATTCTTGTGAGAGGCAGCTTACAAACAGTTTGACAGAAACATAATGAAAAGATGCAAAGCTCTCCCAGTGCAGCAAATAAATGCAGAAAAAATACAATTACATATTTAAAACTGAAAGAAAGAGACTATGCATCATTAACCTAGTTCAAATGATGGGTATTTTATGATGGACCATTGCACAGCTTTCCTGGCTCAAAGAGCCTAGTGGCATTGTTTAAGTAGTTAAAAAATTAAATCTAGTAATAGAAATAGATGGCAAAAAGTTGCTGGGAAGAGTGTCATGCTCCATGATGCAAACAAACCACTAACTGCCTAGGCAGAGGAAGCACCTTCCCACACTGGTAAATGATGGCACAACAGCCCATCCAGGAAAGCTTTACCAGTTCTTCTCACTGATCCCAGAAACAGGAAACTGAACTGAATGGACAACTGGTCCGAACCAGCATGATTCTGTCCTGCAAACTCCTCTCATTCACTTACAGTTTGCTAAAGCAGAATCTCCCTTTTGAAGAGCAGAGGGCCCATTATTGCACCTTTGTCCCATCTTCCTCAGATACTGACACCCCTGGATTTCAACCAGTTACTGCTGCATTACACTGAGCAACATAAGCAGGAAAACTCCTGGGGTTTATGTCAGAAAATATTCCAATGGCTCATCACCTTCACTGTTAATATTTTAACTCAATTTGCAGTTGTTTGGGATTTTTTTTCCCAGTTTTTATGTCCCTTTGCTATATTAAGAGTGTTAATTAGCAGTAGTGTATCTTCATTCAGATCTTAAAAGATTAGGATCTCACCTTTTGTTGTATTTCTCTTCAGTAAGAGAAGTAGACCAAAGCTTCTCTGCCCAGATGAAGATGATCTAATATATGTGTCTCTTCATGCAGGCCCTGAACTGAACCCTACAGAAAATGCACTTGTGCAATCTAGCTATGGTTTCCCTCAGCTCAGCAGCTGTTTCTTCCCAGGGCTCCAGGCTGGAGGTGGCCAAACGGCCTTCAGTACATCTGTAGATGCAGCCCTGGCACAGACCATGAAACAGAGTATATCGTGAACAACTAACTGCTTTTGCCTACTTCCCTGAAGAAAAATAAAGCTGAGCAGGTGTGTGTGCTTGAGCTATTGTGCTACAGGAACAACTGCCTCTGTTTTACAGGCACCATTTGGAGAAGGGGAACAAGCCCTGGCACAAGTACACAGTCCAAAGCCATCCTTCTGACACAGCCCCCAGGGACACCCTGACTGGCTTAGCATTACAGCCTTGCACCTGCAGCCCTTAGATGCAGACTTAATCCAACCCTACCCCAGTATGCAGAAGATTAATAACATCATTTACAAGGGCCAAAAGAACACTTTTCATAAATCTGAGCCAATTTTCTCATGCAAGATTTATATTTGAATTAAGAAGGGAACATTATAAATCTATCCCATGCTAAAACTTAAAACTTGGGATTTTAATATGCTGAATCCCCTATGCTCTGGGCTTGAAAAGTTGATAGTGTTTCTTCCTAATGCTGCATTAGGCAAGTAATCAATTCATCCAATTACTGAACTGACAACACTGTTCCTGTGAGCTGTAGATAAATTCACTGACTTGGACAAGGATGTACAATATGGTATGTATTGGGGCGGTAAACACAAATGAATAAATCCATTATGTTGGACTACAGATCATTTTGGACTCAGATGGAAAACAGCAAAGCAAAAGTTGAAGTCAGGACACCAGAAAAGAAAATTTAAGAGACTGAAATCTCTGTAAAAAGAACTTGGCTTTTGATGAGAGCATGGAAAGAATTCAACATAAGATAAGTCCTTTGCTCTAAGCAGATTAGGAAAAAATCATTACTATCACCAATGGTTACTTAACTTAAGACTTTCTTTATGTATTCTGTGTCAGGTTTTAATCCAGTTTTCTCTCCTTCAGCAGTAATGCCAGGAAGCCACAAAAATAGAACTGTCAGCAGTCCCTCTAAAGCCCCAATACTAAAGAGAACTGTTAACATCTGGATGTATTTTTCAACAGGACAGCCAAAAAGAAGGTATTTTAGGCAAGAGCATCTGCCTGTGCAGTGGAGTTCCCTAACATAGCTAAATGTGTCTAGCTTTGAAAAGATGGCTCTCAGAAATCAACTCAGTGAAACACTTAAAGAGAGCACTGAATGGCATCCAGGGCTCCTCAACCTCTGCCGTGACCACGGAGCCACACACATGGATACACATGTAATATCCAGACAGCTAACCAAAAATAGCTCCTCCTGTATATATAAAGAAAAGAAGAGTCTTGGCCTATAAGAGTCAAAATGGAATATTTCTTTTTTTATATATATATATATATATATATATATATATATATATATAAACACACACATATGCACACACGCACCTACTGCTTTGGTTTAGGTGAAGCAGTTTTTTATTAGTTATTTTACATTAATTATTCAATAGTTATTTTACAGATAATTATTATCCTCTTTCATGATGAAAACAAAAATTTTTAAATTATGGAGTTTGCACAGGCTGAGGATTCCCTGTTCAGCAGTTCTGCTCTGCACTATCACTATAACCAGTTATAGCACTGTGGTGAGAGAAAGGAAGTAAGCAACTGGTATAAATGAAGGCTATAAGACTATGGCTGAGATTAAGAAAGGCAACAGGTGACTGCAGGAGATCCCATATATGAAATAGATTAAATAGATTGAACAAATGACTTGAGAACAGGAAATGGGAATTGATCTAAATTAATTCAAATCCAAAATACACTGGGTGTATGGCTCTGCACAGCATGTGCACTGAGCTCAGGAAGCTGCCCGAACATATTTTAGAAGTCCAGGAGGATCCCATCTTTATAAGATGTAACAATGCATTATTTTTTGCTTTAAATCCACCCAGACCAGGGGCCCACGACCACTTTTAACAGCCCCAGCAGTGCCTCTCAGCTGCCTGGTTGGAGAGGTTGGCAGTTGCCCAGGCAGAGGAGTGGAAACCATGCACTGCTGAAAAGAGGTATTTTTGAAGACTTTTGCATCAACACTGGGAGAAACCAGCAGAAATCAGAGCTGTCTCAATTTGATGGGAGTGTTGAACATCCAATTTATTATCAGCCAACCTTTGCTACAACTATGGGGTATGGTGGTGAGGCTCCACTACCTTCTGACAAGACATAGGTCCTGAGAGCAGAAGCTGACAGCATGAACTTACCATTCCCTTTTCCCCCTCAGAACAGATTTGCCTAACAACAAAGCAAATAGCTATACCATGAATGTATGGGGGTTTTATCCTGTTAAGTTTAAATCAACACTCTTCACACAAGATTTTTGACCCAAGATTTCACACATTGGTGAAATGAGATCTGGAAGTACACATACCACTGAACTGAACAAAAGCCAGGATGATTCATGGAGATGTTCTGTGCTTAATCAAGGTTTCATGAAGGAAACTTTAGCTACTCCAGTCAGTGCTGAGCAAACAGAGAACCTGAATGGGAGACTGACAGAGAGTTTCCAATCTAGAGGCTGACAATCCAATTTTGCAAAAGTAAATTGCGGGGGGGAGAAACCCCACACCAAAAACCCAACACAAAACTAAAATATTTTGAATTTTACTCTACTATGAAATTAAACCAATCTTGGGATTGTTTTGTTGTCACCTAGAAGATCAGTTCTAAATGCTTTATAAATCTCTTGGAAATGGGACACAGAACTGTTTGGTTTTTTTTTTTTTTGTACCGGTTCACTGCTACCCACAGCAGCAGTGCTAGCTCAAGTGACTTTTAAATCTTGTTCTCTGACTAACCCTCCTCTCTCTATGGCAGGTGCTTTCCTCACTGGAAGATGTACAAACACAGAGGGATGGATGCTTTAATTCTGTAAAGAGAACTCACCCGTAGCACCCCTTTATCTGCCCCTCCAGCCCCTGCCAAGCTGTGGTCAAGGGGTGGACTATTTTCTGGTCACATGAACCACTTGATGCTGTGCAGGCTGGCCCAGCTCCAACAAGCAGGGTGGACAGGGCCACATCTAGCCCCCTCAGACTGGAGGCATGAGGGTGCTGTGGGACCAAGGGGTTTCATTCCTCAGGTGTAAGGGACCCTCCTGCAGTTCTGGTGATGAGGCTGTCCCACAAAAGCCAAGCAGTCTTTTAGCTCTCCATGCTCCAGACAAAGACGAGGTGCTACACATGTGCATCGACATAACACAAGCGTGCTCTTTTGACGAGTCTGGAGGGGCCCAGGGGAGCTGAGCGGGGAGCCAGGTACCCCTCTGCCCAGGCTGGAGCACACTGAGCAAGTGTCCAGGTTCAAGGCTCCAAAGCACAGGTGCAAAATTAATTTAAATGCAGAATAGGTTTTGAAGCCACTGGATCATGGTCCTATATATCTTTTCTGGACTTGAAAGCTAGTTTAATTGCCAAAGCAGCATCTCCAGAACTGGCTCTTTAGGCCAGATCCAAAGCTCTTCACAGTGACCACAAGAGCCCCCAGACACTAAGGGCCTTAATCTGGGGCCTAATTATCTTTTGTTTCCAGTTTAAGTGTGGATATCAGACCACTGAGAAAAGGCTTCTGAACAAAATCACCAATGTACAATTTACAGGAAAGAGAGGCATGAGATAGTTGACATAATTTTTATTTTGGCACAGAGTTAATGTAAACTTCAGCTGCGATGACAGGCAAACAAACACTAGTACTAAGCTTAAGAGAAGTGTCCTCACTAATCCTGCGTGGTTTGATGTATTAACATGAGTAAGAAATATGATGCAACAGAGATGAGCTCAAACCAAATCCAGAATTTGAACCTCTTCCCACATGAGGTTTCTTAGTTTAGGTTTGAAGATTCATCCCAGCCACAAAAAGCTATCAACATAATTTTTCTCTGCAGAATCAATCTTTCTGATGGAGCCTGAATAGCATTACTAACCAGTATGACAACACAGCTTAACCCAAACTCAGCCTGTCCTACTTAAAGTCAAAACCCCCTTTGCCTTTCCCCTTCAAGGAACAATGTCTTAGGTTCTCTGCTGACAGAGATTGGCTGTTGTCCTACTTAGCTTATGTAAAGAGAATATTTAGAAGACTTAAAGTATCGTGGGAGACAGAAATTCAGAGTAAACAAAGTCGTTCTTTTATAAAATGAAACAAGAGTCCAAAAAGGGGGGCAATAGGTCAGTATATGCATCACACAAAATTCACCAAGTGAAATAAATAACACTTTAATCAAGCAAACCAGTTCAATAAACATTTCCACCAAAGGCAAAAAGGCATAAGCCAAAGCGGATAGGATTCACAGGAACACAGTAGGCCTAAGCTAGCCAAATCCCGGCTTCCTAGCAGAGGCTGCTCACCACACATAGCAGCTGCATCCTCCTGTCCTGAACTTGCCTAAAGGGCTGGCCGCTACCAAGAGGGGCAGTTCCTGTTGGATGTAGTAGACATGCAGCTGCATGATGAGTTGGCCCAGCTCATTGATTAGATCCAAACTAAACCGCCAAAATAAATGAACTTTTTCGGTTTTTTTTTAAAGTACTTTTCCATCTCCCCCTGTGGTTGACTGCACAAAGTGGGGTCAGTGTGCTGTGAGGAAATTGGGGGGGGGGGGCAGACCTGGACTGCCCTTTTCACAGCCAACCCACATCCCTGGGAAGTGCGTTTAGAGTAATGTACATCTGAAGCTGAAACACCTACAAGTATGATGAACAGAGGCTGAGTGAAAAGCAAACCAGCTGATATGAAACAGAACACAAGTGACAGGACAAAAATGTATTATGACTAAGCCTAACGGTTAGGACAAAGAAAAAGAGACCAGAGTCTGAGTTTTTTCTCCAACACTGTAAATTAATAGCCTATAGACACATAACTGATGGAGCAATCCTGCTCACATTCACTCTTTCCATAGCATAAGGAAACTAAATCACCAGGGGATCCACCACCTAAATTAAGTGCAGAAAAGGGCAGTGGATTTGATGGAACTTCTGTGGTGTCCAACATACCCTTTGGGTGCAGTGCTCTTAGTAGGTGTGATTTTTATAGGTATTTGCAAGAATCAAGGGACACTTTAATAATAAATATATTTTTCTTGAAATCCAATATTGCTTGACCACAGCTAGTCTGCAAATATACTTTTAATATTTAATTTACAGCTGGAAAAAAAAAACAGAAATCAAACTTCTCCACTCCTGGATTTGTGCCCTAGCCACTGAATTGTAGGACCACAGCTCACCTAATGAATATTTCTGTATTGAAAGCAAAGTGAAAAAGTTTCATAAGTAAGGAGCCAGAGACCACCAGCCCAGAACAACACACAGGTTTATGGCTCTAACACTCTCTTGAGAAATAAAAGATGCAAATTCAGAACTTGGCTCTTCATATCTGGATAACACCTCTAGACAAAGCCTAGAAAAAATAAGAAAGCGGTAAGGAGGGAACACATCAGTATAGTCCCCCTGCATGTCTTTTAAGTGGTCCTGATCATCTATATGTAATCTGAAGACACCTGGGCTCTTCAGGAGCAACTTGTCAAGGAACACCTCACTTCTAGATCCCTGGACAGCTTGGGCAGCTAACTAATCAACACTGTCAAAACTAAAGGCACAAGCAGCAGCAGATCTCAATGCATTTAGTGAGTATTACTGGAAAAAAACCTGAGTCTGCACAGATCAGAGACTTAGGACTGCAAGGATATAGCTCAGAGGTGAGGGTGCCCGCAGAATCATCCCAAGCACTTCACAGCTGTGGTGCAGCATACATCCCCTGAGATCTAGTTCTCTTCCTGCACAATTAAAGTGGCACTGACTGGAAGTGTACCTTAGAGGAATGACCATATCAACCTTTCTGTTCTTATCTAGTGAAATGCATCGCATGAGACATTGGGCATGTTTTCACATTGAAGAAAAGTTACCAGACCAGCTTAATTTAAGATGATATTTATTTCAGAATGCTGTTTAATAATCAGAGTGATCTGAACCAGCCAGGAATCCAGCTGTATGGTATGCATTAAAAAAAAATACACCGTGGCTTTTGAACAGGACAGTTTGAAACTGCTTACGAGCATGACTGCTGCTTTAACAGTGCTCTTGGATACAGCAGGTTATAACTTCACTAAATATAATGTATTTAATGATGCTAATTTCATGCAGTACAGAAGGGAAACTGTCTAGCTATATTCACAACTTCCTTCTGAGTTTCGGTAAACCACACCTCTAATTACCTGAAGTGTTCATAGGGAAGGAAATAACCTAATTAGTTGTTTCTTGTCTATGAAAACGCTTAGCTGTTAATTCACACAGAACAGCAGGATTTTAAAAGGACATTTTCTTATAGCAATACCAGTTTAAGGCTGTTTTAAGTACAATTTAATCTCAGACCTAATTCCTATGAAGATTTAATTCTGTAGTAGTTCAATATAGTGAATATTTTCCTACCTCCCTCCATTTCTCTAGGTCTGTCACTTGATAGAAACTACAGTCCTCAGACAAATCTTGGAAGCACACTGTAAAATTATCACTCATAGCCATAAGCAAACAAACCGCAGGCACTGAAAGGTCTCCACTCCAAACCCCTGATCCTGTATCCTGGTGACAAGGCACTGTAGATCTGCACATCACCTGTAACACAAACTGCCCATAACAAATACTGCGTTTTGTAACTCATGTTCTGCAAGTTGAATTGTCTGTCCAGTTTTAGCCTACTTAGAAAAGCCACTTAGATCAACATGCTGACATTCATAAAAAAATCTGACTTTAAAAACACACTGTCCCATTCAATATACCTATCAATATGCACTGGGGGAAATACATCAGTTTGTAAAAAAGATCATTAACTTTTGTTTCTCAGGAGCCTTCTTTAGTTTTTCAAGGGCACAGTGAGAAAGTAATAATTTACAAATCACAGTAGTATCACTGTATACTCATGTTTAAATACTCTAAGTATCAATACACAAGGCAGTTACGATATGTTCAATCATGTGGGTGATACATACGGAAGAGTAACTTTAGCAAGACAGCCCAAGCCAGCCTCCCCGGCTGCGGTGTTCCCATTTACTCTCACCGACGTCCCACACTGCTATATCGGGGTGTGCCACGAGTTACAGAGCCTGATGGAGATCGGCTGTGGTTCTGCTGGAAATATAAAATCCAACTTCACATTTCCATTGAGGACTAGGCAGGGAAAGCAAGCTGCCACTTCCACCACTCGCCGCGGTGGTCCGAGGAGGGCCCGGACGCAGGGGACACCTCGGGCGGTTCCCCTGCCTCCGAGCTCCGCCGGCAGCCACCACCGCGGGCCTTCGGGCTGCCCATGGCCGCCAGGGCAGCTCTACGGCTGGCCCGGAGCGGTGCTCGGCCTCCCCGGCGGTCCCTGCCTGCACCTGCCACCTCGCCGCTGCCTGCGCCGCTCTCCACCGCCCCCTTCCCTTCACACAGCCGGCGGCGGGCAGCGCGCCAGCGGGGCCCGGATGGGTGCTCCGGACCTCGCTTCCCGCTCCCACCGGCCCAGCTCCCCGGACCCTGTACCTGCTAGGAGGGCGCCCAGCCCCTCCTGCGCCCGGTCGTGGCTGCTGCTGTCCGCCGCCTGCCCGCCGCTCCTGCGGCGCGGTACTGCCCTGCCCTGCCCCGGAGCTGCGCCCTGCCCCGCGGCTCCTGCCCGGCCACTCGCCGCCTCTCTCTCCTAGGCCTCTCCTCCCGCCCGGTGGCTGCCGGCCTCCGCCTGCCCCTCGCAGCCGGGCACTGCCGGGCTCTTTGCCCGCATAGCTCCTCAGGTGCGGCCCAGCAGCGTTTACTCACCCATCCCTATCCCGAGGGACAACTTCACCGTCGACCTGAGCCTCACCCGCCTCACCAAAGGAACAGATTTATTTCCCACATAGCTGCCAGTAACTTTTCCTCGTCGCTTGCTAGGCTGTTACAGTGGCAAAGCCAGTGCCAACGCTGCCCCTTGCTTTGCTAGGAGCAACACCAGGCCTATATTTTAGAGAGGAAAAATGAATTTCTAATTTTTTACAATGCTCTTAGTAAATGGCATGTTCATCTGGAATATGGATCCCTGTCAAGTCGGGTTTTACATAGACACACGAGAGAAAGCCCCTGCCACAGAGTGCATCGTCCATAGGGGTAATTTATGGATCACATGTGGTGGATTGGTTCAGAAACTTCATCAGGAAATTCTGGTTCAGAAATTTCCTTGCAGGAAGCAAAGTTTTGTGAGACTCAAGGTGGTCTCCTGTCCCTTTCCCATCCCCTCCTTGATTCCAGTTTCTGATAAAGAACTAGAAGTGTTAAAATACCACAGGAGGCAAATATGAGTGAGATATTGGTGGATTCCCCATCCACCAAGACTGCAGTTTTTCGATTACAGTATTTTTCATTTTAAATTTAATAGTACCATGGACCTGCTGCTTACTAAAAATTTCATGGTTGTCATCATGCAGTATAACACAGCTGCTTTGAGCTCCAGAGCCACTGTAAGGGGAGATGCTTTGCCAAAAGCACCAGCTCGTAATATTTGAGCTAACAAAGCATCTCTCTTCATCTCTGCAGAGCCAGTCACACAGTGCTGGGGTATCACATAGCAAAGTGGCTCTGATTCCTGCTAATGGAGCTCATGAGATTACGTGTGGTCACTATTCTAAAGAAATACCAGTAACCTGATATGCTTCCAAAATTGTCTGAGTCCTCCTGATGTGCACATTAAGCAAGCATTTCAGGGTGTCTTACTGAATTAATTTACCTGATTGAACATCTTTATCTTCACTGTTCACAGAAGTGCGTTGTTTAATGGCCAGTAAGGTCCCTGTGTGTAGCTTGCTGCTAACAAGTTACATCGGCATTTTCACACTCAAGGGTTTTTCAGGCTCTTGAGTGACTTCCAGTCCTGCCTGAGTGGCTCTCCAGGTGCTGGAGCCAGCAGTGCAGTAGCAGCCAGCCTTTGGGACTGCAAGTTGCCTCTCCGATGAAGGAAAGGACATTAAAAATGGTATTTTTGACAAGGCAGTTAAAGGAAAAAGCAGTTTGTAAGTCCAGCTTTCGTTCTTTCTCAAGGCAAGACTGCCCTCTGTAATTTGAGGGGGACTTTTCTCACATCACTAAGGCTGCTTTAATGGTTTGGGACACACCTTCCATTCTGCTTTCAGCCACTTGAAAACTGGGGAGTTCGTTTCAGTAAGTGCATGGTAAGGGGTATGACTAATTTGATCTAGTATGGAGGGGGAGAACATTAAATATCAAACTTAAACATGGGAAATTTAGGGAGAAATTCTTCACTGTGATGGTGGTGAGGCCCTGGAACAGGTTACCCAAGGAAGTTGTGAATGCTCCATCCCTGGAAGTGTTCAAGGCCAGGTTGGACAGGGCCTGGTTGAGCAACTTGGTCTAGTGGGAGGAGTCCCTGCCTATGGCAGGGGAGTTGGAACTAAATGATCTTACAGTTATGATTCTGTTACTGTGCTGCGATTTTTTTTTAGCTGGGGTGAGAAACAAACCTCCACCATCCCATAGATTTTTGTCCCAAGCAAATCTAGTCTGAATGAAATTAATTTACCACTGTTCTTTGCTTCCTAGACCTTTCTGTCAGCTGCAAATACTATCTTCCTTCCCTGCCAGCCTCCTGGCAGCATAGAGTGCCCCAGGTTGTGCTCTAGTGTTTGTAATCTTTCTGCAGCTAAACCTTGCTTGAGAAACCTGGTGATGTTCCCATGCCTCACTGATGCCTGCTCTTGGCCCCTCTTCTCTGTGTCCACACCAGACAGTCACTACAGCCACTCATCCTCATTAGTTCTAATGCTCTGCAGCTGCTCTTGTCTCCTCATGCTGCCTCCACCCAGGGCACCCTCAGTACTAAGACCAGGCTAATAAACTGGCCTGGTTTTGGCTGGCTGTGCCAAACCACAACACTGAGCTCCAGAAATGCAGGGCTGAGACACTTGAGTAGGCCCATGCAGAGCCAACAGAGGAGAATTTATTAGTCTGGGCTATGCTTCACATCTCATATCCCCCAGCAAGGTCTTGTCTCATCTGTTTTGAACCTTTGCACAGCACACTTTTTCACTTGCTGCTGAGGTTGTTTATGCTATTGGATTACAACTTCCCAGTGTTTTTCTCAGTGAAAGAAGAGTAGCCAGAAGCGGAGGCTGTAGAAAGTAGCTACAAGCAGAAGTGCATGCTGTTGTCCTTGGGCCTCAAACCTTTAGGAAATAAAATAATGATACAATAAAACCCCCATGTCTAAATATAGATACAAATGTTCTTGAGTAATCCTTTTTATCTACAAAAGCTTTCAAGCAGACTAAGACCCTTTTCTTCACTTTGTGCAAATACTCCAGTGAACAAAGTTTTAAGCAGGAATGCTGACAGAGGCTGCAGCTTTGCATCAATCAAGCCTGAATTCTTCCTCACAATCATTTGCCTCAGAACCCTGATCCCAGCACTTGTGCACGTGTATTGAGTCATGCCAACCCCCATGTTAAAAGATCTAGCAGCTCAGAGAGTTTGAATCATGTTTGCAGAGAGCATGCTGTAATCTTTCAAGCAAAAAAGTGGAAAACTTCATTGCTTAGTAGTTCTTGCCTGCTTTGCAAAAGATCACATGCAATTAAGCCAATACTTGCAAATAGCTTCCCCAGCTCTGGAATCCTTCAGAGCAAGCAAGGATCTAACATTGCTGCTTGTGAAATACTTTAGTTTTCAGAAACTAACATGAAGTGATGTACTTACCGTCAGAGCTAGAATCCAGTGTATATTGCAATAGCCAAGTGATGAGCTCAGCTGTTAGGACCTAAAAGCAGGGCGTTATCAGTACAAGTCCAGCACACAGCATACGACATCTTACAGCCAAATTCCGTGTGTAGCCACTAAATTAAGTTTTCTGATACAGAGTTTTTTTACAAGAGAAAAAAGGAGTTTGCAACTTAGATGTAAGTGAAATAGCAGAATCCTTTTCAGCTGAAGTCTCTAAGTGGTTAATACACCTTCGTTATAAACAACTTCTGCAGCCAGAGGCTTTTACAACCATTAAAGTTTTTGCAGCAGTGATCTTTATCCCCTGAGGTTTTACTGGGAGAAACATGAAACTATTTCCTCATCCTTCCTGTGCTACTCTCAGCTGGAGCCTGGCTTTTTCCATTCTCATCATAACCTTTGAGTTAAGCAGACACCTTCCCTCTTCTGCCACAGATGCTGGGTGGGGTCCACACACTTCATTATAGAAAGCTGCTGTAATTCAATCTATGACTGTTATTTTTTGTTTTCTCCTTTTTTTGAATGCATGTTTAACGTCACGCTCTCCTGACATAACCACTGTAATTCTGTCCCGCATCTGCGGCTGCAGCCAGTTACCTCCTCCCAAAACACTGGGAACAACTTTGTTGCACAACATCTTTTGAAAACGTTGCTGCAATGCCTAGAGGAGCAATTGCATGGAGACACTTTGTTGTCCAAATTAGACCCTCTCTTTACCTCGTCTAGATTAGATGTACTGTGAATTGGAAAGATATCTGCTGGCTTGTTGCCTCGCTTTATCCTATAAAGCAGATTTTCTTTGCACAGACACACATCATTAATACATTCTGATAATAAATCCAAGGCAGGCTTATCCTTCATGCACCAGAACACTTTGGTTCTGTCTCTCTACAGCCAGTCCCATATCTGTGTGGGCTGCAGCAATTGCTTCTGAACTACACAGCAGTCTTCAACCTTCAACCTTGCCAGTTTGCCAGCCCCGGACTAGCCTAAGGCGAGTTGAGGTTCCTGGGTAGACAACCACTGAGGCACAGGGGTGCTGTGCTGGACCTGGAGTGGACTTTTCAGGCCATCAGCTTCACCCTGGGCTGACAAACAGAAGTGACTGTGGGTGCATATTTATGCAGGAGCAAATGGTTCAGCTTCATCCTCAGGCTGCATTTCTTGCTGCTGCTACTGTCTAGGAATCCAAGATGATGCATCCAGTAAACTCAAGAGACATTATAAACTTTCATGTGCAGTTTGCAAAAGATGAAATAGAGCCAAGACATGCTCCTTGAAGTGTTTTCCAGTTGCATCCTTTTCTTGACTGTTCATTAAGAGCCAGCTGCTCTTAATGACCAGCAAAGGTTTGTGAGGACATTGTCACACCTTCTGAAAAAAGGTAATAAGATTAAATGTTACCAGCATCCTGGCACCTTCAGATATTTTCTAGAGCTTTCATTCTTGCAAAATTGTGGGTAGATGTACTATCCCTGCTTTAAAATGAGCACACTTCGGGCAAAAATCACTTGGCATATCCAATCTGTCATTTGGATCCAAACAATTCCAGTATTTTCCTGTTTGATTTGGTGCTTTAAGCCAATATATTTAGTGTTTGTCTGGATATGGTTTGCTATTTGAAAACTGAATTTTCTGGGTAAAGGATAAAAAAGAAAGGAAGAACTTTGCCTGTTGTTGATTTCAGAAGAGATTTGAAATCTGAGATATCTTTGAGTTTCTGTCTACCTCTCAGTGCAGTAGTTGAACTCAGTTCAAGAACTGGATTTCAAATTGTTCCCAAACCTTCATTGCTGGGGGGGGGGGGGAAAAACCCCAAAACCCACACCCAACAATCCTCCCCCCCCCCCAAAAAAAAGAACAAACACACAACCCCACCCCCAAAACCACCAAAACCCCCAAACAAAACAGGAAAGACCTGTTTCAGGAAAGGCTGTTATATCACTGAAAAAGTCCCCATGGAGCACCTCTGAAGTAATACTTATTTATTATAAATAATTTCCATAGTGTCACATTAACAAACATAAAAGGTCATGAACTCCTGTATTTGAAGCAAATGTATTTGGCTGCTGGGATCTGGCAGAATTTCCTCCTGTGGGATAGATTGTTTGCACAGACCTTTATTGAAGAATAATATTAAGAATGAATTATGAAATATTAATGTAACGTAGTAAGAAATTATTGTATTTTACAAGTCAGAGACATAATAAATCTCACAGAATTATTTTAGTTCATCTGATTAAAAAACACATGAAAAAATGATAGCTGTGACCAGCTAGCAGTGGAAATCTGTGTGGTTTAGGCACTGCAGTTCAAAATGGGCTGGAAACGCAAGTCCAAATGTAGGCATTTAAATGCACATGTGTATTTTTGCTATGCCCCTGCTGTATGAAGGGATTGAGGAGGGAACTGATAGGGAGCCTCGGCAGGTGGGGAAGCCAAGGGCTGATGGGGAAGACAGGCCACCCTAATGCACCCCCATTCACCCCCAGCCAGGGAGCAGGGCAGCTGCTCAGCCCCAGCCTTGGGCATCAGAGATCTCTGTGAGGATGGGGATGGGATAGGGATGGGCAGGACATCAGAACTGTGGGGAGTTGGAGACCATCACTCCTACAGTTTGTGTTTTTCTCCCCACTCTTGCCCAGGCCAGTGAAAATCTCATAGGAGAAGCCCTTTCCCAATACCTGGGGGATGTTCCCTGGGCTGTTTGTGAAGCCCAGTCACCCCAGAAGGTGCTCTCCCAATGTGCTGGGATGGTGCCATCTCCTGGGATGCCTCTGAGTGTCTCCCCAAACACTGTTCCAGTCTCAGTTGCTTGTGACACTTCTCAGAAATATGTGTTTCAACGTGAAATTGATAATGAGGGGCTGCTCTCCAGGTCTTCCCAGTCTCCCCAGGGCCTGGGTGCCTGCCTGCCCAAGCAATAGGCAGAGCAGGCAGCTGACCCAGGGACAAAACGTGTCCAAATTCCTGCCTGGCCGCTTTCTTACCCCTGCTTTGATGGGACCACAGGACCTGATGCTGCTGCCCTGCCCTATGTTTTCACACCATTGTCTCTCTGGGTTCTGCTTATGGCCTCAGAGCTGGACTCTCTCCCAACAAAAGACACAAAAGATACAGGCCTGCCCGAGGATGAGCAGATGTTCCTCTCCCTGGGACACAGAGGCCAGCCAGGTGTCACCACTCACAGAGCAAGGGCAACATGCAAAAAGTCCTTCCTGAAAGGGACCAAGTCAAGAAACAGCCCCAACTTGTGAAGCACAAAAATAGTTTATTGTTTCCCATTCTAAACCTCTGATCTTTTCTTCTTCTATTTTCAGATGAAAGCAAACTTTATTTACCTTGCTTAAAGGGGTGAGGGCAGAAAGCCATCCCAGAAATCACAACACTTTAAGGCCTGCCACCCCTGTGAAAATGAGGGAGCCAGGAAGAACATTTATGCAGCCCGGTGACCTGTTGCCCATAGAAGCTGGAATGCTGTTTTTCCATCTGAAATTGCTCAGTTCAAAACAAGAGAACATGCTGACCTTCTAGCTGGATCTTTGGGCACATCCCTTGGGGAAAGGCAAGGAGGCAAAAACAGGCCAGTCTGGCTTGGTGTTTAAAGCCATTTAAAAAATAGCAAGAACTAGAAACAGAGGTTGCTAGCCTAAATTTAACCCTTTAACAAAGCTGCAGTATGTTTGGCTCTGTTCCCTGGCAAGCACACAATATACAGCACTCTCAAGGTACATGAAATAAGGCAATGCCAACCTGCTGCCCTCCCTCCCAGCCTTCACTTTGCAGGGCTGCCAGCAGCGTTGGCTGCTCCAACCAGTGCACCCAGAGTCACTGGAAAGTAAATGTGCTGTGGTCACAACCCTTGGCAATAACACTAGGGACCTTGACACGCTTGTGAGGTGGGCTGATGCCAGCCTCATGAAGTTTAACCATGCCAAGTGCAAGGTCCTACACCTGGTCGGAGCAATCAATCGGCACAGCTACAGGTTGGGCAGAGAAGAGATTCAGAGCAGCCCTGTGGAGAAGGACTTGGGGGTGTTGGTTGATGAGAAAATGAACATGAGCAGGCAGTGTGCGCTTGCAGCCCAGAAAGCCAACCCTATCCTGGGCTGCATCAAAAGGAGCGTGACCAGCAGGTCGAAGGAGGTGATCCTGCCCCTCTACTCTGCTCTCGTGAGACCTCATTTGGAGTATTGTGTGCAGTTCTGGTGTCCTCAACATAAAAAGGACATGGAAGTGTTGGAACAAGTCCAGAGGAGGGCCACGAGGATGATCAGGGGACTGGAGCACCTCCCGTATGAAGACAGGCTGAGAAAGTTGGGGCTGTTCAGCCTGGAGAAGAGAAGGCTGCGTGGAGACCTCATAGCAGCCTTCCAGTATCTGAAGGGGGCCTATAGGGATGATGGGGAGGGACTCTTCATTAGGGGCTAATGAAGACATTAGTGACAGGACAAGGGGTAACAGATTAAAACTTAAACAGGGGAAGTTTAGATTGGATGTAAGGAGAAAATTCTTTCCTGTTAGGGTGGTGAGGCACTGGAGTAGGTTGCCCAGGGAGGTTGTGAATGCTCCATCCCTGGCAGTGTTCAAGACCAGGTTGGACGAATCCTTGGGTGATATGGTTTAGTGTGAGGTGTCCCTGCCCATGGCAGGGGGGTTGAAACTAGATGATCTTAAGGTCCTTTCCAACCCTAACTATTCTATGATTCTATGATTCTATTTTAGAGGAGGAATAAGGATGTACTCTCACCCCAAAGCAGAGCATTATGCATATTTATCTCATGTTTGGTTATACACATTATTATCCAGAGAGGAGAGAACATGCAACCCTTCAGAGGCTGCTCTGCTGAACAGACTGAAGTGGGTTACTGTCTTGGTACAACCTGATCGTACAACTTGATTCACTTGAGCTGAATGGTGCAGGTGTCACAAACCTGTATGTTAACAGAAAGTTTAAAAGCTGCACACTGCAGGATATTTATTCTCATTGGTATTTTCTTGGCAGATTATTTTCAAGAATCCTGAGTCAGCAGTAATAACTGTAGGTACAAATATTTGTTTACATGTCACAGTAGCTTTGCCATGTTATTTACCTGTACTTCCCAAGCCAAAATTTTGTATATATATGACTAAATCTGGCGTTCCATGGCAAGCAAATACCCACTCGCCTCAAGTGTTTTCAGCTGTTATTATCGCTTTAACTCTTAGGTCCGTAAGAACTAGATCATGTGGTAGCAAGGAATTCAAGGGTGAAGGGTTAATCATTGCACTGCAGCTTGGGGATTAACTTCATGTTAAAACCACGTGCGTGTGTATCCAAGTGACATAATGAAAAACATGATGGGAGATGGAAGGTGCACTCATTCAAGCAAGCAAGGATTTATTGAACTAGTTCTTCAAGATCTTAGGAAAACTAACTGAACATTTCTCAGCTAGTGCTGTGGCTGCTCCCTCACTGATATGGCTATCCCATAATTAACAAGGATTTTCATTAGCAGGCAGACAGAGACTTTTTGTCTGTACTGGATTTTAGGGGCCTTGGTGATCATTCTGTACTGGTATGGTGTCTGAAATGTGCAAAAGCCCATGAAAGGAAAAATAAAACAGTCTAGAAAGAGAAAAAATGGAAATTCAGAGTGCCATTGAAGATCAGCAATTACCTGCCACTCGGGACAGTCCTTATGATCAGTGCCACAGACTATGAAGCTTTGCATCAGTGTGAAAGAGCCAAGTTCATGCATGCTGTCCTAATAAGTTACTGGTATGAGAAAATATTTCCCACTTCTTGGAAAAAACATGAAAGGTTCATTTTTTCCATCCTTATGTGGCTATGTGCAGGCTGACACTGAGGACAGTTTAACAGCATTCAGCAGCACCTGCAGGCCCAATGAATAACTGGTGCCACCAAAAACAGAGCGAGGAGAGGGAGGCAGGAGTTCTGATACACAGAATACAGCCTGTGGGACTTCTCAAGGAAACACGATTCATAGCTCACCCTTAAGGAAGTGCAGTAGGAGGTTAAATCCCTGCAGGATATCAGTTCTACAGCTCAGCCAAACTCCATCTCTCCAGCAGCAGTGACTTTAACCAGCTGGCTGGACAGCACTGGCAGAAGAGAAAGTACAACCTCCACGCTTGTGAGTCAGCTCTGGAGATACTGTTGACTTATTCACAGAGCTCTTGCTGAACAGGGACCCTTGGCTGGGAAGATACTGTCAGAGCAGATTGGTCTTACATTGTGAAAAGAGCAACAAAAGGGAAGGAGGGTCACACTCTCCAGTCCCATGTGCAACCCCATCTAAGACAAACATGACAGCATATATAATAAGAACAATCTGAAAAGTGGACTGCTAGCAGCTAGAGGAAGAAGAATGCAGTGGTTCAGGTCTGGAAACCTCAGATGAGGCTACTTGAGCTGTATGCCAACAGCTAAATCCGAGCCATTTTGTTTCCCAAAGTGTTTATTCTCCACCAAATTGAGTGGAAAGCCCAGCCACTCGGTGGCTTCAGGCCACTTGTACCAAAGCAGGTACAATGGAGACTAAGAAACAAGAGTCCTTGATCATGGACCACAGACCTGTTTTCTCATTTTTTTTTTAGCAGTTCTAGACAGTTGTTTGCTTTTCCTGAAACTTTGCAGCCCAGTGTTCCTGCACGTGGCCTCTCCTGTTCTGGTTTGCACATGTGCCTGTTTCAGTGTCATTTTTCTGGAGTGTGTGATTCAGGAGCAATGCATTTGCAGTGTAGTGGAAGGAACTGACGTGTCCTCATGATACTGTAAATGAGCAGCAGCAGTTCCTTTGAGTCTGAAACAGCTATAAAGATCTTTATCGGCTCTCTGAGTGGCTTGTAAATCATCACAAGCCCAGTGAATGGCGTATTACCTACCTCACTTCTGCAGTGAGTTATTTGAGTGATGGAATGTGAGAGCGCAACAGTGTGACTTAAGTTCATTCACTTCCCATAAAGCAAACCAGCACCAGGCTTGGTTGCCCTTGCAATTCACTGAAAAAAGAACTTTCCACCTTCAGCCACAGAACCAACCAACAACAGCCAAATGCCATTAGGCATGGGTCATTTAGTATGGTACGGGTGGAAAAGCCTTTGTTGTACTAAAATCACAAGCTTTGTAGTGCAGGTGGGAGTGAGAACTAGCTGCTAGTTAATGATTTATACATAAGGAAACCGGTTCAGTCTATTTTGTACTAACACTATTTGTTAAGTAGACAAGTTTATTTTGCAGAGCTAAGCCAAATTCTGTCCATAGCCTCATGTTCCATGTACAAACCCCTGCCTTCAGTGATCCATGTTGTACCTCTAAGATCCAGGGCAACTGGGAGAGGAGAGTGGCACCATATCAGGCTGCGAGGAGAGCTCATCTCCTAGGATCCTCCAGGAATGCTTCCAAGGCTGCAGCATGCAGCTTTATAAACCCTCCCATACATCCTACTCCAAAAGCATGCTCCTACTGGGCAAAGCATGGCTGGTGCTTGGAGGAATGAGGCAAGGGAGCCATCCCCACTGTCAAAAGCAACGACCTGCTACAAACCTTTGGTGAGTTGCAGGGGAAAGAAATACCTCAGATACATCAAGCTCCGGGTACAGATAAAGTAGTATTACACAAAATGTTAATTTGAGCCTTATCATGTATAAATGCAGAAGGAAATGAAGGTAAAATACACACACACACCTCCGAGTATGGGCAAGTTTACAACAAAAACTTTCAAAGAAAATTAGCTTCCTGAGAATTCACTGTATTTTGCTTTTAAGTTTTCTCTGCCACTCTATGTATGTTACTAGCGTTCATGATCAATAGATGTACCAGTATCACTGATACTCATTCAGCTTGTTTTGCGAAGAGGTTATATAATTCTGGCATGAATGCTTGTAGTGATCCTATATGATCACCATTAAACCAGGCAACGATCAAAATAAACTAGAATTCAATTATGATTTTTGTTAGCAATGTATTTTTTATTTAAAAAAAAAAGCTTTAAAATAGTCCCTACTGGCATATTCAATGTAAATTGTTCACAAGTTGTAAAACAATACTAGAATTAAAAGCTCATTTTCTGCTACAAATGAAGTAATGCTTATTGGTTAAGGGGGCAGGACGAGGGACATCGAAACCATCCATTTTAAGTTACAGTATTCCTCTTCCAAAAGGAATGAAGATAGATACAAAATATAACATGCTTATTAATCTGTACAGCCTGCAAGTAAGACTTCAGGAAATTACTGCTTAAGCAAAAGCAGAATTTCTGTGGAGCATCTGTTGAGCTGGGCAGCAAGTTCTTCGCCCTGCACCTATACCGGGTGCAGAAGAAACTGTTGGTATAAGGTGGTTCTGTATGTCCTGTACCTTAAATTGTACTTACAGGCTTCTGGTGTTCAGTGCAACTCATTAGGTGACAGGCTGGCCAGGGCAGTGCGATTTTATTGAAAGCTGATGCTGCATTCAAACACATGAATGCTGCCCTCCTTTTTTTCTATTGAAGTGACTCCTAGCACTTTTCTGTCTTTCAAAGGCCTCAGCAAAGCTAAAACATTTTGTACAGCAAGAGAGAGACTTGTCTCAGAGATCCTGCACAATGAGAACGTTCCTTAGAACTTTTACATTATACTGGTTTGTACTTCCCTTGCCTCTGCCCCTTCTCGGGCCCATCCATCAGCCAGCGATTGTGTCTAAATCCTGGTAAGGATCAACTGTGTTTATCTTGCCAATGGGAGACAGGGATGCTGGAGGCCAAGGAGTGAATTCTTCCTTTTCCAGGGAAGGGATATCTTCATATCCAGTGTGGGATATCTTCATTCCAGAGCTACTTACAGGCTACAGGAGTACTTATCTTTCTAAGGAAATAACATCATTTTTTATGTTTTTGTTTTCTAATTGATTATTTTTGTCCCTATCAATGACATCATAACCAAAGCACTGAATATTAACTAATGAGCAAGCTCTTTTTTAATTAACTTTCTGGTTCAACTGCAATTTTATGCCTCAATGATTCTTTTTTTTTTCATCTATGGGAATGACTTCACAGTGGTGTGAACCAAATGCTGTCACTTAGACCGCTGTGACTCACACCAGATCAGACTGGGTAATTAAGTGAGCACAGCTCTGGGGAATGGCAGAGGGATAGGATAGATCTTGCTCCAGGTAGTATGCATGTGGTAGGCAACAGCTCAGTCCAGTAATTTTGAATTTTTCATAAATGTATAAACACAGTGACAGATTTTATACACATTATGAAGTGAAACTCACTTGACATCATTAAAAAGTAAATGAAGACATCTATCCTTCAGCTGAGCACATGTCTTTATGAGTTTAGTGCCTTCATCACTGATATGGGGTGCAGACTTGGACTGAGAGGTGTTTCTGATCCCTGCAGCAGCCTTGGGATCTCTGTAGAGTAACTGCTGTTGTTTTGGAAGGGGGCAGTTTTTCTGTCCCCTTCCCCTACCTGAATGGCATCAGGTGGCAGTATTTTTAAATGATGAAGTAGATTCAGACTCACTTGGAGATACTGATTTGAATAACAAATCTTTGTTTGGATTTTACATAATCAACAAAATGAGGTTACTGACCAAAATGTTTCTTAAACCCAGCAATTTCTTATGAATACAAGAGAAGTCTGCTGCTGGACTTCTAAATTGTGTTTGCATTTTGTGTAGGCAGCCAAGAAATGCTGTATGTTTTGAGGATTTTTGTCAAAAGTAACCTTTGCAGCTATGATTTCACACATGTAACACAGAACATTTGTAGCAAGTTGTTGATGAGCAATCTCCAGACTTAGGTCCCAGTACTGAAAGCCACATGCACATGCATTACTTTGAACACTTCAGAATCTCAAGGAAGTCGGCATAATCCCTTATAGGTTATAGGGAGGAACAATTTCTATGAACATTGCATGGGCCATGACTCTGCAAAGGCCTGGGTATAGCTTGATATTTTAACAATATATGGAGCCAAGAGCCTGGGTTGGCCTTTGAAGAACAGGGATGAGGAATCATTCATGGAAGCATATCAATGAATGGCTTGAAATACCAGAGGAAAGTTTGAAGCGTCAAAGATGCCTCAGGAAATCATGAAGTACCCAATGACAGTGCCCACAGAGAAAGAGATACTGCAATTGTAGTACTGTTTATTTACTGGAAACAATCTTTCAGCTCTACTGTAAAAATGATATGTATCTGCTTATGTTTACACCATTGACACTGAGATTCAAGACCTCAAAAAAACTGGGCTAAATCCAGACCCAATGTAAGGTGGTAAGCAATCACTGAGTTCAGCATAGTGGTGACATTTCACTTTTTGATTGGGCCAAATACTCTGTAAAGTGGGAAAACCTCATCCAAGGTGTCCAGAGCCCAAGGGTGTATTGCATAAGCTTGATCATATCAGGCTTCTTAAAAAGCCTTGATACTATCAAGCCAGCATGATACAGATGCAATTTCAGGAGAAAAGTGATTCATCAGGAACTACAAGAGCATTATCACCTTCAAATTTGGGGGGTTATGTTCATTTTTAATCCTCTTCATGAAGTCAAACCCTGCCAGCAGGCTGGGCAATCCCTTCAGCCCTAATATTTTGCTGTGAGGGTGCCTACCATCATTGCAGGGGGAGGGGGCTTCAAAAGCAGCAGGTGGGTCAAAAGAAGCACCTTTGTTTCCAGTGAAACATCTGAAGAGCTTGTTGTACAGATGGTGGGTGCAGAGGAACCTGGCAGGGAAATAATGGACCTGCTCTGGCTATAAGAAAAGCAGCTGAGGTCAGTCAGAGCTTAGAAGAGGCACATAGCCTCCAGCTGATCTCCAAAAAGTGTGACAAGGTCTCCAAAAAAATTATTATAGTGCCAGAGAAGTGAAGCTCACTCAGCGTGTGCTTGCAGTACATGATCATAATGAGATCACTTGTTTGGGACAAACTCAAAAGGGAGAATGAGTCACTTCTGGGATACAGGAAGGAATTGAAAGAGATTGGACATTTCAGGAACTTTTGTTTGCTGAAGTGTTTCCTGAAGATCCCTTGCTACAGAACTACATTCCTCAATTCTTACATAAAGATTACTGCATCATTATTCACTTGCTGGTGTAAAAGTGTATCTGCCTTGCACCAAAACTCTCCCTCTTGTGAATTCATTAACATCAGAGTAGTTACACAGGGGAGTCAGTTTGGCCAATGGAAGCCACTAGAGGGATCTCAGAAGTCTGAAGAGCTGGAGTAGGTGAGGTTTTCACTTCTGTTACGCACGCTTATAAACATCAGATGCACTCTGCGCTGAGAACAGGTAAGGAAATCCTCTGCAGAATCAGAGGCATCCCCACACAAATACCTCTGGATCCTATGGCACTGACCCGTCAGCCTCAGTCTTCATGACTAGCACCTGCTTTGGGGTTGAGCTATTCAGAATTGGTTCAAAGACTTAAAACAACAAAATGTGACACCTGCACTCATATCAGATGAGGAAATAGAATTTGCTTGTTGTGTGTTATCTTACAACTCTGACTTCCAAATGCAGAACCACACTACCACAACTAGTTTTAGCTATGTAAATTCTCCTTGCATACACATACATGAACAGTTGTTTACACACACATAGGGAAGACCCTAAGGATACTTCTGATCTTTCTGTTAAAGAGCAGCAGAGTCATGCAAAGGGTGAGGGGTTTGTCCATCCAGGATAGAGATTTATTTTAACAATAGTGCCTGTCAGGTTTGAACATACTGTTATTTATTTATGATTTATTTTAACATCTTTATTCTATGACATTTTAATTGGATCTAATACATCTACACGCTATGGAAGATATTCAGTAGCATATTCTGTGATTAAGCCAAATTGGAGAACTTGAATGACGACTACATTTGGTGATGGTAGGTGATCAGCTACTCAAAGAAGCTTCAATATTCTCAACAAAGTTGTTGTCAGAGAAGCACAAGTTGACAAGCTATCCCGTGGGATCCAGCAAACTCCCAGGTGAAACAATATTTTTTTGTCTGTGTCAAAACATCTTAACCCCCTAAAAATATCTGGAAGTCAAATAGACCAGATAATAGGACCCATTCAGGCTCTACAGCACTGGATCATTCATCTCTTGCCATTATTCTCCGTCTGGCACCTAACCTGACTAGCATGAATCACTTGGTTCATTTATCAGAATAGATTATCCTTTCCTCACTGTGATCCGTATCAAAATGACCGAATGACTGTCATTTCTGCTTTTGTTTACTTTTATTCCAATTATTGCATTGGCAATAGGTGCTGCACAAACACACAGTGAGAGCCAGTCTTTCTTCTGAGGACCTTCGTTTAAACAGACATGACAGCCAACAGGGAGGAGAGGCACAGAGCTGTCCAATCTCAGCTCAGCCAGGGCATGGCTCTGCCACGCCAAGTGAGGAGCGTGTAAGATCAGAGCTGGAGGGAAGCCACATGTATCCAGACAGGGGTCAATGCCCTCATCTTGTGCCAGCCAGAATATTGTCTATTAACTATATGTTAAAACCCTTTGTGTCAGAAAATCCTCTGCAATAGGTTAGAATAAATAATCATTTTCTGGACCTGGAATTCTGTCTACTTTTATGGAGGCCTGGCCTCAAAGGAGGACATAAATGTATACAGGAGTTGCAAGTTCGCATTTTTAGCTTTCAAGCTGTATAAACCTGACATGCATATCCCTATTTTCTTTTCCTTTTTTTTTAATTTGGCGAGAATTGCTGTACTATACAAGTCTGCGATGATCTATTGGAAACAGACCCCGGACTAGGAAATGGAGAGTTTAGATATTATAAACTGCTAGTAATTTATTATTTTGAGATTGGCATATATTTTGGCAAAGTTAAAGTTGGCTGGAGTGATAGTGAGTGATGAAAGATGTTATGGCATTTGAGAAGTGGCTGAATTCCTTTGTTTCCAGACTTTTCACTTTTTTTTAAGGCACGGAATGTTTATATAGAAAGTGTGAAGTTTTATGAGTACTTGCTGGACCCTGCTAAAACCAAGTGTTCAAGCTTTACTCTCTTAACAAAGTGTTTTGTTATGGAATTCCTCTGGGGTTTGATGTTTCTAAATTAGGGTTAAATCAGGCTGGTATGTGGAGGCCATGGGAGAACAGCCCAGAAGTGAGAAACTGTCTGATGCCTAACAGGGTGTGCTTCATCTCCAGGGGGTGATGTGATGGCAGGAAGAAGAGGACTTCTCAACTGAGCATGAAGAAACCTTAACACGGGAGAAAATGGGCCTTTAAAGTGCTGGGAAAACTTTCAGCATGTGAAGAGTTCAACATCTTTAATGTAAGAGACCCTGCCTGACCCTTGCCTCCTCTCTGGGCCACCAGAGCCTGCTTGTTTCCCATGTCTCACTTCCATCATCTGGGACACATGAGTACTTTTGGTTAGCCCCATGGTTATAAAATAACATTCCTCTTTTCTGCTCATCTCTACTTTCCCCTCCAAGACTGTGGTATATGATGAGCCATGATACACTCAAGAAACACATTCTTGTTTCTGATATTTCTGTCCACATTTCCTCTACATGTATCTCCTCCAAGTTGGCTACTCACAAAACTCATTGGCTTCCTGCCCTCAGTTTGCCTGTTAAACTTTGGAGTCTGTCTCCAGCCCTTTTGTTTTTACAATAAAGGACAGCCTGCATACAGAGCTGTAAGCCACAAGATCCCAGGACATTGTGGCAGCATGGAGACAACTAAACCATGAAGAAATAGAAGCTGCTAAAACACACTCAACTCAATGTTTCATTGTTGTCAGTCATCGCATCAGGGCTCCCCTCAAACTGAGTACAAGTAAAAAGAGCAAGAGTCTCTGATAAAGCTAGGGAAAAACAGCTCCAGACGAACTCGCAAAGCTTATTAGGAGTAAGAGTTAGTTTTCTGATTGTGTAATGCAGTCTGTGCTGTGACAACTTTCTGAGTCTGTATTCTCCAATTTAATAGTCCACTTTAACGAAGACCTCACATAATGCTTCCACTCTGCTCCTGCCTGCTTGCATTGTAATCTTCATAAACTTCTTTTACCAAGTAGCATTATGCAATTCCAGCTCCCCAAAAGACAATGCAAAGGTTCTTTCTTGCCATGGCAATGCTACAGGGCAAATAAGGCAAGAAGTAAAGTAGCAAGGGGAAAAGCAGAAGAGCTTGTTTCAGAGAAATGTAAGAACCAGGCATATGAACCCTCATCCCTACTAAAATAAAAGACCAAACTGCCAGTGGCTTCAACAAGATGAGCATTGTATCTCCAAACTATACAATTTTTATTTAGTTTTTTTTCAAACTCCTGAACATATATATAGATTTAGCTTAGCACTGTGAGGCCTCAGCTGGAATATTTTTCACAGTTTTGGGCACTGCACTTCAAGAAAGATGTGAACCAACTGGAGAGAATCCAGATGAGAGCAACATGAATGATCAAAGGTCCAGAAAATGTGATGTATGAGGAAAGACCAAAAGAATTGGTTTTGTTTAGACTAGAGAGGAACAGTCTGAGGGGAGACATGACAACAGCCTTTAGACACGTTAAAGACTATGGCAAAGGGGAAGATAAACTGTTCTCTGTTTCTACTGGAAGTAGGCTAAAAAGCAATGGATTTAAGTTACAATAGCAGAGATTCAGATTAGACTTTAGGAGAAACTTTCTATTGGTTACAGCAGTTATACCTGAGAAGACATTGCCTGCGGAAACTGCGGGACCCCTTCATTCGAGGTCTGGGTACTTGTATACACTGGGGTCTGCTTTGTGGCAGAGGCATGAACGGTAAGACTGGTCCAAGTCCTTTTCAGTTTATTCTCCCCAGTGTTAGGAATGCAGGAGGGAAACTGCACATGAACATAACAATTTTTTCTGAAGGAATTTGGACCGCCTGACCTGAGTGGTCTTTGAACAGGAGATTAGTTGTAACCTCAACTACAAAGTTAGTATTGCTGCCTTATAACCATTACAAACTGTCTGCAACTACCAAACTCAGGAAAACAGGAAAATAAAGTTCTGGGGTTTATCTGCTCTAAAGATCCTGGACACTGTTCTGGCAGTGAAGGCCTACATTAAAAAGCCTGGGTGAAAATAAGCATAGCATCCTTAATATTATAAAACATGCCATCCAGTGATTTCTATGAACTCTGTTATATATGGAAAGATTTAATACAGGAAGGAACCCAAACATGTGACACCTTGCTAGAAAATAGAAGATTACATAGTAAAACATGTATTTTGGAATGAATTTACAATGAGTTTTAACTATAAAATGGAATCAAAGAAAAAACAGGAGAAACTAAGACAAATGCAGGGTGAATTGAGACAAAGTGCCTGACTGATAATTCCAGCGATAATTGGGAATGTAAGTTAGCACTTCTGAGATCCCTTGTTTCATTAAGTGACTTTTTGTTTCTTTTTTGTGCTTTTTTGTCTGCTTTCCATTTATAATAATAAGAAGAATAAACAGCAAGATTGCAAAAGCCAGCTTTTTCCTCAGTTTCTTTGGTGCTTTTTGCCAAGCAGCCTTGCAGCTACAAAGGTTCACAATCTTTGAAATATAAGACTCATACCCTAGAAGTGTTTACAATGGAAAGAAGACTCCTTAAAATGTATGACCACATAGAGAATCATATGGGATCTGCTGACAATACATCTTCAGATGTCTACAGCCTGGTAGGGGCTGTGCAGGAAGAGGCCTCACTCCTCAGACAGGCATAGGTCATGGGTCTGTAGAAGTACTGATTTGTTTTGGAGCTGCTATACGTACTGGCTTCTGAGGAGAGTTCTGCAGGGGAAGAACTGTCTCTTATTTTAATGTTTTCAGAGCATAAACTCAGGGTTTAGAAGGAGTATTGTGATACGTATATCCTCAGCCGGATGACAGAGCTTCCTCTGAAGTTGATGACAGTGTTAACAGTGATCATTTCCAAGTCCAACTCAACAGTACGGGGGCCCTTCACAGGGCGAGTCATCACCAGAGTAGCACTGATTGGTCCTGTTTGCTGTGCACAAAACAAGAGAAAGCAGGTAAGATTGCCTATTATTTGCCTATTATTTGGGAAGATATTATTTTGTTTGGTGTAAAGAACATTATTATTTTGAAGCAGTGAACACCAAGAAGGGATTATGTTAACAGATCTCAAAGAACAGATATTCCTATGTGAACAGGATCAGGGTTTGTTATATAATTGCATATATTAACATCACAAAACCTTACCCTCTGAAGAGAGCTTTAAGTATGTGAAAGCAGTTCAGAAAAATCTGTCTGTAGTAAGTGGAAGCAGACCTTTGAAATATTTGGCCAGAACAGTGGATTATGGACATTTAAGAATCAGAGCTTCTGATGTTAAGATCAAGTGCATTATTTTTTTATTTTTCTGGCAAAAACTTATGTACATAAAGAGTTACCTGTTTTATCACTAAACTGAGCAGTTTGTGTTATCTCTGATCAGAGAAGCCCAACAAAGCTGTGGGGAGCTGGACGGCCCCTTGTGCCTCAGCCGCCGGGCGCAGGGTCCGGGTTTTTGCCCTTGCCCCGCCTTTCCCTTTTCCCAAAGCAACGAAGCAACGACTGGGCACCACCTGCCGGCTACGACCTGAGTGGAGAATGAAGCCGCTGCCAGGGAAGGGGTAGCTTGTGCCAACGGAGTGGCTTAGGTGACAAATAAACGGTGGTGTGATAAATGAAGAAAAGAAAACAAGCAACTTGAGCACTGATACTGATGGCTGGAGCCTTAGTATCTGGTGGGTCAACCCAGATGAATGGGAAAGGTTGGTGGCATCAGTAATGGCTTTGCAACAGGAAAGCTCTTGTGAGATGTAAATGATCATTCTGGGACCACTTGTCATTCCAGTATTTTGAAACATTTTCCTTTTTTTACAGTGAGAATCTGAGGCTTTTGTGAGAAATTGGAATCTATCACACTGTTGGTTTCTGTGGGCAACGAGAACTATCAATAGCTGCTGAATATTACTTAATGTGAATATCAAAGGCAGGTTTTGCCTAGGGTTAAAAATCAACCTTTTGAATGTCACCATCCCTGGTGCCTCTGCCTCATTCTGTGCAGATGCTTCCCATTGTCCCTACATATCAGAGGTGCAGTAAACATGACTGGAGAACAGAAATGTCTTCTGAGGAAAATTCAGATTAAAGAAAAAAGTAGTTATGTATTCCTCTAACCGTAAATACACAAAATCTGTATTCTCTGTGAAAAAAAAATACATAACAAATGAAAGAAAAGAACACAGAAAATCAATTACTGAGATAAAGGCTGAGGTTTGGTGGGGGTTTTTTGTTTGGTTGGGTTTTTTTGTTTGGTTGTTTTTTTTACTTTGTGATTTTTATTTTTTCCCAATTTCCAATGAAGAGTTTAATACAGCAAACAAGAAACGTTGACTCAGTGACAGTTACTGATTGTCCATCAAATATAAAAGGTTTGGCACATAGTTTCTCTTGAGCATGGGAGCCCTGAGCTATTCTTAGACATGGGTAAAGCCCTGGATTTTCCTGAAACTAATGTCTCATTAAAAAATATGTTTGCTTTGAGTCAGTTACATTCCTGAAAGAGCCAGCAGCGTCTGCAGATCAACTCACTCTTTGCGTGTCCACATGTGAAAATGTTTCATACTCAGTCTTTAAATGATATTCATTAAAAGTATGTTCTGCTATGAGGATATTCAGTTAACTCAGTGTTTTCTCTCAGTGAGCACCAGACTTACCCGCATGTAGAATTCCCTGCCCTCATTCCCTGATTTGATTTGGAATATGTAATAGGCTCCAGGGTAGCGAGTTGTTGCTTGCATCTGAAAAATGTCAGAAGGCACAGACCGCCCGGACACCATGTCCATCACTCTGTACAAGATGGTGAATGGCTGATCTCTGCAACCGGTGTTTTCAGCTGGACACATGCAGCGGCTAATTGTTAGAGATAGGATTGTCATCAGAAGTTACAAACTGCTGTAATATTTGTTTCTTTAATGCAAATACAGCTGCTTAAATAAATAAACAAATCATATTGTTGACCAGAAAAAAAAGAACCAGTGAAACTTGTAATGCATTTTCTCACTTTTTTGTATTCTCTGAGTTGCTATTCCGACCCACCTATATCCCTGCCTTGTCTTTCTTGTCTTCTAGGCCGAAATATCTTGGCATCCTTTGTCTCCTTAGAAACAACATTCGCTTTCTTATTCATCAGCTTGTCCAGCTTCCCCTTACATCCACATGAATGTTTGCCATATACAGCCAGGAGCTCCACAGCCCCCCTTCACCTCTCTGCACTGCCCCTTGCTGGCTTTGATGCTTAAAGCTTTTCTATTGAAAGGAGGGCAGCCAGGCAACCCCTGCTCATTCTCCTCACGCAACTTAGGGTTTCATATTTGACCCTGCTCGTGGCTGTAGAGTCTTAACAAGGAAGCTATTTCATACTTCTGATCATCCTCACTGCTCTTCATGAACTTTTGTCCAGTTATATTTCTTTTGAGAGGAAGAGAAGGAACTGCACAAGTCTTGAAGATGTGGGTACACAATGGCGTGTGCTCTAAGGACATTATCTACCTATTAACAGCTCAAATTAAGATTGCCTTTCAGATCATTAGGTAAGTATTGCAGATCATAGAAATATCTATGACAACCCTCAAATCTCAGTTTGGGTAGATTATGATCAGCACCTTTTATTTAATTTGGGGTTGCATTCATTTACACTGAATTTCATCTGCTACTGTTATTGCACAGTCATTAAGGCTCCTTCTGCACTTCTTTTTTGACCACCACTTTTCTCTACTGTCCTCAGGTAGTCCTGCAGACTTTGCCCATCTTATGATTTATCCTTGCTTACAAATGTTTAGCAAAGTAGGTCCAGCTCAAACTCCTGCAGAACTTCACCGTGAAAGTTGACAACCTAATACTTTATTTACTTTTTCTCTTTTAACCTCTTATTCTTTTTGCCAGGGACTTCTCACTTCTTTATTGCTGCTTAATCTCCGTAACATTATGTGAGGTGCTCTGAAACCAAGGAGACTGTATCAGCCCATGTGCCCTAGCCACATGCTGCTGATTTCTTCAGAAAACTCTAGTAAAGTTGTGAGGCAGGATGTCACGTTATAAAGGCCATGCTGGGGAATTTACTGGAAGAGAGTTGTGTCTTTTTGCTTATTTTTTCTATTACTTCCACTACTGACACCAGTTTAAGACAGTTCATCTGGCATGATCACCATAAAAAGGCTCCTGGCATTACAAACACCCAATTCCTTCCACAGAAAACACAGATGCAAGGAATTCACATGGCTTTTATACTGACCACTTCTAGACAGATGCCACAAATTAAACGCTGTCACATCTAGGCACCAGCCAAGGCCATGAAATACAAAGCTCAGAGATCAAGAGTTCTAATGCAAGCTGATCTGTGAGGACTCTATAGTTGGGCTCTGGGGAGTTTAGGTCATAAGACTGCAGCATATAGAATGTTTTTTAGTTGGAAGGGACCTTAAAGATCACCTAATTCCAACCCCCCCTGCCACAGGCAGGAACATCTTCCACTAGACCAGGTTACTTAAGGCTCCGTCCAACCTGGCAACCTATATACAGAGATTTCAGATTTTTAAAAATCCAGTTCAGATCATAGAATCATAGAATAGTTAGGGTTGGAAAGGACCTTAAGATCATCTAGTTCCAACCCTCAAACACTGTGGGTGAAATACTATGGGCAAAATACTATGGGCTGCAATATACAAACATCTGTATGGAGCTGAAATATTTTGAGCCCCAGAAAAACATCTACAAAAATGTAAAAGAAACAGGCAATTTTTGGAAATGTGGGGTTTATTTTTTGCTTGCTCAAATAATTCCAAATTTAGACAGTAACAGTGCTAACAGCCTACCCTGACATACTAGATTTCTGCACAAGGCAAATCAGTCTGAACTTTTTAGCATCTCTAACCTTTAAGCACTAGGAAACTAACTGTATTCTGCTATAACTGTCATCTAATGTTTTAAATTACTTCCCAGACATAAGCTAGTTCGTATTTACAGGAAATATTCATACTAATAAACAGGCTGAATTTGAGCATATATGAAGTCAGTAATATAAGTAAATGTCTTATTACATTACAAACCTTGTTGTTTTCTCTACTCCCTGATAAGTATTATTCCAGTCTAACTTCCCACACATCTGAGTATCATATCATATCATATCCTACCTGGTGATCTGGTAAAGAACTGCAATTTCTTATATTTACAAAGCTTACCAATGGTAAATGCAGCAACAGCATGTACACATAGGTTTCTAGACCCATTTCATGGCTGTGTTATGAAAATGTAGCCTGTTTGGTTCACTCTAGATATATTTCATACAGAGAGAATTTGCTTTTGCGGCTGTGGGTAAGTTACTCACTTCTCATTAATCTGGATATAAGGATCCTCACATCGTACTGGGTCTAAACATTTGTATTCTCCTGGGATATTGAAACATGTTTGCTGCGGAGTGCAGGTGAAATTTCTGGTTTCACATTCATTGATATCTAAAACACCAGAAACAAGAGGAAGGATAAATCAGCAAAATACACGCAAGACACCAATCTTACAAGCCGGTTTCCATCTTAAGGGGTTGCCCCAAGATTCGTAACACTCTTGCACCATGAGAAGTGGCCTTTTGTTAACTGGCCCCTGTTTTAAGATCAGTTTTTACTCCATTCATTTCTGCTGTTGGAGTGCTCCCATATGCTGACCACTGCAAAAATAGGAAAGAAATTGGCTGCTCAAGGTCTCTGACCTTAGAGAATGGGAAAACTAAAGAGAGACGTGCAGCAGAGAGGAATGCATCTGAGGGCTTTCCCATGTAGCTGTTTCCTAGTCAGTGAAGTCTTACACCAACAAACCAATTCACCTCAGTGGGACTATTCACGTGATGACATTCTTACCAGAATTACACAATTGGCCCCTACGAGTATTTCACTGCGCAGTGCCAAGACAAAGCATCTCAAGTCTTGAAAACCTTTCCAGACACAGAACTATTTTCTGATCCCCTTAGGTTTTAATCAGTGCAGGAATGTTCTTACCTTGGCAACTTCTGTTATCATCAAGCAAGTTATAGCCCGAAGGACAGATACAGTAGTAAGAACCAGGCCCATTCACACATTCGTGCTGGCAGAGGAACTCTGAGAAGCTGCATTCGTCCATGTCTGCAGTGGTAAAACAAAATTTACTGTCTTTGGCTTTATAGTCAAAGGAGCAGTCCCACAGGCAGGTGGCCATCCAGACTAGTTGCCCATCACCTCAGCTGGAGGTTGGCAGCCTCCAACTCCCTACAGCTTTGGAGCAACCTAGCAAAACGCTATACAACAAGTTCATGGTTAAACACTTTTTTCCTCAGGAAATCAAAACTGCTGCTGAACACAATGCATTTTATTTATTTATTTTTGTTTTCGAATACCTGTCAGCAGTTGGCCAGGTTTTCAGTTATGTTTTACGTCAGAGATAGAGCCACTCCAACAACAAAGCTGCAACTGTAATTTGAAAGGAGAGACTTGGCAATGGTTTTCTTTGCTTTCTTTCCCCCTCTTTTTTTCTGGACAGCAAACTTCCCTTTCCCAGGGCCACATGGGTCCCAGCAGAAGTCCTGCAGCCAGCCCCGGCTGTTCTATATTTCTTAGCCTCTAGCCAGTTACTTCCAAGGCATTCCAGCAAGACTACAGAGCTCATCCCTGCTTGGGCCAGACCTACTGGAAGGCTCAGCCATCTCCCAGATACCCAGGAAGCTAAGCAGTCTGTCAAATCTTTGATTGAAAGCAGCAATTGTGCTCTTTTCCCCTTGCACTCATTAATTGAGCAGTCATTTTAGTCTGCGGAGCTGTGCTTAAGTGAGAAATAGGAACTTCAGAGCTGCACATGGCTGACTGAAGGGAAAACACATGCAAAGGCACTAGACTGAGGGAGGCTGCAGTTAATCATTTCCTTATTTCTCTGTTCAGGGGAAGAAAGAAACAAAGGCCAAAGCCCCAGCCAGGAACTCCCAAGTTCTTATTCCCAGCTCTAACATGTTGACTCTCCCAGGCAAATCACTTTTACTCTTCAGACTGAATTTCCCTTTCTTCTAAATTGGGTTCAGTCCATTTATCCCCTTTCAGTGTTTTGTGCAGATGGATTGGAAAGTATTTGAAGTACAAATATGTTAAAGCGGCTTTATGGCTGTAGCCACATTATCAAAAGACAGATGAAAGGAATTCTATACCTACATAGTCCTGTTATTGTGTGACTTGGCCCAGTGAGCTTGCTGATAAAAACCCACCTTACTAACAAAACATGGAGTGAGGGCTGACCCCATAAAGGGATGGAGATACCACCCACCCCCTCCAGGTGTCCAAGCCCACACCTCCAGCACATCAAATTCATATAACCTGGGCTCAGCTGGAGGTGCTGGAGGGACTTAAAGCCCCAAGAGTCCTACATCTCTGCCACCGAGCCCACACAGGGCAGACACACCTTTACTGTCCCTAAACACTTTTGGCATTCTGCTGACTCCCTGCAGAGGACAAGATGGTAGGCATTTCAGAGCACATCTAATGCACGTGCAAGACCCCTGTGACTAGAAAATACTGCCAGTGTTGTGACAGCCAGCTTGAAATCTCTGCCTCTCCCCTTCAACTGGGGCAGGGCTACCTCCCACCTTCAAGCTAACCTAGCTGCTGTGGAGTAATCCAGCAGCTGTTGAAGTACATCTGGATCCAAGATGCCTCATAGGAGTGTCCTCCTATGCCTCCTAAGCCATTCCCTTTGTGAGCACCAGCCATGTCTAGTGATTGCTTGTGAAGTGAAAGAAGCTCATCCAGAAAAATTTGACCTGCTTTGACGAGCATTTTCTTGCACAAAATGGTCAAGCAGATGTTTTCTGCTCTAAATCTGGGTGGTGGAAAGTCCCTTTTGCTATCTTAACTCTCAGACATGAATGAGACTCAAGCACCACCTCTTCTGTCAGCATTTTGCACTGGCAGTGTTCATGTTCCATTGCATTCATCTTCACTCATTCAGGTCCCCGGCTAGCTCAGGAGCACATAAAATGATGCAGGAGTCTAACTTAGAAGGAGATACTCAATTAGAAAGCAGAAAACTCAAGTTGGGTGTTGCAGCTCTAAATGCTAAATTTAGAAGACCCTGTAGAGATTTAACTCCTGGTTCTTTCCCTTATAATAAGGATGCTTGCAGGGAAAAAACACTTTAGAAACACTAATCTACACACATACTGCATATTACATGTCCTTCTCTCTCAGAAATGGCATGTTACATCTGTTTACTGTAAATTAAAAACCCAAGTATTTTCCAGTGTGCTTTTCCTTCCAAAGAAATATTGGCTGAATTCTCTAATTTTATCAGGCTGTGGGAACATTAAGCTAAGAAATAAGTTTTGCCTTCAATTAAAATAAAGCAATACAAAAACAAGGAAGAAAAAGTACAGTGACATGAGCACAGTTTCTTCTGCTATGTGATGAACAGATTAGCAATAGCTGTACTGAGAAAACATACGTTGTTTCTGAAGCGTAGCCAGAGGAATACAGGACTTCTGAGGGAGTTTTCAGGCAGAAGTGTGCAGTCATAAGAGCAAGAGAAATACAACAGACAAATGGAAAAGTGGTTTATACAAAGCATTTAATCATGGAAGAATGTTCTTAGACTATCCCTTTACTTGCTCTAATAAATTTTCCTGTTCAGCATTACAAAGCATTTTCTTATGCCTTGCTGTTATCTTGGAGCTTTTTAATATGTAGCTTATTTCTTTAAAACCTTTTACAGCCCTCCTCTGTTGTGCTTTTCTGGGTTATTTGATGTGTGCTTTAACTAGAAAGATCATAAGAGTTGCAGCAGTCCTGGTGCTAACCATGGACCAAGGTAAAAAACATGTACAAAACAGTACACTGGAAAAAGAAAACTTCACAGAATTAAAGAAACCAAAACAATAAATAACTAAAGATAGTTACCACTGCAGTTAACTCCATCAGCTTCCAGTTCATAGCCAGGTTCACAACGGCAAAGAAAAGAGCCATAGGTATTGACGCAGGTCTGAGTGCAAGGGTTTTCACTTGTACATTCGTTCACATCTACGGAAAACCAATGCCCAATGTATCACTGACTTCACCCCAAACTCTATTTTTAACTCATTACTGTAAAAATTTCAAAGAGATTAGCGGTACAGTCAGAATGATTTGTTCTGAAAAAATACAACCAAGTCAGCATTGTTTATTAGGATTCAGGCTGAGGACTGGAAATAGCATGTTGGAAAAACAACATGCATGGAAATGAGGCATTTTGGGAATGTATCCAATAAAAAAAAAAATGGAAGATGCGGATGAAATATTTATTACAAATGCTTCTGCCTTTATCCTGCAATTTTAAAGCCATTGAACTGATTTGTCATAACAGACCTAAGAAAAAATGCAGCAGGATATTCCTGAGGAAGGTAATGCAATAAGGAACAATCCTCAAGGAAACCTAGGACTAACACAAAACTTTTTTTTTTTTTTTTTTCCCTATTTTAGGACATGAGCAGCTTCTCATTAGCAGTTCATCATTAGCAGAGACCATTTACCACAGCATGTGGGAAGATGCTCCTTGCTTAGCTAGGGACAGGCTTTACAAAGAAGTTGTGTTGACTTCCACAGAAGGGAAATGAAACCGGTGAAGGACCTAGAGGACATGGCTTATGAGGAGTGGCTGAGAGAACTGGGGTTGTTTAATCTGATGAAGAGAAGACTCAGGGAGGGCCTTACCACTCTACAACTACCTGACAGGAGGATGGAGCAAGGAAATTGTTAATCTCTTCTCCCAAGTAATGAGTGATTGGTCAAGAGGTAAAAGCCTCAAGCTGCATCAGGGGAGATTTAGATTGCGTATTAAGAAAAATTTCTTCACCAAAAGGGTGGTCAGGCATTGGAACAGGCTGCCCAGGGAAGTGGTGGAATCACCATCCGTGGAAGTGTTCAAAACCCATGTAGATGAGGCATGGTTTAGTGGTCAGTCCTGGGGTAGAGGCTGGATGTGATGATGTTAAAAGGTCTTTTCCAACCTAGTTGATACTATGATTCTGTGATAAATTCTATGGCTTTGGTTGAGGTAGCATATCACAGCAAGAGGTGGTCCAATGCTCAGGACCCAAGTCTGGAACTTGGGAGACTCAGATCTAATTTACTGATCTGACAGATTTTCCCTGTCTCAGATGGGTCACATAGCCTCAGATTTTAGATATGAAATCAGTGCTTAAACTCTTGGTAATTTCATTGAATCAAGTAATTCTAGATTTTATGGGGTTTGTGTCTCTGTGCGTATTTCTCTCCATATACTAGTCATATTGCATGTGTACCCCTGTGAAGTACTGTGAAGCTGCAGAAATATCTCAGGCTGACAAACATTAACGTTTTCAAAACAGTGCTAGGAAGGTTACTTGTATTCTAAAACATAAGCAAGTTTTAAGGGAGCTGCTGGGTTGGGACCAAAGATTTCAGTCATTCACCATACCTTGGCATGATCTTCCATCATCGTTAAGGGTAAAACCTGGGTTGCACGTACAGGAGTAGGAACCGGGTACATTGGCACATAGCTGCTGGCAGTAGCCATAGCGACATTCATCTATATCTATAGATGGGAAAGATGAAAAGTAGAGTTGCCTGCATTTTCACATGCAGGTACAAAGCAGCAAACACACCGAGTCAACAGTACCAATAACACAGAAATAATCCAGCGTACTGGTTAGGGATATAACAGCCAAACTTTCAGATGTTCAGACCTAGAGTCAGTTAAAATACGTCTCAACCCAGAAGAATCTAGTAATGTTTTTTTATCCACAGCTGACATCTATTAGTATGTCCCATGAACTGTCATTGCTGTAATTTTGTCTTAATGTGATACCACACAGAAGCCAAGAATCAGTCCCCTTAAGCAGCCACCTTGAAGCATACCTGACAGCTGGCACAGGCCATCAGCACAAGCACAGCCAACATTGTAGCAGAGTTTTGTCAGAAGCAAGATAGATAGAAATCTTTTTTACCTCTACAAATATCAAAGCTACTCACTAGGAAAGCATTATTTGTTACTAAATACTGTTTTTTTTAGAGAGGATATTCTTTAAGGCTTTTTTCCAAATAGTCACATTCGTATTTTATATTCATTTTTAACAGACAAGTTACAGCCTCTAAAATGTAAACAGTATATTTAATGCCAAAATAGCAGTTTGGGCTGAATTGCAGCATTAGCAATACATGGAACTAATACTTAAAAGTACAAGAAAATGGTATAAGATATGTGTGATGGTAAATGCTAGGAGAATTTAGCCCCTGGACTAAGAATTGGAATGAAACACCTGAACCAGCTGACCTTTCCAAAGCTTTACATTTCCTTTGGTATCAGTTGGCTTTTGATTTATGGAGATTTTTTTTAAATGGTTCCTCTCAAAGCTTTGAAGTCAACTTTGTGGAGTAGAAAAACAAGTGTATTATCTCTGGTCAGATAGCAAGATAACCTAAAGTCCAGGGTCAGGTATGGTATGTAGACCAGCAGAAGCTTGGTCTAAATCCTGAAAAAAAGTAATATGGGGTTTTAAGTAATTAATATCTCATTCATTAATACAATAGATTACACAAAATACATACTTTGGCTTTTGCAGGACTGTTATCTCAAGAGTTCTACATTTTGAGGATAAGGACTTTTACACAGCTGCTTTTGTGGGTGGGTTGTGTGGATACTGCTGTAGATACCAGGATAATTACAACTGATAGAAGTGTAGTTTTTTGTAACTGGGGTTTACTAACAGTGCACCAAAAAAGTCTGTCTCTAAAACCTCTGATTACAGTAAATGGTCTCCTACGCCAGCAAAAGTCACTTCTCCAAAGGCAGTGGAAAGCAGGGAAAACTGAGAATTTTCTGACACTTAGGGAAAAACAGAGCAACTGTAAACACAATTTGCTTTTAGCTCTTTGCATTGTCTTGTAATAATCTCACATGATTGTTTAAAGTGAGCAGCACTGGGGTATTATTGCTCATTTTAAATAGCATAAGTGGATACCCGAATCAATTCAGCAATACAGCCATTTCAGTTCTCTGGTATATCCACAAAGCAGTAAAGTACTTTAGATCGACATCTAAATCCTGAATTGCTGTACACAACCCTTTTGTTTAGGCTGTAACTGGGAGAACCAAATGGGTAACAAAACTGGTGATGCAAAGCAGAATCCCGCTCCGTGCCCTCCCTCATCTCCACTCCATCACATACACCTGCACAACTGGAACAAGCTTTTCTTCCCCAAGAGAAGAAGAATTATCAGAGATTAAGAAGCAAGGGACTTGGAGATTTAATATCCCAGGAGAACTACAACACAGTGACTCCCCAAAAGTGGCTATGGCCGCACAGACCCTGGCTCAGATGAGGCTCGGCTCTGTCCCTGCCAGATTAGCTACACAGCAGCTGTTTCCAGTAGTTGGGAAAGCAGCCGTGAGTCAGTCCTTCACTGGAATTGGTACTTGAGAGGAGAAAGTTGGAAAATAACTGGAGAGGATCCAGGGATGAATGGGAAAGGAAAGCCCATTCTCCTTCCAGCAGAGGCATTGTGGCAGGAGAGTCCAGCTCCGCAGAGCTGGCAGGCAAACTGTCTGTGCCATGGGGAAAGATACATTAATGAGCAAACATTACCAAAAAATGTTGTATCCTATCTCCTAGGTCCTATCTGTGTACCTAAAATTAACATCTACTTCATCATCACATGGGCTCATCAAGTGAGGGGAATGGGCTGGAGGAAAGGGGAGCTGGAAGGTTTTCCTGTGCTGTTGTTGAGGGATGGCTTTTTTTTTAACAGGTCTGAGCTAAAAGTATGAACAGGACATTGCTGCAAGGAATATAATAAAATCGAAATAAAACTGGTTGGAAGCTACCAAAACAGCACCCAGCTCAGAGGTATTTCTCACCTGAAAGCAAAAGATTTGGTTGGTTGAATCTAGGGATTTACTGGTCTGTTTCTTGGTATCAGATACTGATTCCTATGGGTCCATTGTCACAATGTGGAAAGGACAGGTGTGTTGGAGAATAAGTCTCTTTGTGTACATGCTTGTGATGGATTTTATATGAAAGGGAATCCTTCAGACTGGGAATATGAAAATCCCACATGTTAGATGGATGCTAGTCATATGGCATTTACATCTACATTTTTGTTCCACAAGGGAGTCTCTGCCAAGCATACCATTGGCACTTACAAAGATGAAAGACAGTTTCCATGTAGCCGAAGGTTTAACTGTGTACTTGACAAAGATGCTCAGTGCCATGATTTCAGCTATTCATAGGTACACATGCACAGATGCTCAAATAGCATATCACATGAGGTTTTTACCTAAACACTGGCCTTCTAACAGCCAGTAGCCTTCAGTGCAGGAACAGGTATAGCCCCCCTCAGTATTAATGCAGATCTGGGTGGGGTTACATTGGTGAGAATCTGAAGCGCATTCATCCACATCTGCAACACAGAAATACAGCAAGAAAATGTTAGAAATGGCAACAGCAGAAGACTGTGCACACTGTAAAAGGGCTTGCATTCACAATGTGTACACTGGCTCCATGCGAGGAACCAAAGTGTGGTGGAGCAGAAAGAACGCCCATGACCTGAAGCAAAATTCATAGTGATAAATATCTGAGGGAGGTGAGAACTTAGAGTGCTCATCAAATCTCTCCCTCTTGCAGATGTCTCAGTGTTTCCCAGAGCTCCTCAAGAGAGGGATCGCATTACCTTGAGCTTTTTATTACTTCCACACCAAACTTTCTCGCTGAACTGAGATTTCCACGCTACATGGCAGCGTTCAGCCCTAGCGAAAGGCTGCTGAAAGAGCTATATAACCTCACTGTGGAGTTAGAGATGAATGGGAATTCAAGAGATGTACAAGCACAACTCAGACATATAAAAATTATTTCCTGCCCTTACCAGTGCAGATTATTTCACTGTAATTTTTCTGACAGAAAGTTCAACCAAAATCAACCTTCACCTGAGGAAAAAAAAACACCCCACACTTCCCTGGAATCAATTTCCTGACAATAAAACTCTTTTCTTTTTAATTTTTTTTTTAACCATCTTTAATATTTGTAACGTATTTGGGTTTTATTACAATGCCTCAAGGTGGTTTGTTGTGGGCTTCTGTTTTATTTTTTTTCTTTCCTTTTCTTTTTTCTTTTGCAGGGGAGGTGAATAGCATTCCTACATTTATATAAGTCAGGACCCTGGAACCTAACTGATTAAAAATGCCTTTCAGAGTCAGAAGTTCAATTTGAATCCCTCCTTGCTCAGTCTCTTCCCTGATGTTTCTGGCATCGGGTTTGCCTCTAGATGTCAGAAATGGAAATATCAAAAGATAAATTGTGTCATTTTTTCAGCCAACTCAGATTTCTATGTTTTATTTATTGATACCTAAACTATTTTTTATTCCAGCATACTGTGCACTGGCCTTTGCTGAAGTACTGTGCTGCTCCCTTGACCACCCCATCACCACACACCACCACTCTCTCCCATTCTTATTAACACAGACTTTGGTGGATCATGACTGAAAGTATCTCACAAACGTGCTGGGCTGGAGTAGGCAGCAGAGGGCAGGAATTGCCTCTCAATATCTGCCCTGAGGCACCTAGCACAGTCAGACAGCTTTAAGTCCCCAGCAGTCTTGAAATAACTGAGCCAATCCACCACAGCAGTGTATCTAACATGTTCACATACATAAATAAATACAGATATATCATATATATGGAAAGAGTTCTTATCTTGCCAACATCTGTACCAGAACAATTTATGGTGAGTCAAAGCTGGTAAGACAACAAGACTGGGACAATTAGAGGTAATTAACTCTGTCAGAAATCGGTTCCCATGTGTTTATTGGCCAGACGAAGGTTGGCAAACCAGTGGGGAAGTGGGGGTAAGATAACAAGTCTAGACTATGTAGTTATATAGATATGCTATTTAGTTCAGCTATTGCTTCTGCAATTGGGCTAAAAATTCTGGATCCTTCCTTCTCACAGCATATAACATAATTGGTAGTATTTGAACACAGATTTTATCTAACCATAAATTTAATAAAAATGACATTATTTTCTCCTAAATGAAAAATCTTTCTGTTTGTCATGTTTGCTTATTGTTTTAGGAGTTTGACCTTGGGATCTGGCCAATTCCGCTGTTTCTAACCTACCCCAAGCTTAAAAAGGAGGTTTTAATTTTCCATGCTCCCTGCTTCCGAGAGTATTGACAGATGAAGCATAGTGGAGGCAGAATGAAGGTTAGGATCTTACCACCACATATGGTAGCAATGATGTTTGAAGACTAAAGATCCTCTACTGCTCTGTGGCGTATCTTTCTTGCAGGGGTACAACATGCATCCTTCATCAAAAGTAATGGCTGGCTAAGGGATCAGCTTTGTTCCTGAGCCATCTTTGTAGCAGTTGCATGAGCAGCAGTAAAATCACTCCAGAAAAGTAAAACATAGATCATCTTTCCTTTGCTATCTACCAATCAGATTTCTCTGCTTACTCCCAGTCTTCAGCTTCTGTAGTGGTATTGGAGACGTACTTCCATTTGAATGCAAAATTTTTTACAACAGGGCTACCTGAAGGGTTTCTGTTGTCCCTAGAAAACCTGATCAACCTGAAGTTCTCTATGTAAAACACCTTGATTCCCACACTTTACAGTGAACAGTGTGTCACTGTTGCTCAATGCAACCAACAGGTACAAACAGCTTTACTGGTAGCATCAAATCTTTTTGTTTGGGCCTGAGTGCACACACCGAGTTCTATATTACCAGTCTCTGTCTTTCTCTAAGATTGCCCCTTACCATGATGTCCCATTAAACTCTGACAGACTCAGCCAATGCAACCAAAAAATATGTTGGTACAACAGTTGGTTAACCATTAGGTATCATACTGAAGAATATCAGAACTGGGAGACAGAGGGAACATTGCCCAGCTCATTTACACAGTTCAGCATACAGTAAATCTGGTGTAGCTGATAGAGTCAAAACTAGACATTTGACAGGGAAAGGAAAAAAACCAAAAACCAGATTATTTCCACTGAAGAGAAAACTAGTTACAAAACTTAGAGAAATTGCCTATAATGGATTCACTATACTTAAGTGCCAGCATAGAAACTATATCAAAACACTCTCAGGGCATTTTTCGTTGAGTGGAAAATTGCAAGTGGAAACAACCTGACAGCTAGTCAATAATATGTAAATCATTTCTTATTGTGATTGCACAGCTTTTTTCTGTCCCATTTGAACATAAATCTTAGGTGTGATAATGCTCTGGTAATATCACTTCAAAGTTCATTTGTACTGCCTCTGCCCTTGTGAGGGAGGGGGTCACACACAATACTAGTGCAAGACTGTGATGCTAAATGTACATGATACTAGATTGTCATCAGTTTTGTATGTTCAAAGCAGATAAGACAAAACAGGTAATTAAAAAAAATGTAAGAACTACTCAATGCAAGGATTAGAACATGTGGCAAAGCAGCCCCTGAGATGCAGTTTTCTGAAGCCTGGAAGAGTGTCTCTGACCCAGCATAACTGGAGTTGGAGTCTTCACCATAGAAAGAAATACCACAATGAGATGTCAGCCCCAGAGTAAAGTCTAACAAGCTGGAGAGTAGAATAGTTACTAAAGCAAAGCAAGCTAGCAAGAAAACCTAGAAACCCCACTGCCCCCCGTTCAGGCTGCAAATAGGTTGTGATATTTGGTGATTTTAACATCAGTACCATGAAAGCATCAGATGATGTCACCCATCACTGATGAGTTCATTATACTGAACCTGCTTTTAGTACCTTTTATAGCCAAGATCCTTAGAAAACATATTACCTTTATCCCAAGAGCAAGTCTAGATTTTGCTAACAGCTAGCTTTATTGAATACCTCTTCTGTGATTTTGGCTAGATTACTCAGTATGTGGCTACAAAAATTGCCATGAGGTCAACTAGGACACAATTATGAAGTAGATGTGTCCTCAGTGAAAACAGACTAAAGGATCTGGTAGTTACTATGCAGGACAAAGAACCAGAACAGCAGCAGTGATCACATTGTATCTTAAGTGCTGAGAATTTACTCTGTGGGAACTCATACTTTCACTTCATCTTCCACTTCCTTGCTTCCTATTTGAAAAATGAGGATAACAGAATCTCTGTTTGTAGTCAAGCCTACCTCACTGTTTAGCATCTAAAACTATTCATGGCAGGGCCTGTCCTATAAAGAGAGAGCTCACAATTAGCCCATTTTTATTTGAAGCCTTCCAATCCTTATACAAATCAAACTGTACTACAAAACCCTGCAATGTCCCATTTGCTGGTAAATATCAGTGTCCCTGGATTTTAACAAGGAAATTCAAGGCCAAGAAATTAAAGGACTAGCCTGAAATCACTCAACAATACAGAAGCAAGAACAAGTCACAGCTATTTCTGACTTGCAGTCTTTCATGTAGCCCCTATTATATGATCACTTAAAAATGTGACTTTTTCAGGAATTTTGTGCAGCCTCTACATTGGCTATTGATATCTAAAGTAAAGACTAACGATCATTCTGAAAGCCTTATGTTCTACTAGGAGACCTCAGTGCCATCAAAGGCTCTTTCAGCTAAACTCTATGCTACTCCCAATGTTAATGGTTTACCCTAATGGTGCATCGAATCTCAGTTTCCAGAGGTTAATGAAACAGAAAGAGAATTATTGACACTGCCAGTGGCAAATTGAAAATGTTATCTAGCTACCACACTTCTTACCTCTAGAGACAGAACTGGGACTGTTGCTGTGAAATTACATACGAAACTAAGAGGATGTTTAAGATCATCATATCTAATTGTTTTGCGTGAGTCCAAATTTTCCCAAGTGACTCTGAGTGACTCCTTAGAGGTTCCTGACTTTGAGAGCGCTGTTGTTCAGCACTTAAACCACATTAGAGAACCAAGGCAGGGCAGGATGGATCACTGTTCAAAACTTCTCTTGTCAAAGAGTCCATGGCCACGCTGGCCCTGGATATCTTGGCTCTTGATTATGCTGTGTGATGTCAAATCAGCAGTCATCTACTTTCAGACATCCATCCTTCCAGTCGCTGCGTTCACATTACTGCTCCCACAGCTAGTTCCAAAGGCAGAAGTTCAGGCAGAAGTCCAGTCTGAAATTAAAATTTTACCTGAAGTGGGAACAATTCTCTTTGTTACTTCTCAAAGGAATGCAGAGATAACCGCACAGCCCATCCAGACCTCTGCTCTCTGCCTCCTAAGAAATGGCACCTAGAATGAATGCAGAGCCTCATGGTTGAAGTCATGAGTTTTAAAGATCATTGGTTTACTGGCTGAATGAGAGAATAGGTATGTGTTATCTCCATATACATCTGCCAGGAAGCCCTTGCTGCAAGAGCCTGAGCCTGAATACACCAAAATTAACCACATCCCTCTCCCTTAGTTTAGTGCATCTGCCTTAAAAATTTATGGCTGTTGTGGTTTGGTGTAGCAACCCTGGGGTGTGATCTGTTTACTTGACGTTTCAACAGAGGTGAGGTGGCTGGGGCAATGAGGTTTAGTCTGGGGATTGTAAGGGTGGAGAAAGCGGGTGTTTTATGTTTCTGGCTGACTGGCTGCCTTTTGTGGGATGTGATGTGCTGATGCTTTGTTTTTATTGGTGCAGACTGTATCTTTAATGGATGGCAGCATGCCTGCTGATGGGATAGATATCATTTACAATGTCAAAATAAATAAATGAACTAATTGTTTTTAGCATGCAAATTACTGGCTCTGTAAAAGCTAGCAGTAATCTTCATGGATTCTTTAGAATTTAGCCACATCATGGAACAATGAATGAAATTTTTAATTCATTTATTTTATTTAATTACTTTATTTATTTATTTCATTTATTAATTTATTTAATTCATTTATTTAATTTGTAATAATAATTGAAAAAATTAAGAGTCCTACATACATAAAAATGAGGCAGCATGTTAATATAGTTAGAAAGAAAACCTAGATGCCAAACTGCAGCACAACAGCGTGTCTCACCAGGGAGGCTAATTCCTACCAGAAGACTTCGTGATCATTTATACTGACTCAAGTCCACAAAGACAGCAGAACTGAGGCCACTCTCATCTGTATCAATAATATTGCAAGAAAACACAGCATAAAAAGAACAGTAATCCACTGAATCAAGACCAGACATGTTCAATACTGCTCAAAAGAGAGACTAAAATGAGGAGACCAGAAATCTCAGGAGAGAATCATAAATGTGGAACCATGCTGTGAGTGTCTACAGGATCCTGAGGATCTTGTTTTGGTCCATTGTTTTCCACATTTGTCATAAAATGCAGAGGATCACAAGCTGGTAGAGGCAAGAAGTCAAAAGTGAACACAACTCTTATATGAAAACAATTTTCTAAGCATGGTGGGCACATTTGAAAGTACATTTCAAGGCATACAAATGCAAGGTCTGATATCAAAAGTAAAAATGTTGGTCATTAAAATAACTCTGGAGACAATCACTTGAACATGATAATCACTTGAACATGAACTTTTCCTGACACAGTGTTGCTGAAAGGACGAGCATAAATTTGAGAACACCGAGTAGACACAGGAAATTGTTCTTACCACTGTATATCGCATTAGTAAAATAATCACTGAAATACATTTCTGGTGTCAACGCTTCAACAAGCAATATTGCAAAGAGATCAGAAAATCTGCAGAGTAATTCCAAGACATAGAAGTTTGTCTCGGAGCAAGACAATGCTCCATTTAATAATCTATCTAAGAAAAAGTTCGAGGTATATTTGCCTGTGATCTATAAATATCTTTATGAAAACAAAGTTTTTAGCTAGAGATGGTCACTAAAGCTAGCAAAAAACAATGAGGTGAAATTCAGAGTTTAGAAGACTAATTCAAACAAACTCAAAATTAAAATAAGGCACGAACTGTAATAGTACTACTGATCAAGCATCTGAAAAACAAGTAATAAAGCCCATAGTAGATGTTCCCCTACTTTAGGGCCTTATACCTGAATGGTATTTCTTCTTTGAAATATGCTATAACAAAAAAATGTGTGCTTGAAACACCAGTTGCTGGGCATGTTTCTATGGCCTGTGTCATAAAAAATAAGGATTACAGGGTCTAAGTGGTATCTTGAAGCCATTGGGAGATGCCTCTTGGCCAGTGAAACTACTGAAAATGGGGATAGGAATTTGTAAATTTCTGCCAAATGCTTTCTCTTTTGTAAAGATGTAAATGTACATATGTGCAATTTTTCACTTTTTTGTTTGTGCTTTTATCAATAGATTTGACTTTTAGTGAAAGATATTGTACCACTAATGTTTGCAGTAACTGCAGAAATATGTGGAAAATTTAGAAAATGTTGCTAACTTTGTTATGCTAGAATATGTTCAGTCATCAGCCTAAAGATGTTGGGCATGCCAACCACCTTTCTTTTAGGACACACAGAATGATTGCATCTTCATAAAGCATGAAGCAAGATAAAGATGAAGAATCCAAGTTCTTCAGGAATCTTCAAGAATCCAAGATCCACAGACAATCTGTTGAATTAAAGATCCCAGAGAGGACTAAACTGCAGGTTAAGAGAAGTGGTGATTGTTTGAGAAGCTAAGTGAATTAAAGAGGTGGAAAGCCACGGAAGAAAGCCAGCAGACAAGAGGAGAAGCAGCAGAGGTGCTTAGGAACTGGAAGGAGATGCCCACTGGAAGTTGAGGTTCAAATACTGTAAGCAAAGACACTCTTTACCTTTCTTGCGCTTGAAAAACAGGACTTTGCACATAAACAGGACTTATGAATTAAAGAACACAGAAGGAAACAAAGGCCTTAAGATCAGTTCAGAGACAATATCAAAGTCCTTTAGGAAGAGACTTTCTTGACAAAAAGCTACTTTCAAAAAAACCCAAAAGTTAAATAAACACAGTGGTGAGTCTGATTTTGGTATTTATGGTTACGTACCACATGACAGAGTAAACGCATGTGGAAAGATTACCAAAGAAGCTCCATCTCAAGGAGATTATTTGCACCTGGCACTTCAGGAACAAGGGAGACTGCTACCTTCTTAAGTCCATCCACTGATGTTGGAAGCTGTGGGATCTGTGACTACACATATTCTTTCACAAGAGTGGTCCATGCTTAGGGTGCTGTGACCATTTCACTCCCTCCATGACAGCTCCTTTCCCTGCTGGCTGAGAAGGTGCTAACCCCCCTAGCAGAGGGCTATCATGGAAAGATGTGGAGTTATCATCTCTGAGCTAGAACCAAATTCTTGGAGACTTTGGTGATTAGAAGACAAACTTTGCTTGGATTCCGTATTCAAGGGGAAAGCCAATGTGGACAGCAGATTTCCAAGACGATATGATTTTGGCAATGTGCACTGTTTCGCAGATGGACTGTTACATTTTGTTCTTTTTGGAACATATTTAGTATGCATGACTTCCTTTCATAAGTAATGAATTCTGACAATCATGCCACAAATTTCTGTGGGTCACAGTAGCAGGTATGGCTGCATTTCCTTCTTTGGATCAACCATTGAAAAAGTGGGTATGTTTTTGCCATCATGATTATTTGAGAGCAATTAGCACCATGGGGTTTAACACAGTAAGGCTGAAGATTAATTTCACAGTTGTGACAGCACGAGTCTTGCAGATCAAAACCAGTTTGCCATGGAAAGTCTTCTTCGCCCTTCTGCTAGATGGTGGGGGTGATTTGGGAGCCCTACTTCTCTATTTTAACCTGTCTATATTTTAGTCCTGCTGTCATATCATCACAACCCCAGGAGCTCACCCCACTCTCAAGATGCAAAGCTCTTGCAGAGAGGCTCAAGGCTGCAAGCTTGCTCCAAAATCTGCTCAAACAGTGAAGCTCGTTCAGTCATTTATAACCCTCAGGGCTCCACTTTACAATTATATAAAGATTGGATGTCTATTTTTTATGGGAATAATTGCAGGCCAGGACTAAACATCCGAGCTCAGTAACATGGTATCAGTTCCAAGATTACTTGGAACAGAGCACTTTCTCCAAACTTCTCCCCCACTCCTTATTTGGACACAGAAATAATTTCCTCAGTAGTAGATTTTTACTCAGTGAAATCACATATTTTCTCAAAACTTTTTTTTTCTCAAGATAATTATATTTGATAAGAAAAGGGGAGAAATAACAATGCCACATTCCTAAAGTGCAGACTGAAGCCAAATTCAAACTACTGCTGTGTGGGGTCAGTGTTTTTTCCCAAGGACAACTGACCCTGCTGAGCATGGACACAATCCAAGACCAACTCCCTAAACACCTGTTTAATTGCATATTTCAGTGTCTGAGGACTGGCTGTTGATTGCTGAATTCATTTTGCATCTGCATCCCGTGTACGTTATGTTATTGGTTGATGGCTAGATAAGGATTAAAGTGTTTTTTCACACAGATGGTCACCCTGAAAGCGGATACTAAATAGTGTGAGGCATCAATCTGTAATCCTGCTCCTTCTGCCTGGTATGAATATTGCTCAACATGTGTCACAGATTCTGGATCGCCTGCCAGTTATCTGAGCTGTTCCTTAGCTAGCACACTTTGGATATTACTCAAAGATGATGATAAACAACAGCTAAACTGTGAAAGGACTTTACTCTTTTAGCACAGTCCTAGTCCTGTTTTTTTGATTGAGATTTATAGGACAGCCATGCAGGTAAGTGCATAGTAGGGGAACAAAAGGGGCAGCAGGCTCTTCCTCTTCTGCTCAGAACAGAGCTGTGCATGGTTTGTACACCTGGCATCATCTGCATGACCACAGCTCCTCATTCCTACCAATTCCCATGGCTCCCTGTTGGTACAAGATCACACGTGGCTGTGGGCTGTTCAGACTGTTCCTGGTGTCCCATGAAAGCTTTTGCACAAATGTACAGTCTGCTTGTTAATTCTGATATCAGAAAGATGACAAACTACTGATTTCAGTTAAGGGTTTTGCTTAAACATGGAAACTCCATGGACTAGAGCATAGCTGTACACTCTGGATTCATGATTTGCTGTTGCACAACTTATGAAATCCATGGTCATTGCATGTGATTTGGGAATCTCAGTTATTTCTCCACCTCACTTTACTATTCCAAGTAGCTGTGGTATAGTAGAATAAGAGTGACCTAAGAACCCTGGTGGAGTAGGGTAGAGATGTGTTAGAATCCTACTGATGACACTGAATCTGATGAATTAGAAGGTACCAAACAGTTGTTGCTCAGCATGGTTTCATCTGCATCAACAGGAAACATATTTTTCAGCTGAAAAAAATGGAGAATTACTGTTGTACTACCCTTTTCTCTAGATTATCAGTTCTATGTGATCATATGCTACACTGAGGTCTGCTGGTAGGGTGGTGAGAGCAGCCAGTGAGCACTGAGAATACTCCCAGATGTTTGGAGGTTATGTAAGCCACACTTTCTATTGCAATGTAAATGAAAAAGATGTGCAATCAGAGTCAGGAAATGCACACTAAGAAATTAAAACATACTTCTAGCAAAAGGTCCTTACAGCCCTCCCTCTGCTTCATGATATGAAAAAGTCTCTAGAGAAGTCTCTAGAGAAAGTGTATAAAATTTCACAGTAGAAACTATTAAAAGTAGAACTACTAACATTGAACACATGAATTGTCTATGGCTGAATTGTATATTTTCTGTGCAATTCTATGGGCTATGTTAAAAAAACCCTGTAAGAAGGAATATATTAAAAATATTGCAGTTTAAGTCACTATTTATAAAGCTTTTAAACATGTCTGTGAAATCCTATTGGCTTCTTCTCTAGCAAATTCTTTCAAAGTCTTTTCTGTTAGGGTACAGACCATGAGGGAAGAAGAGAACTGCTATTCCCACTTTTGCTCCCCAGGGAGCTTTGAGAAATCACTAGCACAAATAGTCCAGCCAGCTGGTTTAGCCAATTGGTGGTCAGTTTACATTTCCTCTAATAAGTGAACTTCTTGACCGTACATTTTAACTGAGTCATTAAGAGCTCCTTTTCCAAGTGTTTTGGCAAGCTAACAAGGTCTGAGACTCTGAATAGACCACAATAACTAGTAAAGAGAAGAACAGCACTACTTTTAATGCAACAGAAGAAATCAATCCAAATGGATCCAGAAATTAAAGCCGCAATGAAAATAAAGGGATGTAAATATCCACCTGCAGGATATAACAGAAACTTTTATTGGAAGGGCTGCTTCTTCCATTAAAATACCACTTTGGATATACAACATAACAAAAGCTTTAACCATTGCTCAAGCATGTTGTGCAAACAGACGTGGGAGTGAAGTATTGGAGACCTGAAAATACAAGAGACATCCTAGGTGTGCCATATGTACATATGCCTAGAGAGGATTCACTGCCGATGCTCTAGTCATTGTCACAGGATACCTTGAAATCTGTAATATACATGAAAGAGAAAGGACTCCATGCACGAATATAAAAAAGGGAACTCGATTATGGGGAACTGGAATAGCAATATGTGACTCACCATTAATCACTCTCTCACAAAGCTTCAGCAATCATCATCAGCATCTCATTCAGGAATATACTGGATTTCAAAGCTTGGCTACAGCATGCAAGAAGGCTACAGGTAGAAGGTGCTATGACTGTATACTGCCTCACGTCACTTGAACTGCACAAGTCAAACACACATGCAATGGAGCCTACAGTGCTTTGTCTTCCTTCAGGAATCTAAGACCTTAATCCATGAGCCCAGCTGATACAGAACCAGGGAAAAGACTCTGGCAGCACCAACATGCAAGACGTGCCTGGACAATGGGGCAGTTTTCTATATGCTTTAGGGGTTATGTAGAGTTGACTAGTTATACATGACTGAACACACTCATCACTGGTCTGCCCGGTTGCAGCCACAAGTTCTTTACTCAGTGTGATTTAGAAATCCTTAGGAAGGGAGAACTTCAGATCTCTGCCCATGGCAGCAACCCTTGCCAGCTGCTTTAGGAGCTGTCGCGACTGAATACGAAGACAGTGTTATGCTTGGCACTAAAGGCATTGGGGAGCTTATCAGGGGAAAGAATTGTTTTTCATATTTCATCTGAGTTTTGAATCAGTCCATGTGTCAGCATGCTTTATAACAATATCTCAAAAGCACCACAAAGCCAGTGTAATTCTTGTATAAATGTTAGGGCCTTTTGGGCTTTTTTGTAAGCAAAGAATGGGTAGTGGACAAGAGCCAGTAGAGAAGAAAAATCTTCGAGAATTATACTTTGCAAATACTGGCTTTCAGGCTCAGACAGCTGTGTCCTCATTACTGTTAATAGCAAAGAGTTACGAATGTTGGGCAACATTCCCCTTTGAGTGTATACATAGCAAGCCATCTATTTATTTATTTCTGTGGTGGTGATCATTGGAAAATGCTTATAATTGCTGCTCAAATAACTGGCTTTAACTCAGATTTGGCATTCACTGTTTTATAATGACTGAGCCACATTTGCTTGCAATGTTCCAAAAATTGCCACCAGCCAACTGGTTTGCAAATCTTCCTGGATAAATGAAAACTGTGTGGATATGGGAGGTTTACTTTATTCCAATTGGCATGTGATGTGGATGTCTACTGGCAATTCTCCTTCTTACTCTCAGTTCATGTCTCCCTGAAAAAGAGGTGTTTAATCTCAAAGGGCTTCCCCCCCAACTCTGCTTTCAACCACATTCAGTTACCTTTTATGCATAAACTAAGACAGAAACTTTCAAGATTTGTGAACTCCTGAGATAACAAGCCCTCAGAGCAGATACACTGAGCCTTTTGGGGCAGAAAGTTGTATTTTGTTTAGCCTCAAGAACTACCAGTTTTGAGCAGGACCATGGCAGGTTCTGTATGGTTATGAAACTCCCAGGCAGGACAAGGTACTTTCAGCCTCATATGGCAAATTTCTAATACAAGTTGACTAACTTCTGGGCAGGACTTCTGGCTCCTGCCCATCAATCAATAAATCAATTGAGATAAGGGCAGATCTTCTTCCCCTGTACTGATCCTGGTGTAAAACAGATATGTTGATCTGGATGGTCTTGGCTGAACCTGCACTCTGTGAAACTCAAGATTCACTTCACTGCAAAGCTGGGAATAAAATTTTCCACTTCTGATCATTGCTTCTACTTCACTATATCAGCTTCCATCCAAAGATCTTACAACACTACAAAATCAATGCTAAACCTCAAAATCTCTGTGACAAAGAGAATATCACTTTCATTTTATGGGAGTCTAAATAAATTAAATAAATTAAAAAATAAATTAAAGGCTAGAATCAGTGTCAGACACAGGCTCCTGCACTTCAGGGACTGCAGTCTCAGTATCATTGCACAAGGCATGTTGGAGCTGACATCTGAAAGTCATCTGGCCCAAACCTCTGCTCAAAGCAGGGCTATTCAGTCAGGTTGCTCAGGGCCTTCTCCAGCTGAGGTTTGAACTTCTCCAAGGATACAACCTTTAGCTACAAACTTTATGAACCTCTGTTCCAAAGTTTACAGGTTCAAACTTAAACAGGGGAAGTTTAGACTGGATATAAGGAAGAAGTTCTTTACTGTGAGGGTGGTGAGGCACTGGAATGGGTTGTCCAAGGAAGTTGTGAATGCTCCATCCTTGGCTGTGTTCAAGGCCAGGTTGGACAGAGCTTTGGGTGACATGTGTCTGTGCCCATGGCAGGGGGGTTGGAACTAGATGATCTTAAGGTCCTTTCCAACCCTAACTATTCCATGATTCTATGATTCTGTGTTTGACCACCTTCAAGTGATAGCATTTTTTCTTATATCTAACAACAATTTCTCATGTTCCAACTTTAGTTAATTCCTGTTCACATGCGCTTCTGGGAAGAATCTGGCTTTTACTTCTCTACATACTCAGACAGCTGAAGACAGAAAGCAATACAATTCCCTCACCAGTCTTACCTTCTTAAGGCAGAGAGAACCTGCTTCTCTCAACCTGTCCTTGTATGTTATGTGCTCCCACCCTGTAACCACCATAGTAGTCCTGTCCTGGATACGCCTCAGGATGCCCATGTTTTTCTATACCAGGGAACCAGAATGACTGGGAGAATTGGGTGCCCGTGAAAGCAACAGGAATCTGGGAATCTGCTGCATACTGAACTCCCTCCTGGAGGTAGCTAAGAGAAAATATTTAGAACACTTGCACATAGATATTAATTGTAAACCTTGTATCAGTGCAGTTCATCACAGTGACAACGTATTTGTGAATCTCTGCTTAATTTACTAGAAATTCTTGAGATGGGAGAACTATTTCACAGGATGATGTAGAAACACAGCTAGAACCAGGACTGCCCTACTCACACATACAGGTCTGCATGTTTTTGTCCCCAAAGCTTCAAGTTAAGTCTAGCTTCTTTGCACCAGAATTCAGGAATTGCTGACTAGCGCTAAAGGCTGAACATGGGGCCAGTCATACCACCAACGTCACAGGCAGTCCCACCACTTCTCGCGGTACCCATGAAAGCTCAGAAAGACACATGCTCACATTGAGTATTCCTAAGATAAATGGTTCAATTCCAAGTCGCCTGGCCTGAAAAAAAAATCTGTTTAGGTAATTAAAAAAAAAAATCATAGAGAAATAAACAAAAAAGGCGATGTTCCCAACCAGCAGGAACATTTCACATCTGTGGTTATTCCTGGAACAAACTCCTGCTCTTACTGTCCAGCAGGCACATCCCAGTGAATTTTCCATCATGTGGGCCTGCTGTAGTGAAAAACTAAATTACATTTTTCCTTTTTCATAGTACTTTCCTTTATTAGCCTCTATTACTAGGGCTCTGGTCATATTCAGTCATGCAAGAGAGCAGGCATAGTTTAAAAGGCACAATCTCCAGCACAGAAGCATGCCTTGCAAATCCTTAGCATGACTGGCATTTTACCATTTGTAGTCTTTCTAATCATCTCTAATCACATACTGCAGAAAATTATTGATTCTGCATTTCCCGTCCTCCCCAGGTCAGAGGGAACGAACCACAGATGGATCATGTGTTTCCAAGACAGTTTCATGTCCCAAGATTCTAGATGTCAGCTTGGCATTTGGGTGGAGAAGAACATGATGGTATTTTGTATCTTGTAGCAGAACACATCCCTTATCAGCTTCAGAATGTGCATAGCCTGTTGGGCCATTAATGGATATACTGCAAACTGCCTGATTGCATTTAGAGGTATCCTCCAGTCTTCGTAGGACACATTTATGCCACAGGACTCTGGGCTCAAATCTACACTGAGGTTTGCAAAATTGCTTGTGGAATATGAAGTAAAATTTCCACTTTTTTCAATGAAGATCATAAGCAGTGTTGGAAGTCTTATTTGAAACCTTGTACAAAAGTCTTATTCTCTTATGCCACTTTTCAACTGTGTCTAGTGAAACCCCTTGAAAATGTCAATGAACCAAATGTCATGTTGCAAACCAAAAAAAAAAAAAAGGGATAAAATCACTGATTCCGCTGAGAATTTTGTCCCAAAATGCAATGTACTACCTGAATAACATAATACAGGTTTTACAAAGCCGTATCTTCAAATAGTACTGATTTAGTGGGGAGGAATACCTCCTTCCTAAAACTGGCATGCTACACGATTTTGGGATGACTGCATGAAACCAAATGATAGCTGTCAGTGCACAGTCCTGGGCTATTCCATCAGCCTGCTATTTCATCAGCTCCACTTTTGATTAAAATTATTTCAATCTGCTTCTGAATTAAAGCTCCAGATGCATTGCTTAATGCTTTGCTGGCAACAAGTGTTGTATATATTGCTACAGTCTACCATTGAAATACATGAGTGTGATCCAAGGCTCCTCCAGCCTATGCCTAGTTTGGGATTCCCCACAGGGGTTACAATAGCTGAAAATTCGAAGCATACTATAGCTTTCAGACCACATGTCCTCCCCCTGGGCCAATTCCTGCTCCAGGAGCAAGGAGTGGTAGTCTGGCAAACTGACTCTGCACTACTCTGAGATTCCTCTTTCAGAAAGGGGATTTCTGGCTACCCATTTAAGCTATCTCAGCTTTGCATTGTTCCGCCATAGTGACAATAACTGTTATTTAATGGGTGGCAGCTCTTAACCATGCTATGAACTTTTCTCTGCAGCGTTAGATAAAGCAAACAGTTTTCTTTTGTGCCTCAGTGCACAGTGGAAGCTGGAAATATATCAAAGGACTTGAAACTACAGCAACTTAAAGATCTTGATAACATTTATCTCACTCCCAACTTGTGCAAGGCTCTTTCTTGTTAACAATTGTTTTAGGCAGTTTTTAAATGCTCCTGCTGATATATTTTCTACTATTCCTCCACTGCAACATGCCTACTGTATTCTTTTATAACTTGATACACTGCGCTGTCATAAAGGGCTTTACTGTGTTCAGTTGGGCTGGTGATGTGTAACTCCCATTTATCTTCTGGTAGCTTTATTTTCTTTGAAAAAATCTCTCATCTCATTGAAATACTAAAATGGGAAGCCAGTCAATTAGCAGATGAAGGCGACAGAGCATGGTAAACACCACATAACATCAGGCAGCTCTTCTATTTTTGCGTGGCAGCTCCATCATGGGTCCAGTGTATCAGGGACAAGACAAAGGAGCAATGCCAGCACATTACCTCTGCCTATAGAGTCTGGCAAAACATACGGACCATCTGGCTGATTTATATTGTCAAAGCAGCCAATTCATATTTTCTATATATTTTGGCTTAGCATCTTGATTGTGACATATAGCCATGGCAAATTTCAGGCTGGAACCAAGTGAAAAGAAACAAAGCTGACCCAAAAAATATAAGGGAGAGGCCAAGAAAAACGGTGACTAAAAAGTCATTGAGAACACTGCCATCTCTAGGCACTGTTGAGTGCTGCAAATACATGCAAATACGCAGGCCCAAGCAGAGTGCTGGTGCTATGAAGGGCATTGAAAATAAATAAGCCTTTCAGGTAAAGAGAAACACTCTATCTCCCACATATTGAACTCTGCGTGTTATGCCACAGGGAGGTAGAGAAGGTGTCACTCATGCAACCAGAGTCCCTGAGGGTCTCAGAAGAAAGTTACACATGGACTGTCATCCACAACAGAAACAGACATCCATAGGAAAATGAGAGAAGCCACAGAGCCAGTATGTTGGAGAAGGGTGCTCATGAAGTCAGTCAATCTTCCAGCACCATTAAGTGACTTAATTTTATTTCAAGCCCTGTAATTGTCTAGTTGGCAGGACTGCCTTGCCGACAGCTATCCCATAAAGGAAAGCTCATGAAATCTGCTCCAGAGCAGACAGAGCTAATAGGTACACAGTGGCTTTAACTGATCTGGCACTGCTGAAATCCCTGGAGGTAAGACATAATAAAGGCAAGGCAGCCACAAAGCCCCATATGTCAAACTGCTGTTAGCAGTGAGTCTACAGCATCATTCTGAGACTAACAGCAGGGGTGAGAGTCCTGTCCTGGCCAGCACATGCCTGCAGATATGGCAAGCTGGGCATGATTACTGCTCCTCTGAAGTGAGTCAGATATAACCTCCTGCCAACTAGCTCTTGGGGACAGCTGAAGTCTGTGTATTATTTGGCTCAGAGCCCATCACCCAATAACCTCCAGTTCAGAGACCAAGCTTAACTGAGGCCATTAAACCAACCAAAATCTAGAGTATCAATTAACCCTCTTTCACTTGCATACCCTTTCCCTCTGCAGTCTACAAAACACAAGGGAGATGGAATTCCTGGCTTCTTGCCACCTTGTATACCAAAGTGTCACACAACTGCATGAAAGAGGGAAAACTGAAACACATCATGAAATAGAGAGATCACAGTCCAGAGAGATTTTAACCTTCCTTTGTCTGGAGGTGGCCCGCACATCTAGCAAGACATGGATGTTTTTTCTTTGATTATGCCCTATCTCTGCATACAAACCAGTTGTGCTTTGTGACGTGACACATTCTCTTTCAGTTGTTCCCCTCCATATGCCACTCTGCCTCCCTCCTGGCTCCCAGCCTCAATACAGAAGAAACCAGAAAACTTTTAATCACCACTAATAAGCAGGTGAAGACATTTCCAGATATAATCAGTTTAGCTCAAGCTAAAGTTGAAAGTATAATCAAATATTCCCCAGGTGGCCACAGGTTTTAATTATAAGGTGATCTTCTAACCAGCTGCCTATTTGTCCCTCACAATGTCTAGGAAATTCTTATCAGGGTATCAGGAGATGAGCAGGAGGAAAATATGGTAGCAATCTCCTGACCATAAGCTACTTATGCTCAGTGGCTTAGGCTCAAGACAGATTAATTTAAACCTAATAAATTCACTGCAAGAATTGCTCTCAGATCCTAAAATCTTCGTTGAAATCAATGGGGTCCATAATGAGAGGTTTAAGAGATTTTGGTATCCAATTGACTATGTAGCTATCTACACGGGATGACTGTTGTTCAGTCAAGTACAGTTGTGGCCATACTCTAGTTCTGTTCATTTTATTTTCCCATTTCACATCATCATACATAAATAGTCAGTCAGTGATGCTTGAAAGGCACTGACATGCAGAATGACGGATTTGAACTTACACTTTGCTATACCCAGGAGCCTGCTGGTTTTCATTCCAGTACAGATATGCCAGTTTTCTTAATAACATGCCATCCTTCTTGGCTTGCATGTTGTATTTCTTGGTTCAATTTTACTCATGCCTTTGTGAGCAGTAGAAACTTTACAAATAAGAGAAGCATTGCCTGTGCTTTAACCACCAGACTGTACTCCTCCCACAGTGCACTTAGCAAGGGATGAAAGAAGGAATAATCCAAGGCACAGAAGGCTCAGTTTACCTTGCTACATACAGATACACACAGCAACCTTTCCTATCAAGCCAACTCCCCCTCCACAAATGGATTCACTTCAGTGGAAAGCAGCGTTTCCACCCTCATTCTGCTTGGTAGATTCTACTAGGGGAGGATATGTCTATCGATGGCCAAATTTCTGTAGGAATGACCCTACCGATGGACCCTACTGTAGAGACTGAATCTTGCCTTTCCTCAGCCCTGGCCCATCCTCCATGCTGTGCAATGGTTTCCTGAGGGAGTAAAGAACTCTGAATATTTTCAGATGTATGGTTTTACCCATTAATATTTTATGGTCAATTAATTATTACCTTTATGAAGGCTTGTCAATAGATAAGACCATCAGATCAGAAGCACTGAGGCTGGATCCAGAAGAGTTATGTTTTTCTGGAGCTTTACAATGAGGGTTTATTCAATGGGACAGGGCTATGTTAAATATGCCTGTACTCTATGACAATAATGATCCTTCTTCCATTAGTCCCCTGGCATATGGTCTTCTCTCTTAATGTACATAGATTGTATTTTTCATGTATTTCTTTTACCTGACTTGTCTAGTCTCATTACATTAGATAACCAAGGGTCAACCATCTTGAACTGTGCTAAAACAGGAAATGAGTACAGTATAAGTAGATGGTGACTGAAAAACTTTAGGATCAAATAATCATTTAAAGCTTTTGTAACACAAGTATTCCTGAAGTAGATGGGAGATACTGATTAAATTCTGTGACCACCCCTCTCCTCTGATCTATGGAGAAACATAGACAAAAGTGCCCAGTAATTTCCAATCAGTTTAGTGTGCTAGGAAAGTAAGTAAGTTCCACATGACTCACTTTGAGCTTCACTGTTGTAGGCTTATTAAACCAGGCCTTTTTTCTCCTGTTTATATATTTTTATATGATTCTTGTCAGGGATTTATCAGAGCACCTATCACCTACTCATGAAATTACACGTGGTACAATCCTGAAAATTAATTACCATTTCAGTTTACGCAGAAAGACCTGAAGAGCCAAAATACCCAGCACATTTATCTATTACGAAGTCAAGAGCTGACTGCAAAATCCTCCAACCCAAGCCTCAGCCACCAACTACAGCTTCTTCTTGAAATGCTTCAGAAGCAACTTTCCTGTTGCTATGGCAGCATGAAGTCTGAATTTATATTTCCCCATACAAAACCTGAAAGGAAAACCATCTTATAAATAAAGGCTACATATCATGGCCCTTAATTTAAACGGGAGTTGTTATCCATTACATATCCTTTCAGGACACTGCACTCAACCACTTTCAGAACCTATTCTCATGCAGTCTTTCTTTTTTTTGTGTGTGTTTCCTAGTTAATTTGGATATGATGGCAGTGCTGCCCTAACATGAGCCATGCATAGCCTTCAGGAACTGGCCCTCTGGAATAGCAGAAGAGATTGTATCACAGACCAAAAGGACACAGAGCTGAACCAAATGGGGTTTAAAAAGGCAATAGTAGGAATGGATTACATTTGCTTCTCCTTTACACATCCCCTTCTAGGGCATAATCTCCCTGCTGCATTTCCCTCTTTTTCTTTCTCCTGTTTCTATATGCTCGGAGAGGTCACTAGAAAAGTCACTGTTAGGAGGCAACCTGACTTAGTAGGTAAGCCATTGAATAAGGAATTCCATGCTCTACCCCCAGCATAGCCATGGGCCTGCCACAAGACCTGTGCACCTCCTTTCAGTTCCCTGTATCTTCATTTCCCTCCCCTCTCCCAAGACACGCACACACACATATCTGGTTCTTTCATTTTGCTTGAAAACTCATCTAGGCATAGCCTGTTCTTAATGAGGTTGTGCACAGAGCAGGTCAGCATAATTGCACACTTGGATGTGGGTTTTAGGTATGCTTGCAATATAAATGATAATGATCTAAAACCCATCTGTGCAAAGGTAATGTTTTGAAGGAAGGAGTTTTGCTCCATGAACGTAGGAATGGGGACTTGTAGGTAGGGAATGTAGGAGGTCCTGGCAGTCTTTGTGAAGTGAGGAAAGCTGAAGCAATGACTGCTCCACAGATGAGGTGACTGCTCCACAGAGGAGGCCTTGAAGAACAATTCTGTCTTGGAAAAAACATCTTTCCATTTCCCTCTGGTTTCGTGCTTCTTCCTTTCAGCTTTTGTTTTTAAAATAATGATGCCTTTTTTTTTCTTTTTTTTCCTTTTTTTTTTTTTTTTTGTAATTAACTCCTCAGGCCTCCTCCCTTCCTTCTGTCTCTAGGTCATACTCATCTTGCCTTATGCTTGCATCTTTCCTAACATCTACTTCTCTGCAGTAGTCTGAGAGAAGACTGCAGCCTGCTTTCTCCAATCCCTCCATTCAACTCTCTTAGATGCCTTCCCACCTCCATCAACTCCCCACATTGTGCACATGCATTAACAGGAGAGGAAGTGAAAATAGGAGCCCACCCATTACAGTTCTTTCCACAATGTCCAGAAGGATCTGTGTTTGAGGCATGTTTTAAAAATCTTTGTAAAACAGGAAACAGCAAGGTGGAGTGAAGGGAAATTGGAAAGAGCTCTCAGCTTATGAATGTATAATGCAAGAACATGGGCTCTCGCTCCAGTTTAATCCTGCCAATAGTTACTAGACTGAGTTCCTTGAACAAAAAGTCATTATTATGACTAACCATTCTGTATTTATAGAGATGCAGCGTTAGAAGACAAACAGTTCAAGAAGTGCTCTTGTGCTAGATGTTCTTTGCCTTTTCCTGTATATGGTCTTTTACTCCAGTGTTAATTGTCTTACAAATCATTCCTAACCTGTGCTGTTGAAAACACAATACATGCAAAAACACATACAAAACACATACAAAATATAAAGCATTCAGCAACTCCAGAGGTAAAAATGCCTTGTAGCAGGAATTAAACCCACAGAAGATTTAAAAAGTAATTATTATAATATTCCTCTAGCAACAAATGACTACAGCTACTTCTGCACCAAGCAGAGGACACTGGAATGGGCAAAGTTCTCACTGAGAGGTGTCACTTGTGCCAGGAAAGGTTTTGTTTTCACATGGGACAAGATCTGGAGATAAAGGAGTGGTGAACATGATGGCGAACCTTCCAGGGCAGAAAGAATGAGGCAAAAAAGCTTGAAAGGGAGAAGAATGGCTTAAATGTCTTTTTTCTTTTTGCCATGTTGGAAATACCAGCCCAAGAGGGGGAATGTCATGATGTGAACCACCAGAGATGCTCATTCCTCTAAGAGCCAGGGAATGCGAAGCCTTTGCAGGCAGGCCAAATGCCAGGCTGTGACAGAGCAACCCTCTCACAGCCTTTCTACCTCTAACAAAGGGGGGATAAAAACAAAAGAAAACAATACAAAAAAGAGAAACAAAACTCGCACACACACACACACACAAAACCCAAACACAAACAACGGAAAAGAGCCTGTTAAATCTCACAGCTTTCAGATTAATTTTTAACCCTGTTTCACTTTGGAAGTCTTTTGAACAATCTCAGCTCTTCAGAGCTCAGAGAAGGTTCCTGTGTTTAATAAGCTGTTTTGACTGGAATGCAAAGAAAAAGTAAAGATTTCTGCTGGCCTAGCAACAGAAGATGTAGCCCAGACCTATAACCCCATATCTGACTAGACAAAAATGTGTGCTCTGTTAAAAAATGGAAATTTCTCAGAAACATTGGCATTAGAATAGCTTTGGTTCCCCTGACATCAATAGCAAAAAGTCTCATCATCTCTGATGGAAATACCTGTCACTGATTTTATTTGGAAAGAAGGTGTTGCAAGGCAGGTGCCAGAACACCACGTAACAAACCTGTGAGTTATATAGTGGCTCAGCTACTGGGCAAAATAGCTTCCAGTTTACTCTTTTCAACTATTCCACCACAAATTAACCCTCAAAGTGCTTCATATCCTAAGAGCTTGTGAATTCTGACAAGCGGGGAAGCACAGAGCACCTGAAATATCATTAACATGAGCAATGCTTATAATCAGCTTATAATAGGATAGACCAATAATTCATGTGATTCAGACTTTCTTGAAAGACCTGGGCAAAAATCCTGAGGATCCTGACAAGGTTCCCTGCTGTCTTATCTCCAGGACTTCAAGAACGAAAGAGCACAACACCCTGTTAACTGCACCAGAAGTTCTGGAAACAGGGGATCAGGCCTTTCTACCACCACTGCAGTGAGATACCTTCCTTCATGTCCACACTTTCCATCCTAGTGCACACTAGGTACAAAAATAAATCCTGCACCAAGACATGTCTCTCGAGGATTTCACTGAATGAAAAATTAAATCTAACCCCAGCAGAGACCCCTTCCCTCTGACAGGTCTTGTTTTCTTTAAGTTTTGTTTTTCTTCTTTTAACACAAATATGATCCATCATGTGGCCAAATTCAAACCTGATGCAGACTTTCTAAAACTGCTCCCAGCTAACTGCGGCACTCAAACAGCAGCCTGTCTATGCCCATCTATTCTCGTTAATGTCTCTATTCACCAGACTTTCCCTTACAATTAAATTCCCATATTTGAAAGTTAAAGTGACAGAAGTGAACAGCCCTGACTGAAGAAAGCATTAAACATCGCATTTCTGCCAGCATGAACAGGAACATGTATTCCTTCGCAGGCTGGCAGGTCCACTGTCAAAGTGCCCAAAATCCACCTGTTTTGATTAGCAGGGCTTGCATGCGACATGCCAGAGACAACAGAGGGGTTTAATTTCCACTTTGATTTCAGCACTTCTTTTCCACTAACTGCCCCATTTACTGATTCATCTACATCAAAATTAGCAAATTGAAAACGCTCCCAGAAGTGTGCAAACCAGTAGATATATAAGTGAGGTTGATCAATTTGCTAAGATGAGAAGGACTACTTCAATTTTCAAATGACTGAAGAGTATACATGCTTATTTTAACAGCAAACCTACCAGTTATCACAGGACTTCAAAACTCCTCATAAAAAATCCCCAGACAGATTGGTTTTGGTTTTTTTGTTTGTTTTGTTTTAGGTTGTTTGTTGCTTTTTTTTTCCGGTAGGTATTACTACTAGTGCTGGTTAGAAAATACTTTTTTTCCCACCTTGAAATGTAATGAAGGCAATGATTCAAATACAGAAAAATGCCCTGAAGTCTGTGAATTTAAATCTCCCATGAAGCATCACGGTCTCCTCACTAGAAAGCAAACAATGTACATCATCTGAAACCATGTCCTGCCAGAAATGTCAAACAATAGGGCAGAATTAGCCCAAAAGACAAGTCAGTTTTAGCTCTTGTATCGTTCTGCAGCAGCATTCAATAAAGAAGTGTTCTGAGTTAAATGCAGTTCTTAGTCTAAAGACAGGCAATGTTCTCTATTGAAAGGTTGTATCTTCTGTGTTTTGGGCAATTTTTATTGTCAAAGACCAGTCCTGTTTCAAAACAGATTTTGATAAAAGCCTTCAGACAATTAGCTACATGAGATAACAGACAAAAAACTTTACTATTAGGACAACTGAGACACGGAAGTAAGTGGTGGTAGTGGCTATAGGTTCACTCTGTGGTAGACCTGTGGGCTATATCTCTAGCACTTACCCTGAGCAGCCACCAGTGATCACTGATCCTGAGCTCTTGATTTTAGATTTGGCATCAAAATAAATATTTTGGCTAGTGGATTTATTTTGTTTGGTTAAGAAGTTTTCTGTCTGCTCCTTCATACCATGGCATTATCAAATGAAGCAAACCAAAGCGATATAATCTAAATCTTCCTTAAATTTGAGTAACACAGAAGCAGCTTATATTTAAGTTAAACACAGTACAAAAGGGAGTAAGTGGAATCAGAATCCAGCAAAAGATGCAAAAGTAGAAAAACTACCAACACAAGAAATTTTTCATAGGCTTATTTGTTTTTTTTTTATTTGAGAATGGGGAACATGAATGTGCTAAGACAAAGTCAGTGCTCTACTGGGGCAGTGATCCTTTCCCCTTGTGTTGTTTGATGCAGTGCCTTCAACAGGGAGTTCCAGTCTCAGCTGAAGTCTATAGTCATTAAGGCAATGGTAGTGCTAACAGTTGTGTACCACCCTCCAGATATGAAACATATGTGCTCCAAGGGGATTATAGTCTCAGCAAAGAACTCAAAGCATGAGAAGAAACCACTCTTATTTATACCATTTAAAGGAGGAAGACTGATGTCCAGACATATGAGCTATCACATATGGCCAACAACTTAATCAAGGTTTTTTCAGTCCCCATCTAACACTTTAAATGGACAGCCACCTTCTCTCTCAAGGACAGAATCATAAGAATAAAAGGCATGCCTTTGATGCTCTGACAAATCCCCTGCCATCAATTGGTTGTTTATCTCATAGAAAACATTACTTCTCTCATGAAAGTGGGTTTCCTGATTAAATAATAAGACTGATTAAATAATAAAATCTTCTCTTGGCTTGCATCAAGTAATGACTATATGAAACGTACAGCTCACATCCTTTAAAAAAAGTGTAGCTGAACTTCAAAACACTGGGCTTGAGTGATTCAATTACTAAAGGACAATTGTTTCTGCAATGTCAGACAAGCTTTAATGTAAGCAAAAGCATAGAACAAATGTTTCCACTACTTACCAGCACACTGATTGTTTTCATCCAACTGGTAACCAAATCGACAGATCAGAGGTCTTGTAACAGTAGGGTAGTTAGGAACAGGGCCTGGTGCTGGGGGCGGTGGATAAATATTTGAATAAGGGTTCAGATATGGTGATCGATACACTGGGTTTGTTCGGGGTACACATAAATAGCCACCATTCTGGTTGACACACACCATATCTCCTCTGCAGGCCTCAGGAATAGTTCGACATTCATCAATATCTGGATTGAAATTGCAAAGTGAAATGAGTGATTGCTTCTTCATAGGACCTATCAAAAAATAGTTAACATTTTTCTCAAGACTTTGCTAAAAAATTTGATACTCTCTTTGAATGGAAAAGCTAATCCTTCCTTGTGGAGCCTCACTTTGAAGTCAGATCATACTAAACCAGGAAATATCCCATATATTCAACATATCCTATATCCTACTTGCTTTACTTCACTTAGTAGAGGGGAGGAGAGGAAAGCCTGCTTTGTTATTCTGTATATGTTCAGTTTAAGCACTGATTTACACATGACTACAGCATGCTACCACCTGTTTCTGCTAAAGGGTCTGTCCAAACCACAACATGCAGATCAGGATTTCAAACACTGGTGGTTTGGTTTGCCCAGCTGTGAAACTTGGATTCTGATTTGGAACTCCTGAGCTTCCTCCCACAGAAGAAGTTAGGGATGTTCAGATCTGGCGACATGGTTCAGAACTCCTTCTTGCTATGATTGAGATCATCACTGAATTAAATTTAGAAAGATAGAAATCAAGCTGAGAAATCAAGATAGAAATCAAGTCAAGCTGAGCATTTGCCTGGTTCTTGGGGCACGGAAGCAGTAGGCTGCTATGGCAGGGCAAGCAGTCTTTTTCTGTTTTTTTCCTTATTGCTTGAGTGACTTTAATACATGCAGAAAATGCTGCCCTGGAAAATGAATGCCATTGATAAAAAGATGCTATAGGTCAAAGTGTGTGTTTCCCTACATTGCCTTAACAATTTACTTGGAGTTTCAACGCTGAGAAGTGGTAGACTCTCTGAGCCACCAAGTGGAGGCTTCCAACAAAGCCACTAAATACTGGCTGAAGGAGAAAGAGGAGAGTGAATGACCCTTGTCACTGGGCAACTAGAGTGAGCTCTCATCAAAATGCAGCACTGTTATTTGAGAATCACTGACAGCCGATTAGTATCTCAACAATGTTGCTATATACTTGTGCTATGTAAACACATATTTTTATATATATGTATATATTTATATATACAGATACACAAACACACATATTTGTCAAACAGCAAGAACTTTCAACTAAAATGTACTAGCAGCAGCACAATGTAAACTCAGTCAATTCAGGATTTCTGAACTCCGTTTAAATGTATGGATTTAATTAAAGTCCTACCTAAGCATTGCCCAGAGGCACGGTCCAGGTCAAACCCATTAGTGCATTGTTGCTAAAATAAGAAAACAAAGGACAGTCAGTGACTGTAAAATGAGAGAGTTGCAGAATCAAGTGCTCATCTGGATTATTACGTTTAGCACAATTGTCCAGCACTTTACATTACACCAAAATGAAGTCCCTACCCCAAAGGACAACCAGCAAGGCATGAACCTGAGGTCTCAGAACATATGCTAGCCCCTTAACAGTTGTAACAAAATAATAAAATAAAACTAAGGCTTTTCATTTATACCAAGCCTTTTGAATCTGAGAGAATAAATCTTTAGATGACACATGTTCTAGGCATGCAACGTTACTGGAAGTTTTGCTCCTTCCTATCCTGTGGTGCTGGTCTTTATCAGGGCTGAAACTTTGAGTATTCAGCACCTCATCAATAGTCATCAGCATTTCTAAGCCAATCCTAGTGAAGACTGTATCAAAGCCCATTAAAACGATTCCCTGCTCTCCCTAGGTTTTGACTGCGTCTTCAGCTACACAACAACCAGCCAAGCAGTTGACACAAGCACAGGAACCTGACAGTTAATAGGTTATACTAAGGAATGTAAGCACGAGATATCCAAAAACCAGGAACCACTGAAGTGACCAGGGGATGGAGTGTGTTCAAGATTCTTCCTTTTTTGTAGTTGCTAAATGATAAAACCACTTAGTTTTAGACTTTGTGGAAGAAATCAGTGGAAGAGTAAAGTATTTGGTTCATGTTTGGCAAAGTTGTAGGTGGGAGACAAGGGGTTAGAGGGATAAGTCAGTGGAAGCAGACCACTGCAGGAACTAGGGAGGGAACATGAAGTGAAACACATGGTACTGCTCGGAGTGCACCTGCCACTTGCACATATGAATACACAAACCCACTGTTAGAAGTGTCAAACAAGTATGAAGGAATTCAGTCCTCATTTATTTTGGCATTCTGAAATGTTTTGGCATCATGTTGTGGAAAGCCTCACGTTTTAAAGAATGTACGTAATCTACCTTTTGTTCTCTTTTCTGTGCTGTGGCGCATACACTACACCTAGGTTAGGAGGAAAAGTTGAGATACTTTTTAACACAACTATTTTCTTTTGGACAGTAAGTGATGATTCAGCACTGAATCTGCTGTAGAACTGGTTTCAACAACTTTCTAGAACTTTATTCTAGAAAAGGATCCAATACTGTCAAAATGACCAGTTTCAGTATCTTCAGAAAGAAGTCACTGATACAATTTTGGTTTCAAGTTGCTTTCTGCTTAGACTTCAAAAATCAATTTATGGTACAGGATGTTTTTATAAAAATCACAATGGAAACGTTTTTCAAATTATAAAAACAAACCCTTAAAGACATCTCAAAAATTCCCCAGGGGCATGAAAAGCATTTCCCATACAGACATGTTCACAAAAGTATCCATAAGCATGCCATGTGCAGGAAATTTTCAATGTAAGAGAAAAAAAAGAAAACCAAACAGCTACATTTCAGAGACTTTTGGCAAAGGTATTTAGAAACACAGCTCTTGACACTGAGTATATCTGGATTATCAACTAGGAATCCAAACTTAACATGCCTTTGGGAACTGTTTCTCCTGATTTAAAGTCCACATGGAACCCAAGAACACAAAGAACTAATGCTTCTGCTATTTCAGGAACTGGACTGCTTTACTTCCATCCACCCTCAAAAGCCCTGCCTCTTGAACAAAAATGGTATCAGGCATAAATTAAAATGAAAACTAGGATACAGTCATTCAGGATCACAGTCCAAAAGTAAACAGTCTTAAAACAAGATCCTGCTGTAGACAGAAAATACCTATTTATATGAATAAGTTTTCCAAGAGTGGATGTTCCCACCACAAAACTGAGCTGTCCCTGGTCTCATGGGATGGCTTTTCTCGTTTCCTTTTCCAGAAGCATTCAGGTAACAGGCAGAATCAGGTTTTTCAGTGAGTTCCAGGTTTCTACAGGGATATCTTGCTGAGCTGGCAATGTTGAGTCAATAAGCTCAGTCCATGTTCAACTCCAGAATATCGCTGGCTCCAAGTTCTCCCCTCTAAACCCTTAGACCACACAGCTTCCTTTTCATGTAAACCCCAGACCACAAAGATTCCTATTCACCTGCTAGCCAGTTAAGCCTCATGCCATACAGCACTTCAGTACAAAACAGCACATAGATCTCTGTGTATACCTCTCACCTGTGCTTTTCCAGGTCTTGAAAGGCAGATGGCCAGTGTGAAAGCAGTCAGTATCCTGTAATGTGCATAGAAAATAGGCTGAAAACCTTCTAATATCCAGGTTCATTATGTAGAATCAAATACGCATGAGCAAATTAATTTCTAGTGACATTTCAGTATATTCCACAGCATTTTGCTAACATAAATTTGGCCTCAAGAGAGGAGTAATACAACTGTGGGCCACACTTGGATCTCAGAGTTACTAATATACTATGGTTTTGTGCAACTAGGATTAAAATCAGATTGTACATGCCTATTAACTAACCTATATTTGTATGACACCCCATGCAGCAACTGTTTAACGAACAAGTGTGCAATATTCAGTGAGCATTTTTGCCCCTCTCTGACACCTTCCTTTTGAGAATATAAAAGCTTTTCTTGCACATTATGCACATTGTACAGACGGGTAAACCAGAGCACAGGCCCTGCCTAAACTCACAGTTGCAACGCATTGGCAAGACTGCAGACATGTCATGCAGGAGGTCCTGAATCCAAGCCAGTTGCTCTAACCGCTAAACCGCATTTCATCCCCAGGAGACTATATCTGAGATTAATCCATTTTCTTAGGGCCAGATTCTGTCCCTTTATTCAATCTTGAGCAATACATCGCTCTGTAAGCAGACAGACCGTGCCAGCTCATCAGCTACTAGAAGTTGCTATATTCAGTGAAGCCTTTCACAGTTATATCATCTTAGCATCTAGTGGGACCTACTGGGTCTCTTCACTGCAACTGAAAGAAGGGGATCCCTTTATAACAGAGCTCTGAGGCTATTTTTGGAACTCCTTACCTAGAGCATAAAAATTCTGGTCAACTAAGCTCTTACCCCCGAGTATTTACCAGGAGACTGAAACCCATGAAAGGATAATAAGAAATTATTTTTTCTATGTACTATGGATTTCAGTGTTTCGCCACTGCCTCATACAAAACTTCTTCTCAATACAATTAGACCCACATCTTGCTTATCTTGGATTCTAGTTCTGAATGGCAATTGTATACAATATGTTCCCACAAAACTAGCACAGGAAGCAAGGGATATTTTAGGTAGCCTTAGCTCTGCTACCCAAGCAAGCTGCCAACTTTCTCTCAGAGCTGTCTCTGATTTCCAGTGCAAACTGAGCTCTTGAACAAGACCTATAAATGCATCAGACAAAACCACACACAAGCAGTGACCGACACATTTGAACAAATTTGTTTTAAATGAGAAGACAGGCACAAGCTCTGAAAAGTAAACATAAACCCTAAAATGGTTGTCCATAGTGCTACGAAGACAGAATGTGCTTGCTGGCAGCTTTTGAGTGACAAGAAAAGGCAAATTCTGCACAGATTTTTCCTTGGAGTCGGATGGAAAGCATTCAAAGTACAACGTTACCCATTTAGGATTGCACTTCATTTACTGATTCCTCAAATCTTTTTTAAGAGATTTTAAAGCATGCACCATTACAAAGACTGTGTACTCACTTCGCATATAGCAAGAACAGCACTAAAAGGAAATAAAACAGGTTTTAGCTGAATGTTAACACCTAGAAACTGAGCTACACTCTACATTATTACAGAGTACTGCACACTAACAAAATCCCCTATAAAACTGGTCAGACAAAACACATACATTTCTAGACAGTCTTAGTTTCCATTGTTACAAGATAATATATTCTTTTCTCTTGGTGGGGGGTGACCTTACCGCCTCTTATGTGTTCTGCCTCCAACCATCATCTCAATTTGCTCATTACTTTAGATCTCAAATCCCCTCAAGAATTATTAAGACATGCACAGCACAACCTATCAACACTACATGCAGCTGGTCACAGGAGCTTGCCCAGCAGGCAAAATATTTTAAACTAGTGGTTAAGTTCTGCAATAGTAACTAATTAGCTTCAAATCAATCACTGTAGCCAGTGGGATCATTTGCTGCCGCAATTCAGCACTCCTGCGGATGCTGGGGTTCCTAAAGCACAGGGTATAAGCACAGATTAAGAAGAAACTTGTCAGAGACAGCACAGATTTAATAACAGACAGATCGTCTTTCGCCACCTCTGACCACTGAGATCCCGTCTCTTTGCAAATGGCTTTAGCAAGTGGATTGGCATACCGAATCCCTGCCACAGCTTTTTTCCACAAGCAGGTTTCCCTTCAGTAAGTAGAGAAGTTGCATGCATACCACTTACCTTTTTAATCCTTGCATGTCCAAAACTGTTAGGGAAAGGTGGAAAAAAAACAGAGTCTGTGCTGATGAATAACTAAAAAGTTTTTCCAAACATTACCCTCTGCTAGCACTTCAGTTCGTCAGTCATTTATAGTCCAAAGAATGAAATAGCAAGTAATGGAGAAGATCAGGAGCCGTCTGTACCTCCTCAGACACTGGAGAGAATACAGAGAAAGCACCTGGTTTTGCTTAGTTCTCTTCTGTAATTCAGCATTAAACCAATTGGAGGAGGAATGTTAGAAATGAACACTTCATTTTCTAAGTATGTTAAACAATGCAAATGGGGGCCTCAGCCTGGGACAGCTGGTTTAGATTACAAAGCTCACCAACTGGCTAGACTCCTCACAACAACCTCGAGGAGCCTGCCAGGATAAAACACTAACAGCTTGAAGGAAAGCCTCTCCCGCTGCAAACTTCACAGTTAAATGTGCCTCAGAGCAGAGAGCACCGTTATTGGACAGAAACCCTTATCAAGGGACTGGAGAAGGGAAGGGATTGTTTTCCTTGCTTTGAGAACAAAAAAAAAGTCAGGCTTTTTTGGAGGCCCTCTAGCTGGTGTCTCGGACAATGAATATGCAACACTCACTGCTTCGTGCCAATGGCATACTGATGAAAGGTCTGACCCTCTGGGAGGTGAATAACTTGAATTCATGACGCTTGCAGCTACAGGAACTATATTGCTTGGGGATTATCTGAAAACAGGAATAAACAAATTAAAAGTTCAAAGGAAAACAAATGGTTTGTCTGCAAACACTGACCCCATGCTTAAGGGAGCAGCTACTAAAATGAAGTATTTCTCAGGAAAGACAAATCTTGCAGATCTCCAGTTAAAACTGCAGAGGAAGGAAATAAAGTACTTTGTCAGGTGTTTTGCAGTGTTGCCACAAGCAGAACTTTAACATGTCAAGCAGAACATTTATGAGATGTGAGAGGTAAGCAATCAGATGCTGCAGGTCTATGCTAGATCCAAAGATGAACACTGAAACTGAATACAGACACAGATATTAAATGACTACTTCAAAATTCTGTTGAGTTTTCCATTTGAGGAAATCCTTTATTCCTAACGAACGTGAGATGCCCAACCAGACAAAAATCTGTCATCCCTCTCTATAGCAGATTCAGAAACAGAGTTGTTACAACAGATATTCATAAAACTGGCCTCTAGGCATGGATACCCAGGGGAAGATACAAAGGCTGAGCTGCTCCAGGGTTGCTGAGTCATATCGATGCTAATGGGAAGTGCAACAGCTCTGTACCTTGTTAACTGCCTGCAACTGTCCAAAATGACAGCATCAGACACTCAGTGCCATTTCTGAAAGTCTGCCTCTCAATGGCTTCTTTGCCTCACCTGTATTGTATGGAAAATTACACACCCTCCTAGAATTATTCAAAGAGAACCAATACACTTGCAGATGAATTTTAAATAGACTTCCCCAGAGCTTAACAAAAACTCACACAAGGGACTTCTGAAGAAGGTCACTGGGCATGTTGTGAGAGGAAAGTTTTGTCATGGGTGAGAAAGCAGACAAGAAATACATAGCAAATTTTCATTGTGGCAGAAGGCTAACAGAGAGTGTTCTCATTACTCCGTAACTCCAGTGTTTCTCAATACACTCAGTGATCTGGAGAGCTAACAAGCCGAAAAGTAGCAGGGCTTGCTCTATATTAGGTGTGTGAAGATAACTGAAACTATAGGAAACAGCTCTACAGCAAAACACATGCTCGGGGCATCCATTTGTGTAGATGAAGAGCTTGCTGCACATACTTGTTGATCTTTCACTTGCTGATCCATTGAACTTTTCTCACCATTGCATAGAAAAATCATTGTATGCATGCCAGAAACACTGGAAGAATGCAGTACCAGTTTGCTCCCAAAGAATTGCCTCAGACTAAAGATTTCTGATTCATCAGCCAACTGGCAGAGGTGTTCCAGCGCTGGAATCAGGAGCTGAATCCAGACCTGACCACCTAAGGGGCTCCCTTAAGAAAGAAAACTATACAAATGTTTTGATTTTTCCTGTCTCCATCTGACAGCTGGGGTGAATAAAAAGACAGAGTACAAGAAGTGTACCAAACCACAGCTTGGGCTAGTTTACAGTGTGGTGACTGGTTTTGTTCCTAAATAAAAAGATTTGATATTACGGCTAAGTCCAATTTCTGCAGCACCTTTCTGCAACTACCATCAGCCACCAAGTAATGAGATACAGCCACACCCTTCTCACAACTCTCCTTGACAGGAAGAGTTGCATAAAGGAAGAAGTTTGTGGTACATAAAACCCCTTTTGTTCACCCTATATAAGCATGGACAATTCAATATATCTTTCAGCACTATGTTCTGACACCTTCACCATTTATGCTTAAAATGGTGGATAAACTTCACATCTAGCAACACTCTCGCTTCAGTGGTCTCAAATATCCCCCCCATGTTATAAAATCTATTACTGCATTTAGATTACCTTGACATTTTCTTTGTCTTCATGAGGAGGTGCAGAACAGTCCCCCGTATAAAAGGGGTAAAAGTAACTATGTTCTTAACCATTTGCTTTGTGTATAGCTAGGGTTGAAACTATGCCCTGAATTATGTTTAAGATTTGGATTTCAAAAATTGTGTAATACATAATCATAAGGGGCACATAAACTATGTCATGTAATCTTAACTCTAGCCTCCCTGGATGATACAACTGAGTGTATGAATTGCACTATGCTCCTGCAGATAATGCACAGTGCTGTGTTAAAAGAGACCCTCAGCACTGAAGAACATAATCCAATGGCTTCTGAATGCTAAGACAAAAGCTGTATATAGGTCAGGGGCCTCAGTAAGAGTTAATTACACTCAGGACTCCTTAACAAAGCAACTCTATCACAAAGCCAAGTTCTCATATACTAACTTTCACAACACTTCATCTATGTTCTTTTTAATTCTGATATTATACTTCTCCATAGCTATGTTGTCAAACACCTTCTTAGATGTTCTTGTCATTTTTTAAAGTTCACCCTTTCTGAACATTCTCAAGGACACCGTCAAACTGTGGGAGCAGAGTGAAATCACACAGCTCTGTATGGCAGTAGGGGTACAAGCCCAATGTTTTTTGAGTGACAAATCTTAGGCATCTTTTACACAGCCATACAGACCTGAATTCATTAAAGGAATTTGGCAATAACTGACACTTTAAGGCCATATATATCCAAGCTTTAGATGCTTAAAAACATCCACTCTGCTCCTATCAGACCTTATAGAACCAAATTTTCTACTAGCAAAACTGGAAAAGCACTTAGAGCAAAACTGCTGGGTATTTACTGGAATGATTGCATTTTGATAGTACCTAAGCTCCATGAGAAAGTTGGCTTTTGCTTGTGGAAATTGGTATAAGTGATCCTAGAGACTGACAAATTAGCAAGCTTTTGTATTGTCACATGCTGGTATAACACAAGACACGCAGCAATTTGAAACACACGTCTCACCCTACCACCACATGAATAGCACTAAGCACATGGGAAACTTGGTCTCAAACCCTAATTCTGCCTGAAAAAGAGTAGAGCTTGTTTCTTCCACCTCCTGGGAAAGAATCTGAATTTCAAACTGTTGGTGTTTGCAGAGGATTCCCTCTCCTTTTTCAAAGATGGACTACATAACATCATTAGCTGAGGCCTGCTTCAGGTACTGTCTGAATTACAAGTGCTATCTCATAACATCAATGCTATACTAACCTGTTCCAGATGGCTCAAACCAGAAGTCAAAAGCACAGTCCCACACATATTTTCCTTTCTGAGCCAGACACAACACAAGCAAGAATTAACAGGGAAAATTAACATAATACGTAATGGTAGAAACATCACTAGTGCTAACTAAAACATACTGGGAACGTAGAGTCTCTGAGATGTTGTGTTGATCTGCAGCTTACGCTACTGTTCCAGGAGGAGAAAGTGCTGCTCCTGCTGTGCTGCTGTCTCTTGGGGCTTAGTTGACTCAACATGGTACAGTTGAGGCACACATCACCTGTGTGAGCTATCCATAGGAAAAAAGGCCAGTACAGCATCCCTTCCTTACCTCCTGTATGGGGATGTCACCCATGTGCCTGTAGCATGCATGCCTTTGAGATGACAATACTGCTGATGATATCATTGTTTCCCAAGAACCATAAGCAAGAGCCCTTGTGATGTCGTAGCAGATGGTCTCAGAGTTCCCTGCCAGGTGAGCCACATAATTGAAAGTTTATATTTCACTTTATCCAACTCTACATCTTGCAGATGTTACTATCTTGCAGGTCTGTGCTTACTGTGGTACTGGCTTCTAACAGCATAATTTCTTTTAGAAAAAAAGTTATCAGTGGAAAGCCAGGCGCTACTGGATCCATTCTGAAAACGTATTAATCATCCTATTACATAAGGAATAGGAGAATCTAGCACGTACTGAAAACCAAACAGCTTAAATTTATGCCAAATGAACTGCATCTGCTGTAAGACAAAACTGTTTCAGGTGTATTATTTGCAGAAGGATCAAGTTTGATGTTCATGATCACCTGCTTAGCTGTAGTATTTTCATGGGAAGTCTAGCAAGTCCACCTGAGGCAAAAAACAGTAATATTCTTGGAAGAATGCTTCAGTATGGTTCAGTTCTGGTTTTTTGTTTACTTGGTTTTGTTTTGTTCTGTTTTTCCCCAACAAAAGCAAGGAAAGCAAGCAAACTAAATCTTTTTGTAAGTTTTCCAGGAAAAATACAGACTCTTTCACAGCATTTTTGGTGCACGCAACAACTCCCAGCAAGACCTTTCCTATTACTATTAATTTGCATCAGTATACAACATTCTTCTTGATTTTTTTGATCCTTAAATGACTGGCATTTATGCTTTTAAACCTGTTTTCCTGTAAAATGCATATGGAACACCATCCTGTACCTAAAGACAAAAGATCTTGGGAACTCACACCTTTCCCTTGGGCAGTTGTGAGCATCCAAGAACATGATGTGCCAGCCACCGTTCATACTTCTTTCTTTCCCTGTTGAACTTCCTCCTTGAGCAGAGAGCAATTCACATTCTGCCTGAAACTGGAAAGCTCCTTTAGTTTGTTTTTGTTTATTTTATAAGATTGACATGTACATAAGCTAGGCTGAAGTCTTCTCCTCTGCATTTTTTGTCAAATGATCTAGACAGTGTGGTTGAAAACAATACTCTTTAATCTCATGACAAGATGTTTACCAGCCTCTTTCAATAACAAACATAAATCCTTTACGGCCAACTTCAGCTAATAATGAGCTTCCATAAAGAAATACCTAAAACTCTTAGTACTTCTGGACCAAGACTAAAGTCTATTTCACCATCTGAAGAAGCCAATATTTAGTCTTCACAAGGGCTGGGATACATAAACCACTGGTCTCCAATTACGACCAGAGAGTTAGAAGTACATACTATAGCCTCCCTTAGAAATACTCAAGACCAATTTATTTTATGTTTAAATGCCTCAAGAATGCAGTGCCTTTTGCAGTTTCTCCAGTTCTTTACTATCTCATGCACCACTGCACCACACTGTATGCACTGGGCACATCACATCTGGCACAACAGCATCAGGCTACATGTTACAGCAGCTTACTGGAGGCAGTAAGCTCACCCTTCCAAGTTAACACAACAGCATTCCCAGGGCTGGGACATGTGTGTAGTAAAACATCAGCTTCACCTGTGCTTCCTCCTCTCCCAGGTACTTTATTTTCATCACATGGGATTTATGTTTTGGGTGGGGTTTTTTTTTTTGTCCCCTTCAGATTTAGTTGAGCATCCTTTCTCTCTCTTTTGTTAAATATTTCTTTTAGTCTGCTCAGGCAACTCACTTTGTTTGTACCCAGAGCACATTACCCTCCATAGCATCGAGCCCGTTCTGCATTTTCCATTAAAACACTTCAGGTTCCAAGCAAACCCAAACAAGTCTGTGGAAATGCCATCTATCAGTGGGGATGTTTGAATGTTCACAAATGTGTGCGCTATTTTTCTAGGAGCACCTGCCAGAACCCTGCTGACAAATCCAGAGCAGAAAAATATTTGATATCAGCCCTCTCCTTCCAGAGCTTCTCTCTTTCCAAGTGGTGGAAAACATTCCCATGTATCACTGGTATAGGTGCACATATAAGAAAAGACTTCAAGTTTCTTTCTCCAGTGACACAACTGGCAAAGATGCCCACATTTTTGGCTCTTTATGATTTCTAGAGTTACATGTCAGGCAAATATACGAGTGACAGAAGGTTTCTTTATGAGGAGAGTGATAATTTTGCCTGTTTTGTACTTAACTGTTTTCCTAACCTCAGAAGACATTTATAAACTTTTCTTCGATTTAAAAACTACTGCACTTAATTTACTTATTCCCATAGCAGGGATTACACTGTTTCACAATTTACCTGTTTATTTTGGCAGTTTTGTAAGTTAACCATACTGTTTGGAAATAAATTGGCTATGAAAGCAGGTGATAAAAATGGAGTGTGTTGTCTACTTGCTTTCAGACTCAGCATTCACTGCTCTGCAGCAATGAGGGCTGCTATAAGGAAGCAATTCAGAATGCTATAGGTATCCACGTCACTGAGCAGGGGATGTACTCCTGTTTGCTATTTGCTGTACACACACTGCAGTGCTCACAAAAGTTTTGCAAAAGGACACAGTTTGCAGCAGAGATGGTTTCTTTCTTTTCATTTAATCAGCTAGCCTTTGCTTTGACATGCACTGGTTGTCACAGCTGAAGGAGCTGAGCAGTACCAGGGGCTCCCCCTGCAGCAGTAGCTCGACTGTTCCCAGGGCTCCAGTTCAGGCGCTGGGAGGGGAACAGAACCTTAAGCAGCCATGCAAAGACAGTGGAACTGGACCCTTCCCTCAACAGAGGTACTCGTACTGCTAACAGAGCCCATAGCTGGAGCCTGATAAAGCCATCAGTCCCCATTTTGTCCACTGTTTCAGAGCAAAATTCAAGAAGCTGAAGCTGTTCCAGGTGAAGAAAATACAAAGGAACAAAAACTCTGACAGATGAAATGTAAAAAACAGAAAAGCAGGCCAAGAAAGTTTGAGAAACAAATTGTAAGAGGCATAAAAGCTAATAATAACACCAAGAGCAGGAAAACTGCCAGTCTGCAAAGCCAACAGATGAGCAAGGTATAAAAATAGTGCTTAGAAAAGATAAAATCACAGTAGAAAGTTAAATTTCTTCTTTATCTGCATTTGCTCAAGAAACTCCAACAGGTTCTCAAAGTGGGGGAAAAAAAAATAAGTAAAAAATTAAAAAATCATACTTGAGAGGATCTGCCTCAAATTGCAGTGCCAGCAGAAGAGGCTGTAGAACAAATCAAGAAAACGAAGAGCAATAATTCATCAGAACTCACTTGACATTTAGAAATTAAGTGTTGTAACTGAATTAAATGTGAAGGTATTTGACGGCGGAATTATTTATCTTAAGTGTAACCTCTCACAAAATTGCCTTTGTGCTAGAACAGAAGGTATCAAATAAGATACTGTATTTAATAGGTTTCCATATGATAAAACATAGAACAATAAATCCAGGATATGAGGCACAGCACAGGAGACAGTGTTGATCTTTCAGGTCTAGATTTTCTTGGAGACATCGTCAACTACTATGTATCTCAGGAAACTAGTTCTGATCCGTGGCATATAGATTTATTTTTACATTTACTCTGTTACTCCATGCAACTGAAACTGGCTCCAGCCAACTCTAACTGGCACCTGTAAACAGCAAACATGAACGTTTCCCAGCAAAAACTTAGGAATTTGTGTAAAATAGTTGTAATTTCTTTCCAAGTCTAGGATTTAACCTTCAGGCTTTGTAGCCACCCTTGGTAGCCCAAGACAGGGACCATGGAATGGGCACTGAAACCAAGTTACATGTGGATGAGACTCCCAAGAGGTCTTGGTACTGGAACATACTGTTAGAAGACCAGGGAGAGGGGAAAAAAGGGAAGGACTCAAGAAGGTTAAGTTCAACTGCTTATTGAAGTGGAACTTCTCAGCCCATCTCCTCTCCTCTGCACTCTATTTTTGGCAGCTCTTGTTGCTGCATCAGCACCCTGGACAACTGGGGCATTCAAGTGTCAAGCACAAAGACAAGACAACGTCACTGTGGCAGGGTACATATAAGCTTCTTCCAGTCAGTTACAAGCATAATTCAGTCTCAGTTTGGCCTCTCACTAGGGTTTTGTTTATATCTCTGGGCCCTTCAGGTTTTGATCAATTGCAATGACTTCTGATGTTTCCCTATTCCACTGTAGTTTCTAATGAAAACATTTCTTTCATGAACTAGATTTACTAACCATATTTGACCAGGGCAGTGCAGGCTTCAGATTGCCTATTAAAAGTACCAGTTCAAGGAAGCTGGAATCACTTACTGACTTCAGAAGAACACCACGAGAGTGCTGAGGGGTCCCTGAATCACCAGTCCAAGTAGGCAGGTTCTGAGCAGCACACCATAGCCATCAATCTGTCAAGAGTCCAGCAAAGACAGAGGTACTATCTACAAGACCTTTGCTTGCAGATGCCTCTCTGCAGGTCCTCGATCCTGAATACTCTGCAGACAATGTGCTATTCAGTCTGGGTTTGGGTCCAGACAGATTTGGCAAACCTGGTTATGACTCACTGGTTTTCTTTAGAATCCTGTACTCCTCAAATTTTTGTAGTTTCATAATAAGCCTCCTCTAAGCTAGTTGAAAACTGTTAAACATGTGTTCCTGCTCCTATTGTCAAAAGTAAGGCAGTCTTCTGTTTGCCTTCATTATTACTGGCACCCACTACTTAGGAATACAGAGCAAAGTGCAGTCTAAATATTTTCCAATTCTAGTTCCAGAGAAAGTTTCAGTTTTGATGACTATTTTTCACTGCTCCAGTTCACCATTCAAGCCACTTCCTTTACTATATTTTTTACTCCTGGTAAAATTTAGTGTTGGATCCACGGTATAGCAGATAAACCAAAACAATATGAATGAACCAGAATCAACTCCGTGATTTGCTTGCAATTCTAAAACCACTTTTATTACAACCAAAGTATTGCCCAAGTACTTTAATACCTTATAACAATAAAGAAAACTGCTGCAGGAGACAAGTGAAACATTTGTGCATAAAGGTTAATTTTACAACCAATATTTCATCTGGTTGGCTCCCCCCATGGCTAGCGGAACGCTCAATCTTTTATTTCCCTTTCTAAATACAGTATCTCAGACACGCACACCTGAAAGTGCCCTGGATCACTCTCATGGTGACTACTTACTCTCCTGCAAAATAATGTTTGCAGCTCTCACTGTTTACGTGTTCCCAATTAGGAACTAATATTTTTATTGAACTCACCTTACTTGCTCAAAACTGTTAGTATGCCTTACTGTTGCACTGTTTACATCCAGTGGCCACTTTGTTGCTTAGGCTAAATATATTTTTATTGATAATACTCTACTAATGCTCAGGAAGCACATGGATTCAGGGTACCTCCAGTTGTGTAAATGCAGTTGCCTCTGCCAAACCTAACATGGGCTTCTGCCTCTCTGGGCAGCACCAAAAGATCAAATTCTCAAAATCTTAGCATGTCCTTAGCTGCCTACTCCCTACTTCACAAAACTTCAATTTGAAGCATTATAACTCTTTGACTTCCTGTTCTCAGTGGGTTATGTTTAGCAGTGCTTCCTGTTCCAGAGAACCAGGAACTACCACCCGTCTGCCTTTACTAGGTCAAGAACTACCACCCGTCTGCCTTTACTAGGTCAAGATCAATCACCCAACTTTGTCTGCATGATAGTTTTTGCAGAAGGTTGCCAAAAGATAAAACATACACCATTTTGAGTGCATTATGTGCTTCTTTTCCCTGACCCCTATTAATTATTCCCTCAACAAACATTAGATATTGTGGCTTTGCGACAGTGATGGCTACTACTAGTTTACTGATTTAGGGCAAAATTCCAGCAAAATAGAACACTGCTACAGAGCTTCCTGCAGCTGCTATCACTGGTGACCAGAAACTGACACTGAAAAGGCAATTATCTTGGCTGCTCTCAGTTTCTGTGGCTCAGCTCAGTTGGTGTGTGGCAGACCAGTCTTGAGGCATAGCCTTAGCTGTGAAGTTCCCCCATTTGTGTATTCAGCAAAGCTCCTTCAAGCTTGAGATGATGTTAAGTTTGACCTTTTTATAGATGTAGCAAAGCTCCAATCCCTACCAATAGACACCATATCTTTAAAATAGGAATTATTCTTTCATCTTATGAGCATAATGAATGGTTTTGAATTTGTCAGGGTAATCAATGTTAAATTTGATCATGAGGTACATGTATTAAATTTAGCAGATTTTTTCTCACTTCACCCAAAACCAAGTCTTCCGGGACCATGCTACTAGTTTCATGGTTTTCTTGACTGCTGCATTTTTCTAGTCCACCTAATAAATGACAACAGAAATATGGCAAGAGAGAGTCATCTGGCATATCCCATCCCTCTTCTTTTTTTTTTAATTACCTTGAACTTTTCATGTGAATCTGTATCTCTTTTTTTAGCAGTTCAAGATTTCACTCTGTGTTTAGCTTTGCACTCCACAACTACATTCTTGTCACTAGTTAGGGAATCTAGTAATACAGAAGCTCAGCTTCTACAGCCACAAGAGCCATCCCAGCTGTGGAACTACAATATTTGCAGGAAGGTACTCTTAGATAGTGTACATTACTGTGGTAATAGGAGTCAAACAGAATTGCAGAAGCAGACTTTTAAAAAAGTGGCATTTTCTTTCTGGGTGGAACATTCCACATAGCTGGACCTACCAGCAGCAAGGAGCTGCATCTCATTTCCTCAAAGCAGAAAATGTCTTGAGTATGGTTCCCAACAAGAACAATCCAAAAAACACCCCTCCAAAACAACCCAGGGCGTAAAAGAACTTAAATCAAAATGGTTACAAATAGAGAAAATTGTGTGTTTTCAGTCCGCTTAAGAGGCCTGTGAAATGCTTTTGGTGGTACCGTAGTATTTATTGGCTGACTCATCACAGACCAAGAAAGGTCAACCTTTTCAAAGGCAGTCTGTCAGAGACTGATAGAAACTTGAGCACAAGCAACACTGATTTTAAAATCTTATCTATGAGAAGCTGTTTAATGGATATCTTAACACAAGAGCAGAGAAAGATTAATTCACTATCAGTGCTCAAGGATGATGTACAACATCTGTGAATATTTTAAAAGAAATTAGTTTTAATCAGCAATGCTGCAAGTTCAGTAAGAAGGCACAAAACATCAAATTACTTGATACAGGCACTTACTGCATGAGAAATGCCCCATTTTATGTATGAAAAAAACACAAGTTATATTCCAACTGTTATCTACAACAAAGAAAATAAGCCTTTAATCACTTGATACTTTTTTTTTTTGGCACAACATTTTGAGTTTTTGCAGCGTGGCTGAACTAAAATTTGGAATTAATTTGTCCAAATTAGCCTTTCAACAGATGTACCACCACCTGCAAACAGGCACATTTCTTGTACACTCCCGCTGATAATATGCTTTAAGACTATTTGCTACAAAATGCCTTTGAGATACAACAGGTGATGCTTTCAGGTACTTCTCAGCTTCTGTAAGCTTGAGATGAATACAACTGTCTAAAAGTCAGCGTTGGTACTGCTGTGAACTGCTGTGAACTGCCATGTACAAATTATTTTTTCCTTTAAACAGAATGCCAGCAGTTGTGTAGTCCTCAATTTTTTTTATTGAAGACTGGTTTCCACATTAAAGCTTTGCAGGGCTGCAAATGGATTCAGCAGCATGTAATGGCGAAACACAAGAGAACAAAAAACAGGCTGGTAGTTCTTATATATTATTTTCTAAGAAACCTAATTACAAACTTTCCACCTGAAAGACACCTACTCAAGACAACAAACTATTAAATTTACTGGAAGGGGGGAAAAGAAGAGCCAAACTAAAACAAATGCATGCAATGTTTTTAATTCCTTAAGCCCTACTGCTACCACTACCAGATGTCTATTAAAACGTTGACGGAAGCATATCAACACAAACACTAGTTTGGTTTGCATGTCTAGATAAATTGAAGACTTCTCTGAAAGAATGCATGAAACTTATTTTTGTTATTTCCATGGTGTAACAACGTCTCTCCATAAATTTTAATTTTATTCTGGTAAAATCTACTCCCAGTACAACATCAAGTTTACAAGTATGTCTCATTAAACAAGTTGAGAAAGTTATTCTTGATCTTTTGGATTACATGCCAGTAATCAAAACTTGCAACAAGATGACATCAAGGATTAAAATTGTGAAGCTTTCATGATGCATGGGATAATGTTACATTCTTAAGAGGCAAGCATCTCCCATTCCGTCTCTTTCACTTTATCAATCAGTCACTGCTATATGTGTTCCAGGTAGCCTGCCTTACTGGTAACTATTTATGCAAAATGGGTCAGGAAAATGAATAAGAAGCAATGACAAAATGCAGGCTGGGAACTAATATTTGGTTTAAAAATTTTTTTCTACACTGGTCACTATAATGTGCCAAATTATATGGCTGTAGCTAACTGGTTTAATGCAAAGAGTTTAACTTAAAACACCCCAAAAATAAAAACAACACACAGAAATTGTGCGCTCTCCTACAGTAACAACTGGAAGATTAACCAGTTACTTCCTTCTCTTTGGACAGAATGCAGGATGAGCAAAGAACAGCAAAATACAAAAGAGTGTAAAGAGGAGTACAGAAAATCCTAATCCTTATTTTTTCCCTTTATGTCAAGTTTGCAAAATGAATTCTTTACTAGAATTCTATTACCTTATCACTGAAGATAACTGACAGCTTGTTAGACCAAAACTAGGAGGACCATACTCTTTTTCCCCTGCAAAAAGCAAGGTGAAAGAGAAAAATTAAGTCAAACGAAGAACAAAGGTTCTCAACTACTGCACCTGCTCAAATTCCAGAGAGAATTTCCCCCCACGCATACTCTGTGTGAAAGACCCACACAATTAACAGGATAGACTACATGAGTCACATACTTAGAAGTGGGAAACTGGCAAGGTAAATACATATGAAACAGTTATCAAGCACAAAGTAAACACTAAGAAAAATTAGAGGAAAAAATGTATCTGCTAATCTTTCAATAAAAACAAATCTTGAAAGTTTAGAATAATCTGTGACACAGTCTAAAGACCAACAAGGCACTGAAGTTGTTCTACACTATTCAATGCAAAAGTACTGCCTAGAACACAGAGCACATTTGATTTCTAACAAAGCAACAAGACCCGGCAATTTAGTTATAACATAAGCATCCCTAGAACAGAAACCTCTTAAGCCATGGGAATTTTCCCCATAGCTCAATAGACCACCTAGGACTTAAGGAAGTAGCTTAATGAGTAACTGAAGTTCTACAATACCTTTCTTGGTTTTAGATTTCCCTCCTCATAGCTTACTAAATAAATAGAGCTGATTTACAGCAGGCAGAAAAAAAAAAAAGGTCTACACTTCATTTACTGGCATTTCTAGAGCTTCCTGGAAGAGAAACTTGTACATATCAAATCCTCAGCAACTAAAGAAAAAATCTGCACAATAAAGATCTGCTCAGTTAGTACATTCAGAGGATAGTGAGCAACATGAGTCCATTTGTAATTCATACTGTACGTCACACAGTTCTTAAAAACTAAACATTTCTTTCTGCTTTGGCTCACCAAAAGGTGATTTTATTATGAAGCTGTTACATATATATACATATATGTATACCTATCTTTAAACAGACATGATTACAAGACGAGAGACTGCACTAAAGCCACCAGATTTCAGTTTTCTTTGTATTTGTTACAGAAAAAAAAAAAAGTACCTATATCATTCCAGTTTAAATGATGAGGTACATCTGAAGTACCAAACTGGAATGTTCTCAGCCAAGGTAATTTCAAATCCACGTTACATTTATTACATAATTCAGAACTTTGGTATACCATGTGCAGCTGCTATCCTTCCAGAAACTTAATTGCCAAACTGTCTATAATGAAGTAAAAACTTTCAAATAAAAATTCAATATGGTCAATCCACTTCCAACTTCATGTAGTCTTCCATGAAACATTTGACATACTGAAGAAAAGCAACTCAAGCAGTTCTTAAGGTAAATACAGTAATTAAAAATCTCTGCTAGATTTCAAGGCAGCAAAAGAAAATCACTACTTGACCTCTACAATGCAAAGACTTTCTGCATTATTTTGGTTGATTCTGTACAAGTTTCAGTAATTGATTTTATTTAAATATAACTGTTACAACTATTTAATCCAGAATCTTAATGAAAATGAGAAGTTTGACAGTTCTAATATAGAACTTGCACAACAGTTACCTTAACACTGACTGAACAAGGAATGACATACAAAAAGATTTAGAAATTACACATTTTAAATGGAAGATGTTGTATTTCAGATTCACTTTGAAGATGACTTTTATCCTTTAGTATGCAACTTCATTCTTTACCTGCCAAACACAGTATACAAGTGATCAAAGCAAAATTTACAGAATAATTGCCTTTGGTCTTGGTCTTACAAAGACCTATTCAAACATTTGAGATAAGTAAGCATCTTCTTCCCTTTAAATTCTATACATGTGTTGAAGCTTTAAGCCTATATTTGGATTTACAAAATCCCGCAAGATAAAAGTCTTTCAAATATACATCTCAGATTATTACAGTACAATGTCCTTATATATGTGAACCTATCTTTTGCTAAGTTACCCACTCTTCATCACATGGACACCTCTAGAAAATGAAGCAGTCACTTCCACAATTAACTCCTTGATGCTGATGGGTTTGACTGCTGAAAGCAGCCATTTGTCTGGGGTGGGGAAAAGGGGGGGAGAAATGAAACAGTTGTGCAAAATGAGATTAAGATGTCTCAAATTGCCCCCAGATGTGACCAATTTTGGCTGAAGACTATTTTTTTTTAATTGTGGTCTTGAAGGCCACTGTCAGTGGCAGATCATTTTAATGGAAAAACAAATCTCAACACCAAAGAGTTAACGCTGTCTATGCATAACTGAAAGAACTTAGAGTATAATTAAGGTTTAAATGTCCTTCTACTTGTCTTCTGACAATCTAGCAACAAGATGGATTTTTTTTTTTTCTCATTTTAACATTTAACCCACAGCCAAAATGAACTCCTACTATAAAGAAGGCAGCTATTCATGCGACTATTAGAATTTCCAAAACACTGGTTAGTTTGTAATTAAAAGAAAAGCTAGATACAAGTATGTGACTTTTTACAGAAGGCCTCATTGTGGTAAATTATATACATCATAGTGTTCTCATTTTCCTTAAAGTGCTACTATCATCATATTGGTACAAGATTATCTACTGTTTCAGAAGGTCTTTTAGTACAGCACCAGCACTGGCATCAGGGGACACTGGCAGTGGTGTGAAAGTGGGCAGTGCATCAGAAATAGGTTTCATAAGCAGATGTCCAGAACTGCTGGCAGGTGTTATGAGAGGCACTGCTGCAGATCGAGGTGCTAAAAATGGATTTGTGTCTGGCCTCCTGCCCATTACTGAGACTGCAGAATCTGAAATACAAAAACAAAACCCAGCAATGAAAACACTTTGTTAGAAAGCATTCATAACTCTACCCACTTTTACAGGATTTCTTCACAAACAAACTCTAAAATTGCCCATTACTTTTGCAACATGAAAATCCCATCTTCTTGCTATAAACACTCTCAAGGACTTTAATTCTCTCTGTTCTCTCTTATCTTGGATCTCATCTGCCACTGCTTCTTTTACTGAAAAATTCCTATGTCTACACTTCAGGCCACAAGTTACAAGACTGACTGCATTTCTCTGTGGATATTCTACAGACATTTGAGTCCAGCATTTAAAAACTGCTACCATATGGTTTATTTCCGGAAACAAAAACTTAAAACACCCAGAAATTTAGCTCCTGTATAGACAAAAGGAATCAAGAATCTGGTTCTTCCAGACAAGGAAACTGGCTTTTTTCTCTTTTTTTTTTTTTTCCAAAGTAAAGCAGGTAATTTACCTATTGTATTACTGTTGTAGTACAAGGAAAAAAGAGTAAAAAGAAAACTATAAACTTAATTTAGGTTTATTAAGAAAATAAATACATACTGCTTTCAGAGATAAATTAGTATTTCACACTGAAATACTAATTCATAATTCATAAATATAATAATTCATAATATAAATATCTAATTCACATTATGAATTTAAGTATTTATACTTTGTAACATACAGCTATTTTATACAAATTCAAAGTGGGTTTTTAGCTTATCTCTCTGTAGAGTTATACAACTTACAGGGTTTTGGGGTTGTAGGTTTTGGTTTTTTTTTTAATTCACTGGTAAAAGTTTGAATCAAAACAAGCTTCTGCAAATCAGCAGGACTGCATTAAAGTCAAGACTTAAATGTACATAAAAAAATTTTTAGTTCTTGCATTACTTAGACAAAAATGCATTCATTTCAACAAGCATAATACAGGAATAATTCTTCTTTCCCATAGGAAAAAGTCAAAGTTAACACTCATGCACAGCTTACAGAGATTTCAAATCAGGCCATATACTTAACTGATTTTATGTCCATCCTCCCTGAGGAACCAGATTCTAACAGACAGGCAATACCAGGTTGCTATTACTTGCACTCTTCACTCAGTAAGACCCAAGCTGACAAACAGGGATGCCAAAAATCAGAACTGGGTTCAGTGATATACCATATGGAGTTGTCTGCACAGCATCTGTTTGGCTCTAACAGGTGCTGTTAGAGCCTCTCTATGTCAAAGGGAATTTGATCCCTATGATCTTCTGTATTGAGATTTCAGGAAGTGGGGTACAGAAGCAGTGGGAAGAAGGGGTGGGGGAAGGAAAAAAAGAAATAGAAGAGAAAGTATGAAACTGCAGGCAGGGAGCTGGGGGGAAGGGAGAAATCAAATTCCTAGCTCACAAGAGGAAGCACAGAATCCCTGAAATGCCCCTGAAAATGCTACCTTTAGTTATTTATGTTCTGTGCAAGAATTCAAGTTTTCCTTCAAATGTTACCTTGCATTTGAACATTGGATGGAGTACTGATAGTTTTACCAGTTCCTGCTGCTCCTAAAAGTTTCATATCAGGAACAGACAGCTTCGGTGGAGGAAGGCTTGGGCAAGATTCTGTTTCGAGGAATTTCACAAACAATTCTGAAAAAGACTACAAGAGGCTACCAGTTAGTACATTTTACTGAAGCTCTGTTGAAAAGTATGTAAGTTAAAAACACAAACATACATATACCAAGAAGGCATCAACAGCCTCCCAAAAATTTTGTGTGGGTACTTAGTACTAAGTATGTGGTACTAAGTAGTCCTTACTGATGATAATGAAATTTATTTACAAAATACGCAGGGTTTTGTGATCTCAGGAAGTAGTATTTTTGTGAAACTGATAAAATTCTAAATATAACACACATACTTCCACCATAGTTCCATTATGGGTTTAAAGCATCCCATGCTGCTAATGACTGATATCATGGTGTTTATTTCCTGTGATCACGCTCAAGCAAATCACTCCTCCAGGAACATAAATTTGCAACTTTTCTCTTAAAACCCACTACTTTCTTTATTTGGCAAAAAGTCTTGAATAAAGAAACAACTAAGGCATCAGCAGCATCACAAAAAAAAGTTTTGGCTTAATAAAGCATTTATTTTCCTCTTTTACATCTGTAGTTAATCAGACCACAATCTTCTGGTGGCTTAAATGCCTGTATTATTTTAGTGGTCAAAAATCAATCCCTACCCTTTTTATGATATTTTACAGGACTCAATTCTCAACATATTCTTCTAGCTCAGCAAGAAAAATACCTAAGGTTCATCCAAAAAGCCCAGTCCCTCAGTATTCTATCCCTGAGTGCATTATTTACTGGCCTGCAAAACAGAAAGTTCAATAGACAAACTGCTCCCACAGATCACACTATGAGAACTGTTGCTTTACAGTGTTTGAAAGCTTAAAATATCAACTTTATAACCTGCATGTAAGAGGGACTAGCTGCAGCAGCTAAGAAAACCTTTCAAATGAAATTTCAAGCACACATGGAAACACAGTCATCAAAATATAATGCCATGGCTGTCTATTATAGAATTCCAGACCACCACATATATTTAACCTCCAGCACTGTCAGTTTGCAAGATAAAGTACATACTGTAAGAAGTCAGTGATCTCAGGAACCAGTGGAACAGTAACTGGGTATCTGTATTAGCCCAACACTTAATATTGTACAGTTGTCATCAATGCCTATTTATTTACTTAGTGAGGAAAAAAAACCCCAACAAACAACACCCCAAACCAAAAAACCCCAAACCCTTACACCAAAATCAATTGTACAAAGCAAATAATGCAAGATACAGTAGCATCAGTAACTCAATATACTGATGAACCAAAAATCAGCATTAATATGCAACTGCCCCATTTTTTCCACTCAAGCATACACAATTAATTCTTACACTATTAAAAATGTTCTGATGAGTTGGCCTCAAAGGTGTACTAGGGACGCTCTTTGACCCAGCTCCTCCACCAAGCCAGCCAGTGACCCATCTTGTAACTCCTCTTTGGTCTTCAGATAATAACTAGAGAGTATTAAAAAAAAAATAATTAATAATTTGGAAACCAAAAATAAGGCAGCAGGTAAAGGAAACTGCAACACTGTGCTCATTATATTTATTCACCATGACTGTGTGGGAATCCTACAGATAAATAATTACTGTTAAAACTTTCTTCTCTGCCTCCCGAAGACTGGCAATCTAAAACCATGGCTTTTTATTTAAAAATATAAGCCCCACATTTTTCACAATACCTAGTGTTACATACAAAACTAGCTTACTTTTCTGTTAACAGACATATTCCAGCTATTATACACAATAGCCCAAAGTTAAATCCCTTTCTTTCCATGTTAGCATTCCTCAGCAAAATCAGATCCATTCTACTAAAATAATGTTATCAGAAGAGTCCATTAAAATCAGCGTGTCCCACATAAAACCCCCCACACTTTCCCCACAAGATGTGCAGGCGCATTTAGTTTAGCAGCAAGTCATTCTATTTTCAGATAAAGATGCTGCACATAAAAAAGGAAGTCTACTTTTCTGCAAAGCATTACCTGATCAAGTTCTTCCCTTTTTATTCCCAAGATACTGCCCATTAACCTTAGCACTTCAGGACGCTTATTTTTTGGAGTATGAAAATGCCCAACAAAGAGATTTCTCATCAGGAGCCTGCAGAACAACAGAAGCTTGTTACACAGTCTGCTCTTACATAACACTTGATACTGTCATACTGATGCATTTATTCCTCATACTCTTGCCTTACAATAATCCAAATAAATCTAATACAAGGAACTAAAAGGGTAACTCACTCACTTCCCTCCCCTACAAGTTACAATATTTCTTATATAGTAGATGTCAATTTGGACAGTACTAGAAATACTGTATGCAAAAAGATGAAACTACATTGTACATGCACTAATCTTGATGCAAGTACTACAATCAGGGAAAGAGTTTATTCTAAGATATGGATTCAGGAGACCATTTAAAAAGATACTTATGTGTATTCCCAGATGAAGATGTAAATGAAGAGGGCAGGGAAACCAACTTGCCTATCCCCCATTTCAGTTCTAATTGGTAAAGAGAAGGGGAAAAAAAAATTACTAAAGAAGAGAGATTTACACAACATCCAGGTATTGCTAGCTACATGAAAGGGCTGGCTGTTCACACCTTAAACATTATAACAGATGTTTATCAAGAACTTTAATCTCCATTTGCAGAGCTCATGCTATTGAAGAGCACTTTGACTTAAGGAGCACCTCAGTAATCAAAATTTACACTGCTATTTTACTAATCAAAATTACTATTTACAACCACCAAGCAATTTGCAGTAAGATGACTGCAGCAACTCAGACAGAGACCCCGTCCCAAACCGTGGCTGTTCAGGTCTCTGGATGCAGGGAGTGCCAGAGCCTGCTGCTGCCGGGGGAGGGAGGACAGCATTCCACCTGCGTGAGGTGTGAGCAGGTAGAAGATCTGCTTAGCCTGGTGGCAAACCTTGAGGAGGTTGAGACGCTGAGGACCATCAGGGAGTGTGAAAGGGAGATCGACTGGTGGAGTAACTCCCTGGCGTGACAGTCGGAACGGTTCCAGGGAGATACCCCCCAAAAGGGGAAGGACCCCCTGCCTTCTCACACAGAGGGGGATGGCCTGAGACACCCCCTGCCCTGCAGCTGTTGCGCAGAGGTAGGGGACCAAAAAGACGACGAGGGCTGGAAGCGAGTTCCAGTTCGGCGTCGTGGGAAACCCTCCCCCCTTCCTGCCCTGCTTCCTCAGGTGTCCCTCCGTAATAGGTTCGAGGCCCTGGATCTTGAAGGAGAGGTAGGTGAGAATGTGGTGCAAGGCCAGCCTACAAGGCCACATAGGAAAAGGGGGTCGACTTTGCACCTCAAGACTGCCTCTGATAAGAAAGAAAGAAGCGTCATTGTAGTAGGCAATTCCCTTCTGAGAGGAACAGAGGGCCCGATATGCAGAGTTGGCCCTCATCACAGGGAAGCGTGTAGTCTGCCTGGAGCCTGGATCAGGGATATCACCAGGGCGCTCCCCAACCTGGTGCACCCGACAGACTACTACCCGCTGCTGATCTTCCAGACAGGTGGGGGGGAAGCTGCTTCCCGCAGTCTGAGGGGGATGAAGAAAGACTACAGGGCCTTGGGGCGGATGGTGAAAGAGTCTGGGGCTCAAGTGATCTTCTCCTCACTCCTTCCATCTTCCACTGATGATGTGGGAAGGAATGGGAAGATTCAGTTCATAAACAATTGGCTTCAAGACTGGTGCTGCAGGCAGGGCTTTGGATTCTTTGATAACAGCTGGTTTTACAGGGCACCAGTCTGGACAATGACAAGTGGGAAAGGTTTATCTCACAGAGGGAAAAGGATGCTGGGGCACGAATTAGCAGGGCTCATTTGGAGAGCTTTAAACTAGATTCGAAGGGGGATGGGGTTGTAGCTGGGCTTGCCCCAGTGGGGCAGCGCTCCAGAATTGATGAAGACTGGGAGGCCTCCTATAATCCTAGGGTGAAATCGGTGTGCTCAGCTCGCTCCCTGGAATGTCTGTACACCAATGTGCGCAGCATGGGAAATAAGCAGGAGGAGTTGGAAACCTGTGTTAGGTCAGGAGACTATGATCTGGTGGCAATTACAGAGACGTGGTGGGACAGCTCACATGACTGGAATATAGTCATGGGGGGCTATGTCCTTTTCAGGAAAGACAAGCCAGCCAGGCGGGGTGGTGGGGTTGCTCTTTATGTGTGGGAGCAACTACAATGCACTGAGTTCTGTCCAGGGACAGATGAGGAGCGAGTTGAGAGTCTGTGGGTGAGAATTAAGGGGCAGGCTGGCAGGGGCGATACTGTTGTGGGTGTCTGTTACAGACCACCAGATCAGGATGTGGAAGTTGACGAGGCCTTCTACAGGCAGCTGAGAGCGGCCTCACAGTCACAGGCCGTGGTGGTCGTGGGGGATTTTAACTTCCCTGATGTTTGCTGGAAGGACCACTCGGCAACCCAGCCACAGTCCAGGAGGTTCCTCCAGTGTATGGATGATAACTTCCTCCTGCAAATGGTGGATGAGCCAACCAGGAGAGGAGCGCTGCTGGATCTCATCCTCACTAACAAGGAGGGTCTGGTCGAAGCAGTAAGGGTTGAGGGCTGCCTTGGTTGCAGCGAGCATGAGATGGTGGAGTTCAGGATCTTGTGTGGTAGGACCAGTAGAATAGCAAGTAGAATTGCAACCCTGGACTTTAGCAGGGCAAACTTTGGCCTTTTCAAGCAATAGCTAGGGGAAATCGCATGGGCAAGGCTGTTTGAAGGTAAAGGGGCCTAAGATAGTTGGTTGGCATTCAAGGATTGCTTTTTCTGAGCTCAAGATCGGAGCATCCCAACACATAGGAAGTCAAGGAAGAGGGCCAGGAGACCTGCGTGGCTAAATAGGGAATTGCTGGGTATGCTCAAGTGGAAGAGGAGAGTTTACAGGTCATGGAAGGAGGGGCTGGCCACTTGGGAGGAATATAAGGCTGCTGCTAGAGGATGTAGGAAGGCAGCTAGGATGACTAAGGCCTCCTTAGAATTAAACCTGGCGAGAAGGGTCAAGGACAGCAAAAAGAGCTTTTTCAAATACATGGCAGATAAAACTAACACCAGAGGCAATGTAGGCCCACTGATGAACGGGATGGGTGCCCTGGTGACAGAAGATACAGAGATGGCAGAGTTACTGAATGCCTTCTTTGTCTCTGTCTACTCTGCTGCGGGCAGTCCTGAAGAGCCCTGTACCCCTGAGACCTTAGATGAAGTCAGGTCAACGGAGCGGTTTGCCTTAGTCGATGGGGAATGGGTTAGAGACCAGTTGAGCAATCTGGACATCCATAAATCCATGGGTCCAGATGGGATGCACCCGCGGGTGCTGAGGGAACTGGCGGAAGTCATTGCTAGACCACTCTCCATCATCTTTACCAAGTCTTGGGAAACGGGAGAGGTGCCTGAGGACTGGAGGAAAGCAAATGTCACTCCAGTCTTCAAAAAGGGCAAGAAGGAGGAGGACCCGGGTAACTATAGACCGGTCAGCCTCACCTCCATCCCTGGGAAAGTGATGGAACACCTTATCCTTGGTGCCATCTTAAGGCATATCAAGGATAAGAGGGTTATGAGGGGCAGTCAACATGGCTTCACCAAGGGGAAATCCTGCTTGACCAATCTCTTAGCCTTTTATGAGGAAATAACACGGTGGACGGATGATGGCAGAGCGGTGGATGTGGTCTACCTTGACTTCAGCAAAGCATTTGACACAGTCTCCCACAGCATCCTCACAGCTAAATTGAGGAAGTGTGGTCTGGATGATCAGGTAGTGAGGTGGACTGGCTGAAGGAGAGAAGCCAGAGAGTTGTAGTCTATGGGGCGGAGTCTAGTTGGAGGCCTGTAACTAGTGGAGTGCCTCAAGGGTCAGTACTGGGACCAGTATTATTTAATATATTCATCAACGATTCAGATGAGGGGATTGAGTGTACTATCAGCAAGTTTGCTGATGACACTAAGCTGGGAGGAGTGGCTGACATGCCAGAAGGCTGTGCTGCCATCCAGCCAGACCTGGACAGGCTGGAGAGTTGGGCAGGGAATAACTTGATGAAATATAACAAGGGAAAGTGTAGAGTCCTGCATCTGGGCAGGAACAAGCCCAGGTTCCAGTATAGGTTGGGAAAAGACCTGTTAGAGAGCAGTGTAGGGGAGAGGGACCTGGGGGTCCTAGTGGACGACAGGATGACCATGAACCAACACTGTGCCCTTGTGGCCAAGAAGGCCAATGGCATCCCGGGGTGTATTAGAAGGGGGGTGGTTAGTAGGTCGAGAGAGGTCCTCCTTCCCCTCTACTCTGCCCTGGTGAGACCCCATCTGGAATATTGTGTTCAGTTCTGGGCCCCTCAGTTCAAGAAGGACAGGGACCTGCTGGAGAGAGTCCAGCGCAGGGCAACGAAGATGATTAAGGGAGTGGAGCATCTCCCTTATGAGGAAAGACTGAGGGAGCTGGGTCTCTATAGTTTGGAGAAGAGGAGACTGAGGGGTGACCTTATAAGTGTCTATAAATATATAAAGGGGGAGTGTCACGAGGATGGAGCCAGGCTCTACTCAGTGGCAAACAATGATAGGACAAGGGGTAATGGGTACAAACTGGAACACAAGAGGTTCCACTTAAACTTGAGAAGAAACTTCTTCTCAGTGAGGGTGACGGAACACTGGAACAGGCTGCCCAGGGAGGTTGTGGAGTCTCCTTCCCTGGAGACATTCAAAACCCGCCTGGACACATTCCTGTGTAACATTATCTAGGTGTTCCTGCTCCGGCAGGGGGATTGGACTAGATGATCTTTTGAGGTCCCTTCCAATCTCTAGCATACTGTGATACTGTGTAATTGAAAAATGTCAAAATAATCAAAGTATAATTACAAGGTCACACACAGAAGCACAGTATTGCACTGTTCTTGCATCTGTGCTAGTAATATATCTGTACGTTGTCAGAAATGAAAACCAAAAATGTATACCAAATCTTTAATTAAAGACTTACTTGTCCACTTTTCCTTCTGTGCTGTTCATAAGATTCATTAGTTTATTTTGGACATCTTCTAACATTTCTCTTCTGATCTCACCTATAAAATGGCACACCAAATACACAAAAATTTAAACTTTGTTGCAAAACTTACTAATAATGGCGGTGCTTTAAAAAAAAAACAAACAAAAACCAAACCAACAAAATTAGCTCATTTTTCTAAACAAATGTCAACTTAAGTGATCATTATTTGAAATCATAAGCTAAAATTTTCAAAACAATACTCAATGTTCAAGCACAGGAATACACAGAAAATAGATCAACTGCAGAAGGTGTGATGAACTGCTCTATTCCACCGAGATAACACAGAACTAGAAAGAAACTCTTGATCAAGGTCTATAGTGCTGTGCTGGCAATCTTTCTCATCATCTGACCAAACTGCATGTTGGCATCAGGTATTTTGACCTCAGTACTTAACCTCAAATATTTCCTAAATCTGCATGCTCCACTATCAAGTTGCTAGAGCCCTGAAGTACTAAGGAGTTCTCCAGTCTCCCAGGAGAATTACCAGCTAGCAAGGCAACATCAGTTACTTGTGGTTCTGTTCTGTTAGGACCTTTCCTGCTCCTGACAACTGATGTAAGCTTTTGAAACAGCATGCTGGGACACACTAATGCATCCTAGAACCAGTGCTGTGCTTCACGATTCAGTATGCTGGCAAGAAAGGCTTTCCATTCTTGCCAGATTTCCTGTACATCTGGGAATACAAGCATTCAGTTAAAAATGGCACAGCTACCATGAACCAAAAAAAAACTGAGAGGAAAATAGCAAATACTTCCAGTGAAGCATCACGGCCTGCAAATTAAATGAAAAGGCCAGTATTAAGTTAATTAACATGAGGTTGTGTAGCAGTGTGCTGGGAGCCACTGCATGAATTTTCTGCCCTTTTTTTTTTTTTGTCAGGCTGACCTCAAGTTCTGATACCATTCTGTAGTGGCTGCACTGAAATCAGTTCATCTAGGATAACAAAATACTGATCATGACACTCTTGGCTCACACAAAGGACTATTCTTCCTCACAACAAACTTGAAAAAGGAACTATTAGAAGAGTTTAGATCCTGCATTCACTAGCGTTATAACTTTTCAGCTTTCTGAAATTCCTGAATTTCAACAATGATTTGTCTACTATCTACATATTTGAGCCTCACAACATCATTCCAAAATTCCACAGACACAAGTCACTGGTTAGGTCAAATACAGAATAGACTTAACTACCCCAGTCACTCTGTGTCAACAACTCAGGTTTCCTCTGACCTTCCACAAAACTCAAAAATAAAGCCCAAAATAGACAAATAAATAAAAAACTCCCTCCTGAAAGCTTTACTTGCTGTAAGTATTTTACAACATTCTGACTGTAAGGAAACAAGGCACAAAAATTTCTCTTTATGAAAAAATCAGATATACTAGAAACTGGATAAAGCATCTGATGTTCAGGTCTACGCAAGTTTGTACAACCAGAGTAGAAGTGCTAGAAAAACTTATTTCATTTAAATCCCTAAACACAGGATTCCAGAACACCGATAATTTAACATTCTCAGACAAGAAAACAAATTATTACAGGATACAAAGTATCCTTAGAAGATAAACTATAAATTACTTAAAGACAGCAAAAATACAATTTTTCATGCTCTTTTTTTTCTAACAGACGTACAAAAGTACATGTATATTATAACATGGACTGTCCATATGAAGACCAACTCTACCCTACAGTTTTATCAACAGAGTACAAAATCTCCCTCTATAAGGTTGAATGCTTACCTTCAAATCTTATGGAAAATGTGCCAATCAAATTTCCCTACCTTTTTAACACTTCTTGAGCTCATGCCAATGAGAACTGCTTCATTTAAAGAACAAAATAAGACCCACAAAAAGATACACTTTTCTTGTATCTATTTGGTAGTTAATTTCCACAAAGCCTCAATATCTTTGTAGGAAAAGGGACTTTCATAAAGTTTTATACCCTTCAAATCATCTGGGATGCATGAAAAACATTCCACTTTAGCTTCCACATGACTTTCAATTTTAATAAATTGTGGCATGTGGCATGCCACAACTACGCTGATGCAACATGGTTCTCAACTTAACACCAGTTACTCCATTAGAACCTGCATAGAGTTTTCATGTATCTACATGAAAGAGTTGAGCTGTGACATGGTTCCAACCTACTTCAGATACTCCACATCTTTATACAGACATTCTACTTCACAAATACAAGTTTTAGAGAGTACAGAGTAGAACAAACTAACTAGTATCATGCTGGGAAAATTCTTAAGTAACATAAGGATTAAGCTCCTTATTCAAAACAAGTTAAAACCCAAACAAAAATATATGTATTATACAACAATATATATTGTAACAACTACATCCATATACACTGAAATCCATTCCATTAATGTAACTGCCCTTCAGCATTCAACTATCTCAAAACATCAGGGTGAGGCACAGGAGTATTAATCCATGCTTTCAAGGTTTCAAGTTACTTAAAAATTATGCTACTTTGTAAATGTGGTTAAATAGGACCACAAAAACATTTGCAATGTAATTATGGAATGGTTAACAGTTGTAGGAGCGTATAAGGAAGTTTAGTTCCTATTTGGGTCTCCACAGAGTAAAAGTGGCTTAAAAAAATTAAACTACCAATGTCTCAGAAAGACACAAAAAACAAAATCTGAAAATAAGTTTCAAGTAAATCTTAACGCTGTTGCTATTGCTGCTCTACAAAGCAAGACAATCACAAGTTTACTTTCAATTTTTATTCACATGATAAATTTTAGAACAAACTTATCAATAACTTAGATGAAATGTTACTGCTGTCTTCTATTTTCCTATTTTTTTCCTGGCAAAAAAGATTTCATATCAAAGATGACCAATTTTTAAAGACAGCTATACAGCTAATATTCCATCCACAGTGGCTAAGCAACTTCATCATTAAACATATTTTTTAAATGGAATATTTCCTTCTAAAATAGAGTCTTCAGAGTTGAAAAGGACTCAAACACGTACTTCGTGTATGTGAAACGACTGAATAACAAAAAAGACCTGAGCCAAAATTCAGTACGGACTGCTGTAAACCAGACATTTACAACAGCCTCCAATAATCTGTTAACCATTTACGGCAATCCAGAAAACTGCATCTGGTACATCTTATACTTTTCCATTAAAATAACTTCTCCTGCCAAAAAAATCCATAAAGAAATCCTTCAAAAGATTTGGCCAACAAAACTGTGTCTGGGAATGTGTTTGGACAATTTTCAATAAGCTATTATATGTTTTCTTGTGTAAATAGAGAAAATGGAGTGGCCTTTTTTTTCCTCAATAAAAATTATGATTTATTCTACAACAACATTAAAGTGCTGTTTCCTTTATGCAACCATCCTGTCAATTTTTTTTTAACAAGTAAATAGCTTGCCAATACAACATAGCTTGATAAAATACTGAGATTCCATTTCCCCTTAAAGTTCAAATCCCTCCTGCTTTCATATGCAAAGGTTTGCAATCAAAATTAACCAGTAATAAAGAGCTTCCCAACTGAGAGTGCTAGATTTGCCTATGCCAAAGTTAATTTCCATCCAGTGTTTAAAAATTTTTGCTGTGAATGTCTGTGGCAAGGCAAAAAGATACAGATACATAAATTTAAAACCAAATGTGTTTAGCTGTACATTCATGCAGCAGCTTGAAATTTAATTTAGCTTGTAAAATTAATATGTGAACTCAGAAAGCATTCCTATTTGGATGCCAAATTGTACTTAGACACAACTAATTTTGAGTACTTATTCATTCAACTATATAGTAGAGAAGTCAAAACTTTTTAATAGTTTGTGCTCCAACTGTGAAGACTTTCAAATGACTTTACACACCAACTATATGATCATAAGCAAGTATGCTCAAAAAATATTATTTATCTCAAGAGTAAGATAAATCATAATTTAAAAATAAAAAGCAATTATTAGTTCTGTATGTTCAGGGCAAGAGTTACCACTGCATCCAGCAGATATGTTCCAGGTCTTGCCCCAGCAAACCTGAATTAAAGTCATCCACTCAAAATTCCCCAGACATGGGGGAAAAAAACCCAGAAAGTAAAAATCTGTTAAGTAACCATAGAGAATAAGCAAATCTTTGCTGCTCAAACTCCTTTTTTAGAGATGCTTCAGGGACCAACCACAGGTTTTCCTCTGGTTTTAGATTTATCCCATGTGCTCAGTGAAAGCCTGACCATAGCAGAGGATGCTGCAGTAATAGCAAAATATGGTGACCCACACAATAAAGAGTGAAAGACAAAGTAAAGCTCATTCGGGAAAACAGAGAAGGAAAAGATACATGAAGACAATAACAAAAAAAGAAAAAAGCCTAATATTCCCCTCAGCAGTCAGTACTGTTAATAAGTTCACCTATAGCAAAACTGTCATGGAACTAGATAAAGAGAAGTTAACTTTCCCTCTTGGTTTAATGGAACACTGCAGACAAAATTACATGTCAGGGCTAAGATGTAAGTACAGAAATCCAGAAGAACTATTATTAGTTCTGAATCCTACTTTAGCTAATGCTATGACACTTTTCTCATGAAAACTAAAATTAATGCAGTAGTGGGAAAAAAAAAGTTGACTGTATGTTACTCATATAACTATTTTGTCACCTCAAAGTGAGTGTCTCAGTTTATAAATCTTACTGATGTTTGATATTTAAATACCCTGTATAGAAGCTACCCTCATTTTTTTCCATTTGATTACACTAAATAGTGGAAGGCTATAAAAGAGAAATACACTGAAGTGGCACTGTTTTTTAGTAAAAGATTTGTCTTTTTAGGCTTTCCTATAATTTTAATGCTCAACATGAAAAAACCCAAACACAAAAACATACCCCAAAATATTCACAGAATCACAAAATCAAATAAATTTATGTTGGAAGGGACTTCTAGATCCTCTAGTCTGAAACCCTCTGCTCAAGAAGGATCATCTACAGGAGCCCGTCTTGGATCACGGCCAGTTGGGTTTTGAGTATCTTTCGGGATAGACGCTCCATGTGTTAGACCAACATTTGACCCCCCTCACTATAAATGCTCTTCTTCTGGCAAACCCAAAGTAATGACATTCACCAAATATTAGAGTACTTAATCTGGGAGCAATGCAGAAGGTATCTTTCAAAATATCAGAAATCAGGAAGTTTATTTTAAAAGAGAGCTAAAAATACAATCCAGAGATATGTCCAAGATCTTCCACATAATCTCTTCAGTCTCACATCTGTGCAAGAACTGCTCCCTCTACATCTCTTGCTAACAGCACACCCTTTCTCTACCTGACTGTATTCCCCTATGTCAAATAGCGTAGTTAGTTACTTGGGAAAGCCTGACAACATTTGGTATTATACACACATATTAAAATGAAATTTTTTTTAACTGCTATATTAAGGGCCTTGGTACTTGGGGGGGAGGAGAGGAACAAAAAAACCCACAACCATAGAGGACTTTTGTTTGAGAAAGGTCCCTAACAGAAGGTAAGCATACTTCTTCAACTTTGCTTTATAAACAGTGAAAACCTCTAAAGATGGCACAGAATTACTCTTTTTCTCATAGGAGATGAATTTCGGTAAGTTTCTAGGAATACTATATTGTCTCCTGAGCTGATTGGAATGTAAAAGAAGTAGTTACCTTCTTTCTTAAGTTCTTCAATCTCCTCCTCTTTGATGTCAAGCTGCTCAGTAAGCCTTGATGCTGCATCCAATGCAGCATTTGCCTCTCCTAAACTTTCCTGAATAGAGGGCAGGAAAGAGACAGAAAGAGAAGCAAGGGAGTTCATTACCACAATTAAGCTAATACAACATAGAATCATAGAATAGTTAGGGTTGGAAAGGACCTTAAGATCATCAAGTTCCAACCCCCCTGCCATGGGCAGGGACACCTCACACTAAACCATATCACCCAAGGCCTCGTCCAACCTGGTCTTGAACACTGCCATGGATGCAGCATTCACAACCTCCCTGGGCAACCCATTCCAGTGCCTCACCACCCTAACAGGAAAGAATTTCCTCCTTACATCCAATCTAAACTTCCCCTGTTTAAGTTTTAATCTGTTACCCCTTGTCCTGTCACTACAGTCCCTAATGAAGAGTCCCTCCCCAGCATTCCTATAGGCCCCCTTCAGATACTGGAAGGCTGCTATGAGGTCTCCACGCAGCCTTCTCTTCTCCAGGCTGAACAGCCCCAACTTTCTCAGGCTAAAACATAAATCAAACATAACAGATGCAGAGACTTACATCATTTGTTCTTTACAATAACTGGGTTGTAAACATCCCCAGAAAACTGATGGTCAGCAGAGGAATGCTACTTAACTAACCTTTTAGTACCCCCCCTCTCTTCCAAGGAAGAGAGAATAATTACATAACTTAAGGCATTCTTAGACAGTTACACTCAACACAGCAGTCAAAACCAAAAAATTCATTCAAGAATTAGCATTCAGTTTCATACAGTTCAATTTCATTATTCAGCTCACCTGTAGAGACACAACTTTTTCTTCTAAGTTTTCTGCTTTTTTCCTCCATTCTTCAGCCTGTTTTTTGTGTTTCTCCAGCTCTGCTGAATACATAGCTTTTTCTTCTAAAGGGTTAAAAATACAAAGCCAAACAAGAAAATCTTAATTCACAGCATGTGAGAGATGTGACTTCAAAAACATCAGAATTATCAAATCTGGCCTTCATGAGGTAGAGGTGGAATTCAGATTTCTTAAATGGGACACTGACCATCAGTTTTCACAGGGCCGGAACTGTTTCCTTACAATTTTTTTAACAGACATCAGATTCTGAAATTCAAGCTATCAAAAAGGAAACCAGGTAACTGATATTTAAAAAGCACCACAGTATGGTAACTATGCCAGTTGAAAAATACTTGCTGCAATCTTTGCTATTTCTTGACAAAACTTACCCTGTTGGAATTGCTCTAGTACCATCTGCAGGTTGGCTAGTGACAATGCATACTGCTTCACTTGGTCTTGTGAGATGGTGAGCTGTAGCATAGTTTCATCTCTCTGCTTGGAAACCAGGTTTAATTGCTCTTGCAAAGATTCAACTTGCAGACTAGCTTGATGACTTCATGAAAATAAAATACATTATTTATTAAGACAACAGAAGTAATCACAGAGAAAATTAAATCCCAGCAAAAATACCCTACCTTTTTCAGCTCAATTTATAAAAATGAAGGCAATTTTTGTTCGCCAGTCCCTCTTTGAAAAAAAAAAATAAAATGAAAAAACAACCCCAAAATCAAACCAACCAAATAAAAAATCCCACCAACAAAAGATTTTAAATAAGTCTGATCATAATTTTTTTTACAATAAAACTCCCCTATTATTGTTTGAAGTACATTAGAAAAAGAAAAACCTACTCTGTTATTCATTATTGTAACATTATCTTATCTTAACCAAAAAAAAAACCCTCCATATCTTGCCGATTATCTGCTTCAATTTCTAGATGAATCAACAGGTCTTTCTACCAATTCTTACTTTTAAAGCCAGTCTTCAAGAACCCAGTGTATCTTGCTCCATGCTGACGACTGAATGATCCATTTCACTTCCTCTTAAGCAAAGATATTATGAACCTGACTTACTCCTATGCCAGTCTTTTGAAATAGTACCTATCAGGTGGCACATAGGCTATTTTTCTTAAAGGTTATTTGACAAGTTTGATGAAGAATTAAGAAACATTCTGATGAACAGTTTTTACACAGCCTTCTCCCAGCTCTTCCATTTCTCCACAGTTTTTCACAATAAATTCTGCTCAACTCAGAATCTCTTTACTGAGAATGTTAAGAGTGGAATCCATCTTTAGCACATGAAGACCTTAGCTACACACATACTTTTTTTTTTTTTCTTTTTGATTAAAAAACCTGTTCATTTTGACAAGATCAAAAAAGCATTCTGGTGCCTGAAGTAACCAACATTCCTTTAAATAAAACAGTATTAAAACAGCCAAGATAAGCATTTGTTAATTTTAATACTTGGATTTTCATTGTTCTGGCTGAAAATTCTGGTGTTTTACTTATCTGCCATAATCACAATTGGCTCTAGCCTTCTAGGTTTTACCTGTGAGAACTTCAATGCATCTTACATTACGCAGGCTAAAAAGAAAAAAATCTTACAGCAGTATATACTTTCCATGGTATCAGGTATAAAATATGTGTACTTGTCTCAAAAGCAATTCACAAACCATGACAGTCACATCTGCGCACTGAAGCACATAAAATAAAACTAGTTCAAACTGAATGAAGCCTTGACTTTAAAAAGAAAGTTAAGTCCATCTTCTTTAACAGACAACTAGATTGATGGGTTGAGGAATTTTTGCTGTTTCTAGTTCTAAGCACAGTCATACATGTGAGATTTCAATAGTTGCTACTAAAATGACAAGTACTTCCTTAAATTCCAAACAGCAGTCAAGTAGATTTCATATCACCTTTCTGATTTAGAGTAATGAAAGTTCTTATCTGTTTTCTCAAGTACTTAGCATGCTAGAGAATGGTAATTCTGTAAAATACAGCCATCAAGTACCAGTCTAGCTAACTGTGGTATCCCCAGCTAATGCTACTGCTGTACAAATTAAAAGACTACCTGGCATTCTCCACCGCAGTAGATGAGGACACAAGTTTTTCTTCCAAAGTCAAAACTTTCTTTCTTAGCTTGACCTCTCTGTCTTCCGCAGCTAAAGCTTCTCGCGTGTAGGAGTCTTCCATCTCTAGAAGGTGATTGCGTAACCTCTCCAGCTCCTGCTTTAGGCGCTGCTCTTTCTCACGCAAATGCTGTAACTGTGTACAACATACCTTAAGTTGCTCGTACTACTGCCTTTCATAACAGTTATTTAAGCAAACTTAAAACATGCTCATGGAAGCACACTGCACATGTATAGATTTTAAAGTATTTTTACAAGTGATTTTTATCAAAAATAATACAGAAAATATTTTTCTTTTATTTCTTGCAACTGTAAATTATTTGGTGGTGTACCTCACTCTGCAGGGCACTGCTCTCCATTTGCTTCTGTTTGAGTGCTACCATGACTTGGTCTCTTTCTTGCTGAAAAGTAACAGCCTTTTCCTGCATTGATTTAACTTCATTTAACAGTTGATTCAATTCTCCTGTCTTGCCCTGTTGAAGACACAAATATACATTTCAAGCACGGCAAACAGTTTTACCAAAGGAGATACAGTCTTTGCCCAAAAGAGCTTAAAGACAATACTGATCTAAGAAGGAAAAGGGCAAGACGCTCATGGCCCTACAACACAAAACAACATCTGGGGAAAATATTATTTTGAAGTTATTTCACTCACATATTACAAGACAAAGTTATTGTTAAAGACACTATACAGAAGCATTGTCTTAATTGACTGCTGCAAACAAACTGATACCTAACTATCTTTAGATGAGATATGTATTATGTACACAGTGTTTCAGCCACTTGTATACTTGAAAACTTCACTTTTCCCCCTGGTGTTTGAAATCTGTTAGCTGTGATACCCATTTATTAGGCCATGCACATGTAAAGCATTGCCCTAGGCAGGTCAACTTGCCTGTAGTTAACACAACTTAACACATAAAGAAATCTTAAAAAAATAAACTATAGGGTGACCTCACTCCTGAAGATTAGCATTCAATGAATCACAACAATGTTCAACATGTTTTCAGATGTCAAATTTCAACAAACAATGCTCTCACATGCAGTTTACAACTTCACATAGACATATAAAGAACTGCAAGTATGTCAGTTACACAGAATTGACATGTACACATGAACACATTTTCAGTTACTGAAAACTTGTCAGCATGCTCTTTGCCTTTTGTCCCATGTTGTTTTGAATGCATATTGAATATGCTGGATAAAAGTATACAAATCTTTGTTTTCATCACTAATGATGCTTCATCACTTATTAGCTTCAATTATCCGTTTTATTAATCAAGCTGAGTTCAGTAGAAGTCTTTTTGCCCTAGAACCATAAACCTGCAGGCAGACGTTCTCTTTTAATGTCACGTTATCTTCTGACACGCACACATAAAATACAAAACTGTTTTGATACTATATTTTCTAGTTCTCCATGGTGATCACAAAGTGTGTAACAGGAACTTCTCTGATCTGTGCAAGAAAAACATCTAGACAAACATAACATGCTTGTGAAACTGAAAGCCTAAACCACCACTGAGTGAAACTCTGCAGGCCAAAACACATGCAACACAGAAAACCTAGCCAGACAATACAGATTTCTAGGAGTTAGAATTAAAAAAAACAACAAAAAACAACCACCACCAACAAAACACACAAAAACCCCAATACAAACAAAAAACCCAACAAAATAGTAAGAGTGTTAATTTGTAAAGTATTAGTATGCTTTATATGGAAAGACTGATGAATGTTTAAATTCCCAATGGTAATTCAAAGCCACTTGTCAAAACACCACTGTACTTTGAGACAACAAAAATTTGCATTGTAATTCCATAGTATTTCCTTAGAACAGGATACGAAAACATCTACTACGAGCAAACAGAGCTATGCATCTGTCCTAAGTCAAACTTCTCACAAAAAAAAAACCAAAAAAAAACCAACCTAGTTTTCAACTCATATTAGGTCTAAGTTGAGCCTTAAAAATGACAAATTTAAAAAGACATGTATTGCTAAATGTAATTCATATTTTGCTTTCCAAATCCATTACACTGCAGATTTAGTTGGCAATTCGAAAATTCCAGAGATGTGAGTGTGGTGAGGCACTGGAACAGGTTTGTCCAGAGAAATTATGGCTGCTCCATACCTGGCAGCGTACAAGGACAGGTTGGACAGGGCTTTGAGAAGCCTGGTCTAGTGGAAGGTGTCCCTGCCCATGGCAGGGGGGTTGGAATGAGATGATCATTGAGGTTCCTTTCAGCCAAAACCATTCTATTAATTTTAATTATATTTTAAAAACATAACAATAATGTTATGTTTGTAACTTAAATTACAGTAATTATATTTTTAATTATAGTGGGGGGAAAACTAATGCCAAGGTACTTAGCAATGGTTTGCATAAATACCACTCTTTGATAATGGGCAAGTGCTCCTAACTTCAGAGAATGGGAAGGTATGCTAAAAGCCAGAAGGATACTAAGAACAGAATGCATGGAGGGGGACAACTCTAAGAGAAGACTGAAGAACAGCAACCACAGCCATCAAGATGAAGAGAAAGGAGACCTGAGCAGTACAGAGGAAACAAAAAAAAGAAAATCATCTGTTTGGAATTAATTACCAGAAAAGTCTCCCACCAAGACATACTCTCAGAGCATCTACATCCTGGAGTTCTGCTGTCAAGTGTTTGTTAAACTACAGAAAGACTTTGGCACTGTACTTAACACCTATTTCTCAAAACCAAATGGCAATTAACAAATTACTTGTTAACTCCAGCAGCAGTAAATCGTACAACATGCTGTTGCCCTGTGTATCAATGATACCACATAATTCTTGCCTCTTTTAAAAGCGATTGTTCTTCAAATTACATACAAGGTAATTTACAAGCCACTGCAACTTTTCTCTGAATAAACATTTTGAAAAAAGTTTCAATATTTCCATTTGTCAAATTGTATAGAAGAAACCACTAATTTAGCTTATCTGATCTTTCATCTTTTCTTTTGCACTGGAGTTTCTGTAGCCATAAAAGCAAGATACAGAAGTCCATTCACCTCACAGGGATGTTGAGAAGCAACCACATTGGAATAACAAACACTAGAGGAAAGCACATTGGAAAATTAGTTCTGCTAGCCAACTCTGCAGAAGTTTGAGCACCATACAGTAAAAATAATATAGGGCACTTCATGAACAGGGCCAAAGCATAATATTAAGCAGCTGATCAGTAAATGAGCAATTACCAAGTAAATGAAATAAAAGTTGTTTATGGATGCACAATTAACAGGTAACATTGCAAACCACTCACCTGCTGACTTTTAATTTCTTAACTTTGCAGGGGTAGGATTTTTGTTGTAGTGTAATGCAGTAGGGAGTCACAAACAGATTTCAGGCAAACACTTGATGGCTACATATACACAAAAAAGGATTACCATGTCGCTAATTTTGAAAAACATTCATAAATATGAAGGCACATACCTGTTCTTTTTCTTTCAGCAGCTTCTCAAAAGCAAGAGCTTTTTCCTTCATTGAGTGAGACTCAAACTCTTTCTCTTTCAGCATCATTGAAAATTGCATATTAGTCTCCTGAAGTGCTCGGAATTCTGTTTCTTTTTCCCTAGACTGTGTAACTATTTTTTCATTTTCTTCTTTCAGTTTTCTAATATCCATTTCTAAAATCAAATTTCGTTCTTTAAGATTAGTCACAGCTTGCTTCAAAAGCTCATTTTCATTCTCTTTATTACTAAGATTTTCACTGACAGAAAGTAACTGGTCACTTTTAGATTTAATTAATATGTCTTTTTCCCTAAGTGATTTCTGTAAGACATCATGTTTTTCTTTGATCTGCCTCATCTCCGACTCAGTTCCTTCTTGATTCTTTCTTTCAATCTCTGATGCTGTAGCCACAGAATCAGATAGTCGTTGATTGTTTTCCTGAAGAGTTCTGATAGTTGAATCTTTCTCTTGCAACTTTTGTTTCAGTTGTTCCAACTCATTTTGAAGGAGTTTAGCCTCGTCACTGAGTAGTTCCGGACCACTGTGCTGTATGCCTGAAAGCTGTGAAACAGTGGAAGCCATTGTCACAGATGGTGTTACCAAATCAAGTTTACTTAGGAGAAGATCCTTGGTGTTATAAAGCTGTCCTATGCTGTGTTGAACTTGTGCTAATTCCTGACTAAAACTTTTCAGCTTTTTCTCATTCTGTTCGTAACTCTGAATCAAGCCATTATAATCCACCTGCAACTTTGAATTACTATCACTTTCAACTGAAATTTGTGCTTGAAGCTTGTGTAACTCTTCTTGGAGATGAGCTGACTCATGCTGCATGTTCTGAACTGTGGTTATTACTTGTTGCTTCCACTCCTCCATCTTCTTTACTTGCTGTTTTAATTTATCACGTTCTTGTAGAAGTTCCTCAAACTGGTTACTGTTAACACCTCCTGATCCGTTATCAGTACCTGTACTGGATGTCTGCAAGACAGTCAATAAGGTTTGACATTTTTGACTTAGAGCATCTATTTCGATATCTTTTTCTCGAATGATACGGGATAAATTCTGAATAGTTTCTCTAGACATGTCTTGACTGCTGTTTTCAGATCTATCAGATAACTTTTTATTCTCCTCTTGCAACCTTACCAAAGCTGCTTCTTTAGCAGCAACCATATCCATGATATTACGATACTCTGTTTTTAACTGGCTGTTTTCTCTTGTCTTTTCACTTAGAACTGCTAGTACTTGCTCTCTTTCCAGAACATAAGCTTGCAGCTGCTGCTGAAGACAAAGAACATCCTGCCTAGAGGAAGCTGAGGAAACTCTAGCATTGAGAGCTTGTATTTCTAAATCTTTCTCTTGAATTATACGAGTAAGTTTGCCAACTTCATCCTTAGACAATTGATCAATTTGTTGACTTAGAGAAACATTCTTTTCATTTAGAAGCTTAATCTCCATCTCCCTTTCTTTGATACCTTTTACCAGTCTTTCAATCTCAGCTTTAGATAAGTCATGCTTTTCATTTCCATTTTCTCCATTAAGAGTCTGAACTTTGGTTTCCTGAAAGAGATCAGAGGAATCAGTCTGAATAATTTGTCTCTCTTTGTGCAACTGAGTTCTAATTTGTTCAATTGTTTTCTGTAAATTTTTAATCTCCTCATCTTTCTCTAAAGAAAGTCTTTCATGTGTGACATTCATTTGCTCACACTGAAATTTAGACTCATCTATTTCCTTTCTTTGCTCCTGCAATGACTCCTGAAGTTGCACTGTTGTTTGGTTCTGATCTTCTATTGTTTTTTTGAGAACTTCTATTTCTTCTTCAAGATTATTCTTTATTACTTTTAACTGTGTTACCTCACTTTCAAGTTCAATAATAATATCTAAAGTTTTAGGCTCAACCACAGGCACAGATCTGCTTTGCTGATCCTTAAGGCGTTCAAGTTCTTCTTTCAAATGGTTATTTTCCTCCTTCATGACTGCAAGACTTCTGTCTTTTTCCTCCAAGCTGTGTTTTAAGACATCCTGCTTTTTTGAAACTTTCATATATTCCTCAAGTTCTTGCTTCACTTGTAAGGCTTGATTTTTAAATTTTTCAATAAATATCTCCTTTTCTTTAATGAGTTCTGTCAACTGCTTTTGTCCTCCTAAGCTAGTAGTCAACATTTCTTTTGTTTCTTGATGGTCAGTTTCCATCTGCTCAATGCTCCTTTTAAGTTCAGCAATCTTAAAGTCTTTCTCTTGATTGCATTTAACTAGGCGCTCATGTTCAAGCTGCAAGGCACTGGTATCCATACTCCGTGCTTGTGATAATTCCTCAATAGTCTGCTTATACTTATGTGCTTGTTCCAAAAGCCTCTTCTCTGCCTGGTTTAATTCACTCTCCAACTGTCTTTTTTCCATTTTCAAGGCCTCCACAACAGTGTCTTTTTCCAAGTAAACTTTATTTTTCTCAGAAATGGCACTATTTAACTCCTGTTTTAGTTTTTCGGTGGATGCCATCAGCTTTCCATTTTCTGCTCTGAGATCTGACAGAGATTTCTTTAATTCTTCATTCAGTTGTTTATTTTCTGAAATGTCATTCTGTAGTTTTGCAATTTCTACTTCTCTTTCTTTCAGAATCAGATCTTGACAAGTGTAGTTAGATTCCTGGTTACTTTTTTCTGTTAGCTTGCTCAAAGATACAGAAACTTCCTCCTCTCTTTCTTTTAGCCTCTGTTGCAATTCTCCAAACTCTTTTTTGTGATGAAAATTACAGTCCTGGGCTTTCCTTAATTGCTCCTGAAGCTCTTTAATATTATCTTGAAGCTGCTGCTTACTTATGTGCAAATCATTAAGTGCATATGAACATTGGCTTAGTTTTTCTTTCTGAATATCTAACTCCTTAATAGTTTCCATCTTCTCCATTTCTAATTCTGATAATTTATTTCTTTCAAATTCTAAGTCAAATTTCAGCTGGTTGATGATACTATCAGTTTCCATGCGCTGCTTTGACAGCTGCTCTTTCAGTGTAATCACATGCTGAAACGTACATAGACAAGAACTCATTAGGAAAGGAGAGCCAGCTGAACCATGTATGCATTTGCATCATCTGAACACTAAAAGAAAAAAAAACAAACACAACCCACAAACAAAAAAAACACCAAAACCCCACACCTGAGAGGTGGAAAAAAACCCACACCTGAGAGGAGGAAGCAAAACTGTTTCCTAGTTGCCAAAGACAGGTGGCAAGTATGATCAACTAGTCAATGCTAACTTAATTAAAAACAAACAACCTAATAGGAATAGATTACACTTCATTGAGAATAAAAACCCTAACTACTTAAATCAAGGAACAAAAAGAGAGTTACCTAAGAAAAAGAACCATCAGAATTTGCCAGGACAGTTGGAATGGGGATACAGCATATACCCATTCCTTAAAACCAGGGCGGCACTAAATTTAAAATAACAAATTACAGAAGAGAATGCCTGTTTCTATACTCTATTTTCAATTTCTTATTCATGCTTAATTTTAAACACATTTGCTGAGATTCATTTCATAGGAAAAAAATGTGTAATTCCATAAAGTAAACCAGTACTGAAAACACATGGCTTGCAACTGGATATTTACAGGTCCAATATATCAGAAGAGTGAGAAAAAGGTTATCATTCCATTTTGGTTATAGTCAGTGACCTTTTTTGCCCCACATATGCTCGTATTTGAAAGAACCTGTAATAAAGCAACTTAATTATTCAATATAATTAAAAATAATACAAGGAAAAAGTTTTAAAAAATAACTCATGTTATGCATACTGTCATAAGATGGAGGTCTAAATATCAGCAGGGTAAGATCTGTCAAAAGTCTTGTGGAGTGAAAAATTAAGTAATATTTAACTGGACTTTGGGATGTGACAAACGTTATGGACAGCTCACACACCATGTTATTTATTCATCCATAATAAGTGGGTTTCTTGCATTTTAAAATTTTGCACTAAGATGGTCCCAATATTCTTTTTAAGCCTCAGAGGATAACTTCTGTTTCCCTGTTATCTACATTCAAAGATCAACTTGAAAGACCAACATGCACAAACCTAAATATTTTAGCAGTTAAATAAATAGCTGCAGTGTTTATTACCTGAGTAGCTTCTTGATTCTACTTGTCTAGTTCTTCCAGCTCCACTATTAATGTTTCTCTTTCTGCAATACTTTCATTTAATTCATGTTCTTTCCTTTCCAAATATTGTCTTAACTGACTTAATTCTGAATTCTGATCCTCAGCATATGCAGAAAGAATATTCTCATTTTTATCTTCTGAACTTGTCAGTTCCTTCTCAAGTCCTTTCTTAAGTTAAAAAAACTAAATACTAGACTTTACCTTGGTGAAACTTATAACCTCTTCAGATCTGAAATAGTTTATTTTCCCCCCTTCAACAATTAAAAGTAAAATATGCCCTTTTTTTGTTAGAATCTTTAGGCCTACATTAATATTATGCCACTTAAAAATTATTCATCAGGAAGTATTTGACTGTACTATTCACACATAGACATTTATTTTCTCATCACTAAGTTCAGGACTGTAATTTACGAGCTTCTGCACAAAAAGCCACTGTCTGGCAAGCAAAGTTATACCCACCCCTGAGGCATGGATCCACAGCTGGGATAAATTATTATACATCCAAGATATACTCTAAATATGTAGCATGCTGCATAGTGAGACAGGAAGTTTTAATAAAGGACACCTGAACAACATGCTTATGAAAAATGCCATGGGAAATCTTCAACACATGCAAAACACAGAAGACCCCAGTTGAGAAATGCTAATGGATACAACGTAAACTAAGCCAAGTCTCTCAAACCTGAGTTTATAAAAGACTAAGTCAAACCTTGCCAAACTCTAAAGGTGTGTTCCAGAGACTGTATTTTCCACTGCTTAACTTGATCAGTAAGATGGAATGTACTATTACTAGAGTACTACATGTAAGGAGAGAAGTATTTTACAGATGTCAACGGTTTTTTAAAGCCGGAATAGGCCAAACAGGTGAAAAGTGACAAATTTTACAGAATATACTATTAATACTTTTAAAATTTATGTTACAGCAGCCTAAGTAGCAATGGATAGGTGGAAATCTAGTTTTCTTTCACAGAGAAACTATGGAGTTTCACAAGTCAAAATGTGTCGTTTCTATCAATTCCACATGTAATTCCAGAATTAATCTACAATTATTTCCTTGATTACAAGGTTATTAATGTAGAAGTGTAACTGCTCCAAAAAATGTATAGTGCCAGAACATGTTTTCCATCACTTACTATTTACACAAACTTTGTTGGCTTAACTTAGAAATTGCTTTACCTGATTTAAACTTGAAAGCCTTGCTATTTCATTTTCTGCTTCTATAAAGGAAAAAAAAAAATACAGAATTTTACCACTTTCCAAATAACAACAAAAACAATTCTCCCACCTTGCCCCAGCAACACTCTGCTGCTCAGAAGAGAATAGTTTCACAGTATTTTGAGATTATAATCATCAGTGCTGTAGACTGAAATGCACCATCAACCACCACCACAGAGAATTACTTTTACTACTGAGTCCACATTAGGAGGACTTTGGCACTACAGTGTATCAATTATGCAATATTAAAAGATTTTCTACATACAGATACACTTCTTAAACAGAGAAGTTTCAGTGTTACTTTAGGGCGAAGATTAGCAACAGATTGTCTTTACCAAAATTGTGCTTCTAGAATTTAAACAAGCAACTTCTTGTTACTTACCTAATCAGAAAGCCCTATGATAATCAGTCATGCTAGCTTCAGTTGTGTCTCCTTTTCAGCTTAGCCTTACCTCAATGAAAAAGCCTTTTGTAAAGCAGCAGCTTTTAAAAGATATATATTATCATACTAAGATCCAAATTCTTAAAGTAAAATCTGAGCTTTAAAAGTGAAAACCTGCAAAGGTTTACTAAAAATAATTTAACTAAAAAATAAAATAATCATCATCTTAGTACCTAACAGCGCTTGCTGTAGTCTGACAATATCCTCTGGTAATGACGTTTTTGATTGGAGCTTCTTGTCTTGTTCTTTCAGGAGGGCATCTTGCTCTGCAGCAGCACTTTGAAGCCTGCTAAATTCAGACTTAAGATTTTCATATTTTTGCATTATTTGGATCTTTTCTACTTTTGCCAATTCTTGCTCTTTCAGAAGAATTCTGTTTTCTTCTTTAGCAGAAGACAATTTGTGATTTAATTTTCTTATTTCATCCTCTTGGTCCTTTACAATCTCCAACTCTTCTATTTTTCCTCCTTCTAGACTCCGAGCATTTTTTTTCTGTTCACTAATTTCAGAGCCACCCACAGCATCAGTGCTCACACCATCTAAAAAGCAAAAAAGATTGTTAGCAATTTTAACTATTAACCAAAACCAGCAGCACTGCAGATCTTTTGCTTAAGAGTCTCTTCTTCTACCTCTTCTCCTGACAAAGGGAGATATCTAAACCAAAGACTTGATAATCATCATCAACAGAAAGCTTACATATATAGAATTAAGATTTGAAGCAGGGCTATACATACTACCGGCTTGATATGCAGCTTTTCAAATGCTTGCGCATCCTTGTGAAGTATTTATGGTTGAAATAATTTTAAAACTTAAAGTGTTGTGAACAGTACGTTTTGCCATTTAATTAAAATATACTTGACCCCCATTCCTCTGGTGGGGAGATGACACAATCTAGTACACTGCAATTCGGAATTGCTTAATTTTCTAAGAATAATTTAATCAAACCCCATCTAATTTAGCCTGATGCAAAATCTCTCTTAATATTTTAATTAAATTTCAAAGGTTTGTTGAATGGTTGTTATAGAGAACTATTTGCTACATATTAGTATATCATTTGCTAAATGATGCACAGACTTTTACTTGAAAAAAAAAATCTCATTTTGCAGAATTGATGTTTTCAGACATCTACCATATTATCACAATGTAACGTCTAGAAAAGTTGGAATATAAAAAAGCATAATCAGAAATTACAGCAAAAAAAGCTAAATGAAAGCATGCTGCTTGTGAATTCACTTCATCACAAGCTCAAACACTTCCTCCTGCCCTAATCTGTATAATGATGTCAAACAGACCAACAAAATAAAAAAAATAAAACACTCTTAAACCTTCAAAAGCTGTGAGCAGTATTTATTTTACAGATGACTTGTAATGCAAAAGATAGAGATTCCTCCCTTTAACTTCATTAAATTAGTCCTGCTGGTGTATGTACACACAGTAAAAGACAGATTACATCTTAACAGGCACTTGATTTTAAGAAATAAATTCTCTATCAGTACTACTTCAGGCATTAAGAGGCTGTGAAAATATTTCCCTTCTTTCCAAGAAGGGAATGGATCTCTCTTTCCAAAAGGAGAATATATACTCTTTAAAAGTCCAAGTTTTAACACATAATAAAACGGGAAGTTTCCAGGCAAATATTACATATTTACGCAAGGAAGCCTCTAAAGAAAATCTTACATTACTATTTTTATGGAATAATGGGTTAAAACTGAAACAGGGGAAGTTTAGATTGGATATAAGGAAGAAATTCTTTCCTGTTAGGGTGGTGAGGCACTGGAATGGGCTGCCCAGGGAGGTTGTGAATGCTCCATCCCTGGCAGAGTTCAAGACCAGGCTGGACGAGGCCTTGGGTGATATGGTTTATGTGAGGTGCCCCTGCCTATGGCAGGGGAGTTAGAACTTGATAATCTTAAGGTCCTTTCCAACCCTAACTATTCTATGATTCTATGAAATAACCTACAAGACAAGAAAAAGCATCTTGTGAGAACTACAAAGCTTCTCCTACAATCTAGTCACGCCGCAGACTGAAGTGTGGTCCTTATGTCAGTCTTGAACTTTTGTCAAGTAACTGAATTGGCATATAGTACTTCTCAGCAAAATTACTCCTGTGCTAAGGAGACAAGTGCTATCTTGTCCACATACACATTAAGTGTAAGGTTAAAAAAAAAAAACAAAACAGGATGTGTAGGATTTGGAGCACAACATTTGATATGTATAGAAAATGACCCTCTAGACTGACATACATCAGCAGAAAAAATGCCAGCATTCCAGTGTTCAAGCCAGCAATAGTGAATATAAGATACTAGGACATGCACCTTAAACATCAAGATGAAATCAAGTTGAAAATCAAATTCCTGAACATCACGTATTTGATATCTATTACACCATTACATACAAATTTGATCCTTTAACCAAAATTCACTGTACATTAAAAAAGAAAGCATGTGGTAAGAAAGACCTTGCTGTAACTGATTCTCAAGTTCTTCAATTCGCTCTTCATATTCACTCAGCTCTTCTCGGTGTCGACGAGTTATCTCTACTAGCTTTTGCTTGTGTGCATCCTGCAACACTGAAAGTTCATGTTGATGTTCATCTATTTCTTGACTTAAATTCTGTTTGAGCTCCTAAAAGTATAATTAGAAAAACAGAATGGTAAAATACAGTACAGAAGCTTAAAAAGGAAAAAAAAAGAAATAAGAATATTTTCCTTAGTAAAATTAAAGATTTATTAAAAGATTACTCACAGAAGTCACATTTCTTGTCTTTTAACATGTTTAAAAAACCCCAAACCAACAAAAGACATTCCTTTTAAAAATACATTTACACAACAGTATGCTCCACAAAACAGCAAATACTAAAGCAGAGAGATTACAACTACTTCACAGGAAGTGGATACAGTAGGACACGTTTCTAGCAACTTTTAAGGATGTCAGGCAAATGCATATTCTGCACCTTCAATGCGAAAAAGTAAGATGTTTCTGAGAAGGGAGAAGAAATTATTTTGTGTATCTCGTAAGTCAGACATCAACAGCTTCTGAAAGTGATTTGCCCTCATAAATACCAATGTAATTCTTTTAAGCTTACGTACTACATTAAACAAATTCACATAAATACCCTTTCGCAGAGTAACTTTTTAAATATTGTATTGATGACTGAAATGTTACTGTGATACTACAAGCCCACATATGTTTTTAATCGAGAAAATTTAAGTGCATGTGTTGTAAACATTTTAACTGTATTCATAAGTCATGTGATCATATGCAAAACCATCAAGAATAAAGTGTAAGAGAAGACTAGCTTGTCAAAATTGTCATATTACCTTAACAATATTTTGCAGTTTGCATATTTCACTTTGTTCAGCATCATTTGTCCCTTGCACTTTGGAAGACTGAGAAAAGAAAAATCACATATCCATGTGAAAATTGTGATAAACAGGCATATTTTTCGTGTGTTTCCTCTATTTCTACTCAAAGTAGAAAAACAAAGGGAATGTGAAGAAAAATTAAAATTTACAGTAAATTTGATTAAAAAAAGACATTTTAATTGAAAGTATTTATTTTCCACTGATTTTTATTATTATTGTTATATGGAAATATACAAAAGTTTGTGGTAGTGGGTGTTATTGCACCTAACAATACAACAGGGTTTCTTAATTTTACTTGACTATTTCTAAATGAGAAAGGCATAGCTCTGAAATCAGGCCATAGCTTGAAAAACAATGACTCATATCAACAACAGCTTGAAAGACTGTATTATTTCTTGTCTCAGCAAATCATGAATTCCAACTGACATAACAAGGACTGAGAGAAGAGTAAGTAAAACCAGTAGGCAAATATTCAACTATCACAGTATTATACTGTCAATAAATAGTATCAGAGCCAGGAAGAAGAAAATCATTTTCTGAAAGGCTGCACAGAAATTAAACCCTGAAGTAGCACAGGCAAATGTTTATAAAGCCCTTTCCCTAACTTGATAAATTATGCATAAAAGCATCATGAAGCATTTGGAAGTTAGTCAATGAATGTTATTAACTGAATGTTAGCCATGTGACAGTATGAAAATGATGAAAACGTAATTAAGTTTCAGCTTTTCCATCAAATCATGTTGCTTCTAGAAATTGTACACCATGAACTTTCTGAAGACCCATTCCAAAACCATGAAATTCAATGAAAAGACTAATCTGGAGTGGAGATTAAGACAGCGAGGAAATACTCACCAGTGCAATCTGCTTCCAGTGGTCAACCTCAGATTCAAGCCTAGAAACTTCATTGGACAACCTGTTTATTTCTTGCTGTGACCAGATTACATCTCCAAAATCCATGTCATATCCTTCAAAATTTGAGGAATGTCTGACCACTGGAACATATGAAGCTGATGTAGTGGCTGGTGGTAAAACACCAGCTCCCAGCTGTGCTGACTGAGCAGCCTTCTGTACTTTCTGCAGCTGCTCCTGCAGAGCATTCTGTCTAGCTTTTAAATGGCTGATTTCCACCTGAAAATACAGAATAAAATGTATTGTTTCAGGAAGAATAACAATAAACACACTGCCTCTTGTAAACTTATGAAATGTGAACCAACCAGACAACCTGTCCCCAGCAAAAATAACTAATTGCTTCCACTAAAGCAAAAAGGAAAAAAAACCCCAAACTCCCTCCTAACGGAGAAAAGCAGTCTTAGCTGATGTTTATAAAGTATCTCCCACATGGATACATACTAAAAGTTTTAACGGTTTTCAGTTAAGTTTCAGTAAAAATGATGATTTTTTTTTTTTCAGCAGCCAAGGTACTTAAGTACTATAGCAACAGTCAGGCTGAAAAAAAAAAAAATTAACAAGGGTATTCAAATATGAAAATTAAGCAGTATGTGATGCTCCCACATTTATATTACATCTGATTTCTTTTACACATAAGGTACTGAAAATTTACTTATTTACAACAAACTGAAATTAGCTGCATGCAATTTTCTTGTAACAACTCTGCTACTGTATTTAATATGCAGAATTCTACACATCTCAAAATTCTTCTTCCTCTAGTTCCCACATGCATTTATAAATAGAGAAGAAATAAAACTTTTGTGTAATTCTAGGCATACTGGCAACTGTCTTCATTTAAAAGGCTATGAAATCTAATGCTATGCAATAGACTATACAGCTGATGTTTTCATCACAAAGAAACACTTCTCAGATCATGAAACTGTATACATTAAGATAAATAATTATGGTATCTACAGACAATATAACTGCTTCAAATAAGAATTTGCTCCTTTTGCCTTCCTTAAAGATAACTGAATCAGAAATACAAAGCAGTTTAAGTGCTCTTTCTCACAAAAAAAAACAGAAATTGATATATGCATGACATTCCTGGAATTCTCTCATCTCAACTTTCTCCTGGCAGCTCTGCTTACATTACATAAGTCAACAGTATATGTCTTAAGTCTCCCAGTGTCTACATTAACAAACTAAGAAATTGAAACTGTGACCAACGCTTCCACTGAAAGAGCACAGATACCATAACAAAGAGATTAAACAGCATAATATGCAAGTTTATTTGGCATATTTATTCAAATATTTCACTCTATATCCTACCTCTTTCTGTTGAAGCTGATTTCGGTACTCTATAGATAGCTGCTTTATTTGAAGTTCTGCTGCTTCATGCTTTTCTTCTAAATCACTACAAACTTTTTTCAGTCTCTCATTCTAGCAAAGATGAGAAATTAATGTTGGTAAATTTGGAACAGTTCTTACAGAATAAGAAAAGCGTAAATCTGCTGGACAGTAAAGAAATCAAATTATACACATTTCTCATGTTATTTTATTCAAACCACACAAACAACAGTAACTTCCAAATGTGGTCCAAAATCACATTCATGTCCAAGCTTTCCATTTTCATACAGCATTTCAGAAAAAGGTTTCTGGTAAATGCAAGAAGAAAAATTCAAGGCTGAACTACATCTTAGCATGACCCATCAGTAGAATTTAAGAACAGCCAGATAACAGAAATCAGAGCTAATATCCACACAACACAGTATTCTCTCTCTGACACTCTTCAAGAGCAAATGGCAAGAATCTAAAAAAGGACAAGCAGGAACTTCCCCAAATACTATCTTAACTTCTCAATGTTCTTGAGGGCTGAGGACATACATAGAAGTTGTCAATCTTATGACTTTATTTATGGCTGTAAACCAACAAGTCATTTGTTAAAGTACACCAAGTCACTTTCCTCACGGGCACATGGGATTTTTAAGCAGTTCTGGGAGAGCACATGCATCCACAGTTATGTCAAAACCAACACACAGTGGGGAAACACGGGCACAGAACTGCATCAGGGAGCACATACGCTCTGCCTTCTGCCTGCTGCAGGAGACATGCTGTCCAGTTTAACCCGTCATTCCAGATCTGATTTTATATGTGATCATCTACAAAATGCCAAAATTTATGGAAACTTCAGACTGTCATATTTACGAGCTTTTCAAAGCCAAGACTATTGCTGCAGTCCAAACCCATGTGGTAAGTAGGAACAGTTGCAGGATGCGGCACTTAGTGAAAAATGAAAACATGCATCACACGCATACTCCAATAAACAAATATGCCCCCAATTGCAATGCCTCCCCCCACTCCCCCCCAAAAGTAAATAAAAAGCCACATTCTAACACACTCTTCTTTTCTAGATTTATCCAGACAAGCACATTCGGTGCTATATTTCAACTTTACAAGAAACGTTATTTATTAATTGTTTTTAATTACAGTAGTGTTCCAAAATTTCTTACTTCAAGCTTTTGTGCTGCATTAATACTTTCTATTTCTCTGAGTCTAGAATTGGACACTTGGAGTTCTGTTGCTGCATCTGAAAGAAAGTGAAATTTTTCATTTTTATTAAGCTACTTGTAGTCTGTTAAATAGACATCAATTAAGACCACAGTTATTAACAAGTGTCTTACTTTACACTGCTTTGATGTTCATTCCTAGGTAAATATCAAAAGCTGCTCTTATCAGAACACCGTCAGAATTCTTTTTCACAAACCCGAGTCTTTTTGAGTGTAATTTAGTTCTCTCTTACCTAGACTTTAAGTCAGATCACAAAGATAATAGAAAAGTATAGATTTAAGCTTTAAAATGTGACTATTTCATGTCACTGAGCTGTTTTTCACATAGGACTTTGCCCCTGATGTGACAGTTGTGTATTTCTCAGTATTCTCATGTGAAGTTTCAAAATAAGAATTCCACAAAACAGACACAACAGTAACTAAATTTTCAGAAAACAAAACAAAGAAAAACAAACCAAAAAAAAATACCCAATCCCAAACCTAACAAAACCCACAAAATAACCAATACAACAAAACATCATCCCTGCCTCCCTCATTAAGGCACAAATCCCCAATAGAACTCACTTCCATTTACAGAGGTGACACTACCTATCATATCAGTGTATTTAAGTCAAAACCCACATAATTCTGTCCTGGGACACTCTCCCGTTGATGATCAACCCTCCTCAAACAGGCTATGTTTACTTCTCCCATGTACAACTTTCAGTGCCTAGAAATACTATATTGCCTTTTCTTAAAGAGAAATCATCCTTGACTGACTATAAAACAAGCTTGACAGTTATGTGAAATAAATATAATTTTCAAGTAAATACAGTATTTCATAATTTCCTATGTGCTATTTAAAAATGATGCAGCTCAAGTGCTGCAGAAGCAACAATCTCTGCTAAATGGAAGATGTTAGAAGTCTATAAACCACAAACACTATCATCAGTTCAGATGGCAGCCAAAGCAGTGGATGTAAGGGATAATATTAAAAATTAGGAAACATCAGAAAATTAAAACCAGGAATGTAAAGAACTGCATGAAGTGCTCTCTATGCCACACAATATGTAAAGGTCTTCATGGAAGAGTATTTAGATGCCACTAGATTTTCACACCCTCAAGGCTAGTAACCCATAAAAATGTACTACTCTGAAAGTTTTAGCAAACAGAAGTAGTTTACAGCAGTATCTAGCAGTCAAGTACACCTGGAAGTAACTAATGAACATCATCAGCACATGCCTCTTACACAAACTAAAGCACAAATGTGTGAATAAGAATCTCAATTTCTCTTTTAAAAGGGCAAACCAAACACACTAGATGACTACACAGTTTAGCAGCACAGAGTAAGTCTCCAAACTAAACTAATATGGGACTTTGAAATTTAAAACAATTCTAAGCAAGTATTTCAGAAAAGTGTAACCTTGCAGTTATCCAAACAAATCTGTCTCATTTCACCTGTATACCAAAAAAACCCCATCAATGAGACCAGCAGCATCAGCTTGCCAACAAGACTGATATAATACTTAGGCAATGCTTCCTAGTTGTGAATCATAGAATAGGTAGGGATGGAAAGGCCCTTATCATCTAGTTCCAACCCCCCTGGCATGGGCAGGGACACCTCACACTAAACCATGTCACCCAAGGCTCTGTCCAACCTGGCCTTGAACACTGACAGGGATGGAGCATTCACTTCTTTGGGCAACTTGTTCCAGTGCCTCACCACCCGCACAGTAAATAACTTCTTCCTGATATCTAAATTTGCTCGAAATTACAAACAAAATAGAATTGTTTAATTTCACATTTAAGATGAGTATTCAGAAGTCCTAGCTGTTCTTAACATTTGCTTTAAGAGCGGTAATATTTTTCAGTAAGTTATAGTTTCAAGGTGGTAAACAATACAATACTAGTGGCATTAACCTATTGATATTTATTACCATGTTATACAAGTGCTTTAGTATAAAAATCAAAAGTTTTATTCAACAACTTGTAACAAAAAAAGCTTCTTAAAAATATAAAGACTACAGTCTAGAATAAGTTTACTGTTACTTTACTCAAATCTTACTCCAATGTCTCAGCTTCCTATTTTAAACATGTATCATCCTAGCTTCCTGTCCCTATTAAACCATGGCAATGTTCTACTTGGCTGCAGGAGAATGGTACAACTTGACAGGTCTCTGTCCCCAGCTGAAATACAAACAACGAGAACACCATAAAGGCTGGACCTTTGCTTATGTGACACGTCAGGCTTAGATCATACCAGTGTAAAAATTCCTCTGCAGTTTTATGAAACCACACCAAAAGCTAACCAGATAGGGTCTTAGATAAGCTGAGCAAACGGAATGGAATTAGAGTGTTGTGTGCTTTCATTACTGATCAACATAACGCTTCAAGCAAGTCAGAAACTTTCGAATAATAAACCTAGAGAAGGTTAACCTCTGCTATTATAGGCTGGGAATATGTTTGTCTATTCTTCAGATCCTGAGATCAACAGGAGCTGACTAAGAAAACACAGCCAGCAAAGCCAGCAGCTCTCCCGAAAGAAACCAAGCCGCGTACCGGGACGGCACAGTTCGCTCCCGGCCGGCAGGTGCAGGCCCCCCCCACTGCCGACCCCTGGGCAAACCGGCAGCCGGAGCAAAGGCTCCCTCCCGAAACCGAGCCTGTCCTAGCGAGTACACACGGAACAGGGCCCGCCCCGGCAACCACACACAAACACACGGACACCCCCCGCCCCGCTGCTCCCCGGCCAGCGCCTCAGCGGCACTTACCGCCCACCTCCTCCGCGCCCTCCAGCAGAATGTCCTTGGTGAAGCTGGAGATCTGGCCTGTGAGCGAAGACAGGCTGCCCCCCACCTGCCCCAGGGACTGACCCAGCCCCGAGCCCAGCCCGCCCAACCACGACGCCATCACCGCTGCTCAGTTAGCCCCGCGCCGGGCAGGCGGCCAGCACAGCTGGCAGCTGGCTCCAGCGGGAACAGGGGCGATCACCTCCTCCTGCTCCCTTCCCCTCGCTAGGGAGGGTCAAGGCTCCTGCTGCCAACTCAGCAAAGAGGTCTCGGTGACCCCTCCGCCAGCGCCGCACACATCCTCCCAGCACTAGCCAACTCAGCGGCTCGTCCCAGCGGTTCCTGCTTCTGCCACCTCGGCGGCAGCCATGACACCCCCACCACAACACCATCAACAGCAACCGCAACCGGCTAGAGCGCCCGCGCGCCGGCAATGACGCGTGCGCGGCAGCGGAGGATGCCGGGATAGAGGTGGAGGAGGGGGGGTGTTTCCGCCGTGGTAGGCGGAGGGGGAGGTTGAAGTGGTGGTGTGCAGCGGGGCTGGGGGGTGTTGGAGTGTGTTTGCTTTCAGAGAAACAAAAGCAGAGCCATGTGGTCGAGTTCAAGTTTATGCCCCTGGGTTCACCCTTCCAACAGGCACGGCCGGCGCGACTCTTGAGTGTAGTAAATCAGTCAATCCTAGTCTGTGTAAAAGTGAGGCTGGGGGAACCGCGGAGCTACCGCAGGGCTCTGTGCCGGTCTGTCCTGTGGAAGGACATGTCGGCCGAGCGGCTTGGGAGTGCCCTGACTAACACGAACCCTAATGTACACATACTTGGGTCATGTGTCATGAACAAAATACAATACTCAACTGCTACAAGAGACGTGTTTGAACGTGTTCTAGGCAAGTTCCTGAGATACCAGGCCCCTGCCTCTTTGGATGTAGAACAAATGGCTGGTTGGTTGGACTTCCAGCCACAACCCCGACACTGGTTTGATTCAAAATTCCTGTTGGTTGTGATCATATGACATTTTTGAAATTACAGGGACTACAAGGAGTACTGTGCTGTTACAGAAAATGTAGTATTAAAACAGTAAAACCAATACTGATACAAAAATTTGCCAATACTGGAAAGAAGATAAAGGGCAGCTAGCTCATTAATAAGTTTCAAATTAATAACTACATTAAAAAATTAATAATGAAAGCACCACATCAATGGCGAAATGAAGCTGAGAAGAAAGAGCATTTCACATGTGAAGTCTGCAGAGCAGCCGAGAATGCAGCAGGCACAAACCACATGCTCTGGAGTTACAAGCTGACAATCATTACCGGGCCACTATGGAAAAAAGTGCTTGTTACTTCCAAAATGGTATCTTGCAGAGCTTTAGTGAAGGGTCCATAGCTGGCCTGCAATACTGGATTGCCTTTTTTTGCTTCACCTCCAACTGTCACTCAAGAGGCAACTCTGAGGTCGAGTACATTATGTGGAGCAAGAGTTTGGAAGTTAAAAGTAACAGAAATAGCTGTCAAGTTTGATAAGATTGCTTTCCCTGTGAACAGTTTTTCCATCAGGTTTATACATTGCCAAATGTTAGACAGAATATTTACTGCCCTTAAAATTATGCGTGGTAGTATCATACACTACTTCAAATCCATTCCTAGCTCAAAAAAACCAACAACAAACAAATCAAAACAAAAACAAAAAACAATCCAACCAAACCCTTCCAAAACAAAAATCTATGCACCACAATTACAGGAAGTATTAGTGCAGTGATACAGCACAGAACGTAAATGTGCATCTTCAATGATTTTGTTAATTTCAAACATTGGGTTTAATGGAGAGGAAAAGTTTACAATGCTTCAAACACCCTATTCCATGGCTTAACAAAAACCATATGGGTCCATAGGAGATAAAAGACAAGTCATCTTTTCCGATAATGTTTGGTTAATTCATTTATATGGGAAACTTGTGTTTACATTTTCAAGTGAGATCAGGGATGTCCTCCAGCCTTTTGAAAGTATTTAGAAATTATAAAAATGTCTCATATTGTGGTTCATTTTATAATGCCAAGTAAGGCAAGAAGTTAATAAAGTAGCACAGAAAGCTTTCTTTCCCTACTTTTTTTAATTAGTACTTTTGAAAAAATAAAATCCAACTATTTAGCATTGCAACTCTTTTTTAGCAGACTGGCTTCATCACTGTTGATAAAGGTACACAGAGATCATCCAGTCTAGTCTGTGGATTGACAAAGCTACAAAACCTGTGCATTGTGTCACAAAAAGAATGCGTGTTCTGGAAGCAAAACAGGAAACAGTAACTGATTTTAAAATATAAAGCATACAGTTTGTAAAGATGTAGGATAACTATAATTGGCACCAACTCCCTTCCTCAGAAGTGTCTTTACATAAATTCTGGAGTATCAACAGATCAAGGGAATCATAGATGATAAAATGTCAGTTATCAGCAACAGAAAATTGCCCCACTGCTCATATGTGTACACATCTGGTGCAAGGCCCATTGATAGCAAAGGTACAGTTTTAATGTTTGATGGTTCTGTGCCCAATTCACACATAAGAGAAAGCACATACATAAATACTGGGGTCAAGAGAGAAATGTTAGAAGCTATAATCATATTTATTTAAAAAAGTGGTATCAAATACAACCGTATATATTCATGCCTATTTCAAAAGCATTTTCAAAATATCAGACAGCACTGCCATTTTCCAGTCAAAACAATGACAAAGCATTTCACCTTTCCCTTTTTTAATCTTCTCAGTGTTATATGCTTTATATACACAAAACAGAAACAAAGATTGTTTAGGAATCCAGAGCTGAAGACATGATCCTGAAAGCAGAGTCTCAAGATGAAAAATTTTTTACTGAAATGATTTCTAAAGTACACAGCTGTTAGGCAAGAGATGAAAAATAAAATATTCTCTTACAAAATCATAACTCCACACTGTTTTGTACATGTAGAATTTCATGTAGCAAAAAAAAAAGTTTTATCAGTGCTTGCATGCTTTGAAGACAGTATCAAGGGTTTTATCCTTTTTTTTTGCTTAGTGGCATTTAAATATTACATCCCTTTCTGTCCAAACCTTTTTACAAGTTTTCTCTCCTGAATTCACACAGTCGCTATAAATGGGGGGGAAGGGGATATTAAGAGAAAAAAAAAAAAAAATCCTCTTAGTAACGATTATTTGCTTTTCTTAACCAAGAAAATAAAGTGAAAACATTTTGATTTTGATTAAGAGCAGTTGAAAAGTCACATGTACTTCAACATTGTGAAGAACTGCAGTTGACGAAGGAGGTGACTATGGCAGGCTAAATACTGAAGCATTCCCTCCATGTCCGAAATACAAATAAGGCAAAATGTGTGTATGCAGGTTAAAAGAGTTTATTGCAAAAGAGCTCATGCTTTTCAGATGCAAACCTGGATACAACACAAAGAAGCTACTAATTTGAAGTAAAGAATCAAGTATTTGAATGAGGCCAGTTTGTATATAGTAAGCATTGTTCCTACTTGAACAACTAATTATGTGTGAAATGAGTTTATATCATTTATATCTATTACCTGTACGGTTGGGGTTTGTTTGTTTGTTTGGGTTTTTTAATGATTTCTAAGTAACTATGAAGATTTTCCAGGCATTAAGTTTGGTTTAGTCAAGACAGTGATGGCTTACTCAGTGAGAAACACTATTTTATATCTAACCCCTTAAAGTTTCCACTTCAAATTTTCTTTTCCTTGGATTCTTCTTTTTTGATTCTGTTAAAATTATGTCCTGGTAAAATGAGTTGTACAATCATACGCCTTTGCAAGTCTGAGTAACTAGAGTTCTCCAATCCCATTCCCCAGTAAAAAGGCCACCATTTGTATGTTTTCATCAACTTTTGAAACAGTAAATTCTAGGAAATTTCATTTTAGAACTGTAACATGTTCTTGGTAATTCGTAAAAGCTTGTCAGTTTTGTAATAAAGCAGGTTGCAAATAATAATATTAGTCTTGAGATACAGAAATACAATTCTTTACTAGACATGTGCAGAAGACATTTTAAACTCCCCACCATTTTACAGATTTGTAATAGTAATAATAGTCCAACATTAAAACACATTGGAAATTTAACTTTGTATTGGTTATTTTTAAGTAGCCTGCAAAGTAAGTAAGTATGAAAAATAGTACCTTATCTGAAAATTACATTTAAACTTTCTGAAGTTATTTAAAGGGCACAAGGAGCCCAAATGTTGGAGAGCAAGCCAGGATTGTACCAGATTAGTTTCAAGACCAGAAAAATTAGAACTTCTAAATAACTCATATTTATACCTGCTGTGCCTAACAAGAATTGCATTCAAGCATGACTGCATTACAAATGAATGCATTTATGCTCCATCCCTGGTGATGTTCAAGGTGAGGTTGGACAGAGCCTTGGGTGACATGGTTTAGTGTGAGGAGTCCCTGCCCATGGCAGGGGGGTTGGAACTAGATGATCTTAAGGTCCTTTCCAACCCTAACTATTCCATGATTCTACAACACTTTTTCCTCCCATCCTCATTACAAGACCATGAAAACAGTTTACAGCTTATGCTTACAGAAGTAATTTTGAAAGATATTTAATATAAGTATCACTCATTTTGCCTACCCCTTTGATGTCTATAGGCAGGAAAACATGAATTACATAGCAGTCACATAGACTGCTCACTGCGAGGAAGACAGTAAAAATATGTTGGCTGAAAGAAGTCTAAAATTCCCTCATATATCATACTGTAATTTAAAAAAAAAAACCAACAAAACAGTTTCTGCTCTTTTACAATGGACTTTGGCCTAAAGCTACAACATGCAAAAAACACTTAACAGTTTGACAGAACAGATAACTGTAGGAATAAGCTCTCTATTAGTAAATGCTTTATGAGCATAGTTCAGCCACGTTGAGGACTGCTTATCACCAAAAGAATGCACACCAAAAAATGAGACTGGCTTTTTATTGACAGCTTCTTGGCAGGTCCACACATTTTGAACCTTAGGTCTGGGTTATAAAATGTATACTGTAACCAATTAGTATTAGTCTTTTCCTTTGGTGCAATTAACATACATAGCTTAAATTATTACCTCTAGCTCCTTGACTAGGCTGATATACCTACTTCATGAAACTGGACATACCTCTGAAAATTAAATTGGTATTTGCAGAGTGACTGTTTCTGCACAGAAAGGAGTATGGTTAGCCCTGTAATGACTGACACAGATGTGCTTTTCAGGCACTGTTTGTTTATGTTCCCTACATATTAAAACACTTGGGTGATAAAGTAATTTACAAAGTGGCAAGAAAGTTCAAATGCAAACCTCCATGCTTTAGTGATTATAAAAAACATGTAATTGTCACAGGTTACAGTTAATGCAATTCAAGGGGCTTTTTTTTTTCTTATATTTTTAATATAGGGCTGCCACACTATATAGCTATAGAAATAATATATTTTTATATAATAGGGAATAAAAGGTCCAGGTTCCAAGTACTGGTATCAAATTGCCAGCCTATACCCATTTATAAAACAGAGAGTCTTATTTCAGAATCAGTTCATGGCACAACAAAAGACAGGAAATTAAAGCTGTGGATTTACAGACAAGCAAGGAAACAATTCAGTGCTTTAGAGACTTCAGGAAAGAAAGTTTCAGTTTCATATACATTTTAAACTGAAGGCAGAAATTTTCATCCTGAAAAACATAACATAGCATTTCAAAATGGTATATGCACACATGGGCTTTTAAAGCCGTTGTTTAGCTGTATTATTTTGAGACATTACAGCTATTAATTATAATGTGCATAACAGAGTTATTTTAAAAGACAAAATTTAAAATAAGCTTTTAAAAAGTAGCGCTGTTGCATGCCAAAATCCATACTAACACATACAGTGGTTCTGATGACATTGGTGGAAATTCAGCACACAGCTAAGGAAAACAGAATTAGGTCCAATTAGGTATAACATAATAATATCCTAAGATATCAAGAAACCAATGTTGTAAACAAATCTTTACTGAGAGGTAAAAGCCCTTTCACATACAGTACTGCTTGATGCTGAATGTGTATTACCATCTAGATACCATTCATTTCATACTAATTTTAATTAAACGTTACTAGTGTGCAATGATTTAACTTTAGAATATTTTGATAAAGAAATTTAGGGTTATCTTCAAAAGATTCTCAGAATGCCTGTGCTAACAATGCATTATGTGGACTACAGCTTACATACCCTATCTACAACATACTTCCGTTTAATTTAGATGTAAACAGAACTTGTGTTTCAAGCACCATTTAGGAAAATGTAACATATTTCAATTGTTGCACTGAAGTTGAAAGTCAGGTTTGGTCACCCTCTTACACATTCATCCTGGATATCAAAGCAACTGTCTTACAACCAATAGCTTAAGCTACTCGCATACTTTGCTCCCCAGTTTTTCTCAGGATCAGAAACAGCATGATAAAAAATTGTAAGGTGCACTAATAAAGGCCATTCCTGAAAAGGCTGCAACATTCTGACAGACACTCATGAAAAGCGTTTCAGAAAGAACATCCACACAGACATAAATATTCATTCTTAAATGAGTGATTTGCACAGGGGTCATTTCAGACTGCAAGAATGCACCTTATTTGTGTGGCACTGACTTCATGGCACATAAATCCCCTCCTCCTTTCTCCTAGACTCAGTTACAGCTCTTCCCTACTGAAAGACTGGAAAGGTTGAGCTTGAAGAGGAAAAAAAGACTCCAGAAAAGGCAGAAAATAAAACCTGTTCAACCCAACTGATTATATGCTGCTTTTGTAGTAAAGACAGTGGCATAACTGGAAAGAACCTAAGAAAACAAAAACAAATTAAAAAAAACAACCCCCAAAACCCCCCAAAACCAAAGGTGTCAAGTGTATCTGCCAAAACATAATAGGGCAATGCAAAAATCCTACTTTAATCATGAATCTGAAAATTTTAGAGTTGGAATTCAAAGTAAAACCAGAAAGTGTTAGAAGGTCAGAGGTCACCGATTCAGGAGTAACATCATTATCAACAGCACACTGATGATTATCTCTTGAATTGCAAAATTCATTTCTCAGGGGTCTGTACGGGGACCAGTACTCTAGAATCTTCATCAGCCACACAGACTGTGGGATTGAGTGCATCATCATCAAGTCTGCAGATGACACAAAGCTGCATGGTACAGCTGATACACCTAAAGGATGGGAAGCTATTCAGAGGGACTTGGACAGGCTCGAGAGGTGGGCCTGTGCAAACCTCATGAGGTTCAATGGGGCCAAGTGCAGGGTCCTACACCTAGATCAGGACAACCCCTGGTGTCAATACAGCCTGGGGGATAAGGGAATGAGAGTACCCCAAGACTCAGACTGGGAGTTATCCAGGACTTGGGGGTACTAGTGGATTAAAGATTGGATATGAGACAGCAATGTGCACTTGCAGCCCAGGCCAATCATATCTTGGGCTTCGTTCAAAGGAGCATTGCCAGCAGGTCAAGGGAGGTGATTCTGCCTCTCCACTCTGCGCTGGTGAGATCCCACCTGGAATGCTGTGTCCAGCTTTGGAGTCCTCAGTACAGGAAAGACATGGACCTGTTAGAGAGGGTCCAGAGAAGGGCCACAAAAGCGATCAGAGGGATGGAGCATCTCTGCTATGAGGAACAGCTAAGAGAATTGGAGTTGCTCAGCCTGGAGAAGACTGGGGAGACCTTACTCCAGCCTTTCAGTACTTAAAAGGGGCCTGTAAGAAAGATGGGGAGAGACTTCTTAGCAGGACCTGTTGCGATGAGGAGTAATGGTTTAAACTAAAGGAGGGGAGATTCAGACTCAGCACGAGGAAAAATTTCTTTACAATGAAGATGGTAAAATACTGGCAAAGGTTGCCCAGAGAGGTGGTGGATGTGCCATCCCTGGAGACACTGAAGGCCAGGCATGATGTGGTTCTGGGCAGCCTGATCTAGTTGAAGATGTCCCAGCTCATTGCAGGTGGGTTGGACTAGATGACTTTTGAACCCAAACTGTTCTATGATTTTATGTCTCTCCTGCAAAATGGGTCATTTCAAAAGTGGACAGCAGGATTGAAAAGTTGACATTAAGTCATTCACAATAAAAAATCACAAAACAAATTATCTAAGATAAACAGAATTCTTTTTCCCATTTTAAGGGATTCCTTACAAAGAAATTTGTCATTTATGAGTACAGTTTATTACTTGTATCTGTTTTTCCATTGATACTGAAGGAAATCAGTTGATGCCACCTTTCAGTACCTTCTGTATTTCCTTTAAAATTTCTCAATTTAAACTTGCTTTTAAAATGCAAATTCCTTCTGCTACACATCTAACTTGGTTCATGTGAACAGTTTAAGTAATTTTAATACAGTTACTCTTGTGAACAAAGGTTCTGTAGTAGGAGTGCTAAAGTTTTGTAAATTAGTGCAATCTTTTTTGTAATTGCGGATTCCCTCCACACTGACTTCCAGTCCCCCTTTCATTCCTGCTTCCAGAATTCTAAAATGCACCCTGCTTATGCAACATCCACACAGAAAAATTATAATGGAGACTTAAGTGTTTTGACAATAAGAGGAAAAAAGTTAATTCATTTCTCCTCTTCTGTATTCAAGTTGTTTCTAACGGATTCCAGAGACATATTCATAGCTGCCTGAAGCATGTCTTCTTCACTCATATCACCTCCTAAGGAAAATAAATGCATGTAAGTTGTAATAAATTCACAGAGCTGATTCTCAACTGTAGTTAAATGCTACCATTGTTCCCTTTGTCCACACCCACCTGTTTCCACCCCACCCCCAAAACTGGCTTTGTTTTTTAAAATCATGAATATTTTGCACTTTGCTTTTCATCAACAGTCAGTCTGTAACAAGTAATACATATGAATTTTGTATCACCAATACTTGACATTAGTAAGGCCTACATAGTTACATTCTACTGAAAACTGGTTCCTGTAATTTTGTCAGATATTACTCCAAGTTTATTACATTATCATACAACTTTAAAAGTATTTTAGAAAACAAATTATTGGCACAAATCCCATCAAATATTACAATCTTTAATGCTCAAGCTAAACAAAACAACAAAAAGCCAGAACTAAGATGGTCTAATAGTAATGCTCTGAAACAGGATATTGACACTCAAAGTCAAACAGGCTTTTCAAGAAAGTGATCCTTCACTGCCAAAAAGAGTAATGGCTCTGATCCATCATCTGAATGGCTGCTGGAGGGAGGAAGTAGGCAGTCAAGAAAAATTAGAAACAGAGCACAAAAGCAGGAAAGCCCAATATTTCACTGTTGAAAATAGCTTAAAAAACAATACCTGGGTCAGCTTCCAGAGTACTTGAGCTTAGAGCTGGCTTATTGTGTAGGTTTTGGGCCTGATCTTGCTGCTGTTGCTGCTGCCTGAAAGTGTTACAAATTTGTAACAATAAGATTAACATCAGTGCGAGACTTGTATCGAGTCTAATTCATTGTAAGGAAGGCCAAGAGTGAGAAGTGGAAGCTGTTTGGTACAGTAACAGCCCTGCACCTAAAAGCTCAATTGTTTCACACTGCTACCCCTCAGACATCATACCACCCCAGCATTATGTGGCCAAGCCACACTACTGTTTTCCTAAAATCTGAATGTTCTGCATTCTTACCCTCTCACGCAAAGTCTAACTTCTCCCATCCATAGCATTTCTATTTCCTTCATCACTAGGAGACAGAGATAAAGAAAAGCTACAGTACCCCAGCAACATATCCTCAGGGTACTCAGTTCCCCGAGTTGGATGGCAGAGATGGGGAGCTGACTGAAGTCCCGATAATTCAGGAAGAAATGGTTAGTGACCTCCTGCTCCACTTAGACGTAAACAGGTGTATGGGGCCAGATTGGTTAAACCCCAGAGTACTTGAAGGAGCTGGCAGAGGAGCTTGCTAAGCCACTCTCCATCATCTCAGCAGTCCTGGTCTAGTGGGCAGGTCCCAGAGGACTGGAAGTTGGCCAGTGCAAGGCCTCTCTACAAAATGGGCAGGAAGGATGACACTGGGAACTACAGGCCTCTCAGCCTGACATCAGTGCCAGGGAGAGTCATCAGTGTCATGGAGAAGATGGTCCTAAGTCAAATCACAAAGCATGTGCAGGAAAACAGGGGGATCTGGACCAGTCAGCATGGATTCATGAAGGGCAGGTCCTGCCTGACCAACCTGATCTCCTTCTGCAATAAAGTGACCTGCCCAGTTGATGAGGGAAAGGCTGTGGACATTGTCTATCTGGACCTAAAGCCTTTGACATTACTTTTCACAGCATTCTCCTGGAGAAACTGGCTGCTTATGGCCTGGATTGAGGTATTCTTTGCTGGGCTGGAAACTGGCTGGATGGCAGAGCTCAAAGAGTGGTGGTAAACGGTATCACATCTAGCTGGCGACTGGTCAATAGAGGTGTACCTCAGGGCTCAGTATTAGTGCCAGTGAGGATGAGGGGATTGAGCGCATCCTCAGTAAATCTGTGGACAACACCAAGGATAGGAAGGCTCTGCAGAGGGATCTGGACAGGCTGGATCGATAGACTGAAGCCAGTGGTATGAAGTTCAACAAGGCAAAATGCCGGGTCCTGCACTTGTGCCACAGTCACCATCTGTGGAAGTGTTCAAAAATGTGTAGATGAGGCCCTCAGTGACATGGTTTAGTGGTGGACCTGGCAGTCTTGGGGTAATGGCTGGAATTGATGATCTTAAAGGTCTTTTCCAACCTAGCTGATTCTATGGTTCTATGTATTAAGAAGGTATTCCAGAACAGCAACATAAAATATCATCTAGAACACTTTCATGTGATGCACATTAGAGGCATCATTACCAGAAGCAGTCTTTGAGAAAGAATGCTTTTCTTCAGAAAAATAATTACAGAACTTTACAGGATTTCATTTAAAATATATCTGAACAGGGCCTACAAGGAAGCTGGAGACCGACTCTTCATAAGGGACTGCAGCAATAGGACAAGAAGTAATGGGTTTAAACTTTAACAGAGGAAGTTCAGGTTAGATATAGGGAAGAAGTTCTTTACTGTGAGGGTGGTGAGGCACTGGAACAGACTGCCCAAATAAGTGATAAATGCTCCATCCATGGCAGTTTTCAAGGCCAGGTTGTACAGAGCCTTGGGCAACATGATCCCTCATGAACTGTGAGGGATCCCTGCCCTTGGCAGGGAGGTTGGAATTAGATGATCTTAAGGTCCTTTCCAACCCAACATGTATTTTTTTTGTCATCCCCCACAAGCCTGATGTAGCACTACCAACAGGTTGAACTCCTATTATTTACAAGTTCCTTTTCTTCATAAGGAGCCACCTGGGAATAGCAAAATTCAGATACTGTTAGGAAAACATGTTAAGAGAGAAAAGTTGGGTCTCAGTAAGAAACTCATCCACACGCCAAAAGCACTCGAAATTAGGACATGTCCTTCCAGATGCAATTTTGTATCAACTACTTTACTTTTCAAAATACGCTTGTCTTCTCCTTCGCAGTTCTTCTGAAGAAAGGGAGTCTGTCTGACTGGTGTGAGGTAACTGAGGAATGTTCTGTGGTGATGAGCCTGAGCTGTCACTTCGACGACTACCTAAAACCAGAACATACAATATCCTACTAATTACTGTAAAATGAAGTTAGTAAATGAAATACAGCTTCAGAAAATGTCTTCAAACTTCAGAGGAAGAAATATACTTATTGGAGAAATAAGTGCCTAGGCTAACTTCACTTGATACTATCTCCTCTTCTTATTAGGACTGCTTCCCTTCCTTCCTGCCACGCTTTGCCAATTTGTTCTTGCTTCCAAATGATCAATGCTAACATGCAAGTTTCAACTTTTCAAAAGCAGAAAGGAGATAGCTATAGGGAATTCTGAACTGTCCTTCCATGCCTCAAAGCCAGAAAGCCAGTCTTTTCAGAGAGCTTGATGCATGCTGGAAGAAGTGGCCGACTGAAACCAATTTCAGTAGCTGCCTAAAGCATAAGCAACATGAACAGTGTAAGAGAAATTTAGATGAGTGCTGCACCTTGCATACTGAGTTGGATGGCTCTGCGAAGATCAGCCTCTTCATCTTCCATATCCATTTCCTGCCTACTTAGAGCCAGGGCTTTCTGAAAATTCTCTTCATCTTCATCTAGCATGCCTGTTCCATCAAAAGGATGGTTAACATCTATTGCTTGTTCCATATCACTTCTGGGTAGCCTGTGAAATTGATATATTTATGGCAGAATTCAGGCAGAAATAGTAACTTACTGTGAAATTTAAAGTCAGTATTTTCTACTAATTAGACTTTTTTTTTTAACTTTGGGAAAAAATATTTCTATTGTGAAAACCTGTTCTATAAAAAAGTATTTTCATTTCTAAATGAAATGTGAAGCAGCACAAAAGGGCTGCAAGAAGACCTTGCAGTTGTAAAAAAATAAATACTGAAAATCTAAACCCATGTACATGTTTAATGGGAAAAACTTCAAAGACAATAAGCCTACAAAAAGCAGTAATACATGTTACTTAAAACAACTGCTACTTAAAACAGTTACAACATCAGGAAACAGTGCATGTGTTTCTTTCTTGGGAAACTGATGACCACACTAGAGCAATAGGTCCTCCATAAACTATACACACTTTCTATGTTACCGCAAAGTCATTTGGTTTTATTCCATCAATTTACAACACCAGTTTACCTTTACAACGTGGAAGAAATCATAATGAACAAATTCCTCCAAAAAGCCTTAAGCATTTGGCTTATTGCAATTCATTCACTATGAAAATGTGATAAAATTATTGCAGAAGCAGCACTTTATATGCTTTCAAGGATGTTTCATACTATCAGTACCTTTCACAACAGAGCAGCACTACAACATTACAGTGAAATTATTCCAAAAAGGAATGCTGTATGATTACACGATGTTAAATTCAGGTATGGGTTTCTTGTTCTTTTCTACTTAAGACAGAATGCACTAAGCAGTCTTAATTATAGATTGATTACTGTTAACCATAGTTTGGTTAAGATTTGCTTACCCATTTTACAATAATTGGAAAAATACTGTAATCATTGTTAAAAATCTGCACTATACAACACCTGTACACATGGAAGGATTGAATCCTTATTCAAGTAATTTTTGTCCACTTAGAAGTAACACCATTTGTATTCACCAGCTTACTGTTACTTTATGCAACAGTAGTAAGCATATTGCACTAAAAGTACTTCTAATTACTTCTTAAGGAGGTTGTCTCCATGGAGACATTAATCATGGAAACCAATCATACTTTAACATTATTAAAATGAAATCTCTGTTTACCTTACCTCTGATCTCTTGATTGTGCTGTCTCTTCTCCAATTAGTTTTGGTCGCTGTATCTGCTGTACCCGAATCATCTGCAATAGCTGATCAGCCTCACAGTCTGGCAGGTCACCTTTTACTACAAATATGGAATAACCTGAGGAAAATAAGTTGTAAGTCTACAGCATTAAGGTGTATAAAAAACACTCTAAAATGCACGCTACATGGAACACAACAATGTGCAATTTATTACAATGTGGGCTCTACCTTTCATTATAAAGGACTTGGGTTATTTCACTATTTCAATCATAAAACTAAGGATAATTAACTGAATACATAAGTTCTAATTAATTAATTATTACCTACTTTTAATTAATGAGATTTAACATCTGCAAGTTACTATTACCTTCCTGTTGTAATTGAGCCAAGAAAAGTGCAAGATATGTATCTGATATTAGTTCTGGACCCATCAAGAGAGAGTTCAAGTTAAACCACTGTAATTAAGAAAAAAAAAAGGTTTGAGAGAACAAATTAGCATAAAGATTACTTGGTAACCCATTTCTGTACATTGTGGTCATTTTCTATGATGGAGTATCTAAATAAATCTAGTAAATTACCAAATAAAAAGTCTTGAAGCACAAGACCTCTAATGCTAAAGGTTACCCTTCAAATACTCTTCAGCTATCAGGAGGTATGAAGTGAGGAAATTACTGCATGCTCTCTCCCATTACCGAACATTAATACCAAGCAAACAGACTAAAACAGGCAAGTCAAAATATAATTGTAGAAGAATTATTTTAGACAGCATCTAAAATTCTGCTTAATCAGAATTTTAAGTCTGTTCAGAGACTAACGAGGGAAGAAAATCTTCATGAGTTAACATTGTATCTTAAGAAATTAACAGATACAGGAAGCAGAAGTTGAATTCTTTACATAAAATACCTTAATTAAACATTCTGCCTTTAATAGCTGGTGAACTACTGCTTACTTCTGAGATAATTTTTTCATTTAAGAAAAAACAACTAAAATTTAGAGCATAATGTTATAATATGACATAAATGTATACACAGATTATTTATAGTTCCCTGAAGATGACAAGTAGCCATTAATAACACTTCTACAGAAAAAAATATATACCATATGGATGTCAAAATATTCTATCTTTAAAACCCCATATATATTGCATTTAATCTGAAGAACCTTTTTTTATAACATACTCGTTCAATACTAGCCATTTTAATCAGGAAGCATAATTTCAGATAGTAGAAGGATAATTCTATCTCCATTCTCACAAAAATGCATTTATCTATCTAAACTTCCATATTGCAGTTACATACTTGCAGATGGACCCATACTATAATTCAGCTAGAACAGAGGTGTCTATCTGCCAATCTGTCACTCAGTCACTGAATTTGTTAAAAACACCCTTTGCCACTGCAAAGGGGTAAGATAACCAACAATGCAGGAATGGGCGATAAAGTTACAAAAACAAATGTGATGGACAGATTACAGACAAACTTTTAAAAGGAAACATGAAGGAGGAAGGTTTGGTAAACTACTTTTGCTTTAAATGTAACAGAAGACAAGCACATCAAATCTATTTTTTTTATTCCTCTCTAGATAACACACACCTAGCATTGTTTTCATGTGGTTACAAGCTGCATGTACAAACAGAAGACATTACCCCTCCAACTTAGAACATTTTGGGCTAGAATATTATCACACAAAATTCCACCCAACATGGTTGCATATATAACAAAACAACATTCCCATACTTTCAAGAGACCATTCAGCCTTTTTGATATTAAATACCCAAAAATGGCCTGTAAACATGACCCATACTTTCAAATTGAAGCAGAACAGCAGAGTTTAATGTGTTTACTCACAGTTGGGTTTTGTTTAGTTTGTTGTTTTCTGGTTTGTTTTTTTTTCTTTCTTTGTTTTTTGCAGTTTTTGTTTGGGTTTGGATTGGTTTTTGTTTTTTGCTTGGTGGGGGGTTTTTTGTTGTGGTTTTTAATCTGGATGACAAGATAGGTAGCCACCACATGCAAAATGAACCAAATGCATGAAGAGACTCCTGTCCATTACTTTAGAACATAAAAGCCATTTCACGAACATTTTCTATTTAAAAAAAAAAATCAAACTAAAACAAAAAAAAAAAACAAACCTGAAAACACCAAACCAGCCTATGTCGTATAAAACTTATGCAGTGTGATCCAGAACAATGATTGGCTACTGAAATAAAAAACTGCATTGGTGTTACAATGGATATGGATGCGACTTGAGTTATTATATGTACGTACCATATACTTGTATGGCCACCCCTTACCTTTAGTAACTACTTCCTGCTTATAAAACAATTGTTTCTGAAAGTTTTCTAAAAATTTTGTGATTCTGCTTTCCCCAGCCTTATCCTGATGGATGCTCTTAAACACTAGCAATCATAAATATTAATACCTTTGAAATTTGAACTTTTCCTTATGCCTACTGTCCATTTAAATGAGCAAAATTATTTTTACAATGTCAATAAATTTATGCATTAAAATTAGTCTGCATTCTATACGGATGCTGATCTTTGTCCCCTCACCCTCTTTTCATGCAGAAAAGAAAAGAGCTGAAGATGTCACACAGACTCTACAAGAAGTGCAGCTCCCTAAAGGACAGGTTCACTAAGAAATTGATCCTAGGGTATTTCTCCAGGCTAATATTCATAAAAAGTTCCCTGGTATTTTTGTGTTATTACAAACATTTAACATTTACTCGTTTTTATTTTTTTTTAATATAGGATACTATTAAAGTGCAGCCAAAGCTTGCAAAAGGCCAACACATGGTCTAGTTGCAACCACTTTTCCACCCCCATTCTGAAGTCAATTTTTAAGTAAAAAGAGACAATGTCACCTGTTTTCCTAACTTTCGAACTGTAAACCAGTGTTCCTTATAATTACAAATAAATGATTTTTCATTTCTGTAAAAAGAAAAACAAAAGGTATAGATAAAATTAAATACTCTACTATTGGAGTGCATATTAATGTTCAAGTTCTTTGCTACCACTACTTTAAACTTACATAATAAAATTTCAGTAATACAACCATACTCATACTACTTTTGTAACATTTAGGAAGTTGTCAGCATTACTGAAATCTCCATATATGTATGATGCCACAGATACTGAGATATCATAAAGGCAGAGAGGACAGATATTCATATACACCCCCAAAGAGAAAAATTTAAAGACAGAGGGGATAATAAAACCATCAGAATGCAACAGAGCTTGAAAGAGTAATTTTAAAGAAAGATTTAAGTCATAGATTAAGAGTATTATTTTTCTGTAAAATAAAAGCAGGGTGCTAAGAAAAAAATGTCTTACATAGGGTCGATCCCAAGCCTCTGATACTCTGGGCTGTTGAAGAGGACTAGTTCTAAACCCCAAACTTTCAAGGCATTGCTTATAACCTGTCAAAAAACAGCACTTTTCATGAATCAAACTAGTCAAATCTTAATTTAAGCAATACAACCATCTTAACTGCTATAAACAAACATACTAGTTTCATACAACTCAGGACTTCACTGCTAGGAAACCTAGAAATCGCATTATTCAAAACACAACTGTCATGCATCTATATGCAAATGTTAACATGCATGCCATATCAAAGGGGAAGTAAGAAAACTACTAGGATTTAACTGAGTTGTATTAATAAGCTTATTCCCCCAGGCAAAGCTGTAACTCAAACTTCTCACACACACTTGAGAAGATGTTATCTCTCTGCTCTCAATGTAGTGCTCTGCCATCCCCATCCCCCTAATACAGTATCATCCTTCCCCACAGTAACTACTGGAAATTTTTCACCACTGGACTGTCACAGCATCAGCCAGCTGCATTAGCACATCTCTATTACAGTAACTCTTTAGCACTAACCAAAACGATGCTGTAAGAAATTTAAATTAACATTCACTGTCCTTTCAGCCAGGCAACTGCGCAGCAAGTGAGCAGAGCAGTGACAGGACAAAAAAAAGTAGAGTGTAAGGAAGCTTTTTTTTTGAGCTTCAATATTGACAAAGCACAATGAAGGAATACAAGAAATGCCAAACCATTAATAGCTTTTCACTGATTAGAATGGCCCTGCCCTTAAAAAAAAAAAACCAAACAACAAAAACTAACCCCCCTCCAAAACAAGCAAACCAACCAACCAAAACAAACAGAGGCTCTTGAGGGATTCTGGAACAACGAGAATCACCACTCCAAGCTCAGGAGGCAGCCAAAGGTGCAAAGCATCATAGAATCATAGAATAGTTAGGGCTGGAAAGGACCTCAAGGTCATATAGTTCCACCCCCCCCTGCCATGGGCAGGGATACCTCATACTAAACCATGTTGCCATCCTCACCTCCATGTAGATACAACCCCCAGTTCGGTGTTCAATAACATTTGTTGTTGTTTTGTGTGTGTTATAAAAACTGACATGTAGATATTGCAGCTTTTTCCATTTGCTGTGATAATCGTGAAACCATTGCCAAGGGCTTTACAGTCTATATTTGAGAAAACAATCTCAAGTCTGCTTTTTCACCAGCAGTCTATGGGAGCCAAGATCTACATGTGAAGTGCCTGTAAGAATCAACTTAGAATCAAGCTTATTGCCAGCACATGTCATTTCACAGTTCAGGATATCCATGCTCCTACCATGTGTTTAAGGGCATATGAACTGAAGAACTGCAAGTCACTTAGAGGAAAACCCTCTGAAGATTTAGAAGGCCAGTACTTAATTCCATTAAGCTTATAACCTGCAAACTAGATAAAAAGCTCAATGCTATTTAAATTACATGAGACATTGCATAAATAGAAAAATTCTGTCAGTATAAAGCCATGCTTACTTGAATTGAGAAGAATCCGCTATCATCCATGTTTACAGAAGGCTGCTGCTTTGTATGAGGTTGGGAGGGAGAGAAGGGAAAAATGGTGTAAGCATAAAAGATCAGAAATAAGTTTTGAAAATAAATATAACTACACATACTTAGAGAAACAACTCAGTATGCCCTAGTATGTAAGGCTAATTACAATAACTAAGTAACCAAATAATTAAAATCCCCAAACTTTTAAATTAGAAATGCTCAATGCTTAAAGGACATGCAGGCATGGAAACTTCTGCTCCTACCTCTGCCACTAGCTTACAAAAAAATAACCCCCAAAATGGCAAATTGCTGATCCTCCTCCTCATGATGCTTGATCGATCTACCTGTAAGATGAGGATAATGTAGCTTTTTGGAGAAGTTTTGTAAAGCTGTACTAATAACATTTGAGAATGCCAAATTTAAGATGTGTGAGCGAAAAGACCTATAAAATTAAGAAGTTTCAGCACTAGGGAATTAACCTTTTCTAGCTATGCAAGAATAGTGGGTCTGTGGTACAAAATATTAAATTTCAGGCAAATATCAAGTAACCTCAAATTAAAATGATTTTACCTGTAAAAATGTTCTATATTCCTCACTAGACACTCCTCCTTCTGCCATTCTCATTCTTTCTTCCTCATCCAACTGCTGTGCAATAGAGGATAACTCAACAGGACTAAAATATTCCCCTTGCAGCAAATTATTCAGACAGTGCTGAGCACACAAGGAGCCTTCTTGCTAAATTGGAAGAGAAAAAAAAAAAGACAACAAAAAATTACATTAATGCTTCACTCTGTAAAATGACTCAACCATTTAATTCAGGCATTCTGCCCTTGCCACTCACCCAGAATGCCATACATTCTTTGGATGTATTACACTGCAAGCTGTAGAATACAACTCTCCCATTAATTTGATGGGAACAAACCAACATGCATGTGTCCTGGGTTCAGCAGTAGCAGTCATGTTTCTCCTTTGTGGTAGCTGGTGCAGTGCTGTGTTTTGACTTCCAGCCTGGGAACAATGTTGGTGAAACCGATGTTTTCGGTTGTTGCTAAGCGATGTCTACCCTGACCAAGGACTTTGTGAGCCTCATGCTCTGCCAGGGAGGAGGGGAAGCCGGGAGGAAGCAGAGACAGGACACCTGACCCAAACTGACCAAAGAGGTATTCCATACCACAGCACGTCATGCCCAGGAAGTAATGGAGAGCTAGCCGAAAGGGCTGGGACTGCAGGGCTGGAGGAGGTATGGGTCAGTGCTTGGTCAGGCTGGGGGGGAATGGGTTGTTGGTTGGCTGGTGGTGGGGTGTTGTGTTCTCTTCCCTGTTTCCTTTATCGTTGGTGGTGGTGGTGGTGGCAGTAGCGATTTGTGTTGTGCCTTGGTTGGTGGACTGTTCTTGTCTCGACCCATGGAAGTTGCATTCTTTTTGACTCTCCATCCCTCCGGGGGGTGGGGGGGGCAGGGGGCGAGGGGGGGTGGGTGAACGAGTTGTCTGGTTTGGTTTAAACCACGACAGCATGCTACTTTATTTCCTCAAAGGAAATAAATTAATGTCAAAATGTTATTTTTTAAAACACTAAAAATTGCCAGTCACTTGACCAAATCTCACAAAGACTGCAATTATCAATACAATACATTCTGTCCTCTTCCAAGTCACAACCACAGGAAAATCAGTTTAGATTTTTACTTCTTCGATCAGCAGTTGGAGGAGCAGTAAAGCTCCTTTTCCACATGAAATTTATGAATAGAATTTAGGTAAAAGAGACTAATAATACCGGTTCTGAAATCTTGATGACAATGATGAGGTGACAAGAAAAAAAATAAAAATTCAGCATTTTAAACAGCAAAAATATTTTTCTTGATAAACCATTCGAATGGAAAACACTTCAGATATTTTGTTACATATTCAGCACATTTAAGATAACAGTTGTCAACTCAAATTAAAAATCAGTAAATTGACTAAAAGAATAGTAAAGTAACTAAACAAGTATAGACAAGATCAACATTTTTTTTAATCCCGCTTCTCTCTTTCATTTTAATCAGCCCTTTTTTATTTACATTAATAACTCCAGTGACATACACTATTAAGAACAAAACCAAAGCCCCTCAACTAAAATAAGTAACACCCCTCCCTCCCGCCAAACCCACAGAAACTAAGAATACAAAAGCATGGCTTGGAAGAACAGACTTTGAACTTCCATGAACGGCTCATACAAATCATATGTACAAATCTCCCGTGATTTCCCTTACAGCAGGAACACTGAAAGTTCCCTCTACTGCAGATCACAGAAACTTTCTAGGACTTCATCACTTAATTGAGCAATGAGTTATTAAGGCTGGATAGGCTGTACAGCCCAGCTGCAACAGAATCCAGAAGCCTCCTCCAGCTCATGTCCTTCCCTCAGCAAGCTCAGCAGGTCCTATCCCCTTGCTATCACATCCCTGCTGCTGGTCATACGATAAAACTGTAACAGAAGAACCTGTTCAAGAATCACAGGTTTCTCCAGCAGAATTATATGAATCTCATTCAGAAATAAAAAGATATTAAAATACCTTTGAAAATTAGTTGTATTACAGTCTTCGATCTTAATTTAACTAAAAGTGTTTTTTACTGTCTGTGTTTGTACAGTTTTATCTTAAAGTAATAAACATTAACTTTCATATGCAAAATTTGTACATAGTAAGTGCAAAAAGCAGAAGAGAAAACTGATCTTAGTTCTTAACAGACATTAACTTCAGGTTTGTTGTTTTTTGTTTGTTTTTTTTTTTTTAAACGCAGACAATACTGCATCTTCCCATAATCTGAAATTTCCTCCTTGAAATCTATCTGGATATAACCTGCTTCCCTACTTTCAGTGTTTTCAAATACTAATATCAAAGAAATTACTAACTTCTAAGTTAGTGGTAACTACTAGTAGTAGTCATGGTTAGTCCTACTTTCTGCAACTGTCATTCCCCTGTTAAAAGGGCTTCATTGCTTAGGTCTTTGTTTTAATAAATTTCCTTTATAAATACCATATTTTTCATGCCTTTTTATTGGAACATCCAAGGTGTGCAGATTGAAGTGTAAGGATGTGTGTAAGGACATGTGCATGCACATACAGCACTTTAAATATTTTGACATAGCTTGATGGGGGGAAATACTCCTTAAGAGACAGAATTTCAGTTAAATTTTTTGTAGACCAATAATGATAACAAGATAAAGTAGTTAGTACTCTAATTTAAAACAGGCATTCAGGTTTAACTTTGTAACTGCATAGCTGACTTACTACAGAGCAATCCAAGGCTGCTCCCCTCCCACATCCCAAAACCTGTAGCAACTACAAAGAATCAGCTTGTGATTTTAAATGTATTGTGCTCTGCAACTTCAATTTCAGCAGTTTTATTATTAAATTAGAAAGCAACGTAGTCATTAAAAAAGGTTGTCATTTCATTATGCAATAAGCTAGACCAGGTAAGGAAAAGGTACACTTGTTTTGATTTTCAAATCTAGACTAGAACTCAAGGTCATTGTAGCAGAGACCATAATGGTTGAAATCTAACACTCATCCTAGGGGCACCTGCTCTTTAATACCACAGTGACTGCCAAATTTTGCAATAGAAACCTAGTTTGAAAGAACACTTCTCACGTTCCACAGATTTCAGAGCAGTTTTGTTTTGTTTTTAAGTTACACTGCTATCTTGCTTTATCTGCTAAGGAAACCAAGCAATATATGAGAGCAGTGTATAAAAACTAACATTAATCTTAAGACAATAAAGGTGCAGACACACTGGGAAAGTACATGAGAAAAAAGACAATTATATTTGAATAGCATTAAAGCACAAATAGCTCATATTTGGGAAACTGGATAAATCACAGCAGTTTATAGAAGCATTTGTCTTCCAAAACAGGAAACGCTGTTCAGCACACAAAAGCACAGTACATTAATTAGGACTTCCTTAACAGCTCTCCCTTTCCCTGCTCATAACACAAGCCCAACCAAGCCAGCGTAGGTGAAGGGCTGTGTCCGAGAGCACAGAAACGGCCCTGCCTGCCGCTGCTCACCCTCATGCTCATTTCTCAGTTAAGCGACTTCTCTCACAAGCAACATAAGCAGCTGTAGCCTGTACCTTCTCATACTTGAGGTCTATTTTTAAAAGCCTAAGAAAAGTAGTCACCATGCGAGAAGGAGCACTGTAGCTCAGCCTGACCCTCTTCGATCTTCACTAACTGCACTTAGTTTCCCCGCGGAGCCGGCAGGCCAAGCAGAGCCAAGCTAGGCCAGGCCACAGGCACCAGGAAGGGCTCGGCTCTTCCCCAAGACAGAGGAAACAGAGCCGCTACCTCATCCTGCTCCCGGAAGGATGGCGGGAAGGGGCACGACACAGGCGAAGCGTACCCCGTCGGACCGAGAGCTGCCCCTGGGCTATCGCAGGAACGGGAGAACCAGCCGCCACCCCGAGCGGCTCCTCAGATAAGACTCCCGTCCCGGAAGGCCAACCGGTGGCACAACACCCCCTACAGCAGCTGAGCGGCCCCCCTCCCCCCAAAAGCGGCACAACCCTACCACAAACGCTCACTCACCCTCTCATGGAAGATCGACTCCATGTTTATTGTCAACGGCTACAGCCTCCGCCTCACGTGACACTTCCCCCAGCCAATCGAACCTTCTCCTTCTGGGCCACCCGCAGCAGCCGATCTGCGCAGGGCCCTGGTGAGCTACGCTGCCTGCGTGAGGCGGCCGTGCCGGCGCCCCCTGTCAGCAAGGAGGCCGGCGGGCTGCTCCGTGCCGCCGCGCGGTTAAACGGGTACCTTGAGTTCACGCTGTAAGCGTGAATTCCTGCGCACCACAATGCCCAGGCTCCTCACGCCACCGAGTTCAGCGGTAACAGCTCGCCTCTCCTTTCCATCTCCCTCTGCTGACACCCGCTCACAAAGCCGCATCCCACTGGCTGGCATTCCAAACAAACCTGCCGAGGAAATCTGAAAACAAACTTGTTCAGATCCAGCTAAAGAAACGCCAAACCACATCCTGGGTTTCTGGTGTTTCTCTGAAGGCGAGTTCACAAATGAGCTATAAATACATAAATTCTACAACCACACTGCAACATGAATGATTTTTGCATAGTTTTTTCTTTATTACGTAATTCTTCCTTTCCCCTCCAGAACATGACTTCTGAGGATAAATGTTTCTCAACACTTACGGACTAAGAGAACCCCTGGACACATACTAGTCATGTAATTTAATCATTTTCCAAAAGGTCACCTTTAAAATTAAGCTAGCACAGATGAACTGTAGTTGTCTTTCGCAGCTTTACATATTCTCCCAAGGTAAAAACCATAACCCTATGCTTTCATCGAGTAAGATAAGATGATGAATCGAAAAAAAAAATATTTTCCATTTCATCTGCAGCCTTTATTTCCATGTAGTTTCTTCACCAGGCTTCAACTCTCTGTGTGGAAAGAAAAAAAGGAAAGAGACTAAAATTAGGATAATTTTTGTAGAACATTTACTAATAGATGTACTTATTCTACAGTTTTGAGAGTGATGTATGAATTTTTTTCCTCGCAACTGCTGTCAGTTAAAAATTGTTCAACACTGATACACTTCCTCTTTTCTTTCCAAAGCTTCAAAGGATTGAGTCCTCTTAACTCCCATTCTTTTAAATGGAAGCTTGATGCTGCTGAATTCTAAGATGTTAACAGACTTTCTACATAATGGGATCCAAAAGGAAAAAAATCTTTTAAATACAAAAATTCACTGCTTTACTGGGAAGAGAACTAGGGTGTGAAAGAGGGGACTTTTGCCGGAAGCTGAAACACCAACCTCATTTCACCAGTAACTGCAGTAAGAAAAGTGCCATGGGGTGGATAATGTGATAAACTTACTTCCTCAACTAACTACGAAAGTAAGTTTATAACTTTCTTTATGACTCTGGTCTACCTAATTTAGGCAAGATCAGAGTTAACAAAAAAATAAAAATCCACCTGCAAATTGATAATAACATTCTTTTAGTTCATGTTGTTTTGTTAATGCTACCATCTAAAACAGAATTACAAGTGATAGAGCTGAGGCAATGCATTAAATTATCTAAATTCTTCCCAGAGGTGGGTCAGCAAGCCCAAACTCATCAGTGTCTATAGTCACATCCTTCAGTGAAGATACAGCAGCTGATAACATAAATGTGTTAATTTTCAAAATCTCGGTTATTATTTTCAAATGACAGATTTACGTAAGTACCTAGTGATCCTTTCTTTCATTACTAAAATGGCTCCTAAAGCCCCAATTTTCAGGGGCATTAGTAATTTAAACTGTTCATGAATGCTTGCTGAAATTTTTAGGGCTTTCTTCCCTTTAGCATTTTGACACTGATGGGTTTTTTCTCATACTTAATACTCTCAAGAAGCGCAGAGAAGCATTTTGCAAATAACATACAGCAGACCTTCTATATAATAAGCTCTTGTTTCTGAAGGTAGACAGTTTTTCATCATTCAGTCTGTCCAAATAGCATCCAACCACAAATCCTAAGGGAACAAGGATGTGAACCCAGTGATCACGCAGAGCTTGGGTGAAATTCACCATGGTTGCTAGAGAGAAAAGAATAACAGAGGAGGGTTACTGATAAATCTGTACATGGAAAGTGTTGCATACCTGGCATCTTTAATCTCACTTACTATGAGACACATACTGTTCTCAAATCCTTATAGTTTTCTTAGAAAGCAACCTAACTTAGAGCCCTGGAGAAGAGAGCTTTAACCTAAAATGAGAAACACAAAACGTCTTTTAAGATATCCCTGGTGAAATAGTTCTATTTAGATGTTCTAAAGTAACTTACCCATTAAAGTAACTCTAACAAATGCATTTACTACCTAAACTCCTGTAGACAACTTTATTACCTGTAACAAGGCTGAAGTTAATCTGTACGTTCAGTGGGTAATTGACAAGTAAGGAAGAAAGGGCATTTCTAAAACCCAGCCAGCTTTTACAACCTAAGCAAAGCTAAGATTAGCGTCTTCTTGTCACAGCTGCGAGCTCAAAGCCACATACTAGTTACAGAGAACGGACAGAACCGACGCCGTTGCTCGCACATCCCAAACCGCAGGCGGTCGCTATGGCGGCTGCGGCCGGCGCTCACGGTAGTGACCCAGGAGAGGGCCCTGCCAATCTCCCAGCTCCGGTGCTCCTAGCCTGCCTGGGTACCCCACCGTCCCCCGCACGCCCGTGCCCGCAGGGACAAGACGCCATAACACCACGGGGCTGAAGGTCGCTCCGGCCCGGCCCCCCCGTCCTGTGTTCCGGCCGAACGGACAGGGAGACAGGGCACAGGGCGAGGCTGACACCGGGACCACGGAAACTGCCCATCAGCGGCTCCCACCCCCCTGCGGGCCCCACCGTTACCGTTCGCTGCTGCCGCCAGAACCCGTGCAGCTGCCACCCCAAGGGCAACGGGCGGCGCGAGCAGGCCGGGAGAGCCCACCGGCTGCGCAGGGAGAGGGGGAGGAGAACTCACCCCTCCCGGGAAGCCTCGCGGTGGTGCCTTCCGTTGCCCTTCCACCTTTCCTCCTTCTTCACGCCTTCCGCAAGGTGGCGGAGGCTGTTGCGCGGGGCGGAAGCGGCGGCTGGGTGCGCCGGTGGGCCTGAGGGAGGCCCCGGGGCGGGTGGCGGTGGCCGGAGTGGCTGCTCGGCGGGCAGCGCTGCGGGCCACACTGCAGCCGGGCCCGGGGCCCGGTAAGGAGGGCTCTGCTTCCCCGCTGCGGGGAGCCGGTCTCTGCCCGGGGCTGAGGCGTGAAGCGCTCGGCTTTGTCCTCGCCGAGCTCACCCTTGTCCTTTTTCTCTTCTTCCGGGGAGTGGAGTGGGCGCAGGGCTTGCTCCCTTAATGTTGGGCCCGGCAGGCGAGGCTCACTTCGTCAGGGTTAGGCCTCTGTCTCGGCGGCGGGACGCTGGAGCCGCCGTGTGGAGCCCCGGGCACGCCCCATGCTGGATTCCAGCTCGGGCTCACACCCCCTGCGGCAGTTGCTGGGCTTGAGGGGACACAGCCTTGGGTGCGCCGTATCCGGCCCTCGGCGGGGAGGTGCTGCTGCTAGCTGCGCTGTTCCGAGTGATTCTTTTTATTACAATAGTAAAAATATCCTCTTTGTAATAGCCAAACACCTACAAGGATCAGGTTAATATCTGAGGCTTAATTAATGTCCAGTAGGTGTTATCCTAAGTGTTCGCAGAAATGAATGAAGTTAGGTATAAATAGACCTTTGCTTTGGCTTAGGCAATGTAACATTTTCTTCCTCCATTCAGATTAGTTCTGTTGGCGATTAAGTACTTGGGAGAGGAAAATGACATCGATTATCAAGTTGACTACGCTTTCAGGGGTGCAAGAGGAATCTGCCCTTTGCTATCTGTTGCAAGTAGATGAATTTCGTTTTCTTTTGGACTGTGGCTGGGATGAAAACTTTTCTATGGATATTATTGATTCTCTGAAAAAGTAAGTAGTTCAGTTAATGCACTCTTTTTGATAGGTCTCTGAAATACCACGCAATGGTATGTGTGTGATGATGTAAAATCCAAAGTTGTTTTGGATTTGTTCTTTGTTAGAGTTATGGTTTATATGAAGGGAATTATGCTGCTGAAATATTTGCAGTAGAAACATACTTGTTTTTATTTTTTTTCTTAGAGTCTTAAGTTACATCTATTAACTGTAATTCTCAGACTGGTCTGTGTTTGGCTTGTATGTTTGTGGGGTTTTGAGGTGTTTTTTTTTCCCTAAACATGGCACAGAACAGAGTTTATGGGGTACTGACCTTGGCTCTAAACTAGTTTAGAATGGTTCACTAAGTTTTAAATGAAAGACTCCTTAAAATACATAGGTTCAATACAAAGTGGTTCAACTCTTTGTTTCAAAGAAGTTGAATGAACTGTCAGTAAAACAGCTTCTATAAATTATCCCAGCCTTGCAAAGAAATATACCTGTCTAGGCTTTAATACTTTTTTACAGCAAGGAGCTTTAATGCAAGCATTGATTACATGAACCATGGCAATTCCTGAAAGAAACTAAGTCATATATTTTCTAGCATTAACACACTTGTAGTCTTTGAAGTCTTACTAAGAATTATTGCGTCCTTAGGATAATTTGTACATTTTTTCTATTCTTATCTGTGAACAATTAGATAAAATCCCTTTTTTAGTAAAAGCCATGGAGAAGAATGTGTGTGCCCCAGTTACAATGTGAAGGAACAAAAAGCTTTCAGCCATACTTGTATTTTCACTTGTTGCATGTGTTTTGTGCCTTTAAGTTTTTCAGTTATGCTAGGTAGTAAACTTCTAGTCTGATTTTTATTTTGTGCCACACTTTTCAAGGAAAAAATATTTTTAAATGAATACTCCCCCAAAAATTCATGTGTCCTTTTTCCTAAATTATGTTTTTGACTTCTGTGTTTTTAAAGACATATGTTTTGATTTTATCCTTATCCATTTAAGTATTGTTGTGTCTTTGGTCCTGTGGGTTTTTCTCATCAGAAGAAAAGTTGTAGTCTGTTTTGGGTTTTAAGTGTATAAACAATTTGTAGCATGTCTGCACTGGTAATATTTTTGACCCCTCAGTTAATGCACTTTCTGGTGTCCAAGCATATATTAAGGTCTTTCTAATCAAGAATTTTATGTGAAATGTATGTCTTCCAGACCTTGAAATCATGTTTTCAGTATTCACTTGCAGTTCTAGTACTTGAACATTTGGAAAGATCTGTAACTTTTAAATGATGATTTTAAAAACTTCATTCTGAACTTGGAAGGATTTAAGTTTTTTTGTTTGGCCTTCAGGATGTGTATGTATTCTCAAAATAGCCATAGTAGGGAGTATATAACACCATAAAGAACTCTTTTCACCAACTTCTGTTGTCCTCTTTTTGTAGACATGTACACCAAGTTGATGCTGTTCTTCTTTCTCATCCTGACCCTCTACACCTTGGTGCGCTTCCATATGCAGTTGGAAAAATGGGGTTGAATTGTGCCATTTATGCAACTATTCCTGTATATAAAATGGGACAGATGTTCATGTATGATCTCTACCAGGTATGTTTAAGTTACTACTTTTGTACACATCTGTATGGTAGAGTGCTCAGGTTCTTGAATTTTCCTTATTTGTTTTAGTCCCGCCATAATACTGAAGATTTCACACTCTTTACATTGGATGATGTAGATGCAGCCTTTGATAAGATACAACAGCTGAAGTTTTCTCAGATTGTCAACTTGAAAGGTAAAGATGTCACCCAAGTTTCACTAAATGACTTTTAATGACTGTTGTCTTTCACTAAGAGTTTATGTATGTGTGTGTATATGTGTGTGTGTGTGTATATATATATATATATATATATATACACACACCTTTAATTTAAAAAGGGAGCAAGCTTTGACATGTAATGGATTTTGCAGGACTGATACTGGTAGCCCTGTATCAGTCTATATCAGCTGAACATTTGCCTCAGTAATTGTATGTGAAAATGGGTAGAATTTCCACTTAATGAGGAGAAGGTCATGCCAAAGCATATTTAGACACGTTTTTGTTTGTATGTTTTTGTAACTTTTCCTGCTATTGTCTCTCAAAAGCATATACTCATGCCTAGTGGTAGATAACTCGGAACTCTTCAATAACTAGAAACACATAGGAAGGCTTCCTAGAGAATTAATAGTTTGCAGATGTTAAGTTACACCATGTGGATGGCTTAGGAGGTCTTCACTGGCTCTTTATGATATTCAGTCTAGCTTATTGCTGGGAACTGTGGCATCCAGAGGATCAGCAGCTTCTCACTCACTCTTTAAGCCAAAGATCAGAATGAATCGGAAATCCTGTTCTTGAACAGACACCTACAAGCTAACCACCAGCAGCTAGTCTCAGGTGCAATATCTCCTAGTTCCTGAATGCTGCTTGCCAAAATACTTGCCCTGTAATTTGGAAAACAGAAATGGGATGTCATCCTTGAAAGGCTGCTGATGCTTTTTCAAGGTATGTGTAGCAAGGCTATGTTTATGCTGCCAACTTTTACATCTTAAAAGTAATTTTAGTGAACAACTTTTTCTAGGGTGTTTCTTAAAAACTCTTTCATATTTAACGTAAGTGATTTGAAAGATTTGGTGGATGCATATAAGAAGATGATGTATGTTTTAATTATTAAAGCTGTGCATTTCTGTTCAAGTTGGTGGCATGCAGTGAAGTCAGTGAGTAATGGTCACAAGTAGTCTCATTTTATTCTAGCAACAATGCAGGTTAGCGGCCACATCAAGGAGTAGCAATGCATTAAGAAAGGCATCAGGTATTGAAAAGATAGATTATCCCTGACTGAAGCACTTGAATGCTTTTCCCGGTTTGTTTGATTTGCGTATTTGTCATTCTGCAAAACTGCCCAGTTTGTGTAATATGTATGTGGATTTGTAAGTACTCAGGCAGCCAGTGATGCAGTAAGCATCTTGTGTTGCCCTAGAGACGGGTCTGTTTTGCACCAGAGTGCCTCTCAGTATCAGTGCGGGAAAGAAGTGATCTTCACTTTAGTTTCTTTTTCTGGAGGCTGAATAGAAGTATACTGCAAAAAATTTTGAGGTTACTGGCTAGATGGGAAGGACAGATGTTAGTGTTTTTTTTCATACTTCGTTTGACTTTCTTCTGCCAGTAATAATTTTGGCCTGCCGTTGTTCAGAGTTACTCATTTATTCAGAATAATGGATGTTAATACATGTATCTAAGATATTGAAAACTTCTGTAGGCAAAGGACATGGTTTGTCAATCACGCCGCTGCCAGCTGGACACATGATAGGAGGCACAATCTGGAAGATTGTCAAGGATGGAGAGGAAGAAATTGTTTATGCAGTTGATTTCAACCACAAGAGAGAGATGTAAGTATAACATAGCAATATGTATTAAAAGTTGTGTTAGGTATACATCATTTGGTGTGTAATAAGCAGGTATGGAAGTAGCAGTGCCTTTCCAGCTGCAATGAGAGCACTAATTTCACTTCTTTTCAGATTAATCGGTTTGAGATAAGCATTAACTCTGTGTTTCTGTATTCCACTGAATATTATTTATTTGTAAGATTGCAGCAGGAAACATTCAGCTCCTGAGGGGTTTGTTTTCTGTACATGCAGGTATCTGGAAGCTAGCTGCCTCTTTTTTTTATTTTTTCCTTATAAAATAGAAATGCAATAAAGTGAGATTTTGCTTTTTTTTTTTTTTTCCACAGTCATCTGAATGGATGTTCCTTGGAAATGCTGAGCAGGCCTTCATTGCTTATTACAGATTCATTTAATGCTACTTACGTACAACCCAGGAGGAAGCAAAGGGATGAACAGCTACTGAGTATGTATTCTGTTTGGGTTTGAAAAAAGCAGTAATGTGTTTTGTTAGCTACTGTCAGTTGTTTTTATATGAGAAATTCCTCAGCATCCAACTAATAACCTTTATTAAAATGTAAAAAATTCTGAATTGCTCTTTTCTGATTGTACTGATCCTTTGGGTTAAATATTTTTCTGAAAACAACAAAGCATGGTTGAAAACAGTATATTTCACCCAGTATCTCCTTTTTCGGCACATTCTTATTTTAAACATTGTTTTACTCTTGGTTTTGTTTGTTTGGGTTTTTTTTTTTGGTTTGGTTTTGGGGGGTGCTATTATTTTTGCTATTTTTGCTTGCCTTTTTTTTTTTTATTTTTAGTGAAAAATAAAGCATCAAGACAATGAGATCTTTAGAGCTACCAAGAAAACTCCAGTTCCCTTTAATCTTGGTAGAAATGTGGCTTTGGATCTCTTTTGAATATTAATTTAAATGTATTCTTTATGCTTTGATTATGATTGCTGATGGATATAACAAAAACAAGCTACAAACATTCTAATTTTGGTTTAAAGTGTAAGTAGGCTTTTGTTTTGTTTTTAATTCAACTTAGCTAATGTTTTGGAGACATTGCGAGGTGATGGAAATGTGTTAATAGCGGTGGATACAGCAGGCAGAGTTCTGGAGCTTGCTCAGCTCCTTGATCAGATCTGGAGAACGAAGGATGCAGGATTAGGAGTCTACTCCCTAGCACTTCTGAATAACGTCAGCTACAATGTAGTGGAATTTTCTAAATCACAGGTTTGTTCTGTTTTTAAAATGCATTTATGATGAGGGTAATGGAACATGTATGCAAAAACATTTTATTTTTTTAACAGTAAAGAATGAATAAATACTGGATGTTGTCCTGTTTTTATAGTGCATGTTTGTGTCTCAGATCTTTCAATCAAGTAACAGAGTACAGTCATGGCTATGAGCATGTTTCTTGATACTCATTTTTGGTTTTATCACAATACTAATTAGCACAGTTTATAACTTTAAGAAGAGGACTTAAAGTACTTGCTTCTGTGTTGTTTATGCTCAGCATTATTTCTACACTTACTGAGAGGCGTATTCAAGTGCATATTGCATCCTGCACTTCTTATCAGGTTTGTACCTTATTGAAGGACTTGTATTCTTATAAATAACTTTCTCTTAATACCTATTTTAGGTTGAATGGATGAGTGACAAGTTGATGAGGTGCTTTGAAGACAAGAGAAACAATCCTTTTCAGTTCCGCCATCTCTCCTTATGTCATAGTCTGTCTGATCTGGCTCGAGTGCCGAGTCCAAAAGTTGTTCTTGCCAGTCAGCCTGACTTAGAGTGTGGGTTTTCTAGAGATCTTTTCATTCAGTGGTGCCAGGACTCCAAAAACTCTATAATTTTAACTTACCGGACTACACCTGGAACATTAGCACGATTCCTGATTGATAATCCTTCTGAGAAAGTTATTGATATTGAGGTAAGTGGCGTCTGTATATCCCAGTGATTTTTACTGTGGGCCATCTGAGGGAATTTGGGTAAAGCTGAGCTTAGTTTCCTTTTTGACCTACTGAAAACAATTCTAGTGGCAGAGGGAAATCTGAAATCAGTATGTTGTATGCTTAACTGATTGTGGATAGACTTGGATAAAAATAGGTCTTATATGAAAAACAGCAAAATGCTTTTTGCTGTGTGGCAAAACTGATACTTCACAGAGATGAGTATGAAATTGCTTTTAAATATTTATCTTTAGAAAACACTCTGGTTTTGTTATAATAGATGAAATTCTGCTTGCAATTGACATACAGATCACAATATACGATGGGTTATTCTTGGCAGAAAATCGTAGATCAGTTAGGTTGGAAAAGACCTCCAAGACTGAGTCCAGCCGTAAACCCACACCGGCTTGTGCATCCCATGTAGCTGCCAGCCTGCAGCTCCCTGGCTGCCCTCTCCAGAATAAGATTCAGTTTTATAGTCAGATTTGCAACCTGTAGCCCTTCTATGGTTGCTGTTGTACCACGAAGTTGCACGTATACCAGCTCCCCTACCCTGGTAGGATCTGGCCACTTGTTTAAAATAGAGGTCAGATCCTCAACTGGCTTTAGATCATGCTAGCAGCATTGACTTTAATGGGGGATGTCTTAATCCAGCAGAATTTTTGGCTTATTACTTCTCCAGGGGGAAAGAAAAAATATTATAATGGGGGTGAAAAATGTGTCTGACCTTTTTTATATTCCAGCTCCTACTCTGGTTTTGGATGAGGGAAGAATCAAGTCCAATTATAATATATCCCCCCTGAACTGGAAAGATAAGTCAGGAATTAGGGTACACTTAATTGTTATTCTTGCTTTAAAATTATTATTTTCAGTAATTTTATACCTATGTCTACTTCTGTTGGTGTAAACACTTAATGTGAGTCTCTTGTGATCACCATGATAATTTCAGTCCTCATGATGCAATTTGGTTTAGCTTTAGATTGAATTGGAAGCATTGAATTACAGTATTAGACTATTACTAGGATTCAGCATTATTCAAAGTGGCCTGTATTTGAATTTTATTTTCAGAAAGCAAGAAATAAAATTTACTATTATTTTGCCTGCTAGTATGACTTCGCCAGGTTCTTCTGGTTTGATGAGGGTAGATTTAGATTAGATATTAGGAACAGCTTCTTTACTCTGAAGCCCTGGCACAGGTTGCCCAGAGAAGTTGTGGCTGCCCCATCCCTGGAAGTGTTCAAGGCCAGGTTGGATGGGTCTTTGAGCAACCAGGTCTAGTGGAAGGTATCCCTGCCCATGGCAGGGGTTTGGAACTAGATGATATTTGAGGTCCTTTCCAACCTATGATTCTATGTTGTTAGTGACACAAAAAGTAAACACTGCTCATCTGGGAGTATTTGCATTCCCTTGTTGAAGAGAGATTTCCTGAAGATGTTTTAAAATATATTGTAAATTTTAAAAAAGTTTGTATTTATTTTAATACTTTTTGAAATGCTTTTCTGTTAAAGTAGAATCTACTGATAGGTAACATTGTCATGATTTTGCCATGCCAAGGTGTCACACATTTGCATAATCTTGTGTTGTATGTAACATACAAGTTATACTTGCCCTTGGTACTTAAATATGAATGTTCTTGTCAGCAGTGTGTAGGAAGAGTATTAAAGTAATGTCAGCTGCTCACAATAATATTAATTTTAATCCTATTCAGTTGAGAAAACGTGTCAAGTTGGAAGGAAAAGAACTTGAAGAATACCTAGAAAAGGAGAAACTAAAGAAAGAAGCAGCTAAGAAGTTAGAACAGTCTAAAGAGTAAGTATACTGGCTGTTCTTGTACTTGCTGTTAGGGTCAGAGCTGAGATTTCTGTGTGAACATTCCACTGGTCACAGGGATAAATGAAAAACATAGTTTTGATAGCCTTGTCTAAAGGCACAGAGGAATTGGAAGTAGTTATCTTTAATCTGGTGTTATGATAGACCTGTTTCATTTGCCCTTTGACTGTGGGCTCTTTCTCAGATACAGAAACTGCTCTTGTCCTTGGTTAGTGTTTATGTTAACTCTTATTTTCCAGTTAAGAGTGTTTATGTAACATTAAACCTGAATGAAAAAAATGCCAGCTTTTTGGAATGTCATTTCAGGGCAGATATCGATTCCAGCGATGAGAGTGATGCTGAAGAGGATATTGATCAGCCAACTGTACATAAGACCAAACATGATTTGATGATGAAAGGTGAAGGTAGCCGGAAAGGAAGCTTCTTCAAGCAGGCAAAGAAGTCTTATCCAATGTTTCCAGCCCCTGAAGAAAGAATTAAATGGGATGAATATGGCGAGATTATCAAGTATGTGGTGGGAATGCATACTGTGACATGTAGCAGCTTCGTAATACTTCAGAAATAAAAGTAATAAAAATGACAGTTTTGTCTCTTTAGCACCACTCTTGCATGCTCTTTCAACCACAGTTAGAACCATTTGCACTGAGTCCCACAGGAAGCTCATGATCAGTTTGAAGCTGCAGAGTTCTGATCCTTGGCCTGTATTCATACCTCTTTGGAAGTGTTTCCACTCCAGTTTTTGGTTTGTTTTTTTTTTTAATCTTGAGATAGAAAATTTCGTTGTTTTTTTTTTTTTTAACTTGACTATTTTTCTGCTTTACACATAATTTTGAAAAATTTGTAATGATGGGAAAGAATATTGTTAATTCTAGAAAAATCTAGTGATTTTTGTTCTTTCTGTGTAAGGAATACTTGCTAGAAAATCTCATCTCAGTTTTGCAGGATTTCCCAAGATGTCAAGGTTGTTTAAGATAGGAAAATGGTATTTTCCAAATGACCTCTGCTCAAATATGGAAATACTGAAGGCAGTTGTTTGCAATAAAAATTATAAAACATCTCAGTAGTAACAGTCAGCATTATTTGGTTTTTATATCATGTAGTGCTTTGGTTTCACTGTGAGACTGTTAAAAGCAAAATGACTTTCTTTCTTTAGACCTGAGGATTTTCTAGTTCCAGAACTTCAAGCAACAGAAGAAGAAAAAAGCAAATTAGAATCTGGTTTGACAAATGGAGAAGAGCCTATGGACCAGGATTTATCAGATGTTCCTACCAAATGTATTTCTGCAACAGAATCAATGGAAATTAAGTGAGTGGCTTTGTTCTTGTCAGTTCTGCTGGAATGGTGGTATGGGTACAGTGCAAATTGGGTAAAAGGCTAGTTTGGAATTAACAAAGTGGGAAAGGGCTTGGTCTTTGGTTTGTTTTGTTATTTCGGTTTTGGTGTGCTTCCACCTCTTGTCCCCCAGGCTAAGTTATTTTTTTGTTAGTCTTTCCTGGGGTGTGGTACAGGGTTAGGGTTAGGGATCCTCTGATGGAGACAAGTGAAAGAGGAAAAATAGTATGCTAATATAGATACTAAAATGTTCATATATCTATTTTTAAATAAGAACTTACTCAAATAAGCTTATCTCATGTTTTGGATAACTGTGTGAATGAATTTTGAGAATTTATAGTGTTAAATGCACATACATACTGATTGATAAGATATCTTGTACTGGCAGCTTTTGCTGATGTAGAATAATTTCAATATATCTTCCTATTTTTAAATGAAGTATTTTGGAGCACTTGAAGGTTAAATCTTTTAAACTAAAAAATGTTGATCTTGGGCTTTTTAATTCAAATTAGAGCCAGAGTTACATATATTGACTATGAAGGACGCTCAGATGGTGACTCAATTAAAAAAATTATTAACCAAATGAAACCAAGACAGCTGATCATTGTCCATGGACCACCTGAGGCCAGTCAGGACCTTGCAGAATGCTGCAGAGCTTTTGGTGGAAAAGATATTAAAGTTTATATGCCAAAACTACATGAAACTGTAGATGCAACCAGCGAAACTCACATTTACCAGGTAAGGTAGTGGAATTTGTTAGTTTTGTAACTACGAGCATTAGTTTCTTTTTCTGTTGGAAGCTTTCTAACCAAATGAAGTGCACTTGAGACACTGAATTAGAAAATAATAGATAGAAGTGGGGCATCAGAATCCTGTCTTTTTATTGGGGTGTGCTGCAAATGGGTAGTTGTAGTATCCTGGATACAGCTTCATTCTGCTATGGGGATCATGCACAATCTCATGTGGATAACAGTCTTTCAGAGTAGGGCTTTGATGGATTAAAGTCCTGGAATGCACCAGAGTACTCAGGGTAAGGTAGTGTTTTGGTCACTTTAAAATCTGATGTTTACAACATCCCTTACTATAAAATATTGCTTTTTTGGAGGGTTGAAATTTGGAACTGCTGTTCAGTAACCTAAATGTATCTATGGAAATTTTCCTTAAATTTACTACAGCTAACTGAGGAACTTCTTGGCTACAAAAAGAGTTTCTGATGTTTTAAAAGGAATTGATTGCTCTTGCTTTACTTTTAACTCAAGTTTGCAGTTGCATAGGTTCTTTAAAGATACTGATCTTCACTGCTTTTGAGTAACAACATGAGGGTTATATAAATTATATTCTGAAGTATAGAACATCTTGCCTTGCTGATACCAGTTCCTTCCTTCCTTTCCTGCCCCAAAAGAGTATGAATCAAACCTATGTGGAGAGACAGTAAAAGGAAGACTGCCATTTTTGTTTGGGTTTTTTTGTTTTTGTTTGTTTGTTTTTTCGTTTGTTTTAAAACTTGAAATAAGAATTCTGTGTTTTCCATGAAACTAATGGCACTTCTAATTTTGTGCAAACCAGGTCAGGTTAAAAGATTCTCTTGTCAGCTCCCTTCAGTTCTGTAAAGCCAAGGATGCTGAGTTGGCTTGGATAGATGGTGTTCTGGACATGCGGGTTTCAAAAGTGGATACTGGAGTTATTTTGGAAGAGGGGGAGCTGAGGGAAGATGAAGAGTTAGAGATGCAAGTGGATGTGCCTTCTTCAGACTCTAGTGTCATTGCACAACAGAAGGCCATGAAAAGCCTCTTTGGCGATGATGACAAGGAGATGTGTGAGGAGAGCGAGATCATTCCTACTTTGGAACCTCTGCCACCTCATGAGGTACAGAAATTATGCTGGTTTGAGCCTCTTTTTTCAAGAGCTTTGTATTCATTTGGCTTTTTCTAGTGCTTACAGGTTGATGCTGTGATCTTATTCAAATGAAAGCCTAACAAAAACTGAATTTTCATGTTTGGTTTTCTCTTTAAACCTGGTACTGTTCTTTGTTCATATTTTATGCTTGTAGGTGAGGATGATCTCTTGCATCCAGTAACACTGCCCAGTATCCAGTACCATTTATTTATGAAGATAAAGATTTTTAATTAACATGTTTCATATTTGTAGTTAGTACTTGCAGATTTGGAAACAGTTGATGTTTAGTCACTCCTGGATTTCATTACGTTCTATATATTGACGCTGTGGAAAATACTTCATGTACTTGAGATACAGATCTTCTGAAATTCATGTCTCCTTTAGTAGTGATTTGAGACTTCTCTAAATTTCTTTGCTCTACTTTGCGTGTGAGTAGATAACGCTTTTTATCTTTCCATTTAATGATTACAATGCCTTCTAATCCTAGAATTGCTTATTAAATTACTCTTGCACAGTCTGAAGTATAGTCTGTTCTAGGAGCTAGATAAATGAGGAGACAACTCTAAAGTCTGTTCAGATTCATGACAACTATCATAGAAGTATGTACTGATAAACAGTACAGCTTACTGCAGCTCTGTCCCTGGCATAACATGGCTTTGGAGAGGGATCTTCAGTGACAGCCTTCCGTTTGTCTTCAATATGTGAACAGAGAAATGAACATTTCCACTTTTTTTTTTTTCACTTTTACTTGACTTCTGAATTTTTCCTGTCCTGGAAGTGTCTTGTTGCAGGTGAACAGAAATGAAACCTATCTTCTCATTTATTGTCCTGTAGTTGGCCACACTGCTGCCAACACAATGATGAGGAGATCTTGGGGAAAAATGGGAGTTATTTGGTAGCAGAAGCATTAATTGTGTATGTGTTGTTTAAAGGTTCTTGGACATCAGTCTGTGTTTATGAATGAGCCAAGGCTGTCTGACTTCAAGCAAGTTCTCTTGCGAGAAGGTATTCAAGCTGAATTTGTAGGAGGAGTGCTTGTGTGCAACAACTTGGTGGCTGTTCGCAGGGTAGGTGTTCTGTGTATTAAACTCTTTAGTGTAATTTAGAATATTATTTACCAATGAGAGACTTAAAAGTAATAAACTGAAACATCTTTTGTTTCAGACTGAAACGGGGCGCATTGGATTGGAAGGCTGTCTCTGTCAGGACTTCTATAGGATAAGAGACCTTTTATACGAGCAATATGCTATTGTCTAAGGAAAGTGCTGCAAAGATGGGTTTATTTGAACTTTTAAAGACAGTGGGGACTTCTCTCAATTTTGACTTTTTGTAGCTTTCTAATTTATACAGGTGAAACCTAATTCCTAAAGAACAATTAACTACCCTGAACATGTAAATAATTGCTACTTGTCTTCATAAATCTGTTGGTACATTCCATGTTGTCGACTTTCAAACTGTTGCTGTCTCCCACATAACACATTGTAAATGAGTTTATGATTATTCTTCTTAGGAAGGGTTCAGATTGTCAGAATGTGTCTTGGTTTCATAGATTCCCTGCCAAAGAATACAAAATAGAACAAAGTTATTCTTCTATTTTAAAATAACATTAGATGGGAAACTGTAAGTTGCTTTGCTTTTGTTCTTTTTGTTTCTTGTGTAATTGGGGTTTTTGGTTTGGTTTTTCTTTTGTTTGGTTGGGTTTTATAAATAACTCTGATTTAGCAGGACAGTCAAGTGTGATTTGTTTTGCTTGGTTTTTCTTCGTTTAAATGAAGGTTAAAGTACATTTTGTAATAGCCGTTTAAAGCTAGACTTGTCTAACTTTCCCCCAGTGTTAATGTGACTGCATCTTGGTCTTGCATCTGCTATTACTGATTTGTTCCAGAACAGCAGTTCGTACTCTATATCAAAAAATTTACTTTGGAAAGGTACTCCAAGATGACTGGATAATACTGTCAGGCAGTTTAGAATCCAGTGATTGTGTGCTTCAGTGTAACTTCTGTGCCAGTGTACAGAATTTGCAATGTCAAGCTTTTGCAAAATTATGCCAACTGGAAAATCTTTTTGAGTTCTGACTTTAATCCTTCCAAAACCTAAAGCCTTTATCCATCCAATGTGGTGTTTGTTCACAGTGCCGTGAGCCAAGTTCAGGAAGATCCTTTATCTTGAAATCTGACTCATGTGATGTGTTAATGGTTTTGTGCCATGTTTCATTCTACTTGCATGTGTTGTGCCATTTTTCATTCTAGTTGACAGTGGGACTTACTGTAGCTGCTGATGCTGGGAAATGACCTTTTTAGGTGAAAATGAACACAGTTTTGGGCACCTTAATTTCTCAGAAATTAACTTACTCAAACAAATGGCTGCTTGAGAGTTTATTTAATACTTCTTTTCCCTGTCCACATGTGAACCACCGGCTTTGGCAGCGGAGAGTTGCTTGCTTGTTTTTACCTACAGCAGCAATGTAATACGTACTTTCTGTGTGTATGTTTAAATAAAACACTTTTTAAAAAGTGGCAAAAATAGCCCTGTGGGCTTTCAGTGAAAAGATAACTTACTTTGCAATTTATTGCTGAGAAATAGTTTTCTATCTGATCTACAGACTATTCTGTTTAAAATAGTAACTTAAAACTGAAGACCGTGTTAAAACAAGAACGAAACAAGCACTTGCTAGAACTATATGCTAAAAACTTAGAAACCTTGAAAAGTGAATACTCAGTGGCAACATATTTTGTTACACAAAGCAAACCTTGGCTAGGAATGACTGAATGGCTTCAATGTGCTGCTTTGCTTTTTTTATTATTGTTATTTTTATTTATTTTCTATTTTATTGACAGCCACAACTTCATACAAATTCTCTGGGTTTGTAGCTGGTTTGTAGCAATGCTATCTAAATCTATATGGTACCGGGTGCTTGTTGGTTAATACTGTTGTATTGTTGCTGATACTAATGAACTTTCATAAAGTGAGTTTCTTTGTACATGATGATTTTGGCCTTAGGACTTGAGGGCTTAGTATGGGCAGAGATCACACATGCCTGCATGCAATGTGCTAATAAAGAAAAAATCCCTTAGGAAATCAAACTAAAAATAGTGCTGTCCTTAAAGGATAAAGACAGGACAGTCTGATCATATATCTGTCAGTTTTGTTTTTTTAACCTATTGATTCAAATTCTGCACAGTTAAACAAAAGTTTAGGTTACTGTTCACTAAATTCCTGTGTTCTGTTAGAGGAGAACCCCAAATTAGTGCCATCACTATGGAAGAGGTTCAAGCCTTGGTATGAGCAAACCAGCTAACTGTTCTTTTTTTTTAGTCTATTCCGTGTAAGTGTGGCTTGAAATCAGACCTAGAAAGCTGATACTCAAGGCTTTTTAGTCATCTGAGGACTGGGACTAGGGAAAGCTGAGGTTTTTTTGTGAACAATGCTGGTGGTGAGAGGGGTGAAGGGGAATACAGGATGTCTGCAGTAAACACATGACCTGCCGCATCTGCACTGTGGGGCAGGTGTGCTCCTTGGCTGTGTATTCATTACTTGTGGAACTGAAGGACTTTCTCATAAATTTTGCAGTCCTCTGTTAGCTCTCAGATTATTATTGTTCTATTTTTTTCCTTAACTGTGATTAACTTTAAACAATAATTGAACTTCTCTGTAATTTTCAGAGTTTCTAATCTGATTCTTGTTTGTATCTAAAAGATTCTTTTCCCCTTACCTCCACAAAATGTCAGTGCTGCCATGGACTGTAAGCTGTATTTTCTGACTTCTCCCATTTCTTTGCTAGCGCTAAAAATTTGATACAGTGTATCACTTTTTGCTGTGTTGCTTTTGAGGTCAAGAATATTAACATGAAGTTTAAAAAAAACGAACCCTAGTTTGGTACTTACTTTGACCATTCAAAAGTATTTCAGTCCAAGGGCCTCGGATAATGTGGATTCCACAACTAAGAAGAGCCAGAGGGCATGTAAAGAGACTGGAAAGGCAGAAACTTGGCTTCTTCAAGTAGTTGTGGGTAAATCCCAGCTATCTGTATTTTCTTCTTCCTGTGCCTATATAGTAGAACATGAAGATGTATTCCGAAAGATTAAGGGAATGTAGAGGCAGAACTCTCTAATAATAAAAGAAAAAATTCTAGGATTGTTAAGCTGTTCCCGTTGTCTACACATAGCTTTAACCTGAAGCTAAATGGCTTTGTGGGCGACAGTCTCATTTTTAATCATTTTACTTTGACAGTATGTACCGGAGCTGAAAATCTGTCGTCTTCTCCTTCCCTGAGCAGTGTTTAGACTTAACCAGATCCACCTTTCAAAATAATGGAAAGGTGGTATGCCCTGCATTCAGTCAGAGACTCAAGCAGTTTCATAAAAGCATTTGAGATACATTTGGTAGAATTTCCTTGGAAATGTAGGAGTTCTCCTGTGTGTGTACTGGCTTTTAACTGCAGTAAACCACTATTAATCTGGAATAAACAAGCAAAAAGATACCCTACCAACACACACACTCACCCCCCACCCCCCCCCCCCAAATAATTGTTATAGATGCTTGTACCCTAAAACACTTAAATAGTACATATTTCATTGATAAGGCATATGACATGTATTAATGTTTTGGTTAGGAGAAGGCAGTGTGTTGCCTGGGGAAAACACTTAAACCACTAAAATTTTTGAGACTTTAGCAAAAGAAATCTTACTGTCAGGATCTGAACATGGTACAATATTCTGTTTGATAGCTTTTACAGATATTTTCATAGTTTTAAAAAGGGTGCTGGGGAAGATACTTCATCAGATTTGAATGCAGTATCTAGTAAACAATTTTAGGCCTTGATCTGAAAACTATGTAAGGAACTGATGGTAGTTCAAAATGGGTTAATGTTGATGAGTCTAGATCTAGTAGTCTTTAAAACTGCCTGGTGAAATTTATTTTTAAAAATGCTTTAAATAGTCTTAAGTCTTCTGTGATACCCTGATATGGGTATGACACAAAGATCACAATTTACATCACTAGGATTTATTTTGTAAATGAGAGTCCATAGCGTGGCTTGTTTCCTGCAAGTACAGAATAGAGCAGATAGCCAAAGTTTATGTGAGCAGTAGCCATCATAAGAAAAAAGAGTACTTTTTTTTTCTTCCCATGGAGTTGAAAGCTTCCATTACAATAACACAATCTTTTACAGAAAATCATCTTCCAGGAAGTTTGCCAGCAAGGCAAATATTTCACTGAATATTTTAAATGGTCTGAAACTGTATCCTCACTGCATGATAAGCAGTGTATATTGTGAACTATTAACTGCTTGACCAGTATTAATCAGGGATGAAAGAGCACATTGTTTTAGGATTTCTAAATTATTTACACTAGTAAAATTCTTAATTTCTTGTCCTAAAAGGTATCTTACTGTTTCTGACAGAGAAATTCTAAGGAGTGGTTGCAGTTCACTGGTAAGTGAATTGATCGCTCCTTTCAGCTCCCTAATGCTTGCTCACCATGGTAGAAGAGGAACACAGAAGTAGTAATTAAAAATCTATTAGCTGACAAGTATGTTTTCTTATGTGTAGTGGGAGTGTGGAGGTTGAATAAATATGGGAGATAATTAAAATATGGGAGAACTAAATTGTTCTGTGCAGTGCACCTTACGTTTTACTCTTCTTGATATGTATTACCACTGTGATAGGAAGTAAATAAAAAACTTTTTTTTTTTTTTAGTAGAAATTCAGTAACCCATGGGGCAGTTTTTCAGGTAACGAAGTATCCATAGAAACTCAAAACGTCATGAAGAAGCAAGTTTGGTATATTGAGTTTTAAGCGGTAATAACCTGCCTGTTGTTGCATAAGCCTCTTAGTTGGTGCAAGCTGGATCTGTGGTTCAACAGCTGAATGATAATGAGTTAAGCATCTGCCAAAAAGTATAGTTTCTAATCTGGTAATCTCAAATTTTGATAATGAGGAAGTACACAGTTTCAGTTGTGTAAATATTTTTTTATTTTCAGTGTAGTTTTTCTGAAGCGCTAAGAACTTCTTTAGAATGTATTTTTGATGAATGGTTCTAAAGAAATTCACAATGATGGTGATTTTGGTTAAAAAGAAAAAAATGCAAACCACAAACCTTCTATACATCTCAGCCCAAGGTTGATACCAGTTTTTGCAAAATTGACTTTGAAAAAGTTTGGAAATCCCATGGAAAGACTTCGTCATGTGGTAGTAACTGTGGTGCCTTTGCTAGTATTTAAGGTGTAGAAAATAAAGTACAATTAATAACAAGTAACAATGTCAGAAATTCTGCAGCTAAGTAACCGTTCTATCTCTTGTGTGTTACAGGATTTTCTTAGATAAAACCAGATTGTTTTACTTTGTTTATGCCTAATCAGTTTACAGGAATATTTAGGTGTCAGTTATGAAGAACAAACTCTTAGCAACAGAACTCTTAAGCAGCAGTACTTGGGAGTGATCAGTTTCTCAAGATGGTGGCTTCATCAGTGCCTTCTTAGAGTTGTCATTTAACTCTGTTGCCTTGTCTGCAAGGAGCCTGGTTTAGTTGTCTCGCCAGTTGTAAACCATAATGTTGTGACACAAAGCACAGTCATTTTCTAGACTGCTTTACAGCTATGGAAATTGGAACAAGAACTCTAATCTAGAGTGAGCCAGCTTAGATCACTGAGAATTAGTTCCTGCAAAGAAAAAAAGATTAATAGCTTAGAAGTTGAAAGCTAACATTGTACTGGGATTTGTTTAAGGTTGCAGTTTTATGTAAAACCATTGCAGTTATTCTAATCTGGAGAAACTACTGCTTTCTCCCCCGATTTTTATATTTTTGTAGAAAAAGAACAACTGGCTTCAGCAGTGATTAGCCAGGTATCAGTGGTAATACTTGCCTGAGCTTATATTTTACAGTAATTGCTGCAAAGTTAACTGTGTTTTTTGGTTTGGTTTGGTTGGTGTTTTTTTCCATCTTTTTAGATCTATCTGGGTAAGTTTTACGGTACCCGCAGTTTAGCTGTTACTACCAGCATTTCTTAGAAATAGTTCTGAAGTGGATAGGTAATAGGTCTTTATCAGTAGCAACACTTAAATTGCATAGAATTGTATGGGGTTTTGAGGACTTTGAAAGATCTTTGACAATAAAAAAATAGAACTTGGTCATCACTAAAATTCAGTAGGACTGTCAGCTGTTTCATTTCTGTGTTAGCTAGTGCATGGTGACAGAAACTTGCTTTTGAGGGGTACTTTGTGATGCCATTGTGCAGTGAAGTTCAAGTTAGCTAAACGTAACTTCCCCCCCCCCCAACTGGCCTGTTGCTTATGCTTCAAAATGTGAACCTAAGCATGTTTTCATGGTGTAAACAGCAAAGAGTGATGGGTGTATGATAATATTGCCACCTAGTGTGCAATTTTACCACATGCCTGGGGCAACAGTTGTAGCTTATCCAAGTAATTACATATATTAGGACAATATTGTTGTGTCTTCTGTTGTTTTCTGGGAACTTGTTTAGCCACTATGGATAAAAACCCCTGAGCACGATGTGATCAATACTTCATAAATTAGTGACAGGTGCTCTGCAGGCCATAATGATGAACTATCCTTGAAAATCATCAGGGAATTATTTTTTGCCATTTTGCAGTTCCTGAAGGAGTTGCACAGCTGGCAGAGCATATTGCCCATCACCACGCTGGACTTGGCATTTGAAAGCCTGCCAGATTGCGCTGTTGCGCTAGCCGTGGGTCAGTGATTTGCAAGAGTATGAAGATAGTAAATGTTTTAGTTTTTTGCTCTTTGTAGGATCAGATGAGTTAACACTGCATTTATGGAGAGTCCAGTCTGTTTTCTGAATCTACCAGGTACTTGTGCTGTGTTTCCTGGGTAGGTTAGCCCCTGTGCTGCAGGAGTCTATAGAGGAACTACCTTCCAGATATATTCTGCTAAAATTTCTATTAGTATCCAAGTTTGAAGTCACTCTGCTTTTCATGTTTTATGTAATTTTATTATGGTTCAGCATTTCTTTCATAATCTCCCTGATTTTACTAATGCACAATACTGCAAAAGCAGTATAAAACTAGTCGACAGACTAAATCATTTGTGCATCTTTAAACCTCTTATGCTGATTAAAAGTGTTAAGGCTATTAGTATTTTTTTTTTTTATATAACTGGGTCTAAATTTAGTTTCTGTTGCAGTCAAAAACCACACTGGTATTGCAAGCTGTGATCCTAATCTGCTTTCTTGTGGAGTCGATGGCAGCAGTTCTTCAGCCCAGCTTTTGTGTTTCTGTGCACTGACTTGAATAGTTAACATTGTGTTTACCATAGACATTCAGTAGTGACTTTTCATAGTTCTGATTTTGCTTCCAGAGGTGTCCACACCTTCTAAACTGAACAGCTCTAAGATACCTGCATGATGGCCTCATCCTGCAATCATCATTCTGTGTAGCCTGTTCTGACTATGTTAACGTAATTATTATGAAAAAGCCATAAAGCCGTGCCATCATATATTAATGACTTCATTTCTTGCAATATTGTGCATTGCCTTTGGTCAGTCAAGATGCATGGTCTTAATTTCGCATGCTCACAAGTTCTGTGTTATAGCAGACAGCTTGCTGTAAAATAATCTGCTTTGAATGAAAATAAAGACTGCACTGGTAATTGAGGTATTAAAATACATAGTGAAAGAAGTCATTGGCTTTGTGTTCAAGGAACGTGGGAAAGATTGAATATTTGACTGCTAGTCTTGCTGCTATTTATATGTACAAATGAGTGCCTTTAAGCTGATGTACAGAAATGTGTAATTTACACTTTTTTAATATGACATGGAAGCTTATTTTTTCTAATGCATGTGTTGAAGATCTCAAAACCAGCTACTAGAGGCTGCATTGCATGAGCTGTATATTTGAGCTTATATACCCTAAGAGAGTTTGAGTGCTTCACGGTTCTGGTAATTTTACTCATACATTTGAAGGACTATTGAGTTTGTAAGAAAGAAATAGCTTCCAAAGTATGGAGTTATTTTTTTCATCTGTGAGTGGAATTTTCTTTTGCTTGTCTGAACATGTGCTCTAACAGTTCAGAAATTGTTCTAATGGAACCCTCTAATGGGGGGGGGGAATATGTAGTCTTTAAAGTTGAGCTGCCTAAAGAAACTAATCATCCCCTTGAGACTGGGAAAGGATATCTGCCATGGTATTCTTGGTTTGGAAATAAAGTATGGGTGAAGAAAGAGCTTTAGACATGTTCTGCTTTGCTCAAGAGTCTCGTCAACTGCTCCCTGTAGAATTAGGCATATAGTTTAAGATTTGGGAGAGTTTTACTTGCAGATCTTTTGGTGTCTGTAAGCCTGTCATGTGAGAAGAACAGTATGTTTTTCTACAGGATAAAATTAGGTTAGAATTCTGAATAGCATCAGAGAGTTACACTTACTCATTGATCACACAGCAATGTGTGTAGATTTACAAGTGGTTTATGAAATATTTTCTGATGGGTGGTTTGAATGACTTCATCTATAGTTTAGATAATGGCTTAAGAACAGGATTAGGGGCACTAGAGTTACAAATCTAAATTTGTTTTGAGTCTCATAGTGAGAGAAGCTAGAATGAGTTTTTTTTCATTGTATTGATAATATCATTCTGATGCTTAATAATTCATAAGATGGTTCAGTCATATGCAATGTAATTCTATGAAATCCAGAATTAAAGGGATTTTTGTAGTTGGGCTTCTAAATGTTGCAAGGTCTTCCTAGTATTCAGTGGGTTTTCATTATGATATTGACCTTTTTACTCCTCGAGCTTTCTAAAATCATGTTTGAAACAATACTAATTTCTTAAAGATGTACTTCTGCAAGCCTTGATTTCTTATTGCAGATGCTCTGCCACACTTATATGGATTGTGGCTATGAAAGGGCAGATGCGTGGAAGTTTTTGAACAGTATTGCACTTTGAAAGTCTGTAAGTACAAGTATAAAATCTCTCTTCTTTCAGCAAGGCAGAACACTGCTTTATTCACAGGGCTTTGACTTCCTTCATGTGACTGATGAGAGCTGCTGAAGTACAGCATTATTTTGAAAACTCAAGTCCACTGCTTGGCTTTGATTCCAAGGTCTCCTTTTCATTGTCTAGCAGATTTGTAGCCCTGGAGTTGGCAACTAGCTAATGGCTCTATGCAAGCAGCTGAGATTCAGCTAGCAAGGCACTTCAAATGTCTAGTCTCATTGGATGTCTGTCTATGCTGATAAAATTATATGTTTCTGGGAAGACAAGGGAGAAAAGATGGAAGTGGTGAAGACAGCAGATTCCTACTTGGTTGTCCAATTATACTTCTGTAGAATATCCCCAAGAGTTACTTTCTGTATCCTCAACTTCACCTTATTTTGTGGTTTATGTTTGTAGTTAACGCTAAAGCAGAATATTATTTCCTTAAGGACAGGGAATTTTTCTCTTTTCCAAACTGAATCTGTGGAAATACTCCACTATTTGATCTGCTAAAGCATGTTGGCAGAAAAGCAGTTAATCTGCTAACACCAGGTATGTCATTTAGGTGAGTAGGAGCCTGCACTTCCCATGCTGCGTATGGAAACTGGAGGATGTGATTCAGAACATGAGAACCTGAGATCTTCGGTTGGTATTGGCTGGGCTTCCGCACCAGTTCTCCCGAGTTTTGTGCATTTCTTCCCTTTAGGACTCTCTATTCATTTGTGGATACAGTGGGTGTAAATGTTTTGGGTTTAGGTTCTTTGTTATTTTTTTTTTTAGAAGAGGAAGTATGTTAAAGCAGCATACTTGAATTTCTGCAGAGATTAAAAGTACATTCTCTTGCTACAGTCAAATGAAAGTAACTGAAGAATTTGAGTGCAAACACCTCCTCTGTGCTATTCCTGTGCTTGAAAGAAATCCCACTGTAAATGACTGCAAGTGCAAGTCATCTTGATCTGAAAAAAGCAACCCAAAGGAAGGGGTGGGCAGGGGCAGGTGTGATACCAACTCTGTAGTTGGCCAGAAGTAAACTCATGTGGCCAGTGTTAGTGAAGACCAATCCTTTGTCATACAAACCCAATATATGCCATGTCTGGGTGTTATGTCTTTGCCTGCCCTGTTCATCTCCCAGTTTTGGGTACATGGAGCATCCTAGTGCAAAGCCTGTCCTTGCATCCTTGGGGCATGTGTTGTATCACAGCAGTGGCCTGAGTCTTCAGCTTTGAGGGCCAAAGCAGGGCTTTGATGGTGCAGCTCAGTGTGTTCATAAAGGAGCTTCTTTGGAAAAGCAGGATGTATGTGTCTCTGTGCCAAAAGTAAGGTCTCTTTTGGGGAAAGTATATAATTGGAACCAATGATACTTTTGTGTTTGAAATAGCACTCTGTGTCTGAATGAATTCCTCCATTCAAATCTTCAAGTAACTTAAAAAGCCTCACTTCTGATACCCCACTTAAAAGGGTGTTTTTTTTTCCTTTTTTAACTTTCCTTTGTACAGATACTTGAAACCTCCTGCAGAAAATGGCAATTTATTTTCAGTACGTATATTTTTAAAGCATGAGTTCCTTAGTGAGTTCTGCAGGTCTTTGAAACAAAAGCAACTATAAAGACATCTGAATAAAACAATTTGCATAGCAATAGCAGCCCAGTTTTGGTATATGTGCTAAAACAAATGGAAACCCTCAGCCATTAGTGGCTGATTAGCAATGCTACATCCCATCCCATCAAACATCCCATTTGCTATGGACACTTTTAAAAGTCTTATGTAGTGTATGTTTTTCCACAAGATAAGTAAATCACATGGACTATGGAATCTTCTGGAACCATACTGCTTTTGGGTTAGTCATGTTGCTTGCAGTACGGTTAGGCAGGCATTAGCCAGCTAGCATTAAAGCAGCAGATAAACCTGTCATTTAAGAACAGACACACACAAAGTGTGAGCTGCAGCCATATGTGAAACAAACATCTTTACAGTATCAGTCGTGACTCTCTCTTTGCTCTTGTCAAGCTGAGTACTGTGGTGCATCGCGTGCTCTGGAGGATGCAAATGGAGAGGTCCTAGCTGGGGTAAGTGGTTAGAACAAGGCACTGAAAGTTTGACAGTGCTGAAATTTGGGGAGATACAGGATTTCTGATAGAGTTACAAGTAAAAGACCTTTTTGTTTCAGCTGGTACTTAGCGTCAGGCATAAGGGGTCCACTTGCATCTCTGTGTGCCTAAATTTGTATTATAGTATGTCTTACGAATTTTTAGAATGGCATTGCCTAACACACTGCTAAACATTTGAATACGTTTAGCTAAACATCTTTTGTATCTTTTGTGATACTGACGCACCTCTTTGGTATTATTGTACCTGTCCTGGGTTCAGCAGTAGCAGTCATTTTTTCTCCTTCTTGGTAGCTGGTGCAGTGCTGTGGTTTTGACTTTTGGCCTGGGAAAGGTGCTGATAGCACCGATGCTTTTAGTTACTGCTCAAATGTTTGGTCTGGCCAAGGACTTTGTGAGCCTCATGCTCTGCCAGGGAGGAGGGGAAGCCGGGAGAAAATAAGAGACAGGACACCTGACCCAAACTGACCAAAGAGGTATTCCATACCACAGCACGTCATGCCCAGGATGTAACTGGGAGTTAGCCGGAAGAGCTAGTTCACTACGGGGTTGGATGAGGTATCAGAGGTATCGGTTGGTGCTCGGTTGGGTGGGGTGGGGTGAGTTATCGGTAGGCTGGTGCTGAGGTGTTGTATTCTCTTCCCTTGTTATTTCCCTTATCATTACTGGTGGTAGCAGTAGTGATTTGTGTTATACCTTAGTTACTAAACTGTTCTTATCTCAACCCGTGGGAGTTGCATTCTTTTCGATTCTCCTCTCCGTCCCTCCGGGAGTAGGGGGAGGGAAAGAAGGGGGGCAGTGAGTGAATGCGTTACCTGACTGGTTTTAAACCAGTTGCACTACTATTAAACCTGTTGGGCAAAGGCCTAATGGTTTCCTGGGTTGGTAAATAGGGAGAAGAGTATGTCAGCATGGGGTGGGAAATGTTAATCTGGCTGCTGGAAAGCTAAAGCCTGTCTTGGAGAGACTGCTGCTGCCGCCTGTGACGGAATCCCTCCTTCTACCCCATCTCTGGTCTGAACAAAACTCCTCCTTTACATTTTCTCAGAGCAGTCGCATCCATTTTAGCATTTTGCTGAAGAAAGGGAAGAATCCCATCTAATTAGGGAGAGAAAAGAGGGATAAGGCTCACTGTCAGGCTACTAATTTCTGCCTACACTGGCATCCTAGCTAGGGGAAGGGTGTCAGACTTCTTGGGCAAGGTAACAAAAATTTAGATACTGTGGTATCATCACAAGCTCATCATTTTGGTACTGTGTATGCTTAGGCTTGAGGTATTGTAAGTCTAGTAGAGTACTGCCTATTGGTTGTGAGTTAAGATATAGACCTGTTGGAGAGGGTCCAGAGGAGGGCCACAAAAATTACTAGAGGGATGGAGCACCTCTGCTTTGAGGAATGACAGACGCAGCTGGAGTTCTTCAGCCTGGAGAAGGCTGGGGAGGCCTTACTCCAGCCTTTCAGTTCTTAAAAGGGACCTATAAGGAAGATAGGGAGAGACTTCTTAGCAGGACCTGTTGCGATGAGGAGTAATGGTTTAAACTAAAGGAGGGGAGATTCAGACTCAGTACGAGGAAAAGTTTCTTTACAATGAAGATGGTAAAATACTGGCAAAGGTTGCCCAGAGAGGTGGTGGATGTGCCATCCCTGGAGACACTGAAGGCCAGGCTAGACATGGTTCTAGACAGCCTGATCTAGTTGAAGATGTCCCAGCTCATTGCAGGCAGGTTGGACTAGATGACCTTTGAAGGTCCCTTCCAACCCAAACTATTCTATGATCCTATGAATAACCTGATGAGAATTCACAGACGTTCTTCTCTGTTGCTGCAGCTGATGTTTTAAACTAGTTGATCTGGGAGGCCAGGGCTGGATCCTCTAGCCCAATGTTTGTCCACCCTTTTGGATTAATTTTCAAACCTCCGAGTTGTGTTCTGCATTAAAATTTTGACTTGGGTGAAAGGCAACTGCTTTTAAGAATAGTTGGCTGCAGTCATTAAGGTAAGAGCTAGTGATGGTCCATGATGCTGTGAATGTGGTCAGCTGTCAGTCACATAGTATGTGTCACTATGACACTAAAGATGGGTATGATCAACATCTATGAGTGAATGTCAGCTTTAATGTAAGCAGGCTGGACAGGCACTGCAGGCTTTTAGTGTGTTTGTGATTAAAATAGGTTGTATTGGCAGAAAGGGCCTACTTGCTGCTGCAGTTTATGTTGGCAGGACAGTACATGTCAAAGGGTTTAATCTAGCTTTCACAGTCTGGAGCTGTTCAACTTCATTTTTATTTTGGGGTATAATCAGGGCTTATATGGCCCAGGTTTGTGGAAGTGTAAAGGTGACTGTAAGTGCCAGAAAGGCCAAGAAACAGGGTCTGGACTGAGGAAAAAGCAGCATTTTCTGTTTGATGTGGTGGTTTTTATCTATTTTTGGTTTTCTTTCATTTTATTAAGTGTCCATGGACATGCTTGCAGCCCCAGAGTCCCTTCTGGGATATGTTCTGAATTTGCTTGGATAGAAATAAGGAAAATAAGTTACTAGAACAGTTGCATATACAATTTACTTCTTTGGCTGACTTTCACACGAATAAGAGATGCTAGGAATCACATCTTGTGTAAAGCTACTCTTTAAATCTTACTAGCATATCGAGACTTCCAGGACTCTTCCGACATACACTGCTCTAATATTTACCTGACTTGGACTCCGAGTTACATGTTACTCCGAGAATGAGTTACAGTCACTTGTGCGTTAGGGTAGGGCATATAGAGAAACTCTGAATTTTTAGAGTATGTTGAGTTGTGTAGCTATGGCCTTTGTAAATGGCCTTCATAAATCAGCGATTTGATCGTGCAGCATAAATATAACTGCTTATAATGTTCTCAGAAAAAATACTAGATGATGAAAATTAGCCTGACCAAACTGATTATAGTAATGGGATACAAGCATTTTTGCTGGGATTCTTTTTTTAGCTTGTAAATGGACTGTTTTCTCTGTTTCTTTGCTTACTTTTCTTTCCACAAGACTTTAAAATCAGATATTCATTCTGATGGAGCAAGTTATCAAAACTCATTACAGTGGCTATGTAGCAAATAATTCACTGGGGACCCAGTGATGGATGAGTTCCAGTAAGGTTTGAGTATTACTGTTGTACCTGATTCCTCCTGTCATTGGAGGGGATTAAAATTAGGTTTGATAAGTAAGTTCTAAGGGACAGCCTCTGACAAAGCGGACATCTCACTGCAACTTATGGCTAGAGCCAAACACGTAGACAAGATGAAGAATAGTTGTAAGAACTGGGAATGTGAGCCCTTTCCCCAGTAAATTGCCAGGTGATGGTGGCTCATATATTAATCATAGAATGGTTTGGGTTGAAAAGAACCTTAAGATCATCTAGTTCCAACTCCCCTGCCAAGGGCAGGGATGCCTCTCCTTAGACCCATGTTGCCCAAGGCTCTGTCCAACCTGGCCTTGAACACTGCCAGGGATGGGGCATATATCACTTCTTTGGGCAACCCATTCCAGTGCCTCACCGCCCTAACAGGAAACAACTTCCTCCTTATATCCAATCTAAACTTCCCCTGTTTAAGTTTTAACCCGTTACCCCTTGTCCTTTCACTACAGTCCCTAATGAAGAGTCCCTCCCCAGCATCCCTATAGGCCCCCTTCCGATACTGGAAGGTTGCTGTGAGGTCTCCACGCAGCCTTCTCCAGGCTGAACAGCCCCAACTTCCTCAGCCCGTCTTCATACGGGAGGTGCTCCAGTCCCCTGATCATCCTCATGGCCCTCCTCTGGACTTGTCCCAACAGTTCCATGTCCTTTTTGTGTTGAGGACACCAGAACTGCACACAGTACTCCAGGTGGGGTCTCACAAGAGCAGAGTGGAAGGGCAGGATAATAACACCAATTCTCGTAGTTGTTGATGTGTGAAACAATTATTTTACAGGTGAGCCTGAATCTTCTTTGAAGTGTTAGGAGATACTTGTAGAGAGCAGAAAAAGTCATCTGGCCAAACTTCCCTGGTGCTTTTAAACTAGGATGGCCACACAGGGGCATTGATGTCAGAGCACTTCCTCAGCAGAAACTGAACACTTGTCTGTTCACCTCCAAGGGGATAAGGGAAGTTGTCAGAAAAAAGAAATAATGGAAATTTGAAACAAACAAGGCCTTGCAGTGTGCAGGGAGTGGACTTAATTGGTTGCGCTGGGAAATCATAAAGAAAATTCACTTCTTTTGATTGGACTAGCTCCAGACTGTCTTTATCAAGTTCTCACTTCTGTGTGTGTGGTAGATTAAATGGCATCTGTTTCGTTGTGCTGTAGAAGTATGCCTGAACATGTGAAGTGTGTTTTTGAGCACATTTATTTTTTTCCTAGTGCAAGGTCTCCAGGGGATCATCCAATAAAAACTGGAAAGTGCTACTGTTAGAAATAAAAGCAGAGCCCTTGAAATAAAGTGAAGCTTCCATGTAATTATAAACCCACACAGAGATGGAAAATCAATGCCAATTAGCAAGTGGTATCGTTTGTTTCTCTCTGGGATTTTTAGCTTTCAGTCTTCACTCTTTGCTAATACCAAACATGAATGTAGAATTGGCTGACAGTAATGGTATCCTGCTTTGCCTTAAGAAATAAGACACTGTGTGCTTCTGTGAGCCTAGTTTGGAGACAGGTTTTGCACATCCTAGTGTGGTGGGTTGACCCTGGCCAGCAGTTAAGCACCCACACAGCTGCTTGATCGTTGCCTCCCCAGTGGGGTGGGGAAAAACAAAGGCGAGAAAATGCCTGGATCAAGGTAAAGATGGTTTAAAAGTGAAGGAAAGAGGGTAGGGCAGGGAAGTGCTGCAGAGGTGTACTCACCATCTGTCATGGTCAGGCCAATGCCCAGCTAGTCTGTGAGCAATGGCTTCCTTGGAAGGTGTTCCACCCCCTGCCATCACTCAGCATGATGTCACACATTATGGAATACCCCTTTGGCTGGTTTGGGTCAGCTGACCTGGCTGTGTCACCTCCCAAAATCCTTGCTAACCCCTGGCCCATCGGGTGACAAACCAAAGATGTGATGCTGTGCAGGTGCTGTGCAAGCACTGTTCAGCAACAGCCAAAACCACTGGTGTGTTACCAATGCTGGTTTAGTAATTCCCAAAACATGGGGCATGCTCCTCTCTGAAGAACATGAACTCCATTCCAACCAGACCTGGCATGCCACGTTTGAATACCACCTCTCAAAATGAAGCAGTCTTTCCCTGTAAGATCAATTAGGTGCTGCAGGTCTGGCATTTTTTGCTATCTAAAGCAAGGTAAAATAAGGATAGTGGGTAAAGTGCCAAAAAAAAATCAAAAAAATTAGGTAAACCTTTACCTAAACTTAGAAGTTTCATTTTTTGTTTTAGATTGTTTGTTTGTTTTGTTGGTTTTTTTTTCATTTTCCCCTCAATGCTTAACGATTTTGTGGACATAGCTCACAAATGAGCCTTAATCAAATATCGTGATGATTAATAAGAGACTTTTTGATACATTTCTGAAGATAAGCTCTGAAGAGATGGGGAAATGTGAACACTAAGAAGAGGGAAGGACTCTTTCTCCCTTTATTGCTTAAAAATTGAACAGGAGGCAAAAGGAGAAAAGAAGGTGAGAGGGAGAAGGAAAAAAGGTATTTTCTGATTAAATCTTACTAAGCTTTCAGCAAGTGTGATAAATTATCTAATAATAAAACAGTGTGGGTAGGGAACAGGTCACTTTGACAGATCTAATACTATTTTTCATCCAAAGGTGGCACTAGTCTTTTGCAGTTAGAGGTTTTATTCAGAGATGGGAAATAGAGATAGCAAGAAGCCCTCAACTAATCCAACGCTTACCGTTAATCCCAAACAAACCATCATTAGTATCTGGTTTTATCCTGCTTAGTACTTGCTGGATAGTGAATTATGTAACCTTTGTTTTATTAATGTTTAATGGAAGCTTATTATCACGCAGGTTACCTCTGAAAAATGGGGGGGGGGGGGGGGGGGAAGATTTGCTGCTTTCTATTCTTTATTGATTGAGGGATTTTTAAGGACTTTTTGAAGTGAGTGGATTTTTCATGATAGTTCCATAAATAAACTCAAATCCGACTGAGTGCATTGCTTGGCAAAAATCAGCTGTTGGACAAATTACACAGACCTTTTCTACTTAACTAGCAGGTAACATTGATAAACATAACTTAAAAAAGGACTACAAAAGGTTATCTTTATGAAAGAATTGGATCTGATATTTTGGTGCAGAAATAAGTACTTTAAAGTCTTTTCTATGAATTCCTGTTTGTGTGTCCTCACACACAGTGGATAGTGTGACATCAGTGCTGCAGGCTGATTTTACTAGGTAAGGTGTGAATAAGATGGCAAAATCTCCATGGGCACGAAGTGTGGCTCATTGTGCTCAAGATCTTGGCCTCTTTCACAGGGAGGAGCTGGTGCTGGAGTTGTAAAAGGAAGTCACAAGGTGAGAACTGCAGGGAAGGGGAATGACTGTGAGGTAAAAAACATTAAGGAAAAAAATGATCAGTGCCACAGGATGTTAGGATTTTGACGTACATACAAGGCAGTATTGGAGTGGCCAATAAGAAAATACTTTTCAGAGCAGCTGAATCAGAACAAATGCTGCTATAAAAGGAGAAAAAGAGTTTTGTAATCCATGATGGAAACATATGCTGAGCAGCAGACCTGCAGAGGCTACTCTAGTATCTGTACTCCAGATTAAGTGATATCTTCTGAAAATACAGAACTTTTTTCATAAATACATACTTAGTTTTTTCTAAGAAAAGATTCGCCTTTTACTGACAAATCTTGCTTCTGGTAATGTTAGACCATTATTGCTACTGCAGTGGTATATAGCCATGAGAAAAATTTTGAGTCATAAAGAATGCTAATGAAGGTGTTTGGATGGTATCTTCAGAAAGGATGAGTTTAATGTGTCTAGTACACTAAAGTATACTGGGAAAATCAAATCACCAAATTATTGTGAAAAATGCCAGCAATTTAGCAATTTCGTGACCCAAGCAACTGAGTATTACACAAACTTCCCTGTGCACGGTTTTATGTGTGAGCAGTGAGTGTTCATTTAGTTTATTTTCAAAAGCTCAGACAAAAAGTGAAATTGGGTATTTTCCAGATACTTCCACTGATTAAATATACTTGATTTCAGCAAACGTTTTAGGACATCTAGAAAATTCTGAATTCAGGACACTAGGTGATTTAAAATACCCTGATGTAACTGCTGATTCTCAGATTAGACGAATCAAAGAATTGGTTCTGCAAATAAATAATTCTGATTTGACCATAATATGCAATAAAAGTAATGATGACTATTTCTTATCCTTTGATTCATGAGCTATCTTCATATTGGGTCATCTGAGTGAGCAGTTTCCTAGCTGTGAATTCTACCACCTTGCACTTTGTGTACTCGGAATTTCCATGTGTACCAGGTTGTTGTGTTGCTGTTAAATAGTACTGGGAGAGAAGCAGAAATGTCAGGTTTTTCTTAGAAGAAAAGTAGCATCAGGTACAGAGGGTTTTGGGTATCAAGATCTTGCAAGGCATCCTTGACTCTGCTATTGCCTTGTTCAGAATTCAGCCCTTTTTCTTCTTTATCAGTTGGAAAATAGGAATACAAGAGTGGTAAAAATCTGGCCAGCTGAAAGGGAAGGTTAAGTGATAATTTATTCAGCTGATAACCATCCACATTGTAACACTTCTACTAATAGAGTGTGCTTTGCTTGGCAGCCAAAGTGATGATAATAACCCATCATCTCTGGGAAATGGAATTACACTAGAGGTAAGATGCAAAATATTACCAGTGAAGATAATTAACAGTTGAGTGCAATAGGAGTTGACAGGGTAGTTTCCCCACTAGGTAGAATTTCATATTGAAGCTGAATATCTTGTGAAGGCTTGCTTAACTCAGAGCTCTGAACCTGATAAATAGTGGATCAGAACTGGACCAACCATCTGAAATCCTCTCTGCTGAGTACTTGTATGTATGAGGATGTGAGTATCTGGTGACCCCTTAATAATTATGAACATGAATTATTATGCCTAATGCTTGCAATGTGTTCCAGGAGCCTTGGCTGAGATACAAATAATCATTCATTGTGATTATTTCGTTTACTTTGTATCAAACTAGATAAACTAAATCAGTTTGAAATAACTCTGTTTCTAAAATTACCTTAAAAAATGAGGGCATAGGATAAACTTTCTAATTGTGACATGCATTTTATTATTCTGATACATGGATAAAAGGGTGAATTATAAAGAACACAGAGTTAAACCATTGGGTTAGGGCAAGGATTGACTTCTGATCAGTTAATTGTGGAGGACATGAATCCTTGAAGCACCAGGAACAACTTGATTCTGAGGGGTAATATGGAGAACTCACTGAGGAAGTTAGTGGAGTCAAGCTCTGTAATACAGCAATTGCATCCAGAAAGCTTGGGTTCAGCTGGGGTGTTAGATTATTTCCAGCAGGTGGAGTTGGTGCCAGAAGGATGCTGGAATGGCAATGTGCTGGAGTGCCTGACAGTATGCAGTATGCTTTGGGTATGGGTGAAAACAGTGTCGTCTTTATGCCAAATCTTAGAGATCTGTGTATGCCAATGTTCTGACATCCCCAAAAATGTGGGGATTCCTTTGGTTTTAAACAGTTCAGCCAGTTGCCAGCAGAAGTGCTAAAGTACGGGCTTTATTCCTACTCCCCCTGCCTCCTTCCTTTACTATAGGAATTACAGTAATGGAGAGAGTTGTCCTGTAGAATTCAGAAATCTCCTCCAATACTTTTGACCCCGTAATGACATAGAGGAGATACTGTCGCTGGTATGGACTTCTGGACTTCCAGAGGTTGCAGCAAAAGAAACCCACTCTCTTGTAAATTTTACAGATGTTCATGTAACTTTCTACTGATGTTGTTAAGTTTCCATAAGTAATATCTCTATTAATGTTTTTAGGGAGTTCAGCCATACTCTATTACTTTCTTGAGTAAACATCAGGTATCCTCTGCCCCAGATTTGACGCTGTGTTGGAATAATGCTGCAACTGGAGACAATCTCAAATACTTGGGCAGAGCAGAGAGCAATGGCTTGTTCTCTAGCACCAGTTGCATGCATGGACTGTGCTAGTGGGGAAAAGGTAAGTGTGCAGCCCTCTGCAGCTGCTGTCAACAGGATGGGTGACTCTATTAAGAGATCTGTACTGAGCAACAAATGCATGTGAAGTAGCAGGTTGTTGTCTGAGCCAAGTTAAGAAAGATGTGCCTAGGCACATTAAATCCAGCTCCAATAATCTTCATCAGTGAGGACAGCAGATTTATGTTCCTATGAACAGGCTGTGTCTGAAATAGCGGACACGGCTCCCAGAAGGGATTTTCACAGGCTTTGGCAGGCAGCCTCCGGAGGGATTTTCACTGGGTGGGTGTTCCCAGAACAGATCGTGCACATTATTTTAAGGGAAAGTTAAGATGGGAAAATGTTTCCTCTCTCCTTGAACATTTCGCCAAGTCTGAAACCCTTGTTGTTGGGTTCCTTCTCTGCTGACCTGGCAGCAAGATGCCTGACACGTGCACATGAGGCTGGTAAAAGTTCTCACCATCTAATGCTGGCCATCCTTGTTAGGTGTCTGGGGAATGTGCTGTGTCTGCCCAGTGAACAGAGAGGAAGCAATCTGGCAGCAGCACCAAGCACAGAAGCAGCAGAAAGGGAGGGCACCTGCCCAGAGTCCCCAGTCTCTCTCCTCTGCCCTAAACACATGGGGAAACTTTCTCTGCCAGCAGCTGCTTCCCATGGTGCTCTCCCTAGTTGCAAACCATTCATTATGCTGACTACTGAGGAAGCAGCTCCTAGCCTGTTTCACAAAGTGTCTTCCCCACCAGCCCCCATGCCCCTACTGTACCTGCATCCTTTCAGGCCAGCCTGGGCTCTGCATCTTTACTGTGCAAAATTGGATCTTGCCCTGGCAAATTAATGTGACTGCTCTGGCAGGTGATTTTTCAGGATCAGTTCTGATAACACCAGGTAGGTGTGGCAGTGCAGATTCTGCTTCAGTACTGGAAACAGTAGTGTTGGGAATTAGTATTGGGAATTACAGTGTTGTTTTGTTGTTTGTTTTTTTTTTTCTCTAGGGTGTAGGGAAACTTCTGAAAAAACCCTTTTAGCCTAAACCTGGTGGCTGCTTAATCCACACTTTCTTGTCTGTGTAGTAAGCATAAACAATCCCTAAACCTAAACCAAGTGGTCCCCACAGCTGCTGGTGCACCAACAGGTGCAATGGCTGGCATGTGGCCCCTGTGTCTATAGGTCCAAGCAGTGCAGGTGCCTCCCGCTGCAGCACAGCCCTGAGGCACAGCATCCAGGAAAGATGCAGGATGGTACAATGCTCCATTTTGTTACTTCAGGAGTTTCAGGAAACCTTATTTGTTTCAGGAAAAAGTAGAAAAGTTTTTTGTTCGGTTTCTATAATGACTCTTGCTGTGCTATCTGCTGCTTTGTATTCTTGAACCTGGCAGGTGCCACGTGGCTGATCAACAACACAGGTGCTTGCTTTCTCAGTAACAGTAATGACCTGTAGCTACACGCCGGTGGTCCTGAGGCCTGTGTCCTAGAGTAGCACTGCAGGATTCCCTTGCGTCTTGGGAAAGGTGGATAGATTTTTCCTTGCTACATGATCCATACCTGTGTCATTTTACTCACCTGTACTGTGAGGGTATGGCACATCTGTTGACCCTTAAACATACAGTGGGCCTCAGCACCCTGCTGATATAAACATGCTTGAGTCCCTTGGCAGTCAAGAAAGCTGGTTTACACTGCCGGGCAAAAAGGTGAGTAGCTTTTAAGACACTGCTAGCCACGGGCTTTTTACCTTCTTGGTTATCAGTGGGAGTGAGAAGCCTTGTCCCACTCTTGTGCTCATTTTACCTAAACTCAGGGCCACTGGTTGTGGTAGGACTACCCCCAATTTCTAAGTGTGTGTGAGCAGACATGGGGGCTTCTGTTCTGCCCTGCATCACTCAGTGACATTTGTCCCTTACTTTCACCCATTTAAATCCTACTCAGAAACTGGGAAAGCAATGGCAGACCATTGCACTGTACTGCCCATGGGTGTGGTTTCTTCAGCAGTTTTATGTGCTTTTCATTTCAGGACATAACTGTTGATGTGCGATTAATTGTGCACGTACTTGCTGCTTGGAGTATACCTCTGGATAATCAGATGTTAGTTTTCTGAGGACTGACTGAAAGTCTCTCATAACAGTGGCTTTCCTGTTTAATAGTAGAATACTACTTTCTTGTAAATACTAGAACGCCTCTGTACTCCTACAGAAATGATACTCAAGTTTTGAATTAGTTTAGTTTTCAACAGTTGTCTACATACGTAGCATTCTCTTCGGCAATTTTAATCTAGTATTTGTTGACTTGAGTCTCCTAATAACTGTGTGGCCTAAGGAAGGTCCCTAGGCAGTGATAATGGAGAAAATTGGCCTTGTGTTCTATTATCTATACTAGAAAACTCTCTTCTTGAAGGTATTCATGCCAGGTATTTGTATTAAAAATCGTAAACTGGGCTTGGCAAATACATGGTTTGGGTTCTTTAAATCTGCATCTTGGCTTCTGAACATATTGCTTAAGGAGGTTGTGCATTCTCCAAACTTGGAGGCTTTGAAGCCCCAGCTAGACAAAGCTGACCTGTTACACTGTTGGAAATGATCCTCCTTCAAGTGAGAGATTAGACAAAAGCTGTCCGGGGGCCCCTTCCAGCAGGCATTTCTGTTATTCTGAATTATATTTATGAGCTTTTTCCACAGTCATGAAAACTTAAAATTAACTTTTACAATTACACTAAGTCATGAAAGCATAAGGGAAACCTTCTAATGTTGAGACGTGAAATAATAAGCCTGGCAGTGCTGAAGGATAGTGATACATGAGATTCACTTCATCACAAACTTGAACAGTCTCAGCTAGCTTCCAACTTGATCTTAAGAGCTGGCTAAAAAAAGATGCTTTGGGACCTTATTTTAGGAACACTGGACTTGACAAAGTGTCTTTCTTGAACATATCTGTTACAATAGTAAAGATCTGTCTCGGCTGCATACAACCCCCTTAGGACTCTGTCCAGTGGGATTCGGCAAGAATTCCCTGAATAATATGGAGCTCCTATGAATACAAACACCTTCCTCTTTATAGAAGTATGTGGGAAAGCAAGGCACCCAGCTATATAATGTGCTGCGGAATCACCAGCATAACAATTCTGATCAAAGCTGATACCTCCCATCTGTTTCTATATGCAGTCTGTTCAGCATAAATCATAAACAGATGGTGTCATGGTGTCAGTGTCTCACAAGTCACGCTGCAGTCACTGGGTGTTAGCTAGGGCTCAGTCGATGCCTAACTGTGCCACTTTACCCTTAATTGTTGAGTGTGTTTTATCCATAGAAATAACCTTTTATCCATCCAAAGCCAACTGCTTGCTGGTTTCTATAGCGTGGGTGGCCAGAGAACAGGTTTTTCCACCAGCCAAGCTGTTTATCTTCCAAAGCTGCCTGGCTGCAGTACCATTGTCAACAAGTTTTGCAGCGGATCAGGGGCTGGTAATGCATACTGACTCCCTCCAACCCGTTTCCCATCTCTTTGCCACCCACATAGTTAGCCTCATTCTCAGAGGAACACATGCTTTCACTCTCTCATCCTACTAATTTGTTAGCTGGGGTAGCTAGCCATCTTGCTTACTCCACTTGATCTCTCAAGCTAGGCAGAGTATTGGAAGAATAGCCTACCTTCACATAAAAAGCCTCCCATGAGTCACGGATTTTGAAGGATTGGATAATGGTGATGTAGGGCTTAACCCTTCTTATTTGTGACTACTGTTGAACATCTGGCACTTTAATAGGAGTTGTTTCTGGCTCAAAATCCAATCAGCTAAATTCTTCCTCTCTAATTTCTCCCTGAAGTTGCAGCTGAGTATATTCAACTGTATTTGAATGACTGAAATTAATATTTCTGCTTTCTGGTTTCCTCTTTGGCCGTATCAAGGATGGGGTCTGGAATTTATCTCTATTGCTCTGATTTAGAGCCCAATCAGCAAAGCTGGAGCAAACTCCAAAGTTTCTTAATTCTCTTTATTATGGTTGAGTCTAGAGTCTTGGCTTTGTCCTGTTTCGAGAGAGGTTGCTACTTCAAAGCTTGGATGTAAGTCTGAGGTGGATGAGCTGGAATGGCTGGCAATTATTTGTGCCTCAGTTTAACTAATACCTCTATCAGACTACGGGGAAGTCACAACAAAGTAGCTGCAACTCTGTCATGTGGCATTCGCTACTGATGGCTCTGTCTCAGAGCCCATGGCATGGGATGGACTTTGTCCAAAGAGGAATGAGTCTTAGTTTGCAAAGACAAAGCTCCAGAAAATTCATTCAGCAGCAGCTTCAGCTCTTCTTGGGTTTCTTCAAAGCCTATGCGAAAACCACCCTGCAACTGTCAACAACACCTGAATGTCTTGCAAGTCAGAATAGCCAAAGTTCTGCTGCTGTCTTCTCATTTTGACTTGCATGTCTGTGTTCAGAAGTGAGGCACCACATCGGTGGTTTATTTCAAATGAAGCAACAGCAGACAAAGCTCCAAAGCAATTTTCAGCCTGAGTAATCACTGCAAATTTGCTCCAAATGTTGAACAGATGGAATCTGTATATGACTTCTCTGAGTATAAACACAAGCACCCTGTCATATTTCAATTGCTGATGTAACAACACAATGTGGCTTTTTCTAAAGGGAAAGTACATGAATTTGGGGGTCTGATTATTTGTTTTCTCAGTGCAGTAAAAGATCTGGTGTATTCACTTGCAAATAACACATGACAATTGCCAATTGGTTCCACTCCATTCAAATATTTTCTCAGCAAAGCAGTAGTATAAGTCCTCTGCAAAAGTTGCATCCTTGATATCAAACCCAATATGTATTTAGTTTGGCTTTGCTTTTGCCACATTTGGTCATTTCTGATATGCAAACTGGCATGAAAACAAGTGGAAGAGAGGGGGTCTTTTCTTGAGTCCTAGCCTCTTCCCTGGTTGAAGAGGAAGGAGACCTGGTAGTTCCCAAACACAGCCCTTCTGCAGTTCCCTCATTTCTTCTCTGGCTTTAGGAAAGTCTGTTACTATTCATGCCTGGTTCTGTGAACTGAGAGTAAGTGGTTATTTTCCTTCCATAAAATATTTTGAGAGCTGTTGATGAAAATACATGTTACTACTCTTACTGTTATGGCTCAAGATGGGGATTTTAAAGGGGGAGAGTGAGATTTTATTCTACCTCTGTTGCTGCTGTTTGTGGCCCTGCATAAACACTGTTGTGGCAAATAAGGAATAGGGGTAAGACTCCCCCTTTCTTATCAAAGGAATGCCTGGAGATCCTGCAGACTTCTGGTAAGTTGTCTGGGGCAGGTTGTCCTGACCATTCATGGGTGTTTCCCAGAAGGGGCCTGTGCCCTTTCCCCCAACACCTCTGTAGGTGACTGGGATCACAGTTTCTCTGTGAATGTGTGGGAAACTTTGTTGCTGTTCCTTCCCTTCATGTCTGGCTTTAACCTCTCTGTATTGTCCTTCTACTCTAAAGAATGAGCTATGGTATTCCTCCTACCTTCTTCCCCTCTACTGCAGTGGGTCTCCTAGTGCCATTTTCACTACCTGAGTGCCTGAGATCCCTACCCCTTTTCCTCTTCCCCCTCTGCTAGCTCCAAACCTGTGAGTGATTGGAGGCATTCCAATACCACCCCTCTTGCTGTATCACCAGTGCATCAGGACTCTTTCTTCAGAAAATTTGCCCTACTGCAGGCAAGTCCCCTGAGCTTTTCCTGACACCTTTTCCCAATTGCATAAATTCATAACATCCAAAACATATCCTGAATGGAAGAGGGGCCAAGAAGCCAGATGATTGCTGTAGCTGTTTGCAGCATCTGCTAGAGCCTCATTAGTATTTTAGCTTTCAGACGTAGTTGCAGGATAGATTTGCAGCTTCATTTGCTTCCAGCAAAAGCTGCTTTAGGCTTACACATGTGAGGCCAAGTACCCCGAGGGAGGATTTAACATGGCAGGCCTATGTGTTAGTGTTTTACATAATGTTTAATAAAAAAAAAACAGCTGTCATTTTCTCTTAGTCAGTTGACAAGATCTTTAGCAGTTTCCAATACTTATGGCACATTGCTTGCCTGCTGGAGATGCTGAAGGTGTCAAAACCTCACACACAGAATGATGTTTGGGAATGTGCGATATTCTGAACAGTGTGCAGGAATTTCCAGCTTCCGCTCTTTCTTTTTAGATCTCACTAATATCATCTGTATAAATACACAGACATGCAAATTTTCACACCTCAAACTTCCTTTTACTTCTCTGTTAGCCTCCTCCTCTCCGTTTCAATAGATGTCTTCAAACGCTTTGCTGTCGGCAGGTTCTCATCACCAGCCTCCACTATGGAGTTGGTTATAGCTGCCTGAGTTGTTTTTTTTTACTTCTTTCCATCTTTTCTCCTCCACTAGAAAAAGAGAGAAAGGAAAAAAGGGTTAGAGCAGTGTTCCCAATACAAACCTCCCCAGGGACCGCTCCTCTTGTGCCTGTGAAATCAGTCACTTGAATTTCTCAGCTCTGCCATGGCTGTCACAAAGTGCAGAAGTTGGTTGGTGAGCTTCTTACAGCATGATTTGCTGACTGCTGCCTTGTTTGTGAGCTCTGGCTCATCTAATGATAGGGGCTTGCTATCTCCCCTTTGAAATCTATCAATCATACTGTAGAGCTGTCAAAATATTTATCAATAATGTTGGTAACTGAGAAGGTTGTAGTCTAGGGGCTAAAAAGCAATTTGCAGTTTTGGTTTTCACCTCTGCTATTCCAAGCCTGTCCTCTGTGTGTGTCCCCTCTGACATGTGAGCAATTACTTTCAAACATACAGATTCAGTCAGATTTTTGTTGCTCTGAATTATTTTTCACTGTTTTTCAGTGATGGGTGGTGCAGTTACAAGTCACAGGATAGTCTTCTGATTCTCACATGATCATTTAAAGGAAATTTACTTTAGTGCCCCAAAGCCTCTGCTAGTCCCTGCTTGCTATGTATCTTTTTCAGGTATGTTCTGAGTGGCTGCACAAACCTTTTCAGGGCACATCATCAGAGAGCTTCAACATCCTTTAACTAAAACCTCATCACCCTAAATGTGCTTTGATCTTTGCTGGCTTGTTTCCATTTGACATTCTGCCACTGGGAACTGATGAGATTCATCCCACTTGTTTCTATTGCGTGGATTTACTAACATTTTGCTATCTGATGCAGCACCTTCCCAGTACTAAGCTAGGTAATTCTTCTGGTAGTGCTTGGTATTAGAATTAAATGAAAGCACATTTAGAGACATAGTTCTCTCCTGAGTAACAGAAAATTAATGTCTTGGTTTTTGCTCTATTCACTCCTTGATAGAGAAAATCACAACTGAGGGGGAAAAAAAAAAAAAATTGGAAAATCAGGATGATAAAATCTTGTTGAAAAAATGATTATTAATATGTTTAAGGCTAAGCTTTGTCTTGGACCTTGCATAAGGAATTCTGTGGGGGAAGGTGATACCAAGTGTTACTGCTCTGATGCTATGCTCTAGAGCTTTATCCTTCCTCAGTGTTGCTGTCGGGGTGTAGTCTCCAATGCCGTAGATCTAACTCATACTGCTTGCAACAAGAACAGGCTTTACCCCTGCATGTCTCTTACCCTGCTCCTGAGGGAGGGGTCTTGGCTTTGTAGGATTGATCCAGTTTGATTTTTTCAAGACCCATGGCATGAGCAAATCCTTTTCACTAATGCCACTGAGAAAGCATTTACTTTTAGTTTGGTATTAGATGGTAGATGCTTTACTGAGGAAAGAGTAAGGAGGGGCATGCCCATGGGGACCTGACCTCAGTCAGGATGTGATACTGCAGATGCTACTAAAAGAGACTGACCACTTGAAAGATCATGAGATTTGTGTAATGTTTCATTAAGTTACCCACTTGTTCATCCACGGAAACATTGTTAAAAGGGACATGTATTCTATTACATTGCTCTTCCAAATTCAGGTAGTTTTCCAAACTATTTAAGATGCTCTACGTGTGTTTTGTCATCTTAAAAATATTTAGCCCTGTTGGCACTTTTAAAGTTTTTGCATATTTTAAACTGCTGGAGATCTTTAAATCCTTCCTATTTCAGCTAGCTTTTGCTGTTTGAATCCTTGAAAAAAAACTTGTAGTTCCCTGTACTTACACTTTTGAGAAACGAAGCTGTGCCAGAATGCCTTCACAGATCCTGAAAATGGTAATTCCAGAAATGGCAGTTACATGTATGCACCAGGAACCTGGGGAGCTGCAATGTTTCTAGATGCAATTAGATAACATAGCTTAGGACAGTTTAGCAGGGTGACTATTGATAACAGAGAAGCACCATGTAACAAATGTGGACCAAAGCAAATACTTCTCTTCATTTTTAATGCTGTTTTCAGTATTACTTTTGGTCACACATGGCTTCTCAGAGGAAAGCCCCCACTTAAGTCTCTTACTTCAGGTTTATGTGGCAATCTTAGATGTAAAAAGAGAAGAGAAAAAGGGGCTACAGTGGGGAGAACAGGACCAGAAGACTGCTGGGTACATGAATGCCAACTAAGACATGGTAAGAATTTCTTTTCCCTCCATGGGAAATGCTACTAGGAAATAAAATTGATAAAATTCAGTAGGTGTTTTTCATTCACAGTGACTGAACTCCAGGGAACTGTCAGTTTTTCACCTTAGCCAAGTTCATCTTTAGTTTGGCTTTCCAAAGAAAAAATATTATTTTTTTTTAAGAGCTTTACTCAGGAATTATTTTGCCACAGCACACTCTGGTTTTCCTTCAGGTCACACAAATCTTTCACATAAATTGCATACTGTCTGTTGAAAAAAAAGTTCTGAAATAGAATTTCTGGCCAGCTTCAGTCTTTGTACCCAGAACTGCAGCTGGTCTGAGGCCTGGAATCAGACTGAACACAGTCATGCTGCAAATGACCTTCCTCCAGCATTTCTGAAGGTTGCTGGTTTGTAACTGAATATTTTTGTCTTGGTAGTTAGTTCCTGGTATGTGGCAGCTTTGTGCGTTACCAAAGCATCCTTCCTGTGCTGTATATAGGTAGCACTGCAAGTGCTGTGTCTCTAAAGGTAAGAAAGCAAGCTGCCTAGGAGGATGAAAACCTAAGGCCTGGGTATCAGGCCAAGTTGTACTTGGTAGAGGAACCTAACATGCATAAAGAGCACAGCTTCTATGATTACCAGGGTGTTGATGTTCTCCTAGCAAGCATGAAAGTAGCCTCAGTGCTGCTCTGACTTGGCCTGGCTTATGATCGCTCCCAGCAGCACTCTTATGCTGGTTAGATCTCCCCAGAGCCCTTCTCCAAGCACTCTCTCCCTATAGGGCATGTACCCATGGCATTAACGGCACACAATTTATTTTGTCTACTCAACACTACCTGGAGATTTCACTTTGCAGTGTGTACCTGCTTCCTGGAATAGGTTTACAGCTTCTTTTTGTTCCTGGGTCTGTGCACAGGTACTGTTTTGATAGCCAGGATCTAGACGGTAAGAGCCATGAGGTCAGATTCTTTCTTTAGAGAGGAATTTATATTAATGTTTGTATTTTCACTCAATATATGACTAAGAGTAAAAAGGGCACATTTAGCTTATGGTGTCTAGAAACACAATCCTGCCCTTGTTGAGTTGTGATGTCATTGGTGATGGAGGTCTTGCACTACTGATCTCAAACAAGGATATTTTTCTGCAGCTAATCTTTGAATAGATAAGCAGATTCTTTAACAGACACCCTGAAGACATTTCCATATATTCTGAAACAAACTGAGTAACTTGATATTTTTCCTAACAAATTATTATTATGGTTATTAAAGGAGGTTTTTTATTATTCTTCCCTCATCATCTTGTTGTAAATCATTTCTTTATTCCATCACAAATCTGTTGAGAGCATTTGGAGAAAAAGAAACACCTAAAAAGTCATTGCACCCAAAACGCTGCTCTGCCTCACTGGTGGTTCTCACAGCTGGTTGCTGCTTGGCGTCCCACTTCAGTGGAGACGGCATCTGAAAAGGTTTCTGTTGTTCCCCAGAAGCCTTTTTGGAAGAACAGTATCAAAAAGAAGATGACAGGGAACATCCATATATATTATTCACTGTTAATACCAATACCCTCTTTGGTCTTTTTATAAGTGACACCAGGTGAAGAAATCTGTGATAACCTGAAGCAGAGCAACCTACTTAGCTCTGCTTTGAGGTGGGCCTCTTCTTCAGTACAGGATGGCTAGAAACTTTTATGCCAATGTTATTCAGTAACTTATTTATTTATGTATTTATTTTCTCACAAGGTCAGCACTGGGTTTTGTAAATGTCTTCCTTGTCTGCAATTCCTAATAGTTTTTTAATTTATGGAAAATGGGATTGTGTAGGAAACTTTCACTTGCTTTTCTTTGATTGCCTTTTACATTTTGCTGGAAAAAAAATCTAATCTATTTCTTTATTTTTTTAAAATAGCCTCTCTGCTGCCAGTTCCCTTTGTAGGGCCATATACACTGGCACATTTGTGTTCAGCATGCTGCTGGCTCTGCATCATTCAGCTACCACCCTTCTTAGAAAAACAACCTGAGAAGATAATTTCAATTGCAAAATCAACACTTCACTTCTAGGTTCATCCTTTTCCACTGCAGATAACTAACTTAATTGAGGTTTTAGGTGGATCTTACAAACTTCTTTCATTTCTTTCCATTAGCAGTAGAAGCCGGGGGTGACTACGCTTGGAACTTGTTTGATTCAAGTTGTAACTTGTTTGACTCAAGTTACATGCCTGAAGTGTGGTGGGATGAATCCAGGTTACTGCCTCATGCCCTTTGTGCATCTGTAGTTTATAACAGCATCACAGAGACAGGGCCCAGACTCATGTGCCCTTGCTATTCACAGTAGGGTTTGCAGTAGTATTTCCTGTGTGCTCTTTGAGTCCCCTCTGAAAGCAGAACTGGTGCTTTCTGGACAGGCTCTGCGGACTCCAGTGAACTGATTGCCCCATCCCTGATTTGCTATTATCAACTTTTTGCTAGTAGGAAATTGAGGAAGGGAGAATGTAAGGGCAAAAATATCCATGAGATTTGGGCTCTTGGAGTAGCAAGGTTATCTGCACTTCTAGGGCTAGTCTCTCTCTTGCTGAGACACAGCTCTTTTTTCTGGGTTTGGGTATAAGACTGCATGCATATAGCTAAACAAAACAACATCCAGTAGTGAGCTTAAGCACTGGACAATAATTGGCCATAACAGTTGGCAGGTTACTCCCTGCTGTGGCTAGGCTATGCCAGTTGGCAGTCTGTGTGGCTAAGGGAAGATGTTGCTCCAGAGACCAGCCCCCACAGGCAGGATGGAAGACACTGTGCAGTGTCTGACTCCCTCCTCAGTCCCTTGACACACTCCAGCAAGCCTTGCTTCCTCAGACACTCCTGTATGCCCCTATGCCATGCTGCATGACACGGATTTCACATGCACTTGCTATAAAATTATCACTCTCCTGAAATCACATCATGTGTTTAAGTCCCATGATTTTCAGGCATTTTGATATAAACACCATCCCCTTGTCCTAGTAATAAGAGCACAAAGCATTACATGGCCCCAGAGAACATGCAGGGTCAAGTCTGTGCAGTGTGGATGTGACCCACTGTGACTGAGGTCATTTGGCCTCAGTTTTAGTCCTATTATTATTTAGCAGTATAGATACAGCACAGAGACTGGAACCTTGGCGCCAAATACCTCTGTGAGGAAAGATGGAAGTGCTGACTGTAAGACCTAGAGTTTGAGGGAGCTCCTGATGTTTAGAACAAATGTGGAAGAGCCATCTGCAGCACAGAGGCACTGCCAAAAGGCTCTTCTTCAGGCCAACAGTGATGCTTTGGGATTTGGAATGTAAGCTGATGGTGCAGTCAAAAAGTGATAAAGGAAACTCTGAAGGGAAGGTTGAAACAGCTATTGCCTGTTAGGGATTTATCTGTGCTAGTTGTCCAGGTCTCCAGCTCATAGTTTAGGGCAAAAGTCACAGTATGTTCTATGTATATGAAAGGCCTTTAGTAAAGGGAAGCACACCCTGAAATCGGGTAGACAATTACACTTGGATGAATGACTCTCCCCTTTATGCTGGGATTTCTGGGAAAGTTGGCAGCCTGAGAGCCTGTCTTGGCTTTCAACCCCATCTGTCGTGTCTTCCCATACCCACACCCCCCACACTCCTTGGTACTAGAGTTAAATGCAGCAGAGGTTCTGCCCAGTGGGGACTTCTGCACAATTGACACTTCCCTGAGCTCTAGCACTGGTAGTGACTGACTAGCAACAAGTGGTTACTGTTTTCTGTTGTTATTTTTAGAACCTAGATATGAAAGCAGAGGAGAAATAATAATGTAGTGTGTCAGACTTGCAATATTTTGAAACCAGCTGTTGGAAGTCAAGAGGCTCATGCACCAAGCTCTGGTATATCTGATAATACTGGCAGGAGTTGGGAGTATATGTCTGCAATGTGGAGAGGTAACAGCAAATCTCAGGTGACAGGTCTTGCAGATAAACCAGACATAACATCTGTAGATCACAGCCTGTACCAAAACCCAGCGGCTGCATTTCGTAAGGCTCACCATGAGGCATAAGTTTGGAATTTTCAGGAGTAAGCCACCAGCCTTAGGCTCTAACAGCTGGAAATTATGGAGACTGTTCTGGCTTTGCCATTGCAATGCTCTGCAGTGTGAAGGTTCTTCTGCAACTAATTTAACCTTTGTAACTCCACTTCCTTGTCTGCAAAATAGGAGAGCGGGTGATCATGTTTGCAGAAAACATCCACTGATGAGGAGAACTAAATGACAACTTAGGGGAATGGTTGTTTGCCCACATGCTGAGCAAGCCTTTTCTTTGTCCTTGTTTTGTAATGGACTAATTGTCCTTTCCTTCACCTGGCATCTGGCCATCCTCTAAAGGGAACCAAGTAGGAAGGGCCATACAAGCCAGCCTCAATCACAGCTGTATTCCTGTGCTGAGTATTACCTGTTAGCTGGGTCTAGAAGAGTTTCCACAAAGCAAGTGATAGGCTCAGCAAATCACTCTTTGGATGGGTCTTACTCTCTTCATTGTCTCTAGAGAACAGCAGTTCATTCCCTCTGAATACGGTCCATAATGTCAAAGCAAAAGCTAGTGTCCTTCTTTTGCTTGTTTCGTGAAAGCTGAGTAAGAGTAATGTTTATATGACTTTGATTTGGAACCTGAATTCCACTAGGTTCACTCAAATGTGTAATCAGCATTGCTCAAATGTTTTAACAGCTTCCTACTGAACCTCAGAACTATAATAAAACCTGAAACTGAGCAATTTATTTGCAAGCCTTTAAGACAATTCAGAAAATTATCTTTTCAGAAATGCAGCCTCCAGGAGCACAGAGAGTAATAACTTTCCATTTTACCCGCAAAGAAGAATGACATTTCGTTTTTAGTTAGACTTTTGCACATTCGCATCCTTCCTCTCTAGGGAACTTGTTTTGCTAATAACTACAAAGCTTTTCAAGCTCCCGGAAAGAAGCCAGAAATGACTGTAACAAGCAGAAGTTTCCATAGGACATCAGGATTGTGCATCTAACACAGACACAGTCCATCTGTAGCTCAAACGTACGAAAGCCTCCCACTCCAGCAGTGCAGCCTGCTAGTGCAGAGGCCCTGGGGAGTTAGGCGGGTGCCCTGGTTTCCTTCCAACAATGCAGCATCCACCAGATGAAGCTGAGCAGAACTCACTTTCCCCCCCTCAGTTCTGCCACCATTTTTGAGACTTACCTGCAAGAACCTCTGCCCTAACCTTTGCTGGTGTCGTGGTTTAAACCCAGTCAGGTAACTTGTTCACTCACTCCCAGTGAGTGGTGCCGAGCTGACAACAATCTAGGTCCGTGTCCCCCGTCCCCCCCCCACCGGGGCTCTCCGCTTCCCCGCTCCCGGAGGAACGGGGAGGAGGATCGAAAGAGTGCAACTCCTACGGGTTGAGACAAGAACAGTCCAGCAACCAACGTACAACACAAAGCACCACCGCTACTATCAATTGCAACAATGATAAGGGAAAATAACAAGGGAAGAGAATACGATACCACCGGCCAAGAAAATGAGTCCCACCCGGAAGCCCGTGTCCTTCCGGGTAACTCCCAGTTACCCCCCACCCCGGGCATGACGTGCTGTGGTATGGAATACCTCCCCGGCTAGCCCGGGTCGGGTGCCCCATCTCTGCTTCCTCACAGCTTCCCCTCCTCCCTGGCAGAGCATGAGCCTCACAGAGTCCTTGGTCAGGGTAAAAATCACTTAGCAACAACCGAAAACATCGGCTTCACCAACACTGTTCCCAGGCTGGAAGTCAAAACACAGCACTGCACCAGCTAACACAAAGGAAAAACATGACTGCTACTGCTGAACCCAGGACAGCTGGGCTGGCAAATACCACTGCCTTGTGTTTTGTTGGTTATATTGTATATAGCATCCATTAATGACTAAGCACTCCATCTACAGAGTCATGTCAGACCAAGACCCAGAAAGGACTGAAGCTGAATTTTGGTGCCTCGTTCTGGGTCTGCAAGAGTGGGGTTCATCTCTGTTCCCTCTGCCTGCCAATTCCTTCCTAACCTTCAGGGTTTTTAACCTCCATAGGTATTTGCACCTGTTACTAAGATGTTCTGCAGATACCTTCAAAAGTTACTTTTGTTAGGACCAAAGAGGAAAACTGTTTCGGTTATGTGACAGACTGTGTTTGGCTGGAATGGAGTTAATTTTCTTCATAGCAGCCTGTATGGTGCTGCTCAGGGGCTCACTCTGGTGCTGCACTTGGTTTGTAGATGTCAAGGGTTTGATACTAGAGAGTGTGGTGTGGGGATGCAGGTGTGGTCTCTGAGCAGAGGCTGGGGTTACCCTATGCTGGACACAGTTGGTGCCAACCAACTCCGCAATGGACCCACAGCAGGATGCAGCTGAGCCCGTCACCCAAGCTGGTGGCAGCCAAGAAAGGAAGAAAATGCCACAGAGAGGAGGAGCAAAAAAGTTAGAAACAGCAAAGGTGACATCAAGGTCAGAGAAGGCAGGGAGGATGTGCTCCATGGTGGCATAGCAGATACCAACCACTGCAGCTCAGGAAGGACACAAGCCAGAGCAAAAGAAAAGTGTGACAAGGAAGAAGTAGCAGAGAGGAACTCCTCCATGCCACTCAGGGTGAGGGGAAGAGTCTAGAATGGAGAAGTTGAGCCCTCCTCTGCAGAAAAATGGTCAAATTCTTACCACCCTGCCCTGTTGGCTGTGTAATACTCTGGCTTTCTGTCTTGCCTGTTGAAGTTGTGATTTTTTTAAAAAGATTAAATGTTGGCTAGACCAGAGATAATAGAGAAGAGAAAGTGGTACACTGAACTTGTCAGGTTGATGCTGGCTACTGTCCTGACCAAGTGTTTCATGTGGACAAGTCACTGAAGGAAATGTATGAACGTTTCTGGTGAAGCCAGTCCCACTTTCTTCTGCTCCATGACATTATCTGGGGAGCCTCAAACACCCTACCTAGGACTGTGAGGTCCCCCTGGTTCTAGTTCAGTTCACCTTTGGATTTAGCCCTCAGGTCAAAGTCTCAAATTTGTCTTCTTTGTGATTGATCCTACTTCTAAAAACAGGTCTCTAGAAAGGTGAAACATTAGCGTGCTGTATCCTTTAAGTCTGCACATTACACAGGGGCAGTATGGAGACTCAAGCCTCTGAGCTAAACAAATTTGAGACAAACTTTTGCAGAGACCTAAGAACATTCTCAGAGTGCCCTCCTGAGCCTTCTCCTGAACCCAGGACAGTCATGAAGAGTTGGACAGTAAAGCAGCTAATAACTGGAGTCCCAGCTGCTACTTAGAGCCTCTTCAGATTAATTTTTGAAGTTGTCTTTTTAGAAATCATCAATTACTCAGATGCTAACAACAGCCATAAAGTATATTATGAAGTTAGTTTTCTGTTTTTTCAGCAGCAATGGCTCTCTGTATATAAAAACCTGAGAGACTGGGTGAAAACCATTGCAAACAACATTACTTGGTGACTGATAGATGAGCACAAGTAGTTGGACCATCTCTGCTTTCAGCAGTAATCTATGACTAAAAACTTCGTTCTCAAGTTTTGTGTATGGCTTGAGTCCCTCTCTCTGGGAATGTGCAGTTGAGCAATGTAGCTATTTTTTTTCCAAAGAATCCAATCATATTTCCTACATCCTAAACTTTCCTGATGCATATGTACATGTTCTGGGGTCATCATGCCCTTTTGTCTGACTCTGATCAAACCTGTGGTCTGTTCTCTTCTAATTTGGGAGAAAACTAAAATCTCTGTGACATTAACTTGGCAAATACTTTTTTTTCCTTAAAGTTGAATTATCTTGAAAGGCAGATGTAAGCTGAGGGTGAAACTCACAGCTGAAACACTTTGTTTGTATCTAGTTTGTTGGGCTGTAACTTGCTTGAAGGTAACTTTGATCTACTACATCTTTAGTTGATACTCACAGAGTTAGAATTACAGCTGTCTATTGGAAACACAGATTTGATTCATATGCTAGTAATATTTATCTTTCATCTTCTCCATCTCTTGCTTGGTTGAGAACTTCTATTATTGGTCTGCATGTGCCAGTTGATGGAAAATTTATTTGGCACATCCACATGAAGCTTCTGGATGATGTTTACTGCTCCTCAGGCTGTAACAGTAATTATGGTGGTAAGGCACTGGAACAGGTTCCCCAAAGACGTGGTAAATGCTCCATCTCTAACAGTGTTCAAGGCCAGGCTGGACAAAGCCTTGGGTGACACGGTCTAGGGTGAGGCATCCCTGTCCATGGCAGGGGGTTGGAACTAGATGATCTTAAGGTCCTTTCCAGCACTAACTTTTCTGTGATTCTACGACTCTGTGCATCAAATGGCTGAGTGAAGCCTTTAGAAATTGGAATTTCCTTTAAAATCTGAAGCCTGTGACAATGCTGTCCACATTCTAATGAACCCTAATTACGTATGTATACGTCAGCTTTTCACTAATTTTATTTCCATGTTAAAAACATCATTTGTATTAAATCTTGTTCTGATTTAAGCAGGAACTCTTAAGTTCTACTTTTAGGTGTCAGTGATTTAATTCTCACCACACAAGGAAATGCTTTTACCTCTAAGTACAGATGGGAAACCTGTGGTGAAGAACTCTGATATGGCCGCCAGCAGGGAGGATTTGGTGGATAAGAGGCAGAGGAAGGCCACATGGGCATATGGCTGTTCTGGAGTCCTATCTACCCAAGCAGAGCTAAAGGGTTTTGAATTGAGGTGTGGGGAATCATTGGTTCTCATACTGCTTGCAACAGAGGAAACCATTGGCCCTTACTCTCTGCTCTTCAGTGCCACCTTGTAAACACAGCTTGAGGACCTGGATAGAGAAGAGCTAGGATGATTAAAATTCATTATAAATAATGAATTAAATAAATAGGCACAGTGGCTATCTCATTGAATCTCAATGAACTGTCTATGTGTAAATCAAGCAAGCACTAGGAGAAAAGAAGCCTTTGCATTTTCATTGAGCTCCAGTGTTTCATTTTATCTCATAATAACTTTCCCTATTTTTTTTCCTTTTTATTGAGCCTAAGATCAAAGCAATAACTTTGTTAAATAGCAATCAATTCTAATCAATTTAATAAGCAGCAAAGGAATTGCTTTGACTAAAAGAAAAGCTGTTAGCCAACTCTCTGTGACTGTCTGCCTGCGCTTGCTGGCATTGCTCTATGCTGTGTTTCTCAGCTTCCCTTGCCCCTGCCCCTGTTCAGTCTCTGGTCAGTACAGGGCCTACCTCACAGCGCTGCAGGTATCTGCATGCTCTTCCCACTCTGGGAGTGCAAGCAGCTTTAGTCTATTCAGCTCACACAAGAAAGGCCTGAATAATTACACCTTGGAGACTTTCCTGGAGCTGAGGGTAAACAGCAGGCAAGAGGAATTTTATTCATTTCTAATCTGAGCAGAACTTACACTGCTCTTGGTAACCAGTGAGGAACATTTCAGTTTATTTATTTATTTATTTATTTATACTTACCACTGCCAAGTCCAAAACCAGGCGGTAAGTTGGTGCATGTGCTCAGGTCATTTACTTCCTGGGGCTTTCACATACCAGGGCCACATTTCTGGAATTCTTCCTATTCTTTAGAACATAAAGCTCCAGTTATCTCCAAGTTTCTGGTTAAACTATGTTCCAGGCACCAAACTTTATGTTTTTGCAGACCAGTTAGGACAAGATATTGCTCCTCCACAGGAGGCTGCTGGTAGCAAGGTAGAACACAGTTCAACAGTTTAATTAACTGTTCAAATTGTGCAGCTGATCTGCAATACTGGGCAAGAAGGCAATGGCTGGCACTTGCATTAGCATTAGCTTCAAGATGGGAAATAGCCTTTGCTGACTGGTTCTGGCTCTTCTTTCCCAATGCCTATTTTTGATACGCACAAACCTGCAAAGAGGAGCAGGGTAGAAAAAGAAGGAAGAGCAAAATAAATGCACAACAAAGGCAGAAGCATCAGAAAACCAACACCTGCTCTAGCTACAATTCAAATGAGCCAGTCATGCAGGACATCCTAGCAGCACTGCAAAGAGGTGCACTCTTTGCCATAGCCAATGCAAATATTGCACCAGTGTATACATTTTGGTTACACAGGTTAAAAAAACACATAAAAATGAGCATTTTTATCATGGCCTCAGAATTCCCTACAGAAAAGCATCCTCAAGACTTCTTCAGGTCTCAAATCGGATTGACCTCAGCTATGAGTTAAAAGACCGGAAGAAAACTTTTATTTTAGCTTCTTTTAAATTAGAACACTATTTATCGGGCCTCAGGTACCTTTGGTTAAAAGGCTCTATTTTAATAGTTTTTAAGTGACAAAATCCCCCCCAAACCTGGTAGAAAATGTCCTTATTATGTATTCTCACATGGTCTTGCTGGAACACTTGAGAATGATTATAATGATCTATGGAGCTTGTACTCAAAGGCAATAAATGATTTTGGTTCTTGAGCAGTAAGCAGCCAAAACTGTAATGCCAGAGAAGTATTTTAAATGCTGTCAGTGGGAGTTTTAAATCCACTCAGGCCTTTGTTAGTGTTTGCATATTTTGTAAGACATTCAGATATTACTGAAGGGATGAGCAGCAAGATAAAACCACAAAGTGGAGTGGCAGTAGTAGCTACCACTGTAACAGCTGTAGTTGGGTCAAGGACAGACTAAGTCCATTTGTCAGAAGTAAACTGTTAAGAGTTTACACTCACCTAGACTTATCTGATCTAATAATCTCTCTGTGGTGAGCTGCCAATAGGGTTAGCTCTCAGAAAGTGAATGTTAATACAGTCTGCGGATTGCTTTGGCAGTGAGGTAGAAGTCCCATCTGCTTCTGTTACTAACAGGAATTTCTGAAAAGCTTATCATGACCTGTGTATGTTTCCATCACAGAGATCTTAGACCCACACAAGAAGCAAGGGCCTTGTAAAATGAGATTTTTGTTCATTACATAGAGTTCCTCTTTCAAAAAAGTATATAAATAACCCACAGAATTCAATCCCATTGAAGGTATAGGTTGTATAGATCCTATTCCTACCTCTTGGTCATAATACTATGGACTTCAAAACACTTCTTAGTTAAGAACTATTCTTTACTCCCCAGGTGAACTGGGGGTAACCAAGTTTTAAGAGTTGCCTAATTACATATGAAACTGTGAGGTTGGAACCCTTCCATCTCTTGGGTGACAAAACTGCCTAAAATACATAGTGACCCAAGATAGAGTCTCTTAAGTAAATGAAAGGCAGCTTAGAAATTTTCTCACTGGATATTTGCCATTGAGACTAGAATAACTCACAGGGGTCTTGTGGAGAACAGAGCAATGGCACAGAAGATTTGACAACATAACTGAACGCAAGAAAATTAAATGTCTTTAGTAAAGGGCCTGATCCAGCTATACTTAGTGAAGGAAGGGGTTTTACCAATGCTTTTGAAAGAAAATTGAATTGAGCCTGGGTAAGATTTGACAAGTTGCTGATGGAATGTGATCAGGACCAGTCAGCATGGCTTCACCAAGAGAAGTCATGCTTGAGCAACCTGATAACCCTCTATGATTAAATGACTGTCTTGGTAGATGATTGTTGAGGCAGTGATATTGTCTACTTTGACTTCAGTTGGCACTTTCTCCCAGAAGATCCACACAGAAAAGCTGATGAAGTATGGGCTGAATAAGTAAACAGTGAAGTGGACTGAAAATCAGCTAAATGGCTAGGCCCAGAGTGTGGTCATCTGTGGAACATAGTGAGTAATGAACAGCAAGATGGGAAGGTAGGATGTCACTGCTCTGTTGTCAGTGCTGCCATTTGCTCCCCCTGTGACAATTCTGTTACTGAAATTTTCACTCTCATTCATCACCCTAATGCCAAAGACTCAGAAATGATGGACTAAGTTCCCAGTGTGGTCTGTACTCTGCAATTTACTAATTACTGGTAAACCACCAGTAATTAGTTGTTTACCCAAGGGGTCACTATTGGGTCCAATCCCATTTAACTCTTCATTAATGATCTGGCAGATGGGGCAGAATATACCCTCAGCAAACTGGAAGAGTGGCTGATATTGCTGTCATTCAGAGGGACCCTGACAGGCTGGAGAAATAGGCTCATAGGAACCTCAAGTTCAATAAGGGTAAGTGCGAAGTTCCAAGGCACTAGCTGGGGGACACCTAGCTGAAGAGCAGCTTGGAAAAAAGCATCTGGGGGGCCTGGTTGACACCAAGCTGAACAGGAGCCAGCAAAGAAGAGTGAATGGTATCCTGTGCTGCATTAGGCAAAGCATTGCCATCAGGTCATGGGAGGTGACCCTTCCCCTCTACTCAGTACTCATAAGGCCACACCTGGAGTGCTGTGTCCAGATCTGGGCTCCCCAGTAGAAGAGAGATATGGAAACACTGGAGAGTCCAGCAATGGGCGTTAAGTTGATTAATGGATTGGAGCATATCTCCTACAAAGAAAGACTGAGAGAGCTGGGACTGTTCAGTCTGGAGAAGAAAAGGCTTAGGAGGAGCAGGTCTTATCAGTCTATGTAGATACCTACAGAGAATGGAGCCAGGCTCTTTTCAGTGGTGTCTAGTGACAGGACCAGAGGCAATGGGCACAAACCAAAACATAGGAGGTTCTCTCTGAACATCAGAAAACACTTTTTTGATGTGATGGTGACCGGAGAGGTTGTGGAATCTCCATCTTTGGACATATTCAAACCCCATCTAGACACGTTCCTGGGCAACTGGCTCTAGGTGGCCCTGCCTGGTCAGTGGGTTGGACCACATGACTTCCAGAAGTCTTTTCAACCTCAGTTGTTCTGTGATTGTGTGATCTTTCCCTGTAACAGACTGTGAAGGCAGAGGATGAACTTATCATATGATTCAAATTTAATATTTAACATTTTTGCTTTAGGTAACTTAATATATCAGGACAATTTCTTGGTGTAGATCTTTTCCCAGACCAAACACTTTGAACTGGAGAGTATTAAAGGAAAAAAATTATCTGAGACCTTTTTGACTGAAGGATTCCCACAGGAAGAAGAACACTTAAAAATATATATGTCAGATTAATATGAGCTTTTCTGGGGGCCAGATGACTTGTTACCTAATCATGCTCATCCTTTGCCACCCACGACTTCTTCTGGGCACACACCTAGGCTTGGGCAGCGTAAGAACAGCACTGGGGATCTTGCATCCTTCTTCTTCAGAAGTAAAAGGTGTGAAGCAATTCAGGAAAAGGTGAATCTCAGACAGCTGATAACTGGGCAGGCCCAGGTACACCAGGGTACCGTGAGACAGTCTGACATTGGGCAGAGCTGTACACAGGCACTAAGTAGTTATTAACGCTATTAAAGTTCTCATGACATGGCACTTAATTCTCTTCAAGGTACACTCTGCATAATCATATTTTTCATTGCAAAGCTGTGTAGAGGTTTAGTACAAAAGTAAGCAATCACTACTGTGTTTTCTGATGTTTGCTAATGATCAGCTGTGACATGCTATTTTCTATGAAAGCAGCATCTACCTGCATCATTTCTACTATAGACTGATACTGAATAACCTGGCAAATATATTATTAACCTGTTCATTTGACTTTAATTTGTCTAAATGCTTCAGTCTAGGCTGTGAATTCTTTTACTTAGAGAACATTCATTCTTTCTGAAATAGAGCACCCTACTTGCTTCCTTTTTAAATACATCCACAAAAAAAAACAATTGCAAACACTAAAAGCCAAACCAGAACACATTGTGGGAATCATCAGATGAATCCTATTATTTTAAATTTACTTTCAGGTAATTTTCCTAACAATATCAGGGATATATTTCTTGTATTTGATAATGCACATCTTGCTGATAAGCCAGGTACTAATTAACATACCCTGCATTTAAGATTCCCTAGTGTTCAATCAAAGAACAAAGGTCCTGGGAATGATTAACAATCAAAGCTAAAGATAACAGTTGACTTCAGATCAATCTGATCTTTACCAGAATGCATTTGGCTACAAAGACATGAAGTAACCCCTGTAATCCCTTAAGTTGAGGTTACTCCAATCATAAAGAGGCCATAAAAATAGCACTCGAAATTTAAGAGGTTTACGGTGGTCAGTGCCCTAGACTAGTTGTTCTTAAGAAACATCAAAGGAAAGCATTCATTACACAGAAAGCCTGTTTCGGTTTGGGCAGCCATTGAACACATATAACAGAGCTTTCAAGCTGGGGAAAAATGCACTTCTTTTTCCTGTCCTCTACACAGCTGGTTAACTCTCAGTCCTGTCTTTTGTTCTGCCCCCCCATCTTCAATAAATACAAGAGATCTTCTCTTATGTAACATTTAGGTGACTTACTTTCCTTGCAGTGTGTTGTTGCACTCCACTGTAAGTATGCTCAACTTTTTGCTTTTTCACCTTAATGTTCCACTTTAACTATGCTGAATCCTAAAACATAATTCTATTCTGGGAGCATCCTAGCTTTTGGCATCCTTATATATCAAGTCCTCAGCAACCTGAAAGTAGAGTGATGGTTAGTGTCCAAGGCTGTAAATCAGCTTAGCTTGGTTGCTGATAGATATGACAGAAACACGTGTCTGCAACTAGTAATTTTCTCTTGCTGGGACATTTTTAGAGGCAAAAAGGGAAGATTTTAACACGTCCAATTGAAAATCTCTCTCATACATGTTGTCTACATCATCTTAACATACTGTTCTGAGGCTGTTAGTGTAGAAAGAGCAGGAACAGCAATCTAAACCTTACTGAAATCGACCAAATTGGATTGTGGCAGCTAAGTTCAAGTGAAACCTTCTTGTATATTAAGAGCTTACAACTATTTGGCTGGCAGAAAGACTCTTAAAAGTCAAAGGTGATGACTTCTACTATTGCACTGGCTGCATGCGTGTAGGTGAAGAATCACAGAGGTACTGAAATGAATAGTGAGAGATGAACAGCAAGATGGGAAGCAGGATCCCACTGCTCTGTTTTCAGTGCTGCCACTTGCTCCCCCTGTGACAAATGATGGAATCGGTTCTCAGTGTGGTTGGTACTCTGCAAACACAGAACAAAAAGGCAATTTCTGCCTCCAACACCAAGTTTCCATCTAAGAATAAGATACAATCCAGTAGGATGCAGACATCTAAATGTTCATCTTTCCTGGCACACCAAGTTCTGCTGGGAGTGTTTTAGCAAGAACAGGCACCTAGTGAGGCCTTTTTTCATGCCGCGAGGAGGCGCTGTCCTAAGAGCATGAGCTCGGCCAGCCTCAGTAGGCAGCAGATGCTTTGTGGGAGTTAACCACAGTGAAGTCCTTGCAATTTTCTGTCACCACCAGCACCTGTTATCCCTTTCTTCTCCAGCTGACTGCTGGAATGAGCCAGTGGAAAAAGAGAGAGATCAGAGACAAGGTCAGCCCAAAGCAGAGCTGCTTCCTTGCAAGTTTGCCCACATAAAGCGTCTGTGTTGAGTAGGACCAAGGTGGGAGAGGACTTAGTGGGCAGAAGTGTTTGTGGAGAAGTGCTACTGAAGTGCTACAGAAGGAGGTCAGCATTTTAATGGACAGAAGGCCAGAAGGAAAGTTTGGGGACTTTTGGTTTTAGTCCAAGTCCTGTTCATGGCGTGAGTTTGAGTGAACATCCTACCCCCCTCTGCCCTCCCTGTCATTCAGTTACCTGTATAAGGTAAGGGTAGTGTTAACTGGATGGTATGGGGTTTAACTGATACACATGCAGTACTTACAAACCACTGCATGATCCTGTTCTCAAGGTGCAAAATATTATTTACCCCAATCTTGCAAATATGTTCTTCGCATTTTTCACAAGATTTTTGGGAACTAGAGATTCTTCCACTTCCAGACACCTCTTGTTTCACTGCAGCTAGACAAGAAGACTAAAACTAGCTTCATAATTTTCAGGAAACTTTGCTAGTCTACAGGAACAGTCTGAAGACCATGAGGTTGTGGGGGATGAAGATTTCTTCAGTTTCCTTTCTGAAAGACAACTTAATTTAGCCAAAATTCTCATATGCATTAAGCCAACAGACTTTCAGTGGTTTCCCAGGTTACAGTTCATTAGTGTCTGCATCACAGAGAACCAGGAAGCACACTAAAATAAGGACACCGCAGATTTCATTGTTGCATAGTGCTAACAGAGAACTCGCCTCTCATGCAGATGATTAGACAGGCTGTGGTACTTCAAGTATTTTTAACTTGTGATCTGATGAGAGGTTTAGAAATAGGGGAGCTGGCATAAAGCATCACACGTAAATCCACAGTTCAGAGCATAAGGTGGTGATCTTCCAAGTTTATGGCATCTAACAGCAACTGTAACATAAATGATACCCGTGGGTGGGATTAGTTTGCTGAACACTGTGCTGGACTTCTCTTTCTAGAACATGCATGCTGGCAGGTTTTCTGACTACAGGAGGGATGCCTTGAGGCACTGGGAGCTAAGACACCTACCCAAGTGCGTGGTCACAGAAAATAAACACTCTTAGCACTCCCCCACCCCACTCCAAGGAAATATCTCTTTCAGCTACGTGACACACAATGTGCCATTTAATGGTCATGGGGAGACTGGGGAGATTTTTTGCATTTTTGTGCATTCAGAGGAAACGTTCTTGTGGGTATATCACAGCGTCCGCAAGGAGCTTCAGCAGCTTCAGTGGTTACCTTGCAGATGCAATGATCCAGGCACATAGAGCATCTTTTAAGGACCAGCGTCATAAATTATGAGTCTAGGAGCTGCAACAGCTCACCTGCTAGTATCTGTGCTGTCATACAAACTAGTGCTGATTCCTTGGTTCCTGTACTTCCCTCCCTGGGTGTATCTCACCAGATGTCCTGTACTAACTCCTAGGGGCATGCAGCTTTCATGGTCAGTGTTTAATACTGCCCAACACCATGGGCTCCAGCACAGTATTACCACAGAGCAATAGCAGTAACAGAAAGAGGCAGGAGTGGGCAGTGCACTTTTGGTACTTGATACTGTTTCAAAAGAACTGCATAACAATATGCACTATACAGTCAGAGTCTGGCTTTAGAGACATTAATAACTGTACTTCATAGCAATTTAAAGCTACTGAAGGAAAAGATGAAAACAGGCCTCCTCAATACCTTTTCCAACTGTTCTGTGAAGGAGAAGAAGGATCCTGGTAGAAACCGTCCCGGAGTATATTCCTTCCCCAGCTACTTTTCTGGATTTGTTGATGGATTGCACAGCTCACTGGAAAGGTTATTGGTACATTCAGACATCATTTCCTTAAGCCCATTATTACCAGAATCTGTGGGCTACTTAATGCTTGCATGAGAAGCTAATGAAGGACAAAGATTCTTTACCTCTGATGGTTTCAGTGAAACAACTGTCTGAAACGTAAGAAAAAGCTATTGTCAGTAGCAAATTACCATTACAGAGAGCCACATGAATATATAACTCCCACAAAAGGTGACATGCTCTTTATTTTGTGGCTCGTGTTCTAACAGTGGCCTTATGGTCCATGTGCAGTATCTCCCTGATGGAGATACTCCCATCAGGGAGATGGATATCAGGAGTATCCTGATGGATACTCCCATCAGACTTTTTGGTGGGCATCTGTACAGTCCAGTGTCTCATCATTCTGCAGTTCTGGTGGAGTCCTGTTAACCCGCCTCCTGAGGCTTATTCTTCTTTCTAAAAACTCCTGTTCTCAGTCCTATTTAACTGTGTCATGACTCATATGATCCCTGAGCCAAGCACCCAGATCTAATGCCAGCATTTTAAGCAATGCTAATGTCCTGGATTCAGCTGTAGCAGTCATTTTTCTCCTTCTTAGTAGCTGGTGCAGCACTGTGGTTTTGACTTTCAGCCTGGGAACAGCGCTGATAACACTGATGTTTTTAGTTGCTGCTCAGTAATTTTTAGTCTGACCAAGGACTTTGTGAGTCTCATGCTCTGCCAGGGAGGAGGGGAAGCCAGGGGGAAGCAGAGACAGGACACCTGACCCAAACTAGCCAAAGAGGTATTCCATACCACAGCACGTCATGCCCAGGATGTAAACTGGGGGTAGTTACCCGGAAGGGGTAGATCACTGCTTGGATCAGGCTGGGTATAGGTTGGCGGGTGGTGAGCGGTTGTATTCTCTTCCCTTATTTCCCTTATCATTATTATTATTGGTGGTAGCAGTAGTGATTTGTGTTATACCTTAGTTACTGGACTGTTCTTATCTCAACCCATGGGAGTTACATTCTTTCGATTCTCCTCCCCATCCCTCCGGGAGTAGGGGGGAGGAAGGAGGGGAGGAGTCAGCGAACGGCTGCATGGTTTCTGAGTGACAGGCTGGGCTTAAACCATGACAGTTAATGTCATTGTGTGTCACTGAGCAAACAAGTGTCATGTACTCTTCACCTGTGCAAGGTACTTCTCTTGTTAACTTGAACATTCATTTGGGTGGTAGCTTTATCTCTCTAACGGATAAGAGCCAAAGACCTTGGACATTGACTTGGAGGTACTTTAACTCCTGTATGGTAAATCAGATTGGATGGGAGTGTGAATTAGAGCACAGATCCTGACTGAATTCAGGAAAATTAATAGTAGCAAGATAAAGAAGTATAGGGCTGGTTAACAGCATTGACATCATTTTCAGATGGGGTCATGTTGGCTACTCAGCTTAGAAGAAATGGGACATACAAGCTAGATGTCACCAAAAGCTACTACACTTTCAGTTTCTTTTGTCCTCTCTTGCACATTGAAGAAAATATCATATAAAACAGTCTTGCTTTTCATTCCAAGAAAAAGAAAATAATTGTAATTTCTGCTGAGTTCTACTTGGCTGGTTGATGAAATGACTTTCCATATGGGTCAGAATTATGTGGCTGGGTGGGGGGGTTGGAACTAGATGATCTTAAGGTCCTTTCCAACCCTAACTATTCTATGATTCTATGATTCCTCATCCCATCAGGCTGTGATTCTTCTATAATTGCCATTAAAGTCATAGAATTGTAGAATAGTTAGCGACGGAAAGGACCTTAAGATCATCAAGTTCCAAGCCCCCTGCCATGGGCAGGGACACCTTACACTAAACCATGTCACCCAAGGCTCTGTCCAACCTGGCCTTGAACACTGCCAGCAATGAAGCATTCACAACCTCCCTGGGCAACCCATTCCAGTGCCTCACCACCCTAACAGGAAAGAACTTCCTCCTTATATCCAATCTAAACTTCCCCTGTTTAAGTTTTAACCCGTTACCCCTTGTCCTGTCACTACAGTCCCTAATGAAGAGTCCCTCCCCAGCATCCTTATAGGCCCCTTCAGATACTGGAAGGCTGCTATGAGGTCTCCACGCAGCCTTCTCTTCTCCTGGCTGAGCAGCCCCAACTTTCTCAGCCTGTCTTCATACAGGAGGTGCTCCAGTCCCCTGATCATCCTCGTGGCCCTCCTCTGGACTTGTTCCAACAGTTCCATGTTCTTTTTGTGTTGAGGACACCAGAACTGCACACAATACTCCAGGTGAGGTCTCACAAGAGCAGAGTAGAGGGGCAGGATCACCTCCTTCGACCTGCTGTTCACGTTCCTTTTGATGCAGCCCAGGATACGATTGGCTTTCTGGGCTGCGAGCGCACACTGAAGCCAGCTCATGTTAATTTTCTCATTGTCCAACACCCCAAGTCCTTCTCCACAGGGCTGCTCTGAATCTCTTCTCTGCCCAACCTGTAGCTGTGCCTGGGATTGCTCCAACCCAGGTGTAGGACCTTGGTCTCGAACCAGTTCCTCTCCTACAGTGGGCCCAAGGTCTTCATTCTCACAGTCCCTGCATCTGCCTTCCAAGACTTGGGTGGTGCAGTCAGAGCCTTTGCCAGTGAAGACCGAGGCAAAGAAGTCATTGAGAACCTCAGTCTTCTCCAAATCCTGTGTAGCCAGTTCTCCTGATAGCTTCTGGAGGGGGGCTACATTCTCCCTAGTCTGTTTTTTATTTGCTATGTACCTGTAGAATCCCTCCCTGTTATCTTTCAATCCCTAGCCAAGTTTAATTCTAACTGGGCCTTAGCTTTCCTTACCTGGTCCCTAGCTTCCTGGACAACATCCCTGTATTCTTCCCAGGCCTCCTGTCCTTGCTTCTATTTTTTATAAGCTCATTTTTCATTTGAATTTTCCTCAGGAGCTCCTGATCCATCCAAGGAGGTCTCCTGGCCCTCCTGCTGCACTTCCTTCTAGTTGGGATGCAACACTCCTGAGCTTGTAGCAGGTGATCCTTGAATATCAACCAACAGTCTTGGGCCCCCCCTGCCCTCTAGGGCTATATCCCATGGAACTTTACTAAGCAGGTTCCTGAAGAGGCCGAAGTCTGCTCTCTTGAAGTCCAGGGCAGTGAGCTTGCTGCATGCTCTTCTCACTGTCCTGAGGATCTCAAATTCGAGCATCTCATGATCACTGCATCCAAGGCTGCCCTGGAGCGTCACATTTCCAACGAGCCCTTCCCTGTTGGTGAGCACGAGGTCAAGCATGGCACCTCTCCTTGCCAGCTCCTCTATTACTTGCAGAAGGAAGTTGTCTTCCACACAATCGAGGAACCTCCTGGATTGCTTGTGCCGGGCCATACCATCCTTCCAAAGGATGCCAGGGTGGTTGAAGTCCCCCATGAGAACAAGGGCCTGTGATCGTGAGGCTTTTCCTATCTGTCTGCAGAGTGCTTCATCCACAGAATCCTCTTGATCAGGCGGTCTGTAGCAGATCCCCACAGTGATGTCCCCCATCGCTGTTCTCCCTTTAAGCCTGACCCACAAACTCTCTGGTAATTGATCACCTGTCCTCAGATGGAGTTCCGTACTCTCCAGCCTATTCCTAACATAAAGGGCAACTCCCCCTCCCAGCCTGCCCCTAAACTCTAAGTTTTATTATTAGATTTAAGTTAGCCTAAAGATACGTAAAGCTGCTAGGGAAAAGCGTGCTCCTTGTTCATTTGGTTACTTGGGAAATTCTTGTACATTGTTTATCCGTGCTGGTACTTGAAATGACTAGAAAGGCAAATTAGTGCATGGTTTTACTCAAGTTCTCTGTGTGTTGCACAAGCATAAACCGCGAAAATACCTTGCATAGCAGCAAGGGAAAATGCCTTGAAAGTGGCCAATCAGATTTTCACATAAAAGTAAGCCTGTGACAGTGAAAACTGTCTCATCCCACAAATACTGTCTGGTACTTGAGCCTATAAGTGACCCTATGAGCATCCTCTTCATTGCGTTTTGGGAGGGCAGTTCATGTATAGACCCACATTCTGGATCAGACCTTTGCAGCATCACTTCTCTTGGTCATTCTTCATTGATCTTGCTAAGATGGGAGCCCATTCCTTGTTCGCAGAGAAGTTTTTTTTATGTAATTGCTTCACAGTGATTACAGTTAGAAAGTGGTTTTACTGAAGGGGAAGGAAAGGGCTGCAATGTTTCTGTTAGCATCTTCAGTCAATGTGCCCATGGAATCCCACCTGTATGGAGGATTCTCACATATTTCCACACAGGGACTGCATCTAAGCCTGGTGGAAGTTTTATTAAAAGCTATTTTGAAAATATCTTTAACATAGTAGAGAGCAAAACTGGCTTGATCTCTATGCAGCTTTGAGAAGGAAGGGAAGCAATGGGAAGATTTTTTTCTGTCCTGTAATGGATCTGATTCAGCTTGAGGGGCAAGATACTGGTGAATCCTTTGCTGCAAACTTTCTTGATTTCATGATGGTTCCTGTGCATCTGTATCACTGTGGAGCAGTCCCTTCAGGTATAAATACCACAGTTAAATATTTAGTCATCTTGGTACACACAGGATGAGTGACTCGTCAAAGGTCATGCAGGAAGTATAGAGCTGAGCAGGGCACTGACCTACGGTTGTCAATAGGACAGTGACATATTCCATATAGGAGAAGCTGTTGAATGACTATATCTCAGAGTTCAGGAATTCTACTTTCAGGAAGTGTGACATGAATTGATAAAATAATTGGAGAAAGGATGAGCTTGCTGCATGGCATGGGATGTCTGTCTTTCTTAATATTGAATAGCATAAAGGAAAAGCAGGAAAAAAAAACCCAAACCAAATAAACCTGCTTACAGCAACACTGTACATTTTCCAACCTTTCCAACCCTTAAGGGAGGATCAGTTTAGTAGCACTAGAATGTAGACAGAATGTAAATGAGAGGAAGCTCAGTCACACCATCAGCTGCAATTGGCAAAAACTGCTACATACGTTAGTTGGAGCACTGAACCAAGACAAACTGTAAAATGACTTTAAAAAACATTTAATCTTTCAAAGAATGGCATAAATAAAAGGTTTCTTTGTGAGAAAAGATCTGGAGAAACAAAAGACCAGCATATCACAAAACAGTCAGCTCCTGGATTATCACTTCAAAAAAGGTGAATGTGTTAGAAATGATAGGGACAAGAGAAATGTGCTTGACTAAGGCTGTTCAGGAGTTCACATTAACTTTACTAAGAGACATAGGCATCTAAACATGGATGCATTCATCTGCAAATACAGAACATACACAGTGAAGAGACTGAGGTAATTAGTTTGCTCATGGAAAAACAAGAAAAATACACCAATATTTGTTCAAATGCAAAAAGCAGAGAAAACAATCTGAATATAAAAGAAAACATGATTCTATGGTGGAGAGTGGCAAATGCTAGTGGAAAATGTCTTGCATATTGGGTCATATGCAATAACTGTTGCAGGGTTTACAAATAAATAAAACGAACAATAAAAAAGCACTGTAATAAGAAAAAGCAGCAAGTCCAAATGTGAGGTTTGATATGTATATGGTGATGGAAGGTAAATAATTTGCAAATGTCTGACTAGTCTTGACAGCAAAGGGCAGGCAGTGATATATAAACAAAAGTAGCGCAACATCAAAAGAGAGTAAACAAGTTCTTTAGGAACAAGAGGAGAAATGGTCACCCAGAAAAAATGAGTCATGTAAGGAAGAGAACAGAGTGAGACAGATATTGGACCACAGAGAACATGGGTAGCTTTCACACCAAAGTCAAGTAAAAGCTATCTATTAGGAATGCTCAGAAAAATTTTCTCAACTCAGCAAGGAGCTGTAGACATCAAGTTCAGCGTTGCTAACAGAGCAAAAGTACCCTTGACGTGATAGAGGGTATCCTGCAATAAAATACAATATCCTGTATTTCCATGTTAGAACTTAGACTCACAAATCTAAGGACAGGCAGCGGTTCAAAGCACTTTAGTGTTGCCATGAGGAACTCAAAATGGTAAATGCTACTGGATCTGCAATGTTGCTCTATATTACAAGAAAGGGAATGACAGGGGGACAGACTGACAACTGCTTTCTTATCTAAAGCAGCCTTCTAGTATGAAAAGACAGTAACAGAAAGTAATCTATGCAAATGTCCTGGGTTCAGCAGTAGCAGTCATTTTTTCTCCTTCTGAGTAGCTGGTGCAGTGCTGTGATTTTGACTTTCAGCCTGGGAACAGCGCCGATAACACCGATGTTTTTAGTTGCTGCTCAGTAATTTAGTTGCTGCTCCTCTGACCAAGGACTTTGTGAGTCTCATGCTCTGCCAGGGAGGAGAGGAAGCCAGGAGGAAGCAGAGACAGGACACCTGACCCAAACTAGCCAAAGAGGTATTCCATACCACAGCATGTCATGCCCAGGATGTAAACTGGGGCAGTTACCCAGAAGGGGTATATCACTGCTCAGGCGAGGCTGGGTATCAGTTGGCAGGTGGTGAGCCGTTGTTTTCTCTTCCCTTGTTATTTCCCTTGTTATTATTATTGGTGGTAGCAGTAGTGATTTGTGTTATACCTTAGCTATTGGACTGTTTTTATCTCAACCCATGGGAGTTACATTCTTTCGATTCTCCTCCCCATCTCTCTGGGAGCAGGGGGAGGAAGAAGGGGGAGTGAGCGAACAGCTGCTTGGTTTCTGAGTGACAGGCTGGGCTTAAACCAGGACAGCAAACAGTACAGCCTCCACTTTCTTGTGAAATATCATTGAGTCAGTGAGATTAATACAATATCTGTACAAACCCAACTGACTCTTCATACCCAGATTATTCTTTCAAGTATCCCTCTGAATCATTCAAACATTGACATTTGGGAAATGAGCTATCAGTTTTCTAGGTACATTGGTACAATAGTACCTGGAAAATAAGAAAAGTGCTTTACTGGAGCAAGATGAGCAAAGACAGCAGACACCTAATGAAATAGGGTATGGATATCTGGCAAAATATTAAGGTCTTTTTAACAAGGTTAAGCAGCAAAAATACACCCCATTTCCAGAGCAATGATGTTGACTCAAGAATCAGCAAAGCTAAACAGGCAGATAAAATTGCTCAGATCTTTAAAAAGTGCCACAAAAAGCAAAGAAAATTGGCAATAAGCTGCAATAAGGAGCATTTTGAATAGTTCTTGGTAAAAGAAACCTGGCACAGTAGCTGATGCTGTAGCTGGGACTGCAGTACCAGCACTAGTTCAGCTTGCAATGCCTGGAGAGAGACACCAATTAATAAACTTAAGCACTCTGCGAACTGTGAGGTCATGTAAGGATCTAACTGTTTTGGGCTAAAGGACAGACTTAGATTTCATGGGGGACATTAATATGTATAGTCACTACAGACACAAGGCAAAAACATGATGATGCATGTTTTGAAATTTGTACATTGGCTCTTAGAAAAGACACAGGGCCAAACAGCCTTGGAGGGAGCACTCAAATCAGAACTGAAGAGGGAGGATGAGGCGCAAGGGATTTCCTGCAGCTACTGGAGATGCACTCTTGCAACAAGTAACTTCTTTGGAAAACTGTATGGTAATAAAGCATGAACAAGCTACTGCTCTAAACAGAGAGGAAAATATTCTCTGTTGCTAAGGGAAGTCAGAGCTTAGTTAACTCATCACTTTTTCATATCAGATACACATATATATGGATACAGAATGTGCCTCCTGATACACATTCATGGAATGATTTCTACATGAATTTATTAACTCCTTTCATATATAACTTGTTCCATAGACATGATCTTCATGTTTAGTTTTGCCATTTACATTCTAGTAACTACCATTCCTGACTACAGTGCATGGAGATGTTCCATTGCTACCTCTGGGCACTGGCTGCTCTTAGCAACCCAGCATATGGTTTGGTGCCAGCTGATCTGGGTATTTGCCTAGGTTTTTATACATGTGACATTTAGCCCCTGGGCTGGTATTCTTACTGATCTGCCTTCTTTAACTCAATCTTCAGAGAGACAGACAAGAATTCTTCTGCATTTTGCATTTTGCAAATATGCCAGTTTTAGGTAACAATTTAGCTCTTTCTGGGATAATGAAGTATCGTCTGGTGTAGTGAAAAGTCCAAAGCACCAGTACGGCAATAACTCTCCTAATATTTTTGTCTACTAGTTTTGGATTTTCACTCCCAGGCAAAATGTACACACACCACAAATATAACTACGATATGATGGCACCACTTGTCTTCTGCCTTCTTGGTACCGAGGAGTTCGAGGCTTAAAATAGTGATGTGCTTGCCACATGGATACTATTAGATAGACAGATGGTACACTGTTCTCACTTTGTAATCATACAACTCATATTTCCATGAACCTACGTAGACAAACACGTATCACCTACTGCCTGGTAGTCAGCATGTGAATACAAAAGGTTAACTTGCGTGGTGTGCCATGGTAATTAGAGGATTGTTACATGTTTTTCTGCACTACTGAGCACTTTGGTGCATGCTGATGATTTTCTAGGGGTCTTAAAATATACCTTTCTCTTTCTGTTCTTTTAATAATTCCTGCTGGAATGGAGAAATGTAACAGGAATTGATGTGCATGCAAAATGGATTTTCTTATAGAATCATAGAACCATAGAATAGTTAGGATTGGAAAGGATCTTAAGATCATCAAGTTCCAACCACCCTGCCATGGGCAGGGACACCTCACACTAAACCATATCACAGAATCACAGAATCCTAAGGGTTGGAAGGGACCTCAAAAGATCATCTAGTCCAAACCTCCTGCAAGAGCAGGGTAACCTAGAGTACATCACACAGGAACTTATCCAGGCAGGCCTTGAATATCTCCAACGTAGGAGACTCCACAACCCCCCTGGGCAACCTGTTCCAGTGCTCTGTCACTCTCACAGTAACGAAATTTTTCCTGATGTTCACATGGAACCTCCTGTGCTCCAGTTTACACCCATTGCCCCTTGTCCTATCACCGGACATCACTGAAAAAAACCTAGCTCCATCATCCTGACACTCACCCTTTACATATTTGTAAACATTGATGAGGTCACCCCTCAGTCTCCTCCAAGCTAAAGAGTCCCAGCTCCCTCAGCCTCTCCTCATAGGAGAGATGTTCCATTCCCTTAATCATCTTTGTAGCTCTGCGCTGGACTCTTTCAAGCAATTCCCTGTCCTTCTTGAACTGAGGGGCCCAGAACTGGACACAATATTCCAGATGCGGCCTCACCAAGGCAGAGTAGAGGGGGAGGAGAACCTCTCTTGACCTACTAACCACACCCTTTCTAATGCACCCTAGGATGCCATTGGCCTTCTTGGCCACAAGGGCACATTGCTGGCTCATGGTCACCCTCCTATCCACCAGGACCCCCAGGTCCCTTTCCCCTTCACTACTGTCCAGCAGGTCAGCCCCCAACCTGTACTGGTACATGGGGTTGTTCTTCCCCAGATGCAAGACTCTACACTTGCCCTTGTTGAATTTCATCAAGTTCCTCTCTGCCCAACTCTCCAGCCTGTCCAGGTCTCGCTGAATGGCAACACAGCCCTCTGGTGTGTCAGCCACTCCTCCCAGTTTAGTATCATCAGCAAACTTGCTGAGGGTACATTCAGTTCCCTCATCCAGGTTGTTGATGAAAATATTAAATATCACCCAAGGCTTCGTCCAACCTGGTCTTGAACACTGCCAGGGATGGAGCATTCACAACCTCCCTGGGCAACCCATTCCAGTGCCTCACCACCCTAGCAGAAAAGAATTTCCTCCTTATATCCAATCTAAACTTCCCCTGTTTAAGTTTTAACCCGTTACCCCTTGTCCTATCACTACAGCCCTAATGAAGAGTCCCTCCCCAGCATCCCTATAGGCCCCCTTCAGATACTGGAAGGCTGCTATGAGGTCTCCACGCAGCCTTCTCTTTTCCTGGCTGAACAGCCCCAACTTTATCAGCCTATCTTCATATGGGAGGTGCTCCAGTCCCCTGATCATCCTCGTGGCTCTCCTCTGGACTTGTTCCAACAGTTCCATGTCCTTTTTATGTTGAGGACACCTGAACTGCACACAATACTCCAGGTGAGGTCTGACAAGAGCAGAGTAAAGGGGCAGGATCTTCTGCCTTACTGTTTATATAGATGTGACTTGGAAAGTCATGTTCCACTCATACATTGTAGTTGCTGAGTTAATTAGTGGCATATCCTATAAACGAGGTCCAGTTTTCAGGGGAATTGTTACCTTTCCTTTGAGGCTTCTTCTAACACACACACTTGTGTTGTAAGTGTCCTAGTTAGTTCTTTGTTACTCCTTTTGCATGAAAAGATTCAATCCATTTTGTAAGTCATTCTCAATAGTGGCTACAGTGATACCACTGCTTGGTTTAAGCACATTTTTCCCTCTAACTTTGCCAGGATTATATGACTTTCTATCCCAATCATGTAAGCTCTGTAGCAGCTGTTTTGGGCTCTGTATTTGTAGCTAAGCTTATCTCAATGTGATTTCAATTTCTTTATTTCTGAAACACTACCTTTAGTAAACTTTTGCTTTCTTAGATAAAATACAAAACAGCATTGCAGTTGTGCATAGGGAAATCTATTGTATAAATAAGCAGTATCTTTTTCTGCAGATACGGAAAACCTCTTTATTTAGGGAATTTCTCAGATATACAAAGGGACTGAAACTCTGCAGCTTCTTTCCACACACACTGTATTGGTTTTGCTGGGCTTTCTTCAAATAAAAAAATCAAATTTTAATACCACGTTATTACCCAGAAATGTGTTGCTAGGGCTTTACAGTTGTTTTCCTTAATTTCCACTTCCCTGAAATAGACTTAGTTACACAAGCCTCAAAAACGCTCAAACAGAGCACTGGGAAGACTTGGTGAGGCAAATTATCTTTGATTTTTTATGCTGCCCTGTGTACAAGTTTATCTAATCAGATGGTTATTTCAGAAGCCTGGATCCATCGCAGTTGTTAACATCAACTGTGGTTTGCTGAGTTTTTCCTTTCATCTCTTTCAGCTTCTCTGCAGACAGCAGTTTCCAAATTGATACAAAGCAGCTCTTCTTCGTGGAATTACTATGACGAATCATTGAATAATGATGATTGAACATAATTCATTTATTACTCATATTCTTTTCTGCACTGTTCTTTGCTACGTCTTGCTATGGTGTAAGGAAAAGATCTGGTTCTTCTTAAGAAAAAAAAATCCTATTGATTTCTCTAGGTGCTGGTTCAGGGTCTGTGCCTTATTTTACTCATAACCTTGTCAGGGTCCTGATCACAACTACTGGTGCATTGAACAATATGAATAGCATTCAGAGTCTGAGAGCTGGAACAGCTGATGAACTGATGAATTCTCAGTTTTTATGTTCTTCAAAAAAATTGTAATATGGGATTGGGAACCATTCAGAGTTCCAGTGTTTTGCTGGTTTATGAGGGCTTTTTATGGTATGTGGCTCTGTGTATGTGATGATATGGACCAACAGAAAGTACCAGCCTTGTCAGCTACTCTGACTCCCATGTGTACTCTGCACAATACAGCTTTTATTCTCTTTGTATCTTTCTTAGGACAGTTTTCTTTAGTTCCTACTGGAATTCACACTGTAAAGTCACTTTTGGAGAAGCAGAGAACTGATACTGATGCCAAAACTCATGCATTTGCTTACGGCTACTGTTTGGTTTTATTTTTTTTTTTTTTTAATAGAGCTGGCCTAGGCCAGCAAGGTGAAATAAGATGTTGTAAATAAGATGTTCATACCTTTGTTATCCTAAAGGAACAAGAAAAAAGCCCTACTGAAGGATCAAACTCCTCCAAGTTTCAGGACCTAAACTAATCTCCAGCTATCTGGCATTAAGAACAATCCTTCTTGATGAAAATCAATTTCATCAATCTTCTTTTTCAACCTCCAGTACTAACTGGTGCTCAAAATACATCCTGGACTAGCTGGATTTTTTATTTGTTTCCACCTGCAAAATCTCTCCCTATTTTTAATAAATTACATTTTTCAGTCCTTAGCATGGATGGATGGTCAATTGATACTAATTCTTACTAAGCCTCCACATGCACACACACATATATATTTACAATGTACAAATTACTTTCATTTTACTTGATGGAGTTATAGAGTGATCTCTTGAGCCATGAGAGTGTGTGCATGTTGTAAATAATTCAAGATTGAAAGAAGATGCATGAGCCTTCAGAATAAATATCGCACATCACCTAAAATCAGACATTTGATTTCACTTCCTTAAAATCCCTCAGGTATCAAAACAGATATGACTGAGAAGTTCAAAAGTACAGCTGAGCTAGAGCTAAAACATTTTATCTCCCTGCCCTCTCAGCCTGCTTCTCAGTAAAGTCTGAGACTGTAAAATGTTTTACTTGCTAAATAGAACTATTTTTTTAAAAGTCTCATGATGCTTTAGCACTTTTGAGTTCACCAGAAGTCATAAGCATTCATACTAGCCAGATATTTTACCAAGGCAAAGAAAAGTTTTTCAGTGTTTTGGATTATGTAGTAATGATTTTCTTCTTACTGCTTTTTTAACAGCCTGTAAATAAGAAAAATAGCAGCTAGGATACTTACCTGTAGTAAGCTGGCATTTGAAAATCACTGGTGAGCGTATCAATGCTCAGTCTGTTGGTCACAAGTAACTCAGTGTAATCCCCTCCACAAAGCTCTGAGCCAGGAGCACTGTGTCAGTGACAGCAAAACCCAGTCTGGGTTTCCCATAAGTCAATTCACATAAATTAGTTCATCTGCCTGTTAAAACGAGGGAAAAAAAGTATCAGAGCCTGGGCATAATTATTATTCTGTGAGTGACTTTAAGTGTTGGTTTTTCTTTGTGGATGATCAGCTTGACAATGAGCTAAAAGATTTTTCTTCTCTTAGGACATGTTCCAGGGTCCACTGGAGTCAGTGAGCAGCAACTCAGAGAGAAACACAGAAAACAGAAGGGTAAAGAGATTTTTCAGACAAGAGATGAAATGGGTCTTCATTCAAGAAGGGTAGTTGACATAAACATTCAAGAAAGAGTAGTGTATGTGCTTGTTTGCTTCCTATCTGCCACAAACTGCACAGCAGTGCAAATCCCAAAGACTGGGGGTTGCTGCATTCCCACCTCAAGCAAGTGGCATGACAGGACATCTGCCATGGTAGTTACCGCAGCTGCAGCACATGGAGGGGTAGCTGTGCCAAGCACTGAGCAGAAGGAAAGCAGGAGGCAGCCTTGCTCTGGAAGCTTCTGTTCTGGGGGGACAAAACCAACAAAGCCAAAGCTGTGCCCTTTCGCTCGATTTTCACAGCAAAGTCACAGCTAAGCCTGTGGAGATTTTGTGGTTTTGCTTCACATATAACTAAAAATTAATTAATTAGGGTTAATTTTAAAGCTGAAAAATCAAATTTTAAGGCTAGTTAAATCTTCCAGAATACTTGTCCTTTATTAATTATTTATTTACTTTATTTGGTAGAGTTTGGAAGGCTAAGATAGGAAATACATCTCAGTGACACAATAGCTTGCTATGTAACATTCACCTCAATGATCTGATTTATTTCCAGCTTATCAACCATCTTGATAACTTGGGCAGGAAAAGTATGATAGATTTCCAACAGTGAGAAAAACAAATTGCATAAAAACACAGCCCATCTCTTCTTTTACTTTGCACAGTCAGGGCCAACAGCATAATGAATTCTGTGAGATTCATCAGTCACAGGGCTAAATGCAACTTGGTACTTTTTTTAAATGATTGTGAAATGGACAGCAGATCAGTTTGCTCCAGATAAACATTTATTTAGCTGTACTGTCATGTTAATTCAAAGAGATTTGATATAATTTGTGTGTGTGTGTGTAGAGAATTATATAAACTATCTTTTATCAAAAGCTGTGGACTAACTATATTTTGTGATGACCAATTACAACCTGTCTGATGCCCTGATGCTGAACTGGCTGAATTGTGAATTGGCCTGGCTGTTCTCTTCCATGTGCTCCCAAGCCAGGGTAGGATCTGCTCACTGGTGTTTGCTGGTAGCAAGGTCCCACCAGTGTCTCAAGCCTCAGTAGACCAGTCCCCTCATGCTCCCTCATAGTAAATTGCAGGCTATGTGGATATCATTTACTATGCGACTCTCTGCCCATCCCTCCAGGAGGAAGGTACTCCCAACAGTGCATGGTTAAATCAGTGCTTCAGGCTTGTAGGATCTGGGTTGCCCTCTGTCTCCTCAAGGTGCTTCTAATATGCAATGGTAGCTGTTTAGCTGCGGAGTAGATGGTCAAGACTCCGAACTAGAAGCTCCACCTGTAATGCTTTCATCTCCTTGTGAATCCAAGAAGAAAAACATTTTTCCAAGGAGAAAGACTCCTGAGAAACTGAGTCAGTAAAAAACTCAGTTGTTCCCAAGCATGACCCTTTGATCAGGCGTTGGGCACCCTTCCTGAGGAGGGCAGTGGTGGAGTGGGTACTGTCGGCTACCCACGGCACCAACAGCCAGGTGCTCACAAGTCACACCAGAGCTGTCAGTTTGCTGAAGATGTATCCCACTCTGCCACTCAACAATGACAGAAGTTTTCTAGTGGCCACTGATGGTAGGAATGATTCTTCTTTTAATCATTGAGATGATTTCCAACATTAGGGAGAGGTTTTAGACATCACTCAGGACCCTTCCTTTGCCCACAAGTGAAAGTATTATGATTTTAAGCATTATCTAAAGAGTTATAAAGAGCAACTAAAGCTCAAGTCTCTAATGTTCTGTTTCTGACTCTGTTCTGAACAGAACATTCTGTATGGCATATTTAAATGTATTGTTTCTGTGGTCAATTTGCCAATGCATTAAGTGAATATGATCTTCATTAAAGGGATTTATTTGGAGCTTTCCTTCCTGACACATAGTTAAAGCATTGGATTTTCCTTTGCTACCTTCACTACAGCAACACATACTTCAGTAAAGCTAAGGCTATGTAAAGTTGCAGGAAATCATGATGTGAGCATAAGCAAAAGCCACGAGTTGTTCCTTCCGATGGTTAAGAGAGGTAATTATGGTATTTCAGGATATATGGTGACAGACTGACAAAGGTATGCTTTTATATTTATATGGATTTATATGGATATCCATTATAATTTAATACCCATTTCTGAGCAGAATGGCTCTGTGTATTCATTTGCATAATTGGAAGGGGCTCGCCACACCTAGCAGCACTTTTACTTCCACTCATGCTAATCTTTTTCCTGTACTCTGATTAAACTTTGCAAATGTCTTGGATCACAACTCTCCAGGGCTCACAGCCCACTGCAGTCAGTAGGGATTGATTTGTTTGAGGAAGTTGGTGTCACTGACCCTTAACAATGCCATTTCAGTTGGCTGCCACTGTTGATAACCAATGCTGGTGGTCTGCTCCAAAGGTGGTCATCAAACCTCTTGTGACAAAAAAAGACTTTAGGTACTGAAAATTCTGATTTTCTTGTCACAGACAAAAAGGTGGCCTCTTGTCACTTATAAGAAAGCAGTAAGCACAAACACATGCTCAGCAGCAGCCCAATTAATTATACATTTTTTTTAATTTTAAGTTACCCTAAAGCATGTCTCTGGATTTACTGTTGGACGACTTTCTTTCATGTTTAGCTGCCTCCTCACTCCATTGTTTCCATGGTAACACCTTTGAAACATTGCTTCTTTCTGAGGAGGTGAAATGTAAAGTCTCTGGAATATTTCAGTGTTTAAATATTTAAATGAAAACAACAAAAAGATGGTGGGGTGAGTCAAACATGACAGGTAGGTGACACCCACAATAGCTGCTATTAAATTTGACTGTGGGGTAGCATTACCTTTGCTGTTCTCCTACTGCAAGCTGAAAAGAGCAGCCACCTCAGAGGAGCTGTGCTGAACCTGGGCTATCCTGATGCCTAGAGGCAGCTGAGCATGCTTATGACCAAGGTTAGCTGAAGTAGCCTGCTGCGAACCTCTGCAAGGAGTTAAGAATAGCAAACAAGTTAATTTGCAGGAGTGCTGTATTTATTATTTGCCAGTGATAACATTCCTTGTTAAAATTGACAATAATTACTAATTGTCTTTGTATTTTACTGTGAAGTCTGTTAGGAAGTTAACATGGAAATAACCATAGAAAGTGTTCCTGAAAATACACCGTGGCCTTTCATTAACAGTAATGAACATCAGTTTATCTGGGTTTGGAGGAGGCTTTGCTGTGGAAGTGGCAGTTTTTGTAAACTTAAAGGGAGCTTTTATGGAGAATGTTCTTCTTAAAGTACTGCAGCTACAGTGATGTCTCTCACTCCTGCTACACTGACCCTTTTCAAAATTGCAGTACATGAGCTGGTGTTCAAAGTGAATGTAGTGGTGCTCATTTCCTCATTTTAGCTTGTTACACTCGCCTTTCTGATCCACTTTGATTAAGGTTCCCTTTTGACAACTCCCAGAGGTGGCTGTGCCTAGCCCACTTGCTCAGAACCATCTCCCTGCTCTTGTGCACCAAAGCTCACCCTTCCCTTAAATGCCTCCTTAGAAAAACACTTTTTCCTTTGCTGTTCTGAACCTGGACTCTGAACCAACCATCTGTTCTCCCCTCTTTTATCTGATCATAATGGGGAGCAATTAACCCTCCTTTCTCATCCGTTCTACAGGGGACAACATGAAACAGCAATGAAATAAATGACCTGACTTCCTCATACAAAACACTCCATTGAGCACTTTTCCTGCTCACTTGATTTCCCTGATTGCCATTCCCTCTAGACTATCATCTTACATGATTTTATACACTGAATATATCTTCCTAGGCCAAGGCTGCTCTCTTTCTTACTGTCAATATAGGAACACGATTTCTATTAACTTCACAGAAATAAATGGTAAGAATATTCTTTCCAATCTCTGATTGATAGCTATGATTCCTTTTAGCTTAATATGATAGGTTTCAATAGAACAAATTTTTGGTTTGAAAAATCTGTGGTCAGATGAGGGGGAAAATTCCCAGAATTCTCCAAGCTCCTCTCACTCGTGGTGTTAAAAAAAGATGCCAGCCAAAGTAGGAGGTGTAAATTTTCTTAATGTTATTCACCATCATTTTATTTTAAAAGCTCTGATAGGCAGTCAAACAGCAATTTCAGCATCAAGAGGGTTATTAAGTTTTAGAGCAAGCCCACTCAACATTAGGGAGAGCTAATATTGCCTTAGAAAAGGGGAGTGAACAGGATGGCCTCTACGGGTTCCCTCAAGCATATGTTCTACAAGTCTCTGAATAAAGACAGTTCTCACCTTTTCAATATTGTTGTTTCAAGGACATCAGTTGCCAGGACATACATTCCTGAACTTGTTTACATAGTGTTTGGAGTCTGCAGTTTGTTTTTTCCACAGTCACAAAGGATGAATGCCTGTTCTTTTCTTAATGATTTCGATGGACTAATCTAATGAAGGAAAGGAGCTGCCCTGTTGAATGCTCCCTCTGCTACCCTGACAGGACTTTCACTAACCCTCTTTGGCCTTCAGGCTTTCAAGCACTGACATCATCTGAGGCTTTTTGTGCATGAGAATTCTTTACAGTTCCCTCCTGTGTATTCAAAAGATCACAGCAGCCTGTGGTTTGGGCTAACAACACATGGCTGTTGAAAAACTTTCTCATTGTAATGAATCAATTTTTGCTTAGTTAATGATCCTTCTCATTCTGAGGGACTAGCAAAGGGTTTTAGAAAAAGATCCCAGTAGGTATGAATGCTGAACAGAAGTGAGGTTGATTGAGGTGTGTGAAGATGTCTCCTCAGTAGCTGTTTTGAATTTCACTTCTTTCACAGACATACAAAAACTTTCCAGAAGAAAACAGATGGAGAGCATTTTAGAGAACTGAATTTAGTTTCTTTACTTGGGAGAGGAACAAGATTATGGAGAACAAAGAAAGGTTGCTGTATAGTGATGGAAGAGAGTGCTGCAGTTAACCTGCTGAGCTTGACCAGCCAGAACCCCTCACGTTCAGAGTCATGTCAGCTAACCTCATTCCTCACTGTTATGGGTAAGCACAGTCAAATATCCCCAAGCCTCTGGGAATAGGGCTTAGAGTCAATACTAAGCTCAAACCCATGTGTAGATTTAAAGGGAGATTTGAAGAGGAGGAAGCAATTCTGTTTACAGAGAGTGGAACAAATGAAACGTTTACACTGGGCCTAGAAGATCAAGAAGTGGGGAACAAAGTCATGTGGAGCTCAAAGAATAGCAGAAGCAGAGAAGTAAGCAGAAGCGAAAGTGACAGCAAGCTTGAGAAACTGAGAAAGACAGAAATGGTACATGTGTAGGGGAGGATATGCTGTGCAACAGAGACCCTGTAATTTAACCCCCATTTCAGTGTGGCTTAATGCATGTGCATGAGTTCTTCAAATCTGGCAAGCATTTAAACAGATGCCTATATCCCTGAGAAATCTAGTAGGTGTTAAACATAGATGCTGTTATGAATTTGGAGGGCTTAGACAATACTGATTCAAGGAGACAAATACTGAGGTTTTTCTAACAGACTCCCTTTTTTTTTTAGGTAGATATTGATTGAAACCTTATGGGCAGAAGAACACACTGAATTCTACTGATACAATGTCTCTCATTCTGTCCATCAGGAAGATATTTTAGTGGACTTACAGAATGAATAGAGCCAATGCACCTAAATTAAAATGTGCTAACAGCACATGTGGGACACCAGGAGTCAAATGATCTTATTTTCTTGTTGCTTAAAGTAGATCACACCTAGAGTCAAGATCTGGCTGGTACATTTTATTCTTATTGTACAGCAAGAAAATGATATGTAGCAGGCTGACCCTCTCCTTGGGCTTATGTGAGGTTGTTTACACCACGAGGATACGAGAAACTCTTGCTTGTAGCATTCCTGCATACTGTGGGAGGATCGCATTATTGTTAAATGACTATTGTTAAACTCCCAAGTAGGGTCTGGGTGAGTGTGTGGCTGCTAGCTAGGTGTTGAATGTAGTGTGTATCACAGATACTCATCAGAAATAGAAAGCAGCATCACCCAAGACTGTCAAAGAGAAATCAGCTGTAGGAAGACTGCAAGATATAAAACACAAGGGGAGAGCTGGTTAAGCTGAAGGAAGATGTGGTTCCATATTACAGTGCAAGACTGACTTCTTAGCATTTAAATTCCGGTTCAGGGTTGTTTATAGTGTTGGAAGCAAAGCAAAGGTCTGATATAAACTACAAAAATAACTCAAATAAAGGCAAACTTCTCCCTTTGAAGCATACAAAAATACAATATGATAACACAGCTGGCAACTGTCCACTAGAACTGGCAAATGGATGGGAGACAAAAATCTGAAAATGAGCAGAAAGAAATTGAGGATCTTGGCACAAGGGTAAGACCTTTGACAGGTCCTACAACTGGAGTTTCTCTGTAAATCTACTGCTCCAAGTTCATAGTTTACACATCACAGAGACTCTGATGAAAACCTCAATGCCGATGCCAACAGTGGATCTGCTTTCTAAATTTCAGGTATGGTTCCACAAAGCGCCTTTCATCAATGCGTAAAGAGCCACCTGGGTATATACCTAAGGACATATGGTGGCCTGAATTACAGCTCAACACTCAAGTATTGACATGCTTTCTGCAAACTTATATTGTCAAGCAGTATTTATGAGAGCCCCTTTCCCAGGGACCAGGTCCTAACTAAGAACAGCATTGCCCCCTTCTTGATAAGCAGGACAGCACCAATCTAAGGCTCTCCCCCGGCTCCCTCATATGAACCCCCTTGGCCAAATAGCACAAGCAGGATCCTAGTCTCTTCCCTTGCCAACACCCTTCCTCTCAGTTGAGCTTTTATGGCTCATGGGAGATTTTCTGGTCTTTTCTGAAGGAATATCGTTGGCTTTTCTTTGATACCATCTCTTGACCTTGCAGACAGTAGGACTGATACTAGGATGCAGGGTATATCAATTGGAAAAGCTGGACTTGACCAGGCTCCTAGGTCTGGTTGGGTGACTGTCACGAAGGATCACCTCTTAATCCTCTGGGCTTCTCAGCTGATGCACACTCAGCTCTTCTGTGCTGGAACAGTTCTTATGGCCAACTAACAGGGTCTCAGTTTCCAGTTATCCTGCTGTGCTGCTGCTGCTTTTCCTGTTCCTTTCAGGGGTTGCCATAGAGAATTAATCCAAACATTATACTTCTCCTTTGTCTCTCAGAAGTGTCAATATTTTCTTCTCAGATGAGCTGCTTTCATGGATCTCCTGTGAGACACTTCCCTAATTCAAAGCCTTTTGGCTGTTACTCAGTTCAAGATATTAACTGTGCTTGAGATGAAAAACAAGCAAATTTGGCAATGCTAGCTGAAGCTAGCATTAGTTGGTGCTCCTGGTGAGACATTTTAGCATGGGATATACAAAAAAGTTAAATTATCACAATGATAAGCACAGTGATACAAAAGAAGGATTGTTTCTTGTGTCTGGTTTTAAGAGAAGTACTGTTTAATATTTTCTTCCTCGACGCAAAACTCTTGTTTTGATGATATTTCCCAAATACCTCTAATTTCTAAAACGTAATTCTTCCAGGAGGATTCCTAGAACTAAATCGGAAAACATTTTATGATGATAATGAAAACAGAGAATATGTGGAGCGTCACCAGACCGCTCACTGTGAAGGCATCACTCAAAAAACTGTGTGTCATTTTTGTTTTTTTTGGTTTTTTTTTGACTATTAAGGAAAGATCCATTGAATTTATATACAGCTGTTTTGGTTGCAGTAAGATACAGCAATAATTTCAGATTCAAAAAATGAATGTAAATTAATGTAATGCTGCCTTATGCAGAAAGCAATTTTTTTTTTTTTTTTCCTCTGACATTATATCACCACTCTTTCATGCACAGCATGGATGTCTCAAATCAGAAAAAAGTTTTGGGACATCATTCCCAGCAGCGACCCCCATGTAATGTATTGCATGTATTCCAACAGATCCTCCAGATGCAGGTCTTGCAAGCTGGTGGGGGAGATGAAACTGGAGCTGAATTCTGCAGCGCCACCACTCCCCTTTGAGGCATCCTACACAGTTACCTGACACATTTCACAGGAAATACCGAAATAAAAGTGGTTTTGAATTCTGTTCTGGAAATTTAGTATTTAAGAACAATTTTGAGGCTACCCTGTGATCACCAACATGATCAAAAATGATAATCAGAAGCTCGTATGATTAGGAGATTAGTGCTCTTTGAACTTTGATCTGCCTCATTTGTGCCTCATTACACAGGGGGAAAGACACAATCTGAGAATTGCTGAGAACTGCTTTCACGGGTAGCAGATTTCTTCTGTGTAAGGGATTCACAAAAGATCTCCACTTTTTCGGTTTTATTTTCTGGCTTTCAGTTCCTCACAGGGATGGCTCCAGGGTTTCTATAGTCACTGTTACCTCTAAAACAGATAACGTTTGAACAGCCCAAAAAAGCAAAAAAAAGTATGTCAAAAAAAGGGCAATATTATATTTGCATTCCTGCAACTAACCATGTGCTTTGGTTTGATCCATGTGATGTTCATAGGACCTGAAAGAATTAATGAAAATCTCTCATATGTGAACCTCTGGACCTGTAACAATGCTTCAATTCCACTGTCTCTGTTCAAACAACCTATAGACACCAATATGGAACATCTGTGAATCACAGCCTCATCTCCAGACCCAATTTTACCTCAATTCCAGACAAACCTGCATTGCATGTCTTAATATCAGTAACTCTTCAGATCAGGAATGCCATGGCTTTAAAAATATCTTCAATGTGAAGAGCAAGTAAGAGAATAAATGTGGTAAATACACAAATCACAAGCAACCTCCATCAGCTGTTGGGAGAGATGCAACCACCAGGAAAGACTCTCTGAAACTATGGCTCTGATCTGACTTATTGGAAGAAAATTATAAACACGTGGCAAGTGGATATTGAAAAATACCCAACAAATCTCTGCAATCCCTCCTAGTGTCATAATTGCTAGATAAATTCTTCATACAGATAACTACAGTCTGTCAGCACCACAACTCTTGTTAAACACAGAACAAGGATCTTCACATTGCCCTCTGAGTGGAAGGGGAGGCTGCAGCCCCAGAGAAGAGGTGATAAAAAGCCACATGAAGAATTAGCTCCCAGGCATTATGAAGGCTGACATGGTATGCATGACATCTAACCGTGCAGTGGCATCTCTACTGACATAGCCAACCAACCACTTCACTGGAGCTTAAAGGTCTTCAATGAAAAAAATGCAGTCTGCTATAAATAATGGGCCTGATCTAAAGAGCTTCAGCTGCCTTTATCCAGTCTCCCATGCCTCTGCATCTAATTAGCCTGTAAGTTCTTTTGGTCAGGGATGGCTTCCATCATTCTGTGTGAGATTTCCTACATGGCCATGGAGAGAAATAAAGGGACATACATAAACTGACTTGTAATCTTCTCAACTACCTTTTTTTTTTTTTTTTTTGTAGTAGGCAAGAGATTTCAAAGTTACTTTTCCTCTCTTAATAGCTATAAAAGGAATAAGAAAGGAGACTGGGGCATGTCTTAGTGCCATTCTTCTAATACGTAGTTATTTTCCTGCTTTAACTTAAATCAGAATGTCAAAGGCCCATCTGAGCCTAGATGCCCCTGGAGCTTGCACAGTTAAGGCACACAGATTCCTGTAGCTACGTGCATACAAGCAAGCAACAAGGTTAACATGACTGCTTCTCTTTGGTTCTCCAGATTTGTACTCCCTTTTGTAGTTGGGACAATCCGGCAGCTTCCAGCATGAATAATCTAGACCAATTCCACACACAGTGTATACCAAAACACCCTGAGCACTGTGCTGCCACATCTCACTATAGCAGATATAACTCATAGAATCACAGAATAGTTAGGGTTGGAAGGGACACGTAACAAACTCCCCATATTTGCACAAAGATGGGATAACACTGAGGATTAGTGGTATTTTATTTCTGAATAGTTGCTTTTGTAGAGTGGGATACCATTAGAAACAATGCCAGGTACAAAGTGCTGTATGCTCTTAAGTATAAGGACAGAGATCCAGAGGAAATTGCCTGAAAGGCCTTTCACTGTAAATCAAATGCTGTATCAAAAAATCAGATGAGTTAAACTTGTTTTCCCTACACAGGCTCCCTGACACACATGGCATTTCTGGATACCTGAAAGGAATACAGAACCAGTGCTGTTGGGAAAATCCCCAGAACTGTTCTCTCATTAATTAAGTAATCACTTAATTAACATAAATATAAATTTTAGATATAAAAATAAAAATAAAGCTGTTTTGGGACAGTCTGGAACTAACCACTTTTTAACAAAAGCGGTCATTCCCTTGCCGCTCTAAACACCATAAGTTCGTTACGGTGTAAGCTACGTACAGCGGAGACCAGGGCAGTGCCGTTTCCCCCCGGCCATGAAGTCCACCTGACACCCATCTCCTAAGGGCAGGTAGAAGAACCCAGGTGCCACCGACACTCGACCTGGCCCGTCCCTCCGCGACGCCAGGCGCTCCAACGCACCGCGGCCCGCACCTCAAGCGCCACAGCACCTGCCGCTCCCCGTCAAACGCGACACCGACAGCAGGTACTTCCATTCCGTTTGGGGGAAAGAATTAATTTGGCCAGCTAATTCCGCTCCCCCAGCGGTGGGGGAGGGGTACGTGCGCGTTGCCATGGGTGCCGGAGGAGCACCCTGAAAGTTGCGGGCGAGAGGCGGGGAGAAGAGGGCCGGGCCGGGCCGGGCCGGGCCGGGCGCTATGGGGTACGGCTGCTCTCCGGGGCTGAGCGGCCACCCGGCGGCGAGCTGAGTACCTCGGGACTGGTTACTACCGCGGCGGCGGCGGCTGTTACGCCCACCAGCGGCTGGCGGCAGGAGGGAGGAGGGAAAGGGATAAACTTCGTATTTGGGCGGGCGGGCAGGGAGCCGCATGGATGCCGCCGTCCCTCAGCGCTGACTCGCAGCCCGCGGCACGCGGTGGGGCGGCAACAGGAGTGCGGGGGTCTGCCGCGCCGTTTCCTCCGCCGCCGGCCATGGCGCGCGTGGGGCGCAGGGCTCGGCCCGGTCCTTGAGAAGGACGACTCGCCCTCCCCCCTCTCCGCTGTGGCGCCGCCGGCCCCCCCGCACCCCCTTCCGCCGCCACCTGCCTCTGCTTCACTGCTGCCGACCTGAGGCGTCGGGCATCGGCTTCTCCCCGCGCTGTAGCCCGCCCGATATGGAGCCGTCCGCACGAAGCCGCCGAGAGTGATCTCCGCTCTGCGACCGACCTGCTGGCCGTCCCCTCGGCGCCCGCGCTTGCTCCCATGGAGCTGGACGAGACGCCGCTCGCTCCCCCGAAGACCATGCTGCTTATGCTGAGGAAAGTTCGCAAGAGGCGGGAGATGTTGCTGCAGCAGCTGGGCTTCATCTGCGCCATCCTCTTCTTCGCCTGGTGCATGTCCAGCCTGCTCTCTAGATTGGGTGAGTGGCTGTGGCGGCGGGAGCAGCGGACCCCGGCAGGGTTCCGGGGGCTTGGCGGGGACAGGCGGCGCGGCTGTTCCCACTTTGAGTTTCTCAGTGGACATAGCCCCGTGGTGGGGCGGGCGAGGCCGGGGAGCAGCGCGGGTTCCTCGGGAGAGACCCCCGTGCCGGGCAGGTGCGTGGCCGCGGTCCCGGCGACAAGAGGCAGTGCATGGTGGCCGAGAGCTACCGAGCCAGGAGTCCCCCGTCACGCTCAGGGGGCTTTGGAACTGGAAGCTGAGGGGAGTCGCGGGGCAGCTGAGTGTCTGGGAGCGGCCCTCAAGCAGTTTCACCGCTGTATCAGAACTGGATCCTCTTCAGCCGGTTGTGGTCCCCCCTGCAACTTCAAGCCGCTTTTCATTTTTAGGTTGTAAACCTTCATCAGCTATAACTGCCTCTTTTCACCATCTTTTCCCTCTAACGCCTCTTCCCTTCTCCCCAAAATTACAGTGTGAATTTGACAGAAAATTAGGTATTTTTAGGCAAGGAACAGTGTTAATCTTATGTTTTATAGGGAAAGTCTGTTGCATCCTTTGTGCAAATTGCCTTGTTGGTAAACTGATGCATTTATAACTGACTAAATCATTGCCATTCTTTTATTGTTGTTATTGTTTTTCCTGCCTGCTGTAGCAGTTTGGGCTCAAAGTGTGCAGCTTCAGGCCCTCTTCCTGCATCCCTCAAATACAGACTCCAAGGTTGCTGGGACAGCACATGGATGGGTCTCTAGGTAGGGCTGCCAGCAGTCCCTGAGGGTTTGAGAACAAAGTTGAACTAAGCCCAGATCCAGTGTCCACATTTAATGTAAAGAAGTCAACATTTTTAGCAGAATTAGGATAGGTCATCTGCTTAAAATAGAGCTGAGGTTAAAACGTGTGCTTTAGGGAAGAAAAATCTGATGGAACTTCTCATACTTTCTCATGCTCTTGTGCTCAAATTGTTGCTTGGGTTGTTTGAGTTATATCTAGGATGGCAACAAGCCATCCATGTAAGAACTCAGTGTGTTAGACCATATTAGCATATTGCTCATCTTAGAACTTTTTAGTTGTGGTTTTATAGTATACTGTTGCTTTCTTTATTTAGAACTGTTTGTCATGCCTGTGCCTCTTTTATTTTTTCCCTTCTTCTTGCACAAGCTATTTATTTTCATAAACTTACTGTTTCTTGAAAGCAAGCACTTGGGGCATGATTATGTTTATGTAGTTTGAAGGGATTTGGTTTTGGTGTTTTTTTGGTTTTTTTTTTTGGTAGCAGATAACAGTTTTCCAGAACTTCTCTAGGTTTACATGAAAAATGTCATGACTAATGAAAGTTTTTAATCTTCTGGGTTATCAGCTAAATCCCTCATAACCTAATTTCTGATGGTATGCTGCATCAGGTAGTTTGTTTTTTTTTTTCAGCTGGCTAATTTACAGTATATTGTATCCATAAACACTGACCATCTGTTCTCTCTGTTTCTTATAATTGTGGCTTGGCATATTTTAGTGAATACTCCAGTCAAGCTAACTTCCAAGCTAGATTTGATTTTTTTTTTTTTTTTTTAATTTTAAGAGTCACTCTTAATACAGACATTGAATATAAACATTAAGATCAGCTGTGGAAGAATTTTTATTACTACAATATGTTCATTTGAAATGGATAAGGTTGAGTTGGAAGTGATTTAATTAAGAGGTTCTATTCTTCCTTTGATTATTATAATTGTATACCCTGCATTATCACAAGTGCTTCTGTACTCTATTCAGCAAGTTCCACTGAGAATGCTTCTGGAATACAAGTTAAGGCAAAAGCTCCATTGACTACCAAAGAAGTCTGTATTTCTTAAGACTTGAGGGGGTTTATTTTCAGTTTTCTTTGACAAGTTATGCAGAGACTGATATTATCAAGTATACCCAACACGGAAAAGATCAGCCCCTAGAACTCAGAATAAAGCAAAATGTATCTGGAACATGTCCATCTTCATTTTTATTTTTTGAGAAATCAGTAATGTAATTTAATATGTGCAAGTGCAGATGACTAAATGGAGGCGTGACTGTTGCTCATGTCAGCATAGCTGGGCTGGTTTCATCTATAGGAGCTGCTGTGTGTTGAGTGTCACAGGTGCTGGTTTCAGCATTTTCTTGCTCCAGAGTGTGTTCCTGTTGTGGGTCACAGCTAAGTATTCTGATAACCAGAACATGATAACAGCTCTGATACTGCACCTGCATAGCTAGTTTCACCCTTTGGAGCTAGGAGCACCTTGCGTACATGTGTTAGCATTTGCCCCGGTTGCACTTTGATGTTGCTGCACTAACATATGGATGCTCTGCCCTTGCTAGTGGGAGCATATAGTCCAGGAAAAAATTAGTGATGGTGTGCATAACCTCCTTCTGTTTAATGTAGGTCGAGAATCAACTACTGCAGACAGACGTGTTTTGTCAGAAATATGGAGGAATAGAAGGTTGATGGCATCTCCTAATGGGACACAAGAAGAAAAGAACTGTACAGAACCTGGTAAGACAGGAAGACTTTGCGATGTCATAGAAGCTCTTGAAATGTATTGTGTAGTGCTGCCATGACTCAGCTGCGGAGATCTGTTAGGGTAAACATGAAAGTAGAGAATTTAAAAAAAGACAGGACTGTTCTGTGTAGAACTAAGATTTATTGTGCTATATAATGCCATGACTTTATCAAAGGTAAAAATTAATGTATGGATACAAGAATGTTTTGGGGTCAGTGAGACTTGTGCTGCCAATTTGATTTTTCTAATTTTGTTTCTTTTGCAAGAAAGATGTTTATTGCTGTTTATATTGCACAGGTAATGAGAGGTGTACTCTTCTTGAAACTGCATAGCTGAACATGCAGTATTTGAGATACCATCTGAGCACAGGAATTTGTGTTCATTACCATTATACATTTAAGCGTATTTTGCTATTTTAATGATAAACTATGTATTGAGAGTAGAAATTTATATTGTATGGAGGGGGAATGATGAGGTAAGTAATATGTAAACATTGGAAATCATTTTACTTCAGGATATCTATCCTGGCCAGGCAATAGTAATTGATTGAGGCCAGGGATAGATGACGCATTTTAATATCAGTGTTAGCCCATAATGCTTTCATCTTCCCATCTGTCTTTCCAGTGTGTATTTCCTCTCTCTTCATGCCTCTCTGTGGTTTACGGTGTGTGGGAGATGAGACGTTTTGCCAGTGGGACTAGCCAAATAATTTAAAGTTCAGATAATTTTTTTTTTAATGTGACTTTTTGATCGACTTCTGATGACAGCAGAGTCTGTGCCATCTTGCAAACAATGACAGCATGCATTCTGGGATACTGTCCGCCCCAGGCGCTAGAAGAGTTTAGATCAGTATGCCCCCCTCAGATATGTGTTGTGTAGACTGAGGATCACTAGTGTGCTTAAGTGTTTCTGGGGGAGGCCTGAAACATGATTGCACAAAGTAGGTCCAAAAGCTTTAACTGCATCATCAAAGAGCTTCTCTGTGCTTCTGTTAAGAACTTTGTGGGTTAGCTTGCTCTCGTCTGCATCTGTAACCTTATGATGCTCTTGATTTGTCTGTTGGAGTTGTTCACAGACAAGAAAGAAGACAAAAATGGCATTTTGGAAACATATAACTATTCCTGATTAATAGTCAGAAAACACTATTCTTTCCCACTCCTCTTCCATTTTTCTCCACATACATGGAGAAAATATGATTGGATGTGTCATTGTGATCATTCTGAACACATACTTTGCAGCACACGCCAACAAAGGCCACAGAATTGTAGAAGCTTCATCAGAAATATGCCTGTCAAAGTTCTTGATAGGTATTTCCATTTAGGATGAACGAGAACTTTATAGCAATTATTTGATAAAACTGCCAAGGGAAAAGATATGCTTATGTGTAAACTGGAATACCAGGAGCAGTGCTAACTTCTCCAGATGTTTAGAACAAATAGCTCACCTCCCTCTATTCTACAGAATTGTAAGAATAATTGAAGAACAGTGAAATAAATCCAGTTGGATCATTTTCATATGTGTTCTGAAATTCAGGTTGTTGTGCAGTTTTGTCTGTAACCACGAGCAGTGGACATGAGTAGCCCAAATATGCCTCAGGATGCTGAGGTCTTAAGAAAAATACGAGATTTACGTTGAATTAATGATGCTCGTTCACGGTGCTGGAATTAACCTTTGTTTTTAAGGGTGTTTCTTCTGTTAGAACACGATTTTATAAATCAAATATGCCACAGGATGCAACTGTAGCATTTTTTTAGTAACTTCCTGTTATTCTACAGTTATGTACAGCTTATCGATGTGTATCTTGTGCAGCTGAAGGAGTGACTTAGATGCCACAAGATTGGCTAGATGTAAGATAGCTGCAACTAAAGGGAGCATCTGAAATGTCTGAAATTGATGTTTATTGGACAAAAATGGGTCTGTGAGAAGCTATGATTGTTACTGCTCATAAAAATTTCTGTAGATTTGGGGTTTTTGGGGGGTGAGGGTCAGTTTGCTTCCCAAACCAATTATCTGGTAGTGAGAGGTTGAGATTTACCCTGTAATGACCTAAAAACTATCAAAAAGAAGCAAGTAGCATAGTTCATCTCTATGGGAATATGGCTTGTGTAACCCCATGACTGCATCTGGAGAAAGTAGTCCCAGAAAAGGTCAAGAGACTTGATAAAGATAGCATAGAAAATTGGTGAGTGTGGATTTCCAGCTGGAAAGCTTTCAATCATGTGCTTATCCCAATGTACTGAAAACCTCAGGAATGTGCTGTCAAACACTTTAAATGGCTGGATTATTTCTGGGCTTTCTTTTACATCTTCAGAACAGATAGTTAATATGTATAGATGTTGTATGAATACAGTGGTCTCTGTAGGTGCCTTTCAGATGTATTAATTCTTACCTATGTAATTCAGTATCTTCCTTAAGCACTAGGGGCCCTGCAAATGCATGGGTGTGTATATAGTATATAGCAGTTTTCTTATGTTATGTGGATGTTTTCCTATGTATGTTTAGGATACAAGAACTTCCGAGTACCTTGGGAAATGCAAGTTCTTACTGAGAGCCTATTAATCCTTTCTGTCATTGCAGTGCTATTGCTGTGCTCATTCTTTATTAGCTTCCTACACAAGTCTGCAGCTTTACTTCCCTTTTCCCAAAGGCTTTCACCAAAGTTAATTTACCACTTCACCTCCTTTTTCCTACTTGCATGCAAATAAAAAAATATTCCCAGTTGTCAGGAACTGCAGCTACAGAAGTTTGCAAAACCATGAGAACCTTGCAGTTCATGACCTTGCAAGAAAGGCTTAGCGTTGGTCATATATTTTGGGGAAAAAGATTCCATAGGCTTCTAGAAGTAATATTAAAAGCTTGTGGAAGCTCTGTGTATTAGAAGCTCATGTAGCCTATACTGTCCGAGATTCTCATTTACAGAATAGATCATTTTGTATTGTGTTCTTCTGGAAACATTATTAATGCTTCTGGGGCCATTGTATCAGAACAGAAAAAGCTTTGAACACTTGGCAATGCCTCTTTAAAAAAGAACCCTGAGGCTCTGACAAAGGAAAGGAATATATATGAGTGTGTGTGTATATGTATGTGTGTGTGTATATCTAAAAAGCTAGGGGGAAAAAGGCTTTCTACACTTGGAGGTTAGAGTGAATGATATTCATGCATATCTTAAAAGGTGCTACATGTTTTTTTTTGTATCAACTATTCTGCAGTCCTAAGGAATTACAGTTTCTATCTATCTCATAACAGCAGCAAAGGAACTGTAGGTCAGCTGCAGGAAGGAGGTGGTGGAACATTTGTGAGCATCAAGTCAGCCTCAGTTCTAGCCTGGACTGAGACAAAATCCTCACTGAGTTAACATGTTATGTAGCATTTTTCTGTTAAAGATCCTTCCTGGCTTGAAACTTCCCCTTTGTTGGAAGCTCCTCTGCCATGAAAAGATACGCCTTTATATTGTTACAGAGCCAGGCTGGAGGACTTGCAGGTTGTATGTAGTAGGCTCTGGACTTCAAAAATTTCATGACACCCTGGGATTTATGAATTGTGAATCATCTGCTTCTTTTGTATTGAGTATTTCTCTGGATGGCTGCTGTGGATGTTCCTCTGAGGAAAACCAGACTACCTTTTCTTTGTGGGTCTGATACTTTTCCTGGGTTAAATTCTGTGGCGGAGAGGTTGATCTGACCCTCACTTAAAGCAGAGCAGTCAGAAAGGAAGAGTAGCTGTCTCTAGCTAACATATCTCATTAGTTTGCAACCAACTTTTTTGCCTTATTCAAGCTCTCAGTTCCATCTGCCACCAGCTCACTAGCTTGCAGTGCCATCTGCCCAGCAAGTCTGATTTATAGCTTCTCTGCTCCAATGGCTTGCCTCTTGTTTCAGAATGTTCCCATGACTCCATATCCTCCTGACTAACATTTCCAGAGCAATTACAAGCTAGGGTGACTGGGTGGTGTGATGTTCCTAACCATGTGATTCTGGGTTGTGTTAGGCTGTTAAAGCAACTGATCTGGAATCCTTTCTGTTGCGAATATTGTGAAGTAATCCCTATATGCAGTGCAGAGAATATTTAAACTACTTGCTGTGAATTAGAAGTGTGTTGGAATATATTTCTGGTAATCCTCTGACACTAGTCATTGACCTGCCTTGAGACTGAAGGAGTTGGTGGAGTTTTCTGTCCAGTGGTTTGTCAACCGTGGATAGTTGATAAGCTACATTGATTTTTAAATAGCTTTAAATTTGGTTCAAGTGTACTTTGTCCATTGTTATTGGTGGGTAAGGATCTGTTGTGGGTTGGGAAAAGGGCAGTGGTTAGCATTTCTTTCTGAGCCATGCTGCCTTTTCCCTTTAGAATTAAAAGGTACATTGTAGCAACACTTTGTTTTGCAGTGAGAGAAAAAAAATTTCAGTCCTCTATGGTGAAATAAAGTGTGTTTCCCAGCAGCATGTGTATAACTGAGTTCTGAGTCAGGATCAGAAATCATTAAATTTGTGTATCTTTTAAACTGTTAGTTATAACCTTGGGGACTCAATGTGGGATGTGATGCATTGTAGAGAAACTGCAAAAGCCTTGGACAGTTTTGTTAACCTACCATGGAGAGTACAAAAGCCTGTTACTTTTCCTACAGAAATCGATGGTGTTCTCGCTGACTAAGGAAATCAGGACTAACTCTTCAAAGTAATTTTCCAAAAGGATAGAAAAAGCTATTTCTTGTATGTTTGTACAAGAACTATAGGAATCCTATACTGTAGGAAGCATTGATTTCCATCAGTGTTATTGAACAAATGCAGTGCTTAGTTAAATGCTTCTTTCTCAGCATGTTGCATTGACATATCCTTTTTTTTTTCCTTAATCCTTACAGACACCTCAGTGTATAAGATCATAAACTTTGTGTAATAAATGTTAATTTAAAAATATTTCTGTTGCTGGTGTAATGTCATTTTGTGCTGATGTAAATCCTCTTTAAACAGTGTGATCCTATGTATTTCTTCTAAACAGTGAGCTTATGAGATCAAACTTCAATTTTGTAGCAAGGATAAATGCTCTAGATCCCCACTTTTAAGAAGGTGGTATTAATAATGTTACTTTTACCCTTTATTTTAGGAACAGTCTAAATTTGTGAGCGCAATGTGACCTGCAGGTTCTCTTTCTATGCACTTGTACAGCAGCTAGCACAGAAAGGCCATGGTCTTATTGAGGTAATACAGAAAAGAAGTGTATTATTTTCAAATACTCCTCACTAGACTTCTAGTTAGATTTACTCTTTGCCTTGATGCGATGCACATAAAATGTGCAACTGTTGCAGTATGATTTACTTATTGATAGTGTGTACATTTTGATTTAAAATATTTCTTTACTCCAATTTCTCATTCCCTCAAAGACTAGGGTATTTGCCAGCCTTAAATATCCTATTCTTCTGTTGGCCTAAAAGGAAATGAAAAAAAGGAAAGGTTTAAGAAAAAATTTTCCAATTGTTTTAATATGTAGGTGCAGTGTCCAGTGAGAGGACATGTTTTTGTGTATGCACAGATGCATGTATTTATTTAATGGAAAGACTTATTAACCAACTAGCATGTACCTTATTTCCACAGCCACTTGTCATATGCTTGTGGGGTTTTATCTGTTTTGGGTGGTTGTTCCAAAACAATGTGTGTCTTGTATCCCTGTCTGTGTGTCCCCCCAGCACTGGTGTCTCTGGACTTGCTCTTATCTGTAGATGCTGCTGAATGGTAAACTTTATTGATTGTGATCTCACTTGGATGGTTTCTGTTTCCAGGGGGAGACAGATGTGTGACACTTTGAAATCACTTCTAGTGGACTAGTTGAGGGCAAATGGCAGACTTTCAATGGCAAGAGTTAGTTGTGTGCCTCCCAAGGTCTCCTAAACAGAATTTTCACCTAGATTTAGCTTGAACTTCTGGCACTCTTTGCCTGGCTTATTGATGTGGGTATTAAAAGAGTTGGCAGATAGATGTCATTGAGGATAACTGGGAAATGTGGGCTTTTTTTTGTTTGTTGTTTTTTTTTTTTCTCTCCAATTTTTTGTTGTGGTGTTTGGTTTTTGTTGTTTGTTTTTTTTTTTTTTTAATAACCCCTTTAGGAAATGTGCTTTGTCTGAAGCTAGGATTTAAAAAATAACTAACCTTCTTCTCTCTGAGTTGTTCGCTTTCTAGCACCATATGAATGCTGGCATCTAAAATAGTAGAAAGAAATGAGACAAACGTCTCTCTCGGCTTAGGCTCATCATGCCAGTGTCATCCCATGGAGAACTGAGAAGAGAAAATGAACTCCAGGGTAATTTATCCATTTCCTCAGGTCTGGGTACCAAGTTTGCAGGAAGTAACACACAGTAAACAAGTGCCTGACTAAAATGTGATTTAGAGATATAGTCAAAAGGGCAAAGGAAACAAAAATCCTGTTTAATATATTCCTGTATAATTTTAAATGTAACAAAATGTTGTTTGATATAATCTGTATTTCATATGACTCAAATTTATTTACAGTCTGTTTTGGTCCACTTGAAGCACACAGCGGATAAGGACTTTTGTGAGCCAAGTCTTTGCTGTGAAACCAAGAAGCAGGCTTGAAACAATAACCAGAATTTCTGAAATGTAGCAGTCTCAGAACTGAATTTAACATCTGTGGAAAAAGGCAGTTACTTTCTCTGAATGAAGCAAAACACTCAGGTTGAATGCCCTGGAGTGCTAGTTTCCCATATTAGCCCAGCTCCAGTATTTAGTTGCCTGATTGCCTATATTTCAAACCATATTACCTAAGCATTTCTCAAATGTTAATTTACTAACAGTACAACATTTCTTTTTCTGTGACTGCAGAGAAGTCAGGGAGACAGCAGCTGTGTGAATTAGTGATCTGAGGTCAAAAGGGAAGTATGTGGTAGAGTCATAGAATCAACCAGGCTGGAAAAGACATTCAAAATCATCAACTCCAACCATTATCCAGGTCTGCCAAGAACACCACTAAACCATATTGCTGAGAGCCTGATCTGCTCAGTTTTTGAGCATTTCCGGGGATCGTGATTCCACCACTTCCCTGGGCAGCCTGTTCCAATGCCCAATCGCTGTCTCTGTGAAGAAATTTTTCCTAATATCCAGTCTAAACCTCCCCTGGCACAACTTGAGGCCATTTCTTCTTGTCCTATTACTTGTTACTTGGGAGAAGTGACCAACCCCACCACCTCACTACAACCTCCATTCAGGTAGTTGTAGAGAGTGATAAGGTCTCCCCTCAGCCTCCTCTTCTCCAGGCTAAACACCGCCAGTTCAAAGAATCAAATCCAGATACTTGAGTCTTGACCTAGGCTCCTGCAAAGGCAGTGTTTGACCAGAAGTTTATACTAATATGACTTTCTGAGTCTCCATTCAACCTGAGTTTTGCTGTGATCTGGTATGGAAACTCAATGAATTACATTTTACTTTGGACATACCTGAAATCCCGAATCAAAGATTTCAAAATCAAAGTTAATGAGACTTGGGCATGCAGGTCTTGGTGGTATTGCTGACTGTCTTGCCTTTAATGTGGGATGTGTGTGTTTAGATCTGTTATTCGCTAGTATGACCATGCAGATAGACCTTTTTGTGTGGAAAGCTGCTCCATTTTCCACTCAGAAAATTGTGCTGTTGATATAAAATGAAACTGCCATCCTTATCCATGGCAATTTCATTTTCACTCCTTGGTTTCTACTTTATTGTCTGTGATGTGTTACCATGTGCTGCAGTTGAGACAGAAAATGCTGCTGTCTTGCTTTGTATCATGAACAATTGTTACCACACCTCACTTTACTGTTGTAGGAAGTGGGTTGAAAAGGTATTGTAAATCATTCTGTGAGCAATAATACATACTTTTAAGGTCAGCCTAGGACAGAGTCTTTATGAGGTACTGGATTGTTCTGAAGATGTTAAAACACTGCATTCATTACTTTGTCTCTGTGCTGCCGGTATCTTGTCAGTCTGTAACTTGGACCACCAATGTGGAGTATTTGGGCAAAAATGGACAAGCATGTAACTGGGCTGCAGGGAAGTAGATTGTGAGAAGCACCTGGAGCTAGAAAATGGCCACCAGAAGCTGCAAGAAGGATAGAGAAAACTTGGGTTTGGAATTGGGTGGTGGAAACACTTAGATTGTTTAGTCATGGAGCATGGAGTTGAAGGAGAGGTGAAAGTGACATAAAGATATGGGTAAAGGAAGGCTGAATTTGGATAATGAACCACGGGGGAATCCTAGGAATAGCAGGGTAAGGAGGCAGGCCCTGGGAAGTAGTAGAGAAAGTGATAAAAAGTATGAAAAATCAATATGCAGTGAGAAGTTTGGTTTTAGTTGCAAATAATCTAGAATGAAAAGCAATGGGAATCTCTAAAAAAGGCTTAAGTTAAAAAGGGGCTACATTGTAGCCTTGTCTTTGGCACATAACATTGGAAGCATTGACAATTTATATCGAATTTTTAATTTATTTTTTAGGGTTTGTGGGGGTTTTTGTGTGGTTTAGTGTTTTTTTGTTTTTTGTTCTTTTTGTTTGTTTGTTTTGTTTTTTGTTTGTTTTTTAATGGTTTGGGTATCAACAAAGAACATTTTCAGAGCTTGTACTAATGGCACCATCTAAATATAAAGTAATTTAGAAAGCTTCACCAAAACCAGACTCTCCTGAGCCTCAACCCTGTCTCTGAATCTCAGTGTTAGAGGGTCAGAATGGCTGATTTAAAAATACTCTGAAGTACCATGTGCAATTTCATTACAGTGAATTATTTTTAAACTTTGTTCTGCTAATATTTCTGGTAAGAACCCTCATAATTGAATTATTTTTTCAGAAGTTACAGGTTTTTATTATACATATCTATTATGTGCTCATTAATGCCAATGACATTTTGCAGTATAGATGTGGTTATCCACCTAGCAGGTGGAAAAACACTCCATGAACTTGCTGACAGTTAAACTGCATCACTCCTGTTCTACAGGAAGACAAGACCTTCAGGCAGTAAAGAGTAATGGTTTCCTTTAGTCTTTAAAGTTAACAGGTGTTAAAGATACTATAGTAGAAAATGTAATAGCTTTAGAAACTGAGTCAAATCTATTCCTGCTGGAACTCTACTGATAGGCTGAAGTGTAGCAGAGCAGACATCTCAGGTAGAACACAGGCCACATATGTATGTGCTCATTCGCTTGTTTCCTATTTTGAACATGGAATTAACAGTTTACTGTTAATGACAGGTACTGCTTTAACGATCTTGAGAGTGACATTCTCTACCTGTAGTGAGGAACACTGGCAAATGTGTCTTCCTGCGAGCAGGAAGATAATTTAGACTCCGCCTGCTTGGTTTCCATATCCTCATAGATTGCCAGAACCTGATGAATTATTTTTCTCCTGCATATGATGTACTCACTTGTTCAGTGGGCTGAGGGTAATATGACTGAATCTATCGCACAGGGGTATTTAAACCTTTGAATAGCAAGATATAAATATTCACAGATGGTGGGAAACATTTAAACTTTGGGAATGGTAAAGTTAAAATGGATGAAATTTATGTTTAGAAGCTTAAAGAGACTGAAATGAAGAAAATAGATTATTTATACTCTGCCATCCTCGCCTCTCCCCCTCCCCGCCGCCTTCCCGCTGACTGTGAATCAGCATGTGCTTTGAATTTTGTGAATTCCTAGCCCAAAAGACAGACTTTTGAAGAGAGAGGCATTTATTCTTCAGGGCTTCTGCAAGCATATCTGCACTGGTGTACACTGCCTTAATTCCACTTTGTCTCCAGCCATGGCAGTTTACAGTAGCTGAGGTTCTTTCTCCCATACAGATTGACTGCTGGATGGTGAGATGCTGTTTCTGGTTTAGCTCCTTGGTGAGAATCTTCTCTTTAAATACTTTTCATGCCTTTGTAAAGGTTGCATTCTTTGCCTGATTATTTCACTCTTCTTTAAAACCCTCCACAGGATCTTTGGCTACTGTTGTCTAAAATTGTAAAGCTTTTTTTACCTTCTTTAGCCTTTTCACAAGCCTTCCTCTTCCCTCTTGCTGCTTGACTTTGTCTGCTTGCTTTACCTGCTCCAAAATTTTGAGATGAGTTTCTAGTGTCCATTTGCCTTTTCTTGTTGTGTTTATGTCACCCCTTGCAGATTCGTATGTGAAAGAAACCATCAGGAATATTGTAATCTTTTTTGACTCTCTTTGTGAACTATGAGTATCATGGTGCTCTCAGGAGATCATCCATCCAGGATTGGCTAGACAGAAGAAGTCAAAGCTAGCATATTAATTAGTCCTGTTTCAGTCATGCATAGAGGCTAACTGAGGGTGGAGGGAGGAGGGTCCCTGCAGAGCTGTAGTGTTGTCTGTCCTTTTTGCGAGTTGCAGTGGCAATCCCTGAAAGTGCCTACTGGAAATGGACAAAAAGACTACTGAAGAAGGCAAAGAAACTTGCCCACAGCCTGAAGAAAGAGTCAGTAGCTAAACTGCATTTTTCCTGCCCTTAATCATAAATTGCAGCCTTACTAAGTTTATAGAGGCTGGAACTGTTGCCGCTACCATCATCACCTCTCTGCTCTCCTTCCTGATCTTGACTTGACTCTCTTTTTGCGCTTTTTTTTTTTTTTATGAGAGAAGTAACAATAAAGATAATTTTCCCCCCTCCTGTATGTTTTTACAAAGCCTAACAAGGGGCACCAAGACTAGTTACTAGTATAAATGGGGCAGGGATATGCCCAGAACTGCTTCAGTGTGCTGAATGCTTTTGATTTACAGTGATACGTAAAGGTTGTCAAGGGAAGTAACCAGCTTGCCTCTAGGAAGTGAAGTGGTTACCACTTCCCAGCCAGTTACACGAGGCAGCTGAATTATACATTAAACAGCAGTCATTTCTTCTCCTCTGCATAGAGGGAGGAGGACTGATGGAGGAATCTTAGAACATACAGATCTTTTCAATTGCTCCACAAGGGGGTGAGGAGGTACCTGCCAGGCCAATTTATGGCCAGCTGCTATTCACAGAGAAATTGAAAAATTGTCACTAGGAAAATTGCTGGCCTGTGCTGTTGTGATGGTTCTACCACCAGGGAATGGGTTTTGGGACCACTGTATAAAACACCAACACTCCTTTGCCATACCAGGGATAAAATGAGCAACTCTTGTTGCTTGCAGTCTGAGAAAGGAAGAAAGTAAGTTCAGAGGTATTTTGTGTGAGCAGTCCTGTGCTTGTGCCTCAGAGGTTTTTGAATATTTGGGTTTTTTTTTTAGTTTGACTGGGGTACAAGATGGTGAGGGGAGGCTTTGTCTGGGCCATAACTGACTTTTGAGTGCAGAATAAGTACTTGAGATTTGAAGTAACTCAATTATGTTTTTTAATTCTGCATGGGTTTACTGTAGTTATTTGATTGTTCGGGATTTATTAGGAACAGCACCTGATGGGAGAGTTCTTAATTGGAAAGGCTGTCTGGGATCATCTCCAGAACTGCTTTAATCTGTGGATATTCAGGGCAACTAAGTTTAGTAAGGACTACTTAGGTAATTAAAGGTTGGAGCTGGGCTGCTTTCTCTGCAAGACAACAGACTGGTAAAGGGAAGTTAGTCAACTTGATTCAGTGTTGTCTTATGCATAGCACAGAGTCTGGTATCGCTCAACTCAGTTTGATTTTTCTAATCAGCTATGGGCTTTTGACAGTAGAAATAGTATTAGTCTTCATGTAGTCCTGGAGGTAGCAAAACTAACACAAATTGCTTATGCAGAAAAGAGTACTTGTAACTCTATGAAACAACTACAATATCCATTTTGCACTCTGGTCTCAAATTTGCTTTAAATGAAAAAAAAAAGCAGACTGGCTAAAGAGTAAATAAGTCTCTGCTAAATAAGTACTTGTGAAATTCTCTTAACTGTTTCACCAGTTTGTACCCATACAAGTAGGTGCAAGACCAGTTTGCGCACTTAAGAGACATTACACTAAAAAACTGAAAGTTGCTGGGATCATACCAGCACTTCAGGGTCTTTAAAAGTACTGTGTTTCTATAAGATCAGTAGCTTTTGAAATTGGTCAGTTTTGGTGGAATGCATGAAATTATTTCAGAATCTTTCAAAATTTGATGTTTTCTCCCACAGTCTAGCCCCTGCAGGATTGAATACTATAACAAATGCAACTAGCATTACTATTCTTTTGGGAGGAGATTGCCAATGGGATGGGAATAGTGATGCATGTACTATAGGCTGCTTAATGAATGGAATTATCATCTTAACTACTAGAATTCTTCCCTTCCATCTGGTAACTGATTCCAGGTATTTCTGTCCTACCACATTGCTGACTCCAGACTGGACTCTCTGTGTCCTCCGCTGTGAGGATATGAGGAGGAGAGATACACTTCTGCCATGTTTTTGACAGGCGCCCAGCTATGGTCTCTGGACCAACTCTTGTCTTTTTCCAGAGGGTTTTCAGCTGTAAGAGGCAGCACATCTGATAACTTATGAGAGAGATGAGGACCTCCTGTATCTAAAGAGGAGGGTGGAAAATGGCCGTGGTAGACGACACTGATGGTGTGCCTGTGTGTGCTAAGGCACTTAGCCGTGTGACATTTAATTGTGCTCAAGCTGTAGCATGGAGTGATATCTCATGGTTCTGGACTGTCTACAGACATAATCCAAAACTGACATTGATTGTTGTTATTAAAGATTATCATCTGTTTTGAATATAAAACTAAGTTCAGTCACTATGAAGTGGAGAGAGTTTCTTGTTCATTGTGTTTGGAAGTTTTGCAACAATATCTTGCCTTTTTGTAAGTTACAATATGTCATTTCTTTTAATGACTATTTTGATGTAGTAGCTGAAGTTTGTGTTCAGTAGTTCTGTGCATTGACGTGAAACATACAGGGCAGCATATTATCCTTACACACTGGCCTTACTGCAAGAGACTCATATCCAGTGTTTCAGCGTGGCATGGGGACTAGAAAATCCCCAATTCTAGCGCTGGCTGAAGCAGTGACTGCCCCTTGTGATTTTCCCCTATATTCCTTCACTCCACAGAATTTTTTTTTTTTTTTTTTTTTCCCCAGGGAGCAAAAAATAGATTGAATGCCATTGGGGAACCTAGATTCCTTTATCTGTTCTATGCGTATTAGCCAGATAGATTGGATGCAGAACATGAAAAGCATCTTTATAATAGTAAGTCTTGTTTCTCAGCAGAGAATGGAGATGACTGCCTTTCCCAGTGGTAGATTTGCACCTACTCAGGTGCTACAGTATAACTTCTGATTTAGAGCGAGTATAAATGTGGGGTAGCTTGTCAGTGAGGCACCTGTTTCTTACCCTCAGATTATTCATTGCATTGCTCCAGTTCTTTTTTCTCTGCAAAAATACCTTTTCTCCTTTTCTGCCTGTAAAATCCATCTTTTAATGTGGGAAAACCAAATGTATTGCTTGTTTTAAAATAGTGTATCAGATTAGGCATTTACAGAACTAAAAATTCAAAGTTTTACAGTCACTGTGTTCCCAATGAATGCATATATATTCTGCTAGCAAATATATTTGTGTGTAAAGGCAACAACAGTGATTCTTTCACAAGGGTTCTTTATGTAAATAGTGTAGCATATCCTTCAGTCACTAGTTGCACAGTGACTTTATACACTTAATCTTGGAGAGGCAACTTGGATCGTATTATTTAACAGCCATGAATAAAAGCCTCTTGGCAATTACGAGATTAGCCAGAGTTACACTATGTTTTGATTCTTTCTGAAGTCTGATACCTAAATGCATGTATGCTTTGACTGGATGTGTGCTTCAGTTGTTTTGCCTTATTCCTTTTTTTTTTTTTTTTTTAGAGAAAAGGTCTGTTAGGTGAAAAATTGTTGAAGAATTTAAAAGGCTTAAATTCCATAAATTCCATGGGTATTCCCTCAGATGCTGCTTTGAGTGCAAGGCAGCTTTACCCATGAAAAATAACAACAAACAGGAATAGAAATTTAGCTTAACTGGCTGTTGAGCTGTTTGGTATATGTTTTATGAGAAAATAATTCAGGTGATTTGATTTATTTTGAAACAAACTCAGGAATGGAGTGTGGTTTTTTTTTCTGGGAAAACATTCACTCTCTGGTATATGAAAGTAGAAGCAAGTAATGTTGTCTTGGTTATAAAAATCTCTCAAATATTTTTGGTTAGGTTTTCAGAATCATGTCCTGTCCATCCCATCCCCCCCACCAGATCACCAAAAGCTCTAGAGTATGATGCATTATTGTATTCACTAGTTCTTGACTAAAACATTTAACTTTATGATGTAAAATAATTTTACGGGGGGAAATATCTGTCAATTCAGATGCTTGAAAATAGGACCAGGTTGGCTTTCATACATCAGCACTGCTATTTCTTGATGTTGTGTGACAGCTATTGATGTGATGCTAGAATTTAAACTTCAGAAAAAGCTGATTAGTTTAAACCTCCCACATAACACTGAGGACAGGCTGGAGTGACAGCTGAAGTGACCCACACAAACATGGTTGCACTTCAGTATTACAGAAGTATTCCCATCTCTCAACTATTAGTCTAAATGTATGCCTATATTAGAGGTTTACTTTTGGTGTCTGGGTTAATTTTTCATTTAATTGACATTCTTTTTGGTCCACTTTCTGGAAATTGAGACTATGGAATGGAGTTCTGCAGTTGAAGTACTAGCACATAAACAGCGGTCCCTGGAAGGATGTTTTTGACTCGGGACAAAGCTGTCTAGAACCGGAAGTCACAATATCGCATACTACAGTGCATTCACTTCACTCTGAAGAGCAGACTTTTAAGTATACTCACAGTGGATCTAATTAATGATTTCATGTTGTTCGCTCAAGCAAACATTTTGATTTTGTACAGGATTTATGCACTTTAAAATTAAACATGTAATTAACCTGAAGTTGTTGACCCTGTCTTGAACTGAGACATTTTCAGTGCCTTGAGAATCCATCAGGAAGGACCATGCATATTTCAGTACGTGTTCAGGCAAAATGAGGATTTAGACTTGTGCAGAAAAAAACAAATCTGTTTTTGTTGTTGGTTGGTTGGGTTTTTGCATATGCGTGTTTTTTTTGTGGGTTGCTTTTTTTTTTCACCCTTTCTTCAAAGGAGTATTTTAGTATTGTGGCCCCACTGGCCCTTCAGAGCCACAGTTTACATAAGTAGGACTCCTCAATACATAGCAAATGCATCATTGGACTGCTTCATCTAGTAGGAGCTAAGATCTTGCTATTATTACCTGCAGATGTTACCTGTATGGAAGTTCTCTGATTTACACCAGGGATGATAAGCTTAAGAAGCACTGCTGCTTAAAGTGGGTAATGGAGTTTTTATATGTCTTTGTTATATTTACATGATCTGTAAAGCTAGTGTGTGAGCTGACCATCTAATGACCTTTAAAAATGCAGCCTTTGGAGAGATGAAGAGGGATTTGTTAGTTGACAGATTTGTGCTAGCAGGCTCCAGGTTATTCACAGAAGTCTGGAATTTTGTGCTCTTGGATTTAAAGAATACTGTGTAATGCAGATCAAAGCAAAGTATTAAAATCTTAATTCCACTGAGAGAAATATCCTTTATTTTGGTATTTTCAGAGACATTATTTTTAATTTGTGTTACTAATGCATCTTATAAAAGAGAAAGAATTTAAAGTTTTCTCTTAATTCATTGTGGAACTATTTTCCTTTCACATCAAGACTACGTCACAGTCTGTGAAGCTTATTCATGATTTTAAACAGTGAAACTTGTGATATTAAATTATACAGAATCACAGAGTTGCTGTCAGGTGTTTGTATTTCCTTCACTGATTACATACTGAAAATACTGATGTGCTCAATTTTGTCGTTAAAGTACTGAAATATCCCTGTGTCATCAAAATTATTAGAAAGCTTATAGATAAGCAGGAAGAAGGAGGGGAGCCAAGGGAAAGGACATTTCAAATCTATTATTGTTGCTGTTCAAGAGGAGTGTTTAAATCTGTACAGATGGAAGATGCTAAAATGTGTTTCTGTGGACTTTCACAACCAATTTAAAATTCATGGGTTATACATCTGAAAAAGATCACAGTGAAACTAATCTGCCTGGTGGAAGGCAAAGTAGCCATTGCTTGAGTGTTTCCTTGTTGGAGAGGGAGATGATGAAAATGAATTACTTCCAGGCAATCTTCTTGTGCTATCTTTTCCATAAAAGCACCTTGAATCAAGGTAGGTAACTTTGAGTGGTAAATCAGAAACTGTAAATTGCCACGCTTGAGGCTGTTGTCCTTAACCTGTGGCAGAGCGCCAGGTAATGTTAGCACGTGTTGTGTCCTCCTTAAAAATTAATTTCTTTGCCTATGTGTGCACCTCCAAATCTAGGGAACTGATATTGGCAGTTTAATAAAGCAAAATATTGATGTAATATAACTTGTACTCCTCACCATAGAAATTGTTTCTCTGACAGTGAAATAACTGGATGTATTACTAAAAATTAATTGGTTCCAGTCTCATTGGAGTCAGGAGAGGGAAATGAAGTGTAGGGTGGGATTTTCAGGGTCTCAACACGTAGATACAGACATATGTTTTTTTTGTGAAATCTTTGTAGTAGTTTCTCAGTTCTCTGGATCTCAGTTGGAATTAGATGTCTTTGGGAATCTCACTAAGTGCATCCTTAGGTACCTGGACATCTTGGCACTTCAACAGCAGGGGAAAAGTTAAAGAAAACTTTTTGCCGTGTTTTAGAAGTGGATTTATCTCTCTGGAGTGTTGTAGGTCTCTAACCTCCAATCATACCTGCAGCGCTTCCAGTGAAGTTGGTGAAAGCTTCTGAACACAAAATGAGTTTTTGACAAATAGCTCAGGTACGATTGGGTAAGTTGCCCTCACTGCAGTCTTTCATACTGAACACAAGGAGCTGTTGAGGTAAGGAGCAAGTGAAGCAGCAGAGAGCCAAAGTTGCTGACTGTAGGAGAAAACTCATGTTCAGAAGTTAGCAGTTCTTGTGGAGCAGGCTGGGAACTGTGGAGATGTTTTGCCTTGCTAGGAACATTGCATCATCAATTTTGGACTGACCTATTAGTAAATGCGCAAAGATGCAGAACTGTTATGCTATATGAATCAACTTCAGGTCTGTAATTGAGATAGTTATAATTGGTACCTTTTTAGGTACTCTCTTGCATGAGTGATGAGAGAGATGTGAGGGTGCTAGTCTGGAAATTGAAGAATTTAGGTTTAACTTCTTTTAATGAAAATGGCCACAGTGACTGTGGCTTGTGCTGAACTCATTCTTACTGAGATGTGTGAGAAGTACTTTGAGCATACCTAATTGATCTAGGCTGTCATGGGGCTTTGCCAGATTTTATGCTAGTTTACCCTGCTACTGGAGAGCAGCGTTGCTCTGGTAAAAGCTAGTTGCCTCTTTCCCCAGATGAAGGTTTCTCTGAGCAGATAAAATTGCCTAGGGAACTTGCCAGATAAACAGGGAGGTGATGAATTCCTGCTTCTTCCAGGGATAGCTAACCACTAGTGCAGACTATCTGGATCATTTCTTTAGGCATATTTCCTCAAGAGCTGTATTAGTACTGTTTTAGCTCTATGTTTGGTGGTTCTGATCAAATCCTCCATGTTTCAGGCCTCATTTATGGAGTTTGACTTAAAACCACTTTTGTCTCACAGAAGTACAGTGAAGTTGCATGCATTAGACTGAGATGCTATGTTACAGTAATGGAAGCTGCAGAATACTACAAAACCAGTCATAACCATACTCAATGCTAGGCAGTTATGTATACCTAAGATACACTTAGATTGTTTCTCAAATTGAATATTACATTTGAAATAACTCCTTCCTGAAAATATTTAATGACAAAATTACAGACCTGTCAGATGACGTATCAAATCTTCTGCTGTAGCTATTGTATCTGCAAATGTAAAATAATACTCATCTACTCAAAAACCATGATGTCAGTGGGTGTTCGGTGGTTTTTTTTTGTTTTTAACTGTTGAATATTTGGTTCTTTAAACAGTAGTGAGCACTTAACATTAAAAGTTTTTCTCCCTGTAATGCATATCGTGTTGATTGTTTATGATGAGAGTAAATTCCATGTGACATTAGCCATTTAAAATTCAGACTGTTAGTCATATAGACGGTGTTTATCGTTAATTGTAGACAGGCATCCCAAATACCTTGCAAGCTAAATTTGGTGTATCTTACTTTTCTGTTCTAAGCCAAGCATCCTTCATATTCAGTGTTACATGAGAGAGGTTTGATCTCCAGAGTCACAGGTCTAAGTATATTTTGGTAAAGGCCCAGCTAAGATGGTAGAAAGATTACCAACTTCTTTGTTAATTTGCTGGTATTTCTTTCTTAATTTGCTTGTATTTGCTTTGTATTTCTTTACATTTGGACTGTGACTTTTCATTTTGCTTTGCTTTGTTTTGGGATTTTGTGAATTGCTTTCATTAAGAGACTTGTCTGTGACAAATATGATTTTGGAAGAACTTGTGTACATGTGACTTTGAAGGACATTTAGTTGTCTCACTTGCGGTGCTGCAGGCATTACTGCTCTGTCTCACAGTACAAGTAACAAGAGGTGTGTAGTGTAACTGAACCTTTCCATTGTTTATTTCTTATTGATTACATGTAGTAGAGGAAGGAAGTTTAGAAAGTAAAAATCAGGATATTGTGCTTACTGTCACCGTCTACATACAGAGGATGTGATTTCAAAATGCCAGCTGATTCTCTTTCCCAGGGTCTGGCTCTCATATTGGACGCTAGGAGCATTTTAGGACATCTGTCCTTTCCTTGCTTTTCTGGGACTCACAATTTACACCCTAGATGTTAATACAGAGTGCTTCAAATCTACTTTTCCCACCACGTAGGCATTGCTGATTTGCTCCTCAAATGCTGTTCACTGCCATATTTGTCACGTGTATTCCTTCAGTCAGGAAGCCCAGCACCACTGCTGCTGTCACTTACTTCCCGAGGCAGCGTGCTCAGTGCTCTTAGCTTGTGACTGAAACCTGCACTGGAGGATTCACTTCTTCAGAAGCACAAGTCTACAGAAGCCAAGGCTCTTCCTCACGCACTGCATCATATGTCATTGTACTGGCTGTTATCTTCTACAGTGTACCTTTGAGCACTTTTTTTTGATTTCTTTGTTCCTCATGCACATACGCATATCTGTCATTAGCAGCATTGTGTGCCTTGTTCATTCTATATTTTTTTTAAATCCAGTATTTAAACAATTCCCAGTCTTTATATCCTCTCTGTATATTCTTACTAACTCCTTTGTGGAATGTCAGTAAAATGTGGATGGACATGTCTCGCAGCTTACTGATCTCTCTTGCAAAGTATGTAACGGTATGTTGAATAGCTGAGGTGGTAATTAGTTTTCATAATTTTGGGGTATGCCTAGCAATGCTAATTCCATCCAAAGAACACAAACAGTAATAAAGTGGGCACACTTATTGTAGTGTGGATCTCTGTTTAACTAGAGGAGTTGAACTGAGAGAGTGTATTTCATGGAGATCGTGAAGAATTTCGGCCATCGCAAGAGACTGATGTGGTGCCGTTTGTGCCTCTCCCTCTGCGCTTACAGCTCCCCCTCGTGTTCACGTACTTATCCCTTTTTGGGGGAATACCCATACCTTCCCAGTTCCGTGTATGAATACTGACATGGTTCCATCTGTTCAGTAATATGTATGTTCTGATTGAGTGTATTTCATTGGAAAACAGAGATTATATTTTTTTTCTGTAAGTAAGTATTCATGTTTGCTGAAAACATGAAAGCAAGATCTTTTGGTCTGTTTCTTTTTACTCGTATCATGTTGTGAGTTCTCCCCTCTTTGTGAAAAGCAAGTCCACCTCGTATCAGTCAGATGGATGCAGTGTAGCACAGGAAATAGAAATTAGGCTGACCAGCCCAACTCATAAAAATAAAAGGAAATATACAGCATCTGCGTAGACACACTTAAGAAGTGCTCATAGTCATGTTCCTCTGCTGTAGCAGAGCATTTCCATTATGTCCTGTTACCTTTGAAACAGCAACCTGTCATTTTCAGGTACTCTGTGGTCAGCATTATTTTATGATTCTGAACACTTGTATGTAAACTGTATGTTCTGGAGCACTTACTAAATACAGATTTCTTTGTGGAAGAACTCTGAATTTTAAACTCTGAGGGACAAGACTACAAGAGCAAGTCATGTTACTCTGGCATAATTATCTAAAAAACCAGAGGACTAAGATGCCCAACTGAAAGATCCTGTGATGCATGTCATATGGCTGCTATCCTTGATGTGTGCATGTGTGCTGAGTGGCTGAAGTAGGAGCAGAATACACGGTTGCATTTTGTCAGGTCAACGTTTTGTTAGTGTTTCCAGTATTTGAATATGCTAGTGAGTAATAAAGGTAATCTCAAGTGAGTAATAATAAAACCTGGATAGTATACCATAGCCTACTCTGGTTTTGTTTACTCTAGATACTAACGCAAAATTGCTCCTAAGTATAATGTTTAGAAGGTTGTATTTTTATTTTTTTTTACTAAAATGTTTTTTTATGTCCTCCTGCTCTACTAAGGCAGGCTGCCTTAGTAACCATAAGTCCAACAGCATGAGCTTCCAAGTATTAATACATTTTTGCAACCTCATTAAACGATGTAAAATAGTGTAATTATATAATTCTGCATCTGTGGATGTTTCAAGGAAATATTTTTAAATCAACAGCCAGCTTGATCTCAGCAATACATTATCAAATTTTGGCCCTAATCCAGGAGAGCGCTTAAGCACATTGTTGACTGGCTCTGCTGAAAGTAGAAGTTTTGAGTCTTCTTAAACAGAGACCTTTAAGAGAATTTAATTTCTTATTTTTGAACTTATTGTGCCTTTTCACAAATGGTGAAACAATACTGTTGAAAAGAGAGATTGATTATATAAAAACAAACAAAAGCTATCTTCTCATTATTACCTGGTCCATGCATACATTGGATTATGCTCGAGATTAACATAGAGCAGTGCTTTGAATCTTAAGGAGTGAATGTCATATCATCCCTTCATTTCTTCTGAATTTACAATCAAAGCTGGAGGTTTCTTCTTGCATGAACTATTGATCTTCTTCCAGTTATTTCTCCCACTCTCCCACAAGTCCTTCTACAGATCATACAGAACGATTCAGATGACATTTCTCCAAATTGGGAGCTCAATGAAATAAATGATGTGTTAAAGTACCTTTTTTACATAGGTGGTCTACAAAGTTCTCATATGTGAGCCCTTTGCATTATAGTGCTGACAATAATGAGTGATAATAAGTAATGGTCCTTTCCAACCTAAACCATTCTATGATTTATTCTTACAACCTCTTCTCTGCCTAGAGACAGAGAATGATTATTAGGTCCATTTTACACACAGAGAACTGAGCTCAGGAGCAAATTTAAGCACGTTAAGGACTAAGGCTATGCACAAGTTGAAACTAGAAAAGTTCAGAGATGATACAAGGCAGATTTTTTTCAGGGAAGCCAGTCGTTGGACTGGGTTGCCCAGAGAGGTTATACAGTGTCCAGGCCTGGAGATTTCTAATGTAGAACTACAAAGTGATTTGGTCTGATTTCACAGTGCACCCTCCTTTGGGCAGTGGGTTGGACTGAAGACCCCCTAAGGTCCCTTCCAGCCTAATTTTTTTCATGATCTTGTGATCTGCAAAGCACAATGAGAAAGATGCACCAAAATTTACATCAGAGTTCTGGTGTGCACCTTGGACATTGTCTGTGTTCAGTATCCAGGTGCCAATGCTATTTGCAAAGCTGAGCTTCCCCTGCAGGTGTGGTGTAATGGTGTGCTTGGAGCATATAATTTCACCGAGTTTGGCCCAAAATGGGAAAACTGTGGTTGAAGGAGTGCCCTTGTGTTTTGGGTAGCAGCCTAGGAGCTGAGAAGCTTGCTTGGGGACTTAGTAGTGAGTCAGTTTGTTTCCATTGCAGCCGAAGTGTATTCAACGCCACATTTCCCAGGAGTATGCTCTCATGACAAGGATGTCAAGTAGTCTGGCTGAGAATATGGTCCACCTTTCTGGCAGAAAAGTGGCCTAAGGGTAAATGTAGGTCAAAGTTGTTTATTAATTTCTACTTTGTATAATGCAGTTTACCACTTCTTGTCTTTTCTGGAACTGACAGATTAATCTGTGATTGAGAAAGGGGTGCATTGCTCTATAGACTCTCAATCCAGCTAGCAAGCTGGATGAGATAGGTAGAAAGGGAGTTATTTGCATGTATCCTAGATGCTATCAGTGCCAGCTGTTTTTCAACATGTGCATCCAGATCGGAGACAGACTATAAAACTCAAGAAAGAGGGATGATTATTTTACTGGTCCCCTTTGGCATACCATTACTTCACTATTCTTGCTCCTAGGGCTGGTACCTAAAGATTAGCAGGCTACATTTTAAGCAATGTGAAATCATTTCATGTGCTTTATGGGTGGTTCAAATACAGGAGGTACTACTTTCCCATGACTTCTTTTTTGAAGCGTCTTCAAAGCATTCCACTTGGCAAAACTAAAAGAGTTTTTTGCCAAGACATTATTTTTGTAGGTATGTAACCCTTTTAAATATATGTTTTAAATTCCTAGTTTATTAAAAATAGATAGGAATTACACTTGCCCAAAACACCTGTGATACGATTGTTCTGGGCCCCTCAGTTCAAGAAGGACAGGGACCTGCTGGAGAGAGTCCAGCGCAGGGCAACGAAGATGATTAAGGGAGTGGAGCATCTCCCTTATGAGGAAAGACTGAGGGAGCTGGGTCTCTATAGTTTGGAGAAGAGGAGACTGAGGGGTGACCTTATTTGTGTCTATAAATATATAAAGGGGGAGTGTCACGAGGATGGAGCCAGGCTCTACTCAGTGGCAAACAGTGATAGGACAAGGGGTAATGGGTACAAACTGGAACACAAGAGGTTCCACTTAAACTTGAGAAGAAACTTCTTCTCTATGAGGGTGACAGAACACTGGAACAGGCTGCCCAGGGAGGTTGTGGAGTCTCCTTCCCTGGAGACATTAAAAACCCGCCTGGACACATTCCTGTGTAACATTATCTAGGTGTTCCTGCTCCGGCAGGGGAATTGGACTAGATGATCTTTCGAGGTCCCTTCCAATCTCTAACATACTGTGATACTGTGAAATGGGCAGCAAATAAATCAAAGATTTGGAGCTAGCAAAGAAAACAGTTGAAAGAGTATGCACCTTACTCTTAATATGGATCGCCCATCCGTTTTTTTTTTTTCTCATTGACTTTTCTATTAAAGAAAAGTATTAAAGAAGTATTTGTCAGAAAATTGAGTCATCAGTGAACACAAGCTAAACCAGAAGAAATTGCGAAGTACACTCTGACCTAAAAAGTGTTGCAGTTGTGAACCATCAAAAGCTTTTCCAAATCTCTTGAAACAGCATACCTGCTGTACTGTAAGCAAGATAATGTCTGCTGTTTGTTCCTGCTACAGATTACTAGGTGTGCTGTTTTACAGTGTTAAAGCATCTAGCTGAAATTTTGTTCCCAACATAGTATTTTTCAGCTTATAAAGCAAGTATTTTGATTCTCTTCATATTGTGCTTTCTGGTCATTTATGTGTAAGAAGTGCTCATAGCCTAAGAAAATGGAGTGCAAGATGTTCATACATAATTATTTAAGCATGCATAGGCATGGATGTCATACATGCATTGCACAATAATGCCTCCCACACAATAAATGACTCAATAAAATGAGAGAAGAAAATCCAACTAACCTCATAAAGAAAGATATGGGGATCTGTAGCAGACCTTCCTTTTTTTGATAGCATTTTGTCTGTATGGGTGAATAAAGGGATGTATACAGCTTCCCATATGCCAGTACAAGCAATCCGTCAGAACCTGGCCTTAGGCAGAAGTAGTACTTCTAGGCTGCTGCTTCTGGTGATGTGCAGCTTGGTGAGATTTGTCTGGAAGAATCTGGAACCTTAAAGCTCCTTCTATGATATGTTAGTTATGATGATAAAACTGATGTAAAAAGACCTAACCTTTGACCTCTTGTTTCTGACTCATTAGTCCCATTTCCAGTTAGCTTTGTTGTGTTGTAAAGCAGCTCAGGTAAAGCTCTAGGTAAAGAACTGCCCTAATTTGAAGGCATTTTGGAATAGATGTATGTGCACAGTCTGGATTATGGGGAGAACAAAAGCAGGAAAAAATTGTGTGGCAGGGCAGATGCAACACATAGCTGCTTACATCGGCTTTGCCACCACCTGAGAATTGTTTTTTTTTTTAATTACCTGTGGAGTTACGGCCTCTGTGTAGCACCACCTAAGAAGGCTATTCTGCTTCTCTAGCCTGCACAGCCCTGTATTGTGCAGTACCAAAATGCTGTAATGTGCCCACTAAAGTGCTTTGCTGATTCTGGGACTTCCAGAAATATCTGAACCTGTATGTGATTCTTCCTCTAGCAAGAAAATACCTTCCCTCCCTCTCCAGATAAACTAGGGGCTGAGGGATGCCTTCTGCTCGGAGCTGTGAATCTAGAGACATTGAAAAAAGAAAATCAGGATGACTTCAGCTTTCTAGAGGGAGAGTAGGTACTGAGTGTTGATCTGATAAGTACTGTATTTTCGTATCTGAGGATACATGTGCAGGCCAGGATGATGGTTATGATCCTCTGATTTCGACCTTAATCTTGGGCAATGCAAATATGAACTCTCCCTTTCTTGGGATGTGTTTTTTAAAATGAAACATTCTTTCAACAGCTGTGATAAACATAATAATGCAGGTATGTCAAATGACCAGGTAGGTAATAGACTAAAGCTGTTTCTGTGTCCCTTGTTACTATGATATTTTCTTCTCTCTCTTTTTGTTGTGGTTTTTTTTTGTGGTTTTTTTTTGTTTTTTTTTTCCCTTTTAGTGAATAGAGTTTACAAACAGTGTTTACTTTTCTGTAGGATCAAGAGCTTTGGAAGGTTGTTCTTGTCTTGCAGAAATCAGCAATTTATAGAGGCATAAATAATAATGACTAATTACTTTCTGTGCCAGATTAAAAAAAAAAAAAAATTAGTGATCTTGCAGATGATTTCTTTCTGATGACCCAGGCATGAAAATTTTCCATTTGAAATAGTTCATGACAGTATGAAGAAGCTCTGAATATTAAAAAGCAAAAAGTCTGTAGATGTGTAACAGGCAGGTGTATGATTTAGTTGAGGCCATTGCGGCTATTTTGAGAATGAGCTTAAGACTTAGGTTGGTGTGGGAAGTATTCTATGTAATTGCGCTTTGATTCTAGGTACAGGCCTTCTCATCGGGACTGCCTTAGGGCCCAATTCAAAAAAGCTTCTAGGTATTATTTAAGCTACTGACCTGCAAATTTAAGTACTGCTTTGAAATGGTGTAATAAAGAAATGCAAGCATGAAAGTTACAAGTAGGTGTTTATACTTAACTTTCTGTCACTGAAAACTACCATTAGGTTATTTGTTTGTCCTGTCCATTCAGCTCAAAATCCTGTGTAGCTTGAAACAAAGTCAGTCAAATGCAACTCTTCGTTTTTGCTGTAGGATGGTTCCCTGGGTATAACATGTTTGTCTTCTGGGGAATGACAGTACACTTTGGAGACTCTCCTTTAGTATTTAGAAAATACTAAAATTATTGTACTACATCTGAGGACCACTTATTTTCCTTTCTTTTGTTGGCCACGTTATGTGTGCAGTGTTGGCTCTTCCAGTGCAGTGGTCAGTGATTTCTCCATCTAACAGAATTTTTAAAATCTCCTCAGTTTCATAAATCAAACTTTCCATGACATCGAGTGTACCAAGCCACTAGAACCAGAGAATTAAAGCTGAGACAGAAGTCTTCTTGCTGCTCTCCACATGTCCCAGTGTTACAGTTATATACAGTGCCTTCTGTATTAGCTGGTGTCTGTCTGCACTTGTTTCTTTCATGCCTATTAGAAAGAACTTGGAGTTGATTGTCTATGAAATTTGGTCTGTTTTGTCCTAGAATCCAAGCTGTGTTTGGCTACAGCCAGACTAGTATGGACTTCTATTTCATGACTTGAAGCTTAGTACAAAGGTGGTGGTGCTGTTGAGGTTTTAAGATGAAACTCAGTTTGTAGCTAAGGAACATCAGATTTATTTTGCCTTATTACTAGCTAGAGCGCTGTTGGCCACACTGTGGCTCTCCCTTATTTGATTCTGTGTACTAATTGAGGCACATAAGTATTTTGTGCAAGGAGGGAGCTTGATTTTTATTATTAGTAAAATGCCAGGAGTGTTATAAGGAGTAATGCTGTTTTATTTGATGTATGTTCTCTTTCCAATTAGAAGAATTTTTAATCTCTAGAATAACCTGGTCTTCAGTGCTGTAGGTATCAGTACTGTAGGCTCAGCTCCTACTTAAAAGCATAATTCTTGTTTAAATCCATGAGTATCTAGTTTAGACGTTCTAGTAACTGTTCAGCTGTGTGTATTTCTCTCTCTAGCCCATAAGTACTACTCAGTGTGGTGCCTAGCTCTCACTGAATGCTCAGGAATTAATTAAATGAGAATTCCTGTACATTCAGCTGAAGAGACCAGAAAGAATGTTAGTGCATGATGAATGAGGAGCAGGACCTTTACACCTATGCTCTTTTCGGTACACTCATTCAAAGGACCTTCCCACAAGATGTAAATAGCATGGTGGTGTTTTTTCATTTTGAAGAGCTGTTAATTCTTCTTTTTAATTTTCAAAAGTCATTTGTCACTGCTGTTGTCCTTTAGGATTCCGCAGCTGTCTGTCATTAGTATTCTTTTTTCTCCATGCTCTTTCACTGCCATCTTTGTGGCAGTGACTGTCATACATTTCTTTTTGAGCTGCCTTCTGACTGTCACCAAAACCAAGCTGCTCCTACTGTCTGTTCCAAACACAGGCTATCAGCTTTGGTGAGACCTTAGGAGCTAGCTTATGGCTTGTGGCCAAACACATTTTCTTTTAAACATTCTTATTATGTAAGAATAAAGAGTGTGTGTAGGTATACATGCCACCAAAGGTGTTTGGAAAGATTTGTTCCTCAGCAAATCTGTGGTGGTTCTTTTTCCCTACTCTTCCAGTCTTTTCTTCACTCTTTCCCCCTCAATGGAGATACTAGTGCTGAGTGTGCTGAATCTGTTATCTCTAGAATTTATCCTTCCTTTCATTCCCAGCATGCATTCTTCCCGAGTTTGATACCAGTCATGCATGCAACTTCAGTACTGTTGTTTTCAGATATGGAAAACAGCTGAAATGTGTAAACACAACAGTCATCTGTTGTATGTGCATCTTTTTGATTCATATGCATATCAATAATGAATAAATGCTAATTCAGGTGTAGATTTGCTTCCTCTTGACATTGAAATCCTCACTTTTGAAATGTTCTTTTTCTCAATACAGAGAAGTTTGCAAATGATTTATAATGTAGCCTATGGCTTCATTTTCTGTATTAAAATAATTTGAGTGTACCATTTGGTAGATCTTAACCTTATTTTTTTTTTTCAATTAAACCCCCCAGCTGTTAAAATGTGCCATTTTCACACACCAGGCTGAGATGACTCTGAGTATACATACGGATTCTTTGGATTCAGCTGTCTTCTTTTTTTCACAATATGGATTCACAGCAGTATAATCTGTTCTGGAATTCTGACACTTGAGCAACACAGCTAGGGTTTAACACCTCACCAGCAGCCTAACAAGGATCATATATATGGTTATCATCAGCCCTTCATTTCTAGGGAAGCTGCAAGCCATGGTCTGTTTCCAGCCTTAGTCACTCCAACCGTTCCACTATGGTTAGCCTCCATATCTGAACTGCTAATCAGAGATGGTCGTCCAGCTAAGGGAGGGTTTTCAGGGTGTTCTGAAAAGATGTGGTGTGGGATGTTGCTTTCACTAAACAGGCTGCAGCAAGTGTTTACCTCTGGGTAGAATACGAAGGAGTAGCATCAGTCTTACTTGTGATTGCTTTGTGCTTTAATAGCACTGGTGTGGGCACATAAGCCTAACGATTTCCCTTGTGAAACAGTGACGAAAAATGTAAAGTAAGTTACCTGCTTCATGTATATAAGACCTGGGTAACTGTTGTTTTGCCTAAATAAAAGTGAATTAATTTGCTGTGTTTCGTAATTGCTTTATGTTTGTACGGTAATGTTTAAGTATGGGATTGCAACTAAGATATTCTAGGATAATAGGTTTTTATAGCACTAAAATAAAATACTGTTTGTGTCCATATATATACTACATTAAGCTGATATATACTACATTAAGCACCAAGAGCTCCTATCAGGACTGGAACTTGTTTTTTACAGACGTTTATGGAGATAAGCTGGTGTCTGCCCCTGTGACTCTGGGACACAAGAATGCCTGTGTCTGATCAAAATAGCTCATCATATTTTGTCTTGTTACAGAACTGAATGCCTCAATGCCCATGTGCTTATCAGCAATTTGAAACAATTTTTTAGATAAGTTGTTTAAAGTCTTTCCATTTTATATCTTATGTCTTAAGCAATAATGATGTGAAACTGTGCTCTGGGATATGAGATTCTTACCTGATATAAATGAGTGTAATTGTCCTGCAGTCTTTGAAAAACTGGCACTTTTATCCAGCAGGAAATGGAAATCACAAGCAAGTCGATGATAATTTTACAGTAAAAAGCAAATGAATATTTTAACAATGAGCATAATCCAACTTCAGAAAAGATTACTTAGCCACGTAATGTATTGTCTGTAAATCCACAGTGGATTAATAAACAAATGATTATGTGGGGTTTCTTGGCATAACCTACCCTGTAGCAGGTTGAAGAGAAGATTAAGATACGCAATCCGAAAGGTTCTTTCTAGCTTCAAAATGTGTGAATCTATGAAAACTGATTGGAAAAGAGGAAGAAGGATTTGCGGTGATAGAAATTTATGCCAGGATGTCACTTCACTGATTTTTGCTTGTGTTTGAGAACTTGATACAAAATATTCGGAGGACAAACAATATTGCATTTCTGATTTTAATATTAGAAGAGCAGTGAAAAAAATTAATCCCTATAAAGGAGTTTTGAAAGAAACCATGCCAGTTGCTTTTTGGAAGAATAATAGTTAGCATGTAGAAATTGGATGGTAAAAAATTTCTTGCCCAGTGTGTAAAAGATGGTCTCTGCTTGATGTTTCATCTTTATCCTTTTTACTTGGCTCTTAGGAAATGGAAAAATACACTGAAATTAAAAATAAGAGTAACTGAGAAAATGGGCACCCTGCCTCCTCATTTTGGGGGTCTGCAGCTGTTCAGATTTTTTGAAATATGACTAACCCCAGTTGAGTCTTTTTGTTTAAATATTTCCATGAAGCAGGACAAATGAAGAAAGTAACTCTAAAAATAGAATTATTAGTTTGCTTTCTCCCTTCTAACATCAGAAGTAGTGGTGGCCAAGCTGGAAGGCATTCCAGCAGTTCCCAAGGGCCATGAGGTTCAATAAACCTGTTTTTGCACATATTTGGTGTTATTAGGTTAATGTTTAGGTTCTTGTGATACCTAAGTAGAATGGAGGTCATGGTGTGGGCACATAAGCCAATTTTCTGTCAGTTTGCACTATTTTTGGTAAAAAAGCAACCTTGAGTTAGTCATATGTATGGTAACTATGGAGGTATATTTGATAAACTGTTAGGCCTGAAAGTTTAGATTTAAAATATTTATACTATGATTGGAATAATGATGCACATTATTCATTAATACAAGTGCAGAAGCACTTGATCTTCCCTTTTCTCTGTGTTTGGGTTTGTGTTTTTTTTTTCTGTTTTGCTTTGTATTTGGATGAATCGCATGGGATGCACTAAAAGAGAAATAGAAATTTCCAAGGCAAATTGGATCTTACGGAAGAGGTGAAAGGTTCTTGTCAGCTTACTTTATCAAAAGCAAAGACCTAATTAGTGTTTTGGGATACTGACAAGGAGTTACAGATATTTTGCTCAATTTTCTTGCAGAGGGAGTAGTTTATTTGAAAATGATTTTCAAATTTGCCTGATACTGTTTTACCTAATTTAATCGCTGGCAGTTGAGGATGTTCTGGTGATGCATACTTTCAACCTCAAAAAAAAAAAAAAGCTAAAAACATAAGTGTAGACTGTTCCTAAGGGAAACTTTAATGACTTTTATACACATAAAATGAGAAATGAAGGGGATAAGCAAATAGCAAGATGAATTTTCAGTTAACACTTGAGTATAGTATGTATTTGTGACTGAACATTCATGCTTTTTCTTCCACTGAAACATACCCCTCTCTATTTCAGAAGAACTTGGCAGGTGGTGTCTTTTGCGTAACAAAATTTAAAGTCTAATAAGGGAAATCTGCTTGTTCCTTTAGGCTATTTCAGCTTGAGTGACAGTGTTAATACTTAGTCTGGTTTTGGGGGGGTTATCTTACGGGATAATGGGAAATTCGTGTGCACAAGCTCTTTGCGTACAGATTCAGAACTTACGGAATTGATTTAGCTTATCAGATGCCTTTCTGTAATGGCATTGCAATTACAAAAAATCTTTTAAAATATTGCCAAAAGTGACTGGCAGAATTTGAGAGGTAATTAGAAACTTAGCAAGCTTTTGATTTTAAAGAAAGGCATGCCTGCAAGTTGCTTGGCCTTTATCCAAACTCATGACAATAACATAGCAAGAATGTAGGTAGTATTACCACTGAGTGGTTTAGAAAGCAGTTGAGTCCATCCTCCAGTATTAGTTTCACCTTTTCTTTTGTACACATTTATAATGAGATAAGCCAGTTTATTCATGGAAAGTGTGTTGCGTTTTATTGTCAAGAATGCTCTTCTCTTTGCAGAATGAAGAACAGTGGATTACCGTGCACACAAAAAATCAGCTTTACAGAAATTTATTTAGACACCAGAATTTGGCAGATTCAAAATTTCTGTGTTCTATTCTAAATGTCAGTACTTTTGTATGACTAGACAGCTGCTAGCTTGCTCTGTACCTAGCCAGAGATGCATCTCCCTACCAGTAGCCTGGGACAAAAAATAAACACAAGCACTCTAATATCTGCATGTTAAAGCAAATTGGTGTGGCTGAGCACACTGACTCATTTCTTGTCTCTGGCAAAAGAAAAGTCTAGAGTAGAGGCTTTTAGGGCAGATTTTTTTGCTGTCTATACCAGTTCACATTCTGTTGGATTTTATGCAATTATTCTTCATTTATGACAGCACCAAGAGGTAAATAAGGTGTTTCATGCTCTTTGCCTTGTATGTGTAATATAATAACTTTTTTAGCAGAGGAAAGTGAGGGGAAATGGAAGACTTCATAAAGCAATGCATATAGGGTGTCTGTGATGCAGATAGATATTTTGCAGTATTCCAGGCGTGGTTTGCTAAGGCAGTCTATTCTAATATTGATAGAATAATAATTAATTTCTGTGTTATAATTTGCCAAGCATATAAACAGCTAAGCACAATGCAATTAAATGTGCTGTGTAGTCTTCTGTGTAATCTCAGCAGAATGCCCCTTCATCACCTGATAGAAAGACCTTGTCTGGTAGGAATTGAGGGGTAATGCTGCTTTGTATCTTGATGTTTGCTAACCCATCTTATATTTTCACATTGAGATTTCCCATTTTTCTGTTTCTGCTTGAATCACTTAATAAAGTTAAATTTCTGGGAAGACAGTGACATGTTTTCTTGTTTGCTTGACAGTCATCATGATGTGGGAAGTCATGGGGTTTACCAACAGTGTATTTGTTAATTAAAACTGAACTATCAGTTCAGTTTTATGAGCCCCTTCTGCATCAAATATTGTTCAGAAATCTGATAAGATATGAATTATAAAATTCTTCCAAAAAATAATTTAAAATGAAAGAGAAAATGAAAAGCACCAAAGGTATGTTACAGTGATGAATTCTGCACTGGTTGACAGGTAAATTAGATGACCTAGTAGATTTTGTCCACTTACACTTTGTATCCATGGCAAGTCACACCAGGTGGTGCTGTAATACATGAGCTTTGCGATTCTTAGTTCTAGCAAGCTAATGCTTTCTAGGGAATATAAACTGTGTATTGGCACTTTTTATTTTATTTTATTTTTTATTCCAGATTCTCCCAAACTGAAAAAGTACAAGCAGTAAGGGACTCATCCTGAGCCTCGATCTTACATTAGAGATTATTCTTGAAGTATAGTTACTGGGCTGAAATTTCTGAAACAATAGCTTTCTTAACATTCAGTTTGACTACCTCATTTTGCAAGCAATGTATTTGGTTTGAATACGTATTTTAAATTTTGCATCTATTCGCTATTAATAGAAATTATTTCTTCTCCTCTTTTAAGCACCTAGAAAATGCTGGCAGGTCTGACTTTGGCCTTGTATCAAATAATCATAGAAACATATACAGCCAAGTAGTACTAATCACACCTGTCATGGCTGGAAAACTCCTCCAGCATTGTTTACTTTATCTTCATCTTCTTTCTTTCTTTCTTTACCCTTTTTTATCACTTTCTTCTCATATTTTGTATAATTAATTTTTCCTTTTTTTGTTTTTTGAGGAAGAAGTGGATCAACCTTTAGAAATTTTGTATTCTTTACATACAGTGCTAGGAGTCATCTCATAGATTGTCAGTATGACAGCTTTTCATCTTGAGATAATTATGCTGTATTAAGTAACTTTTGCAATTGAGATTTATTTTACTTGGAAAGATTCAAAGTAAAGACTTAATAAAGTTTCTTCCTTTCATTGAGTGGATAAAATCAATATCCTGTTGTGACCAAAGTTACCTTAACTGATTCTAAGAATTTTTGGAAGATGGAAACGGAAGGGCTAATTATTAGCTTTTTAGGGCTGTATTGTAATATGGAAGAGGACTGTATATTGAAAAGAGTAGAAAGACTATATAGGAAGCCATTGCTCTGGCCATGTCTCTAGAAGTAAAAAGCCCCAAACCAAAACCCAGTACAGTCTTTGTTTCCTTACAGCTGTGCTTTAAAACCAGTGTCAAATATGTTCTAACTCAGTAAATGAAAAAGAAACTGGAACATTCTTCCCTCCTATTTTTCTTCTTTTTCTCTGGGGGCTGTATGTTTACAGGATGCCAAACAGGATTCCTGGAAAGATACTTATCACCGCCAAATCCCATCCCCCCCTTTAGCTTTCAAGGGGAAGAACCGCCCCAGATCTTGGCTTAGTATAGCATATGTTAATGACAATCTTTATTTGAGAAAGCATGTGTACCCATGTTTTAAGGTGGCTCACTAGATCAGGCCTAAAATAAAATGTAGGAAAGTGACGGAGATGCAGCAAGGTCCTGCCAGTGCTGGACCTGAGACAGGAAGGCTATGGGTTAGAAGTGCAATTTAGAAAGGGTTGAGAGCAAATTTGGTGCAAAGAGTGGGAGGCTGAGGTAATCATGGGTGACAAGGTGAAAAAGTGAAGCCAAAGGCTGGAGAAGTGACAGTATATCATCAGGTTGGGCAATTACTCAGATACAGGCATCTATGATCATGATGCTCAGAATTCGTTTGGGGCACCTACATTTGAATAAATCAACCAGAATGAGCTTCCGCACCTCCAGTCAAAGAAACAAACATAGGAATGGAAGAAAAATTTGGGGTCATCTAGTTTCATTCTCTTTTGATACAAAACTGAAATAAGCACTCGTACAGCAGGTTCAGGTCTTAACTCCCACTCTGAATACCTACCTTCTCCCTCCTCTACACCACCCCTCACACGCACCCTCCCCTCCTACCCCCAGCTTTATTTGAATCACTGTTATAATGGAATTTAGGGGCTGCTTCTTTGTAAACATAATTGCAGGACTTCTGTTAGAGCTTTGAAACTGATATTTGATGGTCATTAAAAATTTATACCCTTCCCCTAATGCTGGGTCCTTTCTTATTTTGGTATGGAGTTGCTTTTAAGTATGGGTGTTGAGCAAGCCACTGCCTTCTAATGTGTATCTGGTAACCCATTAGAATGCATGTTATTTTACACTGAACTGAATTTGATCTCAGCTGATGAAATTCTTCTCTTTCTATTTTTCCTTCTTCAGGAGGGTTATATAACTTAAATGGTTGAATGGGAGAGGGAAGCTGTATTAGTGGATTGAGTTAAGTGAATTGCACTTGTACAGGGTTTACTTGTACCTGGTAGTGCAGGTGTTTCAAACCTGAGCTCACATGCTGTTTGACTTGGTTATGCAATTCAGGAAAATCCAAGCAGAAGAGGATGCTTCCAGTTCATTCAACTCCGTTTTTTGCTCAGTGTGGTCAGAGTTGTCTTCAACTCACCTGGTAAAAGGCAGTATTGGTTTTGCTGCTGTAATTCAGTGAGAATCTTTGCTAATAGAAAGGCAAATGCTAACAGGATCAGATGGTCTCGGAGTTTGTAGAGTTTAACACTTCAAAGTGTGAAGGGTACTGTTGTCCAAAATAATTTTCTCTGAGTCCACAATGGCTATTTGTGCCTCTGCACTGATGTACTCACATTGCAGAGTATTTTTTCCTTTGCTGAATTTCTATTTATGAAAGAGGGAAAATCTTGAGACCATTATGTTTTGTATCACTAAAGTGTGAAATATTTCCAGCAAAATCTGCAAAATAGTACACACACACAAGCATTTATAGACACATATATCAAACGTAGAAAAACAGAGGTAACTCATGTGTGTTACTGTTAAGAAAGCTTTTACAGATACAAAGATTAAAGTAATAGCAAGTCCAACTAACAAATAACTAGATGATCCAGGTCTCCTACTTCTCAGTAGATGTCTTGAAAATATATTCTTTGTTTTTACTGGTATGTTTATGCATGGTAACAAGGAAAGTAGATTTTTAGCTTGCTGTTTAATATAGATACTATTATTTACAAAATCTTCTGTTGTAAAACCTCTTTTATCCCAGTCATCAGAAGAGACAAAATGGTGAGAAGGGAAACAGATGAGTTGAATCTAATTGGTTTATTCAAAATCATGTGTCAGGGTACTGTCTGAGTTGAGAACAGAGTAGTAGCCCAATTGTTACAATTTATTAATTAATATTTTTCAAATGTCAGCCAAAAAGTAATTTAGATTTTGGCAGAGGAAAGATTCTCAAATGTAAAGAAAAAATTATGTTGAGTTGGACCAAAATGTGTAGTTATTTTTTTTCAGGGGAAAGCTACCATGAAAATAATTGGGCTGTAGTAAATACTGCTGGGTTTATTTCACTTTGGTTTAGAATTCAGTATTGCAAATTATTAAAGTCTTGCAGATTACCTGCCCTGAACTACAAGTTTTACCTTACTGAAGGTGTTTGATCAGGCTTTTTATATGTTGTTTTGTTTGTGGTTTTTTTTTTTTGTGGGCTCTTTGGGAATTCCAGTTTGACTGTGTTGCTTAAAATGTTTTGAACATGTGGTTCTCACAGGTTCACTCCTAATGAAATATGCGAGGCAATTGCCATTTGTTTGTGTGCCCATCTCTTTAGGAAGATCACTGGGACATCTCTTGATCTCTCTGTACACTTCCTCTCGTACTACTGTTGCCTACTTCTGTTTCTTCCCTGTGCTTGTTGCCTTTGGTGTTGTCCTCTGTTGGGTATCTTCTGCTTTGCTTGTAGTTTCCTTGGCCTCCTTTTTCTTTTTGCTTTGGTATAATTAATTTTAGCTTTCTTCCTTCTGTTGCCTTTTCTTCATTATAACATCTTCAGCTCTGCTCTGGTAGGTTCAATCATAACGTCTCTCGTGGTAGTTTCCAAGTATGTGTATCTATGCCTGCTTCTCACACGTTTTCCTGTTCTCAGCTCTTGAACCTTCAGATATTTCTTCCTGGATGTCCTTGTGTCTCATTAGCAGATCTCTGAATGTTTACTCAAACATAGTACATCATTTTGCCTCTCAGTATATGGCTTACTGTGCATGTTTTGTGTAATTTCCCACTTCTCATTTTATTTTCTGTAATTCTGTATGATCTTCACTTCAGTCATCTTTTTCTTAGCTCTTTGTGTCTTCATAAAAAGTCTTTGATTTCTTTCCTGTTACATGCTATTTTTCCCTTAAAATATTTTACTTCCATAGCAATTTCTTTATCAGTAATCTCCTGATCCTATGTAGCTTGTGTAGTCTATGATGTCTTTTTTGGTTATATAACATTAGCTATTGTGCTTACTTGTTTTATTATGTACATATCTTACACAAATTGTCTATATGTCTCCTTTGAGAACACACGCAGAACTAGCCTCGAGGAGAAAAGACAACGTAGAAAGAATAGCGCCCCACCTATACCACCCAAGGAGGCCTTTCACTACTTTTTGCAACTGGATTTGCCTATTCCACATTGGCCTTTTCAGTCATCAGCACACTTGTAGTAAGCGTGGGTAAAGCCCTTCCCAAATCTTCATTTGCGAAGTCAAGCCATGATGATGACCTTACACAAATAGTCTATGTGTAATAATGAATTTTAAGAATGCTGTGAAGGTAATCTACTACTTCAGCTTCTCCTAGCAGGGAGAACATGCCATAATGACGACTTGTGTGTGAACTGATTTGCAGTTCTGTTTCAGTGCATTTGATTTGTAGGAAATTGCTTGCAAAATTAGGCTATTACTTTGATTCTTTTTAATATATAAAGAGACCTGTGGTCTCGCTTTCATGTCTCTGGGATGTCAGTACTGTAGCATTTAACGGCTTAGTAATACAGCTGACATTTAAGTCAAATGCATGTAAACTGGCTTTGTGGAATTTACTCCAAATGTTTCATTCCTGCAGTCTGTATCCCTTAATCCAGAGCTATGTCCGGTGGTGGGAGGTGGGATGATTTTTAGGGGTTTTGGAGGGTCATTTTGTGTGAGTGGTTTTTGGTTTTGTTTTTTAATGAAATACTTGATTGCATATCAAATGTGTGGTGAAATGTGGCTTTTTAAAGTCTGTGTATGGGTTGTTTGTTTTTTTTTCTGTAGGCATTAATAGTGTTTTGTATCCTATATCTAGTTTTCCTACAGTGTTTTTGGCAGTCACTACTTTTAGAGGTGCTTTATTCACTGAATTTTAGTCAGCATTCTGGTGCCTTTCTGTGGCTGCACAGAAAAGATTCAGCTCATTTTGTGATTGTTCATGACAGTTATTCATGGGTACACTGTTCTTTAAATTTTGATTTTGGACAATAACCACCCCTCCTCAGCTTCTTCCTGCTGCCACTGATAACCTCCTCTGCCTGCTCGCGCAGCTGAACCATCTTCTTCTCAGAAGCTGTGCCTGCTTTTGGTTTTCAAACAAATTTCTTCCCAATTGATGTGACCACAGTGGAACCCTGTGGACAGTACCTCATCACTCTTCCTTGGCTGTGGCCTTCTCTGTCATTGCTATATATTGCTGGTATTTTTTAAGATCTACAGTTATTAATGTATATGTCAGAAACTGTCATTTCCTTACATTTTCACATTCACAGCCCATTTTAAGTATGGTGTGCTTCATTTGAAAACCAGGGCAGGCCTCTTCCAGTGTGAAACACCATTTGTGTCTCTGATCTCCTGTGTTCCAACTATTTCCACAAATAAGTGAGTTTGTTTCAGGCTGGCAGTCACATTCCTAACTGCCACAGCATCCCTTGAGTAAAAGTGGTAAAGCTTAGCTTGTGACATTATCAGTATATGTTACTGTATATGGATGGAATTCTCTAATATTCTATTACACCTTATCCTTGTTTCTTAAAAGGGGTTATATTCTGATTGCTTTCTACAGGGAATTCCTCTGAAGTGTGGCAGCTCTTTTGATACCACATTTTAAGAGTGCCTGAGTAATTCAGATCATGTCTATCTAGGGCTACCACTGGTTTACCATGCAGTTAGTGGAGCATAGCGCCCACAACTCTTAGATTACAATCCAGGATAAGGAGCCCGGTCTGACATAGACGTGTCAGTACTTTTCCCACCTGTTGTGTAGAAAGCAGTACCTGGTGGTTCCAAACATTTAGCAGAGCCTGTGAACTAAGTTAGCCTTATTTTGTGCTGTTTTTTAGTAGCTGCGTGAACTGGACTTCTGTTAACCTTACTTGTGTGAATCTATTAGAAGAGGGTATCAGTGCCATTTATTATAAGTAATGGCTAAAATATCATCATATGTTTCTCGACACATAGAATTTTGTTTTGCCTACCAGTGATAATTCTTTATAGTATTCCTCAGTATAAGTAGTACTGTAGTCTAGTAGAATGTGTCTTTGCTGTTTAGTTACAGCTTTCTTCAGTGAAATAGACTGCAAAGGCAAATGCGGCTTTTCACAGTTACCTCTTTTTAGATAAGATCATCACAGGAGCTTTATCAGAGTACTTAAATAGGTGCCTGCCTCAAAACCCAAGAAGTTTAATTGAAATGGAATCAGTATTAATAGTGACTTCTGTTATCGGTGGGCTGGATCTGTGCTTACGTGACAGTACAGGGACTCAGCACTCATAGCCCACTGTGGAATCTAGGTCCTTGATCTGTGCCTTGTAGTTGTTAAAAAAAGCCACAAAAACTTTGTTTCTGACTTTATTGAAATGGACCATCTGCATGTTTTTTCTGCTTCAGCATTCTTTTGTCTAGTTCTCATACTCGAGAACAACATCGTGCACTTAAGGCATTTGCACTGTTTATGACACTTAACCTTTCTAATTAAAGAAAAATATGTGGGCTGGAATCTCAAGCTCATATACATCAGCAAAGCTCCATTAACTTTTGTAGAGCTATGCTGCTTAATTTTAATATTAGCCTTTCAGCAGAAATATGGTCAAGAAAAATGAGAGTTAAAAAGAACAGAAATTGAACTGAAATGAGTTTTACTCAAATCTGTTACGTCTGCCAAGTGCAAATATGTTAAAATCCCCATGCTGACAAAAAAAAAGAAATCCATACAATTATTTTGCTCACTGAACCATTTAAGCTGTTGATTCATCTGCTGTCACATCTCAAAATCTCTGAACTGTTAAATTTAGCAGAAAAAAAAACCAAAACAACAAGCCAACACAGAACTAAAAAAATCCAAGCTGTGTCTTGGTCAACTGCCTAGTCTTGTATTAAACCACAATATATCCTTTCACAATAAGAATTGGAAGAGGTTTGTTTAGTGGATGTAACAACTGCTGGAAACCAAACTGATACACATCATTCCCAATGGTGGCATTAACTGTACCATGGAGTTGAGAAAATCGTGTTTTCTCATTCAGCTTGTGTCTTCACTGCAAAATTAACTTGAATGATTTATCTCAGATTAGCTTAGCACAGATGAGAGCAACTGCACTGGAAAATAAGAGCTTTACACAATGATTGAACTACTGCAGAATGATTGTGTTAGTGTCTGATGATGAGATGTGCTAATGTAAGGTGTAACTAGTGCTTTCTCATGGGCTAGCCAACTTAAATCGAAGTGCTGCCATGCTCAAGTTAAGGTTTTTAAAAGGTGTAATCCATTATTAAGAAAGATTTACCAGACCTTACTGTTTCACAAACCAGGTGCAACATTATATGCCCAGTATTTGATGGTGGCTGCGTAACAGAAAAGGCATTTTCACACAACTAAAGGCTAGAAAAATGGTGCTCATCTGGTAATATCCTTGGTGTTTGTAACTGGTTTGCAAATTCTTGAATCCAGGTAAATTGAAATACACAGACAGGTCAGTCAGCTTGCTGCATTCATCAACTACACTCAGGCTTTTGAAGTACAAAGATTATGAGGCATTTTCATACATTTAGTCTTTCCTTTGTGAAAGAGATTGATATTACATGATAGAGTGACACTGGAAGTTACACTAGTAGATTCAGTAATCCAAAATGGGCATATAAGTAACTTTTGAAATGTTAGGTTGGTTAGGTGTGGCTCTCTAGGCAGGTGAGATATGATCAATCAGATCAGCATTTTAAAGCCACTAATCCTGTTCTGTTCTCGTTACATCAGCTGAAAGCAGATGAAGTTTGTGGTGAGGCTCTGCTGTCTGTATTTGCTGTCTTAGTCCACATTTACTCTTTGTGTGACCATGCTGGTCTTTCAGCACCCTTCTGTTCCTGCAGCCATATTCCATCAGATTTCTTCCTATGATCTGGCTCTGGTTTCTGGCACAGAGCAGTAATACAAGCAACCACCTTAATTCTGAATGGCAGGGTTGTTTTGTTTGTTTTTTTTTTTTGCCTAACATTTTGAGGCAAACCTAAATATATCCTTTGAATCAGCTGTTTCTAACTGTGTGTGTTTTGCTGGCATTGTCTGGGTGTGATGCTTCTTGAGCATATTTTAGATGTTGCTCTTAGAGATTTTTGGTTTTAATTTGCTGTATATGATCTTAAAGTGCTTTATTATATATCTCTCTTAAATACCTGCTGTTGTTTGGTAGGCTTATGTGAGTATGTCAGTTTCCTATTTCTCCTCTTGTTAAAAATTTAATGCATGTATTTAACTTTTTTTCTTTCTTAGCTTTCAGATATTGATTCTTTTCCTACCATGTTCTGAGACTCTCTCTTACTCCCTGTCTTTATTTATATAGTTACCACAGTGATATTTATAGAAAGTAATTGTTTCCCATATGTGTCTTTCTGAGACTCCAGATAAACATACCTTTTGTGCCTCTCAAGGCCATACAGTATAGTTTGGTGCCTGTTAGAGTCATAGAATAGTTAGGGTTGGAAAGGACCTTAAGAACATCTAGTTCCAACCTCTCTGCCATGGGCAGGGGCACCTCACACTAAACCATGTCACCCAAGACTCTGTCCAGCCTGGCTTTGAACACCGCCAGGGATGGAGCATTCACCACTTTTTTGGGCAACCCATTCCAGTGCCTCACCACTCTCACAGTAAATAACTTCTCCTTATATCCAATCTAAACTTCCCCTGTTTCAGTTTAAACCCATTACCTCTTGTCCTAGCACTACAGTCCCCGATGAGGAGCCCCTCTCCAGCATCCTTGTAGGCCCCTTTCAGATACTGGAAGGCTGCTATGAGGTCTCCACACAGCCTTCTCTTCTCCAGGCTGAACAGCCCCAACTTTCTCAGCCTATCTTCATGCACGAGGTGCTCCAGTCCCCTGATCATCCTTGTGGCCCTTCTCTGGACTTGTTCCAACAATTCCATGTCCTTTTTATGTTGAGGACACCAGAACTGCACACAATACTCCAAGTGAGGTCTCACAAGAGCAGAGTAGAGGGGCAGGATCACCTCCTTCAACCTGCTGGTCACGCTCCTTTTAATGCAGCCCAGGATACGGTTGGCTTTCTGGGCTGCGAGTGCGCACTGAAGCCAGCTCATGTTCAGTTTCTCAAACTGTTGAACCAAGTGCAAGTGTCCATTTAGTGCAAACACATTTATGATTTGCTGATTTGGGGTTTTCTGCTGAGGGTTACCCCACAATCTGTATTCATGCTGTGTAGTAAACCAGTGCAGAGTAACCTGGAGAGAAATCTAGCTACCACTTTCATCATCAGCCAGTGAAGTTTGAAAATAAATGAAAATCTGCTAGCAGTCCTTAAAATGTTTGCATTTCTGATGGCTGCTTTGGCATGAGAAGTGCTGTTCTCTGACCTGGTTTCAGACAGCGTACACGCATGCATGACTGTGACAGTGTGGTACTGGTGCTTCTTTTTGGAAAGCAACATGCTAAGCTTACAGCTGGAGTATTTTTGCAGTAATGGAGAAATACCTAAGTTTAAATGAACTAGCTGTGAAGCAGCTAGTTCATCAGCAGTGAAGCAGAAGCTCCAGCTGTAACCTGCACATCCAGCCTTCCAGTCAGGCTTGCACCATATGTGGTGAAGCTTGTGTGACAGTTGTTCCTATTACGACCTGGCTAAATTAAAGACATGTGTTGTATTAGAAGTCTCTTTTCTTCTACACTTAACTTCTGAAGTGAACTAAAAAACCCTTGTGTACTAATCTTTCATGGTTGTGCTGGCACATCACTAAATCAATGTACCTTTTTTCCCCCCTCTTTCTTTGCTTTTGCTAATTTTAATTCTGTGGTCTTCATCCTTGTACTCAGCTTCATGTCTCCTTTGTTATGTAAATTGGTACGAGCTTCTGTCCTGGGTTCAGCAGTAGCGGTCATTTTTCTCCTTCTTAGTGGCTGGTGCAGTGCTGCGTTTTTGACTTTCAGCCTGGGAACAGCCCTGATAACACCAATGTGTTTAGTTGCTGCATAGTAATATTTAGTCTGACCAAGGACTTTGTGAGTCTCATGCTCTGCCAGGGAGGAGGGGAAACCGGGAGGAAGCAGAGACGGGACACCTGACCCAAACTAGCCAAAGGGGTATTCCATACCACAGCACGTCATGCCCACTATATAAACTGGGGGCAGTTACCCATAAGGGTTAGATCACTGCTCGGTCGGGCTGGGTATCAGTCGGCAGGTGGTGAGCGGTTGTATTCTCTTCCCTTGTTATTTCCCTTATCATTATTATTGGTGGTAGCAGTAGTGGTTTGTGTTATACCTTAGTTACTGGGCTGTTCTTATCTCAACCTGTGGGAGTTACATTCTTTTGATTCTCCTCCCCATTCCTCTGGCAGCGGGGGGAGGAAGGGAGAGGAGTGAGAGAGAGACTGTGTGGCTGGACTTAAGCCATGACAGCTTCATTGCAGCATTCACTTACAGACAGTAAGTAATCATGAAACAGGATTTCACATGGACAAAGACAGTGTGAGGAGGACTGTAAATTCGGATTGTGAAATTATTGTAATGTTTATTTTTTTTTTACCTTCCAGTAGTGGACTCGACTGCTGTGTGCCATATGGATTCAGATAGCTTTTATTTTGGAATAATTACCAAGTATTTAGGAAAAAATCACTATCCCTCCCTAAAATTTTAAGTGCCACTTAAGATGCTGCTAAATATGTAGAAGTCTGCAGATCTTTTAAGCTGCTTTTTACTTACCAGATTTCATATCAAATGTGAGGCTCCAGAAGTATATAGTAGGAACTAGGACTGAAAAGAGATCATTCTTGAAGTACTTCAGTATTGTTTACAGCTCCTTACTGAATTTCTTAGAGTAAGGAGAAAATGCCCCAAGTGGTATTGTTTGGGGAAAAATAGAACAGTGCACATCTGTCATTTGAAAAATTATTCATGTAAAAGATGAATCTTGGATGCCTGAGATGGGATTACTTGTGTGGAAAAGGTTGAAGTAGGCTGTAGGTGTAGGAGACATGTTGGCATCATTTTACATCATCAGGCAAGAAACCACACGTTGGAATGTGCATGTATTTGTGACTTTAAGCTGAAGCATATGAACTGAGGAGTAATGCTAGTAATCCTGTGTGCTCAGAAAGTGTAAATGTAAGCCTGCAAAACTATGAAGTTTGTTTGAAAGATAAGTAACAATTCTGAATCTCTGTTTAGTTTGTCTTCTGAGTTTTGTAAGTCTTTCAGAATTTTGGGTTTGGGCACCTTCCACAAGTACAAAGGCTAGATTAAGATTTTCTGTTTTAAGTGAAATCTAATGTTCTTGCATAATTGCAGGATTCCAGAACCATGGCTTCAGGAAAAGTAAAAAACCAAATATCACATGCTTTACAACAAAGTAATGAGAGCTGGCTGCACCACATGAGCATGGCTCACAGGGAGAAACTGTTGTGGTTCTGTTTGTCCCCATGAAAATGAGTTTTTCAAAGCACCAGGGGGTACATGGAACAAAAAATTACCCTAAATAATTGACTCCAAAACCTGACTTCATTATAGAGCCAGCATTTCTTAACCCTAGGTGGTTGGGTTTTTTTCTTTTGAGAGCTCAATATGTGCAACTTCAAACAATATTTCAAAATTCATTTTCCTTCTGAAATGAAAGAGAAATTCAGAGAATTAGTGAGCAGATCTTGGCTTGTGGCATCAACAGCCTGATTTTTGTAAGGGCTGAGCATAGTGTCTGTGCTGAGCTGAGTTCTGTGAAAATCTTGGCTTGCCTGTGCTGAATTCTCTTGGGAATCGGGGTCACCTAATGAACAGCCTTGAGGGGCTTCCTCTGCTTCATTACTATGTCTTTGTATTCTACCTGTTCCCTCTTGATCGATGGAGCTTTTTGGACAAAGCGCAAGAAAACTCACTGTTGAAAACAATTCTGAATGGCAGGGGTGGAGTAAATGTTTGAGTAGGTCTTTTTACTGCTGCCTTCCAGCATTTTCCTTCTATATTCAGAAAGAAAAACTTCTAAGTAAAGGAAATTCAAACAATATCTGTGCCGACTTTATTTTTTGCCTTTCTCTGTTTGGTTCCTGTAGGCCTCAGCTAGTCTACTGTTGCTCTGCTACCTTGTGCCTATTTGTTTCTAGAAAACTAGTTTATTTAGCTTAATCTTAGCCTGGTAGAAGATTAATCTGTAGTTCTTGTGCTGTTTCAACTTGGAGAATAACACAATTTTCCTGGATGTTTAAAATTCCTACTTGAATTGAGTATCAGAAAAATAGTTAAAATGTGTATATTTTAAATATGTGATTTCCTTTCCCATGCATTTGGGAAAAAAGAATGTGCCAATACAGCTGTTTTTAAATGAGCCATGCTGTAGCTATTGATGAAATAGAAGGGATTCAGAAGCCTATTATTTTGAATTAACTCTGCTGAAGGCACAATAACACTGTTTCATTTAAAGTGCACTGGAAGATAGCTGCTCTGGCAGCCCTTGTGGTTCCTTGTTTTTTCCTTTTCCATGTTTTCTACATGTAATCTGTTCGGTTTTCAAGTAATCCGGTAGCTTTTCTAGCTACCAGCAGTTCAAACTTGCTATGTGGTCTGATTTTGATCAGGTCAAAATTTTGCAGTCATTTTGCAGTTTGAGTGTGTCTGTCTGTTCTACTGATGATTAGAAAGCCCAAAACAAGTCTTCATTGAGCTTGAGATGATAATGCCAAAACCTTATGGTGTTTGATTCTCCAGCCTGTTTCGCAGCTGGAAGGCTTTCCTGTGAAAAAAAAATGTAAGGAATGCTTCTTTTTCTCTTGGCGTGAAAAATTGCCCAACCTTTTGATAACTGTGATTTCTTATGAGTCCCAGTCTTGATAGTTAATCCAGTCATTATCCCTTTTGCTGTCAAGTGGTGATCATGGCTTTCTGCCTGTATTTAAGAAGTGGACAGCCAAGCTGAGTCCAAAACCCTGCATAGCCAGAGAACTCCCTCCCTCAAGAGGAACAAGAGGCTGTTGACCATAGAAACCGCCAACTTTCAGGAACCAAAATATGAGGAAGGATGAAGGGGAGAGGGGAAGTTGAATGTATGAAGCTCAAAGTGAAAGAAAAACGAGGGAAATTCCATGTAAAAGACACCAGTTTTTACTGGTGACTGATGTCAGTAGTTAATTCCCATGAAAATCTTTAGGTACTGCTTTGGCGACTTTGACTCAGAGTAGTGTAAACAAGTATGAGACAGTAAGTGAAAAAGGGAAGAAGATGAAGAAGGTTTTAGTAACCTGGTTTAGGAATCTGAGGTGTAAAATAAAATGGCTGGTGTCCTTAGGTGGGGTTTTGAAGAATTCGTGTGTGCTTTGTGGAAAACCAGTACCATAATCATGGAAGATGTTAACAGAATTCAGAGCACTGCTCTACACTGAATTAAGGTCTTTTAAGGTAGGCTGTTCTTAGGCTGTAATAAAAATATGTGTTGTGAATTTCATCTCTGTTCAGTATTGATTTAGAAACGTTAAGTGTCCTCATTCTCAGTTAATTTGAACGGACTTCACAATTTGATAGTTGTACTGAAATCTTGGGTCATGGTAGAGGTATTCCAAGCAGGTTCCAGCAGTTTTCTATGGTTAATAAGGTTGAGATGCAGCTGTGTGAAGGTATCAGGCATTAAACATATGAGAAAACAGTGTGAAATGCCTAACTTTTGTGAGAATGAATGCTCATCATGAGGTTCTTGATCTCTAGCTCTTTAAAGGAAGTTTCTAGAGGCTTCACTATCAGGTGGAGCCCAGAGAAGAAAAAAATCCATGATCCCAAAACTTGGGGTCCTTTTAGAGTTATCTTGAGGGCATTTAAACCATTAATATAAAGCCCAGTACACATGAAATGCTGTACTCTGATAGGCTGATGCATCCCCATGTTGCAGTACTTGTGCATGCATGTGTCATCATTGGCTCCCTAGGTAGGGAGATGGGATTTCCTCATGCCTTTCAATTTTCTTTCTGTTGGCAGATAATTCTTAATGTGTGTTTATTTGATTGTTTGACATTACCCTAATGAGTGCAAATACTTTTGTTCTTTATAAAAGAGAAAAGAAACTAAATGTTAAGTCCAGAGTTTGATAAAGTGTTAATGTTACTTTCTCTTGTACCAAATCCAATCTTGTACAGGTATTTTCATGATTTCATACTGATAGGAGAGTTTTAAAGGCTATTTCATTAATATGTCATCCTTTACAGATATTAAATGGATTTAATAGTTTAGAGTTGAGTCAGTTATTGTCTTTCTAAGCTGCCACTTACCATTGCACAGATAATCGCATTTGGCAGTCCTCTTTTGGTTGAGCAATGAAAATTGAATTAATGTACCACAGAGATAAAATTTGCTCAGTGTATTATGCTGTTCCCTGAGACTACCTACATGTCTGTTTTGGCTGTACTGAGCTCATCTCACCATCATTTGTGAGATTGTTACCACTTCTGTACTGAAGCTAAGATGTGAAACATGACAGGGGACTAGCTGTCTTGATATTGGTGGTAAAGAGAATATGGGAGGAATTTCTCCGGTTGCCATCAGGATTCTGCTTTCTGTAAAAGTCTTCCCAGTGCACTGATTTTTGAGTAACAGCATGGGTCAAAGCCACAAATGTTTTGAAAGCAAGGGTGATTCTAAGGCATACTCACACATTGATTGCAGCTTAGTTCACATGGGACCCCTGCATTCAGGGTGGTGTAGTTAGAAAAAGTGATGCTTTTTTGGCGTTCACTCAAATCTTTGAACAGATTATATTAGTACAGAATTAGAATTTAGTGGAAGTTGCAGTATCATGAAGGCTGTTGAAAGTTCAAGTCTTGGTGCACAAACTGTTGACATTTTGCTGCTGGCACTTGGTAACGATGCACGTATTTGCTTGACAGGTATAAAGAAGCTCATTTCTGCACACAGGGAAGAGCTTCTTTGCTATCACTCAGGCACAAAATATATGTGCATGAACACCAGGCCTTGGGAAGATGTGGAAAGAGAATTGCACATAATGAGAAAAACACTTAAGGGTAAAGGTGCCTAAAGTTGCTTGCAGTATTTAAACAAATATACAAATTTAAAATATTCAAGCTGGCATGTAAATATGATTATAGAAGAGGTAAAAGTGGAAATATATAATTGTCTTTTGCCTGGTTTTCATCCCCTTCTGCCTTCAGTGAGTCTGATAATCAACAACCCCTGAATGTCAGGGCAAAAGGAGTAGGTATTGCAATCTGTAGACATAACATGTCCTGAACGAACAGAGGAGCATGGGCAGAGGAAGAAGATGCAAATTAAAAGAAGTGGGTTTCTGAGCATGTTGTTTGCCTAACCTCCTTCTTGCAAAGGCAGAGTGGAACCAATTGCATGTGGCCTTTCAAACAGCTAGAGCTCCCTTCTCCTTATGAGAAGAAATTCAAGAGTTGTAACAGGCTTGAACCCTTAGCAGGTATTAAGAGTTGCCTCTATGTGTAAATCAACTGCTGATAAGGTGAAGAAATCACATGTTGAGGCAGGTTATAAAACCACAGATCCACGTGGTTGTTGAGATGGTCTGTCAGGCTTAGGAGATTTTTGAACCTTAAGTTCATTGGCAGACTGCCTGTCACAGTATTGATAGGGCATATGGGAACAATGCTCTAATGGTACCCCGAATTAATCTGGCAACAGCCTAAATCTGGGCAGGTGTCACTGGCATGCCTGGGTTACCCTGGCTGCTGCGCACCGGATCTTCTCTCCAGAGCCATGCAGACAGCTTAAGCTGTGCAGCTGCCATTATATTCTGTTCTGAGGCATGCTATTTACATGCCTTGTAGCTATTTTACCACAGACAGCTCAGCCTCAGAGCTTTTTACCAGAGGTGAATCATCCTTTCTGTCACACCATAATGAAGGATTTTTTGCTTCCATGACTCAGAGAAAAAGGTGATGCTGTCCCCTCCAAGTCTTGGCTGGATAAGCTGCTTTTGTTTCCCCACTCATTTCATGATTGGAGAAAGGGAACGAGCTGCAGAATGATCCAGGTCCAATATAGACTTGACTTTCTCAGTGCCCTCCTTTCCCCCTCAGTAAATCTGTGCTCGATAAGATAAGCTGCAGGAGCATTTGTAACAGTGCCAGCAGGATAAATATTTCTGTATTTCTAGCTGATTTTAAGATGATTGGTGTGTGTTCCCCTCCCTTTTTTGGCAAAGGTTAGCCCCCTTAGATGTACTGCTCTTCATTTCATCTTCTTCTCCCATCTGTTCTGTCTCTCTTCAGTAGAAACCAAGCAGATGTAGCTCCCACACGGGCTGCTGGATAGCTCTGTCTCCCATACAGGAGAAGACATCTGTGTGTGGAGTGGTGCCCTGCTGCTCTCCCACATCAGATTGTACCATGAGGGCAGACCAGAGGCTCTCTGAAACTCTGATAATGTTATTTCCCCTCTGTCAGCTCATACAGATGAGGGAATACCACTGCCCCCCCCCCCCCCCCCCCCCTCAGTTCAGTGATGTTGATTCCCAAGCTGAAGCTAGGAGCCAAGATAATCCAGACAACCTGTTCCTGAGCAACCAGGTTATCATAACAGTAGGTAAGAAAACCAAATCTTTAATATATTAAAACCATGATACAGCAAGTAAATAAAGAACAGTGCATGTACATAAGGTATACAGAATTTATAGATGACAGTTATACAAAACCTGTGATTATCTGGGTAATAAAGCCGTAAAGACAGCAAATGTTTGCACTGAAAACCTCCAAACTTTACGTTAGAACTCACTGGCAGGTGGCCATTTCATTAAGGAAGAAATTTTACTTGCCTACTCCAGACCCTTGCTTCATTTCACTGAGTTTTAAAGAAGATTTTGTAGTGTCTCTTTGTGAGAACAGTTGTATACCATGGGTTCTGTGTGAAGAGGAACATTATCTTCAAGTAAAGTTATTTTCCTGTTAATTTAAAATTACCTCTGTGAGGCGAGCAGATATTTATTACAAGTAGTTATTTATTATAAATACTACATCACCAGACTACACATGAAGCAAGATGGTTTGCGGTGAATCTGGTTAGCATTTAGTTTGTGATCAGATGCCTGGGCTCATTTTATCTTCTGGCTCTTACCTTTGACATCTTTTGATTTCCTAGTTGATATTAACTTCAAGCAAGTGAAGTCCCACTAGAAAGAGTGATTTTTATTCATGCTTCTTGAAATCTCAGTTTATACTGACTGAACCATTTTTAATATTATACTTTGACATGTTTTACGGTCAACTGGATGAGATTACTGGGTAGGCAATAGCATGCCAGATGACACCTGTTTTGCCAAGTTACGGGACAGGGACATATTCCCTCTGCTGTGTGGTGGCAGTAAGGGTGATGGTGCTCCTGGTGCAAGCACCTGTGATCAGAGCTTCAAACCCTTGCATCAGGCTGCGTGAAGGGATGTGTGCCCCATGTGCAGAGTCACATTATCATTGCTAGAGACTCGGGTCAGGCTCTGGTCTCTGCTTTCCTAGTGCATTGTTGGAATTCTCACAGCCATGGCTTGAATGGAGAAGACAGAGGGCAAATGGGTAGTATGGTAAGAAAATAGTATGCATGTCCTGAACATATCCGTATGAGCATGGTATTTTAGCCAGTGATGCGAGAATGCCCGTATTGTGTAAGATGCCAGCAGCTGTAGCTCTGGGTATTTTCTCCCAAAGGAGAAGTCTCCTTGATGCGTTTTTAGTTATTAATAATTTTAGTTAATTGTTAACGGAAAGAATGGTTACTTTGGCTTTTGGAAAGAAGGTGTGATTTATGTAGTATGAGGTTTTAAACACTATGTGCTGCTGGCTTAGTAATTCATATCATAAATATAATAAAACATTTATGGTAGCGGGAAATAAGGAAAAAAACAGCTATGGGATCTTCAGCTTTGCATGGAGAGGCTGTTCAAGTCTTTGTCAAGCTAGACATATGCGTCATATGTAGGTGTGTGTAGTAGAGATGAGAAGGGGTGGTTTTGTATTTATGTAAAACTCAAAGATTGAGGAGATGCTAAGTCTTTCACATCTTTGAAACTAGATGATCCTTTCACCGCAGCTAAGATTTTCAAGTATATTTGGTCATTACAGGTAACTCAAATTTAAGATACTACAGAAAGTGTTATCTTCAAAGAGTTATAGTGCAACATTTCCTAAAATAAGGCTGGTTTAGGGTGTTTGAAGTCTAGTCTGCAAAAACCATCAACAATACCTCAGATTATTGGTTTCTGTGTTCATAGTTATTGTTTGCAAAATTATATTGAGAAATTGAGGAAATATGCCATTGAAATGAAAATGGAGCAGCATAATTATCATATGTTAAGCATAATTATCATATGTTAAGCATTTCTTTAAGCTGGCAGATTTTAATATGGGAAAGGCGATCATATATTTCCTCTGTTTCCTTCCCCAAGTTTCAGTGAATTATGGTAAATTCACAAGAACCTTGTGGTGCTTCTTATGTTGTCAACTTACGTCTACAAGTCCTTGCAGACAGGAACATCTCTTTCTGAATAATAATTTAATGACTTGAATGCATTTGGATTCCAGTGGCTGAAATAATTTTCACCCTTAAACTTCCCAGACATCTGTCTGAGGCACTGTAGATCTCTATCCCTGCCTGTTTTGCCAATCCAGATGTCTTTTATCTCATATATGTCTTTAGGCCTTTGTTTTAGTAGCTGTCTTTGTCTCCACCACCTGGAATCCTCTTTTTCACTCTGTTGCCTTTGTGTAGAACACAGATCCTCTAACTGAGGTCCACACGACTTCAGAGTCAAGACTCATGTCTTTGCACATCCCTATCATACACCTACAATTTCTGTTTCATTCCTCTTCCACCAGATTTAGATAGTAGACTTTTTGGAGGAAGTACTTGGACTCTAATTTGCAAGACTGGGGAGCCCTATGAAAGTTTGTAGTGAAGAACCTGCTGGAAGATTACAACCGTTGTGTAATTTTTCAGGCAAGGCACACTTAAAGCCAGGAATATTATTTCAGGATGATTTTTTGTTCCTGTGCCTATTACTTTGGAAGTGTATTTAGAGGAGACACAGAGGAGATGATAGTAAAACCAAGTTGTTAAGAATATGAAATGCAGTATAGTAGAGGTGGGTTTAGGTCGCTGCATAACCAGCAGGTTGAGAGAGGTTATCCTGCCTGTCTGTTTTGTTGAGACCCCACCTGCAGTGCTGCGTTCAACTCTGAGGCTCCCAACATAAGAAGGACACGGTCCTGTTGGAGTGGGTCAAGAGGAGAGACGGGAAGATGATCAGAGGGCTGCAGCACCTCTGCTGCAAAGACAGGCTGAGAGAGTTGGAGTGGTGCAGTCTGGAGAAGAGAAGGCTCTGGCAAGACCTTCTTGTGGCCTTTCAGTATTTAAAGGGAGCCTGTAAGAAAGATGGGGACAGGCTTTTTTCACATGGAAAAGAGAAGGGGTGATAGGCACAAGTTACTGCTGGGGAGATACTTACTGGGCACAAGAAGAAAGTTTTTCACAATGAGAGCAGTCAGCCATTGGAATAATCTCCCCAGGGAAGTGGTGGATGCCCCAAAGCTGGACACTTTTAAGATTCAGATGGACAGGGTGCTGGGACATGTAGTCTCCAGGTCATGCTTTACCAAGACAGGTTGGACCAGATAATCCTTGAGGTTCCTTCCAACTTGGTATTCTAATGGGACCTGTAGCAGTATGACAAGAGATAATGGTTTTAAACTAAAAGAAGGTAGATTTAGAGTAGATATAAGGAAGACATTTTTTATGATGAGGGTGGTGAAATAATGGAACAGGCTGCCCAGAGAGGCTGTAGGTGCATCACCCCTGGAAACATTGTTTGGACAGGGCTCTGAGCAACCTGATCTAGTTGAAGATGACCCTGCTCTTTGTTTGAAGGGGTGTGGAATAGGTAACCTTTAAAGGTCCCTTCCAAACCAAACCATTGTATGATTCTATGAATTACGTCATTAATAATCAATGAAGTATCAGTTCTCTGTTTTTTTGGCAGAGCAGAAAAGAGATTCTGAGGTGTCAAGCTATAACGTAATAAATTGAAAAATGCACTCATGTTTGGTCATATATTTCTACAGATGCATCCTTATTTTTCAGTTTCTTGTTTATAGATGATCTAACATTTAAAAAAAAAAGTTTATTTCTCTTTCAGCCATTAATGAATTTCCTGAAGATATATTTACAAATAAAGAACGGCAGCAAGGAGGAGTTCTGCTTCATATTATTGCCGTAAGTCTTCCTCTACTGTGCTTATTGTTTTTTGTTTTGTTAATAAGGTGTTAATTATTTTAGTGACCTAACTAAATAGAGCTCTGTATATATCAGCATGTTTGTAATACTTTGATTTAATTATTTCTGATATGTCTGTACATACGTTTTGGGGACATGGTTTAATGGTGCGCTTGTTAGTGTTAGGTTAATGGTTTGACTTGGTGATATTCGGGGTCTTTTCCAACCTAAATGATTCTGTGATTTATTTAAGAAAATGATGCAGGTCTTTCTTTCCTGTTGTGCCTCTGCAATTGCAATTAGAATATAAAACCCCTGAAGAAATACAGAAAATGTTGTGTGGCGTTTTATATTTTATTGTAGAAAAAAAAAAAACAAAAACAAAACAAGGCCTGCAAGCTCTGGTTTTTCATTACCTGCTCAGGGAAGGAAAAGTAAAAAGGAGTTGTGTTTGCTAGACAACAGTAGGATTGGGCCCACTTCTTGAGCACAGCACATAAAGACACAGAAGAGAGTGGGCAGTCGTGTGCAGAGAACCAGGATCATTCCTGGGAGATCTGGTGCAGTGAGCCATGGTCAAGGTCCACTTATTTCCAGGTGTGATTATTTCTTGGGTATTGTTAATCAACATGGTGTTACTTTCTATGTAATTACATGGTCTGATAATTCATGGAAAATACAGATGGTGACTACATAACTTTGTAAGCCTTTGTAAGGGTCTGGCAAACATTCTTGTTCTAAACTTAATCTTACATTCAAGAATCTGGTTTTATGGCATAAATTGATCAGCAGAGGGATTTTTATTTGGAATGGAATAAAAAGTGAAGCTACATATTTCTACTAGTGTGAATAAATACAGCATTGCCTTCTTTCCTCTTTTCATGTACAGGAAAAATTTGAAGTATTTCCTGAATTTATTTTTCTTTTTTTTTTTACAGGCTCTTTATATGTTTTATGCTTTGGCTATAGTATGTGATGACTTCTTTGTTCCATCTTTAGAGAAAATTTGTGAGGTATGTTAAAGAACTTTATTCATCTTTTGGAAATTCATTTAGACAATATTATAGAATCAAACATTTTGTGCCATTGTTGTTTAGAGTTCATTCCTGTCAACTTTTTGGCCTTGGTACTTTTAAAATTATTTGAGCTTTCCATCAAAAAATTATCCTTTGGTCTGGGAACATTGGTCCCCCTGGCCACACTCAAGGAATAAAAAATGAAAGATTTAATGAGATCAGATGGCAAAACCCACTATTAAACACCTGAAGCATGTAGCTAGGGTGGATATCGCATATGGATGAGTTGGGTTTATTAATGTACTCTTAGTTTTACAAGTCACTTGTGTAAATAAATCATACATAGACAAATTAATGTGTTGGCTATGCAAATTTTATATTGCACTTTTACCACCCTATCAGCAAGGAGAAAGCAAGCGTATGTGGTCCTAACATAAAGTAGAGAAAAGGGAAAAGGCATGGGAAAAGTATGTACCTTGTTTTGATATGGGACGAGAGTGCATATTTTATATGGAAAGAATAGTAAACAAATATAATTCCTTTACTAACTGCTGAGAAGACTTTGCAAAATTAAGAGCAATATTCTAATCAAGTGAGTTGATTGGGACAGTGTAGAATTTATAGTGGGCCTGTAAATGTTATGTTAGGTAAGGCTTTGGTGAGCTACTACAAAATGCAAAGCAGATTTTAATTCCCTTTTGAGGGCAAAATAAAAATCTCTTCTCCTTTTGAAATGCGTGTGACGGTTTTCTGAAAAACTCCTGTAGCTAATTAAAAAGCCTATTTTGCTATGGATATATGTACTAAATTCCTGTTAGTATTACTCAGAGCTATGTACTTATTGGTAGAAAAACAAGTAGAAGAATAAGGGAGACAGCCAGTTACAGTAAAATACTCAAGAGGGATCTTTTCTATCCTTTTCAGATCTCCTGTCTTCAGCATTCACCTTATACACCATATTTAAGTTGTACCAGTTGGTTGTACCAATTAAGTTGTCACTGATCCTTCATAAAATCCTTGTCTCTAATGTTCTGCTGAACATTGTAACAGCTAAGAAGAATTCAGATAGCACACATAGGTTTCAGCTCCTGCAACAGTATGACTGGTAGTAGGTCAAATGGTGCAGTAAGGGCTTTTGTTTGTTTTGTCATGTTCTGTAGGATGGCATTTTCATCAGCTCAAAATGTTGCATACTGCTTGAAAAACACATGCTTTTTCTATCATTCTTTTTGTCACTAATCACTTTTCGATCCTTGGAAGAAAAATGAAATACGAGAGATGAGTCTAGAGACTATAGAAAAGGAAAAAGCTCCTCCATAACACCTTCTCTGTAGTTCAAGGGAAAGCTCTTCAGACAGTATTAAATTCATACAGCCCACTTGTAGAGAGCTACATGGGTTCTGCTGGTCTGAGAGCTCTTATTTCTATCCTATTAGAGCTTAAGAGATGCTGTCATAAAAGTAGATCTATCTGCAGTACACAGGCCTCTCTGTGTATGATTATACTAATTTTGTCTGTGTCAGCAGACTCACTTTTGATTAACGCAGTTGCAAAGTGAAGCCAGAATCAGGCCTGCTGTTTCAAGATTCATACTCTGGGGGTATATTTTTCTCTTATGGATTTTTATTTGCAAATTCTAGAAGCCCTTAATTCTCGAATGATTGTGTTTAGAGTTCCAAGTGTTAATGAGACCAATTTGAGATGTTTATAATTTTTTTGAATCTGCAGAGATGCTTTTCTCTAAGCTACATGTAAGCCATAATTAGCTATTGAGTTATATATAAGTAATGTTGTCTGACACTTCACTGGGTTAGGTTATAAACATTTTATTTGCCAAAAGTATATTTGCCTTCTCAAAGGCAATGTCTTAATTTGTATCATAGTGACTGTTGATCCTTTAACAGCACTGTGGCCAGAAAATGAAGAGCTTCTGTCTTTGCAGCTCCAGAACTGTGCAGTGTAAATACAGTAGCAGTGCTGAAATTACCAGTGCTTTTCTTACAGAAACTACATTTGAGTGAAGATGTTGCTGGAGCCACATTCATGGCAGCAGGGAGCTCCACTCCAGAACTGTTTGCGTCTGTTATAGGTATGGAGCCCGCACACTAGCTCTTATGAGATCTGCTGTTAAAACAGCAGCAGCAGATCAAGCAGAGGTATCCAAAAGTGCTTTCATTCTGTCAATTTATAATCAGCAATTGCAGCTGTCAACTAGTCTGCAGTTCATGGTACAATTAACTACTCAAAATATCTCATAAAACTCTGAAGCTCCTCTCAAAACACAGTGATGAATAGCTGTTTCTGGCCATAGGAAGTAAAAGAAGAAACTTATTGCAGGCCCCTGAGAGGGAAGTTGAGATATATGAGAATGGATTAAGAGCAGCCCTGAAGAGAAAGTTTTGGGGGTGTTGGTTAATGAGAAGCTCAGTTTGACCCAGCAGTGTGAGTTTGCATCCCAGAAGGCTAAGTGTATTCTGGACTGCATCAAAAGAAGCCTTTCACAACTTAGGCAACCTGTTGCAGTGCCTCACCACTCTTATAGTGGATAATTTCTTCCTTATATCTAATCTAAATCTACCACTTTTAGTTTAAAGCCATTAGCCCTTGTCTTGTCACTACAGACCCTGGTAAAAAGTCGCTCTCCAGCTTTCTTGTAGACTTCCTTTAAGTACTGGAAGCGCTGCTATAAGGTCTCCTGTCTTCTCAAGGCTGAACAACCCCAGCTCTCTCAGCTTTTCTTCATAGGAGAGGTATTCTATCCCTCTAATCACTTTTGTGGCCATCTTCTGGAGCTGCCTCAACAGGTCCATGTCTTTCCTGTACTGAGGACTCCAGAGCTGGTTGGAGTACTCCAAGTGGAGCCTCCCCTGAGCAGAGTACAGGGGCAGAATCATCTCGCTCTAACTGCTGGCTGCACTTCTTTTGATGCAGCCCAGGATATGGTTGGATATTGTCCAACTCATATATAGTTTTTCATCCACTAGTACCCCCAAGTCTCTCTCTGCAGGGCTGCTCTCAATACCTCCATCTCCCAGACTGTATTGATACTGGGGTTTGCCTTGACCCAGGTGCAGGACCTTGCACTTGGCCTCATTGAACCTTGTGTAATAATGCATGTTTTGCTCCCTCTGCAGGTGTGTTTATCACTCACGGAGATGTAGGAGTAGGGACCATTGTTGGTTCAGCAGTTTTCAACATCCTCTGCATTGTTGGTGTGTGTGGAATGTTTGCAGGACAGGTTAGTAAGACAATTCCTTCTATGGAGTTCAGTTGCTTACACTTTAGGGGTTTCCATGAGCAAATATTTAAGCAAACAAACCAAACCAAACCCCACAAACAAACAAAAAACCAGCACCCCCAAAAATAAGAACAATAACAGTAACCCCCAAACAACAACAACAAAACAAAACCAAACAAGAACCAAAATCCACAACCCAACAAACAAGCAAACAAAAAAACAACCAACCAAAAAAACGAGTGTTAGTCAAAGGCAAAAATGAACTGGCATTGTGAAAACTGTCAAATGTTACAAGTAGCACATGTTTCCAAACAGTTCAGCTGTAGTTTCAGCACTCTGAACATGTAGCACACATAGGAAACTGGCTCCTCCTTGTACAATACTGTGTTCACAGTCAACTGATCAGTGGCATCTCCTGATCCTTCCTGGTACTGATGGGGTCAAAGATTCTAGGACACAAGATTTGCTCCATCTACTCAGTAGGTGATTAGACTGTGTATCATATTTTTTCAGGAATTAAGTCCAATATAGCCACAAATATAATGAAGTGGGAGCCATTGATTTACTTCAGTACAGTGAATTGTATTTTACAATTAAAATTATGACCAATTAAAATATCATTAGTAAGAAATGAATTTCATTAATAGAAGGTTCTCTGTGATTTTTATTACTAGTGATTATTACAGTTCTATTGTCTTAACAGACTGATATGTCTTCTGTTAGCATGAGCTGTGATTGGTTCCAGAATCACTGCTAACAATAATTCTGCTCACATGCCTAAGTGGTTGCAAGATAGAGGCCTTCGTTTTGTCTTTAAAATTGCATATTTTATTGGCTGAAGTTATGATACAAGGCTGCCCCATCCCTGGCAGCGTTCAGGGCCGGGCTGGATGGGGCTTTAAGCAACCTGGTCTAGTGGAAGGTGTCCCTGCCCATGGCAGGGAGGTTGGAACTAGGTGGTCTTTAAGGTCCCTTCCAATCCAAATCATTCTATAATTTTATGATATTTTTCAGGTGGTTTGTCTCACGCAGTGGGCTGTGTTCCGGGACTCTGTGTACTACACAATATCTGTGATTGTACTTATACTTGTAAGTAGCTCTCTTACCAATTAATGTGATTCATTGCTTGAAGTTTTGGAGATCCAGCCAGCCAACCATAGATAAACACTAGTAAACCATGATTTTCATATCTAATTCTAGTGACATCTGGAAGTGATAGCTCAGCTCCACAATGTGGTCCAAGTATGAATACTTCATACGACCCCACAGAATACATGTCCATCAATGTCCATTCATTTTGTACCTACAATCTGTGAAGTTCTTGCAAGCTAGCAGGGTAGTGTTGCTCACTGCAATGAGCACTCTCTTCTGACCTAGGGGACTTCCTGTTGTGGAGGTGAAAAATTTTGAGCTGCATCTCTCTTTTGAATAGGGAAGATGGCTGTTTGTTGCTTCTATGCAGTAATTTTATTTCGCAGATTCTGGGTAAATTTTTCTAAATGGAGCACAGATGGGATACCACTTTGTTTATCTAGAGCAGCATAGTAATTACCAAACACACCTATTTACTGGGTTTGGTGGAAAGAAGGGGAAGAATCCACTTAGTTTGATTTGTAATAAATATGGATCACTAGCTGGCCATTTAGTTACAGGAATTACATAGGGAGGAGTAAAATGTGTATAATCACTTGGCCTAAAAGCAGAAGTAAAATGGCTGTCTTTTCTACCAAAACTAGTCTAGCTGTTAAGAGGACTCAGAGCTAGGTCTCTTCAGAAATATGACTTTGCTGTTATTTACACAGGACAGCATTGTGTACATTTGTACGTATCTGTCTCTTTCACATGCTCACACTGTCTTACTCAGTAGTGTTTGTAACAGTCACTGAGAGGGATCCAAGCCTTGTTCACAAGGTTTCTGCTTTATGAGGGGCACAGTCCGTATAGTGAAAGTTCTGGTTAGAAAGAGTCAAAACTCAAGCAGCTTCTGGTTAGATATGACTGATGTTTATTAAATAAATTTGACTGATTTTCAAGATAGATCAGAAAAGTGGCCAATTTATGTCTTTATTTTTTTCCCCCCTTCTTCTAGTTTATATATGATGAGAAAATAGAATGGTAAGTTGTGTAAATTATTCCTTACAGTACCATGGGACTGATCACTCAATAGAGTTGCAGTGTAATTAGCTTTCATTCATACATGCTGGGAATATGAGCTGGATTTGACACCTAGAAAATCATGTGTTTTCTTTGGTTATATTTTTTATGATGATCAGGGAAAACTAAAAGAAAATGTAAGAACCTGGAGACATTAACAAAGTAAGTAGGCTGTATTTAAAGCCTGAAAATTCACGTGTGCAGAGAGGAAAAGTGAAGGTCTGCTGATTCTGGCTGTTAATGTTTATGGAGTGCTAGGTGTCCCAGAGAACAGTCTAGTGTGTGATCCTAGTGGGAGAGCATAAGCATCTTCTAGAAGAGTCCTCTTGAGTGCCTAGCCTGTGCTTCAGTGCTGAAATGACAAAAGGCCTTGGCATTATCCTCGGAGGGTAGCTGTGGTTTCAGTCTGCATAACACATTTCTGAAATACATGCGTTATGTATTTGCATGCTTATTGGAACTTGAGAGTCTGCTTCCCCTCCCCCCCCCCATTATGTTGAGACACCATCTAATCTTAATGATGTGAATCCTGTGTATACGAATGTGACTTATACTAGGTGTTTGATTCACCCTGCATAAAACTTGAAGAGCATACAGCTGTTTAATGGCCTTATAACACTTTTTTTTTTTTGTCTCTCTGAGGTGGGAAAGCCTTGTACTCATCATTATGTATTCATTCTACATACTTATCATGAAGTAAGTGCTTTTCTCCTGTGTAGGCCCTTTAGGTCTTAATTAACCATCATTCTTTTTGTGTGGTTCTGTCCTTGGTCTTCCTGCTGAGAATGTGCATCTAGGCTTTACTGCTTGCTTGCATAAGTTGTTCTCAGATGCTTAGAAGTTGGACAAGGATATTCAACAATCCAACTTTTTCAGACCTTTTTCATTTGCACTTTCAGATACAATGTGAGGATGCAAAATTTCTTCAGCATTAAAAGCAAGAATGTTGGAAATGGTGACACAGTCAACAATGAGCTTGAAGATGGTAATAAATATTATGCCTATAGTTGTGATGACCCATCCATTCCATTACTATGGAAAGGTAAGGCTGAGCAGACAGGACTTTGAAAAAGAGTAGTTCACAAGGTGCCCTTTTTATTTCTTTAATGTGTATCTGAACAGTGTTACTCTTCAGTCAGAAGCAGGAATTTTCATTGGGTTAATATGATAATTCAGCAGTCAGATTGCCAGATGGAAAAAGAAAACCCAAAGCCAAATCAATTTATTGTTTTATATCTATATTCTGAAAACAAGCTGCTTTGCACGGTGGCAGTTTTGCTTCCTTTTTGTCTCCTGTTCATTGATGAGCTACAACACTGAAAGAAATCTTTGAAATACTTTAATCTCATTTTGCAATGAGTTGCTGTGAATGTTGATTATGATACAGTCAAGTCTTTGGATGTGGAGATATTTACATATGAGATTCAGAGGATACCTCCTAGGGCAGTAGTTACGTATTCAAGTGGGGATACAGGGTAAGGGTGATTCAGTGAAAGAACGCAGATGTTAGTGAGTTTTATTTCTAAGGTATTTGTTGGGTTAATTGACACTTGGCTGGCTTCACAAGCTGAGCTGCACCTTCCCAGCAGCAGCTTTCAGAAACAGGAGCACTGCTAGTAGCCCTGAGGAGACTACAGCTGGTGTCTGCCTTACCTCCAATCAGTGGATAGCAAGCTTTGGGATCCGCCAAAAAGCCTCCCATGATTTCACCAAGGTGTAGGTTTAATCTTAGTCTGATTTTCACAGGACAAAAGTGATTACTTCCCAAAAAATGGTCGTTTGATTTGGGTGAGGACCTTTGTTCCTACCAAGAATGCTTAGTCAGTTGCTCAAGGTGCAGATAAAAGGGGGGTTTACATGCTGCACAGCTCTCTTCTGTGCTCCTAAGTTTTACTATTTTCAAGAGCATCCAGTGGTACTATATAATAGCTTCCATTACTCAAGTTTGAGAAGAAAAAGGAGAGCTTTTTACCATAGGATAAATTCAGTTTCAAGGGCGAAAACAGGTAAAGGCAAAATGTTTATACTTTATAAATAACACTCCTATTTTAGAAGTACAAGCATGTGGCTCACTGCCCATGGCTTTTATTGTGTTGACCCAGATTTCCACCAGGTGGCATGGTTCGATTCCTGCCTTAACCCAGCAGCTCCTGAAAAAAGTGGGTTTCTGAGGGCCTGAGCAGGAGTCAGCTCTAACTCAGCAAGAAGTTTTCTGTTGATTTTGACAGGGACAGGGTTGTTAGTGATGACACTTCATGGTGAGCAGGAAGTTTAGGTAGTTTGTTGAGAGGAAAAGCTGTTCTCAGAAGGTATTTTTCTAAGGACTATCACAAAGGAGAAGCCAAAAAGGCTTTTCTCTCTCACATTTGTGAAAACTACTTTTGTGATTTTTAGGTGGAGCCTGTTTGTACCATATAGGGCCAAGGTGTTTATGTTTATGGGCATAGGGAGTGAGACAGAAGAACTGTTGTGAAAATATAAGAGCAATGTGCTGCAGTAACTCAAACCAGCTGTTCTGGGTTTTTTTTGTTTTTTTTTTTTTATAGTGATGTATTCTACACCACTGCTGAGGTGTGGTTGTTTATTTTTTTATCTTGGTATTTCATCAAAGCGCAGTATATTTGGTCACTGTCTCCTTAGTGCTGTAAGAAATAATTCCAGAGTAACTGCCGTGCTTTGATGTTTTTTCATGATACTGTAAGATAAAGAAGCATTTTGAGACTTCACTGGAGAAACTCATTTGAGAGCAGTTAATCTGATTAAACTGTTGAAAAGATACCTGGCCTTTTTTGCCTTACCAGGATTGCTGTCAGACTAAAGCAAATGTTAAGCTACTGTGGTTGAGGACCTCTTCTATGAGGACTGGTTCCTAGGAAGATTGTCTGGCTATATATTCCTTCACAGATATTCTGCTACGCTCTTAAGAGTCATTGGAATGGATGTGCTCCTTATTTGCATCATCAGCTATAGTACTCAGCAAGGTTAATTTGTTTTAGATACTGGGGTGGAGGGAGGATAGCTGCTCCTTTATGTTTACCAAAGGCAAAATTACTACTAGTTCTATTCTCCTGTAAGACAAAACCACAGAGTGGATTTTTTGAGTAGGACATATTTCTTTATGAAACCAAAGATCTCTTTATGACACTTCAGGTGACTCCAGTGTACTCATTGAAAATTCATTGTAGTGAAACAAAGGAAGACACTCCAGTGCCAAAGGGTAAAATCTATAGCTGTCTACTGGTGATTTATAGGTTTGATTTTTCTTGTTGAATGATAATGAAAGGATATACTTTTTCAACTCCAAATGTTAGAAAATGCTGGAGACAGCAGAGCCTTTATTGCATGATATGATTTACTTGCATGCATGGATCCAGTCTTCTTCCAGAAAAACAAAAATAATTCAACACTGTAAGAATGCAAAAAACTAACAATATAGATTTCTGTGTGTTTGGAATAGGTCCATTTTAATTCCTTTGAGTTGAATGTTTTCTTAGATTTCCTTTGCTTCCTGACTGGAACCATGCGCTAATAATTATCTTGCACTTCTACCTCCTAAATTCTCTTCTTCTTCTTAATGTAAGTAACTTAACACAAAAGGGGAGTGGGGGGGTGAAGCTTAGCAAACAGAAAACAAGCATCAAAGAACTTTGGTTGTTTTTTTCCATGTAGTAATTAATATTTATTAAAGTCATATGCATATTTCCTACACTGCTTTCTAACACCACATGGGTATGCCTCCTGTCTGCTGAGCCTTGCTCTTCTTGCTGTGTGTAGTCTGTCGCATTTGTGAGAATGTTGGCTTGTTTTTAAACTCTGAAAGTCCTTACCTGTACTTGTGTTGATTCGCAATATAAGTTTGTTTCTCTGTGTTCTTAACACAGTAGAACAAAACTTGTAACCTTTGTACAAGTTCCTTTATATTAACAAAGGCTTACTTAATACATTTGTTCTTGACAATTGGGTTTTTTTCATTGTTTCAAATCTGGTCATGTTAGAGATACTGAATATTACTCCCTTTGAGTCTAAACAGAATGACTTTGGGTGATGGGAAGCATGGTAAGATCAATTCACAACTAACTTTGTCCATTGTGACCATTAGTGAAGGGGATACAGCAATATGGCAAAAACAGTGTTGTGATGGTGGATGAGATCATCTGTTCCAGTCCCCCCAAATATCGGTTCCCTGAAGCTGGATTACGGATTATGATTACGAATAAATTTGGACCACGCACCAGAATGCGGATGGCAAGCCGTCTTATCATTAATGAGGTAGGTTCTTTAAGAAAAGAATTAGTTGCTATGAGCAAAGGAGTTGCTAAACAGCCGTGTTTATAGTTATTTTGATTCTCCCATGTTCCTAGGGATGGGCTAGAGTTATGTCTTTCTCTAACAACTGTGTCACAGCAGATTTGAAGAGGATTCCTAATTGGCAACGCTGCCTGTCTTAATGGGAAGGCAGTCACCAAGAAGGGACTTTCTTATTTCCCATCCAGAAGATGTTTATTTCAGCATTTGTGTGTCTGTATGTGAACACATTTGTGGTTTATCTGCAGCAAAAGAACTGGGTTTGATCATTACAAAAGCTGTCAGGCTAAGACAGGAATAATGGACAAGCAAAAATCTCTTAAGAACTGCTCTTTTATTAGCAGCACCTCAGGATCACGTCAGGTATTTGCCTACCTTCTTGGTCTTATCTGTAGTCTTCAGCTCAAAATTAAAATGAACCAAAATATTTTTATGAGGGGAATTTGCGCTAGACAGTTTCAGTTATCTCGAACTCTAACTTTGGTGTACTGTCACCACCTTTACTGTTATTGTTTGTTTCATATCCTGCAGTTTAAGTGATGGGACTGGCCCTGTGACACTGTCCTGAGCATGTATGAAATACTGGGGTGAAATTTTTTGACCTTCCAACCTTAACTTCTATGAAAGCAGGAATTTATCCTTTGCTCCCTACAATGTCAAATACGAGAGGTTTTTACTGTCACATATAAAATAATTTCAGCAGTTTAGGAAATACAAGCTTTAGGAAGTTTCTGGAATTTGGATGTCTTAACACAGTTTATGTGTCTTTCCAGCATTGCGAATAGCCCAGTGAAAGAAAGCAGCGCTAATTTATTTATAACAAAAGTCCAGTTTAACAGCAAACCAGTGAAATGTTTATTAGGAAGTCAGCTTGGTGGCGTACAGTCAAGAGCAAAAGATCAGAAAGGGCATATAGCAGCATTTGGCTCTGTAAAAGCGCTGCTTTGAAGGCAATTCACTGGTCAGCAAAAAATTCTTTTTTAACGGATATGTGCACTGATACTTCCTAGTTCAACATCTTTAAACCAGACCATTTGGATGTATGTTCTTATCTCACTGCCAAAGTGTTGCAAAGTATTCAGATATGAGTTTTCTCTATTTTTAAATAAACTACAGTGTGTTAATACTAGATTCAGATTTTTTTATATGTTGTGCACTAACTTTATTTTTCAAGGCATTTCAGAACACTTTTAGGAAGCTACAACAATTTCTCATGAAAAAGAGAATGCTTTTCAACCCTGCATTATTTCATCTGACAAACTAAAAATACATTTTTTAAATAAAAGTAGGAAATTACTCTCCCATTTCACGTTCTCCAGTGTATTATTGGGAAAATATACAGACACTTAAACCTGTCCCTGTAATTGTTGTACTGTTTATTGAAACTGTAGCAGTCTTCCACAAATCTCCGGGGATAGTTAAGAGCTTCATGAAAGTGTATGCTCAGACAAGGGCAACAGGGTTGCTTTTGGAATTATTAGTAAGACCTATATATTAACCTAAACGAATGGGGATGAGAAGGAGGGAGGACAGTTGGATCTGAGCAGGAGAGATCCTGGGTAATGAGTCATTCCTAAACCAACTCTAATAGTGCGGGAATGTCTTGAGTGTTACCACTAGTAGCTTGAGATTACTCAGGAGATGACAGTCCTGGTTGGACACTCCCTGATTGCCTAAGCACCCTTTTCCAACCAGATTTGCCTATCCCACATGCCCTTGGTCATCATGCTTGTAGTAAGCGTGGTTAAAGCCCTTCCCAAATCTTCGCTCGTGAAGCCAAGCCAAGCCATAGTGCTGTTTGCTAATTTGAGTGAGAACTGTTGAGTGAGAAGCATTTCAGAATAACCATGCTCATTAAAACATGGTGTTGGAAGGATGGATATCACAACTTTCTCCATCACGGCCTAAAAAACTTCTGCCAGTAATTTTGAGGTGGGTGGTCAACACTGGCCTGATGAAGACAGGTAGGCCACAGACAGATTTGTTTGTTGCTGCTTGGAAGGAGAAGCATCACAGCTCACGTGACTGGAGCTGGACAGACAGCAAAACCCAGATTTAACAAAGTCACTATTTTCCAAACTATGGCAGTTTTGTGTTTGACACTGTGCAGCGTCAGCGGTTAATCCAGTCTGCCAATGGCTCAAGCAAACCACTTCAGAATAGGAGACATGAGAATATTGAAAATGGGAACATCCCTGTGGTGAACCAAGAGGAGGAAAATGAACAGGACAATCTATCTCCCTTTTCATTGCCAGGTAAGGCTTACTTTACAGCTGTTTATAGTAAGGAAGCAGAAGATAATTAAAATGCCAAACACTGGGTTGTAAGAAAAGATGACGTATACGGGCGGAGAGGAGGAGGGGGATTGATTTAACTCTCCGAACGCTGGATTTGATGGCAGTAAAACTGAGCTGGAGGCTACATGGCTAAAAGCCATTATTAGGAAAGTGTTTTCCAGCTATTGTGCACAGTAACAGTAGAAGTGGTGGCTTGCCAGAGGCAAAGGGAGAGCAGGTGAGGCAGGTTTATATTAAAAAACATGTTGGACCAACCCATTGAGCACTGCACTGTTAGTAATTTTGAAGTCAACAGTTAATAATGACCTTCTGGAGATTGCTAGGCCGGAGGCTAGGTGTACAAATATATAATAACTTGATTTAGTGACTGTAGGGGAGGCTTCTTGGATGAAAAAGAAGAAAGGTTTAGGGAGAGAAAGAGTGTTTAATATCTTTGACAGTGTTTAGAATTCTTAGACTAGCAAGGTAGGTAATAATATTCACCTTCTGAAATTTTTTGGGAAACTCTGTGGTGTGAAGGGCTATATATAACCAACCTTAACACATTGCAGGTTGACTCTCCTCCAAATGCTTTGGAGATTAGACAGCAGAGATTAGATCCCCCCTACAGACATGTAGTTAGTGGTTGTCTGTCACACAGTTACTACTAACAGAGATGTTGTTTGGCATAAATGAATATCGCATACAGTGAAAAAGAAGGAATAGTTTTCCATGTTGTATACAGTTCAAATTTCTTTGAAATCTCATTACTTCAGTTGCTGTCCTTTTAGAAGAGATGTTGGTGACTGAACAAACATAAAAGCATACTATTCAAAGACTAGATAAAGTCATGCTTTCATGTGTTACTGTGCTTTTACAGGAGCTTCTTGCAGTCAGCAGTTATGGACTTTCATGGGGGGTGAAGAACGGAAATGAACTGATTCACTGAAGATAGACCCATTACATTAGATGGGCTCCTGATAATATATGTAATAATGAAAAAAATGTTTTTATTTTATGGTGACATAGATGAATGCAAGACAGCAGTATGCCTGTGCACATGAACATGTTGATGATAATAACAGTAACAGTAACAAACATCTTCTAAAAGCCAAAAACTTCTGCTCAAGCCATCTTAAAAATGCTGTGCACATGTTGGCAAAGATTTTTTTTTTTTAACTGAGTTGTTTTTAACAAGTTTTTGGATTCAAGTTTTAATTAGGGCAGTGCAATCATATATTTTTTTCTTACATTCCAGGACAGTACAGAAATCTTAACATGTGTCAAACATTATCTGGAGACCATACTTGGATTTTTTCAAGACTCAGACAACTTCTTGGTGAATGAGAAATAGATTTCAGAGTAGAGCTTCCGAAGTGTGTGATATTCACAATGGGCAAAATGCTTTGGACAAATGAAGGAGTTATTAGTTAGTCCATTGGCCTTTTTTAAATGTGTTTTTTTCTGCGTTTTTGAGAAAGTCCTGAAGGATAATTGAGGTGTAACTGTCCAAATTGGAACCAGTGATGATACAGTTCATACTGGAATGGAACAAAAGTTCAACATGAACTCAACAAGTTGCGTAAAAGTGGTAATGTGGTTGTTTAAAATCCTCATAATTATATTCAGGTTTTGTTACCTCTGTTGTCTGGAGATGATTATCTACTGGTTGGATTCTCGTTGCTCAACTCATGTATTCTGAGGGAGAATTCTTTTATTTTTTGCTTTCGGAAGTACCACTTCAATAACTTTGGAGAAAATGCAAAGAACCAGCATCATGTCTTGTTGTTTAAGTACTGTGGCACAATCAGTAGCCTAAAAAAACCCTGACATTTAAAACTGGCTTTAGGGGAAAAGTGTTGCAGACATTTTCCCAGAATCCCCTCTGTTTTCTTTTGGTATATTTTCAGGCCAGGAATAAGGCACATACATTTTCTAAAGATCAGAAGTTCGTTTATTCTTTCAGTACTATACAGAGTTCTACAGAGAATAGGCTTTCACTTTCTGATATGACTTTCCAAGTCAACTGCTTGCAGTGGGTGAGGTAGAAAACTCACTACAGTATTTTAAGAGCTGCAACAGAAATGGCTATGAATTGGTCCAGACCTTTTTTTTGTGCTGTCCTGTAGTAACCTTTATTTTTATTTTTTTTTTTTAGCCTACTTTGGGGTTCGACTTGCCTCCAAATTGCATATTCTAGACCCTTTTGCAGGAATGAATTTTTTCTGAAACAGAAATAAATGTAAGTGAAGTTTTAAGCACTGCATCATCTCTGAATGATTCCCAGCAATCATTTGCCATCTGTATGTTTTGCTTATTGTTTTCTTTTATCATCTATCAACAGCAGTGCTCAGCAGTAAATGTAGGGCTTTAGCACACAGAAATAGAAGATAAAATTGTTGCATGAAAACAGTCTTAAACTACACCATCCAACCTAGATCCCATATGTCAGCCATCCAGAGAGATTCACCTCCAGGGTGTGGTTCTGGCCCGTCTTGAAACGAGAGACAACACATGGTTTTTATGGAAACTGCATACAGAATCATACAAACCAGCCTTTGCCTTTGGTTTCTGTGTGGTAAGAAACATACCCTTTAAAAGAGGAATTTCTTTCTTGACCTAACCTTTAGGCTATGATTATTATCTTCCAAGAGAAAGGCTTATTTGATGCTTTACAATTCAATTACTCTACAGTTTTTTTGGAAACAGAGCTTAAACTTAAAAAAAAACAGAGATCAGAATAAAACAGCATGAAAGTGAGCAGGCATATGCTGGCAAACACCATGATGTGTAAAAGCCCTTCCATAGCTCAGTAGTCTTTTAGAGCCCAAACTCAGGAAAGCACTTCTGTGCAGCTCTTCTTACTGGATGCTTAAATTCCATTTACTGTCACGTGTTCAAGAGCCTTTAAAATAGTCATTGTTCTCAACTCCTGCGGGTTTCATGGAAATGAAGAACTCCCTCTCTTACAGTATCAGGCCATAGATGCTTTATATAAGTCATGATGGTGGTAGCTAAAATACAAATAAGAATTCCCAGAGCTAAAATGAGATGGCAATAAAGGAGATTAGCAGTAATGCCCATTTTTTAATGGATAAAAAATACAAAGACAACATGTAGGATGGAAACAAAAAGGAATTGACAGTATTTACTAAAAACATAAAAATGTTTGTGCTTGGTCAAATCAAATGTCTTGCCCAATATTCTGACTCCAGCTATGACTGATGAAGAAGCCAGGGGAAAATGAGACACGACAAGCTAGTCTTCAGCTATTTTCAGCTCAAGAAATTTGCTGGACTGGACATAATGTCAGTATTTAAAAATCCTTAAAATAGTTCTTCTTCCTTAACCTAATTCTTGTTGAATATTTGGAAAATCTAACACCCACAGCATCCTTTGGGAATTTGTTTCATGTTTGTGTGAAGAGCTGTCTCCTTTTACTTGCTTTGAACCTGGCTCCTACTACCTTCATTTGATGTCTTTTATTGGAAAACACAGTGAACAAAGCAAACCCCATGCACCTCATTTGACCACTCAGGATGCTATAGCTTCTTGTTATATCCCCTATGCAGTTGTTTGTCTTCAAGGCTGAGCTAGAGACAGAAGAATGTTCCATGTTGAATCCTCTACAGTTTCTGTCTCTGCAAACACTAATGCAGAGAGTTCTAGTTTCTCTGCAATGGCCCTGTTTTCTGCCAGAGCTCCTTTATATTCTGATCACTAGTGGACCCAGCAGACTTCCTGCCTCTAATGTATTTGACGTAAGATTTATTGTGAGGTTTTGTTCCTCATAGTTGTTCTTCAGACTCTTTTTGGCCTGCTTTATGGTACTTTTGCCAAAGTTTCAGAACATCACTTGGGTGGCTGAATTAGGAAGAGAGCTAGTTTCCATAACTTTTTTGATGTTGCAAGAGGGAAGTTCATCCAAGAAAGTAGTTCAGAACAGGACCTAACTGCAGTATTCCAAAATGCTTTTTTTTCCTCTTGCCACTGCCTGTATAGTGGTGTATTAGAATTTTATTTCAGAAGATTTAATTCAGTAATTCATCTCTTCATTCTGAAAGAACAAGGAGGGACTCGAGGAAGTCTAGAAATCCCAGTTCTCCCTTAAAAAAAAAAAAAAAGATTAAGTAGACCACAAGGTTAAAACATACAAAATAAACCATGCCAAAATCCAACCAAGTCAAATAATATATGGGGAGTACCTCTGCTCAGTTACATTTTATTTTTGTTGAATATTGTTGTGTCCTAAACCTATAATAACTCTGAGAGAAAAGGTTTATCTGCATAGTGGAGCAAATTATTTTTTCTGGACCAGTTCCTGCTGTACCAAAAATGTGTCTTTAAAAGAAAATTATTGGCATGAATCCAAATATGCAAAGTGTGGTAAAGGTTCAGGCTGAAAATAGACGTCTAAGTTGTTTTGGATGGATCTCAGGGTCTAGAATTTGGATCTTGCATTCTGGAAAATTGAACTTCCAAGAAAAGTGTCAGTAGGTTGGAAAATAGTCTGGTTTGGATGAGAATGAGAAGCAAAATATCGGTGTTTTCCACAGAAAACAAGAATTGTTTTCAAAGCTCTGTTGCAGGAGAATTGCAATAAAAATGTTTTAATGTCAGCTGCCAATTGGAAGGCTGACAAAGGTTGGCCCATCTTGGATAACCCTTTACACCCTGTGTAGCCTGTCTCTAGTGTGGTAACACAAGAGAATCTCTTGCCTCCACAGTTCCTAAGGAAAGCTGCAGAGCTTAAGTCAGTAAGTATTTTTCAGGAAGTAGAGGGGCAGCTGCTATGTTAATTTTCCTAACAGCAAATTGATACCATTTTTGCATAATTTTTACATTTTGCAACGAAGGCACTGGAAATGAAAAATAATTCTAATGGAAAATGCACAGTTAACCTTATTTGTTCTACTTATTTTGGTTGTTTCTATGTTGCGTCCCATACTTGGAACAAAAACCTATATTCCTCTGTTGTGTTTTGGATACTGCACATGCTCAGAAATTAGGCTTTCAGATTGGCTAATATACATACGTTAAGTTTTCTAGTCAGTCTCCACTCTGACAAACAGCAGCACTTTCTATCAGAAATTTACTTGCTGTCTGGGTTATTACAGAGCTCCCAGTGTGGAGGCTTTTATGTTACTGTTACACATTTTCAGGTTGAAATTTGAATTAATATTGGTAATCATATGTGGGTGTAAATACATGTTTGTAAATATAGAGCCTCATTAGGACCAAGGGGACAGGTGATTTAAAAAATAATTTTTCACTGGGAGAAAAACAGGAGGCTTGGGTTTTTTGTTTGTTTTTTTTCTGTTTTGTTTTCTTGTTTGTGGTTTTTTTTTTTGTGGATTTGTTCTCTTTTGGGTTTAGTGTGGTTTGTTCTGTTTTTAAATGCAAAATGGTGAGAGATTTAAAAATACAAGAAAGGAAATTAAAAATTATAAGGTGGAGCACAAAAAAAATCTGCAGCAGCAGTGATCTTCCTAGGCCAGCCTGGGTATGCCTAATTTTTCTTCAAAGTTTACCATTGTCAAAAGTAAAAAAACCCAAGAAAAATAGAAATCAACAGTGAACTCCAGGAAGTCCTTCTCATTTTGCAGATAGACTTAAATTATAGAAAAACTTTCCTATTTTTCAAGTTACCTTAGAGATTTGTATGAATTCATAACAGTACAGTAATGAAAACCCTGTGTGCTAATTAGATTCATGCTTTTCAGGATCGTATAGTTTTTAGATCAGTCAGCTACTAATTGTTTCATGTAAGGAGATGCTTTTTTTCATGTGAGAAGATTTAGGCATGTTCTGAAGTAGCTAATGTGTGGAGAGGTTGTCTTTAAGGGAGTGTCAGGAAGGGAAAGGAAAGCTAAATGGAAAAGCTGTCAAATTTAACTACAGTAACTTGGGTCTGACTCCTGACCAGCGTAGTTGCAGTCTGTTTGAACTCACATAAAGTGTTTTCTATGCAGCTTACTGTCCTGGGTTCAGCAGTAGCAGTCATTTTTTTTCTCCTTTTTAGTAGCTGGTGCAGTGCTGTGTTTTTGACTTTCAGCCTGGGAACAGCGCTGATAACACCGGTGTTTTTAGTTACCGCTCAAATATTTTAATCTGACCAAGGACTTTGTGAGCCTCATGCTCTGCCAGGGAGGAGGAGAAGCCAGGAGGAAGCAGAGACAGGACACCTGACCCAAACTAGCCAAAGAGGTATTCCATACCACAGCATGTCATGCCCAGGATGTAACTGAGAGTTACCTGGAAGGGCTATATCACTGCTTGGTTGGGCTGGGTATCGACAGGTGGTATTGTATTCTCTTCCCTTGTTATTTCCTTTATTATTATTGGTGGTAGCAGTAGTGGTTTTTGTTGTACCTTAGTTACTGGACTGTTCTTATCTCAACCCGTGGGATTTACATGCTTCCGATTCTCCTCCCTGTTCCTCCGGGAGCGGGGCAGAGAGAAAGTGGGGGAGTGAGTGAGTGGGCTGCGTGGGTTATTGATTGCACTTAAACCACGACACTTACTGACTAGGACATGTAGGCTGTATATGCAGTCCATGCATTTGGAAGGTCTGTTTTAGACTAGCACTAGCTTGGCCCCATGGCCTAAATGATCATTATTTGGAGCACTTCTAAGTTTGTGCTTCTGGTTCAGCTTTATACCAAGGGAATCTTATTGGTGTGATACAAGCAAGGCTGCTCCGTTTTGCATACTGAAATACAGTAAATTGCAAATGAAAATACAGTTAATGGGGACAATCAGTTTTACTTCAAGGGTATGCTCCTGATCTGAACGAGAACATAAATTTAGTTTCTTAGTTTCATACTTTCATACTGAGCTCCTCTCAACTCTGTGTGAATGTTGCAGAAAGGACAGTGATTGTTTTTCCTGTCAAAGTTACTTTCTTTGGTGCCTTAAAGAAATACTTGTTTCCTTTCCATGGCCTGGTGTCTGTTGTTGACTTTGTTCACCAGGACACTATTTGTATGTGAAAGTAATTATTGTGAGCATAACATCTGGAAAGATGACAAGCCCAGAAATGTATTGGAGATTAGCAAAGGGTTCCTTGTTGTAGGGCTGCTGCTTCATTTCTGCATACAGAAATACTGTAATTGGGCTTTCCTGTAATGAAACCTCTTTGAAATGCTTGGCATGCTTGGCTAACAAATACCTGGCAAAACAGAAAAATAGATTGCTAAAGTGGAACAATTTCATGCAAGACCCCTTATCTTTCTGTTTTATAGCAGGGTGAACAGAATATAGACCCACATTGCTTTCTGTAATAAAGCAGTGTTCTTTCATTATTGTTATGGGGGGTACAACAAATAAAATATACCTTTCCTCAGCTATGTGGGTTTGCTGCAGGAGCTTTCAGACCCAGGGCTCACAGGAGTGGCTGACACTGCTATTAAAACAACTAAGCTAAAGTCTTGTAATGGGACTGTTTGTTTTTGCAGAACAGCTATTTATTGGATAATAGCCTTAATGAGGATGATAATTTTCTTCCTTGCAGATGTACTAGGGAGCTGAGCAACAATCATAAAATAATTTGTCATGAACTAAAAGCATATTCCAATTTAATGAATTTGTCACTAAATCATTTTAATGGTTATTTTAGAGTGGGTGGTCAAAACCAAAACGACAGCAACACAAGTAGTTTCAAAAGACCAAAAAAAGGAAAAATAATAAAACTCTCAAGGTGTCTATTGTTTGTACATTCATCTAAGGCAGGTGAAATGAATGAAGTCATCTGTTTCCTCCCTTTGTTGAGGTTGCTGCTAAACTTACTAAATTGTTACAGAACTAGCAAGGTACAGCAGAAGGGTAGGCTTCTTCAGCACTGAATGCTGCACAAGTGGGAGCTGAAGAAAATGGCCTGAGGCGGAGCTAAGGCCAGATGTACTTAAGACTTTATTAAAAGTTAGTTTGTAAAAGCTAGCAAACCCTGACACAAAATAGAAGCCAATGTAAAGTGTGCCAAGCAGGCTGTTTTGGCCATGGTGGTTCATTGGCTAATTTCATGGTGGTTTCATTGGTCAGGCAGCTTCTCTCTTAATCCAGCAAACCCCAGAATTACAGTTGTTACCTGAAGTCTCAAGCCTGGCTGCCATGTAGCAAATGAAAATGTCACTCCACAAATCTAGCTGTAAAAACTGATTCTAATTCATGACGTAGTGTGTATGTTAGTATCACCACTGATAGAGCCAGGAATTATAATCTGACAGCATCCATTCAAACTGAGCAGAAATAAGGGAAAGGCAAGCCCTCCTCCACTAATACTTTGATTTTCCTGGAAATGAGCAAGCAATGCTAGTGGTGAGGCACTGCGAATTCTCACAGTTAAACGTTTGTTTAAGTAATTCAGGGCACTAGACAGGATGCTTGACAAGAGACATATTCCCCAGCATGTTTATTCATGTTATGGAAAAGAGAAATGGAATCGAATCTCCCATCTGTAGCAGCACTGAAGTCAGATTACACCCTCATCAGATCAGAATCAGATCCATAATTTCTTCCTGTCAAACAGTCGCACATCCACCCTGTATTTGGAATTGCACACTGAGGAAATTACTAGCCTAGGTCATGCTGACTTGTTTGACTATGAATCAAGTTTAACAACTTGGGTAGACAAAGAGTACAAATAAACTAGCTAGGAGTCTCTTAATGATCCAAACTGTAACAAATTAAACAGGAGGGTGTATAAGTTACCATAGGATATTTATAGCCTTGTTAACAGAACTAAAGTGAGATGTGAGCTAAGAAATGTCATTTTCTGGACAGAAAGTATGAAAGATAACAGTTTTAAGAGTATGTATAGCAGTATATGTAACCAGAGGGATAAAAGGACTTCCCTGTAAAATCTGTAAGAGATCCCCAGTGACATGTCAAATCCTAGAATTAGAATTGACCCAAAGAGACTTCAGCAGTTTTCTGTGTTAGAAGTTCCACAGCCACAATGTAAATGGGAATAAAGAGCCAAATTTAGGCTAAGATTTCCTGGTGAGTTGATGGCATCTTATAATTCATAAGGAAATCTCAAGTTACGAAGCTGATACATAGCTTAAGCAAGACAATTTAGTACTAGCGTACCGAAGTGAATGATAAAGACTTGCATTTAGACTCACCAACTTATATTAGACTAGTAAGGAGCTTCATAAATCACAAAAATATTACTAATTTTTAAATGTTTAATATTTTATTTCATTGCATCTGGTGCACACTGGTCCAGAGGACAGATTTCAGTCAAATTCACTGACAAAACCTTTTGTTAACCAAATCCTAAATCCCAGTATCTCTGCTGAAAGAAAATTCCTGTTGAAACTGGTAGGAGCTGTCACTGATTATTACCTGCCCTTTAGCTAAATAACTTCACTGGAAGATGTACCTGATAATTTTCTTCAATGCGATCAACATTTTATTCAAAATGGCATATTTTATTAATCGCATGCACATCATTATCAGTGGAAATCCTTACTAGCATAATTCTTAAACAACATAAAAAAACTCCAAACAAAAACCACCATGCTGTTGGCTGTGATACTCTGGTTTAGCCTGACAAATTTGTTATCCTACTTGCAGGATACCTGATGAAGCATATAAATGTAAGTGCACTGTTTATTTATGGCCCAATTATAAAATAGTTCTCTTTTATGTATTGAGATTTATCTGCACATTTACAATACATTACTTTTTTTTTTTTAAAGTGAGGAGTGTACTTGTCTTCAGTAATGACAGTTCTCTGATATTTCTCACCGGTTGATTTATGAAGGAAGTCATATCTTTCATTTCCTTTCATAGAGGATAAGAGACCATCTCAAAGTGGGGCTATATGCAATTGGAGAGACTTAGCAAGTATAGATCTCCTAAGTACCAGTTTAAAGTTCTGCACAAGTGATCACAGTGAGGCATGTAAAACAAGTTTGTTGTATTCATAGGCTGGGTCTATGCTTCTGTTTTCTGTGAAAGTGTTTTCTGTTGCTGCACAAAAGATACAGGTTATTTTCATGATAAGATTTCTATCTTCCTTTTTAAAAGGTGAGGGAGGTGGGGGGTTTTGTTGCCTTTGTGGGGGGAGGGAGTTAAGTTTTGGTTTATTGTTGTTGTGAGGGTTTTGTTGGGTTATTGTTGTTGTTGAACTAATATTAATATGGGTATTTAAAAGAGCAACAAACCTGACTGTTACTTTTGGGTTTCAAATCATCCAGTGCTTTTAAATATTTTTTTAATGCTTTTAAATCATTGTAATTCTTTCATGGATTTACATAGACCTTGGCGGGCTTAACAGTAAGATTCTGAATGTGCATGCAGAGCTTGTCTAAGAGTGACAAGACCAAGTACAGATGAAAGATATACTGGAAAATGAGCTGACATGTACAGTTGTAAACATCCTTCCGGGATCATCTGCTGTGTTCAGAGATATGTAACTGGGTGTGGGATAATGATGGGAAAGCTAAACTGGTTCTTTCTTTGTCCTGCAGATGGAAAGATGAACAAAGTTAAATGGATTGTGACATGGCCGTTGATATTCGTGCTCTTTTGCACCATTCCAAACTGCAGCAAACCACGCTGGGAGAGGTGTTTTATGGTGACATTCATCTTATCTACTCTGTGGATCGCCGTGTTCTCATACTTCATGGTGTGGATGGTAAGTGCATACAGCAGGACTTCCCATACTGAGTGAAATGTGCATCTTGAAATAGGTTATAGATTTTTTGTGTATTTATTTTGAAAGAAAGGCATGTAATTGTAATGCAGTGTCTTCAGCTCATACTGTACTTATTATAATTCTAGTTTTCTGCTGCTCTTTTCCGCACAAGTAATTGGCCCATTACAGCACAGAAAGGTGCCAGTATGATTTTCAAGAGAATGTGGATATCCACATCCTACTAGTAAAAGGGAGTTTAAATGAAAATGTTTAAATCTCAGTAGCTTGAGACGTCTTTAGAAATTTGGTGGTGTATCAGGGTAGATCTGTAAATTGTTGTCAGTTCAGGAGCACACTTACTTGAAGATATGAGTAAGTTTGGTTTTGGAGTTTTTGTTTACCTTACCCTCTTTCAGTTTCTCAGGTTTCCATTTTCATTCAGAGAAGAGGCATGAATAGGAAAGCTCCTCAAATAGTTTTTGTGTTGAAAAGAAAATAGATACTTTTGAAGTATAGGAAGTTACCATTTTCTATGCTAAAAGATCGAAAACCAAAAAGTTCTATATACCTGTAATGAGAAGATTGGTCAGATGTGCTGCTGAAGAATTTATATGCCCATTTTCCTTTTAAATGAAAATATAGTAAAGAAACCTTCCTCTGGTTTCATATCAGAAAATGCGGTCTCCTATACATACACCCATGGTCATATATATATATATATATATACACACACACACACACACGCACGCATACTCTTCTAGTCGTGAATATGGAAGAGTTTTTGTTCCTGAGCTTCTTACCTGCACAATCATTTTGGATAGAGAACATCTCTACCTTCATCAGGCATTTGCAGACTGCTTTATATTTATGTTTCCTCTCATGGAAGACTGTGTTTTCAGTATGCTTTTTGCAACTTTCCATGTAAGTTTTGCATTGTAAATTAATCCTCTTTTCTCTTAACATAGACTGTTAGAGAAAGTTGTATGCCAGCCCTCATTCTGCCTGGCGTAATTGTGCCAAAGCCACACATTTTTTTCATACCATATATCATTTACAGGGCCATGCTCTTTACCTTGGCTCCAGTTTAGAGGTCCCCTTCACAGATGAGAGAGATGCTCAGCTGCAGCACAGCTTATTTTAAGTAGCAACCAGGCCTCAATACCCATTGCCACTTGCAGCAGGGGAATCATGCTGACTCCTGTTTTTGAGTTACAACTTGCTCCTGAGAACAAGATTTGTGAGAACATTCCTAAAATACTCCTTTTCTTTGGTGAAGGGTTCAGTTTTCCTCATGTAAGAGAATGGCAAACTAACAGAGCCTTAAAGAGTTCCACTCTTAGCAGTCTCAGCAGGGAAGCAGCTGACTGTCCCTTATTCAGTCTTCTCATTCTCACAAGGCTCTTTCCTTTTCAGCTGCCTGTTTTGCCTTTTTTCTTAATGTTTTTTCAGCCTTCTTGAGATGTTCCAGCTAAATACAATTCCCTGTCCTTTCCAAGAACTCTGCTACATGCTTCAGCTATTCCTTAAGCTCTTTTAAAGCTGCATCTGGACTCTCAGGGAACAATATAACCAGACTTGCTCGCTTTGGGATTGTATCGGAAGTCATGCAAGAAACTGGTTCCTTCTTTGTGCTTTGGGATAAAATAAGTTCTTTATATCCTTGCCCCTGTGTCACAAAATAAATTGGTTGAAGTCCTTTTGAGAAAATAGAACCTCCTTAAAAGATCAGTATGTCCCATTATAAGTACACAAAATGGAGCTTTTTTGTTTGCTCATAAAATGTTGAATAATATGACCCAACATACTTATCCTTTTCAGTGTACTTTTCCTGGTTATCCCATAATTATTTAATTTGCAGAAGTGGATAAGTATCCTGAGTCTAATCCTGTTAAGGTCCACACCAGAAGTCAAAGTTAAAAAGTGTGCCACAGCTGTATTGGAATGAGGATACTGTCCAAATACAATAGGTTAATCTCTTTTCCTTACTGTTCAGGTGACTGTGATTGGATACACCCTTGGGATACCAGATGTGATCATGGGCATTACTTTCCTAGCTGCAGGAACAAGTGTCCCAGACTGTATGGCCAGCTTAATAGTAGCAAGACAAGGTACTGTCTGTTGTAGCCTAACTGTAATCTTACGTGCATGCTCTGTGATTTGCTTCCTCTGTACACACAATTTCTCAATGCTATTTTATTTATTTTTTTTTATTTTTACTGTTTCAGGGCCTTGATAATTAGCAAAGTGTTTTGGCCTTTAACGTGAACTAAAAAAATAATCCCTGTCCTGTTATCTTTTGCTTACTGGGTCTAGGCACACCCTAGCGTTCTAGAAGATCATTCAAAACTCAGATATCCCATGCATGGTATATATCAGTCAGGGTAAAAAAATAAAAATAGTAGACAAAACAGGCATATCAGCTATTAAAAACAACATTGAAGAGTACATGCTGACATGCACTTGTCTGTGTAAAACTTTCTAGAAGACTTCTCAAACCCAGAGAAGTGAATTGTTTAAGAGGGTCTGGCAGAAGCGATGTTGCTTCAGACATGCTTCTCATCCATTTGCAGGCCTCTTTGCCATTGGAACATGAGTAGTTGAAAAGGGTTTTAGCTAAATGTCAGCTTCGTCCTCATCAGCTTTGCAATTGAAATTGTTGAAGGCTTCCTCATGCATCCTTTTGATTAGGGTTATTTGCAGATCCTTTTTTACTTGAGAAAAACATTAAGCCTGACAGTGTGATCTCTTGCACTGCAGCAGAATAAGGAAAGGCCCTAACTGTATTCTTTTCCACTATTTCAGTTTCCATAGTCATTTTTTGGCTTTTTTTTTCCCCCAGGTAATGAGATTTCCAGCACACAGCATTGGGCAGACAAGAAAGGTTCTGAAGTGACAAATTGAGTACCCTTTGTAGTTTGAGATAGGAGTAGTGCTGTTAAATGTTGCCCGATTTGAAAAGAATTCTATGTTTTAAATACTTCATTTTCCAGGTTAAAATCTCACAAAAAAATAGTACAAAGAAGTATTCTTGTGGAACTGCCGTCCTACTAAATTAGTTTTCCATATGTAGTATTAAAGTGAACATATTTTTGCAGGAACAGAAGGAAAAATGTTACAGTTTTAAATGAACAAACTGCTTCTTTAGATTAGTTGTTCTATAGTATTAGGCAAAACTGGTGTAGGGATTCTTTCCTCAGAAAATGAAGGTAAACACTACCTTGGCAAAAAGCAGCCATGTTCTCTTTAAGACAGTATAGGGACTTTGCACTACTTGTGTTCAAGAGAGATGTTTGCTGACAGATTGCAGACAAATATCTCAAAACTAGAGATGAACACACCATAATATGGATCCAAAGTATAACCTTCCTGTCAGCAGCTTCCTGTAGGAGGATTACGGTACTTGCTGTGATAGTGTCTGTCTCCACTCTGTGCCTAAGGGAAATTAACAAGGGCAGAGAAGAATTCTGCCCTCCTCACATCCATTGACGCTGGTTCAGAATGAGATGGCAGCCAGTGATGAACATTGGGAGTAAATTTTGAGTAATGCCTCTGGACTTGACCACTATTCACTAATTTTTTTTTTTCCCCTTTTCTGTAGCTTTTTATTGTTCCTGAAGTGAAATCATTGATGGTTAAGCCCCACAGAAGTGCTTAGTATCTTTGACTACCATCTGATTTTCTTTTCAGGATCACCTTGCATCATTCATATGAGATAAAGGCCACGTATCCACATACTAAATCCAGTACATAATCTCCAGGTTCCCTGTGATTGCAGGCTACCTAGAACAAGGCTTGGTTTTTTAACTGGCTTTAAACTCGGGTTCACTGGGTGTGTGGTATCCAAAACACAAGGAGGTTGTAGTTGGAGTGAGCAGTTTTTGCATTCTTCTTTCAGAAGTTGTACAGAGATTATGGAAATTGTCTCCCTATCCCAGATACTCTGGCCAGTCCAAGGGGGCTTGGATCAATGCAGATAATTCCCCTTTTGTTTCCTCTAGTACACAGAGCAATGGTCCTATACTTTGTTTTTACCAAAGAGTTGTTTTTTTCTCTGCAGGCCTTGGTGACATGGCAGTATCCAACACAGTAGGGAGCAATGTCTTTGACATTCTGGTGGGACTTGGCGTTCCATGGGGTTTGCAGACCATGGCTATTGATTGGGGATCAACTGTATGTATACTTGGCAAATCTTTAATATGTTTCTTTTATGTCTTAAAAAAAAAGTCTTTTTTAAGAAAGCATGCAAATGAAATTTAAAAAAAAACCCTTACAGCCAAACAACCACCTGCTGAGCAGGAGGAACCAGGAGTTAAGGAAGCAATTCTCCTTCAACAAGCTGCAGTTAATTCCCAGTTTGTCAATTGGAGCACATATACTGTATAGCAGAAACATAGTACCATGGATATCTGTTCATGCTCTGTCATTTTTTCACTACACAGCTTCAAGCACTCCTGTCTCCCTGTACCTTAGTATTTTTGTCTGTAAAATGAGAATAACAGCATATATCTCTCTCCTGGTGATCTTTTAACATAAAATCTTTTATAAGTGCTAATTTTTTTTTTTCTTTTTAACGGAGGTGGGCTTACTTATACATTGGTTTAGATTCCTTAATCTTCCCATTCTTCATTATGATAAATCTCTTATGGATTTGCATAGTTTAAAATGTGTAAGTCACTATTCAAAACAGAAGGTGGATCATAAATCTATACATTGATTTCTGATCTCCATAGCACAGTTATATGCTGAGCATTTCAAACATCTGTCCTGTTTCCCACAGGTTAAGATAAACAGCAAAGGACTGGTCTATTCAGTTGCACTTTTGCTAGGATCAGTGGCACTTACTGTAAGTATTTGACTGTCTCTAATATTTCAATTGCAAAATACTTCTTAGGTATTTACATGTTATAGAAGGATAAATTGGAAATAGTTATTATCCCTGAAGCATTGATTCTTGTCAAGTATCATTCTTCTAGCAATACCATGAGTGGAAGAAGTACCATTGTCCTCGGTGAAATCTGACATTTAGTGTTGGTCCCACTGATTTCAGTGGCAGTGTTGAAATTGTAGGATCCAATAATACTTCTGTGCTCCTGTGTCCAGCTGCATACCTCAGGCCTGTCTCTGCTTTATACTGGGACAAGACCCAGGTGTGCTTCATCACTCTTTGCCCTTGTCTCTTGATTTCCAAAACCAGACTGGACTAATCATGTGCTGTAGCCAAAACCCTTAATGAAGACTAGGCTGTGAGGACTGTGAACCTTAGGGCTTCACAGAATAGGACTTTAGAATAGGCCTGCTAAATGTCACTCAGCATAAGGCACTTAATTTGTAACACATGACTTGTTAAGGTGAAACAAGTAATAATTCTGTTTCAAAAGTCAATTTTGCTGGTACTTAAGGTCTGATGCTGCTGACTCCCAGGGAATCTTCTGTGGGAAGAATCAAATCCCAAAGGTATAAAAATATCCACTTATACTAATGTCTTTCACTGATTGCCTGTGGAGGTTCTGTAGAGGCTCTGTAGAGATGGGGATCATCACTGGAGATTTCACGCTGTTGCATGACTAGGTCTTACAAAACTCCACGTCATCTGTGCACAACTTAAGTGATAGAATGATGAGGTCTGTTCACTCTGCCACTAACTTCCCAATGCATCTGATACATAAGCTGTGGGGGCCTGTTTCTTTTCACATCCCCAGTTCTGCTATACTGTACAGTGCCTGTGAAACAACAAAGGTGTTCTGTAGACATTTGTATCTGCTGATGCAGCATGCATATTGGTAATCAGCACCTTGGGAAAAAATGGAATGATTATGCAGATGTGTTGCTATGCTAGCTGTTCATGCTTTTCTGTAAAGAGTCTTTTCATAGTGGAAGCCGTATCACCTGAGTTTGAAGCATCTATTATTGCCTCATTTGTTCTGCTGGATGCCCTGATTCACACAGACTCTCCCAGCAAAACTCAGTGGAGAGTTTTGAGCAAAACAAATGATAATTCAGAGGCACTTAACACCCTTGAAAATAGATGCCTTCGTGAGAACTTCATTGCTTTACTACCTGTAACTTGTAACTCCCCTTAGTTCTAGACCTCAGCAAGACATCAAAGAAAGCACCTCTTCCGAAGCTGTTGAGAGAGTGAACGTTAGGTGCTGGTGTACTATTGGGACATAAAGGATCTTCAGGGGAACACTGCGGGGAGAGGCATTCATGTAGCTCGGTGCATTTGTTCATACTGAATCAATGAAAGGGCTGCCTGACTAGAATGTGCCCTGTGTGCTGAAAATGCACCACAGACTGAAACTGAGCACCTAGGGGACTATTTCTCAGTTACACAAAGAACTTGTGAAGGGGCCTTAAAGTGTGTTCATTTAATATTTTGTAAAAGTATTTAGAGCAACTGAGAGTCAGACCAGAGTTCAAGTTCTCAGTTTGGGCTTTTACATTCCTTTTCTTGATCAGAAAAACATATGTTGCCTTTTGTTCTATAAAATACCGAGAATATATTTTTATCCAAATCAAAACAATCTATTTTTTACCTTGTAATGGTTGTTTCCAAAGTCTCCTTTGAGGCTTTATTAACTAATACTTTGTTTGCTTGCAGGTGCTTGGAATCCATGTAAATAAGTGGAAACTTGACAGGAAATTGGGCATCTACGTGTTGTTTCTTTATGCTGTTTTCCTTTGTTTTTCTATATTGATAGAGTTTAATGTCTTCACCTTTGTCAACTTACCTATGTGCCGAGAAGAACTTTAAACTACAACAAGGAGACAGATTGAAGTTCTTCTGATTACATGTGCTGTAAATGACAGGAGGCATTTCACCTTTCTACCTTCTTTCCATCAGTAATTTGAGTGTCGTTCCTGCTTCATCAGCTATCAAGCACTTCTACCTGTGTGGAAGGAAAGCATACCTTTCTTTTAACATGCTAGCTCATGGCAACCAAAGCATTTTCCTTCTCTTTGGATATTGCTGCTCAGTCATAAAGCTGGGTGGATCTTATGCAGAACTCTAAAATGATCCATTCCTGGGACATTCTGTTGTGGTTTTCATTCTCCTTTTGCAGACAATCAACCACCATGGTTCACAGGGGGACAGGAGAAAAAAAACTTTATAGTTTTTTTGGTTTTGACATTTACTTTCCATGGAAGGATAAGAGGCAAATTTAGAACTTTTCTTAGCTCAGTTAAAATATCTCAACTACAGGACTAGAAAGTTCGAGGCACATATCATGGCATGCACTGTTGAGGACATCATTTCCCCCTTCAGGTGCTCTGCTTGTAGAGAATTTGCACTGGCAGCTTTGGATGGCAGTGTTGAGTATTTATGACTCTTTTCAATGAACACGAAAATGTGGCAGAGAAAGAAGAGGAAATGGTTCTATGTTGTATCATTTGTGATGATGCACACTAAAAGAATATCTGCATACTGAAGAAGAAAATTACATGCAGAAATTCATACTTGAAATATATGTTTCACTATTAATGAGGAATGCTGTATATATAAATGTAAATGAACATTTGTGGAATATTACGCCACAAGAAGAACTTTGCATTGGCCCTTGTAAGCCCATTGTGTAAATTTAGAAGAAACTAAACAAGTAAAATATAACTGGGTGCTCAGTAACTATCAGTGATTGTTATCAGCTGAGTGTAATATCTAAACATAATACGGACTTTCTGTCAGAAAAAACCCACCCTGATTATGATTTAATTTGATTGGTGGAAGAAGCTTATTTCGTCAGTCAAGAAGCTGGTGTATTCTTCTCCATTTTACACTTATTCCCAGAAGCTTAATGAAGATGAGTGTCTGACACCGTGCAGTGCAGATGAGAAACTCCTACACAAAAGCAAGTCTGTCAAGAGAATATGGTCTTTGTTTTGATTGTATGCAAGTTTTAAAGCATGATATACTTTTTAACCCCCAGTAAAAGCCAGGTTTAGATATCCTTGCCACCAGCATAAATCTGATCTAAAGAATGACTCTGGATATAATTGACAGCAAGATATGTCCCAGAGTATTGAAAATGATGGGTGACATTCCACATTGTAGCAGTCATATGATTGCACTGAGACAGCATATTTTAAATTGCTACTAAACTTTAAAAATATTTTAAAGCTGTATGTGAATTATCACATAAAGTTTCTAAAGAAGCACAAGTTAACTTTATACATAGATTTTTAATTTTTTGATGTTTATAAACCAAAACAAATCTATCAACTAACCGTTGATGCATTTTTAAAAACATTAATATTTTCCACTTAAGATTATGTATAAAATCCCATTATTGGGTCAATGAGAGCATACTATAAAATCTTAGCAAATAAGCACTTTCTCAAAGTTCCTTATTTTGACATGTATAAGAAATAATTATGTTTAACATGCAGAATACTGTTTAAACCAGGTAATGTGTTTACAATTAAGGCCATTTTAAAATTATTTTGGTACAAATTAAAGAGTGTATTCTGCTGTTGATTTTTTTATTTTTTTTTAAATGAATGGGATCCTTTCAATGTAATCCTAAAGGAAAAAGAGCAACATATTTATTTGCTTTACACCTTGTCACAAAGATCAGTATTAGTATCCATTTAGGGGTTTTCACCTTAGTTAAGTAGTTATGTAGTTAAACTAGTCAGTCTTAAGGATGACAACAAATACAGCATTACTAAAATGCTTTCTTGAATAGTCAAGCATGACAGTAAACACATTTGATCTCAAGTATGACAGTGACCCCATTTCCAGGCATTCAAGACATATTTTTGCTGCAGTGTAAAGCCTAGGAGATGGAATTCATGTTCACGTTTGAGTCTTCCTTTGCAGAAAGGCTGTGAAGGTGCAGCATACTGCTGTGCCACTGCACCCCTCTCCATTCTTGTTCTTTTCCCCGCTGTCTTTCAGGAGGACAGTTGCCTGCTGAAAAATCTGATGGTGGTTTAGATACGAAGCTGAAAGGAGCAGAGAGGCTGAGTAAATGCTTTTTTCCCATGTTCTGTTGTTGAGCGGGCTTGGAGAGCTAGCTATCTCCAAGCAAACATTTGCTCCTCTCTGCATAGTACTGGCAGCTCAGATGTCACAACAGAAGGGTAGTCCCAAAATTTAGTTTTGAATGCCTAATGATCAGCTGAATTTACAGTAATGTTGGCATTGATGTTTACAGTGCCAGCCTAGAAAACTGTACTGTACCTTCCTATTTCTGAGCCAGACAACTTTAGAAGACTGTGGGCGCCAATTTGTTCAGGAGGAGCTGATCCCCAGGTCAAATATCCATGAAATTGTGTTTGCTAATACCATTAATCCTTTAGACAACGTTTAGAATTATTCTGCCTAAGCTGAGTATCACCTGCTTTAGAAAAACAGTGTATTCTGTTGTAACAAGAAACAGCCTCAGAAGGTAATACTGACCTTAAATCACATGGCTGTTCCTGTCATCTATAGCCCTCCCTAAAACATAGACCCACTTCAAGTTCAAATGCTGCATTTTGTGAGGTGGGCTCATATGCATCTTCTGCTATGAGACAGGGATCATGCCATGTTATAACATTAGTTGGATTTTCCCCTGACACCACTGCATGACCAGGGATGTATTGTTTGCCAAAGAATTATTAGATGCTGTATAAAGGCCTTGATGATACATAATCATATGAAGTAGTTTAAAGAGTCCCTATGTAGTCATTATCCATATGCTAAAATAAATAAAGATGGCAGTTATAGACCAACCTATGCAGATAAGCTGCATGGCCCAAGAAAGACCTGATTGACAAGTTGTATGTCAGATAAACCCAGTAGTTCAGGAGGCTGTTGCTGAGTAATAGCGGACTAGTGCCTTTCACATCTATACAAGAAAAAATTTGCTCAAGAAAAAACACTACAAATTTTGCCATTTTCCAGTCAAGAAAAGGAGCGATTTGTACTTGGCTCTCTGCAATTAGTACAGTTCTGTGATGCAGCTGTTCAGATAGTGTCTGCAAAATTTGGTAGTCATTTTGTTGTGCTAACCATTGCAAAAGTTAGCTGGTTGAGTCTTTAATGTATGCCACAATGTTGTGTAAGTTAATGTTCAGCTCAAGAGTGAAAAGAAAGCTGGTGGTGGATGTGAGAGGGAAAACTGTCACTGTGATCTGGAAATTGCCAGCATACTAACACTGAAAAGTAATACAACTCAGAAAAAGATATCCCATATCCAGCAAAGCTTAACTTCAGTAGGATTGATTCCATGCTTAAAGCTAAGCATATACATCAAAGTGCCTTGCTGGATTGTGCCCTAAGATGACAGCGGAGCATGGGTTTCTGGGTTTTCTGTCATATCTAAATCTTTAAATATTTCTTAGTTTTGTAGTCTAAAGATTTTATTTGTTTTTGAAATTGGAAGAATCTGTGGACTTCTGCTCTGCCAATACCACTTTGGATTTCCACTCATGTCAATGAGAGCTGGTTCCTCATTTCAGACTTCAAAACTGTCCACCTGCCCAGGTGTAGGAGCAGGATCAAAACTGAATTACAGCTAACCAAGGAGAGCTTTTAGCAGCTCTTCTGCTACAGTTCCACTGGAGTAGTCCAGTCCCACGTAGACCCACAAGGGTGCAATCCTGTTTGTAGTGAGCAAATGGGAGTGTTTCTTTTCAGTTCAGCAGTGTTTGATTGCACGCATTTCCCATAACAAAGGTACTGCTTTATAAAGTATAGCCTGAGTAAAGATTTCAGTCTCAGGATCTACATGTCTAAATCTAAAAAGCTACAGTTATGACTATCTTAATGACTATTTCATTACCTGAGGGCTGCTGTCTGGGCTGATGTCTAGCCTGGAAGAACACGTTTAGTCTTCCCAGCAGGTATAGCATAGTCAGCCATCTTTCTCTGGCTCAGTCCTTGGTGTGCCAAGTTTATTTTATTTTTATATGCTTGCTGCAGCTGTAACAAACATAGAATTAATTTATAGTTTAAGATTATATTTCTGTCAACGTGTAAACAAATGGAAAAGGTCTTCACCTTAGCAATTATAAAGAAGAGCTTAGTCTTTTATTTCCTTTGTGACTGTGCTTTAATTACACACACTTGTTTCTATTACGTGTTTGCTCTAGTTGCACAAATCCCTCATGAGTTTTGCTGTGTTCCTTTCTTGGATTTCTTGCAATTATAACACCATTCATTTGCATCCTACAGTTAGATAATTTTGGTAGAATGCTTTAAGCTGTGTAAATACTGCCTGATTATTCATGCCAAGGAAGGATCAGCCCTAACATAATATGAAACAGACACTAGAATAACACTGATAGCCAGGTGAAACCAAAGAATCTTCCTAATTAAAACAAATCACCTTTGAGCATAATGTTCTGTCATTTAAAGCCTCATATCTCTCAGTTATTTGTGTTTAAGCACTCAGAAGAAAATCTCTACAGGTCATGCATTTACTGCACAATTTGCTTTCTATTTCTTTGAGTATGAACTCCAGAGTTTTTATTTTGCTGGGTGGTGAGATTTATATGATGACAGCATTTAGTTCCAGCAGTTCTGTACCAAACCCTTTATTATTCCCTTGACCTCTTTTGAAAAGTCTGTATGCAAGTGATAAATGTTCTGCTGAAGAGAAAAATGTTCAACTGACATGTGCATTCCAGTTTCTGACCTACCTTGTACATGTTAAGAGCCTCCTTTTGAGTAACTTGAACGTACACTTTTCTCACATTTCCCTCTGTGTGGGATCCTGATATTTTCTCCCCAAAGAATGCTGTGAAATCCTATATATCTTTGCCCTGAAATGTGAGGTCCTTCTCCACAGGCTGAGATGTGTAGTGATTGTGGTGATTTATACATCATGTTGTTCTGCTTGCTACCATACTTCTGACATACAGTGCACTGTCTGGAAGAAATCAATGACTAAGGGAAACCAGTGCCCTTTGGATATTTTATTACAAGAATTACCAGTTTGAATTTAATTCCATTTATTTTTCCTTTTTACTTGCACAAAGAATTTAAGTGATCATTGCCATCTTATGACCAAAATGATCTTAGTAAACTTGAAAAACAAATACAGAGGTTGATTTACAGCAATATGGAATTGTGAAAAAAGTCTAAAGGTATCAGAATATATCAATATCAGAGATATAATCTCTAGAAGGACTAACACCAACTGAGATGCTTCATTTCAGAGGTTTTTTACAGCAAGATCATGGTCTTCATTCATATACTAGTTGTGTTCAAAGAACACTTGTAAATCTGCTTCCCCAGCAGCATTTATATTTCAAATGGCTGAAACTGCAGCAAAGTTGTGACCAAATTCTTGCCTTCATGTTCTTGGGAGTGGTGCCAGTGCTCATTAATGTCCTTGTAGTTGGCACAAATTCATATCAGTTGAACTGAGAGTAGAATTTGGCTCCCACTGTCTCCTCCATTGCAAGAAAGTATTCAAAATCATTTATGATCGCTGAAATAACTTCTGAACCTTTTAAAATTCCCTGTGTTTCATACTTGCAGGAATTTGCAGTGCACCCTTAGGAGGTGCAATACCTCTTTAAATATTATTAAAAGTTTCTAGAACTGCTTACTTTGAAAACAGAAAGGGATGGGTTTGTAAACTGTAAGTAACAGAAATCTATCATGTTATTTATTTTTTCAATGACTGTGACCTTATGCACTGTGAATGCTCTGTGATATGGGGTCCTTTGTACAGATAAATGTGTCATGAAATCCAAATGAATTTAATGTGATAATTTGTTACAAAATGTTGGCATGATATTTGATTATTTTTGTTGTGAAAATTTAAAAAAATAGTTAATTCAGCATTTATAAAAGATTATAGCAGTCAGTATTATAATGCACTATATAAAAACATGTACACTATCAATAAATTATTTAAACAACTAGAGTGTTGGCTGGATGTTTGTTTTTTTTTTCCTCAGATGATAGCATGTAAAATATTCTCATATTTATTGTTGAAAATCTAAAATTTCAGGACCCAGTTAGGATATGAAGAAATGAAATTCATGAAATTCTTCATAAAATCTGGACCCTGCTGAACAGAATAACAGAAAGCGCGCATTGTCATCTATTCCAGGGAGTATCACCTGGATCAAGCCATTATTTGAGGTGAGTTAAATGTACGTTATCTGATTTGTACCAGTGCCAAAACACACAATTTGCTCTTTTGGGACTAGAAATACGTGATTTGCTGAGGAGACAGTTTGCTGTACTGAGACACTGATCCAGAAGCAATGGTGGGAGTCTCAGAAACACCTCGATCAAGAGCATTTTGGCTGCTTTGTCCCATGGTATAGTGGCATTCAGCAGGTTCACACTGAGTACTGGATACTGACTAGACGAGATAGAAGCAAGGTCCAAAAGCTGCACAGCACTACCTTCCTTTCCTTGGAAGGCTTACCTAGGCTCTGGAGATACTGTGAAATAAAGGAATAATCCCTCTTGCCCTTGATTGCCGGCTTTCAACATCCCTGCAATCCATCTCAGGGTCTGTGATGATTTCTGGTATATGTTCATTGTCTCTGGCACAATCTGTTCAGGGCTGACAAGAAGCTTTTAAATGCAGTTCTGGGGAAAAAGAGAAGGTAAGAGTTAACTTCATCTAATGTGCTGGTGTATTAACGGTTTCATTGTCAAGAATAGTGACTAGGACATGCAAGTTAAAACAAACATTGACCTTATTAACCACAATTCATGCTTTTGAAATCGCTGTTGCTGTATAAACTTGTCATTAGCCACTGTGGCTTTTGTGCATCTACAAAGTGTCCTAGTGAAGTGGAGAAAAGGGATATCCTGCATTCTTTGACTTTTGCATAAGGGCTCATTCTTTGGTGTATGCTAGGCTAAATGTTTATAAGCTGGGAAAGGGAGAAGATTCCTTTTTACACACAGAAGTAACTTTTAAAATTTGGGAAGTTCCCCTTCTTTTAATCCCCATAGGTTTGACATGATGACCCATCACGATCTATTATGTAATAGGCTCTATAAAAGGCACATAATCTACAGATTAGTGACACAATAGGCATGACAATTCCTACGGGCCCTTATCATATGCCGTATTATTGATGCAGCTGCTTCCTACTGTATGGAAAGCAGAACTGTCATATAATCTGTGCATATGCTGAAAGCACTATTATAGCCAAAGTGCTCATTGTACTTACGCGCTGCCTCCATAAGTCATTTTAAATCTTTCCAACTCAGCTGCATAAAAACACAAATAGGGGCTGCAGCATGGTGTAGCTTAATACGGAAAAGGTAAGTCCTAAGAAAGACAAGATTTATCAAGAAGTGGCATTTTACAGTGACTGGATATTATTTTGCCATTTAGGTTTTTTGTAATTGTTTACTTACAAAGCCTGTTACTAGAACACAGTGTCGCATTCCAAACCTGCCAAATCTCTGGCTTAAAAAAAATACCCAGCAAAGCTTGGGCAAAATTTATTATGTTGACTTCATTTTAAGTAGTTTACAAAAAACTGTGCTACAGAAAAACTAAATATAAATGAGGGTATTTTCATTAAGTTTGGTCAGTATCTTTAAAGAAACTAATTTCAAAACTTCAGATTTCTGAAACTACATTCTTTAGATTACAAATAGTGTGAAAGATTTCACAAAGAAAATAAAATACACAGCTTCTCTAATCAGGTGAAACTGACATAGCAGCACAATACTGAATTTTTGTATTCCTCATTTTTTTTGCTGGGTATTTTTATTTCTAAGTCCTTTTGTGTCTTCTTCCCTAACAACATCTTTGGAAATGCCTAATGCTCACTGCACACAGATTCCCCCATATGGGCAGGTCCATGCAGAGCAGCACACTTTACAGTTTTTCGGCTCAGCAAACTTATTTGCCAGCAAAGCAGTGGTAAATTCTGAGTGGGCCTGGTCCCTGCTGAATTGCAGTGGAGGGAAACGGAAGCCTGGGGTGGAGTTGAATTTGTGTGATGCATCTAGGAGATGGCTCTTATGCCAGTACCCACGGTACATTTCAAAGGTGCCGGGCTGGTGAACAAATCTCGAGCATATTTTTTTCTTGGACCTCTGTGCCCAGAACCAATAGAAGGATTCAGAACTAAGATCTGACAAGCTTGCAGTGAGGGGTGAGTAACTCTTAGACAACCAGTTTGTTTAAGAAGGCTTACTGAATGAGTTCGTCATTGGCTGAAAATAACTACATGAGTTGGAGCAAGGAGCTCCTTAATTTAGTAGAAAAGAACATTTTGAGATACAGTAGGTGGAAATTTAAAACTAGACAAGTCAAGGCAAAGTACCAGATGTGAATTTAAATATCAACAGTTAACTACTAAGACACCTTATGTAGAAGGGTGGTAAGTTTCCCATCATGCAGCTTTTCAGTGAGGCTTTTTGACTTTCTAAGAGAAATCCTTCCAAAATCTAGAAAATAACTTTTCTAATGGCAAAGAAGTTACAGGCTTGATCAAAAATCCCAGAGAAAAGCTTGTCTTGTATTGCACAGAAGGTGTGAACTGGCGATCATAAAGGTTCCCCTGAATCTCTGTAGGTTAGCGCCAGCAGAACTGGTTCCATGTTCTATAATAGAAGATCTTGTTTCCCTCGTGTCAGTACACTGGCAGCTGCCTGGTATTTGCATTTCTGCTGTGGGCTGTATGGCACAGACTATGTACTTTTAGAAAGCTGGGAAATTCCTTCTAAAGATAAAAGGGGCAAAAAGTTACCTTTGTCTCCCTCGCTGTTCCATGCAATTGCTTTTCTCTGCCTCTGCTTCATACTTCTGCCTCATTTTTTCCATTATGTATTCTGCTAGCATCAAGTATTTCTGGAATGATAGGGCTGCCAAATAGGAGTGCCACCAGCCCTGAGTGGATCTGTCAGTCCTCAGCCTCCACAGCTGGTCTGTATTCAGTTGGGTTTCCAGTACAGCAAGCACTACTTGACCACTTAAGTAACTGCATGTCAAATGTGCTCTGAGACTGACTGGAGCATCACAGCATGGATAGCTGCTGATTTACTAGCAGTCTTACAGCCTTATCATTTGCTTTTGCTTTAACTGGGAATATTTTGCAAAGCACTCCTCTGCCAGTGTTAGACATCTCATTTTCTCAGGTCCTATGTAAATATAAAGGTTTCCAAGCTCCATCTGGTTCCAGTTACTCAAGCAATAGAAATACACATGCTTTAGGAATTTGCAGACGGAGACTTACTGCTTTGCTGCCTTATAAAATCCTTTACAAAGTTCACCATGCTCTGTTGCCTCCTTATATACCTGTAGTCTGTAAAACAATTTCCTCGAAACTTCCTTAGTTAGAGAAACAAATAAGCAATCTCAGGCCCCTCTGTCTAATAAGGTTAACCTGCCTTCACTACTAAATATGGCTTTATAAAATACACACACGCACACACACACACACACACCCCCCTGACCACCAAAGACTGCCTCTTCCTGAAATCCCCCGTTCATATAAATACAGGAAGTAGAAATAAGAGAGGCTAAAATGAGATCTTCTTGGTAGTTTGCTTTCATTTGTGTGTTTGTTAGTCCCCTGCCCTCTGATACTACTGAGCCTGAAGCTGGTTTTAAACATCCTCCCCCTGTCGCTCCTTGAAATATCATCTTCAGTACAAAAACTAAGGATGTGGAGGTTCTGCTCAGCGATGGAAAGGAATTGCTTTCTTTACCAAGGAACTCTAAAGCCACTGTGAAAGAGAAAGTGTCTTAAAGTTTGCTGTAATGATGAAAACATCAGCAAGAGACAAGGGAGCCAGGGATGACTCAGGGTAAGTCCTGAATCTTTAGTGACTGCTCATTTTTAATAACTGTCGCTTTCCTTTTCCTATTTCATAAAGAGTTCTCAGCTGCATTTATGAGCTGGCTGCCGAGTTACCAGCTACACAATCACAATGGTGTGGCATGACTGTACTGTGATTTACAGTATTTCCTTTAGATAACATATTCCAGCTGAAAACAAACTGCAGTTCCTTTATTTAGCTTGAATATTAGCTATTTAGGGAAGAGGATCAATTCCAATTGCAGTTTAGGGCACAGGACAGAATAAGGGAGTTCTTTGCTTTTGGAAGCGTGGCAAATCTTGTCTGGGAGACTTGCTTTGTTTCTACTGAAATGCTGAGAAGTGGGTAAGGGTGCATCCCTATGAGCTGATAGTCACTCCATCTCCAGCTGCTAAAGTATACACAAACCCTGTCCGCAGAATCCCCAGAGACTTCAGGTAGGCTTTCTGTTAGGAAGACATTCCAGGTTTTCCTTGCTCCTGGCCAGCAGACACTGCACCTTGCAGGACTGAGCCCCAAGAAAACATAGTGGGAGAGAAAATGGGTTTTTTACTGAGGAGACAATCAGCTGCTGGGATTCCAGGATCAGGCTGGAATCTCCCTAAGGCTCAGTTGTACCATAAAGCCCATACTGAAGTTGGGCGTTTCTTTTTCCTGTTGGAAACAATTGGGAAAGTTACATAGCGGCTCTGTCACCCCCCTGGAAAAACATAATACTAGCTATTAAGAGTGTTTCTTATCTCTCTGACACACTTAGCCTGTTTCCCACAAATAAAAGCTGCCAGATGTGTTTGTGATGGGTGCAGTGGAAGAAGCTGTATAGAACTTGGCTAGATACGGGATCCTTGCATTTTCAGTCCCTAAGTGTGCTGCAAGTCACTCCCCTTTGGCTTAGAACACACACAGTCAAAAAGGGGATAAAATTGCTGCTGACAGGCTAGTGTGCTGTAATTTCACCATGCACTGTTCCCAGGTAGACACATGGAGTGTGTGGGATGGAGGGAGAACCCTGTGTTAAAACTGTCACTACATTTTCCTTGTTCAGTTGTTTACATAAGTGGAACAATGACACTCCTGTTCTGAGGTACAATTCCTCAGTTCCACTTAATGTTAAACACTGAAGGACAAAGATCACACAGACAGAAAAAATGAAAAAATCCAATCCCTGTAGACTGGCCAGAGGAACTTAGATGGTAATCCAAAGAATTTGCACTTTGCAACTATTACCTACATGTGTGATAGTTAAACTGCCAAGTACTGAGCAACTGTAAGATTTATACAGTTTACCTCTTTCTCAGCTTGTCTGAAAGGAGCCACGTGCTTGCAAAGGTATGCTTTCAGTTTAGGGTTGCAGGAGAAAGTAAACAAGCCACAGACCCTAGATTTGGGCTGTAGGTCAAGTGGTTGCAGGAATGCTGAAGCATGAATGCGCGTGATGCATGCATTCTTAATATGAGTATCTGAGCAATTTAACAGAATGGCTTTTTATTTAATTAACTGGTTGTCTTTATTTTCAATCTGTCTCCCACTCACAGCAAGGAACTTAGGTATTAAAAAATCCCTTTTAACTCTTTCTGTTTACATGCCACGGTATTGCTGAAGATCCTCAAAATTACTCTTCAGCATGCATACCTTGTGGCCTCCAGCACATTACAGAAATAGAAATGTGTCTAAATAATGTTTAGTTAATGTCCTGTTATGTTCACATTCAATTAGGTGCCACTTTCACAGAGTATGTGTACATAAAATTGGTAGCTTCCAAAAGGGATGGTAACACAAGGCAAGCTGCCAGTGGAGAATTTGGACCTGATTTTTAAAAACGTGCACAAAAAAATTGCATGAGAAATTGCCAAGATTTCATTTCCATTCATCAGAGTCTTCAGGTTATTAATTAAATAGGAAAGCTTACTCACATGCACAGAAACTGTAACAATGCAAATTAGCATAAAAGTGCCCTATCGGCTTGGAAAGTATCCGTGTATCCATTCCTAGTAATGATTGAAAAGTTTACTCTGCATGTAGGAAATCTATACAGAGATTTTGCTGACTTACACTTCTGTAATGACAGACAGACACTGGGGAGAAATCTGCCTCCAGAAATAGTAGCTCCTCAGAGAAGGAGTGTGGAGAGAAGTGTAGCTAGAGGCCACGTAGAAATAAACCTAATAGAATTCTTGCAAAATGGGTTGGGAGAGAAACAGGGAAATTTCACCAGTAATTCTGACCTAGAGCCAGGCTAACTCCTAGGAACGTTAGTAAGTGGTGAGATCACAAAACATCTGGAGATGTGTGAGCTGATTGAGCCTGGTGACCACAGTTTCATGAAAAGATGTATGCCTTCATTCCCACATCTGGCAAATGTATAGAAGAGATGATGAGGAGAGCAGACAGGATCTGAGACAGAGACATAATATGCAAATATTAAATAGTCCTTGGAGATAATGGCTGGTTCAGGTAGCTGGGAGGGTTACGGTGATTCTCACTGCTGGGGCACCAGGCTGCCTCATGAACTAATGATTGTGCATCTTCTTGATGACGCTTCTTTTTGGCACAAAAACCACCATCGCAGTTGACAGATTTCATGTGATAAATGAAAAGATGAAAAGAGGTCAAGCGCTGGAGGAATCTGGAAACGGAACGACTCTCGTAAGTTCACAGATTTCAGCTTCAAAGGGTGCTGTTTTGATTGTCTAGTCTGACCTTCCATGTAAAGCAGATCAGAAAACCACTTTGGTAAGCACCCTATCAAACCCATGACTTCTGCTAGAATGGGAGCTTTTACATACTTGTTGGCCACAAAAGCTTTCTTATTAAATGGCTCTTCTACCCAGGCTACGCATCTGTCTCTGCAGTGGGGTGAATAACAAACATTTACAGGTTTTAAACAAAAGAACTGATTTTAAAAGCTCCTCAAGAACCATTCTTTGTAAAGGACTGAATCTATGCTTATTTGAACCAGTGGAACAAGTCCTGTTGGCCTCAGGAGGTCCTGGACCCAATGCAAAGTATTGCTCAAAGAAAAAAACTTCAACCAAGGATATGTGAGTTGCATTGTTTAAGTAGGGAGGGGACATTTCAGGCAACTGGAAACAAATCAGTGTCATTAAATCTCTGCTGTCTGTCAAGCTCAGAGAAGGGTTACACTTTCCAGGTCTGGGGGATGGTGCTTCTCAGGAAGGAAATGTCTGTGCTCAAGATGCTTTGCACTAAGATTGGGATATTACTGTAAAGATACAAATGAGGTGTTCTCCAAAGGTACCTGAGTTTGGTGCATCCAGAGAGAAGGCGTCAAATGTCCTGGAATTTGTTTAACAAGAACGTGTTTGCAACCACAGTGACTTGTCATGTGATCTTTCCAGTGCTTTTCAGTGAGTACTTGCCAAGCTTAGCAGAGCGTATTGTGCCGTGATAATGGTGGTAGGCCAGACAGAACTACCCATTTGTTTGCTAGAGAGAAGACCACACCAGGAGTATTGCTGAGTAGTGAACTCATCATTATTGTAGATAGTCTCATTCCGGTGTTCACAGGAATGGGGGCACAAATGTAAGCAATATTCTGCTCACCTCCTTTCTACTACAGTTTCAGCTAAATATAGTTTTCACTTCCTGTCCTAAATGGTGACATGCTGGTTTTTATTGTTGACTTACCAACCTAGAGGCAGCATAGGCTGAAAAAAATGTACACGTATGTGTACATGGATCTTTCTTGCTCTGCGTGTGCAGGTATACATGTGGAATAGTGTGTCCTGGAGAGAGCTATGAGGGTTGCTTGCTGCAGATTTGAGCTGACTCCATGCTTTATTAAACCATGTGTACATAGTCCAGATATCTCAGATATTATCTATTTTATAGCATTTTTCCAAATGACAGTAGGACTACATTTTAACTCATCCACTAGTAAATATAGGTTGCTTCTCTGAGATCAACAATATAGGTTTGTGAGTCTCACAGAGATCTCTAAGACAACCTGAAAAACAAGCATAAAAGCCAATACCAAACCCCAATCCATTAGAGAATGAAACTGCAGGAAGATTCTTTCCCAAATTTTTAAATCCTTGCCTGCTTTGATTGCTGAAGAGCACAGAAACCAAAGTGTCTTAGCAAAACTAAGAAAAAATATTGTCCATCACAGACATAATTTTGGAAGGGAGGAGGGGTTTTCCATTTGGGAATAGTAAGAAATGGCTCTTTGGAAAGGTAATTAGAAAGAAAAGGCAGCTGTTTGGAATGACTGATCAAATTCTAGTGCAGATGGATCTGTGAGTAGGGGGTAGGTGTGGTCATTAAAAGCCCTGTCATGCTCTGGAAGACTACCGCACTTTTCCAGCTGTGTTCCTGTGTAGGGAAGGGTGTATGTATGCTTGTGAGTGTTTAGGTTTGCCCTTTGTGAGGAATTACAAATAAATGACAATTAATGTAGACATTTAAGATGTCATTATTAGATTAGATTTAGAATTAGAGAGAACCAGGGGAAAGTAGGTTTAGCACATGTTCTCTAGATGACCAGGGAAAGGTTGTAATAGCTCTTGCCATATTATCGTCAGTACAGTGTGCTCTACAGTCAAAGGGAGTGAGATGTGCTAGGATGGACATGATCTTGGCAGTCCTGAGCAGCAACTAGATCATAGATCACTGTGCTGATCTAGGGCCTTACATGGAAGGGACTTCTGAGGAATTAAAGCAGGAATAGTTACAAACCTGAGATGTTTGGTCATTTGAAAAAAAAAAAAAAGCAGCGTAATATTGTGCAAGTCCACCTACCCCCACACATGTACAAGATACTTTTCTGATAACCAAGCACATAATCCACACACCTTCTCCTCCAATTTCTTCATCCGTGGTGTTCTGACTGGCAATTCATACTGGAGCTGGCCTCAAGGCAGTGGGATTGTGAATGAATTTCCTCAAAGATGCTGCAGCCACATCCATTTGCCAACAGCTACACACCAGAGTACTGAACTAGTTTGAGTTAAGTGCCCTCTCCAGGAATAAGCATGCCCTTGTCCTTAGGGAGAGGATTGGGTATGCTACTGCAATACAGATATGGAAATAAGTAGATCCCTAAATAAAAGGTACTTATTTTCAAAAACCATCTGAAAAGTCAAGACCTTGGGCTTGTTGATCTTATCCTGCCTGCACCACAGCTGTCACAGGTATGAATAATTACTGAGTAGCAGAACTACAATCACCAGAGCAACATAAGAATTGATTAACTGAAATCTGTTAAGAGTTTTTGAGGTGGAAAAGGAAAGATGATACTGATGTTTAGAAGAGAAGGGCTCAAAACCCACTGTTCTGTTCAGGGGAAGTACGTACATCAGCTGCTCAGAGTTGCAGGATCTATAGCAGAAATTCTAAGGGTCAGTTTTGTCTGTTTTAAGAGAAATAATTTGCTCCTGTGGAATGTTTAGTTTTAAGATGAAGAGATCAAATTCTGCCTGTCTCTTGTTTCTCCAGTTACATCTCTGCAAACTTTTAGGGGTGTGTTTGTGGGCAGGTGAGTGATTTTTTTTTTGCCACTTTGAGTATTTGTTGAGTATTATCTCTGTCTGGAGTGCTTGTGAGGTATTTCATAATGCTAAAAACCTTCAAACATCAATATTCTAATGTCATTCCAGCCTGTCTGCCTGTATGAGAAAATTTCATTGTTAAGGTTTAGGCATAGCTGATACATCAGAGACTTAACGAAGGTGCTTTCTTCTCTGTAATTTGCTGAGAAGAGGCAATTCCCTTACAGCTCTGGTGGACATAGCTTGTGTTACTGACTATGTTATCAGAGCTGTAGGACTTCTTAGGTCAGTTTACTAGAATTACTAGCTGTGGGCAGCAGGGGACATAGTACTGCAATTGTGGGGTGAAATCAGTAGGGGCTGCCCACAAATTTGAAAAGCAAAGTACTTGAGAATCCTGTCCTGCGTGCACACCATTTAAATGAAGATGTGCAGCTCTTCTAGGAGAGCCAGCCAGCAATGGAGTACTCTGAAATTTATGATTACAGAGGCAGGGCGCATCTATACTGGGAGATGGGAGATGTAAAGGTGCTGGGCACACCCAAGCTCTGGTATTGGTCTAGCTGCAGAAAGAGAAGAAGCAGGAGTGAGAAGACAGCTGAACAGGCGGGCAGGCATCCATAGGAGCTACCTGCCAGAAAGGATGGACAGCATCAGCAGGGGTTAAAACCTAGCTGTTGAGCTATTCCTATGCTTCCCTGCCTGTGGTATGCAGGGTAGAGAGGTGCTGTCCTTGTGTGATGGTTGAACGGCATCTGCTGTGGTGGAGCAGAGGGGGGCTGTTCCACAAAGTTGTGTGATTGCTGTATTTCCTGCAAAGACCCTCAGCACCCCACTCTCCCTCCAGCACTCTTTTTGGCATCCATGATCTGCCCTTACAATGTAGGAACACGTGCCAGCCCTGTCCTCTGCCGATGGAGGGAATCCTTAAGACACAAATATGCACATGGCTGAGTTGGAGCCAGGTGTGGATGGCAGTCTGGAGTAACTCTCTGGGGCTGGAGAGGGGCTGAGTTTGGAATCCATTCCAGGCTGGCCAGTGCTTGCTTCCCAGAGAGGAAAGGCAACCTTTCAGCTGGTGTTTTTTAAACGTGAAGTTTAGTGTGTGTGTATGTGTGAAAGTACCTGATAAAACAGTACTGTCAAGCAAGCAGCACTATTTAAGCTGTGCTAAAAGCTACAAACATCACTCAATATGGTAAATATTGTAGCTGCAAGCCTTTCCTCTGCCCATTTTGTACCTCTCTGAGCTATCTAAAGTAATTCTGACCACCTTCGGAAATGAGACCCCTGCATCAGTATACCCTGCTGGAGCGGGAATGAATATTAAGGCAATGCTTCCCTCAAAATACCAGCTGCAAGAGGTTTGGAGCACTTAGTTCCTCTGCCTGTACCCAAAATAGTATAAAGTGAAGATGATTACTTGAGCAGCAAAGGATTAGCAGATGTGAGCATTGCATAGCTGGTTATGCTAGTCACATTTTCCTAAATAGATACTAGATGCACGCAAGCCAGGGAGTGCTACGGAAGGCAGCTCTTTTCAAATACATGAATATATACATGCCTATCTGTGTGCCTTTCCCAGACTTTCTGTCCCCTTTTTGCTAAACAGGGAATATATTTATGTCTGAGTAAAGGATTTCTACTTTGTGCATTGCTGGTACCTTTAAAAGGGACAAGGTGTTTTCACTAATCATAATGGCATTGTATGATTAAAATAAACCCCCTGTATATATGAGAGGATCTCTGGGTGTTTCATGAATACTAGGCCTCCCAACAATGAGCTGAAGACAGACATCTACTACTGTCACTGTAGGATGGGAAACTGAGGCACAAGCTCATGAAGCTGATTTGATTTTAGTCACTTTTGTAGCCCAACCCCCTGAGTCTTTGTTAAGCATTTAAATCCTGGTCTTACCCCAGAGCATCCTTTAGGTTTGGGGTGATGCCAGGAACAGAATCCAGTTCTCAGAAAGGCTTTCCTTTCTGGTGGATGAATTCCTGCTGGATTACAGAGCTGAACTAGCTTCCTCAGTGTTTACACAGACTCTACAGCTGAAGCAAGAAAAGCAGCAAAAATGAAGTCTTCAGAGTATATGCAAGTGGGGTCAGAGGACTCCCTTCTTGCAGTATCCTGCCATTGCCCTGGGTTAGGAAGAGCGTTGAATCCACATGCTGAGAGTTGTTCTCTGAGGCAGGGCTGCAATTCTGGCTCACATAATGGTCCTGCAAGGGCTGTGGCTGCGCTGTAGGTGACTCGTTGGGATCTGTGGCTCAACGCTGTTCCTGGGAGGGTTGAAAGACCTGTCTTGCTGCTTCAAATTATCTCCTGACCATGTTAATTAGTACTTTCTATTTGTTTTTGCAAGGCTTGTTGAGGGATTTCAAGTGCTTTGTGGAAACTAACTGAATATGAATACACACAACCTTTTGCATGCTGGGAAAACCTTGCCAGATGTAGGGAAAACACCAAGCTCAGGTTCACCCCTCTTGTGACTCTCTGAAGAAAGCTAGTCTTTTGAAGCCTCTGTCTTGTAAAAGCAGTTGTTGAGCAGAGCTAGAAGCAGCTGCAGCCCCTTGTGAACTGTATTCAATTTTGAGCTGCTTGGGAAAATTCACCAAGGAAACAGACCAAAAATAGCAGAGTTTGGAGACTGTCAGCACTGATGGCTACCTGCAACACTGCTCTGCAAATTGCTAGCAGGCTTCTAGGCTGAAGAAGGTTGTCCCACATATTTGGCTAAATGACAGCCTGGGACCTGGTCCAAGCTTTCATCTTGCTGCCAAGAATTTTTCTCTCTCCCCTCTCTCCTCTCCTTTTTTTTTTTCCCCTCTCTTGAGTTTTCCCCAGGGAATTTGTCACTCCTGATACCCAACACAAATACAGAAACCAGGCAAAGCTCAGAACTTCTCCTGCTGAATCAGCAACAGGAAAGAGCCTGGCTTTGGATGTCTTTCCGTTCTGCCCAGAGGACAAAGATGTAAAATAGGACGTTTTGCTGTAAATCCATTCTGAACTCCCGTTGTAATCCTTTCTAAGGATTGGGAGTTAGTTGTTTTTATACTGGGTCTTGTTATTTCATTGGTAACCTTTTCAGCCAAAAGGGAAAGTGATGACTATGTTACCCTCCCCACAGGGACAGGTCCTCTGAGGCAGGAAATTGTGGTAGGGATCGCCTATGGGGCACTATGAAGAGCATCAGGTGTTCCCATCCCGCAAGGCTTCTTCAGAGCTGACTTGACTCCTGACCTTTGAAAGGAGGCAAGATCCTGCTCAGTTCAAAATCCAGGTAAGCTGAGATTGTGTCCTGTGACTGCATGATGGCAGTGGTGAAAGAAAATATGTTTGTTAACTTTTAAACCTGGTAACAGCAGCAGCCAGGGCACCAGAGCTTAGCACAAGCTAAGTTATTCGGGCAGCAAGCTCCGCATTTTTGTGTAGAGCCTACTCCTGTGGATCAGCTAACATTCTTAAAGCTAGCTCAGCTATCCTTGCTGTGCTCTGCGGGCAGCAGTGCAAGTCCACACAGTTACTTCAGTGTGATGCTGGTCTATCAGACCTTCAAACAGAGTCCTGTACTGCATAAGACAGCAATCTGGTGTCGTGTGAGCAGAAAATTGTGGCCATTGCACCCTTTTCCCCAAGGACTGTAATAGCACTTGTTCATTTATGTGATTTCCCTTGTTAGTTTCTGTGACCAGGGAGGTGAGATCTTAGTAAGCTGGTGAGTGATTTAAGGGTACATGAGCTGTCCACACCTGATCCCCCTATGCCCATTAGTGGAGCTGCCAGACAGGGTGCTTGCCCCACTTTGATGTGAACATGGGCAGGCAGGGTCCAGCTGGGGAGAGGTGGACGCCTGCAGTCTGTGTGTGCCTTCACAGAAGCAAACAGCTTGAAAATGCCTGGCAGGTACAGAAAAGCTCACAGAAGTGATGCAGAACTTTGCTGCTGAAATTGAGGATGCCTGTAACAAAGTGGAAAACAGGCAGGTTTACCTTACCTTTTGGCAGCTGGAACAGCTGCTTCCTTGGCTGTTAGGCTTGATGCTTTCCAGGCTGAGCAGGAAATCTGGACATGCAGAGCATCAACTACAGGTTGAAGATCAAACAGACAAAGGGTGGACATAAAAGTGGAGTGGAAACAAGGAGAGCAGTGAGCAAGAGGAAGTACTCTGCCAACCACAGGTTGTCCACAGACCACAGTTTGAGATGCACAGCTTCCTGAGCTAAGTATTTGTCACCAGTATGGACCACTAACACAAGCGTTCTGCATGGTAGGAAGGGCTACTGAAACAGGCAAGCCTGCCTCATGGGACATACTGAGCCTGTCATGTCACTTCCATTATCAAATTTTCCTGTGGCTTGCTTAACACCCTACATCTTTTCCCTTTCCGTTTGCTTATCAGGCAACAAGAAACTTGTGTGTTGTTTCCGACTAAAGGGTGGCGATCAGTTGGGGGTCATCTATGGAGACCTCAAGAACTTTCTTCTCTTTCTGCTTTTTAGGGTTTTCGTTGTGTTTTTTTTTCCTGTTTGTTGGTTTGACTTTTGTCAGCTCTCTTGGCTCTATTATGAAAAAGTATTGAAGCCTGAATGTTCTGTGAAGCAGTGGTACACGTAGAAGTATTATACAAAGAATAATACGAAGAAGTGGTATACGAACAAATATTTGGTACACTAAATTACCTGTTATGCTGTGAGCTTTTCCATGTCCCACCTTGCTGCTGTCCCATCTTCCTGTTTTATGATGGAATGACACAAGAAGTTTGAAGATGATGGCCCTCTCCCTATAGCTAGGTTGTGTGCAGTGTCTCAATTCCACCACCTGCTGGAAGAAAGAAATGAGAATCCAGGAAGGTGACCCAAGACAGGTGCTAGGGGTAAATGAATCCTTCTCCTCCATCTTGGATTAATTTAAACTGAACTGATCAAGTGAGCAAAGACGGGCTGGCTTATGAGAATAATGAGAAGGCATCAAGAAGTGACCACATCTGAGATGGAAGCAAAATGAAGCTTAATGTGCTCTAGCTGGGGCATTGCATAACTTCCCGCCCAGTGAACTGAAAGTAACAGCATATGAATTCACATGTGTCTGAACAAAGATTTTTAATGAGTCTAATCAGAAGTTATTTCAAACCAAGGAAAGCATGGGTAGCTATGTATGTAGCCAGGGTCTAACTGATAGAACCTTATTGCATTTCTTTTTCTGCATGTGACTCTCTTCCTTCTCCAGTGTGCTGGCATCAGAACTTCATGCTCTTTTCAGCAGGAAGGTGGCTATGAAACAAAAGGGATACAGGGGTCTGCCTCTGTCACCAGTGACACAGAGCCCTGCAGCCAAGTCCAACTGGGTTGGTTGTGACATGGGATGTAAAACAGGGCTGTGAGTTTTCTGTCAGTTTTTTAATCTCAGCACCATCATCTGACCCATCTCCATGAAGCCCTGTACTGCCAACTCCCTCCTTTATCCACAAAAAATACCAGCATTGTCCGTCTACTTCCACCAGGACTGGTGTGTCAGCTTCAGGAGCTTCTATCTTTTCCTCCTGCTTCACATGCTCCTCGTAAACTATGTTGCTGTGCATAAAGTACTTCAGACACAAGTGGCTTGCCCTGAACGATATAATTTCAGATACCAGGTGGCTTTGGAGCAAAAAGTTGCTTTTCACTTAGAACATGGAATTTATGGCCATTTGTCCATCTTTCTCCCTCAGCAGCAAGCTAGGTGGCACACATTTGAAGATCTGTTGTGCCTGCTCTGCTATAACTATACCAGATACCAGAGTATTGAGGATAGCACACCAAGTCCTTGCTCTTGCTCTGACTTGATGTCGTCTAATATTCAGGGGGAGGGGAAACAAAAAAGCAATAAAACATAAAAATAGAAAACTAGCTTCTAGTTCTTACACCTGGTTTATTTAAACAACGCTAAGGCCCTCAGCCTTCACTTACCATTGTACTACAGAGCATTTGGTTTCTGATTTGATTTAATAACCCCGATGCATCTTCTCTGATCTGGTGAGAGGCAGAAGCTGCAAATAGGCAGAAGTGAAGAATTCATCTGACAGTGCCTGTTGCTGTTGCACACGGTTTCTGTGTGTCTCAGCTGCCTCGGGGTGATCAGCAGAGCCAGGAAGTGTCAGCAAGTTTGTGGCAGTACTTCTGAAGTCCCTTGCAAAGGTATGCCCAGATCTGAACCTGCATGAAATTCAGTGGTTTATATCCCCTTGCAGTTCTGATGATTTCTGGGAATATGCAGCTGCCAAGTGTGGCTCTTAATTTCTAAAGCAATCAGTTATGGTGGTGCCATTACTTCAGTGTACAGTCACTGTGCAATAATTCAAATCGCCATTGTCATTATTATTACTTCCAACCATCAACCTAATACTTTCTGCCAAACTGGAGCAGGTGTGTGAATGTCATCACTGTGCAATTAATTAACCTGCATTCCAGTCAGTATGCAACACACAGCTCCCTGCATCCCAGACGAGTTAAGTTTAGCAGAGCGGATGCAGAATTTAAAAGTACTTTGCAGTAAGAACGCAATCAAATAAGAAATGAAAGCCAGGCAGCTCTAGGGCCAGCTTTTCAGCTTCACATCACGCCTGACAAAAACGAGCACCTGCCTGTATCAGTCCAAGGGTTTTCCAGGACTGTGGGAGAAGGAGGATAGAGTTGCATGTTATTTCTGAAAACCATGAGTTTAGAAATCATCTGATGCATGAATTCTGAGTGAGTGAAACAGCAAAGGCCAGCTGCTCACCTCAGTGCCCCACAAATCCCTTCCACTGGCAGCACAGCAAGAACCTGGGAGCTGCCTGGGCTCCCTCCTCTCTGTGCAGATACAGAGCTACAGCAGAGCCAGATTAAATTGCTGGATTAAGCAGTCCCACAGCCCAGCATCTGGACCTTTGTGACAGCTGTGCCTAGGAAAGAAGTCAAGTATTGGTGCTATAACTGCGTCAACTGGCATGTCATGGGTCACAGCGTTACAGCTAGAAAAGATCTGTTAAGTCATTCACTCCCACTCTTAGCCAGTGCAGGATTTGACTCAAAGTGTTTGCTACTGCTCTTAACACAGTATTTTAAGAGATCTGGGCAATGCAATCCTTCTCCCCTTCTCTTGGGAACTACATCATCTAAATTGCTGCCAGGAAGCGGCTAGTCTACCATTCCCCTGTTTTAACATGATCCCGTTAATGACTCTTCATGCCTTTCCTGTCTACCAAGGCCTTCCCCTTCACTGAGCAGTCCTTTCCTTCCTTTGGACTGGAACAATAGCCTGCAGGCTTTCTTCTGGGCTGGCTTTTGAGAGGAGGATACCCTGCACCAGGACTCTCATTTCTGAGGGTCCCCAAAAGGCTGGGTTCCTGTTCTGCCAAAAAGCCTCATCCACTGCCCTTAATTATCTGCACTGAAAGACCCCACACACTCAAATCATGAGATGTTTCCATTAAGACAAATATTCTCAGGTTCTTATTTTTTTTATCTTGTACGTCTATATTTGGAATTATTTTCTATTTTTTATCTGTTCTCCAAAACTTAGACAATGGGCCCTGTGTGCAGTCATATGTGTTGGAAGGGCAGCTCTGTTATTTTTCTTCACCAGTCTGTTGTTGCCAAACCTGCATTGCTGCTGTGAACAGGACTCCAGACAAGGTGACTGGGCTGAGCACCTCTCTGCCTGCATCAAACCTGGGCTCCCCCATGAGGAATACCATACCAGTGTCACTACATGCCCGGTGCTCACCAGGTCCAAGCTGCTTTGTATTATTTCCTTATCTTTGTTGATATCCCTCATTTCCCTCCAGAAAATGGGATTCCTGAGCATCAGTGCTTTGCTGGCCCTTTTCACCTTACATAACTGATGGGTATCAATTCAATTCAGCATCACTGGAGCTCTTGCAGTGCATATCACCTTCTGGTTCTGCAGTAAGACGTTATCAGCATTAATTTGATTTTGATCTGGGCTTCACACATCATTGGCAAGATCAGATTCATGCTTGTGTAATTTCGGGAGTAGCTTTTGCTACTTTGCTTTTAGTGTTATGAAACATTTCATTATAACTCACCTTTCTTTTTCTTCAGCTTGTTACTTCTTTCCCAAGTATGAACGTTGTCATCCAACACAGGTTTTCCTTTCACATGGTTACTAAGCATTTCTTTTGGTTTCTTCTGTAAAGAAAGAAGCGGAGAGATGAATCAGGTTAACTTCCTTTGCTGCTTTACTCTATATGGCCAGATGATACCGATTAAAATCATATGCTGTTGCATCAGAAAGAAATTTCCTCACCTGTGTGACAAGCTGGGCTTTTATCACAAGCAAAGAGAGTGTTTCACTTATTTCTGTTTGCTTTTTTAAGCATAGCTCTCTCATTCTCACTGTCTTGGCTATAATCTTGAAAATGAGTTGATTAAAATCAAGCTTCTCTGGACTGATACACTGAGTCAGCAACTGGGATTGCAAAGGAAAAGGAACATGTATTTTCTAAGGAAGCTGTCTCTGTAGGGTTGCAAAAGAAAAAAAAACTACTAAAAATAAAATTTCACTGTTGGTTTGGGGATTTGAAAGTCTGTTTTTATCAAAAATAACTTTTGGGATAAGCATATTGCGTTAGGCAAGGCCTTTGAAAGCACTCTGTTTTAGTAGTTTAAGTCTGATCTTATTTGAAATGTACAGCTTTAAGATCTGTATCTTTACAAGGGAAAAGGCAAAGTCTTGAAGTAAGACCCCATAAAAAGTGAGTCCTCCCCTTTTCAGCTCTGATACCTAAGCAGTAAAACTGGTACAGAAAAAAACATGTTTTGTGTAAGTTCTTCATTTTCTTGACTTTTAAGATCAACTAATCAAATGAGAAGCCCACATCCATGAGATGTAGCCTTATCCAGTAGCATTCTTTTGACCAGACCTTTCAGCACAAATATTTCCACTGACAGTGGTAAGCACGTACATAAATACTTTGTTGAATCAGTGGCATAGCTATAAACCAGCTTTTAATACCAGTCTGCCAACAGACTGCAGGAACTAAAAATAAATAGAATCAGTTCTTTGTGTCTCTGATCAGAGCAGGAATCTAAAGGAGTGTCCCAGATCTTTAATGTTCTCAACAGCATAGTTTCTGTATTCTTATGTCTTGTAAAGCTGAGAATAAGCTCTGAGACATAAGGTGTGACTGGGCATTGCTAACATGCGGTGCTGCAGGATAGCCCTTCTCTTGTCACTCAACACCTCCCATGCATCTTTTTGGAGCTTACAATTGTTGCTTTAGAACTGGCCAAAATTACAAATGTGGCAGGAAAAAGCAAAATCAAGTCTTCATTTCCTGCCTCCTGAAGGTCCCTCTGGTGTTTCTCTGCATTTACTCTGCTCCCTTCCATTCCCCACCCTTGGTTCAGGGAAAGGGTTTTCTATGTCTGTGTCCTTTGAGTCTTGCCTGGCAAGACACGCTGTGTCATTGTAAGCAACCTACGGCTGTTTGCAGTGATGCACCCTGAATTATTCTTCTGCTGCAGATCAGCCTTTGGGAATCGGCAAGGATAGCTATTCTGCAGTGGATAACTTGCTGCTGAATGCATCGTAACACATTCTCCCTCTTCCTTCTGTACTCTGTGATTCACAATGGAGATGGAGGATTTTGCCCACCACCATGAGAGGGCACAGCTGGCTCCCTGTGGAGGGCTGGAGGAGCATCCCCCTCTGCAATCATCAGCATCAGCACAGAATCACCAGTGGAGATGGGGAGTTCTCAGTGTTATTTTTAAACAATGAGATGTCTAGGTCTGCCTTTTTGTAGACTACATAAGCTGGACACAGGGGTGGCTGCCAAAATGCAAAAGCAGCTGATGGTGCCTCTAGCTACTCTGCAGGCTTGCTCTGAGAGGAAGTGGGGAAAGATACCACACTGGTGACCATCATGCAGGGAGCCCATCACAGCTCCTGTGTGATCAGAAAATCACTGATAGTGGCAGGGGCACAAGGTGAGCTGCAGGCTGCCTGGCCCCTGCACACCTCAGACAGATGCTGTGGCAGGGGGGGATGTGTGTATTCCCAGCGGATGGCAAGGTCTTTGGCCTTTTTCCTCTGCTGCATCACTCCCTTTGAAGCCATGAAACACTGCTTTGACCCTCTAGCTGGAGGATAGGGTCCAGGGGACAAGCATGCTCTGTCTTCTACAGTGCTGGCTGTCCCTGTACATCCCTTACCTCTGTCTCTGGGTACCTGTGCTTTGGCAATGTAGATAGATGAGCTGAAACAAGCAGACCTCAGCACAGAGCACCCTGCAAGCCTGTGGCCTGAAACCCAAGTGTGCATCATCACCATGAGGCTATAGTCCTTAGGATGGGGTGTATCTGCATCAAGGCCTGCGCACGTAGTTTGCCTCTGTTGTTGCAAGGTGTCTGTGGTCTGATGCCCCTCGAGGAATTCTCCTGGTGTGTAAGTGCCTCTGTGTGTGCCTGTGTGTTTGCATTTACAGTCCTTACTCCCCCCAGGTTTTCCATTTGCAGTTCTGCTTACAAAGGACTCCCTTGCTGTGTTTCAGCTGTATCACAGATTCCAGCAAGGATGGAAAAGAGACACATCTCTGTCAGGCCGCTGCCCTGCAAAACTGCCTCCCACTTACAGGGATCAGCATCCTTGACAAACTCATCAAGACCTGTTCTGTCTGGCTTCAGCTGAATATGAACCGGGAAAGGGCTGGGGTGATACTTGGCAAAGAAACAGCCGGGGTAAGTCCAAAGCGGTTTCAGTTCAGACAATCACGTTTCCTGTCTTTGGTGGAGCTGGTTAGGAGAGCAGCACTTTTTTTCGTGTGGAAGCAAAAATACTCAGCAGACTGTTCTCTGATTCCATTAGCTTTTGATGCTTTAGCCACTCACAATAGCGCAAGACATACAATGGCATGTCTTGCCATTCATGGAGATGCCTTCCCATTCCCCATCATGCTCTTGGCTACACTAATTTAGAGTAATAAAAATTAGATTCCCTGAAGAAAAGGCCCCTAAATTCTGGGAACTGCTGGGAGTCATTCTTACTGCAATCTGGCCCTCATAAGCTGAGTGCTAGAAAATGGCAGACTCATGCAAAGCTCAGAGCTTGCTTAAGGAAAACAGCTCTGTAGGAAAGGGAGCTTCCCATTCCTGGGGTCTTGGAGGTAAGCCATGGCAGGGAGTGGGTATCCTGGTCAGGTCTGTGGATGGCAGGTGCAAATGACCTGAGCTGATGCCGAAGCACAAGGGGAATTCACTCATTCCTGCTCCTTGAGGAGGTTTGGACCTGTAGCTCAGCTGAGTCAGTCTATCCAAGGGCTAAAAGCTGGCACAGCCAAGTGCTAACCTCCATGGGACTTGCCTGATCAACCTAGACTGTACAGTGCACCTTACCCTGAAATTCTCAGACAAGTTGAGCGAATTGTCCTCTTTGTTTTCCTGCACTGACTGTAAAGGGAGACCTGGGTGACTGTCTCTGATGTAGCAGTGTATGGCCCCAAGCCTCCTCGGTCAGGGCCTTCTCAGTCCTGCAGGCAGGGCTATTCCACACTTCTGGAATAGCTCTGGGGATAAACCTTGCCTCTCTTCCCCCTGCTCGCGCCTTCCTCAGGCATGGTCTCCAGCTGTGGCTTGAAACAGGCAGAAGAGCTGATGTATCAGAGGTGTGCCATGGCAAACGCAGGCTCTCCTGCCCACTCTGAGCAATCCTGAAGCTGAATCAGCACTGCAGCTTTCCCGCCACTGACGAAAATGGAAGAGACTGGTTTGTGTACCAGCCCTGGCCCAGGCGGTAGGGTTAGGTACAGCTCAGAAAACCCACCTCCCTCCCATCTGAACAGCCATGGTCCAATTCTAGCCCTTTGGAGCCATGGCAACCAGTCGTGACCATCAGGAAAATAGAAGTGATTCATTTCCAGGTTTCACTTCTTTCATTGCTTACCTTTAATTTCAGATGAAGCACTTGACCAGTGCTATGTGAGATAGCGCGGACTGAGACCCAGGGTCATGGTAGCCTCTTGAGGGGTGTTAGAGGGACAATGCTAACACATGGGTGGTAGGACCTGGTGAAGAGGGAGCCTCTACAGCTTTTTCCTACCTGCAGTATTTTCCATGATGCAGGTGGGGGGTGCCCTGCTTTAGATGTAGGCCAGCTTCAGGCATGTGCTTGTTTGCCATGTATGTATTTGCATTTTCTCTGCAGTGCTGGTGGACCTGAGCCCATGGGCATCCATTTCTCATAAATGGCAGAGGCCAAGATGATGGCACTGTGAGAGATTGTGAAGCTGCTTTAAAACCACATGGTTAGCATGGGTGCTTCAGAGTGACAGGAGATGCCCTTATGAGTGGGGCTCGTGCAAAGAACGGTTCTGGCTTCTAGACAACACTTTTAATTCCTCTGTCCAAGAAATTAATGTTTCCTTGATAGATTTCCACTGCATTGTAATTGATAAATGATTTTACCAACTCACAGTTTTTCTGTCTAGTTTTAATATCCAGAGTCCAGAATTAGCCCAAATTTTAAATTCAGTTTTTTATAAGAGTGCCTTGACTTTCTCCTGCCAAAATCTGCTATCAAAGACCAGATAAAAGTGAAGATTACTTTGTCTTTATATCTGTGGTTTCAAGGTACAAGCTAAAAATATCCTTGACAATGAGCTTTAATTAGGAACCCACTCAGGAGCTCATACAATATAAAGAATGAGATTTTTTTTTTTTTATTTCTTCCTTTATATTTTTGTCTTCTTTTTTTCCTTTCTTTCGTTTTCTTTTGCCTTCTGTCTTTTCTTCTTTCTTCCTCATTTCTCATTTTGTTCTAATTTCTTTATTCTTTCCTCCTCCTTCTTTTTTCCTTTTTCTCTTTCTCCTTTTCCTTTTTGGTGGGAACCAATAGGTACAGTGCTTCTACTGGTTCCAATTAAAGTCTCAGGGGCTTCTTCTTAACGATGTGTATGAACACATGAAGGGAGGGCACACAGAAGACTGAGCCAGACCGTTCTCGGTGGTATGCAGTGAAAGGATGAGGTGCAGTGGGCCCAACTTGAAACACACAAAAATCTTTTTAAATACTAAGAAAAGCTTTTTTTACTGTCAGGGTGATCGAACACTGGAACAGGTTGTCCAAGAGGCTGTAGAGTCTCCATCCTTGGAGATATTAAAAGTCTGTCAAGACACAGCCCTGAGTGACTTGCTGTAGTTGATTCATCTTTGAGCATGGTGGTTGGCCTGGATGATATCCAGAGTTTCTTCCAGCCACATCTGCTCTGTGATTTTGGGACCAGCCAATACACTGAAGTCAGTGCTGCCACCCAGAGGGATCTTCGACAAGCTGGGGAGACAAGGCTGGCAGAAACCTTCCAAAATTCAACAGGGCAAAGGCGCAGCTCTGCCCCAGGGAGACAGACCCCTGGCAGTGACCTGGGCTGGCACTGCCTGCCTGTGCAGCGCTGTGGGAAAGGCCCTGCAGGGGTGGTGGGCAGTGAGCTGGGCACAGACCGACTGAGGAGAGGCTGTGGGACCAGGGTTTGCACAGCAGCACCCTGGTACCTGCAGGGAGGTCATGGAGAAGATGGAGCCAAGCTCTGCTCAGCACTGCATGGTGGGTGGACAAGAGGTGACATTGAAACCAGAGGGGTTCAGATTGAGTACAGGGAAACACTTTCTCCCTCTGAAGACAGTAAGAGGTGGGATATGTCTGGAGAGGCTGTGTGGTCTCCCCTCCTGCAGGTTCTCCAGACCTGTCTGGACAAAGCCCTGAGCAACCCACTCTGGCCTCCTGTCTTCAGCCAGGTGTTGGACAAGAGCCATCTTGGGGTCCCTGCCAGCCTGAATGATCTGGTCCCATGACAGAACTTTGCCATGAGACACATGGCCAACAGGGCCTTTGGCCTTATGTTCCACTCATGGACATTTGAATCCATTCTGTCTCATAGTACAAGGAATTTCTTGCTTTAGACCTGGACTGGGACATTCTAAGGTGAATTGTTTGTGATTTAGAGCATATATGTAAGGAGCATCACTTGACAAATTGTGGGTGTAGCTTTATACTCTTCAGTTAGTGAAATAGTTTGCCTTAGGCTTAAGTGGGACATCGGTAATGCATAGAAATTTTGCTGGCTCCTTTGCGGATCTGAATTTCACAGATGAAATGCCCCTTTATTCATTATTTTTGTCATGTAAAGTTCAACCAAGTGGAATGAAGCTGAAGTAACATCATTTAAAGGTGGATTGTACTGATAAAAACCTTCACTGCCAATAATCGAAAATAAAGTTCAGAAGTTCACATAGTGTAGCTAAGCTCTTAATTCTTTTCTCCTTTTTCAGATATTTTTGGTTAGGAAAGAGGGTAATGTGAACAACATGGTCCTTGCAGTCCGCCTACCAGTGCAGAATGAGGTTCCCGGTGTGCTGGAGTACAACATTAAAGAAGAAAAATCAAGTAAGTTCTTTACCTTCTTTTGGTCTCGTTCTGGATATTGTACTGAATCCTCTTGTGATCACCAGTATTTATGTAATCTTACTTGCAATGAGCAGGTTCCTCTTGTGACTGACAGCAGATCTTGTTTTTACAGTGTAGTTCAGTTAGTATTTCCTGCAGCTCCTTTACCTCAGCTCCCCTGTGGTTCTGCACCTTGTGGTATCATTTACAGACTTGCAACAGGAAAATAAATTACCCCCAGATGAGCAGGCTGGGGCTTTGATCAAGGGCATGGGACTGCCTTTCACCAGGTGGAAGTCCTGAGGAAAGCCCAGGGCCCTGACAGACTAAGCCCTGTTAACTCAAAACTGTCTATTTCTGCCACTGAATTTGAGACCCACCAGGCATCTGACATCTGCTGCATTCCCTTTTCATGCACCTCATACAGTCATATGGAACAACCGGTTACTCCTAAACCGTCTGACTGTTTTCAGTGTACCACTGTTCCTGGGAAGCACCTGGGTCTTCCTGTTGGTGGTATCAATGCTGTTCCTGATCAGACAGCCATCTGTCACAAGCAAGCAAAAATCAACCAAGCTCATAGTCAGCCATTTCTGATGCAACCCTCAGTGTAAGTGGATATGTAAAGTGTATGATTTCCACTTTCCAAAACATATATGCAAACATGAGATCTTTAGGATATTCATACAAACATGCATTTGAAAGAGTTCATCAAAATAATTACATACTATTTATTCATAAAAACACATTCAAACCCTCTGACACTGAGCTCTGCCCCAAAACCAGCTCCCTGGGGTATACATTTTACTCTCTGCTAAAACACTTGTGTTTCCACTGACAATACTGTGACTTATTTCTCCCCCCTTGATAGTTGCTCAAATGAATTTTTTACCTTTTCATATGTTTCTTTGCATCATAAACAGACTTTAAAGCCAGAGGGAAAAGTGACTCTCTTATTCTGCTCTGATCTCAAGCACAGACCACAGGCTGCCACAGTGTTGCTCCTGCACAGAGCGCAGCTCCCTGCCTGGCTGCTGCATACCCCCAGGAAAGCTTTTCTCTCTCATCTGCGCACACCTTGAAGCACACAATTGCAGAGGTGGCACACGTGTTCAGTATTCCTGCATGAGGGCAGGAATAGCAAACCTTTTGCCACAACTTCTGGTGTCCAGATTAAGAATAAAAGGGTAAAGGTTAGCTGCAGGGTAGGGAAGCTTTTTTCTTTACTTATTTGAAGTTGACCTAAGGCTTAGGTTTTGCATGGTGGGGAATTGGGTTTTGATGATTAAAATTTTCCCTTGGATAAAAGTTTAAAAAATGAATCCTACCTAAAAATGTCATTTATAGAAGAGTTACTTCTCGATTTGTGTCCCGTCCTATTTCTTTGAGGGCAGGCAAAGTAAAATGTAGTACAAAAATTTCACTGTGAGCTAGCCTAGCTAGAAAGACTTTTCTGCTGTGTTTTTCAAACCTACTTGCTTGCTATTTCTAACTTATCACTAACTCAGTGCAAAGGATGTGTTGAGAGACACAGCTTTCTGGTAGGAACAGAAACCCTCCTGATAGCTATGTCATCTGCATGAAGTGGAGTAGACCCAGTGTCCCTCAAAAGGAGCAGCTATAAGTCACCTGCCATTTAAGAATCCCCTTTTCCAGCTCTATCGGGGACAAGCAGCTTTGGTTTTGCTGGCCTGCTCTTAGTATTTCCTTTCTGAGTTGACACATAAGAAATGATCTGTCTAATGTGCCCCATGGAGAACTGTCTGTCCCTTTCTGAGAGCTGACTCCTTGTAAGGAGTTTGAGGAAGCGGAAACAAGTTCTTTTCCCTTTTACCTTGGTTCAGCTCATTAGTCTCCACAGACTTGATGCGTTCAAATGCAAACTGAAAGCTGAATTTGCTGTGACACATAGAGTTCAGATTTTACAGAGATCCTTTCTTCCAGTTAAAATTTAGGTTGCAATCCATCCTAGCTTACTATTTTGGAGTACCTTCCCAGCTTTTTCTCGTCCTTCTCATGAGGACTCGGTGAAATCTCAGCTTCACAAGTGATACAAAGTAGGATGTGCTATCCGTGGAAGTGACATAATGGCTCTGTTCGATCTCTACAGTGATGTCCATCTCTTATTTCTACCATCTGCAGCTTTAAATAGCAAGTTTTACTGCTCAGCTCTTTGTAAAAGCCATTCTCATCCCATCCTACTTTTCAGATAGTATCTGAGGAGCTTCTCCCCAGTATCATAATGACAGTATGGAAGTTGCTGCCCCGCCTCTGAGATCTATATATAGATGGCCATTCAATGAAGTACAAAAAAGCAGAAGCTTCCTAGCATTACCAAATAATGGTGGATCATTGTTTCTCTTTTTCTTTTCCTGTATCAGATCTGCTTGCTGACGTGTGATGAAACATTTAGGGAAGTACAGTTTTCTGAAGGGAATACCAGATTTAATTATGATTTTTTTTTTAAGTGGAAATCCCCCAAGGACCCACTAAGTAAGTGGGTCAAGAAATGAAACCTCTTTCCATGTTTTCAGGGGAATTTCCACTTGTTCTGTGAAGTAGCCCTTAGAATCATAAAACAGGAGAATGAAGAGACTGGATTTCAAACATTTTCTTCTACTTCTGTATCTTTGGTTGTAATTCCTCCAGAGACAGGAAGGCTAAACCCCGGCTGCAGCAGCAGGTATGGTTGAGACCTGACAGTCAGATACCACACAGCTGATTAGGAAGTTGAGAAACCTGGCAACTGTCAAAGCCCTGGATCGTTGTGGGTTTGCTTCTCAGCCTGAAGGGTCCCTTCTTTCTCAGAACAGTGGAAATGTAGAGTGAAGGCTTGTTACAGGATTTTGTCTATTTAGAGATGTAGTGTCGGGAGATACCTCTCAAGCTCTGCTGAAATCTCAACTACTTTGTGCGCTTTCAGTTTAAAGAGTTGTCCTTTGCTTCTGCTTCATCCAGAAATGGAGCCCTAGCCTCATATATCTCAAGAACTGAGCACCATTTCCTCAGCTGACTCCTACCCTTGGCTCTTCTCAGCAAACCAGTTGTAACCTCAGGACCCGATTCTCCTTCCCCTTTGTTTGTATACAGTCAGAAAGCATTCCAGTAGCATTAGGGACATTGCAGCAGTATTAAAAAGAAAAGGATCAGATGTTTAAAATAAATGTGCATGTTTGAAGTAACACATACTGAGAGCTTGAAAGAAGCATCTGAGTATGATAGACCACTTGGTGCATCACTTATGCTTGTACTTTTAGAAAGAGTTATGAAGATGCATGTCACAGTATGAAGTCCTTTAATAGAAGAATGATTTAGCGCCATATACTGAGTGTTATGCTTCCTCTTACACATTAGAAGTCTTTTGAATTGTAGCTGGAAATAATTTGATTTTATGAAACCATGCTATGATTTTATGAGACATGAGTTGACCATATACTTCTCAGAAGTCTTGCACATATGCTTTCATGCAGAATGTGTAGTAGTTGTTTTCCAAACTCTTCTGTACCAAAAAAAGAGGATGTGATTCCTTTCAGAATATTCAGAATGATGCTGAACAGGAGAAGCATCTGCAATTGTGCAGAATAAAGAACATACTCATATTACTAGAAATCTTCACAGAAATAACTATGGAATTGATTGTCAAATCAGGAAATCCTCACGCTCATGTCCTAAGGGTTTTGAGGCTGGCCTGACCCTGCCACAGATACCCACTCTAGTAATCATGCTTCTGCCTCCTGTCACCCCTGTTGCTGTGGCTGCCTTTGCTCACTTGGAGGTTTATTTTCCTGAGGCAGTCCACACGAGCCCACGTTGTGGAGTTGCTGTCCCTGTTCCTTATTTAAACTGTACCCACATGGGATAACCTGCCACCAGGCATAGATGTTCAGAAAAATCTCTTCCAATGTGCCGGGCATAGCCTGAGTTAAACCCCCAAAATCAATGAGAGCATCGCTGAAAGAGGGGTTTGTAGTGAAGCCTTGTCTGTGGCTTGGTTATGGTTTTTTATTATAGGAAAATTCTGAGATCTAAACTAAAACTTTGCCTGCTCTGGAATTTAGGAAGGATGAAATCAGTCAGATAAAGGAAGAGATTACTTAAGGGCTAAGATTTCACAGTCTGCTTTCTTGCCTTAATAATCCTAAATAGGTGCAGTCTAATGATGTAAAAGAAAGCTTAACCTAGCTCTGTCCATCATTACCAAGTTACTTCAGCCACTTATACACTTCCATTCCTCTTTCCCAATCACATATGGGGAAAAAAAGAAACAAAAAAAAAAAAAGAGTTTTTTATTCTAGACTAATGCCATTTGCACAGGATGAAAAGGGCATGTGCAGTCATTCTGACTGTCCTGTAGCAGTAACAGATGGTAATTAAACAACAGTAATCAGGCTGCAGCATATTTACAGAGGGCATTAGAGTAACATGGGGATGGACTTTGTTCATGCTTGCAGGCTTAACTCTAAGCAAAGCTGCTGAAAGCCCTGGTCTTTACAGCCCAGCCAGTCTGTGATGAGGGCTGTGAGCACTACTGGCAGGATGGCAGAGCTGAGATGCAAGGGATACAAATTCCTGCCTGTTTCCCTGCATTGGTCAGTAGGTCCGAGCTCTATGTGAGAGCACCCCCCAGGTGAGCACAAGGTAGGGAAAAGGAAGCAGATTGACTAGAAACATCTCAGTAGATGCTGATAATGGACTTCCTGAACCTTTAGATGCTGATAATCATAGAATCATAGAATGGTTAGGGTTGGAAAGGACCTTAAGATCATCTAGTTCCAACCCCCCTGCCCTGGTAATGGACTTGTCTATTGTGATCTGCTGGCACCTTGGGCATTATGGCCAGATATGGTCCATTATGGCACATTTCTCTGGTTTACTTTGTTAACATTTCTTTTGATATGTGTTGCTGAGGCTGGATTAACAAATTGGAGAACAGAGTCCTCAGCGCTAACATGGATGGTCAAGTGGTATATTCCCACATGAACTGCACTGAAGTATTTCACGGATGAGGTCATGGGAAAAAATGGAAGAATAGTTCAGTTACTTCAGCCTACTCACAATTTAGCTCCTTTAAGGAGAATGACCAGTTGAGCAGATGATCTTTGGGTATGAATATTTTTGTGGGAGTGTTGGCAGCTCTTGCAAAACTTCCTGGGTTTTGCGAGTGTTTTCGCTAACACCCTGCCTGCTGGAACCAGGAAGCAGAGTGAGGATAGAATTTTTGAATTTTTTTTTTTTTTTCCCTAGAAAAAGAAATAACCCTCACAATTGCAGAGAAAAATCTGAAAATCTTTAACATTTTTTAAAGACTCAGAAAATCTTTAACATTTAACATTTAACAAAAATCTGAAAATCTTTAACATTTTTTAAAGACTCAGAAAACAACCTATAGGAAGACAATCTCCCATTCCTAAAATTAATATTAATTGCATTTATTTTGGATTACTTCTAAACTGGAATGGAGATAGAAACGGTGGAAATCTGTGATCCTGACTGATGTCAGAAACATGGAATCTTTCATTTCATAGCTAAAGTGAATGAACTGAAGCACGTGCTGGTATTCATGATGCTGACTTCTAAGATGAAGCCATTTATTTTTGTGTATCACTTGCTGATTTTCACAGGAGGTTTTCAAGACAAGGCTGGGTGAAGCCTTGAGCAAGTTGGTTTGACCTGATGGGTGACCCTGCTTTGAGCAGGGGTTTGGGCTAGAGAAGACATCCTGATAGATGCCCTATAGATGCAATTATATGCCCCCTTGGCATATTGCAGAGCTGAGCTTGCTGCAGGCTAAGGTAGACTTCATCATGTAGAGTTAATAGCACTGCAAGGCTCCTGGCCTGGTTTTGCACAGGTGCTAAAAGGACTTCCTGGAGTAAATGTACATCCCATCCTTCCCAAGTCAAACCTCTCGAGAAAACATCTGGCTCATCAGAGGGCCCATCAGAAAGTACATTTGTTTACTTCTATTATCACTGTAATGGTAGCATAGTTCTTTTTAAAATGGTCACTTTAACTGAAATGGTTGGCTTCCTTGAGTGGAAACCCAGCATGAAAAGCAGGGTAGTGCTATAGTTCTGATTTCCTCTGAATAGATGTGAGGCTAAACCTGACATTACAGAGTGAAAAGATCAAGTTTTGTTTGTTGGTTTGTTTTTTTATACCCTATGCTACTATTCAGCAGTAAAGCAAACAAAGATGGGACTGCCTTGGCAACCACCTAATGAACTGCCCTGAAAGTCTACCAGACAGGAAGGTCACTAGGCATCTTCAGCTTCAGGTTCACTATAGAATATGGTTTTGCTGAATATATATATATATATATATATATATATATATATATACACACACACACACACATATATATATATATAAGGCAAAACTATCAGTAACTAGTAGTTAGGTACTGCTGCCTCATGAGCACAAGTAGATGGAAAAGGGTGTGGGCAGTGTCCCCAGGAGAGGCTGGAGCCAGATTTTAGGTGAGCTCAGGTTGTAACTTCATGCTGACACTGATGTCATGAGAAGTGCTCTCGCCATCCGTCATCTGCTGTCCACATGTGTCCATGACCTTATGCCCTCTGGTCCTTGTCTTCCTCTTCCTCATGCAGGTTGTGGTTGGGAAGAAGTGATTAGTGCGGTCATGGGGATGTGAAAGCAGGACAGTGTGGTGTGGGAATGCTTCTTTAGAGGTGCTACCCTGTGCCGGGTTGTGTGAAATTAAGTCTGGAAAAGAAAAGAAATTGACATGGGGGTGGAGGGGCAGCTGGTGACTTTGGGAAGGGTGGGTGGCAAACTGGAGACAGAGGTCTGGAAATTGGGTGGAGATGGTCAGTAGGCAGCCAAGGATGGGGTCACATCATGTAGTGCTGGATGACTGCATGAGACTCCAAGATGCTCTGGGCCAAGCCGAAAGGAGGCTGCCCAGAGCCCAGCAGAGCTGCCTTGTGTGTGATGAGAGGAAGCTGCAATCAACCTCCTCAAGGCAGAGCATTGTGAGCTGCCCTTTCCCCTCCCTGCTAAGCTGAATTCAAATGAATTTTCCCAAAGAAGTCGGTGTTGTTGCACCCATTTTGTAGACTGAGAGCTGAGGCACAGGTTGCTGGAGGGGCTCAGTCAGTTGCATACCAGCTCTCAACAAGCCCAGCTTCCAACCAGCACTGTATTCACTGGGCTGCAGAGAGACCCTTTGCCTGCCAAGCATTTGACTTTGTTCAGTACTGAGGTACCAACACTGCTATTCAGACTTTTTTGTATGCTTTCTATATAGCCTGACAGGCAACTCTGCTGTCATACTGTGAGGGAAGCCAGTTTTCCCCATTTACTTCAGAGGAATATTTTCCTTTCTCCTTGTGTGATGGAGTGTGTGATTGAGGCAAAGTAAGAAACTGTTGTCAGCTCTGGGTCTGACTAGCCTGAAAAAAAAAAAGCATAAATGTGCTGGAAAAAAAGTAACAGAGTTAATCAAAACCCCTGGGAGAGAAGATCCCTCTTTCACCAAAACCGGTTGATTCCATCTCAATCAAGCAAATCAGACATTTCAGGAGCAGAACTTGTCCAAGACTACTTCTTGTAAGGATTAACCAGCCAATGAATAAAACTTTGTGTATTTTTAGCAGAAGAGGCTGGAAAAAGTGAATATATAGTTAACCTTGAGGTTCAAATTTTAAGCTGTTTAATTGCTTATAAGGAGGCCTCTGGGCATGCAGGCTAGTATCCTGTTTTCATGTAGTAAATTACTCCTGTTCAGTGCAACAGACACCGTACTATTAAGGAGAGTAGACTGATGAATGTTAACTTTTCATGCGGTTACTGTTGCCACTGATGGTGTGTCTCTGCGACTGCTCTGAAGATGTAGAGCTACCCTGGTTATCATCAGATAAGCCTCGCTCAGACACAGATAACAATTTCCCTGCTCAGCATGGGCTAATTTTCCCTGTTTATGTATGTTTCTCATTAGTGAGACATGTCTACCATCACCTACACACCTTGGCATGAAAAACCTACCACTGAGCAAGTCTGCCCCATGGCATAGGATAATCAGGCATCTCTGCCCCATTCCTGGCCTCCAGCCCAAGGAGTGCTGTTTTGCTGCAGTTTTCTGCTGGATCTCATCTGCCTTCACAGGCAGCGCAAGACCAAAGGCCAGCTCTGTGTAGGCTGTTATAAGGGCACAGGAGATGTTATCATTGTCTGGTCTAGTGTCTGGTTTGATTGGAGATAGAGACTAAATGATTTTTAGCCCCCAGAGGATGGGGACATCTTCCTAAGCTCAGTCTGCCTGCCAAGGATGAGTTCTCCATTATCCCCATTGTCATTAACCCTGAAAATTGAGTTAGTATCAAGGAGTTCCCATTCAGGTGACTACTCTGAAATAGGAGCCCAAGGTCTCTGTTTGGCAAGAGGGCTTAGGGGATATTTTGTAACCTGTTGTGCAAGTTCATAATTTCTCTTCTACATGTAGACAAACCCAAGGAAAGCAGAAAGCCTCACCAAGTCCTGCTCATTTGAGTGAGTTCCACATCACTTTGGCACACTGCTTATTTTAAAACATAAACCACTTCCAAAACGTGAGGCAGCTGTACGGCTGCTTTTTCAAGAGGTAACGGTGCTGCGTTTGTGTGTGGTTTACAAGTTGTTTTGGAAACATTCTGGTTGCTTATAGCGGGTGAGGTTTTCTTCTTTTTCTTTTTTTAAACACTCATCCTGAAGAATTACTGCCCTCTCTCCATGCAAATGTTTTAATTTTTACTTTAGGCTCTAAACTGATGGGATTGTAGAGAAAGCTTTTTGAAAGGAAGCCCTCAAGGTCTTGTCAGCTTTGTTAATCCTCACTTTGGCTTTTTTTTTTTTTTTTTTTTGGCCTTATTTTTCAGTCTCAAGAGGCATAATGCAAAATCTGTATGTAATCAGAGCTAGAGACTATGCATGCTGTTCTGGGATAATATTGTCTTACCCTACTCTGCTTAGTACCTTCAACATAACCCAAAAAGCTTACCGGTTTTAAAATGGCTATTCTAAATCAGTACCCATAATACCAGTGCCTTTGTCTCAGTGGCTAAACTAGGACAAATTATTATTATTGCCTTTGGACAGTGTTTGATATCTGAAGATTTTAAAGAGCTTAATAAACAAGAGTTTAGATTTGTAAATGAGATAAATAAGCTACGGCTCAAAGTAAAATGAGGGCAGCAAGAACCTCACACTTTGACCCTTGAGTAGGACCCTCAAAGGCAGTGAGAGTGCAATCTACCCCATGCTGAAGAGTGGGAATCAGAACACCTTCCACCAGGTTGGCAACTAGGTGGGATTACAGTCTCTTGGAAGAAGAAATATCATTTTTAGTTTCTATTGCCCACCCTATTGACATCTGCCATTTCCAAGTGGGTTAGTCCTTTTCATCACTCACCTTTGGAAAGTGTCATCTTTCTTCCTGGAAGTCTCCCACACAGAATGTGGTTCTGGGTACCAAAGGTCTTCCCTTAAAATGCTCAGAAAGCTTCCTTTTTCTATATGATTAACCTTGATTCTCTGGTATTTCATGATGTATCTCATAGCCAGAGACATAAACTTTTCAAAGTAAATGGAAAAAAAATGCTCTTGATAAAAAACATCAGGATGATAGCATATATTTATATATTGGCATCGTTCCCTATTAGTGGGTGAACAATCCAATGCTTGGTGAATTCTGCTTCACAATGGTAGGAAGAGCCGACATCAAAGGATCAAAAAATGATGTTGCTATGAATGCTTGGCTGCCACAAGCCAGTTATCCCTGTGGTAACTTTTCTGACACCTCCTGCTTAAAACCCCAAAATCCAGAAAGATCATGAGGACTTTGCTGTCACCGTCCTAGCTCGTTAGGCTGTGGTAGTTAAATCTCAGGTGTAAAGGGTGGGGCCAGTTCTGCAAAAGCTGTGCCTCACCTAAAAAATCCACTGCACAGGCTGGAAGGGCTTACTCTCACTTGTCTGTATGGACAGGTGAGGGTTGAAATGGCAGGTGACAAGGTGCATTGGAAGCTGCAGATCCAACCTTGCATGCGGGCGGATCAGGGCATGGGTCCCTTGAGATTGCCCCAGGAGTTTGACAGTCCTGGTCGGAAACTTCCTGATTGCCTAAGCAGCCTTTTTTCCAACCAGATTTGCCTATCCCACATGCCTTGGTCATCGTGCTTGTAGTAAGCGTGGTTAAAGCCCTTCCCAAATCTTCACTCACGAAGCCAGGCCATCAATCATATATTGGCATATATTATATATTTATATATAGCACATATGTACTAGCACATATTATTTTTCACATAAGGATTGATTCTTCGAGTTATCTATATGATCTGGAAATTGTTGCTAAGAGCTAAACCCCCAGAATTTCAAATCATAGTATAATTTTGTGTTACGTGAGGCACAGGGGAGACCCTTTATATATCTGAAAGCATTGAATACTTCATAAACTTTTGACAGAGAAATTTGCCTTCTGAGAGCAACTTGCAAAAATATTTAGTTTGTCTTGTCAGACCTGACAGTTTGAATCACTCTGCTGGGCAGAATCAATCTTGTACTGCCATTGTTATGTATGGGTAGACGCCAAATTACCTGTGAAAGTGAGTTCTCCAGTGAGGATCCCACAGTGCTCAACTGCTTACATCAGCGACCACACCAATTGAACATGTCACCCTACTCTCTTGGTGTCCTTTGTGAGACCTCTTTGTCCTCAGTATTTCAGAAAAGCCATGTTTTCTCCCTCATTCCTACTGTGTGAGAGAAAAAAAAAACAGACCCTGTGTGGAAACATCTAAAACTCCAGCTAAACCTCATGTTGCCATCTAGTCCTGGGAAGAAGTCCTGGATCTTCCAGCTTCTGTGCAAACCAGGTATGGAATTTCTACAGGCTTTAAGGTGTTTATTCGAGCAGTGAAAAGGAGATTGCAGAGTGAGGATCCAACAAGGAAGGCAAGCGCTTTGAAACTGAGCAGCCATTCTCCAGACTGTCGTCTGCTCTTATTCCCTGAAATGACTGAGTGGCGACAGGCCTCCCATGACTGTTCACATGGATACCTGTAAGGAAAGCACTGAGGAGCTGTGACACTTCTCTTTCAGCTGAGTTAGCTGGGCATCAAGTACCCTTGAGAGCCACCCTCTCAGTCCCTGCTGAAACACTAATTTCAGTAAAGAGGAAACAGAAGCAAAATGACTAACACACTTCTGCTCAAGCATCCTGCAGCAGAGGCAGTGAGACCAGGTGGCAGCAGGATTTCACGCTGAACTAAAGGCATAAAATCTAAGTGAACAGCAAGGTGGTGCCCATCTGCTTGGGTGAATATGGATGAGCCAAAGTACGGTGGAACAGCCAAGACTCCTGAGACTGTTAGATGTGAGGATGGCCTTTTTCTTGGTACCAGGAGATATGCAGGATGCCCAGGGGAACAGTTAAGTCTACTGAGTGTCCCCTCCAATCAAACCTAGGCTGAGAAGAGTGCAAAAGCCCATGTTTTGCATGTTCTTTAATGGCATTAATTTTGTTCTGCACAATATAATTAAATATTGTGGAAAACACCATTTAAAAATAGATTTCTCTTACACTCTAGAACCAAGCTCATTAACACCTTGTCACTTTTGTAATTCATTAGTTTCAATTTCCCAGGAACTGCCACCAGCAGTGATTTTTTCATCATTGCCAGAAAGATTAAACTCCATAGGAAGCCATAAAATTGAAATCCTGTGAGAAAGCATGAGCTGGATGCTCAACAGAAGTCTTTGGCAGAAGTCTAAACTAGGGAAGTTTTTGCCCTTGCTGAAGGATAAAAAACAGAAACAACTGACAGTTTCATTAAAGAATCGCTAGGAAAGAAAAGACAAAACAGACCTGCGTTGCCCAAGATGGTCTAAAATTGTGCAACTGAAAGGCAACTGCAGCTTGGACATCAGATGGAAGAAGCAGAGGCATCAGATTACAGGAGAAATAAAAAGGCCTTGAGAAAACAGATAAACAGTGACAGTATTTGACAAGAACAAGGCACTTGAAAGTCCTACGTTACCATCCAGAAGGTCATAAAAAAAGTAATATATGAAACATTAGGACAGGTAATAGGAACTTCCAAATAAACAGAGCTGTTGCTCTTTCTGTTGCTGAAAGACACTGTAAAACACCCTAAGGACTTCTGGCAATGTAATCTAAATTTCCTTCTAGCCAGCTCTTTCTTTTAATACCGCCACCAGCCTAGGGCATGAATAAGGGCCCAAAGGAGATTTGCATGTGCTCAGGGAACTGAAGCAATAACCTGAAGGAATTACATCACGCTTTCACACATCTCTGCAAAGTATGGCGGGTTTGTCAAGTGTGTCATGATAAACTCAACAGCCTCCACACCAGGGGTACAGTAGTCAATGCAGTCCTCTATTACAATACCTGGGCCTCATTCTGCAGGGGCAGAAGACTGCTAACCTGCTGTGCAACAGCTAGGAATGTCAGCATCCAGAACCAGGAAAGTCAATAATCTCTGCTTTGGAGTGATCCCACTTTCATAGCAAGTAAAGGACTGAGGTTAGCAGAACAGCAACAAAGCTGGCTAGTGGTGCTTACTGCAAAGGTCAGTGCAAGGACTTACATCAAAGGATGGAAATGCCAATAAGAGATCTGCTTAGGAGAATGTGGAGTTATAATCTTAAATCTTAAAATAGAAATAGAAAAGTGGAATTAATGCACCCATGGTGACAAATCTCACAGTTTGCCAGAATCTGGAAAGATTAAGAGCATCTCAGGCACATCCAAGCAGAACTTCAGAGGACAGTTGTGCTCTCAGTAGTCCTCTGTCAACACAACTGCTGCAGAATAAGGGGTTCATATCTTTGAATTCAGATGTCTCTGAAGGATTACACAGATATCAAAAACAGTGAATAAGACCAACAGCACCATCAGAGAAGAAGAAGCTGAAGTAATTGGGTCCCATGAGCCTATGTAAGCAGTAAGAAGATGGAAACTGGGGTGGTTTGTCCATATGACCAGAACAATGGGACTAGAAAACACAATTCTGTGGGAAGAATCAGAATACTCAGGGACAGTGTGACTCAACAACATCAGCATCTGGGTGGAGAAATGATGGGGAGATCTAAAGAGTAAAGTAAATATGAAGACAGATTGTAGTCAGTGCCTAAAGATGATACTCTTCAGAGCACATTGGCATAGTAAAAGGAAAATTATAAATATTTTATAACTTGTCTGTGTCTTCTTCCTTTATGGAGTTGCACGAAGGACACAATACAGAGTATGGTCCACAATGAACCACTGATTTGTGTTACTAACACTCCCATCACCCAGAACATCTTTTCAATTACTTCTGATATCTTTGTTTCAGACTGTTCAAAACTGCCCATTGCTCTACACATTTCTTCTTTTTTTTCCTGAAGGTGGTTTTTTTTTGTGGGCTTATAAATACCAAGTAAAACTCAGTATGCTGTGGCAATATGTTTGGCTCTCAGAGCCCAGCCTGATACATTTTGATAGATTTTGATATTGCTTTTGATAATATTCTTAACATCCTGCCACTGTTCTGGTGAGATGTAGAGATTTCACAGTATCACAGTATCACAGTATGCTAGAGATTGGAAGGGACCTCGAAAGATCATCTAGTCCAATCCCCCTGCCGGAGCAGGAACACCTAGATAATGTTACACAGGAATGCGTCCAGGCAGGTTTTGAATGTCTCCAGGGAAGGAGACTCCACAACCTCCCTGGGCAGCCTGTTCCAGTGTCCCGTCACCCTCACTGAGAAGAAGTTTCTTCTCAAGTTTAAGTGGAACCTCTTGTGTTCCAGTTTGTACCCATTACCCCTTGTCCTATCATTGTTTGCCACTGAGTAGAGCCTGGCTCCATCCTCGTGACACTCCCCCTTTATATATTTATAGACACTCCTTGCTCTTCAGGTGCCCTGGGTGTAGTTTTATGAGCCCGGAAAAGGTGAATTTTGTCTCTGCAGTTTTCAGCAGGATTACAGTAGTCTGGCAGAAAAGTGCCTGCTTGTAGCTTTTGCACAAGTCATAAGTTCTTATAAATGGCAACATCATGATCCCTCCCTGAGCAGCAGTGCTCATGTCAGTGAAATGTCCCCAGCTACCCACAGTGCCTCCACAGCCAGAGAAAAGCAACTCTTCCTGGCTCTCTCCTTAGAGCAGGGTGCTTTGGGAGCAATATTGGCACTGGGGAAGGGATATATTGTCCCCAGCACTCAGCAGAACTCTTTTAGCTGTACAAACTTGCTCTTTGCTGCATCCTCCCAAGAGTCAGAAATATCCCACCTAAGAACAAGGCAGCCAGGAAGCACTGCTTGTCAGCGATGCTTACTGGCAGTCAGCAGGTGACTAGCTAAAAACAGGTTAAGGAAAAAGTGTTGCAGTTTCTCCCAAGGAAGACATTACCCACAGGATATTGCAAGGCTTTCCCCATGGGTGCTGTGCTGGGAGCAGATCCAAGTGGCTGTTGTAGCCCTACATGGGCTGCTTGACACTGTCACTGTTCAAAATAAATTTTGGGCAGAGTATTGGTCCCAGTGCTGCTAGTACCTTCAGTAATGATCCATCTAAGCCAGTGTTTTTCTATTCTTGCTTTCAGGCCACCTAAAAATGTCCCAGCACAGCTGTGGGTCTCTTTAAAGAATCACAGAATAGTTAGGGTTGGAAAAGACCTTAAGATCATCCAGTTCCAACCCCCTGCCATGGGCAGGGACACCTCAAACTAGACCAGGTTGCTCAAAGCACCATTCTACCTCGCCTTGAACACTGCCAAGGATGAATCCCAGCTTGCTGACAAATATGCTTGATTTTGTTACCTACTGTGACCTCTCAGAGCAGACCAGGGGCAGTCCAGTTTCCATACACCACCTGCTGAAAACTCCTGTCCTTAAGCTCCAGCAGGTTTTGTACCTAGACTGCTTTAGCTATATCCTTGCTGTTGATTTGTGGTAGTTTATGCTAGTTAACTATTTATACGGGAGAAGTAGCTATAGGGTGAAAAGGCACTTCTATGTGGACACTCCTGACACTAATGGGCTTGAACTCATGTCCTTTTTTCTAAAATTCAGCCTCCCAAATGACAGAGCTTCCTGGCACAGAAACAATCATTACTCCCAATCCAAGTGATCTGCTCATGTATGCAAACATGTGCAGGTGCAGCCTGCTCTTATGCACACCTGCAACCCGGAATGCCACATGTGGCTCCTAACAGAAAAGAAGTCCTTAAAACTGTTGTCTGCGCAAAGGGCTTTAGTTAATTATTGGAGATTCAAGCAAGTTCAGACTCTTGGCATTTGATTCATTCTGTGGAACAGCACTGGGTTTTGTCTTTATTTTGGTTTCCTGTGTCAGAGCTGCAAAGCAGATTGATTTCAAACTATAGAAATTGGTCATTGTAGATGTTTAATGAAAATCCCTGACTGAAGCATGATTCATATTATGGCAAAAGAAAAAACTTGCCAAGCATGTATTTTTCCAGCTGTGGAAGAAAAGTAAGAGAAAGGAATTGTTTTGCTTCAAATATGTTTTAAATTCCATGTTGCAGTCTGGTATCAGCACGCACACTATGGTTGATCTGTTTGTGCTTATCCAACACAAACTAATGTTAGGAATGACTTCTGAGAATTACATGTCCTTTGCCTCTTTAAAAAATGCTTATATTGGTGTGCTCAGGCCAAAACAGCAACCTGACTGCCTGGGCTAGGACAAAGCAAGAAGTAAAAGGAGGAAATGCCTTGTTTGGGGACTGAACTGTGAAGATGAACCATAGACAAGCTTGAACATTTCCTTCCAGTGGGATTCTCTGCTGGCTTGAGAGCAAGAGCCAGTACATGTAGCCAAGAGAGAGGAGAGCCAGGAGGATGTCTTCATCCCACAGGTGCTGGAGGCCCTTCTTTGTAGGGGAGCTAACAACCAGGCAGGCAAGGCAAGGAGCTGGACACATTTCACAGAGCTGTGGGTGAATCATGGCAGACCACGAAGCTGAATCACAGTAGCTGAGCTTCATGTCCACAGCTCTGAACTGTGTGTGGCCTAGAAAACAGAGTGAAGGAAGATACAGAGCAGCTGCAGGCACAGCTATGTGGTGTGAGCCAGTGCTGCTCCTTGAGAACTTCCAGTGGGCTCCTCTGGCAGGAACAGGCAGCTCTGGGGAATCCAGTTTTCCACCACCAGAACCCACTGCAGATTTCCTTAAACTTGTCATCTCTGTGATGGTGTGTTCTGTACATAAAGGCACAGACAATTTGTGAGACTATAAAGCTAAAGCAAAGATGGACACTTTTCTCCTGCAGAACCATCTCTTTCTCTCTGCCTTGGGTTACTGATCAATGTGAAATTTTCTCCACCAGCTAGTGAATTTTTTTCTAGCTTACCAACCAAAACCTTTATAATAACATGTGAGGTTTGGGCTACATAATACCATAACATGCTGTTATAAAGGAGGTCATCTTGAAGAACTCTGCAATGTGGTGTAGATTGTATTTTGCCACTTAAAGGAAAGTGCTGTTGCTATATAACACAATGAAGGGAGAAGACAGGGGAGATACAAATAGGCTGTGTTCATGCTGCCTGTGGGACCCAGGTCAGAGCCCACACACATAGTAATAAGACAGCGATTTCTATTTTTTTCTTTTTCTTCAAAGCACTTTGTCCACCCAGACCAAACCAGATTCCAGCATGGAGAGTCACAAGGTCAGCCCCATATGTATTACAGATATGCACACCCTTAGAGACAGATGGGCTTGTTATGAAGAACTCTTTAGCTGTGACCTGTTTTTTTTTCTTCCTATTGTATCCGTTACTGTCACAACAGTCTGATATCTTGAGCTAACCATTCAGAGAGCTAGGCTAAGACATTTCTCCTCCAGTGTTTCCCCAGAGATTCTCACTGTGGCCTTCAGAAGCCAATTCTTTATGCTTCTTCATATTAGTCCATGCAAATACTGGACAATCACAGAATACAAGGTATGCGAGCCAAACCCACCACCTTTTTTACTGTATAGCTCAAAGAAAAGAGTTGCTGACTATCTTCTTTTATTTTTTATCAGTCCTGTACCTGGAAGGATCTGTCCTTGTATTTGAGGACCTCTTCAAACTGGTTGCCTTCTACTGTGTCAGTAGGTGAGTTGGATTCATTGCTTCCATGGAAAGGTAGCTTCATTCTGCCCTCTGGAGTGCCTTTCCCCAGTATCCAGCCACAGCAGAGCCCCCTTTGTTTCTTCCTATCTCCTCTAACCTGCCAGATGAGGAGGTATTTCAGGTGCTGCTATCTACAACAGGGACAGATCACTCAGTTTCTAGCCAGGCACATCATAATCATGATGTCCCTGAAGCTGCAGTCTTTGTCTGAGGAAGGTCTATAGTGCTGCACCCACAAAGGACTGAGGCACAGGACTGGGGCTAGGAGGGCAGGGAGGAAAACGGGGCCTGGATTAACTCTTACTTAAAGCAGCTTTAGCATCCACGCATACTTGGCAGCTCATTAGTGTATCTACTAATGGACTGTTGGCTGTGGGAGGCTCAGAGCACTTAGTCACCTGTGAGGAATATGTCAAGGAGGGTACTCCTGAAACGATTTATTTCTTTAGCCAAAATTTTAAAATACAACAAAGCAGTAAGGAAGAGACCTTGCTTGTTTGTTCAGTGCAGAAATACCGAACCTAACGGCCACAGATGCAGGACAGACCTTCATTTTCATTACAGCAAAGTCTGATCAGCAGCTGATGAGTCCCTCTGTGTAATTAAACCCTTGTGTCTCCTCTGTCTGCAGTCTCCTCTCATCTGTGTTTGTGCCAAGCACATTGCAGCAATACTTCCGCAACCTCCTTATCCTACTTCTGCCGCAGTAGGCCTGGTTTTGAGTTGGATGTAAACTTTTGGCCTCCCCTGTATAAACTTAGATGACTTAAAGTAGTTGCTTCCATTTAAGAGGTAAAAGCAGATTCGGGATATGTTTACCAGGCAGCCTTGTTAGTGACTCAGTTAGGTCACATAGCAGGAACAGTCTATCTATGGTATGATCCAGTGTGCCACAGCTTACCCAGACAGTACTATTTGCACTATATTGAGGGCTGCTGCTGCAGCCAACTGAGTTCAGTGCTGCTGGGCCAGGACTCCTACACAAACACAAGGGACTCTGTTTCACCCTCTTCAATGACAAGACAGCCATCTAGATGTGTATCGACCCTACAGAATGGGCTTAAATGAACCCTTGGACCCATATAAAGGTTTCTGTGTTACCAAAGCGAAGAAGAGCCCAAATGCAAACAAGAATAGAGCATTTCAAGTCAATGGCCAGTGGGAGGGAAAATATGCTCACTTCTGCTTTCCCGCAGGTGGTTCATGTGATTTTTCAGGTCTCTGTCAAAAACAAGGAAAATAGGGAATCATTTTCTGAGAGAAGCAGGAAATAAAAAAGCTGTTTAAGCACTCACCTATCATTTACTGGCAGCTTGTAGGAGGTCTCCGTGATGTTGTGTGGAAAGGCCTGTTCTCAGGGCTGTAATAAACAGTCATTTATAGAGAGCTGGAAACAGCTTATCAGGGCTGACAGGCTCTTCTCAAAAGAAAGTCTGGCCTGGCTTGATTACCTTAGATCACCAAAATAACACCTGTAGATAACAGGTGACTTTGTGGCTTGCCTGTAGGCTGCTGCCCTATGAATAAAACCAGATTTTTTTCTATTAAGCTAATGTCTCAGTGTTTCCTGATTTTTAGATGTATTTTTCTACTGAAAAAAAAAAAAAAGAAAGAAAAAAAAGGAACTACTGGTGCATATAGCAAATATAACAGTAAGAACAGTAACAAACAAAGAAAGCAGAATGTCCCTGGACTCTCTTCCTCTTTTAAACCCCATATTTGCCATGACAAAGTAATACTACTGATGTGATAACTGATCACATCAGTTTATGTCAAACAATGTGACAACAGGGTGCTCAGTGGTGCACAGAGAACTCATGGACTACACAGTACATCAGTAAGACATGGATCTGTTAATAAGAGCAAAAGTAGCAGCCGTGCATTTATCTGTCATAAATTGGTCCTCCTCAGGTCTGCAGTCATGCGCATGTTTGGGATGCTTGTTTGTGTAGCAGATAACACCTACTCACAAGGCCAGATATTTCTAAAACAATTTCCTGCATCTTGCAGAGCATTTTGTTAAACTTCTTAATGTGTAAAATGATCCTGCACTATTACTTGCTGCCTTTTAGGGACTATTGGTTTGTTTTTTCTAGTCATCGTTAGAATGGGAATTGACATAGGAACAGCTTTAGCAGACTGTCATTAGGCAAGAGGCAAACATGAACAATTCAATGTCAGCCCAAGAGCTCCGATTAATTATTTGAAACTTAGGGTGTGTGAAACCCAGCTAATGACCTCTGAGAAACTGCATCTTTTTTCTTTTTTTTTTTTTTCCAGTAAAAATACAGAATCTTTCCATAAACCAAGCAGTCAAAAATCTGAGAGTGAAGAGTAGAAGAGTGTATGTATTTTCTCAGTGTCATGCAGGATTTCATCATTGTCTGTCACTTCACACAGGGGCTACCTTTCCCCAGGAGGGATCTCCCTTTCATAACCTCACTGTGTCTTGCCATGTCCTCATGCTTTATACTTACACTGATTTTTAAAAGAGGAAGCAGGGCAGGGAGAGAGGGGTAAACAGAAAAAAAAAGGACTGCAGAGCCCCTCCACACCAGAAAGAATGGCTTTTCTTATTACAGTAATTACCATTTTCACACCTCAGTTTTCATGGGAAGGTATTTCAACCCTTGTGGCTTCCTCTGAGGTGAGAGGTGTTCCTGCTGTTTTCAGAGGAGGAAGCCAAGACCCCATCATTAAGCCAGTGGCATGGCATGAAGCATCACCACAGGAGCTGGTGATATCTAGTGAAATCAGAGCAACCCAGGCTGGCACAACGTCCATGATGCCTTACAGGCCATGAGATCTTCCCATGACAATATCCAGGACTTTGCAGGGAAGGCTGAAATTGTGGTTCAATCACTAGAACCAACAGTAAAATCTGGGGTTCCTAGCAATTGTGTGGTTTATTCTTTCATTGTTTTTTTCACTGTGTTTCTTTTTACAGAGATTTGCTGCCCTTCACCCTGAAGCTACCACAAGCAATATTAGAAGCCAGTAGCTTTCAAGACCTTGAAATTATCTCTAGTCTGGGGATAGGTAAGTCCCTCAAAGCAACCAGAGTTTCACTCAGACTTGTGAGAACCATGGTGCTTCATAACTGGAGGATAGATGAACTGCTGTCTTCAGAATAGATGAGGAGGCCTGAATGCAAGAGAGAAGATGTTCACGATCTTTATGTTTATAGAAGCACACTGAAAACTGCCGCTTGCCCCTTTGGACAAAAACTTCCACTGGGACTTTTGTGCATGGGTGGGACCTATAGTTTCACTGTGTAAGCTGGGGCTTTCAGCAACTGAAGCACAGCACAGCCTCCCATGATAACTTACATAAACTGGAAGTAGTTGGCACCTAAGTATAAGAAAAAAGAAAAACAGCTTTGCAATTTCCCCTTCTGATGTGTGGGGGCAATGCTGATGGAAGTGACACTTTTGAATTTTGATATTTCTATTTTCTCTTGCAGGATTTCTAATTGGTAGAGGACTCTGTAGTGTCCCAGCATGTTCTCTCGCCTCACACTAATTAGATAAAAAAGGAATGTTATTTTTAGTGACAACACCAAACGAGCAAATTTTAGCTCAGTTGTGTAAAGTTACAGAGTTGGAAATGCAGCTCTTTTAACTAAAGGAGGTCACCTTCCTGTTCCTTCCTATTTAACACACTCTGCTTGAGACAGGTATTACGGTTAGCCACTCTCACACTAGTTTGCTTTTCAGTCTTTTCTCAGCTGTTGAAAACAGCCAAACAATGGTGAAAGCTGAATTTAGCACACTTAGAGATACTCACTAAAGCACCATGAGGATTTAAGGATCTATTTTTGGATCTTTTGCATTATACCTCCCAGAAGCCATGGGAAAACCCTGCTGGTTTCAGTTCAAGAAGCTTTGTTAAATTTGACTAACAATTTACCTCTAACACTTTCAGCATCCTCTATTTTGAATATGTTCCTGTTTGTCAAAGCGTCCTTGAGTACGGGTGTCTAGCCAGAACTTACTGCTTAAAGAAAAGTATTTTGCAAGTTGAGATAGCAAGATACAAACTTACTATTAATTTCAGTTAAAAGTGTAAAAATTTGGATTAAAATGTAAGAAGTGTGTCATAATTCTCCATCCGTCACCCTAATTTAAGCCATCAGAATTGATCCTAACTCAGGTAACAGTCTCCAACAGCTTTTGAATGGAAGGATTAACTGAAGCACAAGAACCAAAGTAATGTTGGTTGTAGTCTTCTTTCTTTCCTCCTGTACACTGGTGATGCTTGGAGGTTTGCTTATCACAGTACATTGCATGCCAGGAAAGTTTCTGACAACAGAAGAAAACATGCTGTTCTGTAAAGATTTCCTGGGGACTGATGCTAGTTTCTTGGAGTCCCACCCTGTCTCAGTAAAGTCAAACAGGCTGAAGTAATGTGTGATACTGTTTACTGCTTCCTGGAACAAAATTTCATGGGTACGAATGAGTAGACAAACAGTAAGTGCTGCCTGAAGTGGCACTCCCAAAGGAAAGCTAGCATTGTTTGAAATTGGTAGGTTGCTTTTATTTATTTCAAAGTGATATGTTTTTTTGAGGGGATAGAAGTAAGATGTCTACCAACAAGCTGGCTTGTCCCACAAATTATCTGGCTGTTATGTATATTGTCAAAGAGGATGTACTGCAAGCCCTCTGGTCCTGACCTTGCTGGTATAGAAGGCATTTTAGCAGAAGAATTACTATTGCACAAAGAACACATACCAAGTCTCAAAGAACTGCTTAATTATCCCTCCCAGAGTATAAGCTAAGGGAAGAGCCAGGATAGCAATGGGAGATGACCAAACTGCCTTTCCTGCTGTATGAAACAGTGTGGCTGCATTGAGAAACACCCTTTCTGAAGCAGCTATGTAACCCTTGGTATGACCACCTCATCTGGTCCTTCACAGTCTGAGTGGAGCATTACATTTTCACCACAGTGTCTTATCCTGATCACTACTGAGAAAAATAACCAACTTCCCTTTTGTAGATTGGTTTACTCACAATTTCCTCAGCCCACGAAGCTCCACAGACTATTTTCAGACTTAAACAAGCAACTTCCACAGTCCTGCATACAGGACAGTAGAATTGGAGTTCTGATACCCAGTAGAGTTGGACTACAGTTTCCTTTTTAAAGGAAATTTTACCCCACACAGTCTCAGACATGAGGGGGTTAGCAGTGTGATGCTATTATGTGCAGTTGCAACTGCATGTCTACACCAGAATTCTGTTGTCAAGAGTGCTGTTGTTCCTGGCAACAGTTTTATTTTAAGCTTCTTTGTTCTCTTCCCTCTCATAGTAGGAAATTAGGGAATAAACCTGTTCTAACCTTAGCCTCCCTGAAAAAAAAACGAACACCTGCTGACATGCTTATAAAGCTGAATTAGCCATGGACACTAGCCTAGGCTACAGAAAGCTAAATTGGCAATTTTAACCTAATGGGAATGAACATTCTTTTAGTTTACCTGTGCATGGCTTACTCTGTGTCTGTGTTATGGAAATGCTTGGTTAGAGGGAGCAGGAGGGCAGTGAGGAGTTACCCTGCCTGTCCTGCCCTGCCTGCAGTATGTGCACCCACTGCAGGGAAGGGAATAGTCCCTCTCCCTGGGACAGCTGGCTGTGACCCTGGGGACCACATTGCTGGCAGAGGGAGGCAAGGCCAGCAATGGACTCAGGGCACCAAGGGGGCAAGGCAGAGTCCTGCAGAGAGCAAGTCATGGCAGCAGCTGAAAAAAGATGGCTTTTCCAGCAATGGTGGGGAGCTGGCTGCAGGCAGGAAGTCACCAAAAATCACAACTGCACCGGGGAGCAAAACAGGAAGAAGTGGCCTGCCTTTGGAGATGCAGTAGGCAAGGGAGAGATTTTATCTGATGTATTTCACCCCTGAGTTCTGCATTGGCTTTAACCGAGAGTTCTTTTTCTCTGAGTTCGGCTATGACCTCCTTAACTGGAAGACCCTTTGAGCTTTTCTGGGATGCTAGTTTTTAGGAAAAAGCACAGGCAGGCACTACCTAGAGCTCTGGCCAGCTCAGCCCTGTCCGCCTTCCCTGTGATGGTCTGGGGCTACACTGTGCAGCCAACAGGAGAATGGAGTCCTGGCAGCTAAAGGCACTCTCCTGAGATCTGCACCATGGGCTCATCACTGAGGATCATCCCACACATGTGCAGCCCGATCCATCCCCTCTTGACCCAGCAAGTAGTATTTTTGCAGTGAGACAGGTTTGGAACCAAGCACAGGGCATGGTTCATGTGGTGTGTGGCAGCCCCATTTGCATCCTGTGTCCACCCAGAAGAATGTGCCATCAGTGTCATCTTTGTGTCCAGGGACCAAGCATGCTGAAAGAGTTATTTAGTTACCTGCATCCTTGTATTTCCAGGATTTCCCATCTTCCCCTTGTCCCTAAATCTGTGGGCATCAGTCCTCACCCAGGGAATACCCTTAGAGGTTTATACCCTTTTCCTTGGTCAGAACATACGGAGTTTGCAGGATCCTGTTTCCTGACACTTCGAGTAGTGGACCCTGGATTAGCAGATCTAAAAGTGATAGAAAGCAATCACGCTGGTAAGGCAAGCAGGTTTAAAAACTCATCTCAGGGAAAGGGAAGAAGTTCATATTTGATGCTGAATCTATTCAAAATATAAACAAGTGCTTTGTAAATTTTTAAACGAGGTATTCAAAGATATTCTAGTGAGAGGTTTGTGACATACAGAAATGACTACTTGCATCTTCTTTTTCCAGTCACAGCTGATGGCACTGGAGTGCTTAACTATTCTTTAATCCTTCAGCATACAACATTCCTGTGTACACAACATTCCTGTGTACACAGTCTTTTGCACCATCTTTCCTCTCTTACACCTGCAGGCAGGCAGTGTCATGGCTATGGATAATTGCCATCCAGAGCTACAGACTTTAATGATAATTTTAACCTGTGGAAAATATTTAAAATCATATGTTTCTGGACTGGTTGTACTGCAAAACAGTAGCAGACCTCTTTATAGACAAACTGACACATGAGCTTGCTGTGTCATCTTCATCTGATGTCTCTCGTGCCCCTGGTGTACATTGGATCCAGGCTATATATCTCAGCCCTGCACCTTCCCACAGTCAGAAATAGGGGGACAGGAGGTCACCTGGGGGCTTCACACCCTCATCTCAGGTATCCAGAGCTATTTGCATTTAGAGGACAGTGATCACTGAACAAGCCATAGACCCTCTTTTACAGTCATTTGCATTTGTTACTTGCACCTTCCTGCTCACACTGCATAGGCTGCATAGCATTAACAGTTCTCACTAGGTGAATATCCTAAAACTGGCAAAAAAGAGGTTTCTGGTGAAGCTTCTGAGCTTGTCCCCTCATTTGAAGGATCTCACACACATAAAACAGGCAACCCTTTCTTCACATTGTTTTGTGCAGAGGTGTGAAAGCTTTTGTACCATTTCTTTTAACAAAAAGTAGGACTTACACATGCTTTTAGCAGCTAAAATTCTCTCAGAGCATTTTTTTTTTTTGACAGATTTCTGGGATTCCTCCTTAAATCACAGAAGAAGAGAGGAGTTATCCCACCCTGCAAAACACTCTGCTTTCAGCACTGCTCAGACAGACAGTTTAAAATCTACCCAGTGTTTTGCAAGCAGCACAAACCACTGCTCATGTGAAATTGAGCTGTCAATAGGAAATGACAGGCTGTGGTTCGTGAATCCTATTTTTATAGAAGAGTACAGTAATCCTTTTTCACCAGATGTACCTTCTCCTAAAAGCCGTGCTGTGAGTGCTGATCTCCCCCCTGCCACCATGCTCACTGAAAGGAGGTCTCCCCGCCGCCCCCCTCCGCCTCCACCTTCTCATGCTCTCATTCAGAAATCTCTGAAGCCCCTGCAGGATCCCACCACTGCCTGTGAAGAAAACGAGCTGCTCCTTCAGCCACTAGAAAAGACCACGAAGGAAATGAGAATTGAAGGCGGTGACAATAAAGAAGAAGAGAAGCAGAGCTGCTCAGTCAGTGAACCTTTGGCAGCGAGCCCCAAGAAGGGCTCCCAGCTCTCTGTCCCCCCATGGAAGCAGCTGTCTGAGAGGACCTCAGAGGAGAGCTGTGTGGGAATCCCTGGAAGTTGTGAAACACTGAAAGGGGAATGGACAGAAGAAAAACCACATGCGAGTACAGAGAGCAGAGATAAAAGGTCACTGTGCAAAAAGGCTGTAGAAATGCCTGGGGAAGTTCCTGAGGCGGCTGTATCACAATTTCAGGAGACAAAGCCTGAACCTGCAGAGATGAAGGACATGCCTGGGATTCAAAGCAATGCCATAGGAAAGTCACCGCCTATCCCACCACCAAGAAGGAAGAGGCTTTCCCAGGTACCGAGGGTCCCCAGCTCCTGCCAGTTAAAGCAAAGAACAGTGGCAGAGATAGCCACAACCATGGCCATTGTGCAGGATTTGTGCAAGAGCAGCTCTGCTACAGTGTCAGGTGGTGCCACTTGCACACACATCAAGACTGAGCTGGGACATAGCCGCAAATCCGTCAACTCAGCTGAACTGAAAGATGCTCACTCCTCCCTGGAAGGCCCAGGAGACAGCACTGTGGCTCAGATGTCAGCATCTGAACCAGACTCCTACTCCACCAGCAGCACAGAGGATGACCTGGAGATGCCGAGTAGTTCATCTGGTAAAAAGACACGCTCCATGATCTTGGACAAGGCCAAGAACAGGCTGTCCTTTGTCAGCCTGTCTAATGTCTTCACAGTCTTTTTGTCTAGTGACAGGAAGCTGCAGAAGAAGATTGTGGAGCTAGCACAGGACAAGGACTCGTACTTTGGCAACCTGGTGCAGGACTACAGAGTGTACAGTTTAGAGATGATGGCAAAGCAGAGCTCCAGCACAGAGATGCTACAAGAAATCCGGATGATGATGACACAGCTGAAGAGTTACTTAGTGCAGAGCACTGAGTTGAAATCTCTGATAGACCCAGGCTCCCACACTGAGGAACAGTTAGGTAGGTGACTGCGCTTTACCCATCCTTGAGCAGAATTTGGGAAGGTGAGGAAGAAGACAGAATTACGCAAACACGGGTTCTGCTTTACAGAATTATAAACCATCTCTTAAAGCTGAGGGGTGTGAAAAGAAGTCTACTCTGTGGTTGCTAGCACTTGGAGGAGCAGCTCTAAAAACTGGGAGACCAGTAAGGGGGGAAAATCCCTCATAAAAAATTAATATTTTCAAGGGAAGAGTTTAAGAAGAGGTTTATGTTTGTGTGTGAGACATAGATGTATGTATATATGCATATATACACACATATAAATATGAGTCTCTGTGTTTGTGTATATACCTGTACGCACAGGCACACACACTGAGAACTGTGTTCACTGGAAACACAAAAGGTCAATGTCCCCCTGCACAGCTGTGTTCCACATGTCCTTCCATGTCCACTGCCTCACGCTCTGCAGTGAGGATGGAGAACTCCTTGTGTGTGGCAGCCAGATCTGGGGTCAATCACTGTCTCACAAGAAGGGACAAGTCTACAATGGTTTTGAGTGGCAGATTGAAGGAATCACTTGATCCCACTTTGTGCTCCTCAGAGCTCAAAGGCACAAAAACCTGCCTGCTGCAAGACCACTGCTGGCTCCAAAATACAGCATTTGCCTCTCTTTGCCACAGACATAATTTGCCTTTGGGGAGGAAAATTAATATTTTTGGCTGTTTGGGAGTGTTTTGATGCTTTTCATTCAATATTCTGTGAGGGAGTAATGTGCTACTGCCCTCCTTTCTAAGAAGTGGACTGTCCAGTTTAATGTACATTCATGAAGGAATATACAGATTCTTTATCCCAGTCATCGAATCATAGAATCATAGAATAATTAGGGTTGGAAAGGACCTTAAGATTATCAAGTTCCAACCCCCCTGCCATGGGCAGGGACACCTCACACTAAACCATGTCACCCAAGGCTCTGTTCAACCTGGCCTTGAACACCACCAGGGATGGAGCATTCACAACTTCCCTGGGCAACCCATTCCAGTGCCTCACCACCCTTACAGTAAAGAACTTCTTCCTTATATCCAATCTAAACTTCCCCTGTTCAAGTTTTAACCCATTACCCCTTGTCCTATCACTATAGTCCCTAATGAAGAATCCATCCTCAGCACCCCCATAGCCCCTTTCAGATACTGGAAGGCTGCTATGAGGTCTCCACGCAGCCTTGTGTTCTCCAGCCTAACAGCCCCAACTTTCTCAGCCTATCTTCATATGGGAGGTGCTCCAGTCCCCTGATCATCCTCGTGGCCCTCCTCTGGACTTGTTCCAACAGTTCCATGTCCTTTTTATGTTGAGGACACCAGAACAGCACACAATACTCCAAGTGAGGTCTCACGAGAGCAAAAAATGAGACAGTCAAAGCCGTACAGCCAGAAAAAGCATGCATGCATGCACTTATATGCTCTTTTGATTTAAAATTGTTTCCTGAGGACCTGAGAAACAGAGCTATTTATGAGATCCCTAAGCAGGCTTAAGACAAGCTGGGAGCTGGAAGACCCCCAACACAGAACATGGCCAACCACAGAAGTGACCAGGGATTCCAGGGGATCCTGCAGTTCCAGTATTAGGTGGGACCCAGCTACCCTGGGTGAGCCAGGACCCAGAGGCTCCCAGTCTCAGCAGGACCTGCTGACTTCTTTCTCATACAACTAAGGCTTCACATGATCCTGCAGTCTCCCCAGCAGAAGAGACCTGCTGCCAGCCCATTGCCATACCTAGGAGAAGGGAGGTACAGTTTCAGTTCTCATGCACCTCGTGTAATACCTGCACTTTTTGTCCTAGTAACCTTCTCTTCAAAGCAAAGGGGCTGTCAGCACAGAGAAGTCAGTCTTCAATCTTGATTAGGGAATGTGGAGAGGAGGCAGAAAGAAGTGTCCTTGTTCTGCTTGGTAGAGCTACGTGTGTGCAAGGATCCCTCCCACCTTCACACAGACATGCCTGGTTACCTCTAGCTCTGTTTACTAGCGGTTCCTTAAAAGGATGATATGGCCCAGTCAGCCTAGGGGGACTACCTTTCCCTGTGGAGGACAGCCATTCCTACAATTCAAATTTGTGGTGCTTCAAGCCAACTGTTTCTCCGGATCCTTTAAAATAGTTGCATTTTATATACATAAATGTTACCGCCCTCTGTTTCATTCCTCACTGACTGAGTGGATGAACTCTCTTCCCAGTGACCTTTTCACCTGAGTCTGGGGTTAAAAGAGGGTTCCCTGCAATCCTCCTAGCTCTGGTTTCTAGGAGTCAGACAACAGACTTTCTCACTGTCTCTCATGCTTGCTTTTGTCTCCTGCTGAATATGAAGCAAACACTCGACCCACACAGACTATTTCCTCATCCACAGGAGGCTTAAGAGGTGACATAAATATCAGTAAAAGACACTTGAACAGTAAGGACGATAAACTTCTTACCAGCTGTTGGTGTCTGCCTCTGAGTGGGTGGCTACAGCTGCTTTTCATTCACTGCAGAGAAAGGGGCACTTTGAGGATGAAGTTGTTTTCACCCCAAAATGATTATCTCAAACAGATCAGAGGGAGATGTCAGGGGGACACAAAATGTATCCCACCTGGGCATTTGTAAGGGCAGGGCTGTGAAAAGCAGCACAGTAAGATGAGGTTCCTCATCTCCCAGAGTTGCTTTTTCTGCTGCCTGACAGTGCTGTGCTGGTCAGCCAGGGTGTAAGGCAAAGACAGCTGCTTGTAGCAGGAGCTCTCACACAGAAACTGTGCCCTGGTGTTCACCTCAACCCTTACCAGAGCTTCTGGAGGGCACTGGTAATGAAACATTCACTTTCTGGGATGTAATTTCTGCTCCCTGCTCACAGCTAGGCAATAGTGCACGAATAATCAAGCACATGTTTTCTTAGGAGTTTTACCTGCACCTGCACTGTTGTATTGATTACTTATCACTGACTTTGTGTTCTCCCTTCTCTGCAGAAGTGATTGCTGAAACGGCATTATACAAATGTGTTCTGAAACCTTTAAAAGAAGCCATTGATTCTTACTTAAAAGAAATCCACAACAAAGATGGATCCTTACAGCAGCTAAAAGAGAACCAAGTTGTGATACAAAACACAACTACCACTGACCTAGGCATCACGACCAGCGTGCCTGAAACCATTGTGCTTGAAAAGATCCTTCAAAAGTTCACAACCATGCACAAGGCCTACTCCCCAGAAAAGAAGATTGCCATATTGCTGAAGTCCTGCAAACTCATCTATGACTCCATGGCTCAGGGAAACCCAGGTACAGCACTCCTACTGAAATGTTCTCCCTCACTGGTCCTTCCCCATGTATCAGGAACAGGGTTTATGATACAGTTGATGTGGTAATATTCGCATTGGAGGTAACAGCGATGGATGGTGTGTTTGGTATCAGCTGTCCACAGGTCATGTTCAGAATGGGCTGCTTAGTGACTGGGAAGCTCTCTGCACTAATAACAGGTATAAGATGTTACCTGGTTAACTTTAAGCTGCATAACCCCCCAAAAACAGATGTAAGTATGTGTTTTATGTGTAATGTCCTTTTTGCAGAGATCTTATCACAGCTCTCCATAAATCCTCAGAGGTCTACCCCAGCTTGTAGCAGCTTAATGGTAATTCCTAGGAATGGGTCTTTGGGAAAAGTGTTTTAGTTTCTTCTATATAAAGTTTTGCCTAAACTGAGGAGGAAATGCAGAATGCTGGTACTGTGTTACAAACTCCTGACGCTCCCATAAATTCCAAAAGGCACTACTATGCTTCTTCGGTGTGAGGAAGTATGTGCTCTGAGTATAAATATAACTTGGGCCTCAGGCCAGCCACTAAATGCACACGTTAAGCCTTTGGCCTGCAGACAGGATGCACTTTTGCAGATAGACCAGGAAGCTCCTTCCTCCAGGAATCTGCTTTGCCAGTTTAAGAGCTTTCTTTTTCTACTGGTGAGCTGATTACCAGCCATGCATAGATTTGGAGGGAAGAAAGATATTACTTTGCTACAACGGGCAATCGTTCAAGAATTCACAATCTCCAAAGGTGCTTTTAGCTGTTCTGCTTTATTTTGCACTTACAACAGCCTTGGAACACTCATGCAGGAGTTGTGTCCCTTTTGGGCCTCACCTGAGGGTCATCCCTTAGACAGTACACAGTAAGATTTAGTGACAGATCTAGACATACTAACAGCAGGGCAAGAAGCCACCCCAGCCAAAGCTGCAGGGTGGATAGGACCTCTCACTGCCTTTAGATATTATGAGAAGATTTGGAAACATTTGGGGAATTTGCTGTAACTTTGTTAAATCAGTTTTAGAGTAAATTTGTTATAAATCGAAGACTGATACACCTCATTAAAACCCACATAGGAGACATGGTCTCCTTCCGGTGCTGTATGTTACATATTTGTTACACCTCAGTTAGTTCAGGACTGGAATTTCCCTGCTGTAGGAAATGCCTTTGTGTCATTCCATGTCAGAAAGTAGGGGTCAGGGAAGCGATTAAAAAACCTTTTTAACATTTTTTAAAAAACTGGCATTCGTGAAATCAGAGGATTTCATTGTGGTTTTCTGTGCTAACCAAGGTGCTTCATTTCAGGCAGCTCAGCTGCTTTCTCATGTTTAGTACTCCTGCAAGCACGGTGTATGTCAGAAGCCAACTTCAGCCCTATGCATTCGGTTCCCTCTCCAGTATATATGATCAGTCATGCATACCAGGGTGTGGTCACAAGAAAACTGGCCTGACATTAAGGAAGTGTACTCAATTAATTCCAACCAGAAAAAGAGGTTAAGGGATGGAGAATACTATAGTCTAACTCCTGGACGATAGTGGACTCGAAGAGAAATTGAATGAAATGTCCTGTAGACTCACTTAGAAGAGAAACGTGTGAAAACTCTTCAACAGAATTAACTGACCCAAGATCACTTTGATTTTCCACCAGTCAAAGACAAACATCCAGCAAACTGAAATATTTTTCTGACAGGAAATTCCCAGCTGGTGGTGTGCTGAAGAGAGTGCTGTGGGCTGCTCAGACCGGATTTCAGTGGGTAGGAAATCTGCTCTCTGCCCAACTTGAAAGCAGTGGCACAGAGGCCCTTTTGCTTTCAGCCAGCCCTAAGGCAGCTCAGTTCTCTTTGCACAGGAAGAACAGGGGCCATGTTCAACTTCCTGTGCAATAGTCTGTTCTTCTTTTAGCTCCTTTTACTCACTGCTGAATTAGAAAGTTTTCTTCTCTTCCAAGATCAGAGCGGATGGAATGCAAAATTAATCATTCCCTCTGATGCAGGACAAATCAGTCTACTTCTGTCAGAAAAAAAATCAGTTCAGTACTATAACTTATGTTGCCTGGTTTAATTTGCAAATTGGCAGCTCATGGCAGGTTTTTATTCACTTTAGGTTGATGGTAGGATGAGGTGATCTGAGAACATGGTTTCATATCTCAAAGCAAAGTGCAAATAGCACTAAATTTTTTTTCAGACCCATATGAAAAAACAATTTTTTTAACATTCTGAGACCCATGTACACCAGTCCAAGTTTGGCCATGTTTCCCAATAGGTCCCAAGTTTTCTTTAAAACTAGGGATAGGATTGCTCAGGAGCACCTGTGTCTGCGGTAGTGCCCATCTTGGCACTGCTGAAAGAGTCATGGTGCACTGAAGTCAGCCTTGATTGACTCCATGTATATCAAGCCATTTTAAGGATGGAGTTCTGTAGTTTGGTTGCAATTTGTAGTACATGACAAATTCTGCCTGAAAAATTGGCTGTGGTTGAAATCCTTGATACTCAGACTATGAACTGAATGGGTTAGATCTACAGGTGTTTTAAACTAACATTTCTCCTTCAAGTTGAAAGCAATCAACTTGTGGATCTGATTGCTGAGGAAGGCATCAGAATTCCTAATTTATCAGAAAGAATCAAGAAGGCAAATTCACAGTCTTTGTCAATGCACCTGTCTCCCACAGATATCTGAGAACAGATCTATGTTTAAGTAGGATGCATCTACAGCTACATCTAGCTGTAGCCACAGATGGGCCTCATGTCTAGCTTTCATTATACACAACGGGGACTTAGTTGACGCAGCTCATTAATCTGGCTAGATGTGGGTGTCTGTTTTAGGTTGAGATGACTCACGACAAACTTCACTGACGATATTGATGAATTCATCCCTGGCTATAAAAAGAGCTTACGGGTACAAGTTCAGATATTCACATGTACAGAGTAGGCAGTGGCATTAGTAATTGAATCCTCCCCAGTGGGACAATACAGACAGCATTGTGGTGCCTCACTGAGCTTTTCCAAGTTCTGTGCAAACTTAAATGACAGCAACATGCCTCCAAGAATAGCCTACAATCTAAAAATATGTAACCTGCCTGCTAAAAATTCTAGGAGCAGTTAGTAAGCATAATATGCATTAAAAGAATAAAAAACCCAAAAGAGTTTGGAAACTCACCTCATCCCCACAAACTGGCTGGCATTTTTGGTGGCTTCTTTTAACCTGTACACTAGAAAAAGTAAAAGGTAGGACTCATGGGGAACTGTAAGCTCCCAGATCTCTGACTGTTCTGCATTTGAAAGGCATGCCCCACTACCCTCAGGGAAAGTTGTGTGCATAGCTGATTTATATAGATGAATTGTAATCTCATGTAGAAAATCAGTTAATTATTTACCTTTCAGAAAGACCTTTACTCAGACAAAATGTCAAAGACATATTTTGTGGTAGGATCTCTGCTTTTCACTCCATCAACACCACAAGTGACCCTTGTGGAGTGATAAACAAGATGCAAATCTGCAATATATGTGATTTATGGGATGAGCCTGGAGCACCCAGCCCTGAGCTACCTGACAGCTGCCAATCTGTAGAAAAGAACCAATGGAAAAGCAAAAACAGAGGCACAGTAGGCACTGGTTTATGAAGAAATACTGTGTGAGACAATCAGGCCAAACTTGGTCAGTCTAAGAGAGAGGAAGATCAAGCATGGAAAGGCTCTAAGCTTAAGCTGGAAGTTTGAAAGATCTGAAGACTGTTTTCTAAGGAGATTTAAGAAGAGTTAACAGAGGAACAATTTTCTTACAGCAACATTTTTAACTTGTAGACTACCTAACATTATGAAGCTCTGTTTTTGGAGTTTCTTTGAACTACACAAGGAGTTGGAGTATATAGCTCAAAACCAGATCTGTACTAATGATGGAGTTTGCAAGGTAACTGGCCCTAAAACATGTGATTTAGTAATTTCTATTGCATCATTTTGCATGGCTAATACAAAGTCTGCTTTCAGAAAAAAAAGAGGGTAGATAGGACAAACATTCCATTGAAACATTTCTCTTCCTTAGCTTTTACAATTAAGTTTGTCACCCACTGTAGAATTGAGCAGCCAGATACTAGTTGTGCTGATGCACTCCTACTTAGCTCTGTAGCTGATAAAGGCATGAACCTGAAGCAGTGTGTCTTAAGTTTGTGGAAAGGAAATTGGCTTCAAATACTTAAGCAACCAGTGTAGAACCAATGCTAGGAGCTCTGAAAACTACATCAGAGCAATGCCATTACACTGCTCAATATCAGTTCTCACTTCTGAGAAGGAAAATAAAGCTATACATAACAGGTTTACTTTGTATCTTTTGGAAGAGGTTTATATTTAAGTTACTGTTAATGAAGGCTGGTAGACTAGAGATTGTATCTTTCTTCTGGCTATCACAATTTCTATATTTGAATTAAAGAGCAAGTTAAATTTTTTCAAGGGCGATGAATTCCTCTGATCTGTAAAACATGTTTTTGAAGTGGATTCATGCTGCCTGCATGTATTAGCTCTGTTAATTTAACTATCATAAATCAAACCTTGCTGAAGTAGTATGGGATAGACAGGAGATAACAAAATGCTAGTGAGTGAAAAGATGTTCACAATCTTTTCTTATGATCTTTGTCCCGGTTTCCATGACAGTCTTGAACAAATCTCAGTTAACCTTTTTGTACTCAGGTTTCTCAGCTATAAACTGAGGCTAAAATTAATATATTTCCTGGAGAGCTGCTGCAAGACATCATGCCAGTATTTGTAAAATATTAGAGCAAAGTGCAGAGCATCATCAGTGTCTGCTGGTTGTCAGAATATACATGGAGGGAAAAGAAATGCATGAGTGTGTTAAAACAGACTGTAATTTCTTTATGGAGGCTTGGGCAGAATTCCAGTTGCTTTAAATCATGTATTTAATTAATACTCGTCTATTCAAGTGCTGCATCCCAGCCAGGAACTGCTTTGCTATAAACAGAATAGGATGAGTTTGTGGCAGAAAAGAAGGCTTATTTTAAGCTTCTTATAGATATTTATGAAATAAATATTTCCTGATCATGCAGGGAAGAAGGGAAAATAAAGCAAATAAGTTATATCTGGAGTAGGACAACACCACCTTGAACAAGCAAGCTCAGTCCCAGTGTCACCGAGACCCCTGTCAGGGTCAGAGCTAGATTTGACTGTCAGCTGCAAGCATACCTCTCTGTGAGAGACCACAGATGGAGTCAGACATGTAGGTCTGGGAACTTGGCTCTGGCCCAGATTGAAAGTGGAGCTGAGGAGGCAGCAGCCTGCAGAGAACACCCCTGCTGCAGCTCCTGGATGGATGCTGGGTTGTGCCCTGGTGCCTTTCGTGGCACAGGGAGCAGGTAGGTTGCACAATGCTGAGCAGCACCAAACTTCTTAGGTGTCTTGGTTCACAGGTATTGTTTTGTGTATCTTTGTGTCTCCTACTTCTGGTCATATTTGTGTTGCTGACAGGCACCTATTATCCCCATTGATGGACTGAGATACAGGGCACCTCAGAACCATACTTAGTCTGATGACTGTACATGTCTAAGCTAGTACCTCTGCCTACTGTGACATCCAAGGCCATGGGAACAAGGAAAGGTTCAGAACCCTACCCTCTCAGGCACTTATCCTTGGCTTCATGTGCAGTCAGTTTAGAGAAGCTATTACAATGCCTACAAGGAGCAGGCACAATATACCATGCCTGACCTGTCCTAGGCAACACTGACAGTTTGTGGCAACACATGGAGTCAGAGCTAGATATTTGACAATTAGCTTTTCTTTTCTCTTGTTGACACCTACAGCTCTTGCTGACCTCAGCTTTAGCTACAGATGTGGGTATTTAAGAATCAGGCTTCATAGTCCCACAAGTGGACTAAAATTATGTGTAGTAATTTATGCAGGTTATGAGCATAGAGCATATGGAGAGCGACTGCTCCTTCCATTACCGCAGTCAGACATCCCTTCTCTGAGTTTATTAATGAAAAAGAAACTGTTTATTAGATTTTCATATTTAAGCCATAGAAACAGCTGGGGGTCCAATAATATTTCTATGAACTCTTAAAGTTGTGAAAGGTTTATAACAAGGTCTGCTGGGGAAAGCAGCTAAATCAGTTTATAGAAATGAGGCAGACAGCAATGTAAAATAATTGACTCAGTGCCTGCTTGTGCATACAAGTACTTCTCAGCCAATAAAAAAGAAATGGAAAGATTCTGTAGGTGTTTTTGAAAAGTGTCCTCTAACTTTCATTTCAATTGACACTAGAAGTTGATGGCTGGGGATATGGAATTGTTTAGTTCCAAGTTGCTGTTTCCAATCTGCATTGATTGGTTGTCCATTGTCTGGCTGGTGATCCATTTCTGTGACATTTTATTAAAACAAAAAACAGGCAAAACATGGATTAGTCATGAAAAGAAGTGATAGGGAAGAGAAAATTCTGCCAAAGGTCCCTTGGCCTTCAGGAAACCATAAGCACTCAATCCATGCCACTGGTCAGTAACTACTACATCATAAAGTGTAAGTAAGTTTTTAAGGAAGGGGGGAAAAAAAGTGAGCCTAGAAAACTCTTTGGTACTTCATCTCCCTTTACACTAGTTTTGTACAGAACAAATTCTGTTGGCATCTGATTTACTCAAGTCAAAAGGAGCAGTTTTTTCTGTGCAGTCTTTCTAATACATTTTCATGTCTCAGTTGTATCTTTTTTTTTTTTTTTGCTAGACAATATTAAATAGTTCTAGTACTAAGCTGCTTGTGTTAAAGTAATATATATGACAGCAATGAACTGGACCCTTTCCAGAGCTGAAGCTTTTACAGAGACAGAAGCCAAAGTAACAACAGACAAATAAAATATCATAGAATCACAGAATCATTAGAATGGTTTGGATTGGAAGGAACTTCTTTAAAAACCATCTAGTTCCAACCCCAGGCCATGGGCAGGGACACATTCCACTAGACCAGGTTGCTCAAAGCCCCAACCAACCTGGTCTTAAACAATTCACATTCATCCAGATGTTAATGAAACATTAATGATCTTTTATAGTTTGGTTGAAGACCTAAGGCTGTGTCATTTAACTAAAGGCAGCCGTAATAAAGCAAATAGAACTGAAAGGGCTAATCCAGCTTTCATTAAACAAATTGTATATGTATATGACATGTGTGGACTCAGTCTTAGAAACAGGCTGAATTACAGCCCTGACAATCTCCCATCCTCCAACACTTTAACTGGATCAGCTCTCTGATCACTAGTTTCATTCCTGGGTTTATTTTTAAGCCACACTATATTTTTTTTATTTTTTGTTTTTTTTCACCAGGGGCTAAGCTTGTAGCTATTTGAGGCTTCAGAAGAACATCTTTGTTTGCAGTGGAGAGCCTGCATCACTTATGAATTAAAAAAAAAAAAAAGAAGGCTGACTCATGGCAAAAATTTGAAATAAGTCAGTGGGAACATTTGAGAAACAGGAATTTATGCCCCACCATGGAAGAGCATGTGGACTATGAACCAAAAATGGCTAGGGCATAATTTCACTGAAGGTACATCAAGGGTAGCTTTGATTCTTTGAGGTGAGGCTAAAGGTTCTCAAGTAAGACACACATGGCCCATGAAAACAACACATCCAAGTGCTCAGCTGAGAAAACCTGCCATTGCCTGAGGAAGGACATTCAGAGTGAAAGCAGTCTGGGCTTAGGTTAACTGTAATGGTCAACTTTAAATGTCGGGAAGATAGGCCTGCTAAGCAGCTTGTCATTTGGGTTGTCCATGATGAATTTATGACATGTTGGTGAAAAGTGAAAGCTTCTTTCAAATAAGAAAAATTGTCTTTGTGTTCTTCACCGTTTATGTGTCAAAGCTTCATTTTGGATTCTATTTTAAGCAGTAATTCTTTATAATGGTGACTGTTAACATGTATGCTTTTTTGTCCTCAGAGATCCCAAAGAGCTGCTATGGATTACATGTAAGATCACTTTGTTGACTTTGTTTATATCAATATTTTTAAGCATAGGAAATCTTGAGCCTGTGAGGATATGTTCCTGTAGCACCTGCTGCACACCAATTCCGCCAATTCCATCAATTCCATATACTAATCTAAGTCCAATGTGAAAGACTTTTTATTTTCTTAGCTAGGGACCACTGGCTGGGAAGATGCTTCCCCTTAGATTTGAGCTCTTTGGGAGACTGTTATAATTAGGAACATGTAGATCTATGTTTTGCCTTCTGAAGAAACACAACAAGGAAGTCCTCAGTCCTAAAACCCATCTCAAAATCTATTTTCTCCTCTTTGGTCTCACACATATACGACTCCAAGAGCATAAACACCCCTAATGCATATAGACAACTTCACTGCTAGTATTGCAAACATGAATTTCAGTCTTGATGGCACTGTCAAATCAGAGGGCTGAACTGGCAGACTTTGCACTCTTCAAGGATTGTCATTTGCCTGAGATCCACGAAGCTTAAGCTTCTCTTTCTCCAGTTAATAAAGAATATCAGAAATGGAGCACAATAAAAATTTTCATTCTCATATTTTGGGCTTGAAGCAAGTCTACTTACTTTTTGAGTGTACTAACTTTCCCTTTTTCAGCAGTTTTTTTTCTTTTGAGCTTTAACTCTTCACATAATGCGAGCAGAAGTCTGCAAAGGACAAGCTGGGTGAGAAGCTGTCACTGCTGTGGGGGAATGTATCTTTGTGGTGAGTTTATTGTGACCACTCTGTGTTTCTCTTTGCTCAGGGAAGCCGTATGGTGCAGATGACTTCCTCCCTGTGCTCATGTATGTGTTGGCTCGCAGCAACTTGACTGAAGTCCTTCTGAATGTGGAGTATATGATGGAGCTCATGGACCCTGCTTTGCAGCTAGGGGAAGGTAGAGTACAGTGTTTGCTCCTGGGATATTCACTCTGGAAATCATTCTTTACCTCGCTTTAGTGTTTGTGAAAGCGGGGCATCAAGGCTGTGGCTAGGCTTTGTGGATAAGCTTTGGCCAGACTTTTCAAATATGAGTCTCTAAAATTATTGTCAAACACTTTAGCTGATTTTGGCAATGTGGTACCCTAGACATCAGCTAGAAAGGCAGGGACCTAGCATAAATGAGATCTGAGTTGCTGCATTAGTAACCTAAACAGAGTTATCTAGTGTTCCTTGGCCCTAAGGCTGAAAAATTGAAAGGTCTGTGCAAAGACTTTTATTCCAATGAGAAAAGAGCACATTTCATAAACTGTATTGTATGCCGGGGGCCATACATCATTCTTATGGTGACTCTACTCTTACATTTGAGTGACCCCTTTAAACAATGTTCTCATCAAAGTGAGGCAGAGAAAAGAAAGTTAGGTTAGAGTGGAATATTATGTTTGGATGTGAATAAAGACTTCTGCTACTAGAGGGGTAAATACCCTAGGGAACTGTGGGCCTTTCATTTCTTAAATGTAGATTGGGAAGCAAATGCTACTAACAGTGACAGGGTTATGCATTCTGAGTTACGAACACAGATAATTTGTGACCACGTAGTCACTAAAGAAGTAAAATGGGTTTTACTTCAGATTTTGTTTTGAAAAGTACTGAGGTTCTATAAAGAGGTCCTGAGTGAATAACAGCAGGCTACTTCTATTCATGTTAAAACCAAGTCTGTAACTAAGAGCATGTCATCCCAGCACAGTGCAGAGGCGGGGAAAAGGAAGTACTAAAAGAATGAGCAGTGATAGTGTGATCGTACTAGTGAGGGGTTTCTGTATAGGCTAATTATCCCACTGGAAAGAACTGTTAGCAGAAAAAAACATTAGTCTAAGCACAGCATTCTGCTGACATAATTAAGCTGGTTTTGGTAACTGTGTTGCCCACAGGTTCTTCGTTTCAAAAGGGCATACTACCAGGCTGGTTACTGAGGACATCTGGGTTGGGCTCAGGGTATTAAAGGCAAAGCAGGCTGGAGGCTCTCTTCAGTCAAAGATGCAAAGACTGTGAAATGTGCATGCCAGTCAAAGGGGGAAAATTTTGTGAGGGAGTTCCAGACCAAACTGGCTGAAGAATCACATCAGAAAGGACACTGGGAACAACTGCTGATACAGGGAATGGAATGAAAAGGTCTCAGTGATGACAGCTCTGAGACCATGAAGAACAGGGCTAAAATGGCAAAAAATTCAGTTGAGTTAGGCCTTTCAAAGTTAAATGGCAAAAAGTGATTCAGGCACAGAAATGAAAAAGAACACACTAAAAGCAAAAGGGAGAAAACTGTGAAATTACATCAGGTAATACATAAACTCATTTAAATCTGGCCTTCAAATTAAAAATTTACTTTGAATGAATTTTATAGTAACAGTGATGTTGACTACTGGGCCAAAGGCAGGGACAGACAATGGGAAATGACTGTGTGGAAAGGAAGATACTGGAAACTGAGTGTAAGAAAAAACAATTCTTAAAGATATAATGAATTCCTGTCATGGAGGACTGGGAGATCTTTCTCCCTGGATTCTGAGGGAAAGGATACACCAGGTTGTGAGTCCCACCACAGGCACCCCTGACTATGCCAGTGAGAGAGAAATGCTGAATGACAGACAAGGGAAGTTAGTAACTCTATTTAAGAGAGGAAAAGTGGCACTTGTAGGCTTGTTAGCCTGCTCTCAGCAGCACTGTGTGAGAGATGGTAAAAAAAAGAGGGGGTTTGGCGTAAGCAGACTTAGGTAGCTATGGGACATTCCTCATCAGACCCACCAAGTACAGAAAGTCAAATGGCAATGCTGGTCTCTCCTCTCTTACACCAGACTTTAGAGTTGCTCCAAAAATACTTCTCTTATATAAAATGTTGTCTTACCTACCACTTAAGCAACCAGCCGCAATGACTGTGGAGCTGATCAGAGCCTGAGGAAGGGTTACGAAACCCCAGGCGGGCTGGTGCGAGGTTTGGGTGATGTGGAAGTGCCATCTAGAGGCAACTGCAGTTATTACGAAACTTACTAAAAGCAGGGAGCCCCTCCCAGCTGACAGGCTGTTTTTATTTCTCCGTTTCCCTGGCACCGCGGTGAGCGGAGCAGAAGAGGGGAATCTCCCAGAAGCCGGGCCTCGGCCCCACCGAGGACTGGCCTCTCACCCTGCCTCAGGCCAGGTGTGCTCCTGCTCGGGCAGCTCTGCAGGCTGACTCCTTCCTTCTGTTCAGAGGAGACCCTGGTGCAGCTGGGAAAATGAGCGCTCTCAACTCGGCACTGGAGCCATTCCTTGGCATGGGTCTGCCTCACAACCAAAGCAGCAGCTTCCCAATATCCAACTCTGCCGTCTTATCAGGGCTTATTTTCACCTATGTTGATAAACCCTCTTCTTATCATGGTCCAACTGCTTTCTTGGCTGCTGCAGTTCATTATTTATTACCTGCTACAGCCAACACCATAGTAGTCTTGGAGTTTCTGAGGGGGAAAGGGTGGCTGCAGGCTTTTACTGCTTTATCCCATCTCTCTGCTTTACCAAGATTTATCCCTCATCTCTGAACAATCCAGGAGTTACTCTCAGCCGACACCTGGGCTCCAAGTCTAGATGACAGAGATGGAGGCAGTAGAGGGTAACTTGTCCTTGCAGGTCTGAGACATCCTTAACAGTGCTGAGCCCACAAGCGGACCCGAGCTCTAAACACTTTAGCAACGTAGCTAGAGTTGGAGGGGGCTGCATCCAGCCTTGTCATTTTCTTACAGAGTAACTACAGTTGTTACTAATTTCCTTGTATTATGCGGACTGCTCAGGAGTCCAGATTGCAGACCTGTTGAACTGGCCCTATTAAACACAGCAAAGAGATGGCCATGCCCCAAAGAATAAACCATCTGTGGTCAAAGACATTGCTTGGGTTTGTTTGTGAAAGCAGCTTTTGTAGTAGTTTACCTTGAGTCTGGACAGTGATGCTGCTGTGAAGCAGAAGGGGGTGGAGGACACTGTCCATTAGGTCTCCTTTCTCTTGGGTTAATATCAGACATGCCTGCATTCCCTGCAGAGAGGCACAGACAGTGCAAGTGTTAGGCATCTGCCAGCAGGCAGGATGGAAGTGGAAATGGATGGACTGCGCTGGTGAGATATTCATACAAGACCTTATCCTTTTGCAGGCTCCTACTATTTAACTACCACCTATGGGGCCCTGGAGCACATCAAGAACTATGACAAAATCACTGTCACACGGCAGCTGAGCATGGAGGTGCAGGACTCCATTCACCGCTGGGAGCGACGGAGGACACTGAACAAGGCCCGGGCTTCCCGCTCATCAGTGCAGGTAGCTGGCATTGTTTGCTGTGGACAGAGCCTGAAAGATGACCATGCTCTCTTACATTCTTACTGATTTTTAATTTGATAATTATTTTAAAACAAAGTTAACCCAAGTCACTAGTGAAAAACAAGAGTGCATATGTGCAAGATTTCAAAATCTTTAAAAAAAACCTCATTTGAAATATGTATCACTTAAAAAATTAATTTTGAAGTCTTGAAGTACCCTCATAACAATATAATTTTAAATACAGCTGCAGAGTGATTTCGTTCCTTCTCAAAGGAGGCATGCTAAGAGTAGTCACATGTGGAGAGCTGTGCTGGGGAAGCAGGGAGCCCCTTCATCACTCTTAGGGCCTGGGGAATCATGGGCTAAGCTGAGGAGATGTGAGCAGGCTATGCAGGAACAGTTCCTAGATGGCATAAAGCTGTAGGAGGACCTGAGACATCCCAAGGACCAGTCAGAGGAGCATCTTCCAGAGCCTAGCCTCTCTCACCTGGCAGCAGGAAAGACCTAACAGTATCTGGTTAGCTTTGAATCCCATGCTGTATATAGCCCAATGAAGACCTCCCCATGCACAGCGGGAGACGGTCCCAGGAAGGATGGGTGCTTTGGGCCTCCAGCCATGGTGAGGGTGGGTGCAGGACCAAGCAATGGTGGCGCCGCGCCAGCCCGATGTGCTGTGATCAAATTGTCAGCCACAGGGAGGCAGCAAAGGCCACGTCTCGGTTCTGTAAAGCCTTCACAGTGCGAAACAAAATTGTGAAGCCAAGGGGAAAGCCAGGGGAAAGTCTCCCGAGCGGGAGACGCAGACCATATAGCCCTGTGAAAGCGCTGAGTTGATTATGTTTCCCATAGTGTGGTCAAAGCAGTCCCTGATGATCTCAGAACGCGAGAATGATGGATGGGATACACCAAACAGCCATCCAGCCCCAAGTGTTGCTCTGGCAGTAGCTCACGGCAAGTACCTAACATGGAGCATAATAGCTGAATGAGCAAATGCTGCATTTCCTCAGAAGATTCCCCACCCCCACCCCCTCCCCCCGAAGCATAAGCACCATTTTACATTCTTTAGAATGAATCAGAGACATACAAGCACATCCTGGCATATGTAAACAGCTTACTGATGTGTTCAGCAGGCTCCTGCACGTCCCTCTGGCTGCCTTAGTCATCTGCAGTGACACTCCATAAGTACAGTTTGAAAACCCATAGTCCACGTATTTGACAAAACTCACTTCTGATGAACCTGAGTATTTTTTGACTAAAATGGTTGGGAATTTTTTTAAACTTCACAGATACAAATTAAACATTCAGGTTCCACTGTGACTGAAAGCCCTCTAGATTCTGTTCCTCATGAGTCTGGCAAAAACATCTCAGCAGCAATTAAAGCCTGAAACAGGATAGAAAGAAAACAGCTTTCTCAGCATAACTCCTTCTGCTCTTTCATTACTGATGGAAGGAAGTTTGCAGGACACACTCTCAAGGTGCTGTTTGTGTGGCAGGGAAGTTGCAAGGGTCACCACACTGCCAACCCTTTCCTGTTTCTATGAGACAGGGGATTTTCAGGCCAGATCTCTGAGGTTTTGGGATTGTTCTGTTACTTCTTTGCATCCTATTTCTTCAGGAGTTGTAGAAAAGTAGGAGAAGGAACTGTTTCAGACTGCTCACTAAGGATATTCACCAAAATCAGAAAAAAGCTTTCACTTACGTGTCTTTAAAGGGCTAAGTCTTCGGTTAAGTGTTTGTTAGTTTAAGCATTTGCTGATTCAGAGCTTGTCCTTCAGAAGTGAGAAAGGAGAGAATAACCGGGGCATTGGAGAATGATTGGAGGATATTTGAGGGCATTTAGGAGCTCTAGGCAGGTAGTGCTTTGGGGCTGAATGCTACCCCCTTCTGTCCTAAGTCAGTCTCAACTTTAAGATCTATCCTCATGTTTCTCTTCAGGATTTCATCTCTATCTCCTTTCTGGAAATTGGTGCTCAGTCAAGGACACTTGCTTCCCGAAAAGACACCACAGTTGAGCAGCTGAGCCAGCAGTGTGCCGAGAAGTTTGAAGTCTCCCATCCCAAGGACTATAGACTCTTTGTTTACGTTGATGACCAGTGGCTGCAGCTGGACAAAGATGCCCTTCCTCACCATATAAAAGCATCCCTCCTGAAGTGCGAAACCAAGAAAGATTTCCATTTTATTTATAAACCAATAGACCATAAAACCCCACCAGTTCCAATTGTCAAAGAGTTAGACTTTCCCTAAGGGCTGTGCTGCTTTTCTTGTAGTGTTTGTTGTCATCCTGGAAGGGCTGGATAGTTTATCTCGTGAGATCCTCTGATATCTGCAGACCTCAGAAGGTCTCTGGAGCATGGCTTTTGACACAGGGCAGATAGGCTAATTGTAGATGCTGTCCAAATACAGAGCATTTCTCAGCAGAGTTCATTTGCAGAAATAAAAAGATCATTCAGGAGAACATTCATCTTCTGGAAAACTTGAAGTATCAAACCTCAGAACATCTTGCTGGCAGCCAGCCGACATCGCAGAACATGAATGCACAGTGGAGAAAACCCAGAGATCTTCCAGAAAACTTGACATTTACTTCATAGTAAACTATGGCAGGTGTGAATCACTTCCGTGCACAAGGCCTGTGAAAGGTGTGCACACACACCACAATGCTGTCTTTAACACCTTACAGTATCTGTTCACACAGTTTGAATAAACTGAGTCTTGTCTGATGTATTCAGAGGCATAGGGTTACCATCTGTAGCAGAACTCTATCTCTGGCTTGTTGTCTACAAAATGTCATTGCCTTTGCAATCCACAGAATTACAGACCATGCAAGATGATCCTAAGAGTACATTTTCTGCCGTCTATTTCTCACTGAAATCAGGTAGCATAGGCATTTTCATCAATGCATTTATTTTTTTTTAAAAAGATTGAAAGTCTTCACCATCAGTTTTAAGTGTACAGCAGTTTAGTCACATTGATTGTATAATAGTGTCATTGGGTAATTGTGTATTTATTTCCATGTGTGGTATGGTGCAATTATTTTTAAATAAGTGCTTGTAAAGAAACTTAATATTTTTCCCAGTATAGCAAACCAGATGAAAATTTGGAAATCAAAATGAGCTAGAATTAAATACCTGTCCCTTTTTACCTAGATGTCATTTTCTCTAGTGTTTTTGTGACTCTAAGTCCCACCAGTTTCTTACATTAATAAATTCAGGCTGTTGCAGACAGAACTTGCTAATTCTCCTTTCTACCTGTGCTTTCAGTCATTGCAGACTTAAGTTTCCCTGCAAACCTGAATTCACAATAAATTGAACCAATGTAGAAATGCATTTTCTGAAATTTGAAAACAGTATTTCAGGCTTGGATAATGGAAGCAGGAGCCTTAATTGCAAGACAGATCCATGTCTTCCGAGTGCCTTCATTCAGACAAGATTCCCACTGTGAGCATTAGATACTGGATAGTCTGGATGCAAGAGGCACGTAACCTCCACTGCAGCTACGCAACCTTGGGATCAAGCCTAGCAAAGCTCTGACTGGAATGAAAGTGTGTTACTGTGGGTTTTGCACAAAACTGCTATTGTTTCCTCCATTAAAAAAAAAAAAATTGGGACACACTGGGCCAAGTTTCTAGAGCTGCCTGCCTGACTCCTGGAGCTCCAAAGGTAAAGTGGTGTCACACGTAGCTGGTTACTAAGTCTCTGGGCCTTGAAATGTCTGTGTCTGCATGCCTCAGCCGTAGCGTACGCTGGCCAAATCTGCATACAGATAGCAAACCAGTGCTGTGCATCTGCCAGCTTGGGCTGCTGCACATCTTGGTGGGGAAGGGAGAACAACAAAGAATAAGGAACGGTGAATAACAGTAATCTTGGTTTCGAGGACATCATGTGCAGACTCTGCAGTGTGTGACACCCGTACTGAGCTGACTCCAAAGTCATGGTTATTTCTGCTCACGTGCAGCTGTTGGCACCTCCACCTTGCCTCTGGTAAGAATGCTGGAGCTGAACCCCTCCCTTGTACTGCCGTTAGTCTTCTGCAGGGCAGCGTGCTCCTGCTGGGAGCCTGGGCTGCATTCTGGGTGGCACTCTGGATGGCATGGCTAAACCTGACACACAGGCTCTCAGTACTGTCTGACGAAGGAGATGCTGCTCTCAGGGCTCTGAGGGCACACACAGGCATTGCTGCTTCCAGTGCCACCCCAATACTGCTGATACGGTAGCAGTGCTGGTCTCCAGCTCCCCACAGCTCTTTCCCAGCCTGACCTCTGCTAGTCCCCATCCCCAGGGAGCTGCTCAGGCCCCAGACTGGGGCTGCCCCTGATGCTACCCACTGTCCCACTCCCGGCTTTAGCAGTGGCGCAGGCTCCCAGGGAACCTTCATGGCTCTGGGACCTCTCAGCCCCAACAGCAGCTTCCCCACATCCATCCTGAAGGCTGTGGCAAGGGTGTCAGCTCTCATCCTTCTGCTTCCCCGGATGCTGTGTGTTGATGGATCAGTGTCAGGCCCTCACTGGGGAGGTGGTACAGGGTCCCCTGAGCACTCTGGCTGTGAGGTAATGTGTCCTCACCCTGCCCAGCTCCTCAGCCCACCACCATCCCTGCATGTTGGGTGAACTCATGGCAGTTTCCCCAGTGGTGAAAGCACTGCCAGTAAGTCCCTGCACACCGAGAGGCCTGTTGTCCTACTTCCAACATAGGTATTGTCACTAATGTGCCTATGTCCCAAAGTCTGACCTGCTCCATGTTGGCCACACTGAGGACAATCTTTACTGTCACCCTAGGGCTGTGGCAGCAGGAGGGTCCAACCTCTATGCAGCATCACTTACCAACTTTCCTTTTTTCTCAACCCTCCCCCCCCCAGAAACACTCCCCAAATTGTCTGGTTTGCACTGACTCTCTCAAAGGAGACCCCACACACCTCTCACGCCCATTCCCCACACAAACCATGGGCCCAGACTAGGTCTCTGGCCCACCTCCCACTGGCCTCCTCACTCCCATCGGTAGGACTCCAAGCAAAACACCCACCTCACCTCCTGTCGCCTGTGCACAGGTATCACACTACATGGGGTTCATGTACAGCAGGACTGTGGGTCCCCAGTGCCAGACCCAGAGATGCGGGGTCTGACCAGCAGCTTAGTTCTGTCGTGGCTGCTGCAAGTTATTGTCAGCCCCAGAAGCAAAGGTGTATATGTCTACTGAAGTCCCTGGGCTCATCCGGTTATCTTTATACAGTTAATGAGCTTGAAGTAATCTGATGGGGATGAGGCTAAAGTAGAAACATGCAAGGAAAGAAGCTAGGACTGATCTGGGTATTTCCGGAGAGCAACCGGACTTTGCACTGGCCAGGGTTGAACAAAAGATTGATGAAGCAAAGTGTTCTAGCACCTTGCAGTGTCCTGGGATGTCTGAGTCAGCAGCTGGACCTCAGGGCAAGAGGGAACTGAATTATACAACTGATAAGTGGAGCCCATGGAAACCACAACAGTGCTAAAGCATTGCAGTCCAAATTGTCTCAAATCAAAGCCTAGTCCCTAAATCAGACCTGCAGATCCCAGTTTTCAAAATGCAAGAGTGCCAGCTGAATTTCTGTGGGCTTTCACAAAGGCTCGCATGTTGCACATGCCATGTTTTCCTCTGGCATAACAACTGCAAAGCTCTGATTTGATTTGCTAAGGTTGCCAGGGCTGTCCCCAGCTCAGAGATTATTGACAGTAATGCAAGGAACTGAGCCTGCCTGCGAGCTGCCTGGAAGAAAATCCCTGTGCTAGGGCTCGGTGCAGAGTGGGGAGCCCATGGGGCACCTGGCCTGTTTGGTCACATTTTATAAACCACCAGCAACAGCTTCATGAAACATACATCTTTGGGATACAGGGGTGACACGGCTCCTCCAGAGCCCGACCACAGCCCTGCCTTGTCAGGGAACAGAAACTGGGAGGTGACCTGTATGATGGGATCCTGGAGCATCCCAGGACAGAGATGGCTGATGCCTCTTCAAGCTCACAGCTCAGCAGCTGTACTCAGGCTCTGCATGCACTAGGGCCATGCAGAAATAGCCTGTCTGGAGCAAACGTGCTGTTGTTCTGGTGGCTCTGGGAAAGGTCTGAGTCCCCAGCGTGGAGGCTACCAGAGTGGTTCATCACATGCCTCCCTCTGGACCCGGGTGCCCAGGGTACTGCACTGATACCTGACATTTTGGGCAGTGACAAAAAAAAAAACAAAAGGTCAAATGTGGGAATGAAATGGGCATTTTTAAATGCTCCATACGGTTTTATTCATTTGCTTTGCCATGGGGCTTCCTCATGCTGCAGCCCAGGCAAGGAGGAAGCAGTCCAGTCTGGTGATCTGTGGCCACCCCTGGTTAGTCAAGATGGTCACGCCGTGACTCGTGCTTTGGCCCTCACATGAGCCATCAGCAGACAGGAGTGTTTTGGGAGACTGTGACCAAGTAAGGTTGTGCAATCCAGTCAAGGCCTCCTCAAACACTCATTTGCAGGGAAACGTTGTGCAACAATCACTCATTTACTCACAAGGAAAGGATCCCAGTGTGAGAGGGAGGAAGAGGGAGACCTGCTGAACCCAACAGCTTCTGCAAAGAGAAAAGTCCTCGCGGCTGCTTCAAGCACAGATCTTACTTAAGGCCACTTTGCACCCAGTGATAACATCTCTCAATTATTCACTGAAATAATTACACCAACAGGTCATGTATAACCTAAAATAAAAACCATTGAAATCAAAGGCACTTTTCCTGCTGAATTCTGCTTTTGGGGCTCATTATGCATCAGTCATGAACTGTACTTTGAAACCCAGCACAAGACTGGCTTTTTTCCGCAGGCCTGCACAGGGATTCCGGCAGGCAGGGACCACTGGAGGCCACCAGTCCAATCCCTGCTCAAGTGGCTCTGCCTCTCAAAGCTGCCCCAGGGCCTCATCCTCTTGGTGCTGCAGGTCTCCCAGGCTGGAGATCATACAGCCTCACTGGGCCCTGGTCCAGTATGTTGGAGGCTGGATTTGAAAATTTCCTCCTACCCAGCTGGTGCCAAGCCCGAGTCCCACTGGAGTCGCTCCTTGGATGCGTGCTGCTGCTGTGAGACATTGGCCAGCTCTGCCTGCAGGGCATGGGGTTACAGACTTATGAGAGTTCTGTTGTCTCCTGCCTCTTTCAGGGGCTCATGTCTCTAGGACGGAAGCAGCCTCTGATTCAGAATTGCCCAAGTTCTTGGCATGAAATGCTGCTCAGTCAGGACTTCAGCTTAAGTGCCCTTTCCCTCTGCTGCTCCTCCATCCCTATTCTCACGGGGCAGAGGCTGAGCTCAGAAGAAGCCTTAAGCCTCCTATCCTGCAATGGGCATGGCTGCTCAGCTCTAACCTTAAGCTGTTATGGTAGGAGAAGATGCAATTTGGTTTGGGCAGAGCTAAAATAATACAGGAATCTATAAAATTAAAGTGCATTATCTCCACCTCTAGGTGAACTACTTTCTGCTTTATTGCCAGTAGAGAAGGGACAGCAGTTACATGCACTCTGAACAAAGCTGTGTCCATGTAAGCTTGCATTGTGTAGAAACAGCACACAGTGTGCTATGGAGGCTGATCATGCCTCCTGCCCTCCAGGTCCTCTCAAAGGAAAGCAGTGAACTGCTGTGTTCAGCGTATTTGGCACAGAAGGGCTGGGGAAAGGGCCTTGAACTCTATCAATAAGGAGGACAGGAAGCCCTGGCTGGTGTCAATGACACTCTTCTGTGGGTTACTACTCTGCTTAGGAAGGGCTTTTGTAAATAGCACAGCCCCAGCTGTGCCCTGCCCTGCCTGGTGATGATGGTTTTCTGGAGAACCTGATAGTTTTCCATGTTTTGCAGAAGTCATTTCTGCATCACAGCACTCTAGGAATGACAGCCTGAAGCAGCTGCGTGCCCAAAGGAAGAGTGAGGGTGCCTGCACTTACCCAATACACCACCACAAGATACTCTGGCGTAAGACCAACCTTGCACAATCCTAAAACTATTTTCCTTCTCATACGGTTCTATTACCATCCCAAAATAAACAGCCTACCATGCACAAAGCCTGTGCAGTGCTATTTGGAGGCCTTAAAACAAATGTATTGATCAGAGGTGTTTTTTTTTTCTTCTGTGTCCTCAGTGACTGCCAAGGTAATGGGTCTGGATACAAACTGGAAATTCAATAGCACACTAATTTTTGTGGGGCAGGAATAAGAACCTGCTGCATCTCAGATGGTATTGTGGGTGCAGTGACATCTTCAGCGGACTGCCTCCCTGTTTCATTTCAGCACATCCCTGAGGGAAGGGGTAACGACTCCATGGCTATCATTTCAGATGGAGAAGCTCTGGAAATCACTCTTGCAGGAGGAAGACAGACAGTCATGTTTCAGCTTTGCATCCTCAAAGCTACACAGGCCTGCAGAAGGGCCGCAAGGTACAAGTGCCACCTCGGTGTCACTAATGTGTGAAAATAAAAATCAAAATGGTTTGGGTCTGAAGTGACCTTACAGATCCAGTTCCAACCCTCCTGCCATGGGCAGGGACACCTTCCACTAAACCAGGTTGCTCAAAGCCCTGGCCAGCCTGGCCTTGGATGTGTGCTAGCAGCTTCCTGTTCATCTGATAATTACTTTTTTGAAGCCTACTTACAATGGCTGGAGACTCTTGAAGTGAGGTTATGTGTGAAGAACCTGGAGGACTTTATGGTTTTGGGTTTTTTTTTTCCTCCCCTCTGCATTCTAGATATGAAAATCCAAAAGACCAAAAGCCTCTTCTAAATACTTGAAAGAAAATGGGCATTTCTGGAGGGTGGAGAAAATTGTTAAAAGCTGTGAGGCAATGATGCCAAGTGCTTCAGAGGCAGCCTGGATTTCTAGGGCACAGAACAACTCTAAAAGCAGAGAAGTGTAGAACTTAGCAGATTTAATGTATACATTCAAACAGGGCAGTGAAGAAGACATTCCTGTTCTTTCCACATGACTGGGGGCTCTTGGTTGCACTATTTTATGACTGAAGCCAGACTGCCTAAAAGCTGTTCCGTGTGGCCAACCCTCCCTCCTGCCATCAGGGAAACACATGCAACACATTCAGGCAGTCAGGAGTTTCATACTCGCTTTAGACTTCTGCTTAAAAAAAAACAACCAGCTTTACACCTGAAAAGAAACAAGAAGCAACCCAAAACCAGCACATACCTGAATCTTCAACAAACCCCAAGGTGCAAACTTTCATTTCTTAATTCAGTAAAGCCTAGGTCCACCTACTTTCACCTTTTGCCATCCACCTACTTTCACCTTTTGCCATCCATCTTGATACAGCTGTGTTCTAGGCTTTCTCTCCTTCACTCACCACACAGCTGAAAGTGCTAATGTCCCTGGCTTTATCTGGCTCTTCTTTATATAGAAGTAGCTTCACTTACATCCCCTATAACCCCTGTTCTCTGAGCAGAGCTAGCCAGAACTCTCTCTCTCTTGAGGATGCTGGTTTAGTTTTTAATTATGCTTTGTACTTTTCCCATGGAGAGGTAATTTTGCACATAACATATTCTGGAAAGAGCCCTGAAGTATTTTTTATATCCTATCTCCACATGTAAAAAGGCATGGACAACCTGAAACTCCTTTGAGTCACCTCATAGCCTATAATCTTCTCCATTTCTCATTTTCTCAGTCACCTCTAAGGAATGGTTACCTTCAAATGTGACTTTAGGCTTTTGATACTTTTGTTGTTGTTGATTTTGGGTTGAGGTTTGATTTGTTGGGGGATTTTGGGGTTGATTTTCTTTTTTTGAGATGACCTGCCTTATAAAAGGCTTACAAGGGACAGAATTTTAATGCAATATCATAAAATTAATTAGGTCTCATTTATTTTCAAGACACAAGATGTCTAACACTGTATTGCCCTGTAAGTTGATGACATTGTCAACTTCATTTTTATTCACAGGCAGTTCCCATACTCTGTGACTTCCCACAGGTTTGCATGTATATACATTTAATTATAATATACAGTTGCTAAATTTACAGCATTAGGTATTTGTGTTTTTCTTTGGGAAACAGTGCTTTCTACCCACAAAGCCTTTCACTGTTCACAGTTTAACTGTGCTGTTCACATCCAGTAGTTCCCAAAAGCAACTAATTTCTTTAAACTCTTAAGAAGTTAAAGCTTAAAGAATAAGCTTTGGTTTCTTCATTCTTTACCAGTCTGCAAATTAGTCACCGCAATAGAATTCATTAACATTTCTTAAAAAGCTTATAGTTAGCAATAGTATAAAACAAAAATAAAATCCTGAATTAACAGCAATGTTTAAATTTAGCACAGATTTAACAGTCTCTGATAGGTGGCCTGTAGTGTTCATCCAGAGATTCTGAAGAGCATTGTATTTGAAGCAAATCGTCCATTTGAAAGTTCCAGGTGGTCTGTCAAGCCAGCAGGCTGGCAGCAGCTGGGGACGCAGAGGAGGGCACATGTATTGCTCACGGTCAGGTACTTCAGCTCCCAGCACAGTTCCAGTACAGTGGTTGACTCTTTCATGTTGCATGCATGTAAAGTCTGGATTGTTACAGTTACGAGACGTTATCACTTGTACTAAGGGTTATATTAGGGACTGCTGTTTCCATTAATACCCAAGGCACACTTTATCCATGGCCAGGCATATTCTGCAATAGAGAACAATAATGATAAGAAACTTTTTAGGTCCTGTGCTCTCAAACCTCCCAAACTGACTGGAGCAGGATGCCACCAGGAGTGGGGGCAGCAGTTCTCCACCTTCTGGGTTGCATCTGAACGCTGACTAAATTACAAGTCTGCCCTCCCCTTCCCTATTCCTCTGCTTTCCTGTCAAGTTTCTTCCTCTCACGTGACTCACAAGCTAGGATCTCATTCTCTGCTACAAACTCCCAAGACAGAATTCCACCACCCCTCAGCTCTCACCTCCAGACCATTATTTTCCCTGCTTTCCTAACACAGGTTCATAAATGCGGGCCCTTTCCTCAACAGAAAGGAGCAATGCTGTGATCTGTTTAGCCAGCAGCTGAGGGGGCAGTAGAGAAAATAAGCAGGACCCAACCTTGCCTCTGGGTAAGATCATACAAGAGTTACAGGGCAACACCCTTGCACCAGTTGTGCTATTTTGTTATGCGGTACACTGGGATCCTCTGACTGGCTGTCACTTCCCCGAGGGTCTTCAACAAGGAAATTAAAGGGTTACTGGGGAAACGGATCATTATGAGTGGGAGAGAACTACAAATAATATGTTGTCCAAAATAAGTACTCATAACTTTAGAGGGAGAACTTTGACTAAATGGTCAACAGAGCAGAACACTTTTAGCATTAACCTTCTTCTGCCTATTAGCTTCTGCTTTTTTAGCCATAGATAAAACCACACAGTGTATCTGGAAGCCTCCTTACCTGTCAATGGGGTATCCTCCTTCACAAAGGTTGACCAAGGCATACAGCTGTCTCAGTGCATACTCATACTGAAATAAACAAATACCGGTAATCATTTCAGTGACAAACAGCAGGTATTGTTTCTCCAAAAGAAATCGTGGAAGTGATTATTAATATTCAAGATGTTTAATTGCCTATATAGCACTAGGCTAAATGGATCTTTCTTCTGTTCACTTTGCTCTTTGAACTTCATTAGGTAAAGGCTACACACTGGTCCCTCAGGCAAGGCTCACCCATCTAACCAATTTCATTCAAAAACCCCTCACATAAACAACAACAATAATAAAAAACCCAACCCCAAATAAAAAAAAAACAAAACAAACCAAACAAAGCTAAGGGGGAACTAAAATTTTAGAGCAATGAAGCTGCCTAACAGCCTGGTTAATTAGAAGGTCCAACTGAAGGACTGCTTTTCATCTGTACACAGTACTTGGATCTTGGCCAACTGCCAGGTGATCCCACAGCTTTCTGCTAAAATCAATTAATTTGCTGTTGACTCATTTTATCACATGCCACTGCCCACTTGGGTTATCTTGCCTGACATCAGGACTGGGTTTTCTGGAATAGGAACTGACTTCTCATTCTTGTCTAAACAGTGCTCAGCACAACAGGATTTGACCTTCAGTTGGGATCCCGGGAAGAGCAGACAGTAATAAAACCCCTAAACTAAAAGGTGGCTCTCAGGAATTCAACAAGACCATGGAAGTAGCAGCTAGGCTATTGCAATGAACTATGCAAGCCACAATCATATACAGAAATCTAATATACTGGAATTAGGAATTCACAGTGGTGGTGCTCATGTTTCTGTTTTCCAGTAAAGATGCCTCAAGCAGACTTATCTAATACTGGGATTTCTGCAGAGGGAGTTGATGAGAGGACAGCACTCATTAGTAAAACTTAGGGATTATTTTGGGGTTTGTTATTAGTAATCTTCTTGCTTATCTACAGGTGTACTGGAAGTCGTTTCCTGTTTTCAAAAATATTACTTACCCTTTCTGCACAACTAAGCTGTATGACTGCCCCCAAGCTACCTTTTTAAATAAAAGCTGATTTTGCAGACATGCTAATAACTTCTGTGCTTGTTTTTACCAGAAGGTTTATTGGGTTACATCTAATACTTGACTTACCATGGCTAAGTGCCAGTTGAAGCAACGAGTTTTGAAGTGGTTCACTGCTGACTGGTAGCAGTCATAATTGCTGATGGTCAGTCTGTCTGACAGAATTTGCTTGGTCTCTTCTTCTGATCCTGTTACTAAGGTGATTATCTTTCGCATGGATTCTTGGATAAATTCTCTCACCTGCACATAAAACAATAAGAACCTAAACCATGTTTTTTCTAAACCTAATCTGAAGACTGAAATGTTTCTTTTCTTTAAACCTCCGTCAACTCCTGAGGAACCTGATTTTGCCATTTCTTTTTAGCACAGCTTTTTGAACCTTAAGACACAAATGAAAACTAGGGAGAGAGAAACCCAGACTCCTGGCTCCCAAAATCATACACTGTCTATCGTTCCAGCAGAAGACAGAAAACACCACCAAGAACAATACTGACTACCATTCTGCAAGAGCTATTTGATTTGGGAGACTTCAGTTCTACTGAAACAAGAATTTCTCTATTACCACCGAGTAAGTCCTCCCAGCAAGACTCCCTATGGATGCAGATGAGGAATTTCATGGCAATAAAAGCTGAAACTGAATTTTGCATTTGCTAACATTTTCCTAGATAATCACTACTGAACGTGCCTTGTGAACACATCCCTGAATTTTAAACGAAGAGTAAACCATCAGCCAGAGGTTACCAGTTTGAAAAGGGATTCTGCTGCAACTTGCAAAAACTCCAAATAATCCCATTGGCTGCAGGGGTGTTCCTTCCACTATTGCTTATGATGGAAACAAATCTGACCTGGTGTAGTTCAATTATTTTTTTTTTTGGTGCTTACCTCCAGGTGTGCTTTCATTTCTGCAGCAATCTTCTTAGCCTCATAAATGTCATTGGTAACCATCAGCTTTCGCTTCATGATTGCAAGAGGCACATCAGGACTAGGCGTTAGGTCATAGTGTTCCACAGATGGCAGAGAGATGGGAACAGCTTTCTTCCCCATGCCCTGAAACTGCATCACTTTCATGGAGGAGATGGTCTGAGGGTTAGAAAGTAAACAAATGGAAAATGTCAATCCCCTTCAGTGGGTAGCCTGTCCCTGCTTTGCCATGCAAACCTAACTCTCTAAACTTGCTATATTAGAGAAAATAAAGGAGATGATAGAGTTGTGTGCAGGTCTGCATGTCTTGGTTTTTTTTTATAAAAGGGCAAGGCTGCCAAGAATTTGGGAACTTTTATTTCCAAAACTCACTGTGGGAATAAAGATCCATCAGGTTCAGTAACGTGACTTTTTTTTTTAATTAACAAATATTTAATCTGTTGAATAATGGGACTACTATAAATGATGTATCACCTCTTAGCTCTTCCCATGTGAAGGATCAGTGTACTTATTAACATTTCATTAATATTCATAATATGGCTGGAAGTGACAAATACCCTTCTTATACTTGTCTGAAGTGTTACATCTCTGGAGGAGCTTGGAAGACAACTCACATCCTGACTCCCTAGATTAAAACACAATACCAGGCTGTACTTCTTTTAGCATCATCTCTTAAATGCTCAGTGGTCTTCTGAGATGAACAGTTTCATTTTCCAAATCAAACCTGCCAATTTACAGCAGAGCTTTGGGGAGCGGTGGGTGTGTGTGTTGTTTTGGGGTTTTATTTGTTTTGTTTGGGGTTTTGGGGGGTTTTTGTTAAGGTGTAAAAGTATAGAGCACGAAAGATTTTAAGATATATCTGACCAAGAAGCCCACTCCTATACATACTCTGTTTCCATACTGCATCACATGGCTGGTGTTGGTTCGTTTCTTCACCAGCTGAAACTGCTTGTGGAGTGTTTCTTTTCTTAGATCCTCCTGTATGAAGAAAATTCCATGTGGTCACAGATACTTAAATTCAGCTATTCTAAAAATGCAAGGAAACCTGGAAAGGGTCTTAGCTGTCAGTACGTAAAGGAGGTATAGTGCAAGAGCTACACAACCTTTGAAAGACATAAAAGTAAATATTGAAACAAAGATTTGACAGCATATTCTCAAATTGCTTTTAATGATCTCCTCATCTCCCAGCAAATGGGCAAGAAGGGAATGGGCTAGCATACAAATCCCAGATTTGTTTCACTAATACTGTTTCCTATTATGCTAACAAATGAGTTAGCCACAGTTCACTAAGGATCCCTGAAGCAGAGGAAGAACCTACTGAAGTACCCAACTTGTTTAACAAATTTGCTCAGAAAAGCAAATCCAGATTATTGAATTATTAGAAGCTAGACAGTTTCTAATCTTAGAAATAACAAAAGAAGACAATGTTTCCAAAAGTTAGTTTCAGAAAGAAATTTAGTGACCCAAACAAATAAAGATTATAGATGGTTCTGAATAGTAGATAAATACTTTTACCAAATCAATCTGTTGATTTCAGTCTCACATAAAAACAAGCATTTTCACAAATCCTGTAAAGGAGCTATTTTTAAAAAGCCAAGTAATTTTTCATGCATGGAAATGCAGAAACCCCATCTAAGTAACGTACCATATCTGAATCTTCCATCCAATTCACACTGTACCAGTCCCCAAGATAAGTCTGCCTTTCATCATCATAGTAACATGCATACGATGACTCTCTGGGATTGGCAGCTGTTGTGGCATAAACTGTAAGACAAATAGAAAGTAATTTTTTTTAACCCCCTCCATATGATTTAGTACTGAGCTGCACATGATATATTTGTCTAAGTATTTTGGTTTTCAATCACTTCCTTCTAAATAGCAGGAAGGAAAGAAACCTGCTAATCATTCTGTTCAGTCGACCTCAGTGCTGTTAGAATACTTTCAGAATACTGTTAAGAGAGCTCCTTTCCTTGCTGCCAAATGTGTGGTCTGGGATGTTTAAAGAAGAATATACACTTCTATGGAGAAAATCTACTGTTGAAGAACTGCCTGAGAATACCTGTGCACTGACAACATCTATACGTTCATTTTCTTTAGCAATGATGCCTTTTCCCCAAACTTGAAGTAAACCCTCTAAATCATCTTTTCTTCTAGAAAACCATAGAAAGGTTTGGGTTGGAAGGGACCTTAAAGCTCATCCAGTTCTAACACCACTGCCATGGGCAGGGACATCCCCCAGTTGCTCAAAGTCCCATCCAACCTGGCCTTGAACCCCAGGGATGAGGCAGCCACAACTTCTCTGGGTAACCTGTGCCAGTGCCTCATCACCCCTGAAATGCCATCTTCTATAACACCCTACACTGAGAGAAAAGCAAAACAGGCCTCTAGAACATCTGCCCCAAGCACAGTGTTCCAGTAAGTCATCTCTTATATATACATATACACAATGCCTGTAAACACATCTTACAGGCATTAAGACAAAACCTATTTTGGCTTTTTACCAAAGTCAACTCATAGCATACTTGTGTAACTTCATGAAAGTTCCAAGTTTCAAACTGAGAAAGTGTTAGGTATGCTTTTATAGAGCTATAGTGTTGCTTCTACTCAGAATGTACCTAAAGTTCAAAAGCCAAAAAACGTCTTAAATCTTGTCCATGTAGCAAGTGCTCCTCTTAGCACCCTTTAAAATGTTTACCAAGTAACCTGTTAAGCTTTGTACTTTGCTACTGAAAGCTGCCAAAGACAGCTTCCTACTATAAATTATCAATTTTCTGCCTTTGTAAGTCCATGGCAGAGATGGTGGTGAAACCAGAGAGTCCTTGGACTGGAAATTCCGAACAGAACAAACTTTGAAGAATGCAGATTCTCTGAAGATTTATGTTGAACAATCATCAATATGAAACATTGTGTGAACTTTCTGTAAGCCTTTGACAGGGCTCTAAAAAATCTAGGTGGGTGCCAGGCAGCACACTCTAGGGCCAAAGAGACAGGAAGCCATGGATAGGCACATGGCTGGTCTTCCCTGCAGTCACAGCTTCAAACCTACAAGATAGCCAGATCATTCAAGTCTCCCTGCCATGGAGCAGGAGTCTGAAAAGGACTTCTTGTCTAACCAAGGCTGAGCTCCCAGCTCTGCAGCAGAGAGCTTAGAAACCCTGAAAAATCTGAGTTCCGTTTCCTGGGTTATTATGCAAATAAGTATAGCAAAATTGACTGGCCTGGTGTCTCCTGAGTACCTTTGCTACTCAATGAAACTGACAGCAGGAACTTCACACCCACTGTTAGCAGTGCTGAGGGAGGCTGAGAAAGGTCAGTATAACTTACTACCAGTTAAGGGCAACCCCATAGCTCCTGAAAACAAATGGTTTTTCAACTTCTCAGTTGCAAGAAAAAGCAAGCCCCAGGAGCGTTTGTAAGACTCCATTAATTCCTTAAAAGGAATTTCCCATAAATGGAAAATATTACTTTCTCTAATTCTTGTACTCTACTCTATTAAGACTTCTACTGCCTTGAACCTACCCTTGACATGGTATCTGTTTAGGTCTGTTACAAGTTGTGACATTTAACTCCAGTAAGTTAACTGATTGCTCACCATTGATATTATCAGCCAAATGATTCATCATAGATCCAGACTCACACGCTTCAATGTAAAACACCATCTGTAAGATAAACCAGAGTCCTTAAGAAATTCCATGAGGACATGGACAAAAGTCCTGCAATGCTTTTCAGTGGTAGCTAGATGGCCTGTACTGCCGTACCTGAAACAAGAGATATCCATAATGCTCTAAAATAAAACAAAAGTAAGTAGTTCAATTTTTCATTTTTGGGGAACTAAAGTATGTGGAAAGGGGAAACAATCACATTGAAAAGATGTCATTAATCTCTACAGAATCCACACAGAACTACTGACTAATGTACAAAGAACAAATCAAATAGACAGTCACTAAAGAGTGACACAACATACACAGACACAGCGTGCACAGTAATGCACCACTCCTGAATGTGGTATTGCTGGAACCAATGGCTATTTCTGTGTTCCTAAATACAGCCAGCCATAGTAGACAGATTACTGCAGAAAGTTGTTTAAAAAAAAGGCAAGCTGCTAAAATGTTTTAAATATTAATTTTTTTGCTTAAGACTACATGTGATGAAATAAATGCACATAATTTTCTAACAAGAGGTACAGTCTCTTAAGCTATATTAGTAACTGTATGAGAAACATGGTATATACAGGCTACCTGTAGTAACAGTGCAGCCTGAAGCAAAGTACAGGTACATATGAGAGTGTAGTAGTTACAGATGGTGTTTCTCCACCGTTGGTCAGAATATATACCTTTATCAGAAGGCAGTACACTACATCTCAACATCTATTGAAGATATCGAGTAAACTAAAAATGGAAAGAGAAAATTTGGATAGGATCAATACTTTCAAATACAAAATCCTAATCCAAATTCCACTGCACAGCAACAGCTTCCTCCTGTTTTAAATAACTCTCAAGATGAAGACAAATGTCTCTCTTCTGTGCCAGCTGCTCTTTTAATCTCACAATTTCTGATAATGCTTGTTTACCTTCTGGTATTTTTTGTGATGATACATGTACCAAATAGTCTTATTCAAGTCCTTCACGTGAAGCTGTAAAATAAGAAGCCTTGTATTAAAACCACTTATGTTCAAGAGATACACAATTCACTTAATAGGGATAAATACTAACTGTTGTGGATATGTATACTGTTTCCCATCAAATATATCTGGTGCTTTGCCCAAAATACAACATTCTCGTATCTACCCCTCCGAAAAAGGTAAGTAATGGTCCCACATGATAAGTATAGGGCACCAGAAAGTCGAGTCGTACCTGTGTGAAATAGTCTGCTTGGACCATCAAAGTCCAGTGAAATACTAAATGACATAATTTCACCCAAGGGCTTAAATTCAAACTGGAAAAAAACCAAACTGTGCTGATGAGAAGCATATTGCTCTTTTTCTGCCTCCCCCCTCAATACGGCAAAGCATCAAACATTCTTGTGTTTTACATTTATTAGTTACTATTTTAGTATGTCACTAAAAGGATGGTTCTTATGACAAAGAAATCTCCCAAAATACTTACATCATCATCAGGAAAAGCCAGAAGTCCTGGAGCTCCATGGTCAGTGAAATAAACAAACACATGATCCTTGGGACCACTGTAATGAAAAAATTGCAAACAAGTTTCTCCTAACCACTCCAACCTGATCTTCATCACAACAACTATCATCTGCTTCTCAATGCTAAGACATGTCAGTATTTGAAAACAATACAGCTGAAGCTGGTACTACCTTTTTCCTCTCAAAGCATACTACTTTGGGTGCTTATGAGAAGAGGTGAGTGTCTGCAAAAGGAATGAAAACAGGGGTATAAGCTAGTCCTTCAAGCATGGGGAATACAGCAATTACACTTTATGTTTCAAACTGTAAACTGATTGCTGGTAAGGCAAGGGCTGGCACATCAAGTATGGTGGGAGCACAATTGGTTTTTCACGTCTATCTGAAAAATCTGTTATACCGTAGCAGTCTGCTTAAAAAGGAATGTTTCTATCACTAAATTATACCGAGGCTCCAATTATAAAGAGATAAACCACAAAAACTTCTTTGTAAGATCCTTAGGTATGTTTATGTACTTCCTTGTTATCTGCATAGCCATACTTAGCCAAATCAGTGTCAGCCCGTATCTCCATGAAGAACTGATGTGTATACAATCTCACACATTAGGCTAGATTGGCATTTGCACTACGTCAGCTGAGCACTGCACGTTCACCAGCTTTGATTCCCCAACATCTGTGTAGTACACAGTTTGCCATAGATTTTTATTGCACTCTAAATCAAACAGATCACATTTGGGTGATGTTAAGGTCTTGCCCTAATAGCCAGATCTGCAAACGGATTTTGCTTTTAAACTGTATTCAGGGACAATTAAGTACAAAATATGTGAAAAGACTGGAAGGAGCCCCCAAGACCTCCTCTTTTCCTCTGCATCAGTGGTCCAGAAATCTGTATTTGCTTTTGCTCTTTCCTGACTGCAAAAAGGTACAACTGCAGCAGCTCAAGCATCTGCCTGGCTGATAACCTGCTGGTTACGGAACAAACTGGAAGACAATCGAGGGGCTTTCTCGGCAGAGGATAACTGAGTTCTTGTCCCACCAAATAGAAGAAGTCAAGCCACTTGGAAATTCACATAAGAGAGCCTAACAAAGAAAGGCTGGGTGCTATTTTTCTGGCTCCCACTCTTGACCCTAAGTCAAATACAAGAAAGCTGAAATGTAAATAACAAGGACTTTTATATGTGGGTTTAAGATGTCCTCCTGTGCAGCTGAAGAGTCCTTGGCCCCCTGTGTAGCCACTCCCTTATTTGACTTGCAACATGAAGCTTTCCCATGGGAGGTGTGTTTCTGAAGAAAAAATGCTTTATAGTCACTTCCGGGCTCATTCCAGCTACTACGAAAGGACAATCTCGTAAACATGCAGGCATTCATTAACTTTTTGTCTAGATGCCTTGCATATATCATTTTCTATTTCAGCTTTTCAAGATGAAGTTTAAAGAACTGAGAGCAATAGTTTATTTGACTGCTGTCCTGCTCCTTCTTCCCAGTGCCAGGGCAGGATTCTTCTGTTTCATTGCTTTGACTCTAAAATTAATCTGTCAGATGAAGATAGGCACTTAGACAATTTTTCTTAAACTATGTTAGTCCTTCCAAATGGTCAGATTTAAATTCTTTTACAGCAAATACCATACATAAAAAGTATACCATAATATAAACAGTACTGAGTCAGAAATAGAACACACTTTACAAAATAGGCATCATAATTTCATATCTCAAACTCTGCAGAAGCATGATAAGTAACTGACATCAGGTATCTTTCCAAGAGGTCTTCTAATTAGGCCCTCAAATATATTGCTTTTATTCTTGAATAACAGATCTTACGTTCTACTTAGCCAGTTGACAATTTATTATTGTTCATATATTAGAATACTGCCAAACTTACAATCATTTCTTTAACTTGATTTACAAATACCTTAGGCATTAATACATCCAAGGTTAATTGCTTATACTACCTTTTTAATCACAAAGACTTTTTTGTATTAAATATAAACTATAATTCCATTTCATTACATTCAGAGCCTCAATAACCTTACCTCTGCCACAAAGACCAAGGCTGCGATTAGACATGCAACTCTTTCAGCTGATGAGCTATTTAAGTTATCTTTGTCCCTCTGCCACAGACTGCTAAGTCTCACCACTTCAGGTGCCCAGTACAACTGTTTATGTACATTAAACGAAGTCTTAGCAAACCCCTAAAACAAAAACCTTAACAAAACTCTCTTTGAATAACCACTTTTGCAAAAGACAGCTGTCTAAATAACAAATACCTTAATACAGTTGATACTGTAATCCAGAGATTTTATACTGGACTCCATACAAGTTGAATATCAGCAGCTGCTTTTTGGTGTTTAAGAACAGTTTAAGATAGTTTAAGAAACAAGAACCACTGAATTTCTAACGTGAATGATCTGGAATTGCCTTTAATAGTATTGCTGGATTCTCAAGTTGCTCTAATTTACCCTATTCTTTTGTTGAAATCAGTGCCAATGTACAACTACACATGCAATTATTTTCCAAACTGAACTTCTCCTACCTTTTCAATACTTTTCCTGATCCCACCCCCTTCATTGCTTCTGCATCTCCTCTGAGAACAGCAAGGAAGTTCTTTGGAGTAACATCCTAAGGATTTAAGAGGATTAAAGTTAAATCTGATCATAAAACAACAACAAAATCTTCATCTAGAAAGATGGTTTCTGAAAATAAGAGTGCATGCGTGGATGGCAAGTTTAGCTGGCCATCCCTTTCAATCACTCATTACATAATGTACGAGCCATGATGACTCACTGAATCCTTAAATCACCAAGTTACTGGATTACTGTTCTGATTTAATGAAACAATTAGTCTTACACAGCTGTTCTTCAGAATGAGTTACAACATTTTTGAATGCAAGACCTTTCCTCCTTTTATTTCATGTTCCAGCACAAAAACACTGTAAAGGTTTACTTATATGACCACTGCTTCACTTCAAAGCATTTATTGTTTATATTCGTCTTATGAACACCAAATGTCATCCATACCATGCAGGCAAATAAGCTGGAGGCTTTATACTATGTGCATTTTGGAGTGTAAGCTACAGGCTGGAAGGATTTATTCAGAACACTGGCTAATGCTACACTTTCCCTGTGTTTTATTCTTACCTCCTTTGTGTAGTCCTTGGGCACTCCAGCATACACATCTGTGCCATTAGGCCTATTGATGACAATGCCTTTTGTAGGGTTTCTGAAAGTTGAACAGAACATAAATATGAATGACTAGCCATGTGCCATACAACAACCACATAACAACTAGGAAACCATTTAAACTGTTTTGACTGGCCAGCGTGCCTGGGAGAGAGTATGGATACCTGCACCATGTATCGTTAAGTGATCCCAGAATATAAACACCTTTTCACTTCGGCCAGTTACATATGCTTGCTTCATGTGTCCTTACCCTCAGAGTACTTCATGTTTCCCACCTTAGATCATGCTGACTACTTTAAAACGTAGGCAGGTGGTCTCTTATACTATCATCTCTCTTTCAGTGTTCCCTTAAGTCCCCTTTACTCTTTGCTCCCAGTACGGCTGTGCATATGAAGTCCACTGATTTTTCTGCTGAAGCCGTTTCAGAATTACAAGCTGTATCACTGAACTATTTCATATTGACAGCAGTGATACGCTCTAGGCAGTCATCAAGAATGAGACATGTACACTGCTGAATGTACATTCTGGGGATTAAACTGATATAACATCCTTTCAAAAAGTCTTTCAAGTCATACACAGAGCTCCTGTACACTGTTACACCTGGGAGTTAAGGTCACTTAGTGTCATAACAATGAAGCTCTGCAGTCCTCAGTGCCACAATTGATGCTGAGTTGTGGAAGTAAGGCTTAGGAAGCTCAGGAGCACATTTCAAAAGAGAATTATTGTGCTCAAGGATAAAGTATCTCCTTGTGCATCACAAGCGGTTTTAAAGGCTTTTCTTAAAAAACTACTAAAAACTGAAAACACATTGGTGACTATGGTGTGCTTCTAGTAACCATATAGCTTGTGACCAGTGCACATTCATCACTTACTCATCATTATCAGCAATATCATCATACATCATGACAATGATCTGCTCATCTGGAATTCCATTTCGGTGTACAATCTGGTATGCATGGCACACGTCTGCCTGGAATTAAGCAAATTTTCATTATTAGCTTTAACAGAGATTAAAGACCAAAAGAAAAATAATTTTGCAGGTCTAAGAGCAGGCACTTGTCCAAAAGTAACCAATCGCATTCAAACACAAGATATTCAGTGTTGCTAGAGGGGTGAAATGCACAACTTAAACCAAAACTCGATGTCTTTCCCTAACTAGGAGTAGACGCATTAATTGATTAAAATCTCTCCCTTATTTACATATTTTGGTTTCTCATTTAAATCAAAACCAGAAGTTACTTCAGACTTGGTACAGATGACAACATTTAACAAAAGGTTCTCAGCAGTGTTCTGTGAGAAAATCTAAATGAAACCCTTCTGCATTGCCAGACAAATCCAAAATATGCCAAGAAGCAGAAGTAAAGAGTTGGAGTTCCACCAATTTCAATTAGCTCTGCACCAAGCCTGCATGACTAAGCAGCAAAGACTATCACTGGCTCAATCAAGTGTGGTTTACCAATCTATCTCTGCAAAGATTTTATTAAATTTTGTTTTACTAGATGAGAATTTTGATAAAGGAAGATTTCCTTTTTACTTATGTATTTCTTGTACAGTAACAACTGAAGCAGCTTTGTGGCAAGAAAACAGAATTCAGTGGAAAACAGAATTGCAGAATTCAGGCTTTTTTCCTGACTCATACAGGATACGAATAAGCAGATTTTCTTTACAAAACCATCTTCCTATAACGCGGAAATAACAATAGTCATCAAAATGATATTATAGTAAATGCAAGTCTCTCTCAGAATGCTAAATTCTTAGTAACCCCAGCCCAAATAATTAACTTTAGAATTGCAGTCTGTGAACGACCTAATAGGATATTAACAATTATTCCTAACCTGGAGAACAACAACCTACCACATGCTAGAAAAAGCTGTGCAGATTTAATAGAGGAAATCTCATCTAACAAAGGCACTCCAAATGCAAGCAAGAACCAAGCTTTAAAGCTTACTTCTGTTGAACTAATCGAATTTCCTTTTTCATAAACCAAACTGAAGTGGTTTAAGTGGACCTACGTTAAGTTCAGATGACTTAGAAGTATTAGTGATTTTGACTGGAAAGGACACTGTAAAATCCTGTCACTTTATAATCCTTGGTTTTCAAAGTACAGTTGAAGCTGAGAAAAGAGAGTAGTAGTGCAAGATTCTGGGAAGGGTGAGGCACATTCAATACTAATGAATTCTCCCATAGCAAAATCTCTCCACATGACTAACCCTGAATGCTAAACTGTCCTTACTAAAGCAGTTCCACCTCCTACTATGCAGGTCAGCCTATGTTCTCTTTCACCCACCTCAGACAATCTCCACCATTTATAGTTCTGCATTTCCTTGTATAACATTATACTGTCTGCTGCCTCAACAAGTCAAAAGGTAGAGGTTAAACAGAGATATAAAGGCACGACCTATAATGTGAAACAGCAGTGTGCAGGTTTGACTAAACATGTATTTCATTTTCACGAGCAACCCAAGCAGAAGAAAACAATAATCAGGGCTTCTCTGCACTGGTTAGTGAGTAAATCATAGATCCCCTCTCACTCTCAAGATATAATACACTTCTGTTATGCTGACAGAACCAGTTATAGGCTGGCAACACACAGAAATGCTTAGACATACTATCATGATATTATATTAACATATTCAAGCAGCAAGTGTCTGTGCTCCCACAGCCAGTAGGAACTTCAGAGGTGTTTTTAATCAATACCACAGTACCCAAAATCAGTCACACTTTGTAAATGTTTTTTTTTTGTCTCTCTTTCCTTGTGATTCACTGACTGTTTGCTCACTATGTCCTGTCTTTGTAAAGTCAACACTGGTGATAAATTTAAATGGGTTAAATTCCCTAGTGTGGCATCAACATAACAACTTCCCTCAACTTTAACTTACGCTTCAAGGATTGCCTCAACCTTTTGCTAAGGGACCTGTACCTGCTGGTAGCATACTGATACCACCACATAAGCTAGAACAGCAAAACCATGTTTTGTTGCTAAAGTAGGACAGTTCTGAGTAAACAATTGGGGGGTTTTGCATAGAATTAGCTGACCTGACTAGCCACCTTTGATGTCAATCATATGCTCCTCCTGTCCCTTTCATACACGTTAAAATAAACAACCCACCTCTATAAAGCCAGAATACAGTCTGCGGCTAGAGCAGGGAGGCGTATGTGAACCTAGAGTACTTGCTGTTGATTTGGAACTGCCTCTCAAACACTGCTGAAACCACACTAAAAGAGACAGCTAATACTGTTCTAGATCTCTTATTGGTATTACTGCTGGTGGTTTAGTAAGTGAAATGGATGCTATGAATATTTACTGGATAAATTGTCACTAAATGCAAATCACGCTTTGCGGCCATGATTTGGTGTGGGTAGCAGCTGCCCTGCATAGAATAGAGGAGAAGATGTACCTGTACACCTGCTACTGCACAACTGACCTCACGTGCCAGCTCCAAAATGCACTCTGTTAATGGCATGGTTCAGAGCTTTCATCCCCAGGTTAGCCTCAACCTGTTGCTACATCAGCAAATTTCTATGGAAGGTTTATAGTTAAATCTGCATAAATACATAAACGCCTATATTTTGAAAGCATGAGGATCAAAGGGGGAATTTACCTTGTCTCCTGGAGTGGGCATTTTGTTTCCCAAAATGTACATTTGGGACAAAGTCTGAAAAGGGGAAGAAGAAAAAAAAAAAGTAGACTGCTTGGAGGGGTGGGGGAGGTGGGAAGCTGGAAAAATGCATTTGTTTCATGACACATTCAAGCATAAATAGTTCCTGAAGGGAAAAGCTTGGACTTCTGTGAAATTGGTTACTTCTGGTCTTATGACTGCTAGATTCATGGCCAAAAGGTATGTGTAATGAAGTGTCAGCTTAATTGAAAAGTGGCACTGTTCCCATTACAGGTACACTGAAATTCCATGGCCCTAAAAAGAATGAACTGTAATATATATATAGTAGAATGTCTGAAGTGCCAGCCATGTTTCATTCCTCTGCTTAGACATACATCAGCCAAAGCAGTAACTATAATTTAGAACTTAAGGAAGGTTTTCCCATAGCTTCAGTCACAATTTTGTAAACACAATGAGGAAATGTTAGTGAAGTCAAGTACCCAAGGGACCCTTAATGTCTGTTACCTGCAAGATTGGAGAATTTAGGACTATCCTGGAATAAGATACTACTTTGGCAGGTAGTGTCCAAAACCCTGAATAAACAGAGTCCCTGACTCATAATGCTCAGTAAGACTAAAAGCAACAACTGAAAACACACCCACATATGCAAATTCAAATGTTTTTATTTTCAGCATTTTAATTTTGCCAGACTTTTTCAGCTATTTTTCTCCTCAAGTGTGTTCTCCACCTTTAGTAAGGCTGTGTTTCACATCCAGCTCTCCCACTGTGTGTTTTGCAGTATCCAGGAAGTATTGGTCTGTCTCTCCCTGATCTGTTTGTGAAGACAGCTTTAGGTTTGAGTTAGCTGACACAATTACCTCCAAGGACAGGCAGAAGTATACATGAAATTCTACTTCGCTTAAGGAGAACTAGTTTGTTGACTCAGTCTTTAAATCTACCAGTAAGCATTTAGTGCTATATTTGCTCATGTATGCTGCTAAGCTTTCCAGAGATCTATCATCTAGCTCTTCATACTAGAGAGCCAAGTCACTTTTCCAGGGAATGGTGGGAGTACTCTTTCTCATATGCATTATGAGTGCTTAGCTGCATTTAGGGCATAGCAGCCAGTCTGATAATAAAAAGGCTGCTACAGAGAACTCAGCGTAACTACTGAAGAGCAGAGAAATGCACATCAATAGTCCTTCCACTATTGATGCCCAAGCAACTCTAATCAAACCAACTAAGATACGTATAAAAACAACAAAGAACTGAGATCGTGTAGTGCATAAGGCACTACACAAGCTAGCTTTGCAATGACAGTAAGCCTACCACATTGGGCTGTATACTATTCAGAACACTTCAAATTTATTTCCGGGACTTGATGAGATAAACGTGTAAGACAAGTTTAGATCATCCTGATTAGGAAACCGTCACAGTTCCACCATTACAGAGGAAACAAGTGCCTGCAAGTTGCGAGTCTCATTCGCAGATAAGCGCAAATGGTGGTTTTTTCCTGATCTTGTCTACATTTGAGGTTTGCATCACTCATACTGGATCCTGACCACTGACAGCTGAATTACGAGCCTTAGAAGCAATTTCAGATTCCTTGAGGTTACAGGTGCAAACTTGGAGTTTCCAGGGTCTGCATATTCTTTACAAATTTACTGTTCATACAGTACATACAATGATGGGCTGCTTTTCCCACAATTTTTCATATATGAAATTGGAGAAATTTTTGAAGGTATAAACTTCTCCTTTCATGGCTGTTTAGTCCAATGGACATGTATTCCCACCAGGTAACTACTGCAGAAGGCAAAAGGGGTTTTTTTGATTGCGTCATGTGCAGACAGCATGCAAAACAACTGGAGTTCACAAAATATAACTGTAATACAAACATACATCATTTATTAACTATACCCTTAATAGCTGAACTGAGTCTCCTGAGGTCTCAAGTTGCAATGGGATGAGTGCTTAGTTGCATGTAGAGAATAGCAACCACTCCAGTAATAAAAAAAAGTCGCATTGAGTAACTACTTACAGGAACATTCACATCTACAAATCCACTTGTACACAGGCTAGGTCAGAGGAATTCTGAGGACAAAAGATGATGGCAGAAGGAAAGTGAATTGGAGTCAAAACATTTTTTTCTGCCGTTTCTCCCTTGGAAGGCAAAGAATTAACAAATCTGCAATCCTGGAGCCCTGCTCTGCTTTCTGAGAGTACAGGTATTATTCTACTGAAAACTAACAAGCATTTCTGCATGTGTTCACTATGGAATTACTTCCTTAATGGACAAAGCACAGAACTGGAAGTCCAAGTCCTGTTCCTGGTTCCACTGCAAGTGACTTGAGCAGGTAATTTTTACAGTTCTTTTGCTCCCACCGGTGGAAGGTGGGGAGCACTAACACACACAAAGACATGGGGATCAGTCTGCATAATGTTTCCAAGAAACCTGTTATAACTCCCAAGATTTCTGTAGTACCTTTCCTCCTCTGTATAACTCTCCTAAAAATCTATGGTTCAGCTGGTTTTGCTGGGAACAAATTTCCCCAATTTTTTGATACCCAAGGCACCCATCTCTGGGTTACACTTCATGGCACACACCCCATGGACTTTCCACAACTATTTGCTGGGTCTGCCCTCGCACTACAGGTGCTCACTCCTGCCAGGCCCTTAAGGTTGGCCACGAAAGGCCACTAGGCAAGACAACACAGGCTGCTGATACACTGGTGTCTTCTGTGACTTGATTCTTTTCATAACAAGTTAGAGGCACAGTATCTTGCCTAAGAGAGGTAAGCAAGAGCTAAGCCCCATTCTGAAGGATCTGTCACACAGACTCCCTTGAATTATGACACTGGTTTCATAACTTTGGTGAGACTATTAGTGGTGTTCCAATTCTCCTTCTTCCCCAAATGCTAATACTGTACCTAAAGCAAGCGGCAGAGGTTAAAACAGAGAAATTTCTAGGATTGAAATTCTGAACAATCTGACATTGCAGATATTTTGCACTGTTTGGAGATGTTATCTCCAAAATAAAAGTGTTTAAAAAAAAAATAATAATCCATTCTCGATTTTCTAACCTTGAAAAGTATTTACTTAATAACTCTGCAAAGCATGATCACATTCAGAAGTTAATTTGCTTCTGTGAAACTGGCATGTTTAAAACACTTACTGTTGAACACAAATATGCAAGTGTGCGTTCTGTGTTCTTCATAACTTTATACCTGACAGATATACTTGCCATTGAAGGTTTACTGACAGAAAGGTTAAAAAAGCTTTATTCTTGGGTAACTGCAGAAGAGGCATTTTCATGAGCCACAGCTTCAAAAATGTAGTTTTATTTAAAGACTTAATGTTATGGAATTAACTCCTCCTAAAGTGGAAGGGAGCCAGCAAGACTGGTTATACAGCAACAGCCAGAGCACAACTCATTAATTATGTATTTAGACACCACAGAGCAGGCAGTGATTGAGTACAACTCAAAACAACTAGTATTTCTATAATTGTTTTCCAATTTAAACTTAAAAAATATCTGTTTGTTTTGTTTTTTTAAGATTTAATTTGAAATAGGAATAGTTTATACTAGAGCTATGATATTCCAACTACATCAGGTTATATATCTATAATGCAAGGAGCTGGCAAAATCTCTAAAACAAGTTTGTCAAGGTGCTGAGCTAGCATTTGCCAATAACAGGTTCTTCTCCAGATGCAGCAAGGCTGTCAGCCTGGTTCATTTAGTTCTAAGCTCATCACCGCACCAGAAGTTACAAATGTGGGCTGAGAGGGAGAAAAATGTAAACATAAAATGCAGTGTGCCCAACACATGAAGGCTCATTTCTTCCACAACCAACACAAATAGAGAGGATGAAGCCTCTCTAGATTTTAGAGGCAGTTACATCAAAAATAATAAATATTTTTAAAGTTTCAGTGTTCAGCAAATCAGCTGTACCCAATGCATTTAATAGAGTTTAACTTTTAAAATGCTGGTTGTGTACACTGGTGTTTCAATCCCTGTTCAAGTTCACCTTAACCAACAAGAGCTGAGTAACTATTTCCTAACATTTAGAAATATGCAAATGTATACATAAACCAGAAGTAAATGGACCCTGTTCTCCAAGAAAGCAAGAGGTAGTTCCAAGTTTAGAGCAAAGACTGCATTTAAGTGTAATTAATCTGTTTAAGGGATGGTCCAAGAATTCCCCAAAGGGAAAAAAACTGCTGTAGTTTCCTGGCTGCTGATTGAACTTAATCAGAGTTAAGTCACTTGGGTTTAATCCTGTGCATGCTGACACTCACACTCAGACCACTATTTTACAACACACTGGCTTTGACAGCAGCGTCAAGCTCAGGAGTTCCTGTTCACTTTTCTTCTCTTTCTGTCATTCACTCTGATCCCTGCACCTTGGTGCATCGTATCTTTCTTGTGCCAACACAACGCTGAAGCCATGCTGTCAAATACAGTAAGCAAACTGATTCAAATTAAAAAGAGCACCCTCCTGCATGTCCTCCACCCCACAAAAACATACTGTGCACTTGCAGCCTTCGCAGATTTTTTTTAACTGGACAGGAGGAATATAAGGAACATAAGAGAAAAACAAATGGAAGGAAACATGCATGTGTTTCAAAAATAAGGTTTAAATCTAGACATCATTTGTTCACCTGCAAGTTGGCATCGGATCCTCTAGACTACTACTAGAATATTTAACCTAAATGACACAGGATCCCTAGGATGCAGAAACATAGATGGAGAATATTGCTCCTCCTGCTGATGACAGCTTTTAAAAAGATGCAAGACTGGTCAAAGTTGTAAGCAAAAAAAAAAAAAAAAAAAAAGTCCAACACAAAAAGAAGCAGTGGAAGAGAAATCTTGGGCAAAAATAACAAGGATTATAACCAGGCTCTGAGCAAATCTCATTGCTGTGTGTTTTGAAAAGTTCACACATTTCTGGAAGCCTACAAGTAGAAGCACTTGCCCATATGACAGAAGGCCTGAGTTAGTTTAGGCAGCTGTTATCTCCCTGCAAGTCTCAGAGCAGGCATTTCCTGGAGTGTGGCCAGCATCAGCATGTGGGACTGGCAGTCCTTACCTGGTGTCGATAGTTGTACCAGCCATTCGAACCTGCAACAATCACCACCCAGTGCTTGCCTCCATCTTCAGGTTCTTCCATGGGGAACGTGCTGATGCCCAGTGCACAGCCCAGCAGCACAAGTGCTTTCAATATCAGCATCTTTATTTACTCCACAGATGGAAGAGGAAAAAAAAAAATCCCTAATGAAGAAGATTGAGAGAAGTAGATCAGAGGACACCTGTCAAAAATAAATGCAAAACAAACATTCACAGTAACATAGCTGCAAGCTTTTGTTGCTTGTGGGTTTTCTTTGAGTGTTACAGACCATTCAACCCACAGTACAATTTCTGGTCATGTCTTCCTTTAGTACCAAGTTGCTACTAGTTACAGAAGTTTTCTGTCAGCTATCAAATCTGACTGAAAGTGATTCTGAATAAGACAACCAAGTCTTTCAGCTCCCTCTGGTTGTTTTGTTCTATAATAGCTGGCAATGAATTAGCCTCAAATACAGAGTAAGCCTATCAAGTATTTCACACAAACTTCTTTTCAGATTCATATAATTGTCTTGGTGTCTGCTTATGCAGTTTGTTGTTTTCCAGTCACTGGCAATTTGCCCGTTATTATTGAGTCAAATCCTGGGTGATGGAGGCACAAGGATCCTTAGACATGGAGAGTTGCTTGGGACTTGGAAGGTCAGAGTGTTACAAAAGCTCTCTGTGCCTACAAAGTCGGAGAGGGTGAAGAGTGCTGCTGTTCTGCACAAGATACAGCCCTCACTGCTGTGGCCTGGGGTGGGGGAGCACAGACTCCAAGAGCCTCATGCTATTTATGCAATCTGTTACACTAGTGGAGAGCAAATGTGAACTGGTACCACATGAAAGAGTAGCATTTTCATCTCATTTGCACAATGGTTAAGTGTTTGCACAAGGTGCACAGTAAGAGAATCAGCTCTGAGCCTGTGGACGTCAAATTCAGAGAAGCAGAGCTAGAGAAGAGGTCTAGAAGAGCTAAAATAGGTCTGAGCACAGGCAGAAACGGCTCTTTCTGCTATCTTGAGAGGATTAGAAGTGGTGTCCCCACTAGTGAACTTCCTGAGCACCTTCACTGTCTGTTAAAATGTTTGCTCTAAAAGCAAACAATCTGGCCACATCTAATCCAAGACTTTTTGTTCTTTTTGAGGGGGGAGTAAGGTTATGTATATTGGTCACAGTCTCAGGTCTGCATCTGCTCTTAGCACAGGCACAAAGATTACGTATTTCCTCATGCTCTAAGAGATGGAATTTTACTCTGGCTTACTCACAAAAAAAGAGATTCTGGAGGTTGATATGGAAGAGGTGTTGTACCGTGAGGCAGAATAGCCTACTTTAGCATGGTTTTCTCTGGGGTAAAACCTGGAAACTCCCAACCCATACAACATAGTCACAAGACACAATGTCAAAGCTACCACTAAACCAAATAACTAAACAGTATCTAAACCAGCCTCACTTCCCCACAGTCAAAAGCATCCATCTGCAGCCACTCAAATGAGGCTGAAACAGCAGTAGGCAGCTCACCTCCAAAACTGATGCGTGCAATGAATACTGCTAATGTAACATCTAGTATGAGTCCTTCCAAGACTGGATCTGTTGGTCACCAATGTTAAGTCTTGCAAAGCAGCAGTATGAAAAGTATGTTTTATATATAGATTTGGAAGGTGGTTTGGGGTTCTTTTTTATTTTATTTTTAATGGAGCTATCATAAAGGAATTCATGTTAGCATATCAGCTTCTATAGGAACAGCTGTTACCATAGAGAAAAGCTCCAGAACTGAATGGAAAAGACAGAACCAAATGTTTAGTGCTATTGACACCGCTTCTTCTAAAAATTCATGTGAATCTATAAACTTATCTTTCAAGAATGAGCCACTCCGGTCACTGCCTGCAAGCATGAGATTTGGGACCAAGAACAGTACACAATTTAACAATTTAGGGTTTGTTGAATTATTAGCTACTTCAGCAGTTAAGCAGATATGGAGGAATAAGTGATTTTTTTCTGCAGTTTGATAGACAGTTATAACCTCCCATGTTGAGCTGGAATTGCAAATTCTTGTCATTGTTGCCAAACAGTGGCAAGTGGCTTTGTATGGGAACTCTGCTTTGTCTATCTTGTCACTTCTTCAGATGATTTAGACAAATAATATGCTAACAGCTATGCTGAAGATATACTGAGTTTACAACATCCGCAAAAGCTGCTTACCCTGTTGCCTATAACACTGCTAAGATTTAGATCAAGTTATTAAAATGTTTGTAAAGTGCCAAAATACCATGAGCCAACAAACCTATTCATTCCCAATGGTCAGTTTCAGGTATAGCTTAACTCCTGAAATATTAGACAAGAAGAAAAAAAAAAACAACAAAAAAACACCTAAAAAAAAAAAGTATTTTAGATGATCTGCTTAGAATCCTTAACTGAGTTTGACTTACTGGAACGTGGAACTGAATTTCATGCAAACAGATCCCTCAGAGCTCAGTATCTGTTTCATGAGAAGAAACCTTTTCCACAGTCACAAAATCCTAACTTTTCATTTCTCTAACTAAAATCATCATGCATATTTACAAGACAAGTACAAAGACAAAATAAATGGTTCAGATGATTGCTGAAGTGCAGGAAAGCCTTTCACATGATGCTTAGCTCTTAAAGATGTCGATCATTAAATCAAATCCAGGACATATCAACAGAAGCTGGACTTCTGCCAGCTGTTCAGTGGGCTATATAACATGATGACTAATTTCAAGGCAGTTCCCAGCAGACAGGCATCCATCACATGGGATCTGTCACCGCCACCAGCTGTCAGTTACTGGTACCCCACACAACAGAGACTGAAGTAGCTTCAGGAAAAAACACGCCATGGAGTGCCAAGTCTCAATATGGAAACAGTTTGAAAGGACTGTCTTTCCTGATGAGTTCACACTCTAGACTATACTAGCACAGATTTATAGCTCTCGGGACACCAGCCTGCAAGGGGCCATGCTGTGCAGGATGCAGGTGTACCAGATACCAGACCTGTGCTCTTCCAGCAAACAGGCCCATGACAGAAAAACCCAGCGCCGGATCAAGGAACAAAGACTAAAGCTACGAAGCTCCTCAGGCAGTCCCTCCATGAGGGATTCAACAGTCTCCCATGTGGCATGTGGATATCCAGATCCTCAGGTTTCTCACCTCTGCTAAGCCATAGTTGTGAATGATGCAGAAGGCTCAGGGGAGAAAAAAAACAACCAACCAACCAAAAGAAAACCAACAACAACAAACCAAGTAAAAAAAACACAAAACACAAAACAAGGACCAAGAAACACTTATTCTCTGTATTGTATTAGAAAACCACATATCTTCTGTCATGCATTATTTAGAATAGAAAGAAAAACCCTCCTCTTTTATACTAAGTAATGACATACAATACTACTTATATGTCTTTTCCTATACTACAATTAAATCAAATTAACGCCAGAAAAAAAGGGGAAAAAACCCTAGACATACCACAGTGCACTAATAAGTAATAAACCATGATTAATAAATGCTCAGCTCCCCAAGGTTCTCTGAGAAGCATTTAAAATAGGTTTAACCATTAAACACGTACGGCAGAAACAGCCCTTTTACTCCTTGTTTCCAACTACTGAAAAAAAAAAAAAAAAACCACCCCCAAAAAACACTAACCTATACTTCTGCTTGTTTTAAAGAAAGTCTTTGAGTGCGCAAGTACTCAGGCAGGTAATTTAAAAGACTGTTCTGGGTTGTACTAAATGAGTTCTTTACCTACAACGGTGAAAATAAAGTTCCTGTCACATGCTATGCCTTCAGCTCATATTAGAAAAGAAACCAGCTCAGCTGACCAGAAACCACAGGTACATAAAAAGCCTTTTTCTGAAATCAAGGAATCAAAGATCTGTCACTTGCAATCCTAAATGCGAGACTAATGGAAGAACTGAAAATCCACCACAAGGTCGTCTTAGAGTTTTGGCTACTTCCAAAAAAATACGAGAGGATCTGATCAACTCTGCCTAGTCTTTCTGGTAAAAGAGTTATGTAACTTTGGTTTGGAAACCATGTCAGGAAAAAGGCACATCTTGCAGACATACTGGGTTCAGCATCAGACCTACACAGGCAGAACCGCAGCATGCACACACACAGGCAGGTTGCTGCGCAATTTCCAAACTCCCTGGAAGAAATATGGCCAGAACTAGGTGGCTCTTACCAGAACATTTCACTCACCTGTTAAAACCTGTTTTTTCCTGACAGAAGCACCTGGACCACTTCCCTTTACATGGCTAGCACATACCTCTGACTTGATAAGAGAAGGATGCTTAAGAAAGATTGCACCTGGACATGGCCAGCTGCTCGTAGAACAATTCTGGTCAACAGCTTGTTCCTCGAGTTCCCAACTTGCCTTTGGCAAAACAATCCGCTAAGTTCAAAAACCTTAAAACAACAGGATGCCACCCTAAAGAAAGAGGTTTGAGTTGATCAAAGCATTTTCCAGTAGTATTTAGAGCAATGTTGACACTCCAGAGGTTTAAACTTCAAATACCTCAAGCGCATGCTGTAAGAGCTATACAAACAGAAATCACACATGCATTTTCCCTTCACATGAAATAAGTGAAGCAACAGTAATCTTGGAAAACAACAACCTTAAGCTAATCAGCTGATCCTTCCAGTTTTTCCTGGAACTATTTCTTTTCAGCTGCTCTTCTTATGACCACAATCCTTTTAGTTTTCAGAATCAAGTCACAATTCCTTTTCCCGCCCAGCACTTACATATTGCCTGCCACTGTAATATTTAGATGCCAATTTCCACAAAATACGTGACTCATGACAGCCCTCCTCACAGGAAACTAATGTCCGCAGTTCCCTGTCAGCAATGTTTTTCCTATGTGTTTTGCCAGCCATTAGGCAAACTGAAGCATCTATACCCATGATTAAGCCCTTGCAGAATTAGTCTGATTTTCTTTAGCACCAGTATGCTAGAAAGAAAAAGTCTTTATCACAGTAAACTCCAGTAAGGTAGATTTTGAAGGAGATTATGGTCTCTGTAGCAAAACAATTCTTTACAAAGCATAGCAGTAACCATTTTACGAATCAGCTTAATTTGATTAGAACTTGTAGTAAAATAGTTCAGTATAGTAACTGAAGATGTACGTATGTTACTTTCACTGCAGAGGCAGGAATTTGCAATTATGTTAACTCAGAAGGCTTTCAAACGTTAATTAAAGGTACTTAAAAGTCATTTTAAATAAACTTAATTGTACTGTTTGCAGATTTGTCATTCTCAGCAGCAGAGAGATGGCACCATTTACCAGGAGAAAAAAAAAAAATCAAATCAAATCACTCCTTATGCTTCCTAGGATGGTGACAATCTAATACACACGCTTTAGGGGAGTCCCCCCCCCATTCAAAAAGTTCAGATTCAAATCTGGCAGATGTTAAGTATTCAGTATAACTGCTTCTGCTACTTACTTTTATACCCGTCTACAAATACACAATGCCTCTGCAAACGCAGTCTGACGGTATTGAAACAGCTCCTGCAACACTGCATGAATAACTTCAATGTTACATTGCGTGACTCGGGGCGGGGGACAAAAAAGGAGGAGGTTGAGGGTAGCAGAGTAAGTCAGACCACGTTAAGCATTTGTGCTCAACGACCACGAAAATGTTTGGAGTGTGGATGGAATGAAATTCTGGAGAAGTGATTACACAGAAAGCCTGAGGTTCCTGAACTCCACATGCCTTTTACTATGTCTTATCTCAGCATTTCAGAACTTCACTGCAGCATTTAACTCCTAAATACAGACTCCCAGCACAGTGCTGTCCCATCCTAATTAGGAACTAGTGCTGCTAGTTCTGCTCTGCGCAGACCTTCATGTCGTGCCAAGGTTGTCTACCACCTATAAATAACTAGCCACAGTGAAGCACCTTTCCGGCATCATCAGCCCCTTGCAGAAACCCTTCTCACTCCATCCTTTTCCCCCATAAAAAGGTGTGTTACCGGGATAGACATCCCTCCTCTCTCCTGTGCCATACCCGATGGAGCAGCTTTGACTCCTCTCCAACGGGAGCCCTTACAGAAGGGGGCCGAGCTCACACGCGGGCCCTTGACAGGGGGACAATCGTCCCCAAACCCCTTTTGCTGAGGGCAGTGCGGCGATGCAGCCCGGCGCTCTGCAGCAATGGCCTCAGGGCATGAGCGGAAAAGCGGAACCCTTCTACCCCGTCCGGGGGTCGGCTTTGCAGATCAACCGAAGCAGCGCCAAGGGTCAGCCCCAGCTCTGATGACGGGCGGGCCCGAACAGTCCCCGCCAGCAGGGAAAGACGGGGCGCCGGGAGAAGCGGCGGGGGCTCGGCAGTTCTCAGAGCCGGTGAGGGAAACCGCTGCTCCCCTTGAGCCGACGGGGCCCCTCGCACCTACCCCGGGCAGCTCTGCTGTCGGGGAGCAGAGAGGGCCGGCACCCCTCACGGCTATCCGCAGTCAGGCGGACCCCTGCCTCCTCCCCACCGCGAGCCAGCAGCCGCCTGTGACACAACCCTCCCGGGCAACGCAGCCCCCCGCCGCCCGGTGCGGCCCCGCCACCAGCCAGCCCTTACCGCGCCGCCTGAGGAGCTACGACAGCCGCGGCCGCTGTAGTTGCGGTTAGTCCCGTGCTGAACCCGGCGACCACGGGCCGCGACGGGCGGAGCCTAGCCACGGCCAATCACGGCCGGATGGAGGCGGGGCCAGGTGCGAGCCCGGCCGCACTACATGCCCCAGCACTCCCTGCGCTGCCCCACGCTCTAAGGACTGCGGGCGTCGCGCACAAGGCACCGTGGGAGTTATAGTCCTTCGGCTGCTCGGCGAGTCGCAAGTGCTCGGGTGCGACGGGGGAGCGTGTCTCGCGGGGCCGGGGTGCTGGGGGGTCCCGGGTTGTGCTTGGCTGGGGGGCCTGGGGGCAGGGCGGGGCAGGAGGCCCAGAATGGGGAGTCGGAGGAATGTGACAAAGATGTCATGAGATGACGGAAGAAAAGTGATGCCCTCGCGTCGTCCTTGTGTGTTTCAGCAGAGTCCTGGCTTCGCACTGCGGACTGGGCCAGCCCGTGCCCATGGCGTGTGCCGTACCCCGCTGCTGCACGGACATCTGCATCTGTCGGTAGGGAGAGATGGTGCAGGGCCTTGGCTGAGTGCCCCGGAAAAGCCTAAGAAACACAGCTGTAAAGTTCTCTCCATTTTAACGAGAGCAAGAGAAGCAAAGATCCTTTTTGAAAAGTAGAGGCACATGCTCTTTGTCTAATAGACCACACAGAAGAGAGCACACTGGCTTTCCCCTTGCATGCAGACCTTCGGTTAACAAATGAGTTTCCATTTTGTTGTCAAATGACTGCTTCAGGGCGCCTGCGAAAAGGCATAGTTCTGCTCTTGACTTTGCCATTTGCATGATTTGCACTGCCTCAGCTTTGCTTATGATCATAAATCTGAAAGGCCATTATGGGTTAGTCATAAGTACTTTACTAGAAGTTGGAATCCCCAGTAACCTGGCGTGTGTCCTGACACAGCAAAGCTGTTAAAATTCAGGTTGGTTCAGAGATGACCTTTTTGAACTGACAAAGACCATCATGCCAGTTATCCATTGTGAAAAAATAAGCCCTTAACTGATGCAGAGGGTTGACCAATGTACAGGGGGGTTGTACAAGGGAATCGTACAGGGGGGTTAGAGGAATTTGCTTGCTTAAACAAAAGTATTGTCTGTTGTAAATGCCTGCTAAGCAGAACAGAGACATCTGGTCCTACTGATAAGGAAAGCAGATGCCTGAATCTACTGATAAGGGGGAGAAGCAGATGATTTATGGCTGGGACACTGACCAAACTCTAAGGCCATACGTGAAGACTAAAAAGGTGAAAAGTGCAAGAAGAGGAAGACTCATTTACTTCATCTTGAAGACCCCTACCCAGAGGAGGAAGACTCATTTACTTCATCTTGAGACCCCTGCCCATGACCAGAGGGGGCACTGCGCAGGCTCAGAGGACCTTTCTGGCTCATTATAATACGAAGTGGGGATAGGACATGAATATGTATAGGCGTGTTGTGCAACCTTATGAATATATATAACTTTAGAGAATAAATGTAGAGGGAAACAACACTGAGGCACGCATGACTCTGAGGAATTATCCCCGTGCATCTCAGCGCTGAATAAAAAGCATACCTACTTTACAACTTCAACGAGTTGTGTAGTCAATCCACGCATCTAAACCACCTTTTCCCCTCTATTTAATCTGAGCTTAATAGCCACATGGGTTATGGTTATATTTTGAGTATTGTCCTCCCTCCCTAACTTACCTGATATCAGTTAAAAGCATCACTTGACTTGTCATGCAAGTCCAAAGGTGATTTTCATATTGTTTGTCATAGCTGGCCTGTGTGAGATAAGTACACCTTGTGTCAGCTGTCACCTCTAAAAAGGCTAAAAATATCATTGCCAAATAACATGTCTATAAATTCTACATTAATTAAGCATCAGCAGGATGTTCCTTACTGTGAAAAATAATAGATGGGAAAACCACTGCAGGAATCCTACATCTCAGTCAAAATATATCTGACTGGTACTAAAGACACCCAAGTAATACTCAGACTTTTACAGCTGAATCTGATTATTTCTTCGGTGGTGTTAAAAAGTTAGCAAGCCTTCCTGAATCATCTGGGAAGTCTGTCAAAGGAAAAGACATAAATGGTGTTGCTGGGTATCTGGGCTGAAGTAAGCAGGAAGATTGAGATAGAGTCGTGGGGAACCTCAGACAGAAACGGTTACATCTCCTGCAGCAGGAATCCAGCATGATCCTTGTGACTGCTGCTATCATGGAGGAGAAGAAATGAAAGAAATAATGTTTTCTCTATCACATAAGCACACATTTTATAATAAATTATAAATTTAATTATATAAAATACATAAAATTATTTTAAAAATTATTAAAAAAAAATCTTTTTTAAAATAGCACCTAAGTAAGGTGCTTACCTAAGTAAGAAAAATCATGATGGATTTATAAAATGTCTTGCTCCTTGCTCTGACAGCACTAAAAAGCAAAAGTAGCCATCAACTGTGTTCTCATAATGAAGCTTTGACACTCTGAAAGGTAGTTCCACCAACCCACGAAAGCTGCCCGCTACAAAGGAGAACTTAGACACTAGCAAACTCGGAAACTGTTGACCGAATGAGAACAAAACCCAAACAAATGTGAAACTTAAAAACTGCAGATAAGGCGGGTCCTTTCTTAATAAGAGCGATTTTACCAACCCAGGACAGGAAGTCCTACAAACCACAAGTCTGCCCTATGGTAGGGTTGGGTAGTTTAGCTCTGATTCTGTTTTGCTCAGAGCACTCAGAGAGGATTCTCACTCTCCAACATTGCTGACACTGTGCTGGCTTGAAGTGCTGGCATGATGGTAATAGTAGTTCTGGTAAAGCACAGGTTTCCCCAGAAAAGATTTTCCAGATTTCTGGCAGAACTTGAGATGGTTTAACACAGGTATTTATGCTACCATGCCACTGTCCTTACAGCTGACAAAATTTGGACTGAAAAGTTTTGCTTTTAAACTGCCAGGAAAGGTATTTATAAAAATGTACAGAAAGCCATTCTGGACTCACATATACTTCAACAGCATCTGAACAGACCAAGATGTGTTTTTAACCAGTCAAGAACATTTTTAGCTGGGAGAAAATGGACTGGAATCGTGAATCAAGCACACTTAGGGCATGTAACAGGGAGCAAGATGCAGAGGTTATACACTGGTATAGTGAGTGAATGTGAATCAGGTGAGTATTAGATTAAAACCCAGCTAATGAACCACAACACTCCCATGAGACTTTTTAAATTCAGTAGGGTATTTTTTTTAAGAATTACTGTCTACTTTTTGCAAAAATTGTCACCAATCATTATTGAACATTTTCAAAGGAAAAGACAGAACAAATCCATAAATATGTCTTATGTGGGTGAATCTAGAAAATAAAACAGATAAAAGGATTTTATTCATTAAAAGAGGATTTTTCAATTATTTAATTCAGTAACAATGTTTAAGAATGCAGGGGACCAAGACCACATTAGTAATGTTTGATCCACAGGTGATTCAACCAAGTCTAGTGGAAGGTGTCCTGCCCATGGCAGGGGGGTAGGAGCTAGATGATCCTAAGGTCTTTCCAACCCTAACCATTCTATTCTATGATTCTAATATACTTTTACTACATATGCTTATTCAGCCACTCAACTGCATGGTGTACCACCATCATGCTTGAGTAGCTGAGTGATATAAAAAGCAATTTCTTCTCTTCCATCTCCTCCTTAGGGCTTAAAAGAATTTTCCTGAGCCAATCTGTACCCAGGCAGCATGGTCACCTGTCTCCAGACCCAGCATGGCAATGAATTGCTTCTACAAGATCTACAAGATCAGCAACTTCTATTACCTGCTGGATTCTTAATCCAAAGGTAAATGATTGCTTAGCATCAGTCCTAGATTGCAGATACTCATATAATTTTAAGCTTCTTTGACCTATTTTAAACATTCTTACGGATGTTAATTCTTTGTAATTGCACTGGCTTGAGAACTGTTAGCAAAACAAAAATGAAATTAACAACAACAACAACAAAAACCTGAAAAAAACCCTCCAACCTAGTATGTAAGGTAAAGAGTGGGAGCAATTTATGTTAAACAAAACAGTGGGCTGAGTATGGTCTTTCAACATCTTCACTGGCAATGAGATTAGATATGTCAGACTAGCAATGATGCATGACTAGCTGCCTTGTAAAGGCAAACATCAGACATGGTTATCCCATATGTTTGAAAAGAGGGAAGATTTCGTTCTGATTGTAGCAAAACTAAGAGATTAAGAATGAGATGATTTTAGCTATTAACTGATTAGAGGAAAAAACAATGTTCATCTTTATTTTGGGAGGAAAATAAAGAAGAGACTTATGTGAAGTGACCTTATTTCTGAAAGAGAGTTAATGGGAGGCATATCATCATGGAAATAAACTGAGATTAAGCAAGTCTGGGAAGCAGGGAGATTCAAAGATGTATTATAGAATCACAGAATGGTTTGAGTTGGAAGGGACCTTAAAGGTCATCTAGTTTCAACCCCACTGCCATGGGCAGGGACACGTTCCACTAGACCTGGTTGCTCAAAGCCCCATCCAGCGTTGCCTTGAACACTTCCAGGGATGGGGCATCCACAGCTTCTTTGGGCAATGTGTGCCAATGCCTCACCATCCTCATAGTGAAGAATACCTTATCTAAATCTACCCTCTTTCAGTTTAAATCCATTGCCCCTTGTCCTGTAACTACATGCCCTAGCTACATGGAGCTCATCAGGAACTGAGTTTTATTCTATGAGACTTTATGTCCGTTTCTGTTAAAATTAAAAAAAAGCAAGAGTATTAAAGGATGCTAGGAGAATTAAGTCACTGACTTCTGCATAACTGCCAAAGGAGCACATGCATCACTGACACTTAATGGAATATTAAAGATGAGACTGAAATTCATCTGATGATTTTCTTTATGGTGGAAGTAGAAATTTGGTGCAAAGAATTTGGGGCATATACTTCTACCATGATCTGCCATCGAAAATGGGGGAATAGGGACACATACAGACATATGTTGAAGAAGACTGAGCTTAGAGACATCCTGATCTAGGTAGGATCTGTCTGCACATAAGTTTTGTATTTGGGTCTGAGAAAGTCTGAGTAAGTATGCCAGAAGTTTAAGTGCAAGACAGTCTGGTCACTACATACAGTTGCAGAACAGCGTCAGTTTCAAAACGAGAAGTTCTTTCTTGAACATACGCTTGCATGGAGAGGTAAGAAAAGGCTCCTCAGAAAAGCTAAATGCACTAAGTTTAGGGTTCAATTATTGTCCTACAAAAATCACAAAATCAGTTCCTATCCCCTTGTGCATCTTTTCTGCAGATGAAATCTTTCTACCTTTGTAGCCAAGTGTTAAGTGAGTTGTATGGGAAAAAAAGGGTTTGGTGTTGAATAAAGCAGGTATGAGGCGATAGCCTCAAATATCCATATGATCAGGAAATTCAAAGGAAGGACAATGTGTACTAGAGAAAACAAGCAGGGAGGAGGGGAAAGGGGTAGGAGTCTAAAGGTTAAAAAGCTACAGACATGTGCTAGCAGACAGTGGTTTCCAAATAAGCTGCGTGACCACACAATAGGGAACGTATTTGAAAAATTGTGGAACAAGGTAATGCCCAGCAGTAGCCTCAGTGGTGTTATTTATTGCAAATCTCGTTCATCAGCCTTTTCATACCTATAAGATATCCACTGAAAACTGTGAAAACAATTGCCAATTATAAAGTATGTATGCTCAGAATGGAATTCTCTGAACTTCACTTCTGTTGTCTTTTTTCTTCATCTCAGGCAGTTGTGGAATCCTCATATCTGACTGACATACTTCCTAAACGTCATTTTACTCTCCAGACTTTGTATTCTCAAAGTTGCTATTTTTTAAATGTCACTCAGCACTTTTCATCTCCTAACTTTGGTAATTCTGGCAGCGTCTAGGAGGGCTGGCTTTGTTTCTTGTTAGGAGAACAAGATGCTAACTCTGTCACTTGCCTATGGAGGAAGGAAATAACATAGTTAGGACACTGCAAGAAAAGTTTCAATGTGATTCATTACAGGGAAAGAAAGAAATAGGAGTAATGAAAGAAAAGCAATGAGAAAGATTGAAAGAAATGTGTGTGTATGTGTGTGTAACAGTTGATTTATACTGTGGGAAAAGGAATACAAGCACAGCCTAACTTTGTGTATATCATTTTGATGCAAAAGTAAGGATGCAGCAGTAGAGACAGAGCAATCTTTCAGGGTGTAAATGAGCATGATCTAACTTCAAATGTCCCAGCTGTGAGTTGGCTGTATGTTCTAGCCTGGGCCCCTTGCATTGCTCCCCTGCACCTTGTGTATACCCATATACCCTTAATTACAGCCAGAATTAGCTGTATTAGCTAGAATTAAGAATTTCCGTAATTTCATATTAAAATGGAGCTCTTTTGAAAGTCCCCCCCCAAGCTCCTGTCTGTTTGCACTAATGTTTTCCATGCTAGGTGTTTATGGAAGGTTTGCCTTCTAATGGTTTTCAGTTTATAAATCAGTCAGCCATATGAAGGAAAGCAAAAGGTGCATGTTTGGACAAAAGGCAACAGAATTGTGCCTCTTTACAAAATTGCTAGGTGAGATGCTCTTGTACCTGTATGCTTTGAAAAATTATATTAATTATTAAATAAGAAGAACAAATCTTTGAAGGTCTTTTAAATGCAAAGACACCATCTCTGGTTCTGGAAGTCCCTGAGTCAAATTCCCAGGGAGAACACAGCTGAGAAGTATCTCTTGTCCTGTTCTCATACCTTCCTTCACCACCTGCAGTTAGCCGCTTTCAGAGAGGAACCTGTGCTTTGACTGGCACAGCTGCAGTACTATAACCGAGAGGAATTACTATGTTCAAACTGTGGTCATGGCTTTTTGCTGTATTTATGAGAGGTCAGTCAAATCTGAGCAAGTTATATACCTTCAAAACCCAGAAGTATGTTGAAAGCTGGTGATTAAAATTCTCTGAAAAGTTCATTAGCATTGACCATGAGTCATCAGAAATGTTTATGCATTTTGGCAAGACCTGCTTTGCTCTGTTCAAGCACGGAAGAGGACTTCCTCTTTAATTCCTCCTCACTGTACCTCAATTCCACATCTGGAACTGCAAGATAACACCACCTGCCTCAGAGGCTGTGGGGGTGTGAACTGTGTATTGTGGGCACATGGTTTAGTGTGAGGTGTCCCTGCCCATGGCATGGGGGTTGGAACTAGATGATCTCAAGGTCCTTTCCAACTGTAACTATTCTATGATACTTTAATTCTATGTGACGTCTTGCATGAATGTAGGCTTACTTGGGAGTGTAGGTGAGATCAAGGAAGGTAGCCAAAGGAAGAGGTCATGTACCTTCCTTTACCATGGAGTACTTAAGGGGACATGTGCAGGTAGCATAGAGCTGTAACTTTTCACCTTAGGTTTTTCCACAGGAACCTATTTCTCTGCCTATACTTGGTCACATAAAGTCATAGACAACAGCCATACAAACCTATGGAACAAGTTAGAATCACAGAATGGTTTGTGTTGGAAGGGATCTTAAAGATCATCTAGCTCCAACCCCCTGCCACATTCATACCATTTTATTCAGTGATGCATTTGAGTGATGATTGGCATGAGGTCACATACTGAATGTTGAGAATTAAAGTTTAAATGACAAGTCATCCTGTGACCATGACATTATTTTCCAATCCTTGGTATTTGGTATATTTTCAAGATACTGCATGAAGCAAAGGCTTTAGACCAGATACGTTGTTTTGTAATAATATATCATGACATATATGCAAAAGAAGCCTGAATTCAGATGACAAAACTAACCTTTATTTTTTGCTGCTATATTTTGCAAATTTTGTGGGTTTTTTTTTCCCAGCACATTTTTGCATAGAAAATAACTGCCAAAGCTCTATTTCAGTGTACTTAGAAAACAGAATCATCCACTTGCTAAGTACAAGTCGTGTGACTATGTATCTGCTTTGCCTTTGCTAACAATTTCCATTCATGAACAATGAAAAACCTAGGAAACTGCTCAAAGTAGAAAAGAGTGATTAAAAAAAAAAAGGAGAAATAATGCTGTCAGCTGCAAGTACTGCCTCTTTTTCCATTAACAAAACCAAAACTAAAGCTATGAAGTTTGAGGAAATGATTTAATCTTGCTGTGATATAGCTATTGTGGCATATACTTTCTAGTTTTATTATTTAAATCTCCTATGAGAGCTGTAATAGGAAAAACTTATATGTGCAAATTATTGGTAAAAATTACTTCTCCTTTGAATATGAATAGGGATCTAAAGGCTGTGTACAGACAGTCTAATTTTTCATCTACAGCCAGATACAAATCTCTTACTTTTCATGCTGCAGACAGAGAAGTGCAACCAGAACCTTTCAAACAATGCAGCAGCCTATGTAGCACGTCACATTGGGGCCTAGACTCAGAGCAGGGCACCTGTAAAAAGAAAAGGCACTTGTAAAGTTTTCAGTGGTAGTTAATGAAGCTGTATGCTCCTTGTGACAAAATTAGTATCACCACTCAGCCCTGCAGTCACAGGATGCTTGGAAGCAGCTGTCAATACAGCAGACATAAAGGGACATTATAAATAGGTCAGTGAAACAGGCAGCAAGTTCTCTTTCCTTCCTCTTTCTTCCCTGCCACCTGCAAATCCTTGCAACCTGAAAGCATCAATTACAGGAATAAAAATACAGACCTTAAAAAGGCACCAAGTAAAGATATATCACTACTCTAGATTCCTCTATATTATTCAGGGTCTAAACCATTTAACTTTCTGTGCTTTTTTTCCTGCCACACACCACAAATGCCTTTAGCTCTAGGATGTTATGATTAACTTGCGTGGTCTAGATAAGCTTCCCATCCCAGACTGGTGGTATTCGTTGTTAGGGTTCTAAATATTACATGAAGATACCCTACATTTTTTTGGCCTTCTGTAGGGTCCTGAATTCCTTATCTTAGTGTCTGAGAAGGTGATGTATTTACATTAATTGAAATGATGATTATGTGCAACTGAGCCACATGATATAGGAGTCAAAGGTTCTTTTGGTTTATTATTTCCAATGTGTTGCTTAATCTGTCATGAGGTAGGGTGGATTTTCTATTAACTCAAGCCACTGCTAGCACCATGAGTATGTTCTGAATAGGCAGAGAGCTGATTTCTCCTCCTTGGGTTTAAGCCTTAATGAAGCCCAATGATAATTGATAATTCATATCTGTAGACAAACATTTTCGAGCCATTGTCCTACACAGCAGCTGTCCATGATCTTCCCAAACATTGTGGGTTCCCCATAGGAAGAGGATTACCATCATAAGACGTAAGGAAACTGTAAACCAGAGGAGGGTACCTCATAACGACATTTAGCACACCTGTGAATTTAACCAGAGAATACTTGTAAGGTATGAACTGAGAAGATGACATCTACTAGAGCTCTGGAGAAATATGGATATAAGCCACCAACCATGCACTCAGAATTGTAATCAGAAACTCAGGAAGAGAACAGGTCATCAACAGAGGAGGATCTGAAGTGGCAGGAGTTGTTGAGTGATTTCATTCTCATTCTTCCTGGTACTTCAGGCATGAGTAGAAGTTCAACATTGATAAAGTATAGTGGTTAGTTGCAATATATTGTATAGAAAATTGTTAGAGGAAACAAAGGGGAAGTGTGGGAGAAAGAATAACAAAACTTAACTTAGTATTACATACACTTTTAAGCTATTCTTACTAAGAGTAAACATTTACAGAAAAGAGATAACTACCATAAAGTTTGAAGGAGTTCAGATACTGCAGGTTTGGGAAACTTAAGTAACATATGATGAGAAGGAAGGATGCTACAGCTGAAAGTATGGACATATTCACAGTATTGGAGTCCCTCTAAATACTCACCAAGTGTCTTCATTCAGACATCTCCGAGAAAAAGTTTAAACAGTAAAACATATAGGGACAAGAATGTGAGAGGGACCTTGAGCTCTCGCGTATAAATCCAACATCAGCCAAAAGGGTTTGATTTGAAACAGTGACTGAAAATGATGGAAAATAATGTCTCTAATTCAGAGTAGTCATACTTGGCAAGAGTAAGTAAATGTGAGTTTCATTTTGTCAAGGGAATTTATACATTTACTTTTTAGGACTGGAGCAGCTGTGAATGAAGAAGGTCCATTGTTATTCTTTTGCATGTTACATGAGCCGTATTACTGAAACTCTCTCTTGCAACCTTTGCCAGGGAGGGGGGGAGAAACTTGCCCAGTAGTACAAATCTATCCAGAAAGAGTGCTGAGCATGTTCTCTATGCCAGGTCTCTTGGTTTCAGTGTGCACAAGTGCCCTGTTTTTGTCATGCAAACCCCTAAATCATGGGACTTTGAAAAAGGAAATGTGTTACTTGGGTTATCAGGAAATTACCTCAGAAAATCCTGACTTTTTTTTTTTTTTTTTGGAAGGGAAACAGAAAACTGAAAAAAAAAAAGGGTTTTTAAAGCTTAGGTTGTATCTTTACTACTCCCAGGATATGCTCTTATAAAGGAGTCCCTGAAGATGTGGGAAGCCCTTGTGCTAACCTCAACTAATGTGTCTTCTAGGACTAGTCAAGATACCTTATGTGAACTTAATTGGAAAAAAGAAAAGTTAAGACACCTCAGTACATTTTCTTATTACCAAGTAAGTCACCTTTGCTTGCACAGCACCTTTCAAGTATTGTCAGCGGAAAAAAAGGTGATATTAGTGTTATCATACAGGACAAGCGTATGGGAAGGATCGTTGCAACAGGATAAAGGTGAGCCTGGATATTAAAGACTGACAAAAGATTTGTGGATCCAGAGTGGTAAAAGGACCCCTTTTGTTATTTGTGTTTGTTATGTGTGGACAGGGGGTGGGGTATTCCTGGAGGCAGGTTCCATGGTATCTTACAGTTGCCCTTGAGGATCAGGTCATTCCCTTCACATCTTCCTCAAGTTATGGAGAACAGAACATGAATACCCCATGTACTTTCTTCTGGTCAAAATTCCTATTATTTATTGGCAACATCAGTGCATCAATGTCAAGGTGTTTTTTCTCCAGCATGCCTGTGGGATGCTCTGACATCCCAACCTGGGGTGCAGAGACAAGGAGAAGGCCTTCCCGGGCCTGAAGCAGGCCAGGGGCACCTTGTCTGGTCAGAGAAGGTGAAACAACTTCTGTCAGGCCCAGCCATTTATGAACTACCATCCTTAAAGACCCTGCCAGGAAAGGCAGGTTCACGCTCGGCCGTTAGCGAACCCCTGTCTCCGCAGGGCTGGAGCGCCTCCTGCCATCACAAGGCAGACGTGCAGGAAACCTGAGCACCGGCGATGGCTTCTCTCGGGAACGCCGCGGGGCAGGGAAGTGCAGCGCGGGGCAGGGAGGTGCAGCGCCGCCGGCGAGTCACACCTCAGCCCCGCCCCTTCCGCCGGGCGGGGCTTGACGCGCCGTGCTGCCTCACGCCCCTCCCCCCGGCGCCTGTTCCGCCTGCGCGCCGCGTCCCGGAAGGCGGCCACGTCTACCGGAAGATGGGGGTGCGCTGCCACCGGGCCGGGGCGTCGTAGTGACCGTCGTTGCCCGGTGCCCCTTCACAGTATCCCTCGCGCCGGGGGGTTCCCGCTGGGAGGAGGTGAGGCTGGGCTGTGCTGAGGCCTCCGCCGCTCCTGAGGGCCGTCGAGTGGGGGGCTGGGCCGGTCCGGGCAGCCTTGTTAAGGGTGGGTAGAGAGGTGGGGCAGCGGCTACCCTAAACATCGCCCTGCCGCTCGGCCTCGCCTGCTTCGGCTCTTCCCCCTTCCCGCTGTGGGTGTGCTCGGCCAAGGGACCCTCCACAAGCCTGCCCTGGGGTGAAGGAGCTCTTCCCAGGAGCTGGGGTGAAGGCACACGCCCTCTGTGTTGTCTGTAGGCCCCTGGTGCAAGTGTAGGCAGGCAGTTGTCCCCCCTGTTGGTGTCACAGAAGTGACGGCAGGATGCAAAGTTTACGGGGGGGAAGTTCCTCCATCTGCCCCGGATTATGAGTCTGCAGGCCAAACACTGAAGGCTTTGTTGTTATCTGTCGTTGTAATAAGCATCTGGCCTCTTTTCCTCCAATCAAGTCTAATTTTGTCATTTGCACGTAGACTTCGTTGTTGTTGTGGATTAGCTTGTAGGCTGGGTGCTCTGTGGCCAGAAACAGGTATGGGGATGCTGATAGCTAAGCCTTGGTTTTGTCTGTTTACCTCAGGAGTTGGTTTGGTTTATTTCTGTCAGATTACCAAAACAGTGAATACCAAAGGAGTAGGAGAAAAGTGTGAAGATAATTACAGCTGTAATAGATAAACGCAGGAATTGCTTAGGTAACCCACATATCTTGCATTATCAATAGCCAGTCTGATTTGTAATCATTCTATGTTTTTTGCAGCATATGGTCATGAAATTTTAATTTTAGAGAGTTTGTCAACAGACATCCATCATGTCTTGGCTTGTTGATCTTGCTGGAAAGGCAGAAGACCTACTCAACAGAGTCGATCAAGGAGCTGCATCAGCTCTTAGCAAAAAAGACACAGCAAACAGTGCCATTTATGATAATAAGAATTTGGACACTTCCAATGAATACTCTGAATTGCACCAGCATACTGGAGAACTGAAATATCAGATACCGCCCAAAGCATCCTTCATCTCATCAGCAGCTGATAACATTAAGCATCAAAAGGCCACAATACTAGGCAGAACAGCAAATGTTAAACCAGCACGCAGGACATCTTCGGAAGTTGCATCTCCGGTAGAAAGTGTTTCCACACCCCGAGCTGCCTCACATTTTGTGAGAAGAAAAAAGTCAGAACCGGATGATGAGTTGCTATTTGATTTTCTTAACAGTTCAGAGAAAGAGCCTAATGGAAGGATGGATTCTAAAAAAGACAAGAGCAAGGCACCTGTTCTTCAAAATCACTCTCGGACTTCGATCGTTAGTTCTGTGTCTACCATTACACAGAGTGCAAAAACTACTGAAGATAATTCCATTAGGAGCCAAGGCAATGGTAGTTAAATAATATTGAACCTAGATATAGTTATACCCAAGTATGTCCAGGGTAAAGCTAGGTAATATGTCACTTCATGAAACATTTATTGGTAGCAGTATGCCAGATGTGTGGACTGCAGTAGGGTCTGTAACATTTTTTCATCCCTGGGATAATCTTAGATACCGTGCTGATTTGACAAGTGTAATTAATGCCCAGATCTTTTATGTTCTTGATCTGATTGCTCCTGCTCACCTTGACCTTCCTGAGTGATGGCTTAACCTTGCATCAGCCCCCATACATCCCCACTTAGAAGTGCAGGCTCTGCTGCATTTGTTGGATCACTCAGGGGCCTTTACCTGTTGTTGCCATGTAAGAGAGTGACTTTCACTGGCTGGTAGATGGTGTTGGCTGTCGCCCAGTGCACTGTGTGAGGTGATGTGAGGTTTTCTTTGTCCCACCATAGGAGAGGGAGAAGATGTCAGACTTGCTTGTCCTGCGGAGTGGGAAGTTGGATGTGGATGGGCTGTTCTTAGAGCTACAGGCATGAGAGAGCTAAGTAGGTAAAGCCTTTGGGTTTGCTGGAAGTAGTTCACTATTGCAGTCTAAACTCAGACACCTGAAAGCCACCAGGTCAAGTGGTCAAAATTTGGGGTATTCTCAAGTCAATGCAGAGGAGAATTGTGTTCTCTATTAGACTGGCCAATTGGTACTTGGTCTTTGCTGTGCTACTTTATTCTTGCTTGTTCTGTACAATCGAAGCAAAAGTTTATATTTATCTCTTAATAATGTAGTTAGAATATTATTCAGTAATTCGAGTGTATAAAGCATTGTAAATGCCAGGTTTTTTACTTAATATATTAAGTATGCTGAAAAGCTTTAGGCATGAAAAGGGGAAATTTCCAAAGATGTGAAAATTTTTATATTTCTGGGTCTGTTAACTTTTCAGTAAGGCTTGCTACTACTAGTAGTAATTCAGATATGTTAGGCCTGGCTCTGTGGCCTTGCTGATTGACCATATGTATACTCAGCAAAACATGTTTTGTGTATGTTTTGCATAGCATCTGTTGAAGTAGCTTATGATACATTAGATATAAACAGAACCAGTTAACATTGAAGTTTGTACATTAGAATGGGTAATATGTGCTATAAATGGCTAATTTCTTGGTTCATTAGCTCAGTTAATTATTGACATTTTTAGACAAAGGAATGCAGATAAATTGATGATTTGGAAACTGCACATGAATCAAGAGGAAAGAAATGACACTTCTTAGAATTGTTTAAATAGGAAAGGGGTTTGAGAAACTGTGGAAGAAATACTGTCACTGGTGCTACTTGTTGGTGTGTTGCTGAGAAGTAATAGTTTGTCCCAGCTCCCTGGGCTCTGAGTGACAGAGGCTGTTGCAGTGGTAACAAGGAAAGTGGAGCGGGTTGGTTGGTGATCACAAGGTGACGTAAATAATGTTGTGACAGCTAAACTGCAGCCTTGCTTGGAATTAGTTGCAGTCTGTCCCCTGGGATTTTCAACAGTTGCTCAACTGGGATGTACTAAATTCACAAGTACATATTTTTGGATTGCCTGCTTGTTTGCTTATTGCGCTGTGTTGTTCTATCTTAACACTGCTGCAAAGCTTCCAACTATCTGCATGCTGGAATCAATACTGTTACAGTGGTTGTGCTCATTTCACAGCATTAATCCATGATGCTGTGTGGTGCTTGTGCATGATGGGGAAGGGCTGTTGGTTCTTCCTTCATTGCAAGAGACTGTTGCTCAGAATACTACCAGGAGTCCCCTTACCGTTCTGAGGTTCTAAGATTTATTTTTTTTTAAGGAATAAAAATCTGTATTTTTGTTTCTAAATTGCAATTTGTATTGGCAGAAGGCTTTTAAGAGTTTGACAGACTATATCTGCTTTATATTTTTTATTAGAGAAAGAATAGTTCATGCTTCTGCTTCAAATCACTGCAACTTTATTTCTCTTAATAAAAGTGGTTTTGAAAGTGTTTTGAGAGGTTTATTAATACAGAATTATCAGTAAGATGATTTGACTGGAATTATTCTTGAAATGCATTTTTACATAAAGATAACACATTTAGCTTTGCTATAAAAATGGCTTAGTATAGTCATCTGAAAAGATTTCTTAAAACAAAATGTAAATCCTTAAAATCTTAAGGGAAAACCGGAATGAACCTGTATTAAATATTCCCCTAGTTATTTGCTGTGTATGTTAATCTTTTCTGTTACTCTGTTAGGTTCTGAAGACAGCTCTGGGCAGCATAGTCATAACAAAGTGTTAATGTTTTGAAATCCTGAATTTGACATTATGGTAATAAGAACAAAGAATTTTCATAAATTCCATCTCTTGTCTTGCAGGATTAACAAAAATGCTACATGATACATGTATACTCTAGAATAATGCTTGGGAGAAGCAGCTCCATATTCCATTTTTATATAAGCTATTATTATCCATTTAACTACTAATGCAGAACATGGAATTGGTATTTGTGTCAAGACAACTTACAAATACATATATTAGTTCTAATTTGCATCTTTCTGTCCAGAAACCCCAGACAGTTCAGATTCCGGACTGGGAGCACAAGGGGACGGCATGAAGGATTCATCACTAAGTGCAGTAACTAATCCTAGCCTTTCAGCTAATGATGATTTGAAATCGCATGAGCTATCCAATCTTCGCCTGGAGAATCAGCTGCTGCGGAATGAAGTTCAGTCTTTAAATCAAGAAATGGCTTCGTTAATTCAGAGGTCTAAAGAAACACAAGAAGGTACTGTGGTTTGAAAACTCAACTGTAACTTGTTACTAAAATGCTAGTGAACTAATAAACAATGCTTTTTCTCTGTTAGCGTTTTGTATTTATAATAAAATCTTTCTAGTTAAATTTGCATATGTGACCAAGCAAAATGATACTTGATTTCAGAGTAATGAGCTGGGCGGGACGAAAAAGCTTGTTCAACCACAAAGACAACACAAATGTTGGTTAAAATGATGTGATCTATTTAGTTCCAACCCTTAAACCTTAAAACAGTGTTAGCAGATGTTGTCAGTGTTAAAATATTTTTCCTACATTTTAACAGCCATTGCAAAATAGTTTTAAATGAGTAAATTCCTTTAAATAATTCAGAATCTGACTCTTTTTGGGCTGTAGGCCATAATCTCTGGTGCCTAGAAACTGATAGTAAAAAAATAAAATCTAGTAATTTTGTATGACTTCACTAGCTTTTCAAAAGCCAGATGAAATGACATATATGAAAAATATGAATATAAATGAAACACGTAATGATAAAACTGTGAGCAAGTTTCTGCTGTTAGGCATACAACTCAAGGGACCGCATGTTTTTTCAAATTAACTGTATGAGCCAGAGAATTTCAATTTCCACTGAAGCTTAGTATGTGATGTCTGGTTAAAACCAGAAGCCTCTCTAGGTATTTAAGCATTATTTCAACACTGGTGTGTTTTTTCCACTGGTTTTAGGTTGAGCTTATTGTCCCATTTAGTTGAATGAGATGCTTTATATAGAAGTTTCCTAAAGCTTGCTTGCACAGGGGTATTTGATAGTAAGCCATTGCAAGGGGTGGGACAGGTAAAATTTGTCATCCGCAGTGTGACAGAGTGAAATGCCCGGTTTGAGATCACCTGCAAAATATCAGGGATTATGCTCTGACAGTCTTGTATTTGTTGCTTCTTGGTAGCTCATGAAGTTCCAGTGTTCAATTACGTTGTATTTAATTTCTTTCTTTAGAAAGTGTCATGTGTGCATCCTGACCTTGCGATAGCTACTTTTATAAACTTCAGAGAAACTCCTTATTTTGTAGAACTGAACAAATCCCGGGAAAGGGTCGAGAAGTGGAATGTTGACCATTCAAAGAGTGACAGGATGGTTAGAGAACTTCAAGCTCGAGTTGATGATCTGACAGAAGCTGTTGGTGCTAAGGATTCACAGCTGGCTGTGCTGAAAGTACGGTTGCAAGAAGCTGATCAGTTGTTAAGCACTCGAACGGAGGCTTTGGAAGCATTGCAGAGTGAAAAATCACGGTACTTCATTGTTTTGTACTTTGTAATAGTAAGTTTGAAAGATCAAGGCAGATAATTTAGTCTCTTTAAGAACAAAAATAAATAAACAAATGGGGAAAGGGATTGTATCCAGATTTGAAATATGCGGATTAAAGTTTACTCTGAACCTGCTGTATCATAGCTAGCAGTGGGAACAGGGCAAATGAGTATTAAATAGGGGCAGTTGTCACCCAGTTATTGAAAGCCATTTTATACAAGTATGTTTGTGTCAGAGGCCTGAAGTTGAAGGTCTCTAGAAAAAAGTTTTTGTCTTGAAAAATATGTTTGCTTATCCACAAATATGAACACTTTTCTGACTTCCCTCAGTGCTGGGATATGAATTGGCAGTTGGATACTCTAGAATGTAGGTCAGGGAGCAGACCTGAGTCATTAACTCAAACTTGCGCACCTATAGTCAGCCACATTCAATAATTTACTGTGTAAATTCTCAAAACTGGCCTGAGAATCAGGTAATTGTATTTCTTCCTGAAAGTTACAATAATCTTTTTATTTATTTTCGCTATTAATGTGTATATTGCTTTTCCAGGATAATACAAGACCACAGTGAAGGGAGCAGTTTGCAAAATCAAGCCCTTCAAACTCTTCAAGAGAGGCTGCGTGATGCAGACTCCGCTCTCAAGCGAGAGCAGGAAAGTTACAAACAAATGCAGGTTAGACATGAAGAGTAAAGAAGAGTTTCAGGCTCTATATTTGAGATCAGATATGTGAGGTTCTAACAGCTTTTTCTTCCCCTTCAGTTCTTGTTCAGGGTACTAAGTGCTTGGAAGGATGTGCTGCCTGCTGTACTAAGCATCCTTGTGATTCTAGTTTACTTCTTACATGGGTTTTCTTGAAAGCTTTCGATTACAAGTTTGTGAGGATTAATGCTGATAATATTTACTGGGTTTTGGTTTTTTTTGATGCTAACTTTAGTGTTAAAACTTTTTTTAAAGCTAAGTCAGTAGTCAGTTTAATTTTCCATGCTATGTTGTTACACAACAAACTGTTAGACAATTTTAATATGTAATCTTGAGCATATTAAATGGGACAGTAACTTCTGTGGCAAAGATGTGAGTACATAATTGCTAGAGACTGCTTTCCACACTTAGTTTGGCCTTTGTTAGGTATAACAGCATCTTTGAAAATCTTTATCAGTGTCTTTTTGTTGTTTTTTTTTTTTTAAAGTAAATCAATGTACAGATTACATTTGGTAATATTTTTTGAGGGGAAAGCTTGCTTTTTGTTTGCCAGAGATGATTGTTATCCCCTCACTATATGTGGTGAGGGAAAGAAATGCATATTTTTACTGATATTATTTAGAACTTGCTTAAGCAAGCAGGATTTCCTTCCGTATACCACTAATGCATCTTTAAATTTGAGATGGTAAATATAAGGTGTTGTCATCTGTTTTTGTCTGTGTTGTCAGCTGCTTTTAATCTTTCTTTTTTCCTTTCTAGGTTAAAGTTCAGACTGTGTTTAAACACAAAGTATTGTTTCTTTATTGCTAATAGAATGAGTTTGCGGCTCGTCTAAGTAAAATGGAAGTAGAACGTCAAAACTTGGCAGAAGGGATCACTGTAGCAGAAAGGAAGTATTTAGATGAAAAGAGGCGAGCTGATGAGCTTCAGCAGCAAGTCAAAGTAACTAAAAACCACCTAGAGTCTGCGAAACAGGAAATGACAGACTATAAACAGAAAGCTACTCGCATACTCCAAGTAAGCATGTCTGTAAAGAAATCCAGTTTGATATGTACACAACTTTTTTAAGGTGGTACGCTTCAAATAATCTGTGGTTTGTTTTTGTTTTTTTTTTATTGTGACTTGTAATACATTTTGGGACATATCTGTAATAATGTCAGTCTGCATTTTGTAAATTTCAGTTTACAGGTGGAATTAAGTAACTGAAATGGAAGTTCAGGTCATGAACTTAAAAGTCCAAGTGAACCATTGCTCTTGCTGTGTTACATCATTCAAGAGTCCAGTCTTAGGCACACAGATAGATGTAACCTGCAATCTGTTCCACACCCAATATTCTTGAGTCAAGAATATTGCTCTGTTCTGATTGAGGCTGAAGCGTAGCATATAATGGATACATATGTGTAAACCAAAGAAAATACTTTTTTATATTCTGAAAGGTTGCATGTGATGAACATTTTATAAACAATGGCAAAATCAGGTATTTTGTGCAGACTTCTGTAATACTTAAGTTGTCAAGGATACCAAGTCCAAATGTGGTCAGTTTGAGTCTTGCTTAGAAAAGTTAGCAGAATGTTGAAAATAAAGCTCTATGTTTAGAATAATTAATTTAGTCTGATATCCAAGGGCAGGTTTTAAGTCATCTTGATAAATGTGAAAAGCATGAGATCAGAAATCAATGTCAAGCTGACATTAGGTTGATTCTGAATAAAATGGTTTATCCTCTTTCCTAGTAGAGTTATGACTGTATTTTGTTCTTATTTGGCTTTGTTGGCAGGAAAATGGATGGGCTGAAAGGGGGTCAGTTTTGTCTTTAGTGTTTATTAGTGTCCATTAGTGTCTGTCTTCTCTCTTATGGTAGGTGGAAAGCTAAAATTGTTATCCATTCCAGGCACTTCTAAGGAGAAAAGCTGTACTCGTCCTCAGATGGCATAGACTTTCAGTAAATCCAGTGTTATGGCATACAGGAAGTTAGAAAAATTATCACTAGGGAAGTATTTTCATTTTGAGCTGCGTAGGGTCATTATTATCTTGGCTAAAATAACAGGTTAAAAAAAAGCTCTTTTACTATATTTCTACGTTAGAATTTTAGAGCAGTCGTTTTGACATGTTGAGCACTTGTTAAATACTGCTATAAATAATACATTGATTTATTATTTCAGTCTAAAGAAAAGTTGATAAACAGCTTAAAAGAAGGCTCTGGTATTGAAGGCCTGGATAGCAATACTGCAGGCACAGTGGAACTAGAAGAACTGAGACATGAACGAGATACTCAGAGAGAAGAAATACAAAAACTAATGGGACAAATACAACAGATGAGAACAGAGCTGCAGGTAGCTGTTATGTACACTTGCATTTGTAGTTAACGATGCACAAAAAGCTGGGTTTTTTTGGTATGCTTTAGGGCTGTTGCTTCTACTCTTTATTTGACATGAGCAAAAGTTGGCTTCTTTTAATACTAAGGTGAGACAAATGCTTATTGATTGCCAATTTCTTTCCATGTTCTCTCTCACCACTTCAGCTCATGGTGGGAGGAATACTATAGATATCACTTCTTCCTTCCTTCACTACTGCTTGCTTCTTCCGAGGGAAGGATTTCTTTCTAAACAAGCATGGTGATTTCTGTAGAGATCACCAATATGCTTTTCTGCAAGGGCTACTAATCCTTGAAGCAGTTGTAATCCGAGTCATCTACTGGCATAATTGGCTCAACCCAGCAGTTGCATGCAAGCCTACTTTACACAGTTTTACTTTGTAGACAGTAGAAAGGAAAAAGTGGAGACTTTTCATGTTTGCAAAATGCATTTATTTTGTTACTATATTAGTAAAAAGGTATTGTACATAAAATGACCAAACATCATTTATTTAGTGCACTCTCATGTTCATTTTCCTTTGAAGCAATATCGTAGATGCAACCTTTTTTTTTTGCTGTTCCGTGTGGCACATTGCAGTATTGTTTAAACATTAGTGAAGTGGTAACATTCCTGTTCATTTCAGGATATGGAGACTCAGCAGGTAAGTGAGGCTGAGTCAGTGAGAGAGCAGCTTCAGGACCTACAAGAGCAAATAACAGCACATAAATTGGCCAAGCAAGAGGCAGAAGCTGAACTTGAACGGCAGAAACAGGTAAGGAATTCTTGAAAGCTGATTGATATTTTTCTAGGCCTTGTGGTGTCATCAGTAAAGCATTTGGATTAACAAGAGTGGTTTGTGCAGTATTTGAGCTAATTTTTTTGTCTAGTATTCCAAAGAAATCCCCAAAAGCTTAATGGCCAAACAAGCACAACCCACACTAAGCAATGGACAGGGTCTTCTGGATGCTTCTGAAAAATGGAGATCTCACTGATGTGTTAAAGAATGAACACTAGGGAACAATCAAACAACAGGGATATAGAAACATTGGTAACTTATTTATACCAAGAAGCTCAAATACTAAAAATAGTTACTCTGAAACTTCCTGTGCTCAGTTACTACATAAGATGTAGCTTGTAAAAGAATGTTGTTCTAGTACCAATTCAAAGATTTTCTTTTAATCCACTTATTACTCAGTTATTAACCTAAATGTTGTTACTTCAAAACTTCTCTAAAAGACAAATTGCTGATAAAATTGTATTAGTGAATTCTGTCAGATGGTGTTATCTTTTAAAGCAAACTCCTTAATTTGAGCAGTTTTGTTTAAAAAAGGGGGGTGGGAGGGAAGGCAAGCCCGTATTTCATGTGAACAAACTTACTCAGTATGAATAGGACAAATGCTTTTCAGCATTAAAATGTTCCCTCTGTAAGAAAAAGCTCATGTAAAAAGAATTAATAATCAGGAGAGCAGGAGAGTACACTGTATCTGCTCGGAACAATTTATCTTACAGGATTATCTGTCCTTCCAGAAATTACATTTTAATGAGATGGTAGCAGCTTGAACTAATTAAAAGGCAGGAGTTGAGGTCTGCTCTTGATGCATAGCTGATGTTTATTATATCAAGACAGATGGTAGATTGTATTTTGTTACTCCTGCCCTTCTGAGGGGTAGATTTTAATCTAATACTACTATAGAAAAAATGAGGTGAATTAAAAAAAAAAAACATTATCAATTATTACAGAAACAGAAGTATTCCTTTTGCTGCCATACATTTACATGTGCTTTTAAAGTAATTGTGTGCACTGATAGTTGAGACCATTATGGTTTGTTCTGTCTTGGAATTTCTTTAACTATTGCCATAAGGTTTGAGACTGAAGATAGAAAATAGGCAGAGGTGTAATTTTTTTGTGCATCTCATGGTTTGAAGGGAGAGTAGGTTTATCTGTTTTCTGTAGTAACTGACAACTGAAGTGATACAGAGATTTGAAGACTGTCTTAATTTAAAAGATAAGCATGGCAGGTCTTTGAGTTAAAATAGCTGCCAAAATATGGGAGTAAGAAAACTCAGGAGTTAGATTTACTGTTTGGTAATTTGTCCCTTGCTAATATTCCTGCCCCCTTCATATTGGCTATGTTGATTTACCCTAAACTTTAAGAATAAATATTTTAAAGGTAAATATTTAAGGGAATATCTGTGTCATACAGAATTATAGATAGATATGCCACTTCTAAAAACATTTTTAAAACCTGGTATCTTGGACTGATGGGCTTATTTAGGAACAGTTTTCTCCCCCCCCCGCCCCCCCCCAAGCATTTCCTAATTGTTTAAGTTTTGTTGACATAGTTTCAAGATAGCAATGTAATAAACAGTATAAGGAAGAGAAATCATGGTCCTGATGAAATTGTGTGACTAGTCTGGATTAATATTTATCCAGACACTTAACTAAGATTAAATTTCAGTTTATATTTGAATGCAGCATATTGCCTTCTTACTGTGACACTCTAGAAAAGAGAATGTCTCTCAAAACATGTGTGTATTTTATTTGTAATTGTGATAAATTTTATAGGAACTCCATTATACTGAAGAAGAATTGTATCGAACAAAGAACACTTTGCAAAGCAGAATAAAAGACAGAGAGGAAGAAATTCAGAAGCTCAGAAATCAGGTACTATTTTTGTATAGAAAATAACTTTTAGCACCTTCAATTATGAAAACAGATGAGAACTGTAATTTAATTTAGCTTTACAAAAGAAACATGAAGGCTTTACAAATGAGTTAGGGTACTTGTTTTCAGTAGAGAGTAAGGTATTGAGTGGAGAGAGAACAAGAAGGGGGAAACACGAAGTAGCAAATAGCCTATCTATAATCACATGTGTTTTTGTCTTTGGGGAGGGCAAAAAATACCAGCCTTTCTCAACTAGACCTGATGGGATGGTGCTGGATCAACATTCTTCATTTTGAAAACTCAAAACAGTCATTGGCATTTGATTAGGTTATCATGACTTCTGCTAAGATCCTTTTAACTGGACATAAGAACATGAAAGAATATCCTACAGACTCAGTGATCTGTCTGGCCCACTGTTGTATCTTGCACAGTGACAATGGGGTGGCATGTGAGCCTGGCCGCTTTTTTCACTCCCTTGTACTCTCTCAACATCAGCAGCTGAATTAGGGATGTTGGCATTTAAGTCCCAACTGAATCCCACCAAGTATGTTTATGGACCTATTTTCCTTGAATCAGTCTAATCCCTTTTGGAACCTTCTCATACTTGTCAGCCCCCACAGTCTTCTTGGGCAGCATGAAGGCATAGGTCTCATTTTGTGCAAATTATTGTAGCACGAGAAAAGTAGCCTATATATAGAGTAAGCGTTAGTCATGTATGATGATCAGCTGTGTAATTACAGTGTCAGAAGATTTGGAAATTGTGATACAAATTTCTTGAGCCCTTTGGCGGATGGTTTCTCTGGTAATGCTGGTTTCAAGACTGTCTGCACCTGCCATGGTGCATGCATCTAACTTGTGATTTTGATATCTCGCTTCCTCTCCTTCCTGATGATTGTTTTTTCATTGCTGAAGCTACATGTTTGTGGTATACAATGCTACAAGTGGCTGAAGTCCAAGGCTGTAGTGAATAGGCGAGCTATTGCATGTATGGCTAATCTGGAGATTCCCATTTGACTTAAATATTTTCTGCAGATGAGTGACGTGATTCATATCTTCATTTGCTGTCCTTGCTGTTTCTATTTGCTAGTACAGTCATGTTTTCTGCCTCAGTGTTCCTCGATTCTTTTGCAATGTAAGCTGCATTTTCACCATTTTTATTCAAGGTTTCCTGTAGAATGGCATCAGATTCTCCCTATTTGTACTGAGTGTTTCCTTCCTCACTTGAAAGCATTTCATATACTCACTTGTTTTGTGAAGTTGCAAATATGATAGCCAGACTGGATTATCTTGCTATTGTAATTCTTGCCGTTTAAATTCAACTGTCAGGCGTAGCATTGATTTTTGTGATCAAACTTGTGATTACACAAAAATGTTTATATGATCAGAGGTGGAAAACATAGGAATACATTTTTACTTAGTTTCTTGTGTCATGTAAAATCTTGTTTTAGCAACTGTCAAAATTAAGTTTCTTTTTTGTACTTATTGGTGATCATTTTGATAGTATTATCCCATAAAAATCCTGCAGTGGGGTAACTTGGTTCCTGAAGGGCTCAGATTTTTAATTCTGTAATAGTCAGTTGGTCACAATTGAACTTACTCTGATTTTTTTTTTTTTCCTTTGCTTTGTGTTTTTAGCTGACAAACAAGGCTCTAAGTAGTAGTAGTCAGACCGAATTAGAAAATCGGCTTCATCAGCTGACAGAAACACTAATTCAGAAGCAGACCATGTTAGAGAGCCTGAGTACAGAGAAAAACTCACTTGTCTATCAACTGGAACGACTTGAGCAACAGCTGAAGGCTATTCAAGGCACTAGTAATAACGGACCTTCCATTAATATGTCAGGCATTGATGGTGCTGAAGGTAAATAAGGAAATAGAATACTTAAAACTCTGTCCTTTTTGCAGTTCAGGCTTTTATATTTCCAAATGCCTTTTCCTGAAAGTCTAAGCTTATAAGGAAGAAAAAAAAAAAAAAAGCTGAAAATATGCAGTTTATGCCAGAGACCTTGTCAACAGCAGCCAGTAGTATAAAAATAAAGTAAAAGCTGGGTCATCAGCTGTGCTGGTGACTTCAAGTAAATTTAATGAGGTCAGTTTTATCTTTAATTCTTAATACTGTGACATGGTTGGAACAAACATTTACAAATCCTAACACAGGTGCAAATAAATCTCGGGGTTTAAACTGTCAGAAGCAGGATGGTAAGGCTTGCCTTACAGCAGGGTTTGGGAGGTGAGCAAGAATGGGATACTTCCTTTTGAGAGTTAATTAGAATTCTGGTTGAAATCAGTTTCCTTCCTGGTTGTTGTTTTTATTGAAAAGCAGCTTAAAATACAGTGGTTATACTGAGGTTGGTTTATCTGTACTGTGTAGTGAACACACCCTGTATCTCTAGGAGAACCTCAGCAGTTGATCCATGGTTTTAAGGTGTTACTTTCCAAAGTCAAAAGTTTGTAATTTTGCATATACGTAAGTAACTTTTAAAGCGATGGACCATTACTAGGAGGTGTGAAATGACAATCCAGACTTTTGTTTCCCTACTTATGAAAGGCTTTTAAAAATGGGAGGAGATTGGAAATATATTTGCTTTGGGTTTCAATAAGCTTAAGTTTACTTGCGCACAGGCAGTGTTATCTGAGAATCTTGTTTCCTTATTAACAAAGTCGATACATAATAAAAATGTAAATAAATACAAATTTTTGGAATATACAAGTTAGTATTAGAAGTGCTATCGAACTTCTACTGTATGAGAAATAAAAGCAAATGGAGAAACTGTGACCTTACCAAACTCATAATTTTATATAGCTGATAATAGAATTATTATTGCATGCTAGAATTGAATATCAAGAAGTCCATTTAGTGAGCTGCGATAAATTTTTAAAATATACTAAATTGAAGAAACGTTTGACTTAACTGTAAGCTTATCAAGAATTCTGCTCTCAAAACATACTCCTCTACCCCCAGAAAAATGGCACTAAGAGATCAATCACTATTTGTGTTACTTTTATGTATCTTTGTTACACACTATTGATTTGTTTACTTAAACAACAACTTAGCTGGTTTTAGACTAATGAGATTTTGTTTTGGTTGTTTTTTCCCTTCAAATAGGTGCTCGTATGCGTAATGTTCCTGTCCTGTTCAGTGACGTGGATGCTAACATGGCAGGAATGTATGGGAGAGTTCGCAAAGCTGCCAGTACTATAGATCAGTTTAGGTAAGAGTGTCCAAAGGGAATACATTTTGTAATTACTGGAATTCTTTTGCAGTTTTCAAGTGGCCCACTTTCATTTTTCACTTGCTTTTATGAAGGTAGAAGTGAAAAATAATGAAGCTAAAGTACTGTATAAATTGTTTAATATTTAGCCAGTTCACTTTTGTTTTCCTATAATATTAATATCCTCAGGCTTTTGTGAATTATAGTAAATTATTTAGGCAACACTCTTGCAGGTTTTGATACAAGAAAATTACCAAACTTTTTCAAAAGTACAAAAACCCCTAACCTTTTTCATTGCCATCTTCCACTTCTCTCACTTTCAGGCTTTGATCATGTCTGTGATAAATACCGTAAGACTGTATTAGTGGGGGAGTATCACGGATATTTTATTCCCATTTAGGCATCCTGATGAAGACAAGTTTCTGGGTTCTGATCCTATGCAGCTGTTTACCTTGAAAGATAATCTGTTTGAGGAATTAGTAAACAAAGGTCATTCTGGATCCAGCTAAAGTCTTGGCTTAATCCTTTTTCTCAGTAGTTAGGTTAATTGTCAGTATTCACAACAAAGGTCTGCTCCAAAACTTGAATACTAATTGAAAAGCAAGTTAGGTAATACTTTATAATCCTTTGAAAGCAAGATACCTTAATGGAAAGTCCTTAGTGCTTCCATGGTACTTTAATTTCATTGTGAAGAGTATTAGGATTTCCATGGTTGTGACTTATTATGTGACGTTTTAATACTAAACTTTATTTGGCAGTATTATACTCAATTAAGTACGTGGGTTTTTTTTTAAGTGATGTTAATGAGCAGCAGTGCACACATCTAATACAGTATACTTGGTAGCACTATAGCAGCACACTTTGAAACCCCATGTCCTTCTCATCTAAGAACACTAGTGATATATCAGGTTTTTCAAATGAATTTCAGGTTTTATTTGCTTAAGCCTTTTTGAAGTGGCAGCTCTTCAAGTAACAAAATTTGGCGAAAATGTAGCATATTTGAATTTTAAAATGCCTGTACAGCTCTTGAATCTTAGCTCTTTTTCAGGAACTGAGCTTAGCGTGTAACAGAAAAGAGATGAGAACAAGTTTTCTGGTCTGAATTTGAGCTTTCACTCCAGTTAAGGTCTTGAATACATGAAGTAAAATTCAAGTCAGAAAGAAAGCCATGTGTAAATCAGCAGCTGATCTTCATGAGTTTGTCATGATTGGAATGAGAGGAACAGTAATTTACTGTTCATTGTTAACTTCTGGATTTTGTGTTCTTTTGTGTAGCATTCGGCTGGGAATCTTTCTAAGGCGGTATCCCATAGCAAGAGCCTTTGTAATCATTTACATGGTGAGTAAGCTTTCTTGAAAGAAAGAAGCTTAATGCAAATTTTCTACAGCCAGTTCATTTAATATGTCTTAAATAGCAAGGTGTTTCGTGTTCAGAAGGCTATATAATTAACAACTGGGTGTATATTTTTGTAGAGCAGACTAAATAGGGCTTATGTAACAGCATTTTGGAGTCATGTTGCTTGTCAGCTTTCAGGTTTTCCCAGGAATTCTTAGCATAGCAGTCTCAAAGATGTGTATGTAACTACCATTTGAAAGACTGTCAAAACAGTTTTTTAGTACTGAAATACAAAATTAGTAACCTGTTGCCAAAGTTAACCCACCACAATTGTGTGCACTGCATTAGGAAAAGTACCTGTTACAGCTTTTTTAATGTTTGGCACTTTTCTTTTTGTTCAGGGTCTAATAATGATACGTCTCTAGCTGTAAAAGTAGCAAGAAAGGTTTTTCTTGCTAAACTTAAATAGTGGAAAGTTACTCATCTGTACCCGGCGAATTGTCAGGCCGGCAAGTGATAAAAGTGAAATTCTTCTCTTTTCCACTGGAGGGCAGATGTCTGTTAGTTAAAGTGACTTGTGGTCAGGCAGGTGGGCAGTATACCCTGCTGGAAAATACTCCGCTAGTTGAGTCTTTGACAAAAAATCCACGTTGCTTGAAGAAGGCATAAAGATTCCTCTGAACAGAGCTTCCAAGGACAGCTGTACCTATTTCAGGATATAAAGCAGGCAGACAAGCATAAATAAAGAAAACTACAGTTTCTGCTTGCAATTGCTTTTTCCAGCTATTAAGTACTGGAAGGAGCAGGGCTCTTTGATTCCTGACTTCTCTCTTTTTTTCCTATTGATCACTTAGACTTACCAATATAGGAATAAAATGCTTTGTACCGAAACATTGAAAACTCACTGCTTAAGCTGCAGTCTGAACTGGAATGCAGCGATTGTTCATAGGAGCTGTATGTTGGACAGTCTGTGGCAGTTACAATTGTTCAGCTCAAACCTTGGCTAGGACTTTTGTAACTTGAATGTTTAATTTTATTTTATTGAAGGAAACGTGGCTTATGTATTCTGTCAGTTACCTCCATTGTTGCAACCCCAGCAACTTCTAATTGGATAGTTTTAGCCAAATTTGAATGAGAATTAACATTCCCACAGACTTCATAAAAATGCTTCAAATTGATCCCTGTGATAAGCAGAAGGGAAGCAGAATTCAGCTGTTTTACATAGACTGGTAGTAACCAGTTGGCACAGGAGCAGTGCCTTACCAGTCACCTGAGGCAGATCACATAATGTTCTGGCTGGGGACTGGGTATCAGAGAGAACAGCTGCAGTTACTGGGCCATGGAGGAAAAGAGAAGCCAGAGGATATAAATGTGTAGGAAACCAAGCTGCTTTATTTCTGCTATTTGTATAAAGTCTTTAGTTTTCTGCAGATGCCTTCTTCAGAATCTGACTCAGCATTTCATTGCACAAGTAAGAATTCTTTTTTTAGGAGTATCTGAATAATAGGAAAAACACAATCAAAATATTTCTACAAAACTAGGTTTTATTAGCTCTCATTGAGAGCTCTCATACATAATGCTGCTGTGAATGATGATTGACAGTGCTGACAAGTTCTCTTTCTTTTCCTTTCCCAGGCATTGCTTCATCTCTGGGTCATGATTGTTCTGCTTACCTACACCCCAGAAACATATGACAGTCCCAGTGGCAGATAGACTGAGACAGGGCCATATGCTGTGCTAATGTGATTTGGAATGGGAGCGTCTTTAGACTAATCAGTCCTGAAATATCAGCAAACTTTTCCTCATGGTGTTTAGGAAGAATGAAAACCATCATGCCTGATTTATCACTACTTTTCAAATATGTGTATAATATTACATGGCTTTTTCAATTTACCTAAAGGAACATCACTTTCCTGGAGAAATAAAGCTATTAAGTTAAACTGTGGTTAGCCTTTAAATTTTTTGTAGATCTTCTAGTGATTAGAGTAGAAGATAAGACTTGCACCTGTGGGGAAATGCAAGGATTTCTGACATTGCAGGTATACATGGTACAAATTATTTTAGATCATACTGGATGTGGGCTATGGTCAGCTAATGAACTGTACTTAGCAATTTAAATAAACTTATTCTTTCTGGTTTCTTTCAGTCTGCTTTTGCACTTCTATTTTTACCTTTGTAAATAGTAGGCTTTTCCTTAACGTATTAAACTGAAAAAAGGACAATGGATTGGTGCAATATCTTTTTGTACATAAGTTTAAAAACAAAATATGCATTCTTCTTAGCTTTGTACTTCTAGTGCAATAGATGTATCTTCCCTACCAGCTGAATAGTGGGGCTGCATATTTATAGGCTGGTGTTTTAGCTTTATTACAGGAAGAGAGAGATGGTTTTGAGAAGGGTTTAAACTCTTCAAAAATAAGGGTGTTTCTTTTTGCACTTGAACTTTATATTTTTAACTGCATTTTCTTATACCTCTCATTATTACATGTCTGAATCAGATCTTGTATTCATTGAAATACTTATTTTCTAAAGCTTTGGGTACTTAATTAAAACTTTCTATACAAAATTATCAAAATATCAAAAATTTCTCATGTCTAAACACCAACTATAGTAAAAAAAAACCTGATCAAATATTTATTGTAAAACCCATAATGCCAAACCTACTGTAATAGTTCTGTCGCTAGACTGTGGCATTCTGTAATTTCGAATTATCAGTACACAATAATGCAAGGTCACTTTCTTTCCCTAGGAAATGTCTTGTTTTCCTGTGTGGTGCTCAAAGCTGAGTAACGAAAAGATGAGTACAAGCAGTCTGTCACTCCTGCACTTAAGAATATGGCTCAGTTTTCATGTGTCTTGAGCACACTAAGCATTAGGTCCTGTGCATGAAGTCTGTCGTGCTAAGTCCTATGGAAATGTTACAGTAGCTGAATGACTGTATTGCTGCTCTGATTCAGATCTTGCAGAGAAAACTGAAATGTTTTGATGAACACAGTAATAAAAGAGCATTTGCTGTAAGCTGTGTCCCTGTGCTCTGTCCCAGTTACTGAATTCTGCCTGTTGCCTCCTTCAAGTTCTGATATTAAAGCCATATTTGAACCCTGGAGAGAGCCGATTGCTGTAGAAGATTGGGTTAAAGTCCTTCAAACAATCTTTTCTCTGTATTTACATGCTTTGGTTTGTGGGTTGTTGTGTTTTTTTCAGTTGGTTGGTTGGTTTTGGGGGATGGGTTTCTTTTGGGGTGTAGGGGTGACATTTTGTTTTTAATTTAAAACCTCCAAACCCCTGAATCTTTGGATATTCCAGTATATTGTGGTAATTTGGGGAAAGCATTCTTAGCAGTATAAGCCCCTTAAGAGCTTTGCTGACATCACACTAATTGCACATCTATTTTTGCTTCCTTTCTCTGTGTTTTTCCCTTTTTTGTTTGCTTTTTTTTTTTTCCTTTTTTTTGGGGGGTGTTCTTTTGTTGGGTTTTTTCTGCTGTTGTTTTGTTTGTTCGGGGTTTTTTTGAGAGATCACCTTTTGGCATGTGCAGGTATCTTTTATGTAACTTAGTAAAGCCACTACAGTGCTTCTAGAATGTGATTATTTATTTGTATTTATTTCCCCCCTGCTCCTTTGTGCTTGGTTTCCATGCTGTGGTCAGAAGGACAGTGTGTATTTTGCCACCTTTCTGGAAGGGGGTGAGATAGCTGGCAGCAGGCTCAGAGGGAGCGGTGGGCAGGCCACAAGCAAAGGTGTGAGCTGCTCAAGCAGAGGAGGCTGCAGGGGGATTCAGAACTTTTCTTCAGTTCTTACAGGTTTATGTTAGATAGATAGTTTACAGGGCTAAGCACTGAAAGATTCCTGCTGACACGTGCCTTTGAACCAGGCTCTTGTATTCCACTGGGCTTAGGTAGTGCTGATCCCTGTGATGTCTTACAGTTGAGAATTACGCCTTTAGTGCAGATTTTGTTCTTGACCTCTCTGTGTGTATTGCTGTTTCTGTTTTTATTCCTTGTATAATGTACTTTCCTTGTTACAGCTTCAGTTCCCAACATTGCTGTCAATTTTTCTTCTTTTTTAATTTTAAAAATACTTGTTAAAGGAGGGCAGGGCTGTTTGCATACCTAATTATACTCTGATTTTTAAAAGGTGTGACATTAACAACCAAATTGTGAATCAGTATGTTTTCACCTAGTAAAAAACCTGAAAGTAGGCACCTTATAGTCTAAATTGCTTGCCAGACAAAGGGATGTTCAGTGTGGAGAGTAATGTGGGATGAGGAGATAAATGCCACTGAAGGATATGCTACAGTTTATGTAAACACCTTTAAAGTGTAGAACAGGTAGGAAAAACCTTTATTATGGTGTTAAATTGTTTCAGAGTGTCCTGGGTTCAGCAGTAGCAGTCATTTTTCTCCTCCTTGGTAGCTGGTGTAGTGCAGTGTTTTGACTTTCAGCTCGGGAACAGAGCTGATAACAAGGATGTTTTGGTTTGGCCAAGGACTTTGTGAGCCTCATGCTCTGCCAGGGAGGAGGGGAAGCCGGGAGGAAGCAGAGACAGGACACCTGACCCAAACTGACCAAAGAGGTATTCCATACCACAGCACGTCATGCCCAGGAGGTAACTGGGAGTTAGCCGGAAGGGCTGGGGAGACTGCAGGGTTGGAGGAGGTATCGGTCGGTGCTTGGTCGGGCTGAGGGGGTCGAGTTATCGGTCGGCTGGTGCTGAGGTGTTGTATTCTCTTCCCTTGTTATTTCCTTTATCATTATTATCATTGGTGGTAGCAGTAGTGGTTTGTGTTATACCTTAGTTACTAAACTGTTCGTATCTCAACCCGTGGGAGTTGCATTCTTTTCGATTCTCCTCTCTGTCCCTCCGGGAGCAGGGGGAGGGCAAGAAAGGGGGGGAAGTGAGCGAACGAATTACTGACTGGGTTTAAACCACGACACAGAGCTATACAAGAAATACAAATAATTGCTCCTTAAAGCTTTTGTTTAAACACACTGAATTTTTGCCCCCATAATTTATTTTAATAAGCTGCACATGATGCAATGCAGGAGCACACACAACCATGTGATGGAGTCTATCTGAATACAAATGTCCAGTATTTAGTTGAAGGGTAAGATACACTCCCTGCTTCCAATTAGTGATGCTGGCCTCCAATGTCATCTCTATAGATTTGCCAAGTGGGCCACAGCTGTGGGTCAAAGATGACATACGGACACCTTTTTGCCAAGCAGCTCCTAATGGTGTCAGGAAGTTGCCTTACTGAACAAATGGCTTTGGAGAGAAAAAAAAAAAGCTTCTGTTAGCCTTCATCTTAAGTGGCAGGAGGGTATTCCAAGTGCCAAGGGTGTTCTTGAGGGACTATCATACTACTGTGCAGTTAAAGTACCCTAATTTCAGAGACCAGCATAGCAATTTAGGGGTTTTAAAAATATTTCATAAATGCTGAGCCCATCATTCTGTGCTCTGTAGCCTAACACCAGAAATAAATGGTCATAATAACTGACAGAAAATAGGAATCTGTGTCCCTAGCTGCTCTATCTCACTGTCTTGAGAGCACAATATGCTACTGTGTGACTGAAGAAAAGTCCTTTACAATTTTCTTCCTTCTAGGACTGAAACTGCTCCAGGTGCCAAGTGTACACCTTGAAGGAGTTAAAAAGATGAAAAATGGAGAAGTTTGGTAGGGAACATCTGGTTGTTTGTTTATATTTATTTCCCCCCTGCCCACTTGTGCTCAGTTTCCATGCTGTGGTCAGAAGGACAGTGTGCATTGTGCCACCTTTCTGAAAGAGGGAGAGAGATGTCCCCTCTGAGATGGCCAGCAGCAGGCTTGGCAGGAGCAGTGGGCAGACTGTAGGTAAGGGTGAGAGCTGCTCAGGCATAGGAGGCTGCAGAGGGATGTGAGAGCAAGGCATTTATTGCCTGGCATTTTGCAGCCTAGAAAAGGCCTATTTCTTTCAGACGCTGGTCATCTTGGTATGTTTAATTGGGTAGATGTACTCAGTACCAGGCTTGGGTTTCTATGAAAGAGAGCTTTATGTGAATACTCACAAGCCCTTGTGCTACAACAAACTCTTCTTTGCCACCTTGGTTTGCTGATATCTGATCTCTCTGCTTTATTTGCTGTGCTAGGTCAGCCATATGTATACCAAGATTCTGTACAAAGGAAGTGACTTTATTGCTTAATTTCAGATAACATTAACGGGGGAAATCAGACTTGCAAGCTAATTAATTTACTGATTTCTCATCAGTATCAATGAGACAGATGTTGCCTTACCACAGAATGGATTTCTTTGCTTCCCTCTTTCCTTGTTGATCAACTGCAGTCTGGTTGTAAGATTTGCCATGAATGTATTGCTAGGCATTTGGACATGAAACTGTAAGGCAACTTTTATGAATAAAACTGAGTGTCGTGGTTTAAACCCAGTCAGGTAACTCGTTCACTCACCCCCCCCCCCTTCTTTCCCTCCCCCTACTCCCAGAGGGATGGAGAGGAGAATCGAAAAGAATGCAACTCCCACGGGTTGAGATAAGAACAGTTTAGTAACTAAGGTATAACACAGATCACTACTGCTACCACCAACGATAATAATGATAAAGGAAATAACAAGGGAACAGAATACAACACCTCAGCACCAGCCGACCGATAACTCGCCGCCCAAGCCTGACCAAGCTCCGACCCATACCTCCTCCAACCCTGCAGTCTCCCAGCCCTTCCGGCTAACTCCCAGTTACATCCTGGGCATGACGTGCTGTGGTATGGGATACCTCTTTGGTCAGTTTGGGTCAGGTGTCCTGTCTCTGCTTCCTCCTGGCTTCCCCTCCTCCCTGGCAGAGCATGAGGCTCACAAAGTCCTTGGCCAAACCAAAACATCCTTGTTATCAGCTCTGTTCCCGAGCTGAAAGTCAAAACACTGCACTGCACCAGCTACCAAGGAGGAGAAAAATGACTGCTACTGCTGAACCCAGGACATCATGTAATTTCACCCAAGCTGAGGTTAGGGTTGGTATGTCCATTTCTCCCCACCAATCTAGTGTAATATTATTGCACTGATTTCTTGTGGCCTGGAAACTGCAGTTTCTCAGAGAATAAAGACAGATCTTGTTTGGTTTAACCTAACAGAATTCTGAGAAGACCCAGTTTTGTGTTTAGGATGAGGTGTCCTGAGGGGCAGCTGAGGCAGCAGGGGCCAGGGCTGCAGCCTCCAAATGTGATCTCTGCTGCAGCTAAAGTTTTGTGGGTTACAGTAAATCCAAGGTGATAAAACATCCCTGGTGTGGGACTCTCTTGCATACAGGTGTGCTGAGTCCTAGGGAAACATGTTTAAGCGGGGGCTAAAATGGATCCAGTGTTCCCTGAAGCTGGTGCCATCTGGAGCTGAAGGATGACTGGGAGCAAGCCTCACCATGGTGGGCTGCTATTGCAGAGAGGAGGAGGAATCCATCCTTCACAGGGCTGTAAGTCTCATCTTTTCCACCAGTTAGGATCAGCTGGGTCTGGCTTTTAACAGCAGCATGCCTGCCTAAATTGTTGGTTAGTAAATGATATTTTTCTGTCTAGAATGAGGTAAATGGGTATTTTATCTACGTGATTAATCTGAGGGATAGAGCTAACATGATTATTGTGTTCTCCTTTCCCTCACTCCTGTCAGTATGGCCATGTGGTATTTGTATCTCAGAGTCTTTATTAAACTGGTTTACCTGTAAGCAATCAAATGAGAAAAATTATAAGGATGAGGATGATTTTATTTAGCTTGTCACCTTTAACCAGCACTATCAAGCTAGGAAATGACACTGCCTTTTATTGTCTTCCTGTCTCTGTAAACTTGCTTTTATTAGAATAAAAAATAAAGCTCTTAAATAAGCAAAGAGGCTTGGAAAATTCTGTGGACTCCCAGGTGCTCTCCGTTTTTCCTCTGCAGGAACAAACACCATCTATTTCCCCTTTCCCATGCACTGAGCCTTTTTATTAATGTGTCAGGAAACATCAAATTTAGGTGCTTGCATTACCAACTGCTACCCTTTGTTGATTTGTTTCCCTTTCAGTACTTAAAGGGGGCTTATGAGAAAGATGGGGACAAACCTTTTAGTAGGTCCTGTTGTGATAGGACAAGGGGCATTGGTTTTAAACCAAGAGAGGATAGATTGAGACTACATATAAGAAAGAATTTTTTTTGCCCAGAGAGGTAGTAGATGCCCTGTCTCTGGAAACATTCCAGATTGGCTGGTCAGGGCTCTGAGCAGCCTGGTGGGGCTCAGAGATGATATCCCTGCTCATTGCAAGATGTCTGAACTAGATGACCTCAAGGGTCCCTTCCAACCCCAAATGTTCTATGATTCTGATTGTTTCTAAGATTCAGTGGTGTGTATCAGTCCAGTCTACACAAGGAAGTGTGGTTGCAATACTAGTATGGCATGTTCCTCTGCTTGGAGAAGAGGCAGGTCAGCAGTGTTGAAGAAGCAAGTAGGCCTGAGTAGTTAAGTTTTGAAGAGGAAGAATGATCTGGAGACCAAAGTCCAACCACATGCTCTGTACCTGGGAGGGTTGAGTTCATCCCTCCCTAATAGAATCACCTGTCTCTCACCTTTGCCTCAGCACACTGTAGGTATTTAAGGGCATGTCCCTTAAATCTGTTCAACAGACTTTATTTCAACTTTATTCTCTTATGATGCTGAAATACATCTCCCACCTGTCCTAATTTGAATCATGTCCCTTATATCAAAACTGAACTGTATTCTGTATTGCAGAACATGAGATTTAACGATACAAATGAGGCAGAAGAGGGACATGACTTTCTATGCTTGTAATAGGCACCTTGATGCTGAATTGCCTGGTAAAACATATTTTTCCCTGAATATTTGACTACTATGAGATTATTATACACTTCCAAAGAGATCAGACTTTCTCTTGTGCTCTTTTTGAAGGGTGAGACAGTGGCAGTTGGTATTCTCGAGTACTACTTTCCAGAAAAGCTCCTAATATCCTTCTGAAGAACTGTCAAGCACATGTTATTGCTGACTGTTACTATTTTGGTTTCGAGTTAATTTTAAAGTGCTCCATTTAATGCTGGCAAATGGCTTGTCCAGAATAGGCATGGCTTGCCCAAGTCAGTTTGGGGGACCCACATAATAAGCTGTATATTGCTCCAAGACCTGTTTAGAAGTCCCATCTAATCCTGAACCTTGAATCCTTTAGCCCCAACCATCATACTGCTTAGCATAAAACCTGCCTCTCCAAATCAGCACCTCAGCTCCAGGTACCTGCCTTCCCCTTATGCTCTTACGAAAAAGTACAAAGATCTTGGCCACAGGAGGCTCAGAGTTAACACAGGGATATTCTTTGCACAGTGCAGAGGTAAACTGTGGAACTCCTTTCCTTAGGGTGTTAGGGATAATGAAAGCTTACATAGCTTCAGAATTTCATTAAACAACTTATTCTTGGAAGAAAAACCAACCCCAGGCTCTTATACTGAAAAATGTTGTCTCTGGTGCAAGGAAACCTCTGCACTGCTGATCACTGGAGGCGGCATCACAATGTGGTTATCCAGTCTTAGGTATTTCCCCAAGCATTTGTTTTGGGCTGCTGGCTGGGGCAGAGAGCTTGTGCTGCCCCACGCAGTGTGGCCCAGGGACCCATGGGTGGTGCACTCAGAGGGCATGCTCCTGCCTGGCCGTGGTGTCTGCCCCTCCTGGCTGGTATCTGGGGCAGGATGATAAGCTACACAGACCTCTGAGTTGACTTAATAAAGCTCCTCTTATACAACAGGATGCTAGCATAGACCCTAGCACTGTGCAAAGTCCTCCCAAACAGGCAGCTGCCTGGTTGTGGGGCAGAACAGGGTGTGCTGAAGCCCTCCAGGGTCTTGAGCAGTCACCAGCCCCATGTGTATCTGTGACAGCTCTGCAGATGGGGTATCCACTGCTACTACAGTGACACCAGTGGTGAAAAAAGCAGCTAGATGCTCATATTTTCGTCTAAATTAATGAAATGGAAAGGAGTTATTCAGTCAATACCAACAATTTGCCATCTTTGAAAGCTAATCTTATGGCCATTGATTGCAGCAGCAGGTAAAGAGAGAGGGCACATCTATGAGAGGAGGTTTGCATGGGTTCCTGTTGGTGCTGAGCTCCAGCAGTGACTCTGACTGAGCAGCACTCACATACATGTCACCACGTCTTAATCCTCTAGCCATGATTTGCTGCAAAATCTGCCTCCTACATTTTCCTACTGTCTGGATGACTCATGTTCTCCCCTCCTGGCTCAGCTGGCAGCCCTGAGAACATTGGAAAGCAGGGAGCCAAACTCTCCCTCTGTTCAGCAGCAGGGAGCACCCCTATCTTCTGTGGTGCTCTGAGCACCCACAGCACTGGTTTTGGCACCTTGGTGTGTACAATGATCTGGGTTCAGACCCTTGTAATGAGGGCAAAATAGAGAGGGTAACACTTTGGTTACTTGGGGAAGCAAATAGTGTGAGGGAAAGGGGTGTTTCCATCCACACAAGGCTGTGGAGCAGTGTCAACAGTGCTGATCAACAGGGAACTGGAAGTCTGAATGTGAGTGTTACATGTATCAAGCCATGGGTGTGGAGAAAGCATCTTGCTCCTACAAATCTGTGAAACCAGGACCAGAGCTGTGGCTCAGAGAGACACTGCAGCCTTTCCTGGCCATGTGATGGTGCTTCCACAAGTTGGTGAGTGAAGAAGCTGGCAGAGGCAAATCACCGTTGGATGAAGTTCATGGTGCTGAAAACACTGGCAGGTTGTATTTGGAGGTGCCCACACAAGCCCCCAGAGCAGGTGGTGAAGTGGCCCTGCCCAGGATGGAGCTGCAGTGATGTCAAGCACCCACACCATGCAGGAAGTGGTTCACGTTTCTCAGACACCTTCTGGTTTTGTGGGGACATGAGGGAGGGCTGATGTGGGTGGGTACTCTCTTGCACAAATCTGCCAAAGCTTGGATTTAAAGCCCACATAACATGGATGCTTTCTGGTCTGGGAATGTTTTGAAACTAATGGTGTGGGCAGCTTCACTCAGTGAGCTGCTTCTCTCTTCTGTGTCTGGACTGAAGCTGGGGAAAGCTGAAGCACTTAAGCCCAACCTGGAGAAATTTCTGTCTTGTTATGGTGACATCTAACCTAATGGCTTGGCAAAAAAAGTGGAGCAGTCGGTGGTGAACTGTGGATGTAATGGCTTAGGTACCACAGTGACCTGTCCACATGGCAGCTCATAGCTGTGGCCTCAGACCAGCAGTTTGCCTCTTTTTTCCAGAGCATGAGCTCTGGAACAGTCGTGGGCATCTGATCAGGCTGGAAGTGCTCTTTTTCCTCCACCCCAAAGCCAACAAAACGTCCCCCAGGCTCAGAGCAGGGGGCTGTCCCCTCATTGTGCCTTCCTGTGTTTGCACCATCGTCCCTTTGCAAGCCAGACCAAGGGGACAGTCTACCCAGCTGCAGCTGGAACAGGTCGTGTAGATGTGCAAAGCTGAAGAGCCCTGGGCTGCCTGCCACTCACTGCTCCCTGCCAGACTGCTTCCTCCCACTCTGCCTACAAGGTAGAGGCAGCCGTGGAGCCTTTTGGCAGACTCCCACATGGCTGCATCATTCATCATCCAGCAGGAGCAAGCTGCCCACTTTCAGCATGGATGGTTGAACTAGCTGTCTTGTGGCCTCCTAGCATGAAAGGGTGCAGCACATCACTGCTGGGAAGTGAAAAAAGCTCTCTCCCTTCCCAGTTTGCCATGCCTTGGTGTCAGGTATTACCATGTCATCCTGTCCCCACCACACATATCCCATTCAGTACTTGCTTCTGTCTGACCTTGGGAAGCTCTCGCACACTGGGGGAGTGGAGGAGGTAGGAGGGTGTGGGTGAAGGGTACAGCCATTAGGCTGTACTCTCGGGGGACTGTAAAACTAATGCATTGCTTTATATGGCTGAGGATTCACTTTTGACCTTAAGAAGTAAGACCTGGAATGCTAAAGTAAAGAAGAAAACTCACTGCCATAAGCATGAGCTTGTTAGTGACTTACTGATAGTAGCTTGGCCACGTTCAGGGCAGAGAGCAGTGACCCTAGCATGGCTTTGAAGAGACCTGAGTGATTGGAAGCTCATCTGAAACACTCAAATTCCCCACATTAACCAGCATTCTAGGTATGCAATGCATCAGGGCCCATGCTCACCCAGCAAAGTCACCTCACCACATCAACACAGCTGCAGAGATGAATAAAAATGTGGACCTTGATGTGCCTGCTGTTGTACAAGAGCTCAGGCCTTGGAAACCGCACTCCATCTAATGTGCCAGCAGCCCCTAGAAGGTCAGAGAGCTGGATGTGAGCAGTTGTGACTGTGACTTAGACCTTCCTTGAGTTTTTTAAACAATGTTAAATGACTTTTCGCTTCTTAGCTGCTGGAGCTCTTGTAGGAAAAAAGCTGATGAAACTCTAATTGTCTTTCTGAATGTTTTAACAGAAGTAGCTTCATTGCTCATATCTGGATAAGAATGTAAAAGGGGGATGTGAGCTTTGAGGGCCTTTTGAATACTATAGACCTGCTACAACTTTTCAGACAATCTTAGAATATTATGGTCAACATATTCATACAACCAGCTAATACCTCTACCAGTATAATCATATTTTGCCCCTTGTTGTGGTTTAAACCCAGTCAGGTAACTTGCTCATTCACTCCCCCACCCTTCTTTCCCTCCCCCTACTCCCGGAGGGACGGAGAGGAGAACTGAAAAGAATGAAACTCCCACGGGCTGAGATAAGAACAGTTTAGTAACTAAGGTATAACACAAACCACTACTGCTACCACAAATAATAATAATGATAAAGGAAATAACAAGGGAAGAGAATACAACACCTCACCACCAGCCGACTGATAACTCGCCCCCCCAGCCCGACCAAGCACCAACCCATACCTCCTCCAACCCTGCAGCCTCCCAGCCCTTCTGGCTCACTCCCAGTTACATCCTGGGCATGACGTGCTGTAGTATGGAATACCTCTTTGGTCAGTTTGGGTCAGGTGTCCCGTCTGTTTCCTCCCGGCTTCCCCTCCTCCCTGGCAGAGCATGAGGCTCACAAAGTCCTTGGCCAAACCAAAACATCCTTGTTATCAGCTCTGCTCCCGAGCTGAAAGTCAAAACACAGCACTGCACCAGCTACCAAGAAGGAGAAAAATGACTGCTACTGCTGAACCCAGGACACCCCCTTTCTTGTATGTAAGATTTCACCTCCATATGCATCTACCTGCTGTGCCAGGAAGAAGCTTGTTCTGATGCTTTTCCCCACCTTGTCATTAGTAATTTGATTTGGGAGCTCTGAATATAATGAGAACAAAAAAACAACCCACACAGAACTTCTGCTTTTGCAGGAATTACATTGCATTTCCAAGGAAGTGCGAAGCTCAGCTTGAAAGTTATGAACCTCTTTTTTGAGAATCTCTTGAATCTCCTCTGTATCACTTGAATTCCCATGTTCTTGGACATGGTTTGAAGCCATCTGGCTGGATCTTTTGGCTGCAGTGCACCCATATATCAGATTCTTCTGGGAGTAATGTTAAAATGTACTTACTTTAGTGGATGAGATATCAAGATATTGACTGGAGGCATGAGTCGATGTCACTGTTAATTCATGCACCTCATTACCCTACTCAGTTGTCATTCCACTGGGAAATGTTGCTGTAATTAAGATCCTGGTGTTTTTTGAGAAAAAGTAGTAGAAACAAAATAAATGAAGGAGAGCTGCTCTCAGCTGCTGTAAAATGCAGTCACTGTGTTTGACTTTTCTACCAAGCCAGAAGAATGGTGTTTGACACACATCACTGATTGTTTGGATGCAAGATATGGAGTGAGACCGAGGGCAGCCATGTGAGTAAGTGCTGACTTTAGGGTGAAAATACAGTGTGCAACAGCCGAGGGCTTGAAGCGTTGTTTTAAAGACTTTTTCTTGAAGTGTTGGGCTTTCTTTCCTTTTCTAAGCTTGTGCTTGTCCTCAGTGTGTTATGTTCTGCTGCACAGTGAGGAGTAGGGAGGGGACTTGCATTCAGGCAAGCCTCTTTGAGCAGGTATCCAAAGCATCAGTTTACTGTGCAGTCTGTGTGATGGGAAGGAAGATCTGCTTGCAAGTGAGTCCACTGAACAGTTTGAAAACAAGGCTGTGTTACAGAAGTTTTGTGACTGAAGTGGAGAGACTGTAAAGGCATGAATTACATGCCTCCAGCATGGTCTTCCAGGCTGCAAAGGACATTAAATGTGGGCAGTACATCTGAAACAGCAGAAGTTGGCAGTGATGTAATTGATAATCTGATGTCCTGTAGCCTCTCAATGAAACCCCTCACTACCCCACACCAGCTGGCTGATTTGAATTTCTTCCCGGTGTCACAAACTATCCTTTTCTTAATGCACTTGTTAGAACTGCAACTGGCTTGGAGAAGAGCTGTGGTCAGCTGTCACAGAGCTACTGCAGCAGGCAGCCCCAGGAGGCAGCTGCAGGCAGGGCTCCCCTTGGGGATGCTATGCCAGCAGGGTGCTCCAGGCCATGCTGTGTGCTGTGCCCAAGCAGCCTCCCAGCATGTGTCCCGGGGATGTTTTCCCTCATGATTTCGTATCACAAAAGTGATATGCTAACCCACGCTCCATTGCTCTAACCTGGATATAGATTACATAAGTCAACGAAAAAATACTCAACCAGTTAGTCAGAAGAGAGGAAGACACGTGCCTCCTCCTCCCTCCTAAGCTGTTTCCTTAGTTCATTTACTTATTATATTAAAGGTAATCTAGATAAACCCTAGCTTGGACTCCTCAATAATTGCTGTTTGCATGGTACAGAGAGTAGCTGGAGATGGAAACGAGGGGAAAATCTGTTTTCACTTCCTTATCAAAGTAAATATTCAGTATTAAAGAGCAGAAATTAAGATCTGGCCTGACAGAGCTGGCATAAGGGTCACACTTTGAAAGGGACATCACCCAGCCTGTAGCACTATCCTGTAACTGATAATCTCCTGATACTATTACAGGCAGTGCCATTATGACTGTCAGCTTTAATTAAGCACACTTCCATTTGCTATTTACTTCTGAAGACTTCTCCAGGGCCATGGCTAATCCAGCATGCAACCAAGTTTCATCAGGAGAGGGTTTTGCCTTGTCGAAGTCAGGTTTTGATTACCATTGGTGGTGTTAGCTCAGCATTTTTGTGCCTGCAGCAAGAAGACCCTTTACAGTGCATCAGGGGACCACAGTGTGAGTGGGTTATCCACCTTCTGCCTTCCCCAAAATCTTAGCTGCTGCTGGTAGCACATGGGGACTCAGATGTAAAGCCCTTTCCCTTCCTCCCAGGAGGGGAGCCATGCAGAAGGGTGCTGGGCATCCTCCAGCAGCTGAACTGTGGGGACATATCCACCACAAAGCCCCTTCGCATAAAACCTTCAACAAAGTCTTCAGCCTTCAGCATCCTTCAGCCTCTGCTTTCAGTTGATTGCGCAAACATGAATTAAGCATTAAGACACCTCTGTTCTGCAAGGACACTGAGCACTGATACAGCCCTGTGTTTTATTCATCATGAAGAATTGAATCCTATCACATTGAAATTTCAAATATTAAACTGTATTATATGGACATGTGTAGGATAGATGCCTGTGTATCAACAGATCAATATATTCATAGGCTCTGTGGGTCCTAGATAGAGGTACAAATAAAGGGAAATTAAGTTACTCGTCCAGCCTCAGACAGTAAATTAGTAGCTGAGTCAGGACAAGTGTTGAAGAGATGTTATTATTCATTGTTGGTTACATGGAGAAGCTTAGAACCTCCGTCCATAAACATCCATTTTATGTGTGCAAATTATCACCGGCTTCCCTGAGATAAAGTTTATCTAACATTTTGAGAATTGCCTCATCAGCTGCTGGGAAATGGCTGTTATGGCCTCTTCTTTATTCTTCTGTGCAGTTTTATTTTAAAGTCACCAAATTACTTGTACTGCTTTTCTTAGCATGTGAGTTTGACTGACCTTTCCTAAGATGAGCTTGGTCCTGCTTGAATGGACACCCAGCCCCTGCCAACATAAAGAGCACAGCTGAAAAGAGCGAGGGGTGCAGAGTCTGATCCCTCTGACCACCTTCACCCCTTGCCTCTTGCTGCAAGGAGCAGGAGCCAAGTTGTGCTTCTACATACCAGCTCCCCTGTCATGGAGCATACCTGGGGACACCTTGCCTCCCAAGCCCTACAAGAATCTGGATGCACTGGGCAGCCCAGAGAAAGCCTGGGTGTCTTTTATACACATCTGACCCATATTGTCAGCATGGGTGAACAAGGTTTTGTCTGCTCTTCCACAGCACCAAGGAGTCAAGCAGACAACACTACTTAAAAATTTATCTTCCCACATCCCAGAGACTGGCCTCTGCCCATCACCATCCACAGAGTGGCTTCCTTTTATTTGTGCCAGAAAGCTCCTCTACCTCTGGCTCCAACAGATGTTACTCCAGGAAATCTGCCCTCAGCACTGGGCCAAAAGAGCTGCTTTCTAGAGCAAAATGTTCTGATTTGAAGATTGCTGGCCTTTTCTGGCTATATTATCCCTTAGCTAACTCTTTCTAAAGAGCAGCCCTGGCAGCGATCTTATCTCATTTGAGCACTCAAGTGCATATATTCATGGAAAATACCCAGAGGGTAGATGAAGGTCCTTCACTGTCCACAGAACTTAATTATGGAGAAATGGCTGAAAGGCAGTAAACAGTAAGTCTGTTACAGGTCTAATGGCTTCAACAAGGTTTCACACATCTGTGAAGGGCAATGGCAGGAAGAGCATGGACTTTATGTAAAAACATGAGCTCAAGTGTAGTCTTCTCTTAGTTGAGATCAGGCCTGTATCAGCCTCTGAATGACCAAGTACTATGTCTACAGGCTATTTAAATGGTGAATTGTCCTTTGTTGTATTCCAGTCATTCCACCTGTTGAAACTGGCCAACATAACTAGGGGAAAACATCTTGCTGAAAAACGTATATCCAGATACATTGAAACTAGTAACAAAAGAGAAGGTGCATAAAGGACCGCCCAGTGCAATCTTTAATTTGGCAACTGAATATGCTGTGCCTGGGGCAGCACAGATGGGATGATATGGGGTTTGTCCCACAAAGGTGTCTCTAAGAGAAGACAGCATGGGTGCAGCCCAGTAGTCTGAAGTTCCCGTTGTTTAGCCTGCTGTTTTTAAAATGCCACTCACACATAGCAAATAGACTGGCTACAGGCTGGTGGTTCTGGAGGTAGAAATGGGGTCAGTGGGGGCCCAGTAGGGATGCAAACCTCCTTCTGCTTCCTCAGCCAGAAGATAAGGACTGAGGTATAAACTCCTAATTACAGGGGGAGCTCGTGCAAATTGCCCAGTTGTGTAAAAGTGCGAAGGCCTAAGTACTGTTGTACAAGTTGTACTACTTGCAATGAAGTGCAAGAACCTGTTCATTTCAGAAAGTGCCCAGGAGACAAAAAGACATTTCAAACTTCAGAGAAATCATAAAGGGCAATTTCAGAGTAATAAATTTAAAATATAACCTCAATTTCTCATGTATACATCATGTGTAGCACAAGCTTATTTTGTGTTGCTCAAGAAATACAGTTACCTGCAGCACAGGGATCAGCACAGTGAGACAGGTAATCTTGAAGATTAGGAAATGAGTTGGTTTCTAGTTCTTCATTTGTAATTGTGACATTGTGGCTTGGGTGAAGCATCCAGGCAACAAGCCAGGCTTCATGATTAGCAGTACAATACCTGGCTAAACAAATAGTTCACACACACAGGTCTAATGAGACTGGTGCTAGGGAAAAGGAGGATTAAAAAATTAATTAGGATATGCTTTTTGAAATGTGTTATACCTTATTGTTGCTGGTGTATCACCTGCAATGCCCAGCATGGTTCAGCGAAGGCTGTAGCCAGATATAGTTACAGAACATCTGCTGAAGAGCAAAGTGTGTCCTCTGCAGAGCGGTCGCACCACAGTGAAGGGAGATGTGGTGCAATGGCAATAGCCCTGGCTATATCCTCACATTCAGTGCATCTTGCGGAAGAGTGTAGAGGTCAACGCAATCTATCGCAGGAGCTCAGGGCAGCTCTGGGTATCCAAACTTCTTAGGGTCAGACAAATTTAATTGTAGGTAGCCCTATTTTTAACCCTTCCTCTGTTGGGCATGTGGAGAGACACAGTTTGTCTCCCAGAGCATGGTTTTGGTGCTGGCACACCTCCAACCATGCCACCTACCCCTGCATGTGAGCCAGGAGGCAGACGTGTTTCCAGGCACCAGCTTGTTTAAAACATCAGCAGACCTTCCTCTCTGCTCGCTTGTCACCTGTGGAAAAGCTTCACTGCAATACACTGCAAACCCACTGTTGTAACAGTCTTTGTTGTGATAGATGGTATTTGATCAGTCATGGGTTGGTATAAGTGCATCAAACTGGTTACCCATCAAAGTGATTTTTGCCCTAGTTTCTCAAAATCATTTTGTGTTTGCTTGACTGTAAGTGCACAGTAACTGTTGAATTTGAAAGGCTCGTTGGGTAAATATGCCCTGATAGAGTCTGTGGAAACCATAAAAGGCAGATTAAATCAACTGACTTTGCTTTTGAAAATAAAGTTCCTATGTATTCTTTGCACTCCACCAGTTAATTTCATAGATACTCATAAAGCAAAAGATTAAACTAGACAGTCCTTTTTGTTAGTTGATATTTACTGTATATGTAGTGAAAAAATAATGAAAGTGGGTGTTTACTGAAAAGCCCCTGCCCTGATTATCTTACTGGAAACAAAACAACAGCGAGGCTACTAGGCTGAATTTACTGGTGTAGTTATATTTAATCCATGAGGTTGTAACAATTCTGCACCTGAGCCATGGAGCCTCAAAGCTTGTTATGCTTAAACTGTGCAATGAAGGGAGTGATTGGGATACAAGTTTCAGAAGCAATTTCTACTGTTGTTTGGATGACTTTATATGAACAAAGGCTTTTGGTACAGTTCTGAAGGCCTTCTTTAAACACAAATAGCTATTTCCCAAATCCTCTCCTAGTGTTACAAACAGCAACATTGGCTGAAGCGTCTAGAAAATGTAAAGTGCAGTTGATTCCCTAAATGCATTCCCCAGATGCCCAGCTTCAGGCAGGCCTGGCTTTTGCCACAGAACACCTGCTCCTATGGAGGAGCCCTTCTCCCATGTCAGAGGCAGCATGTTTGCAATCCCAGCCCTTGTCTTAGCAAACACAAGAGTTGCAGCCGCCTAAGTCAGAGCACACTGTGAGCTCCCAGGGAGCCATAACTTGTTTTTTCTATTATTGAGGTTGAGTATTTTTTAACTTACATACTTTAATACAAATATTGTTGATGGATTTGCCAGGCTGCAGTCCAGAAATTGGGCAATCAGCATTTGGGTAGCTAATGGTTGTTGGCCCAGTAGTAACTGTGGGACAAATAAATATGTGCATGAAGTGATATTTAACAATTACAGGTCTGGAAATGGAATTAGTGACAAACGGTGTCACTAAAGAGCAATGGGTCCTGTCAGGCTCAGACCAGACAGCAAGAGATGTGCTAATGACTGTCATGCACCTTCTTTGGAGTGTCTCCAGAAGGCACTTGCTCCCTGTAGTACTTTTTGAGTGAACAGATTGTTCTGTGAGCAGTGTAGGTAACAAAATATGGGTTTTTCTAGTCCCCTCTACCAGCTCCACCACATGGTACTGACTTCAGAGTCTTTGTCAGTGCTGATGTGAGCTGTCTGAGTGCTCCTACAGCAGCTGCCAGCTCATGCATCCGTGTTGGCATGTCTAAACCACTATTTCCTTGATAAGATAGATCACAGCATCAAAAAATCCACAGTCTCTGCTCTGGTCCTGCATTTATTATGAAGAGTCCTTATCTCTTCTGTAATTCATTTCTTATAGCCAACTTCTTCTTCCCTTATTAAATAAACATAGTTTTCCTTTAGTCAGCATTATGTATCTGAGTTTATCCAGCAATATGCTTGAAGTCATTTATCTTCTGGAGTAAGGAGGAAAGGATGGATTGATTTTTAACCAGATGGATTTAGCTTTTGGGTTTCTTTATAAATTCAGCAAAAGATAAATTAACCAACAGCTGTATTAAGCAAAAGCACTACAGAGATAAATCCTTTGCTTGGAGGAGACTTCACTCCCTCCATGCAGATGTTTGGATCTTTCTGTCTCTCTGAAGATCTTTTTCTGAGGATTCTCCACTTGTTGATTCCCGTCATGATAGGCAGAGGACCTGTGAAGGGGGCACTTACGGCTGCTTCAGCTGGACTTTCCCCAGGCTGCTGTGACTAGAGACTAAAAATGTAGCAGTTCCTTAAAAAGACAGAGTTTCATCATAAGAAGTCCCTGAGAAATGTCCTACCACTTGAGCAAAGTGCTCCTGGGGCCAAGCCTCCAGCCTCCATCCTGCGTGACAGAGTGAGTCATGAGGGATGTGATTTTCCTTTTGTGGGGTTCAGCCCTGGTCCTCGGGTTGTGCCTGAGCAACTTCTAGTACTGAAGGACTTGGGGAATATCAGCTCTGCATTCACTTTATCCTCCACCTTCATGATTTTGAGAATCCCATTCACATCACTCCGCATCCCACTCACAGCCTTCCTTTCTCTAAATTGAAGTGTCCCAACCTTTGTGTTTCTCCTCCTGCCTCTCCTCAGATGCTCCATCCCACTGATTTTTTTCAGGTGCTCGTCACAGTTTAGGTTATTTTTCCCCTACCTGCATTAGCTTCTTTATCTCCACTGAAGCTCATCTGCCACCTTCTTCTCCATCCAGCAGCTCCGAGGTCCCTCTGAAGTCCCCTGTGATGAACAACTGGTTGAGGGAGCAGCAAGGTTATGGGCTGTCATTAAGCTGGGAGAACTTTCATCAACCCCAGCTGAAGGATCCAACAAGTCACAGCCATCTCACAGGGCAGGCTAATTGTAGAAAATTATTTATTAGGAGAGTAGGCAGAGATCATTACACTCTGAAGTCTGATGTTAACACCCACTGTGGTTTCAGTCTTGTGAACAGTAAAACAGTTGTTTCCTTTTTACAGTCATTTGCTTTAAAATCCTGGATACCTCATCCTCCCTGCAAGCTTTAAACTGTGTGTGGGATTCATCAGGGGCAGTGGCAGAGCACTCTGACCGTGGACACACCTGCTGTGCCCTCTTCCTTGCACCCATCACATTTTTCCCTTTCATTTCAGTGCCAGTTATTATGCTTCCAGAAGAACCTTACACTCAAAGGAGCTTGTCTGAATGTTTTGATATCCTTGTAGTTTGAAAGTTGAATTCTACAGCTTTCTCCTAATTTCTCTCTTGCTGGCCTCAGGTGGGATATTCCAACTTAGGATATGGAGAACTGTTGACAGTTGCCTGCTCTGCGGCTATCCTGTGCAGCTGTAAGTTTGCTACCCCATTTAACCCCATTTACCGAGCCTGCTCCCCAGCTTTCTTCATTGTAAATCAACCCAGCCTTTTCCCACACTCCTGCATTTTCCAAACTTCTCATTCATGTTGCTCTGTCCTGGGTCTTTCCCATGTCCTCTGTCTTTCACAACGTGGGGTTCCCAAGGCAGAAGACAGCAGCTCCAGCCAAAGCCCTACAAGAGCACCAGTAACCCTGCTATGTGTTATAGAGAAGCAAATGAAGGACATTAGCAAGGAATCTCCTGGGTTAGCCCAGCTTGGGCCTGTGCTCCTGCAACCTCCTCTAGTAAGTCCTTATCAGAATTTCTCATTCCTGTCTTGAACCCAGTAACGATTTGCTGATCTGTTCACGTCTATTAGAAAGCTGTTTTCAGAATTTCATCCTCTGATACAGATATTCTTCTAATTTCTGGCTCAAGTGTTTTCACAGGTAGTTTAAACCCTTTTATTTATCTGTTTGTTTGTTTGTTTGTTTGCAAGAGCTGCACAACATCCCTTCATACCCAGTTTGTTGTTACTATTCCCCTTGAACCTTCTTTGTGGATCTCCATGCAATGGTGCACTAATTTCCCTTTTCTGCTTGCAGTAATTTGCTCTTCCTCTCGCTCAGTTTTGTCTTGAAGATTTCAGAGCACTTTTCTTAGCCATCAAGATGATTTTGAATTATAAGCCTGCCTTCCAAAGATCTTGCAAGCTCCACAGCTTGGCTTTATTCAGACATGTTGTAACTTCACTCCATTTGTCATCATCCATTCTTTCACTCGCTGGTCAGGCATGGGCTGAGCACACATCCCCTGGCTCTTGCAGTGCTTTGGTACACCTTTTACTCTTCCAGTTTATCAAGTAGCTGGACTCTGTTCTCACAGTAAATACATGGTCTCTCCAGACCAGGTTTCCCTGCTGATCACCTGAGCATGTTCTGTAGGAAAGTGTCCAAACTTTTCTTAGAATTAAATCTGTTTCCCTTAACCACTAGACTGAAGAGGAAAGAATAAAATGAATTGACACAGTTTACTCTTGGCAAATCCCTGCAGTGTGCTTTGTATAAACTGACCCACCTGTAGCTGATTATTAATTGAGGGTTTCATATTGGTTCCGGCAATCTTTCCAAGAATCAAAGCTAGGCAGATTGATTTAAATTCCTTGGCTTTCCCTGCAAGGTTGGTACTACATGTTCCCCTGTTATTCCTCTCTTATTCCCCAGCTACTTAAAAGCAATTGCTAATAGCTTGGAAATGGCTTTGGATAGGTCCTTAAGGCCTTGCAGGTGATTTTTTTTTTCCTGGTTCTTCAAGCCGGAGCACATCTCACTAATCTAAATGTTCTTTGAGCTTTTCTTTCCTTATTCCATTCCATGGCTCCAATACTCTTGTATATGTTTCAATTGTGTTCAACATCTGGTTATAATCAACCTTTCTCGGAAGTTTGAAGCAGAAAATAGCAGTGGATGTTTCAGGCTTTGCTGAATCGTTACCTCTCCAGAACACAACCTCCTTTTTCTTTTCCTCTGTAGACTGTGGTGCCATTAACCCTTTCCCTATGACTTCCTCAGATCTCGTCTCAGTAGGTGTGATGTTAATGCCATGTGATAGAAATCACATTATTTTATTAACACAAGTGATTCAGGAAAAGCTGGAACAGTCTGAAGGTTTTTCCCTTCTAATGCACCTCATCTCCCTGTCTGTAGGTTCATAATTATATGTAGATGTGATTTAGGCAAGGTGCATATTTTGGTGCTTTATGTTATACACTGGCCCCAGAATGAAACACAGAAGATAATGGTTGACTCCTGGTGAAATATATGAGGTTGGTACCTGTCTAAGAGGGAGACATGAATCTTTGTTGAGATTCATCCATGAGTCAGCTTGGGTACCTGACTCAGGACAAGGAGGACCCTATAGCAGCTTGGGCCTAAGATCCTACATCATCTCCTCAAGAAAGGTACCTATGTGTGGAAAGGACTGAGCAAGAATCGCAATTTCGTGTTTAAAAACAAGATCCAGCAAGGTAGTTGTAGTGCAGTGCCCCTTTCCCACCAGGACAGTACTTGGAGCATTACCCCCTAAAAAAAAAAAAAAAAAAAAAAAAAGTGTTTTTAGGCTTCTCTTACCTTAGGATGGTCATCCCTGCACCCAATGGGCACCCAATGCCAAGCAGAGTTAGAGAGACTAGAAGCCTTGGCAGCACTTTTTTCCTCCGTGCCCTTCAGAGAAGCATCTCCAGCTCTTCACCTTTTCAAAGCAGCTGTGTTAATGCAAATCTGTGCATCCCGTTGCTCTCTCCACAGTCAAATAGAATTTACACTTGCTTTGCAGCATCTGCCTCCAAACTCTCTGGGCCAGCACTTGAGCCCTGCAGCAGCATTCAGCCCTTACAGACAGGCCCCCAAAGTGCATGTGCTTCAGCTCATGACTTCAAGGTTCACTTTTCCCCCAGGCAGCTGATAAGCAGTTCTGCAGTAGCAAAACTGTGCTGCCACATAACCCAGGTTTAGATGGTGATCCCTTTAAACAGGAATGATCTCTGTCAGAACAGCTTTCTTAAATCCCGAGATAGATGCTGCTACTTCCACTAAATTGTTTTTCTTTGTATTAGCTATTTAATGGCATTAGCTTAATATGTGCTTGCATTTACAGAGGAAGTGTTTACCTGTATGGTTTCACCAAAAAATGTGTTTGACTAATTAAAAAAGGAAGGTGGATAGGATTGCTGTGAGGATTTGAATGTAAATGCACTAGCAGATGCTTCCTGATCCTCCCAGCAGAGTACATCACTTTTAATAAACTTAGAACAGATGGCTGACTGCGGTGTCAAAGATGATCTGTATCAAAGTCCCCTGTGCATGCCCCCCAGCCAACTCTGTCCTCAGGCCTCAAAATCCAGAAATGTGAATCCTCACCTGCATTCCTCTGGCAAAGCTCCCTCCACCTTAGGGGCTCTGTGCTTACTCACTGTAGTTGAGGAGCCCTCCCAGGTGTGCGCAGGGTTTCTGCTTCACGGGTCCTGTGGAAATGTGATGAAGCCGCTTGCTGGAATGCAGAGCCCATAGTTAGACTAATTAGGCTGCACAAGAAGCAGCAAGAGGTAAAGTACAGCTAGTTAAAAGTTCAGGTGTTCCTCTTCTTTCTCCTCCATGCGATCTGGGTTCTGCTGATTGCAAGCAGGAAAAGCTTCTCTCAGTTCAAAAGAGGAGCTTTTAGCTTGAGCCAAGCCTGCAGGACTGAAGTGAGCTCTCACTGAAACCAGAATTTTGGTGTACCAAAATGACACTAAAACTGTTTATGTGTTCACCTTTTCTTCATTTAAAATATTAAAATTATAGAAAATGAAGAATGCTTTCTTGAGTTTTTCTTTCCTAAGTCCCAGAGCCCTCTCCAAAGACATGACATATAACTAGAATTTTGTCTAAGGAGTGAACTGAGGCACAGAGCAGTTAAATGTGCTGCAGTGGTCACGTAGGAAGGAAATAGCAAAATTGAGCATAGAAACCAGGTCCCCAGGCTTTTATCATGTTTCCTCAATTTAAGCATGTCCATTACCTGACTCACTGCCAGTTTAGTACTGGTCTGAGCTAATGAGTTGCTTAACTACTTCACACCTACTTGCTGCTTAGTGCTGCTGCCACCTGGTCTGGTTGGTGGCAGTTGAACGCCAGCAAAGTTTGTGTGACTGCTGGAGAGGGAAAACAAGCTGTATGATTCAGTAGCAAATAGAAGGCGATTTTCTGACAATGGGGAGATGAGTTGAGTAGGTCTTTCTCTGGACTATCACTAGGAACAGAGAATATTTGTCTGGAGAGACTGCACAGCTCAGGTATTGCTAGCAGCTATTTCAAAGGCCACAAAGGGAATTAGGTTAACAGACTGATTTCTAAGTATCTTCCCCATCTGCAGCTCAAGCAACATAACTAGAGGCAAATGCAGACCTAATTCCATAAAATGAGTTAGGTCTCATGAACGGTGATGTAGAGAGGGAACATCTGGGATGTAGTGAGCAAAATTTCCAATGTGAAATCCTCATGAAGTTAAGGGCTCGCACTAAGAAGTTGTACTCTGCGTTCATGGTAAGAAATCTGGCCTTGGTGCAGCCTAGCAGGGAAACAGAGGGAGATGAGATTCTAAGCAGAAAACAGAGATCTGTGCTGAAACTGCTATTGAAACATCCTCTTTTTAACCAAAGCACAACAGAAACGCATGTGGGTATCCAGCAGAAGGGATGGCAGACTGGCAGTAGAATCCAGGGGAGCCTCCTGGAGAAGATGATAAATCTGGAGCATAAAAATCCTGATCCGGGTCCCTGTTTACACTGCAGACCTCCTACAAAGGCTGGATGAGACATACGATGTCTCTGCACCCACCCTTCTGTTGGTTAAAGTGGATACCTGTAGCAGAAAAGCTACATGTAAATCTGAAAAGCCCAAGTTGCACATTAAAGCAGATGAAACTTACCTGGTGTTGGTGAGGATGATGTGGGAACATAGTGTTCAGGGTAAGTGCAGGATGCAATTCAGCCCTCTGGAATTAAAATCAAAGAATGAGGTCAGGGGTTTTAAAGGAAAGTGTGTGGATAGCAAGGAGGAAGCAAATAAATTTCAGGTAGGAAACTCTGGAGGGGAGAAAAGAAAACAAGTAATGGACCTTATTGAAAGAAACAAAGAGGTTTGGATGCTGTTGCCCAACATCTCAGCATGTGTGGATGACATGGTCCTTGGCCAGCATGATCCCTGCATATCACGCAACCTCCCACAGACCTGAGATAACCATCAGCCAGTCCATCCCATCGCCTTCTTCAACAGATGTCTCAAGCAACACTGTGTCCTCTCATTTCTTGTTCAAAAAATATATTTTTGTATATTGGAGGTATGAGCTGCAGTGTGATTGATACCGCGGGGGGTTAAAAATACTTCACAAAACTTAGTCTCCGAAAGTAAAATGGAGGCTTTGTTGCTGGATGAATGCCTGTCTTGGGAAGTTCTTTATTTTAAACATCCATTTATCACTGTAGCAGGGACCATTGGCTGCAAGCATTCAGTGACTGCAAAATGAACTTTCCCATGAGCACAAACTCATCATTCAGCTGTAATGATCCAAAGAAAAGCTTCAAACTAATCCATACAAGAAAAATGGCAGTGTCATCCTGGGATGTTAATAGGAATAGAAACACCATACAAGGTCACCCTGGTAATATAGAGGAACTCTATTTTCTTGAAGAAGAACCTAATATGTATCTAAGGGTTTCAAAACTTTGCCATTGTTCCAGCAGCAAAGGGCCTGCTTCTGGCTCATTCCAAAGTCCATGTGAATCCTATTGAAATCAGGAGTGGATGTGAAGGTTACAGTTTAATGATAAAGGAGGTTAATTAGCACATCAAGCTTCTTGATATTCACCTAATGATCTTGTCAATACTAACAAACATACTCCAAGGTAATTTCTGGTGGTCAGGGGATACTACTAATATGAAAATAAAATATCAATACCCCTCAAAAAGGGGGAAGCATCTTCACTTGGTGGATGGGGCAAAGTGAGGCACAGGGTAGGTGCCAGCCTCTTGGTTGGGTAAACAGAGCAGCTGGCATAGCTGAACCAAAATTCCTGCTCACTTTTACTCACTAACACCATTTCATCATTTTGTGGTTGTTCTATTTTACCTCTGAGGGTCTGACTTCTCTAATTTTTTTTTTTTTTTGTTACATAGGAGTGATACATAAAGATTTCCTTTTCTCATCTCTGGTAAATAGAGGGTAACAGCTTCATTAGCCAATTGAGTGCTCTTCCAATCTAACAGCAACATGCTGTCCCCTGGGAGCTTTCTTTAACCACAGAATACAAGCAGCTGCTCTAATTGTGCTGTGCTGGAGGCCTTGTGCAAGGGCAACCAGGGCTGCTGCTTTTCCTGATAGCATCTTCAGAGCAGAGCGGGATGGAGTTCTGCATTAGGTTCCTCTGTTACAGTGTGGATTTCCAATGGGCTCTTCTGATTATCAACCTCTTCTAATTAATGAAGCTGCTCTCAGAATATGAAACATTAATTTCTTTGCTTGACTCAAGGAATAAGGGCCGGCAGGTTGATGGTTTGAAGCATTCAGATGTAAAATTTTAAAATAAAATAAAATGAAATGAAACTGGATACCCAGGGGTTTGTGAACAGAGGTGGAAAGATGAGGGCTGAATACCTCATTCCTCTTTGCGGCTATTGTACAGTGTGTTCCTGCTGTTTATAAAGGGTTAACAAATCATCAATAGATGCAATAAGCATGTTGAAAACATGAGTAGCCTGTGATCCAAATAGCTATAAACATACCAGTTGATGCTGGTAGAGATGGTTTTCAGCACAGTTATAAATAAAGCTGATCAAATTATGGAAAAATGTTTCTGAAAAATATTTTGATGAACCAAAGTTGTTTTCAGTTCAAAGGGACTGAAATATGTGTTCTTATATACTAAAAAGTTTGACAAAATTATCCCATTTCTCTTTTGCTTGTATTTGTTTAAAATATAGTCAAAGTAGACATTGACCATTTGTATTGATCAACCCCCCCTGTAAAATGGACTGCAGTCACTTTTCAAGGAGGGAGCTGATTTTGTCTCTCAGCCACTGAGAGTTTCTACAGAAATTATTTGGGGCATATTTATCATTGTCAGGCTTGCATCTGTTTCTCCACATTTCACAAGAAATTCAAAGCAGTGAGATCTGCATTTAAATATAGTTTTGTTCCTATTGCTCTGACTTCTAAAATATTGATTTTAAGTCTGTAGCATCACCTGTTGGATATTTCATAGCTTCAAAGCCAAAGAGGCATATGGTTTTGTCAAGCCGAATCTCCTGAAGTAGAAAACGAGCACCATTCCAAAGTCTAGTAGCAGAGGAAAGTGAAACTGGTCAACGTGTACATCAACAGCAGTGTTAAGCCAAAATAAACTTCCAAAATCATGGAAGAGTTCTCAGGCAGGAATGCCAATTGGCTACAGTTACTTTCAAGGAGGAGGAGGTTCCTGTTAAGGTTTTGCAGGACAACTTGAGCTTGATGCAGATGCCACTTATGTATGGACTGGAGTGAAAGTGAGTAATGGTATATCTGTGACAGTGCAGGGGCTGGGGAAGGACACTCAGGTCCTTCACACTTGCTTCCTCCTTTCAATCCTGCAAGAGCTGGAGAAAGCTATAGCTGTCATGAAATGTAGATTTGGCCTAAGTTATAACAGCAGGACCTATATTGCACAAAGAAAACAGTGAGAGGCAGGAAATACCCTTTCCTCATTAAAACTGCTCAGAGATCACCTCCTTCCATGCAAAAACAAAGCTGATGGCAGGAGAGCCCTACCTCAGAAGTAAAGGGAGATGTGGGAAGAGCATAATCCTTCACTAGTGGCATTTGTCAGCAAGAAAGATTTTGAAAACTGGTACAAATAATCCCTTGTGCTAGAGCCCACAGAGGCAGCTGTGTGGAGACATGGCCCTCTGAGGCGATGCTCCTCCAGAGAGTTTCTGCACAGGTGATCCCAAGCCTGAGGGCAATCTGTGAGTGACCCAGGCAAGCAACAAATGTCTTACTCAACAGCTGGTGTGGCTGAGGGAGCAGTGGTAACCACCCCTGTAGTAGTGCTTGCAACCAGCCTGAAGCAAATTAGCTCTTTGATCAGAACTGGTTTATACATAGTGGTTCTGCAGGTCTTTGACTCACCTGTGCCATGTATGAACCCTACTCACACAGAAACCTGCTTCAGACCAGAAACAATTTCATTCCTTCATGAAATACCACTTTAGATGAGCTGTGTTGCTTATCTGGCTCTTTGCCTTGTGTTATTTGACTTCCAAGACCACAGGGAACATCTCTATAACTTGACACCAAGTAAAGCAAGTTGAATGGGAGTAAGTGGTTCCTGAAAGCCAAGGAGCTCACATAACTTTGCAAGGAAGGCCAGAAGTACTGAACTCAATTTGCTCTTGCAGCAACTGAGAAGTGCACCCAATACATGGCTCTCTTTGTCCTGGCACAAGGCAGAAGTTAAGGCTTCACTGAAGATGCTGAGGACAGAAGTGATGTGAAGCCAGTTTAAGCAATGGGAGAGTCATTCCTGCTCTTAGGTCACAACAACCCCATACAACACTACAGGACTGGGGAAGAGTGGCTGGAAAGCTGCCTGCCAGAAAAGGACCTGGGAGTGTTGGTCAAGAGCTGGCTGAAGATGAGCTAGCTTGTTCCCAGGTGGCCAACAAGGCCAACAGCATCCTGGCCTGTAACAGCAATAGTGTGGCTAGCAGGACTAGGGAAGGGATCAGCCCCCTGTACTCAGCAGTGGTGGGTACTGGAAGAAAGACATTGAGGTGCTAGAGTGTGTCCAAAGAGAGCAACAAAGCTGGTGAAAGATCTGGAGCACAAGTACTAAGAGGAACAGCTGAGAAAACTGAGGTTGTTCAGCCTGGAGAGAAGGAGGCTCAGGGGACACCTTATCACTCTCTACAACTACCTGAAAAGAGGTTGTAATGAGGTGGGTGTTGGTCTCTTCTCCCAAGTAACAGTAGTAGGACAAGAGGAAATGGCTTCAAGTAGCATCAGGGGAGGTTTATATTGGATATTAAGAAAAATTGCTTCACTGAAAGTGTTGTCAAACATTGGAACAGGTTGCACAGGGAAGTGGCTGAGTCACCATCCCTGGAGGTATTTAAAAGGTGTGTCGATGTGACATGTAAGGACATGGTTTAGTGGTGGACATTGCACTGTTAGTTTAATGGTTAGATTCAATGACCTTAAGGGTCTTTTCCAAACTAAATGGTTCTATGATTTAGTGATCTCTGATGCCTGACAATTCTTTGCACATTAAAAGTAGGTCTCCCAGTTTGATCCACCTATGAAGTGTTGCTCTGGGGTTTTGGAAACAGTGATTCTGGCATTCAAATACACATAATGATGTTTCCAGTATCTATACCCACAAGGAGTTTGCTCCTGTACTATTCAAATTTAAACTCCCATCGACATGACTGCATGAAGATCAAGTCCTGAAGCTGCCTTTCCCAAGAGCCTTCCAAAGGAAGAACAGACAGGACACTCTCCCAGGACTCATAGGCAGGCTGTCTAGGGCGCGCATCCTTCCATAGAGAAGTACAGGAAACCTGGAGTAAAGATCTAATTAGATGTTTTGCAACCATTGCCAGAAGTTAGGTCAAGTAGTCTGGTCACAAATGAGGAATTATCAGACTTAGTAAGCAGTGGCTGACATGCAAACATTTTGCCTCCAAGTGACCCAGAAGAACTGACCCTTCCAAGACACCACGAGGTGCAGCTTTAGTAATTGGGAGCCTGCTTCTGCTCAGGATTTGTCTGCACAATCAGGAAAATTTCTAGAGCCTTTCACTCTCCAAATTTTTATATTAGCACAGGTCTACAAAAATCTGCAGCTGAGAAAACCAAACCTGATCAGCCTTTGGTGGGTCTAAACTGATATTCAGAGGGAAGAAAGTATTGAGTCTGCTGTTAGCTGTGTATGTTGTTGTTGGGTTGTTTTTTTTTATTTTTAAGACCATCTCTGAACAGCAGTTTTTCCCCCTTGTAGTTGATATACTCACTATTACCTTTACTGCTTGCCTGAGTACCCTTAAATGTTATCCTTGTCTCTGGAAAATGCATCCCAAACTCAGGGAAGGAAGCCAGGTCTAGGACTCAAACCAAAACTCACTGAAAAGGGTCAGTCTTTCTATTTACCTGAGTATGTTTGGGCTCAGGCTCTTAATGAACAATTCGTTTGGAAATGCAAATAACAGATTTGCTCTGTACACTTCCAATTTCTCACTACATGAATCTGTGTCAGGCAAAACAGCTGCAACGTTCCCCTCAGTACAGAAAGTCATGTACTCACTGCAACGTTAAATATGAAGTGACTATCGTACCCATTTATGTTCTCTGCCTGGGGGAAACCTTTCCATTTCTGCTCTGCTGGGGTTACACATGACAGCAATTGCCTCTTACATGGCACAAAGCATGTAAAAAGATTTCACTGTTTGTGGTTATCCATCTGCCTCCATAAAACAAAAAGCTGTTGAGACCAGCAGACATTGTTTCAGGAAAAAAAAAAACCCAAACAAAGTTAAAAAACAGAGAAAGAAGCACAGCCAGGCTTTTCTTCCTTCTTTTTTAATCCCCAGCAAAGTCGGAAGTCCCGAAGCATTCCCATAAGCAGTTACTAACAGAGGCTGAGTCTGAACTCAGCTGACTACAAACGGGCAGGAGATCTCTGCAAGGTCAGCGATAGAAGCCCAAACCTTTCCCTCCACACAGAGCAAACCAGGAGCCAGAGAGCTGCTTCAGCATCTCCCAGCTTTTCTTTGGGCTCATCCTGCAACGTAGAGGAAGCTTTCAGGATGATTTTGTCTGAAGTGTGCTCAGCAGAGCCTCTGCTGCATTTGAAGGTGCCTCATGCTTCTGTTCCTCGCTCTGGGGATGGTATTGCTGCTCCCCAGGAGCAGGGGCTTCAACCCCAGCTCTCCTGGGAAGAAAAAGCATTGGTCAGGAAAGAAAAGTGAGCTCCTGTGGGGTAAGGAAAAGCCCAGTAACAGTAATTTAAGATTCTGTGTCTGTTCCTCAGGCTACTTTTTGCTCAGGCAATTTAATACCTGAAAGGCTACCTCCTCCTGTTCTCTACTTAGTAAAGAAGAAAAGGGTTTGCTTTGCCTGTAAAGAGAACATTCATTAACTGGCATTAATATGCAATTTGGTGTTCAAAACCTGCCTTATCAACAGAACATCTGAGGTAAGAGTCATCTGCACTGCAAAGGCTGTCCATAGCTCAGGCTGTGTGGAGAATAGCCTGACCCAAGCCAGGATGAATGGGTATAGGGAAGGAACCAAGATGCTGACTGAGACCAGCGGAGCCCCAGTTGGAGTTTTTTTCCTTGCCTGATTCAGGCTGAGTCAGATTGCCTAATACAGGCTGAGATTACTCTCTACTACTGACTTATTACTGGATCATGTCTAAGACCTCCAGACAACCTCTCTATCCTCTCTACAATGTCTTATTTGAGGGAATAAATAGATCTTGAAGGATACTGACTCCTAAGACATGTGTATGGTCGTTGCTAAAATGAAAAACAGATATTTCAGGTAATGCTAGAAAGTTTCTGAGACACTGAGTGAAGACTAAAAAAGTCCTATTAACAGCAGGATACAGCTGGATCTCTGCACTAAGCTGTATGTAATTGTATCTTATAGGTAATTAGGTTGTGGGACTCACTGGCTAGTAGCCAGGTTTAAAGGATCCTCGTGAGAACCAGATGATTTGGACTGTTTCTCTTGGAAAGGAGATGAGTAAGGGAGAAATTTAAATATCCACAAAAGCCTCACTGGCCTTGAGAAGAGTGAAGAACTCTTGTTTTTTCCAGCTTTTATCATTAAGATAAGAGGCAGTTGAAAAACAACAGAAAAAGTATTTTTGCAGTGTTTAAGTGAGCTGTGATACTGTCCTTAAACCATGACAGGTATTTAACACCATTAGAAGTCCTCAAGCTGAGAAGGTATGAAGTTTAAGAAGAGACTGTTCAGAGGATCAAGCAAAGTAGTTACTTCTAGTTAGCATTAAACTTTGTGAAGCACGTAAACATCAGAGCTGATGTCCAGTTTTGGGCAGGTTTAAAGGCAGAAGATAAAGGATAAGATTATTTTTTACAAACTACACTACACCAGGCAGTCATTTAAGGTACAAAATCTGGGATGATGCTGGTGCTGATGCTGATAGAGGGTCCATGTGTTAGCTATGAGCTGCTGGCAGTGTGCAGATAGTCAGGTGAGCTTACAGACCCCAGAAAAAAATTTCTGGTCCATAGACCTGAGTCTTTCTTGTAGCTGATTTTTTTCTTAGCTCTTACGAACTCTGTTAGTGCCTGCAAGGTAATAAATAGGACTTATCTGTCTCTAACTTTGGAGGTAAATAAACAATATCAGTGATATTCTTATGAACCTGTCTTAGACATTCTAGAACTCGCAGAATCACAGAATCATAGAATCATAAAAGAGTTAGGGTTGGAAAGGGCTTTAAGATCACCTAGTTCCAACCCCCCTGCCATGGGCAGGGACATCTCCCACTAAACCACGCCACCCAAGGCTCTGTCCAACCTGGCCTTGAACACCGCCAGGGATGGAGCATTCACAACTTCCTTGGGCAACCCATTCCAGTGCCTTACAGTAAAAACTTCCTCCTTATATGCAACCTAAATTTCCTCTGTTTAAGTTTTAATCCGTTGCCCCTTGTCCTATCACTACAGTCCCTAAATGAATGGTTTTGTCTTACTAAATGTGTACATTAGTATGACACAGTGTTTGTTGTCACAAGTCAAATAAAACCATAGCCATGGGAACAATCAGTCATTCCCTGAGGAGGCTGTTTGAGATCACTCTGGCTGGGGAGAACCTCCATCTCCACATCTTTTCTTACTGATTCAGTGGGGCTCACAGGATCAGTGAGTGTTTTCTGTAAGTGCCAGGTAAGCTGATCAAGGCATTGGAGGCGTATGATGTTTTCCAGGTGGGTGTTTGAATAATGTTTTGAAAAATTATATCGAGATCCAGGCTATCCACAAGGGTGCCCAGATGGTATTCTGTGATCACTACAGAAAATTCTCTTCTCCCAACAGAGAACATACTCCATCTGCCCCAGTGAGAGCTGTGCGTGCCAGGCAAGGAGGAAAGTGGACAGGCAGAGCAGTAGTTCCTGACAAGATTGGGCACAATGTTGGCTTTTTAATAGGGTATAAGTAAACCTTTGAGCAGGAAAATCAATTAATTTCAGGTCAGTACTGACACAGTCTAGACTAAAAAAATCAAAGCAATTCAACATTATTTTGCCTCTGACCTGAAAAAGAAGAGAGAAGTACCTTTTAACAGCATAGATGGATATTCACAACAGCAATCTGAGCTTTGAAGCTTTTTCCTATTTGCAGGCGTCTAGACAAGCAAGGCTTATATGACAGAACTGAGAGCCGTGTGTGATTGGCTAACATGTGGGAAAGAAGAAAAGGTGTGATGTGAGGGTTTTAATAGACTTCACTACTAATTTTTCAGTGAGCTTACATTCATTTTTTCCAGTCAAACAGTTATCAATTTGTTTCACATGCAACAAGGTAATTGTTACCTGTTTCTTCATAGTGGTCTTTTTGGTGTGGTTAATAGCTATGTCTTGGCTTCAAGCATCTGATATCTTCATAAAAGTGCAACTTTTCCTCCTTCTGTTCCCAGTTCCCTGATCTGTAAAATCCCAGCAGTCTGAAAGGAAGAGCCAGTGCATCCAAGCACAGGAGAAGGGTGAATTTTTAACTGAATTTCAGCCAAGATTTCGGAGAACAAAGCTCTCAGAGGAGCTCAGAGCCATAGCCCAGATCCTTTGGTTTTATTTTCTGAATTCTGATATTAAAAAAAAAAGATTACATGTTGATTGAGAATAGCAGTTAAGCTGCATGATCTCTTGAGCAAATGACTTTATGCATAGAAATAAGTTCAGGTTATCAATATGGCTTTCAGGCTGGCCCTCTTGTTTGCTCAGCTCAGAGCATGGATAATGCAACAGTCTGGTTGTCTACTTTCATCCATCCAGACATTACCATCTTCTCAAATCACTTTTCAGTTTATCAAGGCAAATATCCTTTTCCCATCACAATAATTCATCTGTTTGTCCATCTGCTAATGTTATGTTGGTGACCACAGGCACGCAATGGTACACAGATCTTCACATTCTCACCACACTTTCTGCACTAGAAATTTGGCAGCTATAAGAAAAAACAGAATTGCTCTCTACAGACATAAACAGCTTACCTGTAAGACTGGAACTGGTCAGAAATGTCCACCTTCATCACTTTGGCGCCCTCTAAATATTGACTCCTGTTCTCCATATACTAAAACACGAACTACTTCAGAGACCCACAAACCTGCTTTTCCCTTGAAGTCTGCTTCTGGCATCACCTTTCTCTGAATGGCGCAATACCTTCCACTTTTTTATTTGGTCACTTTTGCTTGCCCTGACATGCTTTAATTTGACAGTTCCTAATATAGCTGTGCCTAAGGAGACAAATCCAGTAGCAGAAGTACTAATTGTGGCTGCACTAACTGTTTCATATCAATTTTCCTGGGCAATAAATATTAAAAAAGTCATTATTCATCGTATGCCACTACAGTGAGAGAATGCATGCCATCCCTGGAAAACATTTTATTTCTCCTTTGCAATGAACCTAACGGATGCAAGACCACAGCCTGAGACCGAGAGAAAAAAATATAGTCATGGGCACTATGTATGTTGTTACATTTCTCAGAAAGAGGCCCCAGGGAAGAAAAGGGCTTCATGTAAGAAACTGTTTTAGAACTGAGATAATTTGTAGCCATAATAAGATCAACATTTATATGTAAGAATAAGTAAATATTGACTAGGTAAACAGAGCCTGAGAAGCAGATCAATCTATTTCTCTCTTAGGAATACATAGGAATTAACGAGCTTAATAATGTTCAATATTTCAGATTCAGAGACTAAAATGCCCTGTGTATCCTGAAGAAGCAAAAGACCATTATATATAACCTCCTTCCCTCCTCCCCCAATAAATAATTCAACAACACACACACACACATACACACACACACAGCCCCAACAGAACAACCAGAAAGAAACGATGTCAACTGTTCCTGGAGGATGCAGGTTCCCCATCCAACAAGACTGTCATGGATGTTCATTACATAGTCTTATAAACACTTAACAATTAATCAATGTCATCCACAAAGCACTGTTCAGAGGATCAATTTATTTCCAGCTTTCCTCTGCTATTAAATAAAAAATGCAGCAGACAAGGAGCTTTAATTTTGCATGAGTGGGCTTTTACAACCCAAATGTGCCTTTCAACGCATGCATTTAAATCAGATAGATATTAGAGGACATTTGGAAGCACATTTGGGAGCACATTTCCATGTGCATATGGAAAAAGAAGGCGGAAACCCATAGTGCAGTCTGTACTCCCTGATGTCAGGGAGTATATCCTGACATACTGCTTATACCAGAGAGGAAAGAACTCATCACCTTAGAATGAATGTGTTTTCTCCAGCTCCTTGTCTGCAGGACCCTCCAGTGAGCAGAGGTAGGGTGCATTTTTCTGAATTTGGTTTTCTAGTATAAGTCCCTGGCTTTTGTGGCCTCAGAAATTGCTTGAGGGATAGCACACAATAGCAGAGGTGTTATTCCTAAAGAAGCATTGTCCTAAAGAAACACTGGAGTCACTTTCAAAATAGAACTCTAATGGCTGACCTGACAGATGCTCCATCCAAAGAATAAACAGCCATTTTATCAAGAGCATAGAAATGCTTGTGACTAAGAGAATGGTACAATTCGTTATGTTCTCTCTCTCCCTTGTTAATGGAAAATAGTGACTAGGTAATATTGGTTACTTCAGCCTTGGAGTGCTTAGCAGTGCAGGTGTAGGGTGATGCTACAGTTCATTTTGAACCACTGAACAAAGTGTAGCAACCTCTTAAAATTTGTTGGCAGAGACACAACAGCTGAGCAACAGATCCACCAGACTTTGCTATTTATCCCAAATTATACCTTACTACTGAAAAATCCTGGGACTTTCATGGTGACCAGTTCTCTTCCTCTTGACCAGTCTTACAGGCACTTCTATCCTCCATGGAGGCATCTAACAAGCATCTAAAAACTTAAACATCTGTTCTAGACTTCTGTGGTCAATGAAAGACAGGGGCAGCTTTAGAGGGCTAATCCTCCTACAGGTGGCTATGCTGGCTGGGATACCTGAGGTGACCCTTATTATTGACTACTGGTACATACAGAGAGAGCACATATGCAGAGGTGCTTGTAGATTGCAGTGTTGGGTAAGGTACTGGAAAAAAAATTATATCCTGGAAACATACCTTACAACATTCCCGCACCTGCTGAGTGTGAGAAGATGGAGCACCTGGAGCCTGACACCTCGTTGCTGGAACCCTTTGCCCAGGCAGCCAAGGGAGTCGGGGGCGATCCTGGTGATTGGTCCCTCCTCCAACACCCTGCGAGTGGTGGAGGCTGACGGGAAGGCTGTCTGCGAGGGGAGGGGGGAGAGAGGAGGAGGTGGCTTCCTCCTGACGCCATTTCCGAGGGGCTGAGATATATAAATGAGCCCGTTGCTGCAGTGCCCCATCTGGGATTTTCAGCCAGGGCACTGGCGCAGACACGCACGCACGGCGCTGGTATCCCCCCGGCACCTCGCCCAGAAGCCCCCACGCCAGGGACACTATCACCCTCTGACCTTTTCTCCTTCCATCTATCCCGCCGGCATCATGAGCCTCCCAGGACTGCTCGCCGTCCTGCTCCTGGCCGTGCCGGGTAAGTGGGACCTGGCTGGGGTCCGTATCTCCAGTACTCCCGGGACCCTCAGCCCCGTGTACAGCCGTGCCCCCGCCCTCCTCTGTTGCCGCCGCGGCCCCTTCAGCACCGTGGACAGGGATTATCCTCCCCCCCCTTAAGCACCGCGGACAGCGGCCCCTGCAAGGTCACTGCCCGGGACCGCGAACAGTAACTTCTTCCTTCCTTCCCCTTCCCCTTCCCTCTCCCCAGGGAAGGCTGTATAATGCAGACATCCAGCTGCTGCACCCAGGGACTACTTATACCAGAGAGAGATTCATCTCTTCTCCACTCCCATTTTTTAGCAGGATGCTACTTCTCTGCTTGTCTCCCAGGGGTGAATAACAAGCTCTTTTTTCCCTCCCCTCACCTTACAGTCATCTCCCTTCCTGTGACAAACGACATGAATAAAGGCGACACTAAGGTAAGGATGGGCCTGTAATGGAAAGGATGAGTTAAGATAAAGGATATAATGCTTAATCTGGTTGGTTTGGGGTTTCTGCTGATCCTGTAGGAAGTGAAAGGGATTTGCATGAGATCCCCACAGCAGGATCCATCCCCACTCCTTTCTTATTAGTATTTACCCTTTGTGCATCCACTTCTGGGCACCTGGGCAGGAAAAAAGTCCCTCAGGATGTACCAAAAGGATCAACAAACTGAGAAATGAGAGGCTGGGGATGAAGGTTGGGTATAACCCTCCCTAGTGCTCCTACTTTCAGCTTTTCAAAGCTCCTAACAGGAGGTGACTCAGGGGAGAGTGGGGGGAGATGTGATTCAAGAATGGGCATTGCTGGAACTGTGTATGTTTCAGAGAATGTATACATCTGAGTTTGTGTGTGTTCCTTAAACATACATGTTCCTGAAGAATAGGCAACTGACTATTCTCAGATTGCTAATCCATCCTCAGTTACTGCTTAGCCTCTCTGGGCAGCCATGAGCAGTGTGGGACTTGGCTGACCTCTCCAGCCTTCTTTCATAGGCTTCCATACATACATCTGTGTCATACCTCTCTGTCTTCCACAGCTGCAGTTCACAAGTGTGTGTGCTCCCAATGGCACCTAGATGCTTACATAGGTGTGTTTGCCTGTGTTGAGATGTGACAAATACACCCTCACTCTTCTGTCCCCCTCCCTCCCCCATATTATACCTATAGCCTTTCAGATGGCTGATCTATTTTAGTTGCTCAAATTAAGAATTCTACAACTTCTAATTTAGTATAAATTAATGTCCAGAAAGGAAATGCCAGCTATTTCCGCCTTACTCCTTCAGCTGCTTTGTTTCATGAGAACTTCTAGCCACATCATATTTTTCCCCCAGCAGCAGTAGGGGAGGGAACAATCATGTCAGTCTCAGGCACAGCCGCCATTGTACAGTGTCTCTGCTCATTACCTTCAGGGCAAGTGCCATGAGCAGTGCCCCTCTATCTCCTGTCAGATGTGCCTGGGGCTGGAGAGCTTTGTTAAGAGTTTTAGCCTGCTTAGCCATAGCTGCGGCTGAGCCACGACCTGTGAGCCACTGGGTTCCTGCTTCAGGCTGTGTGCTACTGACTGAGAAAGGGGACTCGGGGCAGGCACTTGCCCCTTCAACTGGCCATGCCAAAGTGGCTCTTCGGCCATCTGGTGGGACAATCCATGAATTTCACAATTTTCCCTGTGAAATCTATTTCCAGGATGTAAAACATGGCATTTTGTGGAAACTGGTGCAGCTCCATGGAAATGCTTCCACCAAGGACGGATTCTTTCCTGAGCTTGTCCTCTCCCTGGGTACTACACTGACACAGTCTCTAGCTGAGAGCAAAATCAGACCACACCTTTCTTTTGAATTTGCTGCAACTACAAGGAGCCATTGGGCTTTTCTGCCTTCACTATTCCCTGAGACACAGCATTTCAGTGAAGGAAGCCCTGGTCTCCTGTGACAAATCAGGGCAGGGATATCATCACATGGGTACAGAAGTGAGCACTGCAGTTTTTCCTACACACCTGTACCACCAGCTTATGTGCCACATGCTCTGTGCCACCAGCATTTGTGGGTGGGTCAGTGCACCCACAAATGCAGTGGCTAGTGTAGTGGCTAGTCAGCATATGCAGGCCTTTCCTGGGCAGCTCATCCTACTTACCTTACACAAAGGGCTTTCCATGGAGAGCTGAACATGACCAAAACATTTACAATATCTCTGGTGTTTGCCCACTCTTTTGCTCAAAGGACACTATTTCCCAATTTCAAGCATACATTTCAGAAGGTCCTGAGCATAGCTGAGCTCAAATGTATCGAAGTCTATCTTTGTAAGGACACGATCCTTTGGAGATTTCTGTGTAGGGACAGCATGACAGCTCTTAAGGATCTAGTTACATGCTCATGGTTAGAGGATAGCTATGGCAAAATTCCAGTCTGAGTTCCTGCACTGGATTAATTACATTCATTTGGAAAGGATCTCCTCCATGTGCTGATGCAGGCTGGTATTTCATGACCTTGTGAAGCCTCACTCTGTTCTTATAAAACGTCCAGGAGTATTGTGTAATGACTGCACTCTTCCTTTCATTATGCTGCAAAATTCGCCCTCAGAGTTGGCCATATTTCTCTGGTGACTGATGTGTTTCTTTGTGTTCAGACAAAGACCTTAAATCGGCTCAGCAGTCTTCAAAAAGCTTGTATAGAACATTTCATTGGACCAGACTCTTATTTCTCATGCTGAGAAAGTTTCTAAGCTGCATCCAGCAATAACTGGCTTCATAGGCTGGGAAATGTGGGAAGCGAAGTATCAGAATCTGGGGTTTCTTCTATTTAATAGTAGAGTGAAGTGACTCAAAGTCATCTAAAATCAATCTTAATGGATTGCTTGTGGTAAAGCAGAATGATACCAGGGAAATTTCCCTGCTTTCCTTTTAGATCTTTGCTGCAACATTTTTATTCAAGCAGGCAATACCTTCAAACTCTCAAGTTAAAAGAGCTCAGCATTACCTGCAAAAGTAGAATTCTCTCCTTTCACTGGGTGAAAATTTTCCCATTCCAGCTGGTCAATGAATATAGCCAATTGCTTCAATGAGAAACATTGTAGATGACTGGGATTTGCTGAGTGGTGTTTAATTTCAGTGCTGCCACACTGCACTGCTCTCCTGAGAATGGCACATTGTGAGGGAGATGAAGGCTCTTAGGGCTGCCTGCAGAAACCAACAGGAGAAAGAGCTTCAGTGAATGGGGTTTTTGCCCCCAAGGCTTACTTATATTCTTTTTTTTCAACTTATCCTTTCTTTTTCCACAGGCACTTGTGAGATCTGCATACTTTCCAGGCTGCTTTAGAAATAATCATCCCTTTTAAACTAAGCAGCCTGATTCCTGTGCTGCTAACTGGTACTGGACTGTAGTGAATTCCGCTTTCCCTCCTGTGTGACCATTTGGGTCTACCATAAACACACAGCAGGGCTCCTGGTGTGTGTCTCAGTGTGTGGCAAGGATGCCTTCACCCCTGCCAGAGGTGCCATCTTGCCTTTGTGCTTGTGGCTTTATTCTCCCACCACACATACAGCATTGGGCGATCCCTGTGGGATCGGCAGTGCTGTAGTTGCATGGATGAAGAGCTAGGCCTGCAATCCCAGTATAGGTAACAAACTAGATAAATAATGCTTCTCATTTTACACCTGGGCTGCTGGAAAGGGCAGACCCAGAGCTCATTCTGTCTGGGAAGCTGCCTCAGACAGTTGCAAATGCTTCAAAGGGAAGAGCAGGAACTTCCTTATTTTCAGGTAACCCAGCTCCATGTACAGCTCTTCCAGTCTATAACAGATGTCTTGAACACTCAAGCACAAGGTCAAACACTTCTCCAGAGTGTCTTGTCCTTCTCTAGGGCTTGAGAGAAGTATTTCTCATCCCTGTTTGAAAGTACCTTTTGTTTCACTTTGCCCTCTGTGCCTGGCTGCAGTCTAATTATGGTGCCCTTCTCAGAGCTTGTATAGCTTGCAAGATTTCAAGGTCACCTGCTGTAAAGCTATGACCACTTGTTGCTCTCTACAACCTCCCACTGAGACCTTTTATGAGATATACTGACTTGGAACAGGATCATTTTGAGCTTTCTATGTATATATCCAGATCTCCTTTAATTTCCTGATGTGCTCAGCCTCTGGGATGGGCTGGAGCCATGAGATCTCCAGCTGAAGTGTGTGTCATGTTGAAGAAGCTCTGCACATTGCCATGTGTCATTTGCTCACTTCTCAGTTTCAGGAGGTACCTTCTGTTCCTGGGTTAGGTAGAAGAGGAACTGAACATTCAGTTCTGACTCAACCAGAAAAGCAAAGCCTGTACCATCATCTGCCTCATTTTAGGCTGTTAAGAAATAGATTTAGGGAAAAAAAAATACAAAAGAGCAGTTCTTTAATTTGTATTTTCATCTCTTTCTAGGTGATGAAGTGTATTGTAGAAGTCATCTCTGATACTTTGTCAAAGCCAAACCCCCTGCCAATCAGCGAGGAATGCCTAGAAACACTCAGAGGAGGTACAGGCTCAGATTTAATGCTGGGTATCAGTGAGAGCCAATCTGGCACCTGACCAGGGGTCCCCCATACTCACCTTCCTCATGGTCATGCCACTGGGCTGCACCAGGCTCCAGAAGTGGTGACAGAGCTACTGCTCAGCCCAGGCCATGCACCACGCTGGCATTGTGGCTGGGGGGTGCTGGCTGACATGAAGCTGCCTGGTTTTCATGGGACCTTCCTGTCATCTTAACCACATGGTTAAGAGATGTGGCAGCAAATTATACTATGGGAGAGAAAACAGCAAACAAAGAGGGAATTGGTATTTTGGGTTCTTTTTCATTTCTTGGGGGTGGTGGGAGGTTGCCTTTGACCACCTTCTGTACCAAGTCTCCCTATTGCAGATGAACGAATCATTTCTATACTTCGCCACCAAAATTTATTGAAGGAACTTCAGGAAATTGCTGCTCAAGGTACAGTGTCACTATAGTTATTTGAGAAGAGGGGCTTCATCTATTGTAATCCCTTGTGCAGTTTTGTTGTTTAGGTTTTTTCATATTCAAGATTAATTTGACATGATAGTAATATGTCTTAGTAGATACAGGTCCAGGACTTCCAGTAGAGACTGGGTGAGTGGAAGCAAGAATTTTGCTTATTGTAACTCCAATATGCTTTTGATGATTTAAACGACAGTCAGTGTAAATTGGTGGTGATGCACAGTACAGGAATTTTGGAGTGAGAGAACCCTAAAGGGAAATACTGCAATCTAATTCAACAAATAACCACCAGCTCCTGAACAAGAATGAAAGGCAAGAAAACCTTCACTGTCTGTGCAGCTAGAGTCTAGCACTAAACCAAGGTGTGGCAGAAGGGAAGCCTCACTGAACACTGAGTGGGACTTGCACCTGAAAGACCCCAGTGAGAACATCCTTGAGCTAGTGGGGTTTTTTCTGCTGGCCTCCTTAGCTTGAATGCACGTTTCTTTGGAGAAATGCAGGCTGCTCACAGCAGGTCAGTGTGGGAGCAGCAGCAGCACAGAGCTGTGCAAAAGGGTGTGCAAGGGGAAAATGCCTATTCTCAGGTGCCAAAGTCCCCAGAGCTGATGGGCAGGTCCCAGGCAAGGCTAGTTCAAAACGAGTGCAGGTTCCTCCACCCAGGTGATGTGGTTGAGGCCACACAGGGCTCTCCTCAGGCTGGAGGGAGAGGAGCTCCTGGCCTTCCCTCCTCCTCTGCTCTGGGGTAAGCCAGCTGGCAGCCCTTCTTTGCCAGGGCATCCCTGTGCCCTGCTCCTGTGTGGCATGGCTGCCAGGGATGGCTGAAGACGTTGCCACCAGACTGCTTTCAGAGCAGGGAAGCCAGAGGCAACAGGGGGAAGGGAGGGGAAAAATTCAAGAAATCAAGACTGGGAGAGAGCCTCATGCAGCTCCCAAAGCCATAGTTTGGTCACTACCCAAATGCCACTGGTGGAAGTGCCAGCCACGCAGCAACCTCAGACAGGCTTCATGGGTGATCTGATCATCCAGAATAAAGAAACCTGAGGCTCTTCCATGTACTGGGATGCTGCTGCCCAGGCACACCAGGGTTGTGTGCGGGAGTGCTCAGCTATCAGTCATGCTGTGCTGTATAGCATGGAGCCCACATGAAGGGACATGTTTTACAGAGGTGCAACTTGCTCCACTCTTACCTTGGCTTGAGCCCTTCACTTTATTTTGTCCCAGTGTGATGTAAGCTCTATTCTACAGATCACAGTGACTGGGGGTGGGAGAGTCATGTAGCCCAAGGGAAAAGCAAACATGTTTATTTGATCTCTTCTGTCCTGGCTGCATCTGGTCCTGCTCAGGCTGGAGAGCCCACACCAGCCAGCTCTGGCCAGTATAGGGCTAGAGAGGACTGGGCTGGCAGTGTTGGCTCTTGCCTTTGCATTAAGGTGTAGAAGCAGGACATGAGCTGGGTTAGACAGGGCTTTCTTGGCTTGCGCATCCCATTGGGATAGGGCTTCCTGGGGAGTGCTTGCTGGTTGCCAGGCAGCTGCACTCTGACCTCTAGCTCCTGCTGCCTTCAGACGCCTTTCTCGAGGGTGTTGCTTTCATTGAGCTGGCTCCATAATCCCAGCAGCTAAGGTTTGGGGCCTTGGAGGTCCAGGCTGTCCCCAGAGTGGAATGAATGCTGCTTCTTCCTCCCAGTGTCCTGGGGAGAGAGGCCTCCACAACCAGGCTGCAGGGCACAGAGGCTTTCGGTGCTCACCTCAACAGAAGTATGTGGGCAGCTTTTGTCAGGAGGCAATATTTACCCTTCAATACTCCAGTGGTTAAGTCTTTTTTTTGGCTTCTGCTGCAGTTCAGCATCTCTTATTCCCTAGCCCTCCATCAATATTAGTTTTCTAGCAACCTTGCTTCTCTGTTTGTTTAGAGACCTTTTTCTTTCCATGATGTTTTTGATGGTGGCTTTGTTACTGCAGTTAATTCATGTATCTTCCAGTCTCACTTCTCACACCTCCCCTTTGGCAAATCTGTCTATTACAGGAAATATACATATAATTGTAAAGGGCACAGAACTATTTTCCTGCCTCTACTTTCTGAAACACAGGAGGAGCTGTTGCCTTTCCCTACTTTTTGTTACTTCCCTACTTTTGTTACTTGACACAGGTGCCAATGAGAGAACTCAGCAGCAGAAGAAAAACAGTGGCTTTGAAGATGAACTTTCTGAAGTCCTTGAAAGTCAGAACAACAAGAACAAGCAGAGAGGTCAGTGTCAGCCTACCCCCCAGGAAATCCAGGTCAGGCTGTAAACAAGGGTGTTCTAACAGCCTTGATATGTCCATCTGCTTCTCATTTAGGTATCTTCTTTGATGCTGCCACTGACACACACAAGCAACCCAGTGTTTGCTTTGTTCTTACTTGCCAGCTGAAACAACATGTAATTTCTGAACTATAATAACTGGTAATGGTCAAGTTACCAAACTGATACTGATCGTTCCCACCAGCAGTCACTCCTAATGCTTAAAATGAGTCACAGCCATGGAAATCCCATACTGAAAGGCTCATGATATAGGCAAGAGTAATCAGGGTCTGCTCTTGCTGCCCCTGTTTCCAGGCATCCAAGATATTAGGTTATGGGTCTCTGAAAGGGAAATTGAACTGAAGACGAGCACTCCCTCACAAAACACCTGCATCTTAGAAAGACCACATCCAGCTGGGATTTCCACTTGTCACTATGATTCTATGGCTGGGTTAGAGATGGCAGTGTAGCAGAAAGGAGGGTTTGGCCTCTTCCCTTTTCCACATCAGGAAGAGATGATGCCCATGTGTGTGAGATGACTCCTTGTCCAGCAGTAGCACCCCCACAGAGGGTCTCGAGTGGACTCTGGGCTGTGTGGCTGAGCCACGGCAGCACAACAATGCTGCGACATCAGCCCGAAACTATGAGGAGTGATAACCTTGGGGGCTGCTGCTGCATTCAGCAGAGCTAAAAGTCATTGGGGAGCATGGGTGGCACTGGGTCTCCCTCCTGAAAGGGCAGACCTGAACCTCTTGCTCCAGCAGTGTGGAGACTGCATGAGGATGAAGCATGGCATGTTGGGCCAGCCAGGCCCACAAGGGATCCTGGTGACACCAGTGCAGTGTCAGTGGTGGTCAGCAGCCCTGTATGACTGGCTCTCTTCATGCCCTCACCCCAGAACACTCCTCAGCCCTGCCTGGGGATGTGCGCACCTTTCCATGCCCATCTGGCTTTTCCCACTGTTCTTTAGCCCCCCATCTTTTCTTGTGCAAAGTGATTTTTATGGCTAATCATGATAAAAGGCCAGACTCTGACATGAGCAAGAGCATATACCCAGCCCCCATTAAGCTCCTGTTGCGTGGCCACCCTTCCTCCAGCTAACCTGCAATCAGGGCTTGCTGTCTCTTCAACCTGGTAGGAAGAATAAGGATGTGATATTAGTGCAGCACTCTGAGCAGGGAGAGCTGTGCAAGTGCCATATTGCACTCCTAAATCATTTAATTTCAAGTGCTATCTCGTTTCATGAGGGGCAAGTTTGTTGCTGGCATCTCGAGAGATGGTGATGAGGACCGTGCTGCAGCAAAGCACTTCAGCATATGTTTAACTTCAGCCTTGCAACTCTCTCCAGGAGAGGAGGCATCGGTGAGAGCACCAGCTTGCTTGAATGCTAGCATATGTTAAAGTGACTTAAGAAAGGATCCATGGGCTGGTTAAGCAGATTGCTGAGCGGGGCTGAGGCTCCTTAAGAAATGCACAGGCTTCACTGGTTACAAAATGAGCTCTCAGGAGAGGTGTTGCTTCTTGCTCCTCCCTTTGCAGATGCAGCAGGGGAGCACCCTAAAGAGGAGCAGCCCACAGGGTCCCTGACTGAGCTGGCAGCACAGAAACACCAGCAAAATGAAGATTCACGAGAGAAGGGGAAGAACAGCCTGGAGGAGAGGGAGCCCAGGCCACAGGATGCGAACCCTGGTGAGAAGGAGTATCAGGAGCAAGCAGAGAGCAACGAGATCAGGGACACAGAGGATGCTCAGCGAGATGAAGCTTTGGACAACCACACCAGTAAAGACTTCAGTGAGGATGAGCAGCAGCAGCAGGAGGATGAAGAGGAGCAGCCCAGGGACCCCAGGGACAGCCTGGAGCTTGAGGATGAGGAAGAGCAGCCATCCAGGAAGGACCAGGAACAGAGCAGGGAGGCAGCAGGGGAGCACGGGGAGCGGGAGGATGACAGAGGAGATGATGCTACAGAGGAGGACCCTACCGAAGCAGAGAGGTCACTTGATTTGGCTGAGGAGGACGAGGAGATGCAGGGAGACGACAGTATGTATACCAGACGACTGCACTGGTCGTGTGCTACCTGGGGTGAGCTGAGGGCACTGAGACAGACAGATAAGAGGCTTTAAAGCCTAAAAGTTCAGGCAGGTGCATATTGGGTTTACAGAAATACCCCTGTCAACAGCCACCCAGACCCCCACACAAGTGCCTGACCACATGGGCCCATGCACAGCAGGTGACGCAGGCCCAGCAGCTGCCTTGCTGCTTGCTGCTCAGCTTCCACAGCATCTCAGGACAACTGATTCCTTTTTCTTGAACTTCCTACATGGTTTTTGTCTGCTGCCTCCCAGCCCTGTTACTGACACGGTGACATGAGAGTGGGTATTTTCGGAATGCTGGGAAAACAGGCCTTAGTCAGGAAACCCATCTTGCATCGCCCCTACAGGCTTGGTTCAAAGGTGGAGGTAACCAGGTTAACACTTGTGATCTGTGATGTGCTTAATGCTCTTTCAGATAACGATGCTCTGGGATTTGGCAAAGATGAGCGGAGCTCTGAGGAGGAGGAGGAAGAGGAAGAGCAGCCCCGGGTACTGAGAGGAGGAAGGCATCACCTGGAGGATGAGGGGATGCAGGGTGAGGAGGATACCTTCCAGCCCAGGGACACCAAAAGTGAGGAGATGGAAGAGGAGTGGGAAGACTCCAAGAGGTGGAACAAAATGGATGAGCTGGCCAAGCAGCTGACATCAAAGAAGCGCATGGAGGAAAATGATAGTGGGGAAGACCCAGACAGGTCCATGAAAATGGCATTTAGATCCCACAAGTATGACTTCAATAGTCCAGAGGAACATGTGAGAAGGTCATGGAAGCACCACTCTAAAGAGGATAGCAGTGAAGGAGGCTTCCCACTTGTTCCCATGCCCGAAGAGAAGAAGGATGAAGAAGGCAGCGCTAACAGGAGAACAGAGGTTGGTGTACGTAGCCTCAATAAATTCCTGCCGGTTATTACTGGGGAATCCAAATTATGCTTAGAGGTGTGGATGGTACCCTGGTGTTATGCAGCTGGCATTGGTTCTCTGTAACATTAAGGAGAGGATTGGTTGCCTTTTAGCCATTCAGCCCTAGGGATTGTTGAGATTTGCGCCACACTGTGCTTTTGGTTTTTATTGTTGCTTTAGTGACTAATGGAAAACCATGCCCTGCCCAAGAAAGTCTTAAAAATGTGACTTTTGCACTAGCCTGTGCTGAGCATGGCCGCCAGAGCTATATCTGGAGCTTGGGGTGGGTTTTGTGTCCCAGAGCTCCACCAAGTCAAAGGGAATACTTTCCCTGGCCCGGGAATGGAGTTAGTAGTGTCAGACCTCCTACAGAGGTAAACCAGGGGTGCATCTGTGGTGAGATAGCTGGGGCCGTCACCTCAGCTCCTGCAGAGCCTACTGCAAGCCGCAGTTGATGACAGGGGTGAGGGACAGGCAGGGCTGGGGCTGGCAGTGAGACAGGGCCAGTTGTGCATGACCAGAGTTCAGGCAAATCCATGCAGTTAGAATCTGAGTACCTGTGCCAAATAAAATAGCTCCAGGTGATGGCATAAAGACACAAGAGCCACTGCAGAAAAGGCACCAAGCGATGGGCAGCTTGAACCTTTTAACCAATGGCTTCCACAGTCACTATTTTCTCAAATAGAAAAGCATTTTCCATGTGGACACTCAGTGCAGTATGGGGAGAGGGGACACTACCATCCCCTCCACGAGCAGGGTACATGCTGCACTTGCCACAGGTCTCAATTTGACATGACAGCCTCAGCGCAGACACTCGGTGCTGTTTGGTAGGAGCTGCCTCAGCCCTGGCTCCCAGCCAGCCATCTCCCTTCAGCCTCAGACTCTGGAGAAGGAAACCTGTTGGGGGCTGCCCTGCTCAGCAGAGGGGCTTGAGAGGGACAATAACTACATCTTGTCTCCATCACCAGTTGCAGCCATTTAACACCAGGACAGGACTAATCAGTGTTGCACACAAGTACCTGTCCAGAGGAGCGGATGGGGAGATGGGGCAAGACATTGCTGTGCTCATACCAGCACTGGCAGGTAGCCCTGCACAAAGCTTTCCATAGTTCTGGGGGAGAGGGCTGCCCACCTGTGGATGCTGATGTGTGTGCGGGGCTTTCCTTGCAGGACCAGGAGCTGGAGAGCCTGGCCGCCATTGAGGCTGAGCTGGAGCGTGTTGCCCACAAGCTGCACGAGCTGCGGCGAGGCTGAGGGCCCGGCCCTGCCCGCGCAGGCAGAGGCCGCTGGTACTGCCCTCCCACCCACCGCATCTCCACTTCCTGATGCAAGAGCAAGCAAGCGGAGCAGAAGCATCGTGCCCAGGAAACCGACCTCGCTAGTGCCCAGGCCTGCCTCCCTCACCATGGTGTTGTGCCCATCGCTGCTTCTTCACCTCATGCTCCCCTGTCCACTCATGCTCACCAGCCCAGCCAGGCGCTGGTGGGTGCGAAGAGCAACCTACATACGTATTTTCTGTCAGAGTGGGGTTTTTCCCTCTGTTTTATAAGACAAGACAGCTTTCTAGAGAGTTTTCCTTCCACTGGTAGTTTCACTGGGTAAAAAAACTTGCAATAACTTGTTATCTTTTGATTAAAAGCTGAGAAATCTGACTGTAATATATTCTATATAAAAAATTTATCTAAGGAAAAATAAAACTGCTGTGGGTTCCTTCCCTTGTTCTGGCAGCTTTAGTCTCAGTCGTCAGCATGCTGCAGGGCTTGTATGGTCCTGGGGGAGAAGAGGGGGAATGGCGCCTTTCCCGCAGCATGGACACATTGTAATGGCATTTCCCTCCTTCCCCAGCCTCCACCACCACTGCCCCCTGAGGCCCAGCATTGAGGACACCTCCCTGAGGTCGTGGGCACTGAAGGGCTCTCCCTGCCTGCCCAAGGTCTGGCAGCGCCATACAGCCCAGACATGGTGCTGGGTGTCCCAGGCACTTCAGTGAGACATGGATCATGGCCATAGTCCACTGAAGAACATGGGGTTGACGAGAGAGAACGCATTTGAGCAGTTTAAACACTGGGCAATGCTTGACCAAGTCAAACTATCTGGACAATGCATGAGTGGGTTAAAAAAAACCCACAAGTAACAAATAGGCTACTCATAAGGAAAACTGCTGGTCTGTGTTCCCCAGGCATGAAGGCCAGTCCTGAGGGGATGCCACTCCTCACAGGAGCCGTGGTGACCTGACACCTTGCTGGTGGGCAGTGAACCTTCCCCATCCTTAGGGCTGCAGGCCACACACCAGCTGCAGGATGGGTGCTGCCGGCGCTGGAGAAGCTTGCCCCAGAAGTCTCTGATCATAAGACATTATGTGTATCAGCAGAAGAAGAAAAGGCATTCTCTGCCAGGGCTGCATCCCACCCACCCACCCCCAGTATGAAGCTCAGTTCTATCTCATCATCCGCAACCCACAGAACAGCTGAGATGCTCCAGGAATGGCTGACAGGCTTTGATCTTGGCATGTTCCTTTAGTTTGCCAAAAACATTAGCGCTGTTGGCCTGCAGAGTTAATTGCTCTGGAGGTGGGCATGTGGGGTCCCCACAGCGCAGGAGGCACTGGGTGTCCAGAGCTGTCCTCCTTGTCCCCAAGGAGGGCTGAAGGAGCAGCTACATGGGCAGTGCCTCTTGCCCCATCCCTGGCCAGCCATGCAGCAAGAGGAGGCAGCAAGGCTCAAAAAGCTGGAGTGGGACAAGCCAGGATAAGGCAAAGGGTGAGAGCCTGGCTGCGAGGAGTGCACTGGCGTTGAGGTGCAAGTCTCCCAACCCCCTCCTGAGATCGCACTCTCACCTCAGAAAAATGCATGTAGGAACAGAATGAAACCAACACTGTTCCACAGAAATGACACTAAAATGTCAATTATTAGGGAGTTAATACAGCTGTAAAAGTCACATTTTACATAGTGATTTTAATTTAAATTTTAATTTGAATACTGTGTTTAGTTTATCCTCTTTTTTTTTGTGGTAGAGCCTCTGCCAATAGCATCACCCATACAAACCCTTGCAAACTCAGGTCTACATGTCAAAATAAATTCCCAGAAACCCTCAGCCCCTCAGCCCTAACCCTGCCAAACTGAAAAAAAACCAAAGCAAAACACCAATCCCAAACCCAAGAAACCAAACAACACAGCCACCTCCAAAGGAGTTATGACAGTTTTTTCCACAAAGGATAGTTGCAGCAGACAGAACTTGCTGCAAAATCAAGAGCAAAAATAATGTTACTTGATGGAGCTATTATAAACAGTTTTTTAACTGAATATTCAAGCAATCACAAACATTTGGTACCCAAGGACTTTCTTCAAAGGGAAAGATGGAGGTTCAAGGCCTGAGCACAGGGCCTGGGAGGATTCCCCACCAGCTGGGAAGTGCTAGACTCCAGTGGGCTGTATCTCCGCTTGATGGTGTCTCCCAGCTCACTACTGCAGGGCTTAGCCTTGGGGCTGACACCAAGCACTAATCCCCAGGTGGTGTTTACATGAGTGTCCTTGCTGAATGCTTGTTGCTTAGCAAAATTTAATGCCGCTGGGTAAGATATCTCTTTCCTGCTGCAGCCCACATAGAGTCCTGATTAAAACCCCTGCTATGTTTTTTAATTAAGAATTAACTGATTAATCAAGAATTCCCTATCCAGGATGATAAAGGAAGTATCAACTCAGAAGCCTACACTGGAAATAAATGCTTAAGTATAGCAGTAGCCTAAATCCCAGTGGTGTTTAGCTGTGTTACATAGTAAGACAAACACTTCCCACTAGTGTTAGAAAGCAAATCTTATCTTGCTGGTACAAGGAGGTCCAAAGTAACTGCAAACAACTGCACCGGGGAAAGATGTGAAAACCAAATTCTCATGAAAATGAACATCCCCCAGTGAGCTCCTCACCTCACTACCCTATCCACTCATAAAGAGAAAGCAAAGTAGAAGTTGTTATAAGGCATTTATTTTCATTATGTGTTGGCAAGGGACAATTTTGTCTTCAAAACAATTACAGAGATAATGCCACAAAACCTACCGCATATTGCTTTACTGTTGAAACCAAAACATTGTCCAAAACAGGTGCTTGCAAATGAAAATTAATATATTACCATTGAAATCAATGCTGTTAGATGAAAGCACCGTCGCCACTGTCAGATCTGATCAGTCATGCAACCGAAGCCGCCAAATAGCAAGTATTTTTGTATAGTAAGCCATGATCTTTTAAGGGTTTATATAATTCTATACAAATTTAAGTACAAAATGGGAATCATGTTTCAGAAATCATAGTGAACTGGGCTGAAGCGAATCACAAGACACACTTGTTAACACTGTACAGCTGGATCTGAACACAGGCAGATGAACTTGTAAAACCTAGCACACACACAGAATGGTCCCCAAGATTCAGGCATGCTTAGGTGGGGAGCAATGCTGGAGAGTGAAGGAGAATATCCAACACTACGGACATCCAGAGGGCCAGTTTTCTCAAAATTGGGATCCCAAGGAATTGTTACTCCATTTTAAGAATGACTGCATTTTAGCATGTGATTCTCACAAGGGTATACACAAGCTGTATCAAATACTGAATGAGAAATAAATAATAAAAGATACATCTAATACATCTTTTATTTTTAATTTTTTTTTACAGCACTGACTTTACAAGAGGATAAACAACTTACTTTTAGGGGCTGCTAACATCTGAAACAAAGAAGTCACTATTTTATATTCAACATATACTCAATCTTTTAATAACTTTATATATGTATATATGTCTTTTCACACCAAAAAATGTTAAAATAATTTATATCTAAAAACTACTGTGTAAAGAACAAAGGAGGAAATAAAATGTGGGTTTCCTTAAAAAGGATGGAAGAGGAAGAGCTGATTTTCATGAACTCCATTTGCTGTTTCAGCTATTTCTGGAGTTTCAGGAGATTTCCAGGCCATCAACAAAAGCTTTCCAACATGGTGGGCACTCTCTGCAAACTCATGGCATGCTGGGCAAGGTCACCTGCAAAGGAGCTCCTGTGGCCCACAGGCATTGGCAAGCATCAGCCCCAGTGGATTCAGGGTAAGAAAGGGAGAGAAAGAAAATATCTCCCCAGATTGCTGTTAAAAATGAGTTAAATTCTGGACCACTGGTATCAGGATTTTACTCCCAAGCTCTGCCTCTCCTCACCTTCCTTCTGCATCACAGACACAGGACGTTTTCTTACAGTGGATTTTCTATTTCCACAAGAAAACTGCCCCAGAATCAGAGGCGGACCAGATCCCAAGAGCCACCTGCACACACACACCTCAAGAACGATCCCCTTTGTTTGTACAGATGCTATTGTGCTCATGTTGCTCAGGAATCACTCTAACATCTCCATTTATACCTGGATCCTCTCAAACTTCAACCATCTTTAATAATTTTTGTGGCCATGTAAACATGACAGAATCCATGTTGGATCTGAAATACATCAGGTCAAAAGCTCAAGTGTTGATGGCCTGGATCCACACAGAGTGAACAGGGAAAGGAAAGGTAGTGAAGATGTAGAAAGTACTTTTCTGGAGGTTACATTCCTCTCAAATAGATATTAAAGCAATATTACAAACAAAATCAGCAATGTGATCTGCAACGGCGTGTCCATTTGTCTACGAAAGTGAGAGGAGATTATATTAAAGGAAATTTTTTAATCTACACAAAGCACTTTCACATTCTCCTAATTACAAAACACACAGTTGCAACACAATAAAGTAATTGTATACTCAATACAGAAATCAATACATCTCTTACTAAAATGGAGAGAGGAAAAGAAAATTAGCAGGCTAATGCAAGTGAACTCCTGCAAGTGTGCATATGGGGAAAATGCTACAAACTCAAAATAGACTCTATTCACTAAAAAACCAAAATTCAAGATCTTCTGCACAGCTGTGGAAGGCAAGGCTGCAAGCTAGTGTGAAAAAGCCTGACTCACTTGTCACTGCTGCCATGCAAAGACTTTGGGAAACCAGTGTTAGTCCAAGAACTGAGAAGCCTGGATGCATTTTTTAGCTTTTTTCACTCTTTTTAGGTGGCCAATCCAAACACCTCTGGCCCCATTTATTCTGTTGCCTTTGGACTGTATCCTGCCTCTGTTATCTATCCAGTACTGCACCTGCTTGTTCCCTGTCTGGATACAGCCCACAGTTAATCTGGAAAACCCGAGGCTTTACCCTGAGCAATCCTTCTTACCTTGTGAAGCCTCAGGGTCAGGTTTTTCATTTGTACCCATCTGTAATGAAAGCAAATTAAACTGGTAGTTTTCCAGCTGAGCAACCTGCTGCAGACCTCCTCTGCACAAACACTCACACCTTAAGGATGGAGATCTTTTAAAGCTTTATCATTCCGACTGTCTGAATAGTATTAATAAAAATAGTGCATCCTATCTACTGACCAGCTCAGTCACTCGGCTCCTACAGCTTGAAGGTTGAATAGCCTGACACATGGTTAACCAAACGCAAATCAGCATTGACCCAGTGGTTGGTCTGCACTACACAAAACACAAGGGTCAGCACCAATGCTCCTAGCTGGGCTGCATTTCTGCAGTTGGTTTTCACGTACTGACCAGGATGTTCTGGTGCAATCATTACAAACCCAAGCATAATGCAGCAAAGTCACTAGATGAGGAGGAGGATGGTGATGGCTTTGCCATTGCAGGCAGTAATGATACCACTCAAATTTTCTTCAATGGGGAAATAATCTTCCCCTGCTGAAGCTGATTATATAATTACAGTGCAAACAGGAGTCCATCTCCTCTATCACACTGACAGAAAAAATGGAGAAATTCCAATCAAGGTAATGATGTTCTTGTGGATTTCTAACAGTGAAGCAGAACAGAAATAGACCCCTAAGAGGGTAAATGGTGACCATGTAATTTTAATAAAATTGCTCCCATCAACACAGCAGAACCTTTTCTAACCCAAACTAAAAGAATTCAAACAGACATTATGGAAAATCTCCCTCAGATTGTCCGCAATTTTAAGAGCAAGGGCATTCTGGTATGGTCTAATACGACTAAACTCCTCTACTTTTACAAAAAAAAGACTACAGAATATTAACTAACTTACTGTGAAACTTATCTTAAATCAAAACTATCCTGAACTTACCAAAGGAGGCAGCAATTCGGAAAAGCACTTTAGCACAGGCTTAATAATACATGCATGTTTGAATGTTTTGCAATAATGTAATTGCATGTCTGGACACTTGGTAATTTACAGGTTTGGCTTTTAAAAGTTGGTCTCCCAATTTGCCCCTGTGATTTAGCAACATTCTAGCCATAATGAGCCATAACAATAATTTCTGCAAGGAAATATACTAGTACAGCAATTGCATGGTAATTTATGTGAAAACTCTTATTGTAATGCCGTATCATAATAGGCACCTGCATATCTGCACCTGGTAAATTAAAGTGATACCAATACATTTGATAAATAAAAAATAAATTACAGACTATGGGAAAAATATCACTGATCACACCAATGACCTAAACTTGTTCTCTAGTTACTGCCGAGGTCTGGAGTCATAGTTAAATATAGTATTTCTCCACCCTTCAGAGAATTACAAAATAAACTTCTAACAATCACTTGTAAACAAGTTTAAAATGCACAATTATATTTCAGTAGTTTATTCTGGAGAAATAAAGCAGTGCAAAATAGGCCAACCAAAATTCAGAAGGCAGCCAGGAAAATAAAATTCTTATTTGATGTTCTAACTAGGAAACAGCATACAGACTTTTCCATTGGATCCAACACTCAGAATCATGTAAACATACTTGGTTTGAAAGATCTTGCGTTACTAACCCAGTTCTCACATCATTGCTTCTTCCCCACCACCCAATTAAAAACAAACACCAACCACGGAAAAAAAAAAAACAACACAAAAACCCCCAACCAAAACCCAAACAAACAAACAAAAAATAAACAAAACAAAAAACCCAAGCCAAGCCATTGTTATAAAGGGAGAAAAAGGCAAATCTACAAACACTCCACCAGCTGGCTACAAGAAAGTACCATACAAAAATATGCACTGGCAAGTTCCTTCCTGAGGGTATCTTTTGTTACACGTGTAACATAAAAACATTTCTTTATTTTAAATAAACAAAAACAACCCCCAAACTGTAGATGTCAAATTTATTTCGGTCATGGCTTTACGAAAAGTTTGGTCTGTCAGGAATACCTTTATAAACCCTTACCTATGTACATCTGACTCACACCACAACCACTCAAGATCTGCAAGCTGCAGACAATGTGGGATCCAGCAGCTTCAAAGCATATAAGGATTGTGAAGTGCACCCAGCTCAGAACTCATCTGCAACAGCTGAGGAAGTCGGCTGCATTTACATGCATCCTGGAATTTGGCAGATATCACACTCATAAGGTCCTTCCAGTCTCTACAGAAACATCTTAAAGTTAGTAACCCCTCTAAAGGTGGAATAACTTTTCTTGTGTATATCAGCCTTGCAAATCCAATCCTGGCTACAATAAGTTCCTAAAAATGGCATTTTGGGAATAAACCAAATCTCTCCAATGACAGAAACACTGTTTACACAAAAGAACTGCTACACAACACTCCTCAAAACTTTTTCCCCTCAAGGACTGATACAAACTGGTAGGGTAGCAACATCTTTTACACAGTTTCATCTTCTCTCCATGGTCTACCTGGGCTTTAAGCTCTAGATCCTTTCCTTTTGAGTAGATATCTAACACATGATACTAACCAAACAGGTATTAAATGCTGCAGTGATGGATGCTTTACAAATACCTGCTACAGAAAGGCAGAAATTCCTGTATCTGCAATCTAGAAGCTTAACTAAAGAAATTTTCTTAACGCTACCCCTCTTAAACACATAAAATATGTTATAAGCCCTAAAAGGCTTATATAAGCCCTGAAGGGCTTATATGGGGAAGGCCACTGTCTACCAAAATAGTGTCTCTGTTCTCAGTGCTGACAGGCATACATACTTCCAGTTTAGTGTTCAGAATTGGCAAAAGTTGCAGGAATTCTTGACAGAAGATGCTGCCATGCTAGAAGATGCAATAGAGGGTGAACACTGTAAGTTTACTGCATATCTCAAGAGATACAAATAGGCTGTGGTGTAGTTTACAAATAATATGAACTGCTATTGTAAATTACCACACAGCCTCATCTGGCAGCTTGCAACAAAATAATGTGGTCTCTAAGCTAGAGCTGTTGTGCACTTCAACCTCATACAAAGGTACACAATTCTGCTTATTTAATTTGCAAAAGAAAAGAAAATGCACAGCAGTATGGATCTGTGGAAGGCAGCAACTGTGATACCCCTTAGGATCTGCAGATCAGGTGCACTGCTCCAACGAAATGCGTGGCTCTGCAGCCTTTTCACAGAGCTGTCCCAGTGTCCTCAGAAGTGCAACGGATGGAGAATCAATCTAAGAGATGAGCTGCTTCTATTAACTCTTCTAGGACTTCACCACTAGCAGATAATTTAATTAAAAGGATTACATTTAATTTACTGAATCACTCAACCTAACTATCAGCGTCCTGTCCGGATCGAACATGTGCCGCTATTGGCAAACATGGTTAGGAGCTGCTTTTGATTGAAGCAAGGAGGCCTGGGGGAAAAACTGCAAGCTGCAACCGGAGTGATCACCTCCGTTCTGCACCCTGCTCTGTCCCACCCAAAGTGCCACAGCTTTACAGCAAGCTACCTGTCGATATCTTGACTGGTCAATGTTTCCAGAGATTTGGTTTAGTGACACTGAAGTTGTCTTAGTTTTCTTTTGCAATGGACTACCTGGAAAAAGGAACAGGGAATATTTTAGGCAAAAATCTCTCCTTTGTTGCATTCAGACACTGCATTCAACATTATTATCTTTGTGAAATCATGAGGTCCGATTTTAAAATGCTGGTCACCAGTGATTAAAAAGAGCAATAGAAATGAAAGAGCAACCCTCCCACAATGAAAGGACTAGTGTTAAAACCCACGTGTGTGTAAACTCACTATAGACTTGCAATTGGAATCTGATGAAATGGATCTGAATCACTTCTTGCCCTCCCCCTTTCAGTCCATTTCATCAGCCCATTAGGTTAAATCAAATGGAAGGGATTTTCATTTTGTTTTTCTACATTGTGTTTTGTGTTGTGGTTTGTTGGCTTTATTTTGTTTTCAATTTCACATGTACTGTTACAGCCTGATCTGGTTGTGGGACCACAATTTGTATCCCTGTGGCTTTTTTTCAGTCCATGGCATCAGCAAGTTATTGAGAAGAAGCTTTTGTTGCCAACGTAGCGACACAGTGCTGCTGGAAGCTGGGGGACACTGCCGAGTTGCAGCCTAGTCTCTGGTGTTGCAGTTTTACTGAGCTGTTGGTCTCACTTTCCACAATCCAGGAGGAGTCTTTTCCCATGACGCTGAGACAGCCTGTGCTAGTGCAGCATATCCGCTCGTCCATGATCCCGCTGGTCTGCTCTGCCAGGAGCTTGCTACGGTTTAGCTGTGTCACCTCAGGTGCCTGACCCTGCAGGACAGCAGCTATGTGGTTCAGGAGATCTGTGAAAAATTCAGAAACGCCCTCATAACCTGAAAAGAGGAAAAATGAAGGAGAGAAAAAAAAAAAGCAATTAAGTCATTTTGCCAAGTTCCTTGGAAGGCTTTTTCTACCACTTTATTTCCTGGGCTGTCCTTGTCCTCCAAGGACAAGGCTTCTTTTCCACAACATCATTTTGAGTGACTGCCTGAGCAGGTTAAAGAGGAACAGAGACCTTTGCTACAAAAACACTTTTGTTCAATCAAAAAAACCCGTCACCTTTCAGATTTTCCGTTTCTTTTTCCTCCCAAGTATGTATGTGTACACATAATCTTAGGTATATTCTATCACTTGTTGCCAAGTCCAGGTTTTTCCCTGAATTACAAACTTTGTGGTGTAACATTGATCTTTTTTATTCTGATTCCAGGTTTACAATGGAAAGTAGCTCTAATTCAGAGTCTCCTTGAGGGTCTGAACTCTCTCTAGAATTTCCCCAGTAATGCCCTCAGTTAGGAAACCTCAGACTCCAGCGTGGCTGGCTTTATACACTGCAGAAAAGGGACCTTCCCACGGCGCAAGCATGTGATGCATGTCTAATCTAACCTAACTTGGCACCTAAAACATGTTCCTGCTATGAGCAACGTCTGAAAAAGTGCTCAAGGGACAGCAAGCATGTATCAGTGATATAGTATTGGATTGAAACATCAATCTTGTATTTCAGTACTGAAACCACCTTTCCACGTGTTCTGTTAAGTGACTCCAAACAATCTGCAATGCAGAATTTAACAACAAGTTTCCTGGTTAAAAAGTTGCTCAAATACTAGGAGATGTGACATTTTTTAGTGACACAAAGGGTGGCAGTAGACATACAGAGCTTCTGGCTCTATTTTAAACACTCTGATACAGCCACAGCTTTATCATTGCATTCATTTTATAACTGAAACAGACATGCAATGTATTGGCACAATGTCTTGAAATGGATACTGCATTACCTAAAATTGTTATAAATTTGATTGAGTATGTAGAGGTGTGTCCTGGGTTCAGCAGTAGCAGTCATTTTTTCTCCTTCTTCGTAGCTGGTGCAGTGCTGTGTTTTTGAGTTTTGGCCTGGGAACAGCGCTGATAACACCAATGTTTTTTAGTTACTGCTCAGATGTTTAGTCTGACCAAGGACTTTGTGAGTGTCATGCTCTGCCAGGGAGGAGGGGAAGCCGGGAGGAAGCAGAAACAGGATACCTGACCCAAACTGACCAAAGAGGTATTCCATACCACAGCATGTCATGGCCAGCATGTAGAACTGGGGGCAGTTACCTGGAAGGTTTAGAGCACTGCTTGGTTGGGCTGGGTATCAGTTGGCGGGTGGTGAGTGGTTGTATTCTCTTCCCTTGTTATTTCCCTTATCATTATTATTATTGGTGGTAGCAGCAGTGGTTTGTGTTATACCTTAGTTACTGAACTGCTCTTATCTCAACCCGTGGGAGTTACACTCTTTCGATTCTCCTCCCCATCCCTCCGGGAATGGGGGGAGGAAAGGGGGGGGGGGGCAGTGAGCGAACTGCTACGTGGTACTGAATTACGGCTAGGCTTAAACCACGACAAGGTGACATATGACATTCAGTGTATTTAATGGGATAAGCTGATTGTTTGAAAATGTCTACAAAAGTATTCTGAAGGTGACCTGGCATTAACATAGGAGACTGAAGCAATAAATAACAGTTTAGAAGTCCCATGTGAATAGCACACATTCACACAGCAGTACATGAGCATAACCAGAGACCATAAAGTACATGCACATTTTAGAACACTTTTAGTGAGTGATCGCAGGGCAGAAGAGTCCCTCAGATCCATAAATACTACAATTTTAATCTCCATTCTCTTGTAAAGACCAACTTTCTTAGGCTATAAAAACCCAAATTCCTGAAAAAATTAAGGAAGAGGATAATTTCACCTTAAGATAAATGTGGTGATTTTATGGTGCATTTATAACCATTACATTAAGCAATTAACTCTTATTTAGGCTGCTACATTGCTTTGGATTTTAATGCACTTGGTCACAGTTCTAGACGCTTAACAGGTCACACAAAACACCAGCAATGTGAGACAACTGCTCCCAGTTTTCCTTTCTCAAAAGGCCCTTAAACAGGTTCAACAAACAATTGGCCATTTCAAAACATCAACTTTCCCACTTCCCCACACGATAATCCATTGGTCTGCAGGGGGCAACTAGGACTCTTACAGCCAGTCAAGGGAGCCAGAACAAGGTCTCCACCTCTTTGACAGAGGTGCTTGTTATGCTTTTTTGCTTATGTAAAATCCAAGGGATTAGGCTTCAAATCTACTCAGAGTGCTTCAAACACCCCGGGGAATAAGCCATCTCCATAGTAACAGCTTTAATATTCAGCGAGGAGATCCCTAGTACCCTGGAGTGTTTCGTGTCTACTCACTGAAAACAAACCAGCCTTGTTTGAGGGCACCTGGTAAACTTAAAAATAAGTTACTTTAAATATTTAATGGGAATAAGATGGCCAGTTATTTAGTTCTGAAATCAGCAGATGTTACGGTGCAAGGAAGCTGTATGTATCAGGCAGGCTTCCTCTGTGCAAGCCCTCTGCACACTGAGTGTAAAGGGCCAAGTAATTCTGCCTGGTCACTCAGAAGAAACTTAACACACTTGTAAAAAACAAATACAAAGAAGGGAGGAAGAGAACCATGGTATCTCAGCTCCCAAGCCACAGGATGCTGGGGAAGGCTGCAAAGTCTGTGTATGTTACCTTACTCTGTTAACTGGGTGCTGCTGCAGGCCTCTCAAAAAAGGCAACTGTGGGCCATCACTGTGCTGTGGCGATAACGAAATCAAGAAGGGGAGATTAAATTACACCTTCAGAAACTACTGGCAATGAACTCTGGATTCATGTCACACAAGGCATCAGTGGGAGGATATAAGTTCTGCATGCCTCAAAGCACAAGTTGCATGAATCGTGCTCCAGCAGGTACTATCCTAGCACTGCCCACTGAAACTATTTTGGAAATGCCTGCCTGTAAGAGGCCTGAATTTTGCTATGCTGAAAACAGTCTCCAGAATCTTCTGGCTGAGCATGGATAGGAAGGATGTCCACCTAGCAATGCATCTGCAAACAAGTACAATGTAGACCTGTGCATAAGAAGCTTCCCCATGCTCTCAAGCCTCCTGCAAGGACTAACACACTCTATTAATTTAATGCCTCTTCAAAGACAAACTACTGCACAGATTAAAACACAGGATTTGGGCTGAGTGTCAAAAACTATTGCCTTAGGGTACAACAGAGCATGAAGCTGAAGGCAGTTCAGCAAACTTTTGCCACATCATGAAGACATTACTCCTGTTTAACTAGTTAGTTTGCCACTAATTGTTCCCCATTTCAGCATTTCAAGAAAAGGGGAATTTCAGCAGTCTGTGCAAAGTACCAAATCCAAAACAATACTCGAAAAAAACCCTAACAAACAAAACCAAGACAAGCAAACAAACAAAACCAAACCACCTAACCCCAAAACCAAAATCAAACCCTCCAAACACCAAATCAAAAAGCAGGATGCAGGATTTCAAAAGAATGTCCTGTATCTCTGACTTCCAAGACCCAGTGTCTGAAATATAAACCTATTCATAAAGCTGACATGGTACCATCTGACATCCAATTTAGGTTGTTTCACTGTCTTTGCCAGAAGACTGTTTTCATAGGTATGCAGATTGCATCAACACCGTACGGTAGAACCAAGCTGCAAAGTGACCCGCGAATAGCAGAATCAGAGTTTTAAAAGGAAGCCAGTCACTGTGGAGATAAGACAGCCAAGGTACTAAGGGGCAGCAGTGGGGATGAAGAACTGAACTGAAAGATTTAGATAACTGGAGCTCAGGGCAAGATCTCTAGATGTAAAAATACTACAGCCATATTGAAAACTCAAGGTCTTCAATGACAGGTTAAATAAACTACGCAGTGGCCTATATACATCTCTGGTGACAAGAATCACTATTCAGGTAATGAGAGGAGATTCTCAAATTGAAAAACCCCATACAAAACAGCATCAAATGAGATGATGTATTCTTTTACCATGTTAGGCTACGAATATTTAGCACAAGTGACAGAGCATTACTGTCTCCCCTTATACACACTTACAACTCCTTTTAACAATTCCAGTGGTCAAGGAACTTGTTTAGCTGTTTCCAAGACATATGTTGCACTAAAAAAAGGGAGGACAAATTTACCTGTTTTCAAATGCTCCATTTTATTGTTTTACTCCAGGATGCACTTTTGAGAACCTGTGAGAATATTCAACTTTTTACAGCAACTTCTCTGCACCTGCAGTTTTATCATTATCATCACATTTCTGGTGCTATTGCTTTGTGCATAAACGTCTTTTTGTGGGGACTCAATTTGCACAGGAAGAGATTTTCATGGGAACAGTTTGCTACTTCCACCCCCACAACACTTTTAATGGCACAGAGTCTGGAAAAAAAGAAATCGTAAAAGGCTCTCCTAAAACAGAATTTCTTCTTTTCTCTATAGAATGAGGGACAGGTCCAGAAAGGACAGGCGCCAGCACACAGTCTCACGCTCCAGTTCCTGACCATCCCTTTGCAAGGAAGGGCATGACAGCCATGTTACAGCTGGCCACTAAAATTTGACCATATCTCTTAAAAGATGATATTTCAGTAGCACATTCCATTTCTAGATTAGGACTCTACCCTTCTCAAATCAAACAGCATCTTACCTGAGACCAATTTGGCTGCTGCTTTCCTGTCCCCCACCTGGGGAGCAACAATGTGAGACACCAGCACCAAAACTCCATGCTAAGTACACATGGCACAGTTTCCACAGAGCATGAGTGGATAAGCCTTTCTCACCTGGGAATGCATTTATATCAATGACGGCATGCTGCCCAGTCTGATTGTTAATGATGATATCAATTCCAAAGAGGGAAACGCCCAGAGCTTGTCGCAGAGCCTTCGAGATTTCCCGGATGACGTCATCATTTGGCCGCTCAAATACTCCTTCGATTTTATCCAGCTATAGTGAGTGGGAAAAGGCACATTACTGAGGGACTCTGAAACAGGCTTTTTTTGAAAGATTGATTTTCAGAGGTTTCCAGGTGCATATCCAACAAATCTAATTGCAGAGAACCAGTGACCAGAAAGACACCAAAGAGAAACTGCTTTCATAACTCAGAATCCTTCCTACATTGGAAGTTCACTTCCTCTAAAGTACCTAGTTCTTCCTCTTCATTCTGGTGCAGTTCTTGAGCGATAGAGCAGTGTAGGAATAAATGAAGACTCAAAATATTTTAAGTACTAGATCTACACCTTAAAAACCAAATACATCTGGTGTGTTTAACCCCGTGCTGCAAATATTCTGCGTATCATTCCGTTATTTCAATGTAGAATAAGACCTATGTTAAAGTGCTGATAAAACAGACTCCTGCTATTAGTTTAATCTGAGACATACAATTCAACTCAGCTGATATCTTCAGGGCAAAGGCTAATTCAAAGAGCATATCTTTTATATGGGTTTCATGTATAAAATATTCCATAAAGATTTATTACAATGAGTAACTCAGGTTAATTCTGCCTGATAGATGTACCTTTCTTCACTTTTTAAACATGTTAAGCAGCCAAAGTACACTATTAGGTATACAGAAGCATGTATGTGTATGAGAGAGATGGCAGGTAAATCACAGAGCATATACTCTAAGTTTCAAAGTAAATTTAGCCATAAAGGGATTTATGACTAGCACAATTACAGTTTTAATATTTTGCATGCCTATCGGTGTTGTATACAAAATTTAATCATTGCCAACTATGGAACTATGCCCCAGTAGAGCTTGTGAAACAGAAAAGAATCTAGAGATTCAGATCCGGAAAGGACCCAGTTCTGTAAAGTGACTTTCTCAGCAGTTGAGTGCCCAAGAACTTGTTAGGATTCATACGTGCAAAGCCTATTGAAAAGACTGGCAATGCAACTGTGAAACTGTGCAGCGTGCTGGCACTGATGGACTCGGAAGACACCCAGAAATGGTCCTGTGGTCACAGCTTGGCCATGCTCCCACCACAGACAGCTAATGGCGCTTTGTGTCCCTGCCCAATGTAATTTCTCTGCTTGAATTTTCACCATTTGTCTTTCCTCACAGAACTGAGTCCTGGAAGGATGATTCATGCTTATTAAGCTCTTTGGACAGGAAAAGACCAGGTGTTTGCATTCAAAACTTCCTCATTCCCCTTGCCTAGATTAGCTTTAGGGAGTTTAGGTCTGGCAAGCAGCACAGCCCTCCTGCATCAGTGCTTCCTCACCGGAGCTCGGTAAGGAAAACCAGAGGGGGACACAGTCATGCTGGCTCGTGGTACCAAACAAACCTCAGCCTGTAACACAGAAGCAGACAACTTGTGAAGGAGAGTCACTAGCTGCTAATGCTTCGATAAGAAGACTAGGTAAGTTTTAGAGCCACTCTAGAGGAAAAAAGATCAAGTGTACTTACTGCTGTTAAGACAGATGAGGATTCCGGTTTTGAAACATTGTGGCTGTTGAAAAATATTGATTCTCTGTCTGGAATTAAAAGCAGGTTGTAAATAATACACCAAATTTTACTTTCCACAGGATTAGTGTAAGGAACAGTAGGTGTCACTGCAGACTCGGGAATCCAGTTTTGACCCCTACTGTGCAGTGCCCATCACCCACCCCACCCGCAGGGCCCCTCCTGCCTGCTGGCACTTAGCTGCCTGCTGGCACTTAGCTGCCTGCGCAGGCAGTGGTCACCCACGGGTTTTGGACCTTGGACCACAGATAAACAGAACTGCACGGGGTTAAGCAGGAACCGGTTTCCTTTCCTTCACCTGAGCAAATTCACTAAGTTAAGTAAGATAATTAAGTTCATTTCTACTAATTCGTTATACTCAAAGTGACAGTTCCAGTGGGAAAGTGTGATAGAAAGGAGAAGCTGCATTCACTGCAGGCAGTAGATTGATAACGCGTAGGGTACACTGAGATCCCTGTGAACCTGCAGAGGGCACGGCCACCATGGAGGAAAGCAGTAAATTTCACGGTCAGGACCTGCCTTCCTTTTGGAGGCACCACAGGAATGCAGGATGTATCCTGAGGTGACAGAAGCCACGAACATACTGGGAGAAACATACCAGCACCTCCCAACCCACTTGCTCTGTGCTGGAGGTTTTACTGCTGGGGAGAAATCCACCGCAGGTCTCCCCTTGGAATTGTCACCACAGCAGACTGATGGCATTGTACAGACAACCCACATGGGAATGCCCGAGTTAAAGTCTCAGCACCCAGGTGTCAGCAGCAATACAGTACTTCTGCCATGCTGGTCTCTCTGAGTGGATACTTAAGAGCAGCTGTAGGTCCACATTTGATAAAGATGGGGAAGCTGTGAAAAGCAAACCCAAATCTACTCTGCAGTCTGACAGCAGCATATAACATTCTTGCCTTTCCTCCCATTTAGAAAGGCCCCGTACTGTCAGCTCTTGAAGTATCTCACACCTGCCAAATCTGCTTAATTGTCAGATCTGCCTTGTCAGATGCCTGTAGCACAGCCCCCTTAAATTCTCCTGATGAGGATAAAAAAAGTCAGACACTTACCCTAATCTGCCCAAAACCCTCATTTTTATGTGGGCTTCTAGACAACTTTCAAGTCTTACATTAACAGATGAGACATTAGACAAGGAATTTTTAGAAAGATGCCTTAAAATGTTCCCTTCCAGAAAAAGTACAGACCAACTGTCACAATAGTTTACACAGATTCTGGCCTACTTCATTTGGTCAGGACATAGAGCAGACCTAAACATAAACACAGGTACACATGCCTACAGACAAAGACTTACCAGGATCCTACTGTACATATACTAACAAAACACATATCTGTGTGCAGATCGCAATGGTGAACACATGTGGACATACTAGTATCAGCAGAAAACTAATAAAAGTGACAAGAAACTGGCATTTGTTCATTTATCTCCTTTAGTTCAATACCTTCTCCTCTCCCATTCCTATCTCCTGCATTTGTCTAGTTGCAAGCAGATCATGCTCCCATTCATGCACTACTAATTCCTTCTCGCTTCTGCTGGACCACAGAATGCAGTTCTCCGGAAGGGAGCTTTTTCCCATAAAGGAAATTTAAGCGATCTTTAATGAAAACCCTTCAAGTGTTGCTTTCTAGTGACATTTAGGAGGATCACTGTCCTCACTGACAAGTCCATTCATCCTTCCTAGCACAGCTGGTATCTACAAACCAAATGATATGGTTTACAATAGTGGGCCTCACACGTATCGAGAGGCTCATTCAGGGTAGAGCACAAGTGATCTTTAATTTAAACACACATGCATAATCAAGGTAAAAATAGGGAGAGGAAGTTCTGAAATGATGGAATCCAGGAAATTCTCTTCAAAGCACATTTATAAACAAACTCTGGAACAAATGACACATAAACTTACTGTAAAACAACAATTTCTCTCCTTCTCCCCCTTTCCACATGACATAAACTACTATTTCTAACAGGTAAGACTCAGGTTACCATTGCATAAATATTTACTATACGAATGTCATTCCTATGTATTCCAGAGCAGATGAGTTCTCTCCCTCCCTTCCTATTGAAATAATACAGAAGAGGAAACATGGTATGCAAGGACCAGCTGCCTTCATGTCAGCAGCCTTTTCAAAGATACTTTTGAGCTGTTTGCTGCCAAGGCTCCAAGAACTGACATCTCCTTTTAAATGGGTACAGCATACCTGAGATTCCTGCAGAGAAGTTCTTTAAAGATGGTCTTTTCACCACTGTGTAGGATTCCCCAACCACGAAGACTTTATACAGCACGGCATTGTGATTGATGAAGCTCTGAATGACACAAGGGGGGTGAACAGCTTTCAGGCCCTCCTGGTTGAAGATGATTGCCATCTGGAAACAAGCATATGCAGTTGTGCACAAGTTTTTCAATAATTTCATGCTTACTCACTATATGACCAGCACTGAGGGGGAACATCTACAGGTGCATATATACTGACCATGCATCAATTCCTTCTCAGCAGCTAGTCCTATTTCATTGCATTTCATTTCACTGATACACAACTCTCCATAAGCTTTCATTTTCAATAAACATTTTCTTCTCAGCTCTTTGCAATTTCATTTGCTACTTCTAGTTGGGAAGCTACTGCAACTGCAGGTGCAACAAAAGGGTGAAACATCTGATCAACACAAACAACAAAGTTTGAATTGAATACAAGAGTGCATCATGAGAACAACAGAAGGAACAGCTCTGTGTACTAACTACAAGATCTTCCCCACAGCTCTATTTCCTGGGGTCTGGTTCAGTCCAGTTGCGATGGCCTAAGCACCACGGTTTCACCCACATCTTCAGAGAACATTTTTCAGACTCTAGTATTTCTTGCTGGAAACAAATGCTGGTCTAACAACATTCCTGGTTTGGTTTCACCCCATTACTCCAAATGGTTAGTCCTCTTGAAGGCACTGGAACAAATATGCCAAAAAGGAAGGCATTTATAGGGCCTGAATGATGAATAGCTGCCTCAAACAGCATAGAAGCAATGCTGGTAGGTGCACAGAAGTACTTTGACTAACCAGCATATCTCCAGCATATGTTCTTACACTGTTCTTTCCATCAATTCCTCCATTACCATGCTTAAAGGCATATATATAATTACCATAACCACAGTGCTCCATTTTGCAGGTTTGTTGTTGGAGTATGGATGCTGCCATGGCTCCAGTGCAGAACCAGCAGCAAGCACCATTCTGGCACAGGCAACGAAATTACTTTAAGAGATGCGCAGAGTATCATGATGAAACTCAGAAGCCCAGATATTTGCCAAAGCTCTTGTTTCTTTGGCATTTCTTTCCCTAGAAAGGGTTGAGCCCTGCAGGTACAGAGTAACGCATCATCATGGTCCTTCATGTCAGTGAGAGCCAGTGCCTGTATTCAGGGTGGAAGGAAAACCCTGATGAGATTTCACTCAGGAGACAGCAGTGAGCTCCCCTCTGCTTGGGAGTTTGGCTCCTTTCATTCTGGAGCAAAGTCCAGCCCAGGGTGTGCACATCACATCAAGAAAAAGCTGATGAGACCTCAGGGACAGTGGGCTCTTCAACAAGCACAGCAGCTGTGCCCATGAAGGGTAGATAGTCTTGGTCTCATTTTGAGAGGGGAGGTTGTACATATTCAAAGTTAAAAGTCTGACCACATTTTTGTTCTTGCTCCTCCTCGTCTGGTAGACCACATGAGATCACATTGTCTGCATGCATGTGTAATGACTCAGTAGACTAACATTTTCTGAGTTCAAGTCAATGCATGCATTCAATATGTACTTGCAGCTGATATTCTTACTCTGTCTCTATTATAGCAGATGCTATCTATCTGACAGTGCAGTGTAAACTTGTGAGTGGTAAGAACCTGTGCAAGAAACCTACTCTAACCAGCAGAACCATCTATCAAGATGATTCACAGCAACACTGTACCTCATTTGTCTCTCAGTTGTGGCAAGAAACACTGCTGTCTTCTTCCTTCTGTGTAGACTGTTGGCATTATAGTATCTACAACATCACACTGCCAAAACCTGTGCTGTTCCTACAGTGTTCTCTTCAAATATTAGTTTTGTATTTATCCTATTTATCCTATTTTGTAAGTATGGAAACCCAGAGAGTTTATCTTCTTGTCACAGAACTGACCTAGGCTACTGGAACCCATGTGAAAACTCTCTTCTGCAAAGCTCTGTGCCAATGGCCCCGTGGACTAGCACACAACCCACACAACTCCCATAGTGTTGTGTTATGCTGGTTCACTGTGATGTCTCACGGATTTTCGCATGCATGAATACAGCTCCAAGAATTTGCTTGCAGGGTGCACTTGCTCTTTGTCATCTAGCACAGACCTGCTGTGTCTGGCAGTAACATGGGAACAATATAATATCCAAATAGTATTCCTCATTACAAATGCAGAGCTCTTTTGAAGGCAAAACAAAACATTTGGCACCAACAATTTTTACTGACAATATCCTTAAGGAACTCAGTCTCAAAACCCACAGTGATTCTCTGCCTTTTCATTCCTGTCTGCTTAAGACTTAGAAATATGTCATCCTGGACACATTTCTTCAGGTTATGGGTCTCAGTGATATCTCGTGGCAGCTTTACCAAATGTCAGTTATGTTCTGATGGCAGTCAGGAAGGACAACCTTCAGGCATCATCTCTGTTCAACTCTAACAAATAGTGCTGATACACTGGGATTCAAGTCCTGAGCTGGCCAATGTGACTTCTAGTGTAGAGGCCATATAGAACTGTGGGACATCACAAGACAACTCACTAACAGCACCTTGGCTTAACTAACTTGTGTTTTCACTGCAAATTGTGCAGTCTGCCAGCTCTGGCTGGCACCAAACCCAAACTCCAGCCTGCACCTTCAGCTGTCCCTGTTAGCCAGTACTTGAATTTTCTGAATAGTCATCTTAGGAAAAAAAACAGGCTTCTAGTCAGGCTGTGCTCTAGTTCCAGTGTCAGCTCTGCAGTGGGAATATCTCTACAGAAGATGAAGTGATACACCAAAAGCCAGAGGAGTCAGTAATAAAACAGGCAACAAATTCTTCTAGGCAGCATAGGGTTCTAGGCCTATGCTCCATCTTTTAGACAGACTATACTGTAAGCAGAGTATTTATTCTACACTTCCCTTGCCATTATTTACCATAAAATAGCAATTACCATTACAGTTCCTCTCTGATGATAAACACACTTTTGGACTACTCTTGAAAACTCAGTAACTCCAAAAGTGACTACTACTACTAACTATGTAAAGTACCATGCAAGACTTCAGGATTTTTTCCAGGGGTCCTCCTAGGCTCCAGTCCTAAGTTCCTGTGATAAAGTGCAGCCTACAGCTGTACTGTAGTCTAATTTTTGCTCAGAAAATGGAATCCTGGCAGGAAGCTGAGGTAGGTCTGCACTGTATGAAAGGAGAGCAAAGAAAGATTCACCAGGGACATGAACTCTAAGCCTGACTGGACAAGCACTGAAAGATTCATGCATTTCAGGTTGCAGTGAAACTTTTGACAAAAATCATCAGGGAAGCTGAAGTCTTACATTCATTAACAATTCAGTCCCCAAGCATTCTTGGGAATGGTAGCAAAAATTTATAGCAGCAGCTTCAGCAAACTAACAGGACTGTCTGTCAGCTTGTGAAATGATCCAAGCTAAGGCCTGCATGAAAAATCTCACTGCATTTTTAAAAGGAAGTGCTGGTTACTCGAGATTTCAGACACAGCCATTCTGCTCATCTAAGATTTACATTTTACTTCATGGCCTTCAGCCCTGAAAGACACTGCAGCAACGTACTGCACGTTTCAGAAGCAGATGGAAAACCTGGACCAACAACCACGCGTTAACAAAGGAAGCCAGGCATTAGGAGGGCCAACAGCAAGGGCTGGATTCTCAAAACTGAGCTGTGGTAAGCAGGAAGGCAGGAAGCACAAACGGAAAAGAATTAAAACAGGACCCAACTCACCTAAATTTAGAGGAAGCTAGGCTCATTGGGAATGCGCTCCTTCCAGGAATACACAACCATTTTAACTGCAATTGCCTTACGGGAAGGAGTGAAGGCAGATAGTTCTACCAGCCGTGTTCTCCCCACTGTGCCAACTGTGCTATTACAACTCAACATGTTTGGAAACTGTCTGTGTTTTCTATTACCTTCCCCTCAATAAGAGGACCCAGATGCTTCATCTGCAGCACAAACCCACTTCTCACCTGTACCACATACATGTCGGAGGAAACACATGGTGGAGTGGAAACATCACTTAGTGTGACCTCCCACCAAAGGAGAGGCTGAAGAAGATTCTTTGCAGACAGAGCTGACTGGAGACTACAAACTGCTAGATAAGAAGGAACTAGATCACAGAAGCTAGAAACCGCTAAAAAGAACTTCCATGGTGTAATTAAACATGAGGGAGAGGTGGGGTAAGGGAAGTCATTTGGGCATAGCCCTCATTCTGCCTACCACAGGATCAGAAAGCAATCACCAAGCCTGGGGGACTGAAAGCAGGTGATAACACTGCAGAATTTTTTTAACTCACCTCATGAGAGTTGGTTCCATGGGCCACTCTGGTTTTACAAACTGGGTAAATAAAAAAAGAGAAAAAAAACACAATGCACCACTGAAACAGGACACACAAAGCCCTTAATAAATCTGTTCCTACCCACATGTGCAAACACTGGAGTTCACCAGATCAAAGTATTGACTTTATGAGATACCAGTGAATGTCTCTGCTTGAACAGTGTCCCCAGTCACTGCAAAGCTTGCTCCAAACCCTATTCTCCCAGCTCCTCCCTGTAACCAACGGGCAAGCACAGGTAATTACTGGGACTGGAGAGAGGTGCAAAGGATCACCTAAGAAATTAGTATCACTACTTGTATTGTCATCCTGATACTCAGAGGGCATCTTCAGAAGTATGTAATTTTGCCTGAGGCTGGAGCTACTTTACACCTACCACTGTCCTGAAAACAAAGGAACTGGGACACAGCAAAAAACTTATTTTCCTACCTCCCTCTTTTGGGGGAAGAGCAGGAAACAGAATGGATTGAACCAAACCAAGATACAACATAGTTTTTCCAGGCAGCCATAGAGGGGGGGCATCAAGGGAACAAACACCAACTGATTCTGCTCACTTTATACTGTAAGGAATCAAATAAAGGTATGAATTAAAGCCCCATAATAAAACTTGATACAAAGCACAAACAGTTCATAGCAGCTGTTTGAGGCTGTGGGCCCTTGGAGCCTGCTATGTAGATTAAGTTTTTACACTCTTTCCTCTACCTTCTTACATTTGTACCCTTGACCAGGAAAAAGGAGGGGTGGGTGAAAAAAGCAGTTAAGTCAGTAAGGCAGTGATTTTCTCAAAAAAAAAAAAAAAAAAGGAATGCAGCTGGCAAGATAAAATTCTTGCACAAATTCAGGGCAAGAGGCTAACTTTGTTAGAACTATTAGCATTTCCCAGGAACACATGTTTACAGTAGTGACATGTTTAAAGAAAGGAACATCAATAAAAGGCAAAGTAAAAGCTGATAGGGAGGGGTTTTGTTCCATATTCCAAGCAGACCTCTTCAGAGTGTTTGTTTCAGCAAGGTTTTAACGTCCCTGACATGTTGGCAATGAAACTCACACTCCTACAGTGTTGGCTATGCCTTGAGGGGTGTATGTGCAATATTCAGAACCTACTAAAAGCGACAAGGAAGAGTCTGTGTACATACTGAATGGGAATGCCAGTCCATTCTTCTCTATAAGCTGCAAGGTATCTTCTCCACAGGCACTTGTCAGCTCCATAAAGGGTGGTGAACAAATCCTCTCATCTGCAAGACAAAAAAGGAAGACTCAGTGGTGATGAGGGGTTTAGCTTCTCAGCTGCATCATTACCAGTTCTCTCCATACTAACTGCTTCTTGATAGTCAGCTTTACTTTAATAGTTGATATTAAAGCACCTGAAAGATTATCAGCCAGGCCTGAACTTGGGTTTCTGGAAACATTTCAGAAGATGAAAGGCCCAACTTTCAGATAATCTAAATGGAAATATAAAGCCCATATTTTCAGTTAGGCAGCAAAAACCATCAGCCGTTTAGGAATATGTAGCTGTAAAAGACTTAGCCAGTGAGGTGAAAAGCCATTGGGGTTATAGCTCTTAACATTATGCTTTCTGGTCTGCTCCAGACCGTTTCTGTGATGTGAACATCGTGCTTGTTCACATGGGGTTGAGGGACCCAGACCCCATCCCTCTTAGTGACTCAGTAGGTTGAACTGCTCTAGAATTCACATCCTGTTCACTGTAGGAGAACTTTGATTCCCCTAGGAATGCAGCAGAAGAGGGAGGAAGCACTGTAGGAATCAAAGTACTTGAGCATAAATCTACATCTCTCAAGAGGGCTGGGTTGCAATTTCAAGTGCAAAGAGAACCTTAGCTTCAGCCACAGCTCTGGGACAGGTCAGCAGGCCCAAAGACTTTCAGATGAAAGGTGTTCCCACACTGACTAAGTCAAAGCAAGAACATCCCCCAGTTAAGAGCAACAATCCAGCTCAATGAGCAGTCTTAAAAGTACTGCCTCCATGGAGTTTCAGCTGTGGCTGGGTTAACTTTAGAGATACAAATGAATTGTAACTCAAGTAAGCTGCGCAGTACTGAACCGCAGTTCAGAACTGGCCTGCCAAAACTCATTTCTAAGACTTATTTCAAGAGAAACAGCACAACACCTTCCTGCAAGAAGCAACAAGAGACCAGCACAAATGATTGGCACGACTGTACCCGCAAACTAAATCACAGGTTTATGTCAATCAGCAACTTGTCTTGAAAATAAGGAGAATGTGACTGTTATTACCAGCCACCCACATCTATGCCAGTGAACAGAGAACCCAAACGGGTGGAGGCTATGCTATTGAGATGGTGCAGAAACTGAAAAGTACATGCAAACTAAAACTCCAGCAAAACTAACTATGTATTGAGAGCACCATGCATCCAGAAACCACTTTATGAGCATTGTTTAGATTAGTATTTTTCACTTCATTCTAAGTGTATGTTTATGCATGTTTCCTCTTCGAAAACTAAATCACTGAAAATACGAGAGAGGCAAAACTCTATTTTGGTATACATATCTCAATACATGCTTCAAAACTCTGTGAGTTATCTCAGAACTCCAGCCACTGGCAATACTGTTGCTACAAGAAGTTTTATGTGAGAAGACTGTTTTCATACATCCTAAAAGGAACAGAAAAGATAGATGCTTTGAGGTCAACCTCTACAAAGCTAAACAAAATTGCTGAGGTGAGTAGCTGAATTGCTGAGGTGATTAGCTCGAGAGAGGATGCCTTCAACACCAGAGTGGGGGGAGGTCAGCATCCAGGAGCCTCAACTCAGAGCGGCAAGAGCCACCGAGGGAGCCTCAAGTCCTCGACAGGACCTGCCCGGGAGCCGGCAGCTCAGCTGAAGCGAGCAGCTGACTCACAGGGGATGGAGCCTGAAGCAGCGGCACCAGCCATGAGTGGATAAAAACCTGCCCCAGGGAGCTCGTCGTATGACCAGGGTCCGGTCCGACAGCTCTGCTCTGGCTGCCCCGGCAGTGGCCAGCGTAGGCACCCAGACAGAGCCGATGAGAGGGGAGGCTGCAGTACAGAGCTCGGGGTGTAGCGAGTGCCTGCACTGGTCTGGTGAGAGGAGGATGCACAATGGGCAGGGCTGCACTCGGTGCTCCCTGGTGGAGGTCCTCCTGCAGCAGGTGGCTGAGCTGCGGGATGCTGTTAATAGGCTGCGAGATGTCAGGGAAGCTGAGAGTAAGCAGGAGTGCTTGCTCCCGGCCCAAACTGTGCAGGGGCCTCGAGCTTCACCTCTAGCTCATGAAGAAGGAGGCCGTTAACCTGGGAACCTGGGAATTAGTGACAAAAAAAAAAAAAACAACAAAAAAAAGAAGGAAAAGGACAACCAAAAGCGAGGGGCTTCCCCCTAAATCCCCTGTCTCCACGCAGAACAGCTTTGCTGTCCTGCAGGGGGCTAATGAGGAAGCGCACTCGAGACAGAAACAGCCGGCTGATGCCCTGGTAAAGAAGATCTCTACTGGTGCTGCTAGGAAAAAGCGGCGGGTCGTAGTAGTAGGGGACTCTACACTGAAAGGGGCAGAAGCACTCGTCTGCCGGCCAGACCCCGCCTCAAGGGAGGTGTGTTGCCTCCCGGGGGCACGGATCAGGGATGTGGCAGAGAGGCTGCCTGCTCTAGTAAGTCCCACGGATTATTACCCACTCCTGGTGATACATGTGGGTGCTAGGGACATAGATAGTAGTAGCCTGGGGAACATAAAGGAGGACTACAGAGCCCTGGGGGAGGTGGTTAGGGGCTCTGGAGCTCAGGTGGTCTTTTCATCAATTCTCCAGGGTACAGGGGAGGACCTAAAGAAAGCTAGGAGGATTAGCCAGGTTAATAAATGGTTAAAAGGGTGGTGTCATAGTCAGGGATTTGGGTGTCTTGAACATGGGACCCAAGTTTGTAGGCCAGGTCTAGTGGGGGCTGGTGGAGCTGCTGCTAAAGGGAAAGAGCAGTTTTGGTAGGAGGCTTTCCAGACTGGTCAAGATGTGTTGGGGGAGGGGGGCATCATTCCATTCCAACACACCCAGCCAGTTGCCAGCACCTATAATAAATGCCTGGAGCAATGTAGAGATATCCCAGCTGCTCCAGCCAATGAACCGGATTCAGGTGGAGCTCAGCTCAGATGCCTCTATACAAATGCCCATAGCATGGGGAACAAACAAAAGGAATTAGAGATGTGTGCACGTCTATGGGGGTATGATATAATAGGCATCACAGAACCATGGTGTGATGGCTCCTATGACTGGAGTGTTGGAATGGAAGGTTACAAGCTCTTTAGAAAAGACAGGTCTGGCAGGTGGGGAGGGGGAGTTGCCCTTTATGTTAGGGATAGGCTGGAGAGTATGGAACTCTGTCTGGGGACAGGTGAGCAGTCCACAGAGAGTTTGTGGGTCAGGGTTAAAGGGAAAACAGTGATGGGAGACATTACTGTGGGGATCTGTTACAGACCGCCTGATCAAGGAGAACCGGCGGATGAAGCACTCTATAGACAGATAGGAAAAGCCTCACGCTCGCAGGCCCTTGTTCTCATGGGTGACTTCAACCACCCTGACATCTGTTAGAAGGACGGTACGGCCCGGCACAAGCAATCCAGGAGGTTCCTCAATTGTGTAGAAGACAACTTCCTTCTGCAAGTAACAGAAGAGCTGGCAAGGAGAGGTGCCATGCTTGACCTTGTGCTCACCAACAGGGAAGGGCTCATTGGAAATGTGATGTTCCAGGGCAGCCTTGGATGCAGCGATCATGAGATGCTCGAATTCGAGATCCTCAGGACAGTGAGAAGAGCGTGCAGCAAGCTCACTGCCCTGGACTTCAAGAGAGCAGACTTTGGCCTCTTCAGGAATCTGCTTAGTAAGGTTCCATGGGATACAGCCCTAGAGGGCAGAGGGGCCCAAGACTGTTGGTTGATATTCAAGGATCACCTGCTGCAAGCTCAGGAGTGTTGCATCCCAACCAGAAGGAAGTGCAGCAGGAGGGCCAGGAGACCTCCTTGGATGGATAAGGAGCTCCTGAGGAAAATTCAATTGAAAAAAGAGGCTTATAATAAGTGGAAGCAAGGACAGGTGGCATGGGAAGAGTACAGGGATGTTGTCCGGGAAGCTAGGGACCAGGTTAGGAAAGCTAAGGCCCAGTTAGAATTAAACTTAGCTAGAGGTATTAAAGATAACAGGAAGGGATTCTACAAGTACATAGGAAATAAAAAACAGACTAGGGAGAATGTAGGCCCCCTCAGGAAGCTCTCAGGAGAACTGGCTACACAGGATTTGGAGAAGGCTGAGGTTCTCAATGACTTCTTTGCTTCGGTCTTCACTGCCAAATGCTCTGACCAAACCACCCAAGTCTTGGAAGGCAGACACAGGGACTGTGAGAATGAAGACCTTGCACCCACTGTAGGGGAGGAGCTGGTTTGAGACCATCTTAATAATCTGAATGTGCACAAGTCCATGGGACCTGATGAGATCCATCCGCGGGTCCTGAAGGAGCTGGCAAATGAAGTTGCGAAGCCGCTGGCCATCATATTTGAGAAATCGTGGCAGTCAGGTGAAGTTCCCGATGACTGGAAAAAGGGAAATATAACCCCCATTTTCAAGAATGGGAAAATGGATGACCCGGGGAATTACAGACCAGTCAGTCTCACCTCTGTGCCTGGCAAAATCTTGGAGCAGATTCTCCTGGAAGGCATGCTAAGGCACATGAAAAACAACAAGGTGGTTTGTGACAGCCAGCATGGCTTCACTGAGGGGAAATCCTGCCTGACAAATTTGGTGGCCTTCTATGATGGGGTTACAGAACTGATGGACAGGGGTAGAGCAGTTGATGTCATCTACCTGGACTTGTGCAAAGTGTTTGACATTGTCCCACACAACATCCTTGTCTCTAAATTGGAGAGACATCAATTTGATGGATGGACCACTCGGTGGATAAAGAACTGGCTGGATGGCCACACACAAAGAGTTGTGGTCAATGGCTCAATGTCCGGCTGGAGACCAGTAACGAGTGGTGTCCCTCAGGGATCGGTGTTGGGACCAGTCTTGTTTAACATCTTCGTCGCTGACATGGACAGTGGGATTGAGTGCACCCTCAGCAAGTTTGCCGATGACACCAAGCTGTGTGGTTCGGTTGATACCCTGGAGGGAAGGAATGTCATCCAGAGGGACCTTGACACACTTGTGAGGTGGGCTGATGCCAACCTCATGAGGTTTAACCATGACAAGTGCAAGGTCCTACACCTGGGTCGGAGCAATCCCGGGCACGGCTACAGGTTGGGCAGAGAAGAGATTCAGAGCAGCCCTGTGGAGAAGGACTTGGGGGTGCTGCTTGATGAGAAAATGAACATGAGCCGGCAGTGTGCACTTGCAGCCCAGAAAGCCAACCGTATCCTGGGCTGCATCAAAAGGAGCGTGACCAGCAGGTTGAAGGAGGTGATCCTGCCCCTCTACTCTGCTCTTGTGAGACCTCACCTGGAGTATCGTGTGCAGTTCTGGTGTCCTCAGCATAAAAAGGACATGGAACTGTTGGAACCAGTCCAGAGAAGGGCCACAAGGATGATCAGGGGACTGGAGCACCTCCCATATGAAGACAGGCTGAGGAAGTTGGAGCTGTTCAGCCTGGAGAAGAGAAGGCTGCGTGGAGACCTCATAGCAGCCTTCCAGTATCTGAAGGGGGCCTATAGGGATGCTGGAGAGGGACTCTTCATTAGGGACTGTAGTGACAGGACAAGGGGTAATGGGTTAAAACTTAAACAGGGGAAATTTAGGTTGGATATAAGAAGGAAATTCTTTCCTGTTAGGGTGGTGAGGCACTGGAATAGGTTGCCCAGGGAGGCTGTGAATGCTCCATCCCTGGCAGTGTTCAAGGCCAGGTTGGACGAGGCCTTGGGTGATACGATTTAGCGTAAGGTGTCCCTGCCCACGGCAGGGGGGTTGGAACTAGATGATCTTAAGGTCCTTTCCAACCCTAACGATTCTATGATTCTATGATTCTAAAACATCCCAGACTTCAAAGCTTTCAGTTCACTTCTATGAAAACAGAAAGTGGCATCCAAAAGTGACAGGTACTGTTAATATTTACAAGCCTTTGCCAGAGTGAAAGTTCCTTACTTGGATGAATTTAAGGAATCAGATTTAGTTTACAGATACTTGGGAACAACTTTGGCTTGGCAGCTCTACCACCCATATGCTTAAGGCTCACAAATAATTTTGCCTTCAGGGTGCAGATGCAGAGGGATGTATGGTTCCTTCTCACTTTCCTCCGTTTCTCTGCCATGACAGGGAGGATTCAGCATTCCTGCTGATTACATGACACTTGCATGGGGAGATGAAGGAAGGGGCAAATAGTAATTTGTTTGACTTTACACTTAGAAAAAGCCACCTGGATCAACAAAAATTAGCAGAGAAGACTCTTAGCATCTCAAAGTGCTCCCGCTGACTTTGCACAGCACTGGCACTTTCTCCACCAAGACAGCAGTTCCCGCCTACTGAAGCCTCTGAACAAGACCACTAATTCCCAGCCAGACCCAAGGATAAATAACCCCTGGCTCAACACAAGATTTCACTGTGGCGTACAGCTAGAACGCCGCTGCTCTTAGTTTTACATACTGCAATTCTGAAGGTAGCTGTAGGTTAAAAAAAAAGTCCTTCAGCTGCCAGTGATGACCCCCTCCTCCATGTGATGACACATGCCAAAGCTTCCTCTCATCACCAAGCTCCTGTTCTCAGAGTGACAGAAGTCTCAGCATACATCCTCTGCACTGATGTCCAGGACAGACCTAATTCAATGGCTGAGTGTCAATCTCAATACTGTTTTACATCAGCATGGAACTACACAATACCATGCCAGGTCCAGAACTGCCCACTGAACAGCAACAACTCTTCAGATCAGGAGAGGGTTCAGCTCTCACTTCAGGCAAGTACCAGAAGTATCCGTAGCATTTTTTGTTGTTAGAAACAACAGATCATAATTAAATTTCAAAGTCAATATGCTGTCACTATGTTCCTCCTCCATCCTTGTCCTCATTTTTATTGTAAACCTTGGCAGTGTATGCTTTCTATATTTTCCTCCCTTTTCTTCAAGATTAACTGACCTCATAGGGACATACCCCTCCCCTCATTTTTACTTTCTGCATTTTTTTCCTCACACCCATCCCCATTTCTTCTTTATACTGTCTTTTTTTCAGCTGTTATTTCTGTTCTTCCACTGTTACCTACACTTTATCCCTCCATCAACTTTGAATGGAGATCCCAGCTGGGATCGTATTCATTGCTAAAGCAGGGGAGTATTTGCAATGGGACCTCTGGCACATCCTACTCTGGGTGAGCTTTGTCAAAGGACTGCTCCATTCTTATAGAGCAACAACATTATTATGAAGATGGAAAACATGACTAATGAAGGCCAGCTTACAGAATAACACAGCTAACCAACACAAGAGAGGTGAGAGAGTACTCAAACCTGGGTGTTGATGCCAAGGAGGGGATTATTCCAGATGAAGTTCAGCAATAGTGACAGGAGTAATGGGATGTAGCAGCCTTCCAGTATCTGAAGGGGGCCTATAAGGATGCTGGAGAGGGACTCTTCATCAGGGACTGTAGCTATAGGACAAGGGGTAATGGGTTAAAACTTAAACAGGGGAAGTTCAGGTTAGATATAGGGAAGAAGGTCTACACTGTGAGGGTGGTGAGGCACTGCAGCAGGTTGCCCAAAGAAGTTGTGAATGCTTCAACCCTGGCAGTGTCCAAGGCCAGGCTGGACAGAGCCTTGAGCAACATAGGTGAGGTGTTCCTGCCCATGGTAGGGGAGTTGGAACTAGATGATCTTAAGGTCCTCTCCAGCCCTAACCATTCTATAATTCTATGTGCAGATGGGGAAGACGCAGACTAAACACTGGCTGGGGAAAAAATATTTTTGGCAGTGAGAATGCATGGAAATCTTTATGATTGGGACTTGCTTTGGTAAAATATGAGCAGTGCTCCTCTGCTCCTGCACCACCGGTGGCCTGCAGACAAACTGCCAAACAGTTATAGGATACCCAAACCCCCAAAAGGAAGAAGATATGCGAAACCTAACACTGAACACACACTCCCATTCAGCAGGTAGGCAAATAGAGAAAAATCAGAGTAATACATGACTGTTCCAAGCTGAACCAAACCTTACATGTTTGTAAATGGAATCCACTATGACAGGGCTCTACAATATAGTCCCTGGGTGGTTTTTGAAGAGCGTAGATGGCTCTTGCACTATAGAAGTTTGAGAAGTACTGATACAGAGGACAGCTGTAGATCACTGTGGGGGAAAAAAAAGGCCATAAGAACAGAAGAACCGTAAAATAGTTTTCTATTCAGATTACTTTGGTCCTTATTAATTTGGAGAGGTAAGGCAGCAAATATCAAATTGCAGATCCAATACGCTGCATTCATAGATCAAAGAAGTGCATTTCCTTGTTTTTAAAAAAGGAGTTTAAAAAGAGAGTCCTGGTCATCTAAAAGGATAGCACAAAACCTCTGGCTAGGGAAAAACCCCCACAAACATGAGGAGGTCACTGCCTACTAAACTTCAGATTTACAGCCTCAAAATGTCTTCCTTCCTTGTAATTCATCGTCCTTCACTACCTAATCTAGGGATTAGCAAGCAGAGCAAACAGGCTGCTCCCAGCACCATAAGTCTCTTGCAATGAGACCATGACCCCATCACCAAATGCATCCCGAGTTCCCATTTGCAAAGTGGGCAGAAGGCTTTGCCTGTCCTTGGTGAGAGAGGGCTTTATGGAATTGGATTAAGGAGTTCCAGGAAAAAGACCTTGATACTTTGGGATCATTACAACAGCTGAAAAAACTACCAGTTCGAAACTTCAATCTACGCATCGGCAACTAAAACCCTGAGAGTGTTACTGGAAAAAAAAAAACTAAAGGTGTTTACTAAAGAATATCCTATCTTCTGACCAGGCTCAGTTCTGTCTCCTTAGCAGCATCTTCTCTGTTTACACACAGAAGCTAACAGGAGCACCAAATGAGGGGCATGCTGAGGAGAAGGAAAAGGTAAAAGAACGTGGTACAGTGAACTTCTGAAACAGGTGGAGGGAGGATGCCATTTGTCAAAGGAGCACTAAAGGAGGCCAGGTGTCCAACAGACTTGGCTCAAAGCACATGAGTATACGATCCCCTAATTCTGCTTACCAATTATAAAGGGAGCACAGCTTGTGCCTGAGTTGCTCTCTGGCTTGAAAGGCTGCCAGGATTATTTCTGAAGAAAAGGGAGAGTAATTTAATGAAAATAAAGAAGGCAAACATGCCAAACTTCAGAACTTCATCCAACCTCCATACCACACAATACTCTATGCAGAGAAAGGGCAAAACTGCTTTTCAGAAGTGCTGTTCTCTGCTGTGAAACACCCTTAAGGAGAAAAACATCCATGTCAAAATCAGGACTGGCTCAGGTCAGTCATCACCCAACACTCAGAGCAAATGTTAAGCCTTAAACTATCTGAAAGATTTACAGCAGATGGTATCAAACTCTAAACTTCCTACTTTGTTAAGAAAAGCTACTCTCTAATAGAATAGTTGGCTCTGTGATTTGAAAATGCTTAAGCCTCTTTAAAAATAAATGTATTTTCAGTAAACTGCTTCAATGTACTTTCCACCAGCTTGCACTGCTGCACTCTGCTCCTGGGGGGATAGAGAGGATGCACAGCCAGGGCAACGTCTTTTTTCTCTTAATAAGGGGAGGAAATCTGAACTTCCAGCTCACCCCTGCCTCCTAAGTCCATTTTTAACCAAAAAATCGACCAACCACACAGAGAAGCTGGCAGGTTCTTTTTTTAGCATACAGCTGGACCTTATCTTGAAGGTATCTTAATTCAAACCACTACATGACTTGGGTTTTTTGCCCTTCAGAATCCCTTTAACCACTGTAAACTTTTCACAGCTCTGGACTGTCACTTCTGCTAAGGTCAAAAGCTGGTACATCAAGCAGTCAGCCAAGCTAGGCCAACCCACAACTTCAGAGCAGTCCAGTCTTGATCACCTGGAATGAACATCTTCCTCAAGTAGGCAATTTTTCAGTTGAAGCTTTTTAAACACCACATATTCACAAACCCCACAACTTTATAGCACGATCAAGAGGGTTTATTTCAGCACTTCTGGGCTCTATTAAAAATGTTCTCAAGTTGTTTGTCCTTCCCCATAGTACATGAGGAACACTGGGCAGAACAGATTTCAAACATATGTCAATCTGTACCTATCACTGAAAAATCAACCCATATCTGAATATCCATGTGTTTGCATCTTACTCTTATGTCTGTGGGGGAAAATTTCAGTTCTCATAATGAAGCAGCTCTATTTGGGGAACATTTGGCAGCACATTCCAAAGACACAAGAGGGCAGAGCAGACTCAGCTTTGAGGGCACGATTTTAACCTTACCCCAGCTTGACATACAAGGAATTGTGCACTGAATAACTATGTTAAATGAAACATCTGCAGAGCAACAGCCTTCGTTTCTAATAAAGTAGTGATTTTGAAGCATCTGGACAGTGAGTGAGGAAATCTCACAAACTGACCAAAAAAAAAAAAAGAAAAAAATTCCCAATAACTTGCTATTTATTTCCATGCAATTTAGGAATGCTAATTATGGGTCTTGAACACGATGAATTCAGCTTAGATTGAAGAGAAATTATAAAAAATACAGAAGAAATAAAGGCGAAAGTCCAAGCAAAACCAAACTGATTGAGTTCCCCCCCCGTCCCAGCTGAACTCTTCTTCAGAGACAACCATTTCACAAAGCTATCAACTGTACAGGATCCTCCCCTACCTTCTAGATCCAGACTTTCATCTTACACCCACTTTCCCCAGCAGAATACTCCACTCGGATTCGAAAGAAAGGAATTCACCTCCTCTTTTGGGTGCTCAGGCTGAAAGAGGCAGGTTTTGCTAACAAGCATTCAGCTTACTTGTGGTGATGAAGCCTCAGGAGTACCTGGCAGTAGAAGAGTACAGCTACTGACATACCTTCAGTTAAGATGGACCTGTAGTGAAACACATTCACTGACACAACCTGATAAAGCAAGCTCCTGGCAATGTAACAGATTTAGAGATGAAAGATTATCTCACTCAGGAGACAGGATACAGTCTGGGAGATGTGTGTTCACCATCAAATAGCCTTGGTTTTCAGTAGGTAAGTGCAGCTACCCACCAACTTGAAAATGCAAGGACAGGAAGCTTTACAGTCGAATTTAAAAAATCCAAGCACAACTCCAATTACTAAAACACGTCTTTAGGTGTTTGAAAAATACAGCATTTTGTCAATGTTTATATACTTACGGTACACAAACACTAAAGCTTGTTTCCTGTAGTTTGACAGGATTACCCAAGAGACTGGACTATCTACCAACTTTAATTCACCCCCCTCCACTGTTTTTCATGCTTCTCAGTAGTACCCCATGCAAAGGCTCTTAAGGAGGCACTCTGGCACACCTGACCACACAAAAAGGAACCAAATGGAGCATTTCCCAGGAGAACCTCCTGTTGCTTTTCAGAGCCTGCACAAAGAAGAATGTTAGGCGAAACTCTGATAAGTAATGACAAAAGGTGGAGAAAACCTGCTAGAACAGCTTTTGCTGAAACTGAAGCTGTATCAAAACTTGGAGAATCATTTTACAGTCAGCAATGTTTCCAATGTTACAGGATGAATGAAAGCAATTTTCCTCATCAAGGAAAAAAATTAAAGGGATTGTCTGGCAAGCTCAAAGATGACTTTATCTGCATTTTTACCTCAGTAATGTTCTACTCAGAACCCTGGCATTGAAAGTACTGGTATCTGTGACATCCCAAAAGCATTTGCAGAAGAGAGACAATGCAGAATCTGCTCTGCTTGTATGCTTTAAATTAAAATGCAAGTGTCAGTTTGAATACATGAACCCCAATTAAAGCCAACTCAACTATCTCTAAACAGTAATTTTTACCACTGTTTCATATGCTTACCCATATATGTTAAATAGAGGAACGACAGCATTTCTATTCTCAAGCAACAGAAGTTTTTGATTTTAGTACTCTTACCAACATGGACTACCATAGTACACAGAATGATAAATGAGCCTCAAAGCCAAGAACCAGTATCCAAATGTGACTCCTTCCTGTGAAATACAAAAGGTTTCTAATGGTCCTAAGGCAGCTGATTTCATGCTTCCTCCCTGAAATACTGAGAAGAAACTCCTTAGACTTGCACAAAACAATTTCTAAGCTAAATTCCCATTTGCAAACTAAACATCTCCAGGACAGGATCTGCTGAGATACTGGTTTACATCCCCCAGCCTAGATGGTGGATGAGACCAATGGATAGTTGTGTGCACTTCCCTGCATAAACACACTCTGTTTGAAAATGGCCAGGCAGCACCAGGGCTGTCATGTGCTTGAACAATTAACATAGCACCAAGGTTTCTCGTATAACCAACTGATGCACAGGATAAATTCACAGCAGAGAAAGCACCAGTGTGCTCTGTGCATCAAGATGCTAACCATATTCAGGAATCTAAGGTGAGCCTTGATGGTCCAATGCTGAACTCCCTACTGATTTTATATGCATGTATGCATGTAACTCTACTTACATAAGTTCATTACTTTCTTTCGGTTAAGAATCAGTCTCTATGTTTCTTATACAGAGCACACTGTCTAACAAAGAAGAAAACCAGCAGTGAGTATATTCATGGTAGGGGGCATGGTGAAGACACGTCACAGGTAGTTTTTTCTCATCTACGACAGAGTTCATCTGCAGACATCAGAGTACCCAGAAGAGTTGAGTCCACTGAAGCTCTTTATAGCCCTAATCTAAGAGGGTTGATGGCCCTTAACCAGATCAGTTTAATGAGCTTTTGGAAGCTAAATCCTGGGAGAGACTACACAATGCATGCCCCATGCTTTCAGTAAATACCACTTCCAATCTATACATGCTGAGTCAGAGGCAAAGCAGAAGTCCACATGGAGTGTGAAATAGTAACAAAACTCTTTCCTAGGTAAAGAGAAATCTCAGGGACACACACTTGAAGATCAAGACTCTGTAGTACAGCAAGACTCTTGCAGCAGCTGTGCCCCAGCTCAAGCTGGGAAGGAGCAGGAGCTGAAAGACCATGCTACCTGCTTTTATTACCAGCTCACATGCATGTGAACACAAAGCAAAGTGGAAGTGATTATATGCAGATCTATAAAACACAGCAAGACCTTGAGGTAACACCGAGTAATAGGAGAGGCATACCGCTGATGCAGGGCTGACAGCAAGCACTGTGGCAGAGCACCTCCAGCCAGGTATCTTGTGAGTCCACCTCTGTGATGTGAGGTCAAAAGGATTTTCCAGAGACTTGGTAAACACTGATTTCATTTGAGCTTCATTATGTAAAGCAGCTTCCCAGAGCACAGCTATACAATGGCAATGCATTTCTAACTGTGTCATGGATGAAACAGAAGAATGTAGTATTTCAATAACAGTGGAAAGAACTGTTTAGTCTGAAACAAATAGATGTTTAAACAAGAACAGAGAAACCAAAGCAGAGACTTGAATATCAGCTTAACAACATATGCAAATGACAGTCGGTCCCAAGTTTACATATAACATGGGAAACAAGAAGGTAATGCCCTGCCCTAACAATGTCTTTGCACAGATTAGCAAACTTCTTCAACATATGGAGGGCTTTTACCTTCCACACTCATGGTTCAGAGCTTGCACTTTGTGGTGTGGAAGAAACAACACTAAATGAACAGGACTTGTAGGCAATCCTGAAACACTTAGGAAAACGTAAACTGTGAAACACTGGTTCTGGCCTTCCAGGATTCTGCTCTGCCTTTGTCTGTGATGGCTTAAATGCTATTGCTGCCCACTACAGGGACTGGTGCGATTTGATGATTTCTCCGAGGTGGGGTTGATCGGGCTCACCCCAAGTCAAGGAGAAGAAATAACTTCTGAGACAAAAAAGCCAGGTGTATTTCAAACAGCTACACGGGAAAGCTTTGTCGGTGTATGCTTTTCTGTTATAATTCTGTTGGTATAACTATAACAAAGGAATGCACACATACCACTTTGTTTACATTGGATTAGTTTCAACCGTTACAAAGTTTTCAGACAGCCCTGTACATTTCTTTTCCTAAACAACTCTGCAAAACACTCTGGGTAGATATTGCAGGGAACAGCATTCCCACACCAGATCCCAGATGATCAAAACACTGTGCAACACCTACTGGGAGGCAAGAACCAGCCGTCCTTACCCCCTATCCCAAAGCTGTGCTGTTTTATAGAGCTGACACTATTTCCGAACTGTTGACAGGCTGCAAGGAGGAAATCCTGTGCACCAGGATTCTGGGCAGCACCATGAAGAAAAGGTACGGGCCACTGAATTGGAAGGAGCATGTGCCCAGACTTTGTATTTCTGTGGATGTCATCTGCTAAGATGCCAGCCCTCTAGCAGCATACAGTACAAAGCGGTTCCTGTTTCTATTTTCTCTTGCGCTGTGAGGCTAGGTCTTTGGTCCTATCTTTGAGGCAATTGATGCCTGAGTCTCTGGCTTGATGCTGAACACGTTGAGGCGCTAGCAGTAGCCAAAGTCTCTTATTCCCTGAAAACCTCAATGCTTCAAAGCAGCAAGTCCAGCATTTGATCTCCTCCAATAATACTTGGGCAGGAGGCAGATGGCAATAAAAAAGCAGCAGGAGGAAGGACCTCCACCAGAGCAGAGTCCCTCACTGACCTGCCAGTAGCACACATGGCAGCACCAGCAGCCAGGCAACCTGTGACGGCAGCCTCCTGAGCGTGGCTCTGAGCTCCCAAAAGCCGTGTGCCAATGGATAACTACGACAGAAGGGGGAATTCATCTGACCTAACTCCAGCAAACTTCTCTATGCAAGTTCCCTTTGTACCTGCTTAGTTAGTGGGAACAGGCACATCTGGATGGTGATCTACCTTATGCAATACAATAATTTCAGATTAATCACTTCTATATTCTAGACATACCTTACCTCTGACCACTGACTGCAGAGAAACGTAGACTCCTAGCACTGAATACACATGCAGCTTTCAGCTAGATAGCGTCAGGTGCAATGAACTGCCCTTTGCTGCCAGACAATTCACCTTCACAAGAACTGTTGCTGCAAAGTAATCTTCTGTTTTCCTGAAATGTGCATTCCTGTTCTGCAGAGAGCAATGCTAACCTATATAGTATGAATACACAAAGAAATGCATATCATTCTGGCTTCAGTTGCTACACTGACTCCTAATTCATGAACCTGATACCATCTCCTGTCAAAGAAACATGACAGCAAGGCGAAGGTGATGTCCACATGCAGAAAAATGCCCTGAGGAAAGCCCAGAAGGACAGAGCTGCTGCCTGATTTCCTCAGTTTATATTCAGCAACACCGGCCAGGACAAACTGTCTCCTGAATCATATTCTCCACTTTGGCAAAGATTAGCTCCCAAATAAACTTACTAGTATAATTTTACTTTAAAAGGGAGTGCAAGAATTACCCTGGCTTCCCTGACAGTAGGGGTGTCTCTTGGTTTTGTCTTGGGCTCCTCAGCACAGGATTGCTGCTGCTTACTAAATCTTGTCCTTGCGACAGTGTACTAACCCTGGATTACACCTCCTGCTTAACTGATTAGCACAGACTTACACAGTGAAGGAAATTTTTTTTCTGTGTATCTCTTTGTAATGCACTGGGCAGGAGGAGTTATAGGTCTCTGCAAGTGGTTTCCATCTGCTGATATAAGGACCAGATGTACTGAGATATACTTTTTCCCCTCCTTCTCCATTGGTTTATCCATTTAAGACATGATATAACAGTTATCTCTGTGATACCTAGAAAAAAACTACTCAGGATATAAGATGTATGGGAAGTGCTTTCCCTAAAACTTAAAACATTCTAAAAATTGCAATGCTTTCTACATATAACGGCCGCCTTTTCATTCATCTCTTCTTTATCCCCTTCCTTTTAAGAATGCAGCAAAACATGCACTGTCTAGGTCTTCTCATCCTGGAGGTCCTTGGGTTAGAGGACTGCTTCCAGGTCTTCTCACACACTGCTGGTTGCCCTTTTTGTCCACTCAGAGTCCCCCTTGTTCTTCTATCTGATGACTCACCCTGTCAGCATTCCTGACCTTCCCCTTCCCACCTACACTTCAGTCTTGTCAAAAGCTTTCTCAAGGATAAACTCCTTCTGTAACATTCCCAAAACCATGGAATCCTTCCTTAAGCCCCCTCTGCCACAACTCAAGCTGATACAATAACATTCTTCCTTGCTTGGGTGGATCCTTTTTGCGTCTCTCCTTGCTAACCCATCTAACAACTTTAAAGTTGCAAAGGCATGTCTTACATTTACTACTCTTCTTAATGAAGTATATATGAAAAAGCCAAGTAATACCGCTAGAGGAAGAACCCTCAAATACCATGAGTGAATTGAAGAAAACTGAGCTACAGCATAGCTGCAGACTGGATTATTAAGACAATGAGCACTGAGTGGATGCAGGAGCTGTGTAGGAAGCCCTTTGAACTCCTGATCAACTGTCCACAATTCCCCAAACATACTGTACCTATGCCAAGAAATACAGGAGATGCAGACTTCTAGAAAGCCAGACTATATCATTCACCCCTTATGAGGTTGCAATGAAATTACAAAGGTTTCCCCTTTCACAACAGCCAGTAACAGGACGCATGACAGTGACTGACAGATGGACCTTCTGGAAGATGCCTTGAGCCACACAGACACATCCATTCTGAAAACAACATCATTCTTTGAAGCTCAGATCATTCTTTGAAGCTCAGAGTATCCGAGCAGTGCAGACAAAAGTTCCTCTTCTGTTCAGTGTCAATTCCCAGTTTTCACCAGATCCTTTCCCAAAAGAAAAAGAACATCCCGTGTCTTCAGGAAATGCTGTTCTTTAAGAAGTAAACAGCTGAAAAGACTTGGAGTACTTCATTTGCACCTGCTGACTATCTACCAACCCATTTTTTATGGGTGACAATGCTGCAAATGTATGTCAAACCCTATGCTCTATATATGATATATCCTGCACAAAAAAATTTAGAAGTTAATAACAGGATAAGTAAAATCACAGGCTAAACTGTATCCTTAGTTATGTTGTAATCAAAGCAGCATTAAAGACTACCCAGCAGAAGAATGCTGGGTTCATACCATACCAGTTGTAGGATCTGAACTCTGGGTGGATTAGAAAGTTACGGAAAGAGCTAAATTCTTGGCTAATTTTCAAGGAGAGAAACATTGCTAAGCTCAACAGCTAGACACCTCTCAGCATGACCCATCATGGTTTGTATAATATCTTCAATTTAGTAGACATGTCATTGCCTTTCCGCCTGACCTAGTTAATGAACTTTTTCCAGGCTTTGGGAATCTGGGTACTTTTGACAGACTGAAAATTCTGTAGCAAAGTCAGGGTAACAGAAGACATTCAGAAACAAAGCATTTCCAAAACAAGGAATGTATCCACAGGTCTGGGAAAGCTAAATTAGTAGAAAGTGCAATTAGTAGATTTCTGAGCCATGCAGTTACATCTTTCAGTCAAAACTTTACTAATCTGCTTCCTAGTAGACGAAAAAAATTAGCTTGTATTTGCGATGATTAAAAAAACAAGCACAGAGTAAATCCTAAGATTAAACTTTCCAACTAGCTAATATGCAGACTAAAGAATGCCCACAGAAAATCCAAGCTTCTGTCACTGATGTACATTTCATTTACACACATGTTTTCTAATACACAAATTTTCACACGCCTCAAAGATTCTCTCAGCATCCCTGGGCTATCCAATGGGGGTTTCATTTTACTGCCCAGGAAGCTGAAACAAACATTCAGTGAACTGACCAATGCAACAATGAGTTTCAGCAGCAGGATCTGGCTCAGGATGTACCCCCCCGTTTTCCCAAGCTCCCATAGCAGCACTCCTTATTTGGAGATCTTTCCCTTTTACAAAGGCAGCGCTTGTCACCACTCCATTTTACTTACAGTGAAAACAAGACAAAACCATAGAAGGATTCTCCAAGAGACAGGCTGCAAACACGGGTGGAAAACCTCATCTTTTGTGCCTGACCCCCTCTGGACAAAGAACTTAACCAGTTCCTCCATCTGTCCTGAGTCACCAGCTACTCATAACGCAACAGATGAACAATACATGTTGAGGCATTTAAATACACATAAAGGAACATATATTGAAATAAAAAAGTGCAGTGGAAAAGTTTATAAAACTGTGACCATCATATAGAGTATGAGCATTATAATTTATTCTAAGAAGGCAGAATATGGTGCTAAATAATGGTAGGATTTGCAAAGATACATAACACAGACACATAGCTCAGGCTTTATATGAGATTTCCTCATGTGTCTGGAAGCTCAAACCCTTGCCTATTTACTTGGTTTTAGCTTTCTGTTCTTGCATTGTATTATGATTACTAGAGATTGCTTTTATGGCCTTTGTGCCCATGGATGATTTCATGTAACTGTGCCACCAGCACCACACAGGTATCCAAACACACTCAGCTCTGTAGAGCCTCTTGAACACAAGGATCTGCACGTCAGCACTTAAAGCACTTCAGAAACAAGCAGGACACGTGCTGTACAAACACCAGTTCTCTGGGGCAGGGATGCTGCTCTTTCTGACTTTAACATATATTTACAGAAGATGAGATTATGCAAACACAGGAGTTTTGAGACCATGGATTTGCCCTGACAAGAACACTTTAACTTTCCTTCCTCTTCTCCAAGGGCAGCACTGGCGCCACTTATTAGCAGAAGCCAGAGCACCACATGTTAAGCAAAGCAGAGTATGTACAGATTTTCTGGGTAACTTCTTAATGTTACCAGAGAAAAGTGCAAAACCAGGAGTGATGCACCTTCTGTCTCATGGGAAATAGTCCTCAAAACCTGACCTCAGCAGCTTCTCTTTGAGTTGTAATGTGGAGGAGGATGCTGCTGCTTCTTCATGCTGCTGAATTCAACTCAGCAAGAAGGGGAAAACACTTGGGAAGGAATGCTGTGTATGCCAAATAAGGATGTGTTAGCACCGTACCAGGACACCAACCTAAGCAGTACCAACGTTTGTTTTGTTCCAGTAAGTCTATTAGTCACATTTATGCACCAAATCCAGCAGTCAAATGCTGTAGTTAATATACGAGACTTGTAGAGGCAACTCCAGAAACTCATTCATTCATCCTGTGCCAAAACACAATGTGCTGCCAGTTAGAGAGGGGGATTCTCACTCCAAGAGTAGGTGATATTTTGTTTCCAGAAATATACCAGTCAGAGGCAACACAGGACCTGAGAAGAGGAAGAATATGCCAGGCTCTGTCTGACATCACACTTGTCTTTGGGAAACCCCTAGTTTCAGCAGAACAGGAGGAGGAAATGCCCTGAGCACTCCTTGTAACATCTCCACAGGAAGAAGAATTGACTGTACTGCTGAACTGAGGAAGTGGGGAAAAAAATTAGCCGTGTTCAGAACTAGAGAATCACAGCAAGTGCCAGTATTTTCCAGTCTTCAGGCATGTAACATCGACATTTCAAGCTTCCCCATCAAGTGTTTAATAATAGTCTCTTTAGGTTCCTTAGGAATAGTCTGCGCAGTGTATAGCAGAGTACAAAGGCAGGAAACCGTCGGGCGATTTGGATTTTACTAAAAGGGGAAGCAGAGAACTTGCCAAGTTTCTTGTGAAGAAAAGATGATTACACCTTGGGTAATGCTACCAAGGATATAGCTGTGATCCTGATGGTGGTTAGGCTCCCACAGCTTTTCAAAAGTGCCAAGAAGCCACAACCAAGAGAACATGATAGCAGCAAAGAGCACAAAGCAATACACCTATCTCACTTACACAAAAATCTGTCGTTGCTACTTGATTCTGCAGGCCACATTCATACCAACACACAGAGGGGGAAGGCATCCTGTGCACTTCATTCCTCCAACATCAACAGCTTAGGCTTTCAGATAGGAACAGGCAGTTATGAACGCAGAGGAGACAAAGTTTAAGAGGACTCATACCCTGCAGCTCCTTCACATGATCTTGATTCAGAGCACTTAACACAGTCATTTCTGGAGTTCTGGGGAAACACCGACTAAATGCAAAACTAAACTCTTTCATTTCCTTCTCTTGGCCCTGTTTGGGCCTCATGGACAAAGGTTTTCCACTGCAGCAGACTCAAAGAAGGTAAGTTTTAGCTCCAAGACTGATCAATAGGGAAAATACAAAACCAGAAAGGCCCCTTCCTTCCCAACAAGCCCTTGTCATTCACTTGCATTCTTCCGGTGTGAGGCTAGGAAAGGAGGCAAGCGCTCACTCACTGTTCAGGAGAGCACAGGACAGGACATTCACGCTTACTCCAACCATAATCTACCCATGACAGCAGAGCAATTAACACGCAAATATGCCACTGGAACAACCAGGAGGAAACCAATGCAAACACCCTGCTGGAAGAGCTTGCTGGAGGACTAAAGCTCTCCTACTGCAAAGGAAAGTAGAGGTAGGCTGCTTCCTAGATGGATGCAACCTCATGGCCACACAAGGCAAACAAAGTGAGATCCTGAGGAGAAGGGCACTGCCACAGCTTCTGCTGGCTAAGACAAAGCAGAAGACATGCCTAAGCCAGAGTACATATATACCTCAGCACCTTTTGAAACTGTAACTCTTCAATACTATGTGCTTTATTCAGTTCATATTCTTCCCACATGAGGCTAGATTTGAATTTGCTTTTAAATCTGCTGGATGACCTCTTCTCTGTATACCATGAAAGAGTAATTATGTTCATTTTGGCAATGGTTATTGGTCTGTTATTAAAATGAAAACCTGTCCTCAATGTCAGTTTCTTAAGTCTTCCTGAGTAAGAGAATATTCTATAAATACATCCCTGTCAGCTAGCCAATACTCTTGTGTTATTTTGCATAATATTGGTGCACCTTTATAGCTCTTCCCCTATAAATACTTTGCACGTCTATATCAGACAAGATGAAGTTCATTTTCTGTATAAAAGGCAAATAGCAGGATAGATGTTCCTGTAGCACAGTGACAAAGCATTACCAACACATCATTGCCAACTGGGCAATTATCGTATCTTCACTTGCAAGAGTCTGAGGGCTAGGTATGAATGAAGTTACCACCCTGTTTTCTCCCCTTTCTGTTTATCCTACTGAGTAGGAAATCCCAGAGAAGGCTCAGAGCCCACATTTAATAATGTATTTTTTTAAACCTTTTTAAAGGTTTGTCACCTATTACAGGTCATGATCACCCTCGCTCAGCCCATTTTCCTTCAGCTTCCCTCTAAAAACAACTAATGATTATAATTTAATTTTTAACCTTTGCATCGCATTGCAAAAGCGCTTATATTCTGCAGCATGAGCCTAGTCACTGTGTTCTGCCTACATAAAGCTGACAAAATCCAGGGTTAAACTGCAGTCAGCCAAATTTCAGACTGCTTCTTCAGGAGGACACAGCTGAGGAGAGGTTCAAAAGCCATTTCTCAACACAAGGCGGGGTCTTCACAGGCAGCATCCCACCTCAGACAGCAGGTACAACCTGCAGGCACCACCAACATCCTTAAAATAATTTCCCATGCATTTCATTCCAGATACTCATCAAAGAAGCCTAGAAATATGTCAACTGACTTTTTATTTCAATACCCATCTGACTACAGTAAGACCAATAGGAGGGATGAGGGGGGACAGGACTTAAATACACCATGTGAACTAGCTAGTGGGCTTCCAGTTCTCCTTATATCCTAGGCTTATCCTAGTCCACTAGAGAAAAGTGGTCTCTCTAAGAGACCAAAACCATTAATCTAGCCGGGATCAGGAAAGTGTTTTTGTTCCCCAGGATGAGAGATATCCTTTGCTTTCCAGGTTTGTGAAGCCCTGTGATGTTTTCAAAGTATGGAAACTCAGATGTGTATTTGTAGTGACTGGGTGCGTTTTTGCACTCTCCTGTGGAAACTGTTCCCCAATTTTCACTTTGTTTCTCCATATTTTATTTTTCCTTTAGGTTCCCCATTTCCTTTAATCCTTGGTCTTTGCAGGGAGATAGTCAGGAAGTTGAGGTTGTTCAGCCTGGAGAAGAGAAGGCTGCGTGGAGACCTCATAGCAGCCTTCCAGTATCTGAAGGGGGCCTATAGGGATGCTGGAGAGGGACTCTTCATTAGGGACTGTAGTGACAGGACAAGGGGTAATGGGTTAAAACTTAAACAGGGGAAGTTTAGATTGGATATAAGGAGGAAATTCTTTCCTGTTAGGGTGGTGAGGCACTGGAATAGGTTGCCCAGGGAGGTTGTGAATGCTCCATCCCTGGCAGTGTTCAAGACCAGGCTGGACGAGGCCTTGGGTGATATGGTTTAGTGTGAGGTGCCCCTGCCCATGGCAGGGGGGCTGGAACTAGATGATCTTAAGGTCCTTTCCAACCCTAACTATTCTATGATTCTTGCTCACTTGTTTTGCTTTTGATTGTTCTAATGTTCTGCTCATCAAGTCCAGTTAAAAACACAGGCAATAACATACAGCTGGAAATAAGCTTTAACTTTAGGTTAATTTTAAATCATGAATCATATTTTGTCAGATGGATTTTTTTTTATTTGCTTTGTAGCAGTAGCTGTGTCTGATCTGGGGCTCAGCTTGAGGAGTTCAGAAAGATGCTCAGATGCTAGCTCTGAATCTTAGAGAGACTTCATATACAAGGCTCTCACTCTCCCTCTTCCCAGAAGGGCTGTGCTCAGGCATCCCAGTCCACTACAGCATGAAAGGAACCAGATCTGCGTAACTCCCTTCCACAGCCCATCTTCTTCCTTTTACCTTGAAAAGGAGCTGTAAATTCAGAGGCTGCTACGCTTCTGAGCTAACACATGCCCAGCAATGAGAGCTACCACATTACTGCAAAAAAGCCTGAAGAAAAGTATGTTTCTCCTGCATCACGCAACGCTTGTGGCTAGATGTAACCATGACACAGAAATAACCTGCCCTCTGCAATGTGACACACAGCACGCTCTGCACAGTGAACGCAGAGGACCACTGCTGCTCTATGCTTTGCCTGCTACAGCCAAGTAGAGTATTTCAGGATGTTATAAGACTGAAAATCAAAGCAGATAGATGTCTCCATCTCAGTAATATCACCTGAATCAGTAATTACATCAGAGATGTTGGTTCTCAGGAGAGTCATTTGCAGGATGATAGTGAGAATTTGGTTGATAGGCATTTTCCCATTATGGAAAACCCTTTCGTAAGGGCACTGTTGTCCTGTACCATAAAGGTCAGCACGAGGAAAAGACACTTCAGGAAGTCTTGTGACAAATGGCAGACCTGCCCCAATATTACCTTATCCAGCCATCAGCCAGAGATATCTCAAATAGTAAATACAATAGAAAAACAACAAATTCTGGTTTAGGAAGAGTAGCTCTCTGGCCAACAGTCTCCCAAAGTTTAGCTACAACTCTTCACAGACACATACATTAAGCTTAATTAAAAAACAAATATACAGTCTGGTTTATTTGAACTACATTTGCTGACATATCGCCAGCCCACAGACTCTTCCTCCCTACACCAAGCTCAGACTTTAGCATATGCAATACTTCATTTTGTGCAAACACATCTTCCTACAGGATAATTTCATTAAATTATCATTAATTTTAATTACCACGCTATCTCAACTCTGGATATGTTGCCCAGCCCTAAAGATATATTTTGTTTCAAACTATAAAGAAGAGTCTCTCTTCTGGACTGTTTCCAAAAGCCATGACATTTATCTAAACCTAATGACAACTAGTATAAAGGAGAAAGCTAAATCACACTACTGAAATGATAAAGACCAAGACTTTTGGCAACATTGGTATCTGAAGGCTGAATAGTATCTCTCCCTCGCTGTTCGTGCTTGCCAGAAGTATTCTGCAATGGTGAGACAAGCATCACTGTCTGAATCACTGGAAATAAAAAGACAAGGCATTCAGACCCAGTGTATAACACACCGCTACAAGTAGGTACAGATCTACTGCTGGCATGGAAGGACACACACCTACTGTGTAATTAACTCAGATTATAGCCTTAACCCAGACGACCTGAACATGAAAATGAGTGGTTAGGTTTGAAGGTACTTTAATTCAAGCATGGGCTAGATCTGGGACTTCACTTTTGCTCCAGCTATTTCATGTTAAGATGCAACTAAGTTTAAAACTAACCCCAAAATTGTATTAAACATTGTCAGTCCATCAAGGTTTGTACTACAATCCTCCCAATCCTTGTAGAAACGTATTTCCTTATTGACAAGAGTGACTGAAAAAGCTATATGGTGCCCTGGTACTGCACAGCCTTGCGCTATATCCTATGCAGACAGGCGACTGCAGCAATGGAGCACATTGGGATGGGGCACAGGGAGTGTTCGGTTGAAAACCTCACGTGTGTGGCCACAGTGTGTAGTGTGGACCTGGCTCAAGTGGCCAGCACTCTCAAGTGCCTAGAAAAGCAATTCTGCTGTCACCAGTATACCTGTCTTCATAGAGAAAGCTTTCATAAAGAGAACGTAAACTGCGCTTCTCCTTCTCAAGCTTGGTGGGAAAAGTGCTATTGCCAGCAGTTCAAGCTCATTGTGGAATGAACTTCTAGTACTTTAAACTGGCAAATGCAGAGCAAGTCAGAAATCCTCCCCAGTGGGGGCCCTGGCACAACTAAGAGTTAATAAAATGGGAAGGGAGAAATGTGCACACACCTGCAGACACTTGGAAGAAAAACAGTGCCTGTCAAGCTCTACACCCAGATTTAACAGGTAGGTAGGGCATCTGCATTCACATACTGGAACATTTTGTCTGTTCTTTTTCCACAGAATAAGCATGAATTCCACTGGAGAGCGCTTTAGTTTTGTACATCTGTTCAACCTAGAATTAGGTGGCCTCAGGTTCTCTTACAAATAACCTTGTTTGATGCTTGCATCCACTGAACTAGAGCAGATGTTCTCTAATCGAGTTTTTCTTCTGATTAGGGTGAGAAGTGAGCTGCAGTGTAAGAAGAGCTGTTTCCAGCACTGGTAACACCTGGAACTGAGGATGAGCAATCAAAACTGCTTAATTTGCTGTTTAAAATCCTCTTTTAGCATTTTATTTGGTATGGACAGAGAAAACATGATGGTTTTGTTTGTGTGTTTGGGTTTTTTTTTAATTTTTCTCCCTGTCTGTCCTCCTAAAAGTCTAACTGCTACAGTCATGCCCTGACAGGAAAATTCTGACATTTGAATATCTGTTCTCTCACCTGTAGTAACAAGTATTATGTTCTATCAAATAATATGTTGAATAATTAGGTTTTAAATAGCTTCATAAAAAACCCCAAACCAACCCCTGTTTAAATGTTAATTACTGACTTCTTTTGCAATATCCCTTTCAAAAACCAATGTGACGACTAGCAATTCATTCTCATTATTATTATTATTAATGTAAGCCCATTACACAGTCTCAATTTCCTATTCCTCTAAATCTGCCTTCTCTCACTCATGTTCCCTGCATCCTTTTTAAGGGAAACACATGAGTATCCTCTCAGAAAGGATCCCTGCTCCATCTTACATTCACAGATGATGTAGCCACAATGAATAAAGGGAAGGGAGAGAAAAGACAGAAGAACAACAAAAGGTCAGAACACTGAAATTTTTCCGCAACATCATTCCACATCAGAAGGCAACGAACTCGCAGATCTGACCCACAAATGTTGGTTAGAATCAAATCAGCTGGATGAGAAGTGCTGGAGGTAAACCAGGATGGCATGAGTAATTCCATTCACCTTTTGTAAAAAAAACCAAGCAAACTACCCCTACTTCACCCACACCAGATGTTAACTCAAAGCAGAGCTACGCACCACAATTCTCACCTCATGGGTAGCACAGAAATGAGATCTTGGACCTGCAAAGAAAAGAATATACCTCTAAAATGAACTCTGCAATCCTTCTGCTTCTTAAAATCAATACACGTTCCTTCTCACGCCGGTGCCCTAGCATAATGCAGGGGCCCCAGGGAGCAGGCAGGCTGCCCTTTCTGGGGACAGAAGGAGCTGGGTACCAAAAATCCCACCATCTTTTGTGGGAGATAGGCCTCACTTCTCCAGAGCTTTCTGAGCTTCCTGCCTTGCTGTTCTGTGCCCTGTAATTTTCTTCACTCTGGAGGTTTATTATAAGGTCTGAATTAGGTTCTACAGATGTCTCTGACTGTAATAGGTCTAACAAGCTGCAGTTTTGTCTCTGCAGAAACAAAATTCACAGCAGTTCCCGCTACAGTGATTTTACAATCTTATTTTTCAACTTGAAGCAGAGCGTGCAGGAATAAACTCGGAGACATGAAGATGATCAATCAGGCTGAGGGTCTGGTAGGCTGGGCAACGATGACGTTCATCATTTGACAGAACCACCTAAGGCAAAACTGGGATTTGTACAAGTAATTCATTTCTGAGAATTATGCCAAAACATCCTCTTTCTAATTAAATCAGTCCTGAGATCCCAGTAAGACTTTCTGGCAGATACTTGCTGCTTATTATGCTCTTTCAGAGCTCAGCTCCACCACTCACTCCCATCTCACTGATGGATGAATTTGCCTAGCACAAGCTTGCACCTATGCTAATTTTTGCATCTGTTTTGCTATACTAATACCTACAAGTTACATGTGACAGCTACCCTGGAAGTTATTTTTCATAACTTTACACTGTCCACATACCCCCCCCCCCCCCCCCCCCTTCTACACAGATCTGTTTTGTTGTCTGGTGTTTTTTAAAGCTCAAATGCACTTGGACTTCTCTGTGAGCAGAATATTTCAGTGTGGAGCGAGAACTGTGGGTTCTTTGGGGTTGTTTTTTTTGTTTGTTTGTTTAAGATACCTGGATTCAGGAGACTGACTACGGCACAGGTCTTACCAGCCTGAAGAACTCTGCTTCACATACTAACAGTTCTTCTATGATTTTTTTCCTCCCAGCTAGAAAATACACCTTCTCCCAATAACTACACAACAACCAGTTCTTTCATACTACTTGGTGCATCAGTTTTAGTCTTAAGCATTTCTACAAAATGGCTGTGAAATCCAAACTGTAAAGGGCTGAAGAATTCAACTCTATGCTTATGCTCATAGTACAATTACAGACTGTTACAATATTTAACCTAAACATTTCTAAGGCATGCAACTGTAAAGGCACAGTACCAACCCTTTGCATTTCATTGTTGACTGAAGAATTAAGGATTTTTAGCCCTCTTTAGATTTGTCTAGATATTGGAGAAATGACAAACTAAGCTGTGAGATGACTGAAATGATGTCGTAAAATCAGGATCTAAATAGGTCCAGTAACTCTCATTCTAATCTGTACTTTTCTACTCAATTTTGGCTTGCTCTGAGCAAATCCCTTATGAACTACATGTCAAGATATTTCTATAATGATCGAGTGAACAAGTATTATTTATGGCAAGATTTATATAACTACCTAGACATGGGAAGCTCAGCACAGTGCATTTTTAGCATCAGATACTGCAGGCTTCAAAATAATAATGAAATTGAATGTTCAAAGAAACCAGGTCATAGCTCAGAATTCATCTTTCACTAAATGCTGTTTCAAAGCATTTCCTCTGTATGCTTTGTTACAATTAAAAGCTATGTGGACACCATGGAAGCCTAACTATTTTCCCCTAACACTGTTGGCCCATTTGTATTACAGTGGCATTGGAAGGTGGATATTTTGAGCACTGTCCAAAACACATGGTAGAAGGTAGCATCTCCCCTGGAGAAGTTTCAAACCAAACAAATAGGACTGATGAAGTTGTGAAATGAAGAAACAAGGGGATGGAGAGATTAATACCTACCCAGGCACCATTAGAAAAGCTTGGAATAGGATGAAGCCTTTCAAGCAACAACACAGGAATTCTTCTACAGGTTTGTCTTTAGCAGCTTTACATCTCTGTCTCTATACCTCACTGGTTAACACAATACCCTTGCTCTAATGGAGATAATGGTAGTGAAGGTCCTAGATTAATACTATGTGCCCTACAGCCACTAAAACTACACATCAACAGCTTAGTCTTTAGAAGTTGCAGTACATGGTGTATACAGCAGGGAAAAAAAAAAAAAACACACCACCAAACCAGAAAATGTTTTGAAAAAAATCAGGATTTTTTTAAGTCAAAAAAGAGGAGAAATGGAAGCCTGCTTACATTTGGGTTTAAAAGAAAACAAACTTCCCTATAAGCCTGAACAAACAATCAGTGCATGTGGGTCTACTTTTAAGAAAAGAAGAATTAATTTTCCTATAAAGGCTAACTAAGTATGGAAAGTAATTAAAATAAATTCTCTTGGATGAAATAACATGAAAAACAAAGACTGCATGAGCGCACAAAAGGAAAATGGATCAAAACCAGCTGCATATGACAAGACACATTTAATTCAGTATGAAATGCATTTGTTTCACTCTTCAGTTCCAGGCAGGCTTTTACATTCACTGCAACTAAACAAACACTAATGATCTAATGCAATGTGCTAACTTATACGGTTAAAAATATACCTAAAATTTGGTATGTTTCTATTTGGGAGATAAATATTGTTTAAGGATTCTTTTCTATTCCTAAAACAGAAGAAAATAATGTAGTTGTGATAGAGAATTATGACTGTTCTTTTTTCCTAAAGATAAAATTGTTGTGGTAAATCAGAGATATGAATAGAGAAGACAAATACTGCCTGCTTCAGAGAAGTGTGTACATATCTAGGTGTGATTCTCATCCAGTAAATGCCTATTATGCTTTGAATCCCACCTCAGTCTCAATATGAGCTGGTTTTGTTTATGCCAACATTCAGAAAATGTGAAATGGCCAGTGCAGACAGAAATCTGTGTTGTTAAAAGAAAATGGTGGTACTTTTAGTGGGTAAACATGACTATTTGGTTTTTGTACTTGACATTAGAATGGATTCTCAACTGTTCAAGTATTCAGGCTCTTGACCCACCTGCCAGCTGGAAGACAGGGAGAATGAAGCCCCCGTAATCCAAGAGGGAATGGTCAGCAACCTGCTATACCACTTAAGACACACAAAGGTCTATGGGCCCGACGGGATCCACACAAGGGTCTGAGGGAGCTGGCAAAAGTGCTCCTCAAGCCACTTTCCATCATTTATTAGCAGCCCTGGCTAACTGGGGAGATCTCAGCTCACTGGAGGTTACCAAATGTAATGCCCATCTACAAGATGGGCTGGAAGGAAGGTTCGTGATTGTACAGACCTGTCAGTCTGACCTTGGTGCTGTAAAGGTTATGGAGCAGATCATCTTGAATGCCACCACATGGCACGTAAAGGACAAGCAGATGATCAGGCCCAGTCAGCATGGGTTTATGAAAGGCAGATCCTGCTTGACTAACCTGATCTCCTCCTATGACAAGGTGACCCGCTTAGTGGATGAGGGAAAAGCTGTATAAGTTGTCTACCTAGACTTCAGTAAAGCCTTTGACACCATTTCGCACAACATTCTCTTGGAGAAACTGGCTGCTCATGGCTTGGAGAGGTGTACTGTTCACTGGGTAAACAACTGGCTGGATGGCCAGGCACAAAGTATGGTGGTAAATGGAGTTAAATCCAATTGGTGGCTGGTCACAAAGGGTGTTCCCCTGTGCTCAGTGTTGGGGCCAGCTTTCTTTAATATCTTTATCAATGATCTGGATAAGGGGATTGAGTGCACCCTCAGTCAGTCTGCAGACAGCACCAAGTTGGGTGGGAATGCTGATCTGCTTCAGGATGGGAAGGCTTTACAGAGGGATCAGGATAGGCTGGATCAATGGGCACTTGAGTCACAACAACCCCATGCAACGCTACAGGCTGGGAGAAGAGTTGCTGGAAAGCTGCTCAGTGGAAAAGGACCAGCTGAACATGAGCAGCTTGTTCCCAAGGCAGCCAAGAAGGCCAACAGCATCCTGGCCTGTGTGAGAAACACTGTGGCCAGCAGGGCCAGGGCAGGGATCATCCCTCTGTACTCAGCACTGGTGAACCTGCACCTCAGATACTGTGTTCAGTTCTGGGCTCTTCACTACAAGAAAGACATTGAGGTGCTGGAGTGGGTCCAGAGAAGGACAATGAAGCTGGTGAAGGGTCTGGAGCAGCTAAGGGAACTGGGGTTGTTTAGCCTGGAGAAAAAGAGGTCCAGGGAAGACCTTATCATTATCTACAACTACCTGAAAGGAATTAGTAGTGAGGTGGGTGTTGGTCTCTAATCCTAAGTAACAAGTGGTAGGACAAGAGGAAATGGCCTCAAGTAGCACCAAGGGAGGTTTAGATTAGATATTAAGAAAAATTTCTTCACTGCAACTGAACTAATACAGAAAGTCCAATTTCCTTGTAAGAAGAACAAAAAAGGAGGGTTTGGTGTGCATAACGAGTTTGCCTGTCCTGCTCTTTCTTTTCTGTGTTCTGCTGGAGGGTAGCAGCCTCACAGGCACATATGTACCACTTGAAGATGTTTCAGCTACTCCCCATCTTTCATCTCAGTAATAGCTTAGGTGGTTATTACTGCTGCATCTGGTGCATGAAGCAAGTTCCAGGCAGACAAACCTTAACAAATCAACCATATAAGGTCCTCCACCCATACCTGCCTCCAGAGAGGCAGTATGCCTATATTTGGCACAGAAACCACTATTGTTTCAGCTATTCATTACATAAACAATTTAAAAGCTCTAACCACTGAAATGATGGCATTGGTTACATCATCTTCAGCCTGTTTCACAGAGGATTTGTCCTAATTCACAATAGTGTCTTTTAGAATAATCAGTCTGAGGAGGAAGGCAAGAGGGAAGAGGCAAAACATTGCATGATACTAGCTCAGGACAGGCGCACACTTGCAAAGAGCTGCATCCATGGAACAGTTCCTGCCAGAGGTGCAATTACAACCTGGAACGGTAACCCTGCCCCAACACCTGCACGGATAGAGTTATACCGACTATAAAGGTGCTTTCTTCTGGTGTAGTTCATCCCTCCTCCCATGCTGGAAGTTGTGCAAGAGCATTCACATTAGAGCTGTCACTCACTGGAAGGAATGAAAAGCAACACACCTAATGCAGATGAGCTCCCAGATGTTCCTAGATGGGACTCCCCTGTAACTCCGCCCCCCCACCACTGCAAGGACAGTTTGTGTTTTACTTTTTCACATAACTGGTTTACAGCTATAATAAGTACTTAGCACTAAAGTTCAAAACAAATGGGCAAGCCATAGGGCTTGCACTTTCACTACAGTTGTGAAGCAAGACGCTTTTGAGTGAAACATAAACAAAGCTCCTTTATTCTCATCTCATGTATGTGTCCAAAAGAGCAAGTCATCTTTCTCCCAGAGACTCCTGGGCGAGAAGGCTGTGGAGTAAGAGTGGGAGAGAAAGGGGAGGAAACTAGGAGATACTGTCCTCTCCCTTCTTCTCCAAATTATGAAATCTCAAAAATGCTGACTCTCTCCACTTCTACTTTTAGGTTCATTACAAACGCAAACTTCTTCAGTGAAAATAAAATGGGTATTTTCTGACCCCTTCTAAGTTTTCTTGCAAAATACTAGAAAACAAAAGCAATTACAATGAGCTCTGGTGTCTAGGATATTTACTTTCCCACAGCCCAGGATCTTGAGAGGAAGCAATGCACTCACAGAATTGCCTGTATTTCATAAACAGCTCTTAAAATGGGATGGCATACAAACATTGTGGGGCGGTGTTGGAAGACACAACACTCAGAATGACTACAAAACCTAGCAAACGCAGAGCTCTGCACTCCTCTAAGCACTTCCGTTATCCAGGTAAACACATTTTGAGATCTAACAGTTTAAATAACTGGCAGCCTAATAGCTGATTAGAAGGCTCCGTGACAAAACTCATGATAGCTGCAATAATATGTCAACATAGGTTTTACCCCCCAAAACTCATACCAGACTCTGGGTGGCAAAGGCAGCAAAAGTCAAACAAACAAAATCTCATCAGCAATATGCATACCTGCATGATGACCTAGAACAGATCTATGGAATGCCAAAGAATTCATATGGTAGAATTCCTTTCCCTGCAGCAAAATACAACGGAAGTGCATTTGAACTGGCTAGCTTTCTTGGCCCCCACTTTCCCTTGCAACTGCATCTGCCTTCCTGCCAAAACTAGCAGGGGTTTTTTTTTTTTAATATATATATATTTTCTTAAGTAGGAACTAAAACACTGTCCCCAAGAGCAAATAGCATCAGCAAATTACACAGTACAAGAAATTAGTTGGTGTGATACACTTTTCTCCTTCCAGAAAACCAACACTAATTGCCCAATACTGAAGTAACTGCAGTTTATCTCCTAGCAAATGCTTATGAGGATTCTCAAATCAGCAATTAGCTTCTGTCCCATTGTGCTTCTCTGCCTAATATCTTATGCAAATTATACAATTTATAGCTTTAGATGTAATGTGCACTTGCCTGACGCCGCAAGGCAAGAGGAGTCTGCTGATTCAGGAATGCATTGCTTGACTGCCTCACCCTCATGAAGCAAGTGACAAACTCATTCCATAGATTTCTCCACCACTTGTTCCTGCAGCAGGACATACACATGAACAGGTGCAACCAGCCCACAGCTCCTCTCTCGGCACCCAAAAAATCAGAAGGAGGTCAGCTTCAGCCCAAAGTCAGCCAGCCAGAGTAATAGGACTGTGTCCAGCTAAAACATGCTGGGAGCACAGCCAAACATGTTCAGGTCTGGCTGTGCTGACCCATGGAGACTTCGCTCAGTGGGAGACCAAGACTACTCAGACTGCTTACCTCTTATGCCAGCACATGTAAGCATATATCCTACAGGACTCCCTCTGTGTTGGCCTCACATAGGACAGATATCTATTAACACTTCAGCCTGACTTCATTAAGCTCCCTGGCTCAAGTTGTCAGAAGCTGTCTTTTTTTTATTCTGAAGGACAATCAACATCAGAAAATATTGGTCTGAAAAGGTTACCAGGTTACCTACCCCTGTCCCACTGCATTCCTGCAAGAATAAATGCTCCTAACACCAACAGTGGCAGATGCTTGTCTATCTAACCTGCTCCTAAAATCTCCAGTACATGAGGTTTGAAACTATTGTTAGTTTGTCCCAGTACTACAGTAGCCTTGTGACCAAAAATCTTATCATACTTACCCCCTCCTCAGGGTGTTCAAACAGCATACTCACAGGCTTCCCAACTGCTGACTAACCCTGAAAAGTTTCCCCTGGTGAAGCAGGAAAGTTCAGCTTACATTTCACAGATCAAGAGAGTAAGCAAGGGTGTCATCAAAGCCCTGAATCTTGACAAGAGAGATCAAAACCACCTGGTTCCTGGCCCTGAGGCTCTATGTGCTACATTTTTTCGGAAACATCAGGTAATGCAAGTCAAACTGAACTAACAGAAAAATGTAAGTATCCCCTCAAATTCGGCTTAAATGCAACTGCACTAGCAATACAGATCCTAAAATGTCAGAGTCATGTAGATGGAAAAAAATATCAGAGAGGAATCCATGTATGCCTGAGACTGGTGGATCTTGAGCTCATGTCTAGGTTTTTGGGTGCAACAACAGATACAGCCTTGCTGGTAGCTGATACAGTGCTTTTACGGGTTGTGGAAAGCAAGCAAAGTAAAAGGAGTAAGTTTCATGTCAATTAAGTGCAGACTGTGCTCCATAGTAAATTATACAAATGAAATGTTTCCTCAGGAAATACATAAAAGGTTTGTGTCAGCTTGATTATGTAAACAGTGCAATCAATGAAAGACAATAAGCACATCATAACTGATTCTTGCTCCATATTTATTCACTCATCTTTCTAGCTCTTTGCCTTTAGATTTAAATGTGGAAGGTTAATTGAGGTAATATTCGTTGAATGTTTGCATATTCTTGTATAAAGAATCCCAGAGTTTGTCTTTCCATCCCAAAAGAATGGATGTTGATCGAAGACATTCAGTCTTCTTAACCATCTTAAGATATTAAGTCTTCTTAGTCATCTAAGAGTAACAAGCAACAGGGCAAGAGGTAACAAGCCTCAAGCTGTGTCAGGGAAGCTTTAAACTGGATATCGGTAAAAATTTCTCTACAGAGAGGTTGATCAGGCATTGGAACAGGCTTCCAAGGGAAGTGGTGGAGTCACCATCCCTGGAAGTGTTCAAAAACCATGTAGATGCCCTCAGTGACATAGTTTAGTGGTAGACTTGGCAGTCCTGGGGTAATGGTTGGACTTGATGATCTTAAAGGTCTTTTCCAACCCAGCTGATTCTATGCCTTGCCCACAACGCTGTAGGTAGATTAATTGTATTATATATGAACCAGAACTTATCACAGGTTGGGGCTCATATTCAGTCTCCCTACTACTTACCTAGGTGGGCATCTTGTCAATACACCAGCAACTAAGTAAGCTGGTGCGATAGAATAAGCTCTCAGTTTTAAGTGAAGAAATTGTTTCAATGGAGTTTGATTTTCCCCACACACAACCAAGACTGCACTGGACCTTCCAAAATTAATAAAATACAAAGCAGAAAGCACAAAGCTCTTCTTGAACATTAACATCTTCCCTTGCCTTCCTGGTATGTTCAGCATCCCTTGGTCAAAAGAAGGACCTCATTCAGAATATGTATATACTCTTTGTCCATAGACCCATGGTGCATAGAGATCTGCAAGACTGACACTTAGCATCTCTGCAGCAAATATTTCACTGCTGTCTGGCACTCAATCAGAGACAGAGTAAGCACCCCCATGGCATCCACAAGCTCATTAAGAAGGACCTGGACTATGAACACTCCCCTTGTGCAGGAATTCCAATGCTGTATCTGAAGTCAACATGCTCAGTAACAGCCCAGTGCTCCCTTCTCTCCTTGGCCCAGCAGACACTAAAGCAGCTGGCAGCTGAACTGCAGCACATGGGTAATGCTGCAGCTATTCTGATCATGGAGCAGGCTTGTTAGGGCAGGCAGGTGGGTGAGACCTGTGAAACACTCATTGTTCAATCATTTTCCTATTTACATGGGAGATAAAATTTTGCAACTGGTCAGTTTTCCTCATGATTTTGCCAGGCAGCAAGGGAGGAAATGAAACAAAAGGTTTTAAAAGTTGACAAGTCCCAGTGTGCTAAGAAACACCTTGCCCTAGACAACACACCAGTGTGACCCAGAGGATGACCTCCTTGATCCTAATAGAAAAACTTCTTCAAGGGTGTTCAGGACCATTAAGTCCCTGCCCTGTATTATGAGTGCCTGCTCTGTGATGCCACGGCTCAGTCCCCTCATGCACACCCCCTTGCCCACAGGGTCTTGTGTGGGCTTTAATATAGCAGAAGAGAGCACTGAAGAGAAAAGGAGTCATAACCACATCATCCAGCCTTACTTCTGGAAGAGTAACAGCTTTAATGTATAACTGAAGTTCCCATTTTTCATAATAATTCATATAAAATCCTAAAACTTTATTCAAAAAATGTTAAAAGTGCCAAAATGGTGCTACTTGTGCCATGTTCAAATGTTATGTAGAACTAGAAAATTCTTTAAACCATCACTACAGCTTTAGCCATTCCTGCTTCCTGGGAGACAAGAAATGAACACAGGAATTATCAAACCAAATGAGACCACAATTCAGCTGATGCCATGTCAGCCCCATTTCTGAAACTGGGCAGTGGATTTCAAAAAAGAGGAAAGAGAGTATTTATTGCCCACATACATAGTCCAAGTTACCGAGTTCAGAGTTAATAAATGGAGTCTCTTTCTAACACCCAGCAGTCAGTACCATATACTCCTAACCATAATAGTTTGTAAAGCCTTTAAACCTACCTGTGCATGTTTTCTACCTTTTTCAGTCCAGCTGTAATCTTAGTTTACAGCTTATGGCAAATGCACACATAATCAGTGGAACTGTTCTCTGACAGGGTGAGAAAGAGAAAAAGAGAACATTTTTCCATTTATTCGTATTTTGTTTACTCAGGTTTTGTTCCACCTCTGCTAGCCCTGGGTTGACCTCTCTCTCCCGCCTTGTGTGGCTGTCTCTTGGCACCAACCATGTCCCTTTTCTCCAGGATTCCTTTCATTTCTAATGCATGTTTTTAAATTCAGGAAAGCAGAACTGAAAACAGTCTTCAGGGAAAGAAAGTGCTTTATTTCCATAACTGTATGCTGAGTATCTTCAATGCTATTTTTGGCCTCCCTAATCTTTTTGTTTGGTTCTGTTGGCATGTTCTCATTTGACTACTGAGGCAGAGGGGGCAGAAGTTTCCAGTGAGCTACCCACTGTGACGCCAAGGTCTTTCCTGAGCAGTTAGTCAATGTAGAGTTAACAATGCATGAGCCGTCCATATTATTTCTTTATGGGCCCAAGGGACTGCAATAAACTGTATCTATCATCATTCTGACTTCTTCACCAACTTTTGGTAGACCCATCTGATATTGCTGTCTCCCACTGCCTAGAAAAAAACTAAACACACTGGACTTATCTGAAAAGTCTGCCATCCTGTGTACATCTGCCTTTTCCAGAATTATTAATAAATGTCCTGGAATGCCTCTAGTATGGGAGCTTGACTTGCCACATTGAAAGCAGTTTATTTATCTGTCTTTCATCTCTGTCTCACACTTTCTGACGCTTAAGTTTACTTAAAATCCACCCTCCGAAGAGTGATTTTTAATTTATTTTTGAAAGTTATTTCAATGTGCTGACTTGTGTCCAGCTATTCAATCTGTAGCTGACAGCTTCAAAGAACTATAATAGGCCAGAAGTCCTGAAGGCAACCAGAGCAACATGGCCACGCTGTGCCATTTAGGGACACCCAATTTCTACTATTCAGACTATTTTAACCCCATTTAACAAGCAGTGGTTCACTCTCAGTGCAGAACTAAACAAGTTGCATGTTTCCCTACAAATGCCACAAGTTCTAAAACATGGTCCGCATATAGCTTACCCACAAAACAGAGTATGAAAGGATGCAATGTATGTCTGTAACCCTATCCTTCTTTTCAGTGTAGCATCTTTCAGTTTTCAATGAGCTAGGCTGTATTCTGCAGAACCAGTTTTGTTTCCTTTATAGAAATGTAGTATAGTGACCTGAACCATGATTACTGACACTCCAGAAGAGCTGTCTTCATACAGCCATACCAGCCTAGAGATGCATTTGGATCTGTTTCCACCCCATATGCAGTCTTTACTAACCACTACCAAAAGAAGGATACCCCAAACATGAAGAAGAGCAAGATGTTAGTGGTGTAGTGTACCAAATGACAGTAACAAATAAATGACCTTACCTAGAAAGTCTATGAAGCAAATGACCATTGAGGTTTGGATCCACTCAATCATAAACTAACCAGGACAAAAAGAATCTTGGATCATCTCAAGTCCCTCTCATCAACCTTTACACCCACAGCCTCTCCTGCTCTAGCTTTCGAAAGCCATTTGGAAAATTCATGAGATAGAACCAATTACTGACATCAAGGAACACAAAGGTACTCAAACTTTCATTATTTTATTTGCTGATACACTCAGATGTTGTAGCAGTTACACAAAGCCAGTAGATTAGTGAAACAGAAGCTGAGTCCTTTTAGAGTGGATGTTAGTGGCCTTGGCAAAGGAAAGCAGCCTCTTCATGGATCTCTCAGGTACTGTTATTAACTGACCCCATGCAATACTCAGAAAGCCTTAAGGTATTGCTGGGCTCTTCATGAGGATAGATTAGAATCTAACCAGGTGTCTCACATGTCGGCTAGATACTTATCTGAGGAAATGTGAGGGGTGCTACTTTTCTTGTCCATACTAGACTACTGTAACACATACAAACATTGAAGGTCCTTTCCAACCCAAACTATTCTAAGTTTATCTAGTCCAACCCCCCTGCAATGTAACATCTTAAAATAAACTGCTTCTTCAGCAGCAAAAGTGACATACAGAATCATGTTCTACTATCTGAGTCCTGGTTTCTAATTCAGATGAAAGATTCTGTTTTTCAAGACTTATTTCTCAAACTCTGATCTTCTACTCATACAACAAGTATGAGTAGAAGCATCAGCCACTTACTGCAAAAAGTATTCCCAGTTAAGTTTCACACTGATATTGTGAGCAATTTATCTTTCATTGCTCCATCCTTAATTTTTCTAGCACTCAGATACTTGAGAAAAGTATCTTCTGTTGTTGGATGCCAGCCAAGAAAATTTCTGCTCAGGAAGATCAGAATAACTTGAAACACAACTGTGCTGGAATTTAAAACATCTGGTTTATTCAGTGAAGACTTCCTCATGACAAGAAGAATCCCTGCTCCTCCTTTTCTAAATCCAGAGAGACAATTACCATCAAAACTTAATCCATGTTCTGTTCTTATACCCAAACTGATGCTTTAAGAATGCCTCATGACAATGGAGTGCAGTCATGGCTTGTATCTTTACCCCATTAAAGCAGATTTGGTCATTCTTCAGATCTACCAAAGCCCCACACACAAAATTAATAGAAGCTCTTGCTTATTTTGAAAGCTCAGGGACCATCAAGACTACTAGGATCAAAGATGAAGATTGTTTGCTGGTTCAAGAAGTTCTGGCTGGCACATCGTGAGACAAAAGGATAAAAATGTTTTCTGTATTATTCTCTGGGCATTGTGTCTTTTGGACAGCAGAGTCAGCTTGAACAATCCCACACTGATGTGTCTTAGCAGGCCAGAAACAGCCTGAGAGCAGACTGCCATTCCTTATTAAAAGAACAGGGACTGTGCCTATCATTTCCACAGCGGCCTCCAGCTTTCTGGTCCCTACTACCTACACCAGGATAAAACTGACAGCTCAAAATAATGAAAACCTAGGAAAGGAGGGGCAAGAAGGAAAGGGAGAGTCTGTTCATGTTTTCTGTTTATAAATGCCTGACTTTCAGCATTCTTACCTTAGAAAATCCTTCCGTAAACTACCTTAACAAGAACAAACAATGGTACAAGAGAGGAGATTTCAGCTCCCCTATAGGGCTTTCCATGTTCTTTGCCTGCTATTTCTCTCAGGATAGGATTAGTCCTTTGGAAGCAGCTGCCTTCTTTAGATTTCAAAGCCAGAGCTTGTCTATTGTAACACCAACATGTCTGTGTCCCTTTGTCAACCCCCTCCTAGATGGGTGAACGTGCCTTTATGAGAAAGGCATCAGGTGACACCTCCCTGGGTCAAAAGTCCCAGAGTCATTCCAGTTTGACAGAGCAGGGCTGAGAGCTACCAAGTGCTGACAGCTGGGGCGCACAGCACTGCCACGTGCAGTACTGCTGTGTGCTGATGCGTTTGGACAAGCTCCTTCCAGTTACAGTGAATATTAATTCCATTCGTTACTCCTCTTCATGCATGCACACAAGTTTTCAGACCAAAATTAAAATGCAGTGAGTGAACATGCACCACACTTGGATAGAGGTAATGAGACATCTGTTCTTGGTGGAAAGCAAGCATACAATCAACAAGGGAGACTTCTGCATTGAAAAACTGGTGCGGTTATTGGCAGTAGCTAACATCAGCTCTCTAACTTAGATGTCCCTACAGAAACAAGTCAGCCTCAGGTGGGTGATTTAGAGCCTTCAAATTAAAACCAGATTTTTCATTTCATTTTAATAGCAGCTTCAAATACAGACAGAGGTGCCTGAAGTTGACCTGTGTGACTATTCTTCTACCTCCCCTCTGACCAAAACTGGTATGAAAAGTAGGCCACAGAGAGTAGAGGGCACAGTTTCAAAAGGGGAATGCCTAGAGCTATGTATATACAGCTATTTTCAGGCACTTTTAACTTGGTGGCCTGATTTTGAGAAGTTCTGAGTATGTACCACTCCAGCAATGTACATGCTCCGTAACTTACAAAAAAAAAATAAAACCTAACTACCTACTTTGGCATTGAACGGGAAATACCCAGTTTTCTAATCGAGAACAGATCTACAATTTCTGTTAAAAGGATACCCACACAGACTGCTTGGCATCAGAGACTCTCTATATCAGAGTATGTATGTCTGGAAAAGAGGTTTCTGCCCTGTGGCATCTAAAGGAAAAGACAGGTCAAGTGTCACTAGAAGAGAGATACACAAGGATGAGATGCTGTGCCCAAGGTCATGCAGCAAGTCAGAACCTGCACCAAGCAGAAAACCCTGAGCCCCTTATCAAGTGCCTTACCCATTACATCATGCTGAGCCTTGCTCCTAGTCACAAAAGATACTTGCAGCTGTTCAAGGAGTTATTTCTAAGTCAGACAGACAGAATCTAGTAATAAGTGTAGGGAAAAAGGATGCCATAATCTGTTCTGCAATATACCCCCAAATCAGAAAGGGGTGCACACAGCAGCAACTGCATCTCATATAATAGTAAATAATCAAACAAATTATTACATGCTGGGATTAGAATATCACAGTTAAAGAGCTTTAGTTTAGTGTCCCAAGGGAATAGATCCCATACTTCAAAAAAGATGTTAGAAGAGACAAATTCAGAAGTCAGTTTGGCCCATCAGGAGTTCTCTCATCTAGCAGAATCCTACAAAGACTAGTTTTTGTATGAATTTTAGATTTGGAGTTAAATTTAAGAATCTAAGATCAGAAGATTTTAAAATCATGATAAAAGCCAGGTGGAAGTGGTTAAAGAAATGAACTCCAGGGTCTGCAATATCTGAAGGTCAAATATTACTGAAGAAACCTCCAAGTCACTTGAGACAGCAAAGGAAGCCGAGTAGCCAATGGGAACACTGACTAGGTAGACCACTGAGCGAGTAGCATGTTTACATTATTTTTCGTTTGAAATCTTCCAGTTTAGATTCTTACTTGTAAGATACGTGGGGAATTTTAAAAGCTTTTAATCTTTAAAACTAAATATGTAATGCAAAAAGGTTAGCTAGTGCCTAGTCACAGTGATTATCTGTTATCACCCTAGGCATAAGCTAAAAAGTCAGATCTTGAATTCCAAGGCTGCAGGATCCCAGCTTTTCAACACAAGATCAGAGAATTTAGTTGTTTATCATGAGGTTAAAGCTTAAAACAGACACAGCTCCAGCCATACAATACCCTGCTAAAACAAAATTTCTGTTAAATAATGCTCTTAATCTTTCACCAAACATTACAGGACCTCATCTAGAGCACTATATCAGAAGCATTTCTTTACAGATAAGTAAACAAAGCAATACAGCTGCTAAGACAACTCAACAGCTACGCAAAAAATCTATTCAGTGACTTACTTCAACATAGACCTGCCAGCTATGTAGGACACACACTGGAAATGCAACCTTTATTTTCTCAAACCTTAGTAAAAAAGACTCAGGAGTGAAGGTTTCAGAAGCACTACCTCTTTTAGAGCTTGCACTCAACAGAGAACAGGAAAAAGACCATTGCTTAAAAAAAAGAATTCATTAAAATCAATGCTAAAATATATCTTACAGACTTTTCCCCCCCTCCTACTTCCTTCCAAGGGAGATATCACTATGTATACTGAAGAAAATAATGTCTGCAAAGTCACCTAGCAACTGCTACAGCTGCATGCTAGCACACCAGGTTCAAGGTGAATCCTGGAGCAGGTCACCCAGAGAGGTCCTCCAGTCTCCACCTGCAGAGAGACACAAAACCGAAATGGATAAACTTGGGGAACCTGCTCTGTAATATACTTCTTTGAGCAGCGAGTTGGACTATATGATCTCAAGAGGTCTCTTCCAACATCAAGGATTCTGCAAATCTGTGAACTTTTTATTTCCACAAGGACTGAGTGATTACAGTGTCAGTTTAGGACACGGAAAGTTCTCTTGCTTTCCTTCGGACTACATGTACAGTTCTTGCCTAGTACTCAGTTCTCCTCCACCTCCATTCCTTTAGTGGCTGCAGAAACTCTGCGGTGGCAGAGACAAGGACTGTGCCACAAAGTGCTTTTCCAACCCATTCTCAGGAAGCTGGATCAAAGTACTCATCACTCATACACCTGAATCCATGAAGAGGGAGCTACAGGACTTTCAGAAAGCCTAGCAATGTCTAGATGCCCAGTTTTAAACACATTAAATACAGATTTCTCTTTTTCAGGAAGCATGGAGAATTCACTGTCAAAAGGGCAGGCAAGGCATTAACTTGGACATCTGAAGGATAATTACATTTAAAATCAAGCTGTTTATAGAACATGGGTCCCTATTGCTGCAGAACACTGTCACCTTAGCAACAGCTGCCATTTTCAAAGGTGCAGGCAACACAGAGGGAAGAAGCAGCGTGCAGACTAGAGTCGGCAGAGTATGTGGTCATCCTCCCTTTAACTCAACTGATGCAAGTCTTTAGTTATACAGTTCTTCTAAGGTCTACAAGGACAAAAAGAAGCATAAACTGAAGCTCATAGGTAAAGACTATACTTCATTTATAGTTACTTTAAAACATAATTCAAATAGATGTGACGATCACCCTGAATCCAAAACTGGTCTATAAACAAACACTGAATTTTCTTTTGAAAGACTTTCAACAGCAGAAGATTTCTCCTTACACACATTCACAACTCTCCAGAGTTTCTGGCATTCCTTTGGAAGAGATACTCCCTTACACTGAACTTAACCCATAACATCAATACTGTATCCTTCTTTGATAAACTTGGCTCTCCAGTTACAGCTAAAGACTAGCACTAGCACTATTTTCTTGGCATTGACATCCATTTTGAAATTCTAGAACAAAAAAAGATGTGGCTCCTATGACCTCATGCTATTCACAGATGTATTACTTCTTGTTTGAGTTTCCTAAGTGCTCATGGCCTTGGGGTATGACATGACAGCTGCAAGTAGAAAACACAATTTAGCAGGTGAAAACAAGGAGAAAGGAAAAAACCCATGACACTGTCTAGAGGGATGCAACTTTATTCTCACTGCAGATCATTATATGCAGGAATAGAGAGGCTGATCTACTTAGGCCAGAATGAGAAGACAGACAATTACTCAGCTCTCCTGAGATTTCCCCTGCAGAATACAAAGTTGGTTCAAGGTGTCCATCATGATATTTCTGATGAAGAGACAGAAATAAGATGAGATGAAAAGAGGGTGTAGAGGACGATGATGACACAGGGACAGGGGAAATATGGTCACCTAACACTGCATCAGCCAGTGAGAACAGCTGAAGCTTTTCCTTACCCCATTCCTCTACTTCATTAATAGCTTCTCTTTAAAGTGTCAGTTTCAACTGAATACAAGCCTACTTTTTTCTTTTTCCTCCTTAAGCATTTATTCCTTTTTCACATCAGTTTGACCAGAGGAGGTCAAAATAAATATGCACAAGACAGACTACTCACATAGATGGAATGCTCTCCAAAACATACTGTAATAAATAATAGTAATTGTAAACAGTAACAATACTGATAGCAATTTAGGAAAAATAAACAAACAACCCCCCAAAAACAAATCACACCCCCCCCCCCAAAAAAAAATTCCACAACCCACCCTACTGAGTATCTCCACTGCTAGAACAAAATCCTAACTACTTTCTCAGAGCACAGGTTTCCCTCAGCACCTCTCTCCCATTCACAACTAGCAATAACCACTCCATACCAAAATCCTTTTAAACTAACTAAGCATTCTCTCCTAAAGAGATTTCAAAAGACAAGGGAGAGTGCTGTGAATTATTAGTCTTATTTTTACATAAAGACACTGCTGATGGGGCCAGGCAGGTCAGATGCAAACAGCATGTCTATAAATTCACAATTATAAAAATACAAATTGATAAGCTTCTTATCTGCCAATCAGGATAGTGGTAATGCAGTCACAATGGCAATTCCAGTAACACCCAACTAGTACACAGTTCAGCAATGGGATTTCCCCAAGTACAGTCATGTATATGAAACAGTTACTTCACGAGCTAGTCTAGATTTAAACTCAAAAGCCAATAAATTCTTCAAGAATAAGATAGTTACAGCAATAGAAAGGGTTAAAATGAAAGGCTAAAAACCCAACAGTTCCAATGGTTAAAATAATAATAAGGTATCAGAATAATTCAGGTTGAAAAGGCACATCTTCTAAACATGAGAATACTGCCAAGTAAAGACAACAGTCTATGTCAGGTAACTAGCCAACAACAGAAATGCATTTGTTACTCCTAGTAATTAACATGTGCAATAGGCTTTCAGTGCTTCTAAAAGATCATAGCTCTATTTGCAATTTAAATTCTTTCAATCCTTTCCAAAACCAGTTTTTCTTCTTCCATAAATCTCCCCCAAGTTCAGGCCTCAGGATTCTTATGGCAAGCTGCTGAGTTTCTACAGTCATCTCAATTTACCAGCATGCACAAAAAGACACTGTTTCCAGAAGATTTCTGGGAATGCTCACTGCACAAAATATGCTCCCCATTAAATCCACATCGTATTTTTAACCAGATGCAAACCTCCTTTGTGTACATGGAAAGAGAACATGAGGTTCCAGAGAGCAATCCTGTGACACAGTAATGCTTCAGTGCTTGTGCTCACATGGAGAGACAGAATGCAAGGATCCCAAAACCCACTACTTCAGACATCACCTCCAGCCTCCAGAAGCCAGCTACTTCCTTCTCTAGTCAAAACAAAAACCTTCAGGGAGAGCAGGTATCTGCCTACCTTGCATGTATGCCTCTATTTGTCGAATTAGCTCGTAAGACTTGGATCGGTCCAGAAGTGTGCGAATAGCTGGAAGAGGGTCCAGGATAATGGTTTCTGGATGAGCATCAATATACTCCTGGGGGAAAAAAAAAAAAAAAAATAGAGAAAAAAAAAGTCATTAGGTTGGCTGAAGAGTGTAGAAAAATAATGAGGTGGGGAAAAGAAGAGGCCAAGTTAAAATCTTCAAGGTTTCTCTTTAAAGGGAGGCAAACAGACATGAGCAACACACGAAATCATTAGGTAGTCTGGACACTGATATTTGAAACAAACACAAGCATGACAGGTAACTGTTTTAGGATGTCAAATTTCTCCTGTGGACTTGCTATGAGCAGCGAAACCTGTTCTGCAGTCACGTCAACTCAGAAGGGAGCCAGTAGCAAAGTGCCACAGTAACAGCTCTGAGCAGGGCTAAGAAAAGCAATTAGGAGAAGAAAGATGACACACTGCTATACTGAGGTCAGCCTTGCATCAAATTACAATTACTACACCTGAACACCACAACTATCTGAACTAAGCTCAGAACTACATCTGGGTGCTTTAATATTGTTATTACTGCTGTCCTTTATATGAGCTGAAGACAGTGTTATGAGCTGAACTATAAAGGCTGGAAATTTTTTTGGCAGAGCTGAAGAGATTGCTGCTTCACTGTGTATTCATTGAGCTTTGAAAGCATCTATCTTGCTGCTTCTCTAAGATCATACTCTCCTATCTCAACTACAAGAACAAAGTAAAGTTAATGCTGTCAATGAATCTTCATCTTGGGAATTCAATGTGACATGACTGCACCGTTGTGTTGTGGCCATCAACACAGACACAGCTGCCAGGTATTGCCCTTGCAAACCGAACAAAACTTCCTTCTCGGAACAAAAGCTTAGTTCCTTCATCATTGCCCCAATGTGGAATCACAAAGTCAATGGGACGAAGAAGAATCCATCATACCCTATCCAAAAATCAGACAAACATTTCCAAATTTAACATCTGTTGTACCAAACTTCAGAAAGCATCTTTACATTTACACTCATTTATTTAAATCCATTCATGCAGATGCATAGCAAATGCTCCTACAAGTAATGGACTTCCATGAAGTCTTACTGCCCTTCAGTTGATTACTTCAGAAAACAAAACATACTCTACAAGATACTTGGCCATACTGTGAGGTGGCCTCAGGAGATGCACTTTGCTAGACACTAAGCTAGAGAGAAAGGAACAGCATCATCTATTCCCAGCAAGAGATTCTGTGCCAGACACTGACTGAAGAAGCGGGGTTTCTCCCTCCACTCCTCCTAGCCTGGCAAACTGTTGCTTTCTGCTGATTATGTAGCCTGAACTGACGGCTTTCTAAAGGAGATTATTCTTTTGAGGCTAAGAGGATCCAGCATTGGGGTTTAACGAACCCACTGCATCACCCACAGCAAACAAGTAGCTTTCCTTCACAGGACATGAGGCGCCTTTCAGTGGCAAGACACATCTGACGTATTTAATAATCCCTGCAGAACACAAACAGTGAATTCCTCAAAGATATGCTCAACCTTGCTACTACCTGTGAAAAGTAAGGGACAGAGCCTTTTGCACAACCAGTCAAGACTGTCAAATCCAGAGGTTGTCTCACCCTTGCAGTGTAACCTGCATGAAAAGCTGCTTCAACTCACTGGAGCAGAAGCTGGTCTCATTTCACGTCATTCATACCCAGAACATACATATAAATGTTTTTATGAGTCTCCTGCCCCAGGACTTAAGAGTCTCAAGCAGAGCAGTCAGTTTTCAAATATGGAACAGCTGGGGATTTTTTAAGACATGAAGTAACTTGTTACCTAATGCATCTTAAACACCTATGCATATGTGCCCTTACACACAGCAGCTAAAAGACCTTGTGGAGCTAGGATGATCCAGTGATGAGGCCATTAGTTTAAACTCGGTGATCACAAAACTGTACTTGAGCATTTCAACATATGAAAAACATAACAAGACACCATGTTAGCACCTCTAAGCCTCAGCTTAAAAGACAGAGAGCTATCACTGTACGCATCTTCCTGAGCACATTGAAAAGTTGAGCAGCCGGTAAGTATACACAGTAACCAGGCTGAGCAAGCCACAGCTCTAAAACATGACCTCAGCAGAGGTCTGACAGCAAGCATCCTGCAGTGTTTCTGATGCACGTACTAGCTCTTCCTTTCACACTGTGCTGATTACTCCTTTGTCTTGACCAGTCTCTGGTTCCACCTTGAATTCAAGCTCCTCATACTTCCATCCTGGCCCAGCTCATACTAATCCTTCCCCTCACATGTACATTTGTCCTGCCTGTGGCCTTCACCCCCCTTTACTCCCCTCCAAGGAGGGAATGGTTGTCTCTTCCTCCTTGTGCACCTGCCCAAATCTTTCTGATGCTCACATCAGCATTGAGGACTAATCTCACCTCCCTGGGTTAGGGGCATTCCATTTGTTATTTTGGCTTATGTTACTCTAAGGATTTCCAGAGAGAGCCTTGCTTTTTCACACTTTCTATAAGGAACTTCACTGTGCTTTATTTATAATGATAATAGCTCTAAGCTGCATTAAAAGATCATCCAAGCAGTAAGTTTGACACAGCATAACACAGTTTAACAGGAATGAAGGCATGATCCCAAGGCCACTGTACACTAGGCAACATGGCAACAGAAGGGAGCATCTTAGCTGACTTTCCAGTGACCTATTTCTCATCTTATTGCCTTGAGGAGCTTCCAAAAAACTCTGTAAATGAAGGAGGAGATGAAGGATGTTTTCCAAAAGCCATTTAGAGTCTGGAGGACTTTAACAGACTACTATAATGTCGAGAAGAACTGCACTGAGTGTAAGGTGACAGACCTCCACACACACAGGGAACATTAGATTTCTTTATAAAACAAGGAAGTTTCTCAGCATCAAACCTCTGTCAAGTACTAGTCTCCATCTCTCCTCCATATACAGGCCTAGGTACTTGGGCAGGTAGAGGGCACAGGAATGGTAAAATTCAGAGATGTCAGCAGGGCAGTGAAGATCTGCATCACCTGGGTAAAGGAAGGGACTAGGACCTGAAGTACATGTCTCCTAGAGCTACTCTGGGGACAGGCTACAGATCTTCCCATTTAAAATGAATCCAGAAATGGTCTCCCCTTTGAAGCAAAGGCATCTGTCAATGAAGAACAAGGTCAATGTATTTGCACAGGTCATCTCTATTTGAACACTGGTGGGTAACTGCTGAAGTTGTTCAGGGAACAGAAACATCAAAACAGCACTCCAATCTTCACAACTCTGCTTTCCTCAGTATACTGTATTGCTTGGATTTCCATCACAAAGCACACTAAGCCATCACTGAATATACAACTGTGAAGATTACTTAACAGATTGGAAACCTCTTGACATAGCCTGAGTAGCAGCACTCTTCCCATGTGTCATGGTTTAAACCCAGTCAGGTAATTCGTTCGCTCACTTCCCCCCCTTCTTCCCTCCCCCTACTCCCGGAGGGACGGAGAGGAGAATCGAAAAGAATGCAACTCCCACGGGTTGAGATAAGAACAGTTTAGTAACTAAGGTATAACACAAACCACTACTGCTACCACCAATGATAATAATGATAAAGGAAATAACAAGGGAAGAGAATACAACACCTCAGCACCAGCTGACCGATAACTCGCCCCCCAAGCCCGACCAAGCACCGACCGATACCTCCTCCAACCCTGCCGTCCCTCAGCCCTTCCGGCTAACTCCCAGTTACATCCTGGGCATGACGTGCTGTGGTATGGAATACCTCTTTGGTCAGTTTGGGTCAGGTGTCCTGTCTCTGTTTCCTCCCGGCTTCCCCTCTTCCCTGGCAGAGCATGAGGCTCACAAAGTCCTTGGCCAAACCAAAACATCGCTATCAGTTCTGTTCCCAGGCCGAAAATCAAAACACTGCACTGCACCAGCTACCAAGAAGGAGAAACATGACTGCTGCTGCTGAACCCAGGACACCATGGCACAGAATTGCTCCACTACCAGAAACCCAGATCTGGATAAACATCATGGGTTTGTGTCCAAGAACTTTGATAGCAGATGAGTTACTGTAGAAATGATCATGAAATTGGAGCAGTTGCAGAAGGTAAAGGGAAACACTGGATCTTTCAGTACAGCACCTTTCAACTTTGAATATTCAGATCTTCTCTGTTCATTCCAACAAAACAACTCTGCACCCTCCTTTGGTAGATTTACCTAAGACTTGTATCCAACAGCAGACTCCAGCAACCCAGGCAACAATCTCAAGATATTTAGGCTTCCCAACAATATTTTAAAAAGGCTCTGTCCTTGGGTTGCAGTTCAGCTTGACCTAGACAACATCAATGTTTTCCGCTTCCTAATCTTTGACATAATAAAAGCAAACAAGAAGGAACAAGGACTTTTAGCAGATCCTCCTTTGTTTGTATTCCAGGCTTGGCATTCAGTCATGCTCTGTACCAGCCCTGTTATTGGCAGAATACCAGCAATGAAACCTGAAATCAAAGAGAGATCAAGTATTTTATGTTCCCTATTAAATACCTCTGGATATAACCCAGATAATAAAAGACAAAAACAACAACAACAAAAACAAGAACAACAAAAAAAAACCAAAACGAACAAACAAAACCACCACCACACACAAAAAAAAACCCACAAAACCAAAGCACAAACCCAAAACAAAAAACAAAAAAAACCCCCAAAAAACAAAAAAACAAAAAAACCCAAAGTCAAACCAAAATAGCCACAACTCACAACAAACTTCTCTTGACAAGCCTATGTATAGATGAGAATAGAGTTGCCTATCATTTTACCCAAAAAGGTAGCTATTTTAAGATATATCTATTCATATTTTAACAGAAAGTTGATACAATATCTTCTGCAAATATTAGGTCATTAGATAATAAGAGAGACTCACTGACTTGATTTTATTGCTAGGTAATAAAAGTTTGATGATCTTTTGCTTAACATTAAACAAAAGTTACATATAAAAGGAAAAAAAAAAGTTAGCAAATGACACAGTAACAGCATTTGGATTTGTGTTTTCCTGTGTACAGGAACATGAAGATGACTGCTTGTAACAACAGATCAACACTTTCCAGTGGGGAAACAGATGTAAAGACAGACACCAGCTTGTCTAAAGAGTTTGCATCAGATTCAGACTTACAAGTTCCTTTTTCTTGTCTTAGGCTGTGATAGCCTCTTTTCACAGACACCAAAGGTAAAGGTGTAGGCAAGTTGGACCTTGAACACTTACCTCAAAACTGTCTGTCTGTCTCTGAATCTAAAAGAGATTCCTGCAGTGGCTGGGATGGATGAAGGAGGCAGCAAGGGGAACTGAGGAAAGGTCTTTCCTATTACATTTCTATTCACTGCACATCTCAAAGCAACTTTCTGAGTACTTAGCTTCTCTGGCTCACCTTCAAAAGTCCAACACTTCTTCAGGTTGCAAATACCTACCCATAAGAAGCTATCTACCACTTAGCACTCAAATGAAAAATTTTTAGTTAATTTTGCCTGCTTATAAGGAATTTTTCAAATGGGAAAACTACGGGTATTGGCCTTTGAATTCAGGTGCAAAAAGACCATTTCAACTGTCTCATCTTGTCTGCCCAATGAGAAAAAAAATTACTAAAATTTTATAATTTCCTTTGATTTTTCAGTTGCCTTTTCTCAGCAGAGCACATGAAAAGAAATGTGAAATCCATGGGTTAGGAATTTGGGGGGGTTAGAGGGGCATTAAAAATCCACTGACATAATCTCCAGGAGTAAGTACTCAAATCATATCCCCGCGGCTGAGAATTCTGAAGAAAGCAATCAGTGCAGCAAGAATAACACACTTCTCCCCTTCCAAGCAAGATCAAGACTCTAACTCCTTCCCTTCCAAAGTATCTCCCTAACTCTCCTTCCTCCCAGTCCCAAACCCATCTAAGGAAGCTTTTAAATCAAGAATAAAAGAGCCCTTCCTGGACATCTTCAGAGTGGGAGAGCCAACAGTCTGAGGGCAGGGGTGGGAGGAAACACTTAAAACTTTGATCAACCTGACAGCAGATGCCTAGGCATAAAACCTGCTTCTGATGTATCTTTTTAAGAAGGCTAATGCAAAGAAAAATCATTCAGAAAAAGCTCTGAAAGACAAATTAATAACCCTATTGATTTTCCATCATTAGAAACATCATTTTGAGTGGAACAGACTAGCACAAAGCTGCAACGAATGAAGCTACTCAAGCCCCTGCACAGCTATGACAAGCAGCTGCTCAGAGAGTATTTTGCTCTAATCAAAGCATAACAAAGGTTTCTCAGCCAAAACATTTTCTTTTTCCATAAAGCAGGAACTGGGGTAGTTTAGCTCTCTTTCTTACCAAGAACACTAGAACTGGAGCACAAGCAAGTGAAAGGACACCTGGAGACTATGCTTCTTTGCACCAGATTTCTCTCCATGTTCTTCTGGTCAAGAAGGAGCTACCAAGGACTATGACAATTGTTATGATTACTTTTTACAAGGCAATTAAGAACAGTCATTAAACAGCAAGTCAAAAACAGGATGCTAAGAGGCCTCATAGTCTATCAGCCCTTTCCACCAGACTGTACAGGGGTTCACCACAGACTCCAGAAAGCAGGCACACAGAATCATGTAAATGTGTTTCCTCCTCAGCTCCTGCAGATGAGATGGGTCAAGGCCTCTACAATACAGCACTGGAAAAAAGTTATTCTTACAAAGGTCATAAATTAAGCTCAGCAGACCATTTCTCCTCCTGTGGTCAAGAATCCCTTGCTTTCTACATCCTGGAAGACTGCTTTATGGAGCCAACAAGTATCATCTTGCTGTTACACTTACAGTCGGCAGCAGGAAAAACTGCCCTATTTGGTTAAGGTGATCAGAACCTTGTCAGTCTATCTAATGAAAATAAGAGAAACACACTTGAGCAGGTGCAGAAATACCCCAGTGCTTAGGCAACATCACACACACATAACTAGCTCTCTTGCCAGGTGGTCACTTCATGTTTTTTAAGTTGCTTATTGGTTTTAGTTTAACAAAACCAAAACACCTATCCTACCTCACACACTTCATACAAATCACTTATTACAATTATTTTTTTTTTCTATGGAACATATTTATCTTCATTTCTAATCAGTTTTCAATATCTTAAAAATAATACAGGGCAGATGGAGACAGACAGAAGTTTCCTGTCAGTTTCTGCCCTGTATACAAAATTACACAAGAATACCCTTTAGGCACACTCTGGTATGTAATTCAACACTGGCAGACTCTCTCCTCTCCTTCACTGGTTCCTGGGTACGTGTTTTACTACAACGAAAGTTTCCTGCATGCCAGTGATGTAGCACAACTCAGAACCAGAGGCCCAAGGCCTCGGTGTATGGGGAAGAGTATATCATTCAGAAGCCTACTCACAAGGGTACAGTTCAGTCTGTACATCATGTGTTGTCATAGCTACTGAAAAGTCATACCAGAGCTCCCAACAGAAACAAAACAACCTTAATTCCTTATGACAGCCATTCTGAGCTGACCTCAAGGGCTTCTCATATTAATCTCAAAAGGGAGTTAATATAATTTCCTTTAATTTACAGCTTGCAAAACAAAGCCTAGGAATGCCAATGGGATGGTCTAGATCACACTAATGAACTGTGGAAAAGCATGTGAGTGAACCCACATTTCAGGACCACCTTCTAATTCTTTAGACATTACCTTGCACTACTTTGCAGGAAGATGGCATCATCAAAAAAAAAAAAACAAAACATGTATTAGATAATACACTGCTTACTATACAAACAAGAACTAATGACAGGGAGAGAAGAACGAACACCAAGTGCTTAAATATAATATTCCTAAAAATGAAGTCCCCAGACAGCTGGGTGCAAACATTTCACAATACCGATTAAGCAAGTTTTTTAGCATAACCCTGCAACAGCCCTTCTAGAGTATGTTAGGCTGAAGTTCGCCATTGAAAACAGAGCAATGCTAAACTGGAATTAAGGAAAGCATTCAAAAAGGCTAAAACCACCATCAACAGGGACATGAAATGAAAATGTAGAGAAGCCCTCAAAGCATGAGCAGAATTCGCCACCATCCTTTGTACAGAAGACACTGGTATAAGACAATGTTCTGTACCCACAAGGTGCTTTTCACTCCATTTATTCCTGTCTTAAACAGTTGATACTATTAGTTGAACTGTATTTACCAATCAAGTCAGGAAACAGAGAACTATTTCTTTTCCATCTGACTTGCTCAGAGACTTATCCTCACTTCCATTTAATCTCTACTAAGTCAGCTCTGGAAAAATATATATGGAGCATGTGTTACTGTAGAGAGAGGTATTCTACTGACACATTCGCTTATTAACAGACACACCAACAATTAAAGGGTGCTGATTTACATGCAGCATATGCCCCAGGTGTGCGAACAACCTTTGCTTTCTACAACACTTGACACAATCCAAATTTCTAATATTATCAAAATAAACAAAGGTTCGGTTTCCCATCAGCCTCCTGCAAATTACCTTCACCAGAACCACAGCATTATTTTTGCTCAAGTACCAATATTCACAGGAAAATTATGACCATTATTAAGAAAGAGACCAATTTAGGAAAGGGTGGTATTAAGCTGAAGCACAGACGTAAGCACTCTATAGCAACAAAACAGCAGCAATAGTGACAGATGACTGAATTCCAACCCTATTATCTCGTCTCTGGATGACAGTAATTTCTGTTTCACCCTGCTGCAACCCAGATCTGTTCCAGCTCAACTTGTTTCCCCTTTTGTTCTGTGTTATTCTTAGAAAGCAGCATGCTCCTGTGCTGTGGAGATACTTAGATGAATTTATCACTATGCAAATCCTACAGGAAGGATCTGACACGCTGTATCGAATACCTCTGCCAGCACACACCATGATGTCCTGCATCAACGAATGTTCTCATCTGTCCACATTAGTCAGTGTGTCACAAAGAAGCATACCCCAGTCCAAAGCAATGACCCAGTAACTCACCCATTTACCGTACATGCTGTATGAGATTAAGCCCAAGCTGCCAACAAAAAAATCAGGCATAGGAGACAGTAGAGGTGATATTAACAGAGATGAACTTGGCAGTATGGGAGAGAAGAACTGGGTCAGGAAACACAAAGAACAGTAAGATTTGTTTGCCCCAGATCTTAAGAGAAGGTTTCTTACTGGTTTCGTTCAGAGGCCACCTTTTAAAATGATGAAGGTGCTCCTTTATCATTTTCATCAGCATTCACATAGTATACTGGCAGGAATTCTTTGGGAAAACAGTTCTCTGTACCACTATGCCCTGCATATTTCTGACCTTCAGTGTAAACTTGAGGAAAGAAAAATTTAACAGGACTCTCAGTACTAGAGGACAATCACTCACAGTAACCTTTCTATTACAGAAATTAGCATTCCAGAAATTGGGAAAGCCAGACAGAATGGGGCCAAATTAATTTAGTGGCTTCTGTTGTAGAGGGATGCATGTAAAGGACTCTGCCAATACCTGTTCCTTTTTGTGAACAGCACTCATTCTCTCGGAATGAAATCAGGACAACATTTGGTGGGAAACCAGTTCTTACTAACCTTACCAATACAATGCAAAACCTACCGAAAGGTGCAAGTCCATTTAGACTGAAAAAAACTTATTTTTGCTGAGCCATCAGTAGTAGGGCAGCAGTATGCCAGAGAGCTCTTTTCATCAAACCCTATCAACTGCATAGGAAATACTGAATTTGCTGCACCAAGATCATCCTCCTGCTTGAAATGCATAAAGACTATTAAAGAACCACTTACCTGGAACCTTTGAACCAGCTCCAGTGACTGGCTGTCATTCTGGTCTGCTTCAAGGATGACATCTGTCAGTTTGTGTATGATCACATCCAAAGGGCCCTGATCTTCAATGGGTTTGGTGAGGTCAAGCTGAAGAAACCAGAGAGAAAACTTGCATTAATATATGGAAAATCTGAGGTTCTTATTCCTACCACCATCCAAGGTGGTGTTGCCACACAGAAGGCATTTACTTTACACACTGCCTTTACTTTGGTATGTTACCCAAATTCATGAGAATTTATATTTCACTGAATGTCAGAAAACTTTACTCAGACATTTATTTCTCAGCAATGTAGGTCTAATTCCATGAAAAAGGAGTTAAGTCATCGGCAAGCACACTTCATCCAAACACCTTCCTGTGCTTTACCACCCTGAGCTGCCATTTCCCTCTTCAGCTCTCTTTCTCAGTACTTAAACACACATGCAGAAGGAATGTGCCAACAAAGATGATCACCACTAATAAAAAGAACACCTACTGTGCCCTTTGCCCTTTGGGATTGCACAAAACAGCACCCAGGTAACACAAAAGCAAATGACTCAGGATCTCCGCAAATTCATCTGCTGCAGTAACAGATATATAGCTGGTAAGGAGGAGCGCACTCCCACTAGCAGACCTTGGCACTTAGCTGGATAGGGGACAAAGACTGGGGTGAGGTGTGCAGAAACTCTGCTCTCAACAGCATGGAAAGACAAAGAAGTGATAGCAGTGTGCTGAGTCCCCAGTAACTCAGACAGGGTTCTGTGAGCAGAGGAACTACCTGTACTGGAAATAGACTGAGTTAGGGATCTCTTGAGAAAATCTTGATGCAAAGAAGGCTACTGGACCTGATGGGATTCATGCAAGGGTACTAAGAGAACTGGTCAATGTCATTGTGGGGGCTTAGATTTATCAGGACATAAGTCAAAACTGTGAAGACTGCAACTAAACGAGGGGAAAAAAAAATCCACCACAAGAACTGTCTGGTTTGTTGCACAGAGTCCCACAGAAGCTGTAGGATCTCCATCCTTTAAGGTTTTCAAGACTGGACTGGACAAAGCCCTAAGCAACTTAGTCTGAATTTAATGTTGAATTTCCTCTGATCAAGATGATGCATTACAAACCCCTAAAATCCTTACTAAAATTAGATGATCTTAACTAGATGACCTTTAACTAGATGATCTTAAGGTCCTTTCCAACCCTAACTATTCTATGAGTCTTTCCCACTGAATAAATCATTTCCACTGCTGGGACAGGCTCCTGTGAGAGGCAATAGCAGCAGACTGGTTTATTATAATTGCTTCGTTTAGTCTGTGTAAATATTACCAGAAAGTGACCTTTAACATCTACCAGCATGGTACAAAACCCTTCCCTGCATAAAACCCCTGTTTCATAGACCCTTTAACAATTGTATTTAAACCATCCAGGGGGTGTTTCACTCCGAAAAGGCAAACTGGGCACTTCATAACTCACAAGCAAACCTGCAGTTTAGCTGGAGAACCGGTCGTGCTTTTCCTCTGTGATGGGTTTGCACCAAAAAAGGATTAAACAGGGGAAGTTTAGACTGGATATAAGGAAGAAGTTCTTTACTGTAAGGGTGGTGAGGCACTGGAATGGCTTGCCCGGAGAAGCTGTAAATGCTCCATCCCTGGCGGTGTTCAAGTCCAGGTTGGACAGAGCCTTGGGTGACACGGTTTAGTGTGAGGTGTCCCTACTCATGGCAGGGGGGTTGGAACCAGATGATCTTAAGGTCCTTTCCAACCCTAACTATTCTATGATTAAAGATCCCATGAAGCTACTTACCAGTTTTGAACATTTGTACAGTTTTGTTCTAATAATATTTCCCATCCTGCAGAAATGGACCTGCTTTGAATTAAGGAGTGCCTTAAGGAAGGTAATGATAAGACAGGATGGCTGGAACTCAAGCACCAATAAAACTAAAACAGCAGAGATCTAGCAGCCTTGTAATAATTTGGTAGTTGCTAATATAACTGATCCATGTAGCTGAACTGCTCTTCTTTGTAGGCACTCCTACCTGGGCTAGGCTTACTTGAGCAGAGTAACTGAAGCTTCCTATGGCACAAAAGCAAACTGAAAGACCGCCAATTCTTCCCAACAGAGACCACCTCTGCTTACTCATTACTAGATGCTCCTACTAACAAGTTACAGATTGAGGCTTTAGCACTATCTTTGAAGTACTTATGTAGATTCTAATACAACTGGAAAACATATTGTGCATGTCTTCTGAGGAGACTATGAGATGCACTGTCCATAGGTATGCAGCAGACTCTCTAGATGCAAAGATTACGCAATGATAAAGACAAAGACAACAGACGTCATGTGGATGCATGGTGATTGGTCAGCTGTGCCTGGGGGAGACAGGCACAGAAGGTCTGGCTGTCCTGGCATTTGGATTTACTTCCATTACTAGTGCAGCACAAAGGCTAAAGGCAAGTGTAAGTGTCTGCAAAATTAAGGCAAAGTGAAGTGAATTGCAGCTTGGCTAAGGATATGGAAGGAGATGATCTACTTCTACAACCAAGTTCCAGAAATATCAGTTAATATCCTTAAAAGAAATCTCAGATGACCACACTGCTTTTCCTGAGGTTTCTTCATCTGCCTATCACATCTGGAAGGAAACAACAAAACAAAGGGTCCATTTAACTAGGTCAGAAAGTTCCCAGTTGCCAAGGTACAAAAATGTGAATTAATCAATTTTCAGGACTTCCAGTTTGAAAAACAGCAAGAAGCAAATAAGCATTTGAGATTGGCTACCCTTTTACATTCTTTCTGCACTTACAGCTCAATCTGCACAGAAACATTCAGAAAACAAGAAAACAGTCCTTCTTTTCAGCCTTGACCCAAGAATAGAAATAAGCCTTCAAGGCATATCCAGGCATTTTCACCACAATGTTTTCCAGAAGCATAAGACATCTGGGCAAGGTAACTTCACAACAGTCGTGCCAGCTAAAAGCAACAGGCATATTTTGAGAATGAAACTAAACGCACTTTCTTTGCCCCTCTGTAACAGTGTTCTGCTTCCCCTTCACCAGGAAAGCAGTACTAGAAATGACAGCACACTAAGGCAGCTACTCCAGTAGGAAGTTTAATGACCACTTCAAAAAGGACAGCAAGTACATTTCAACCACCCAGACCTTCAAAATCTGATCCAGTATTCTGTGGATTGGAGGATCAAACCATTTGCAAGAATAAGCTCTCTGTGTTCTGGGCCACGCTGTGGAAAGCAAATATTCCTGAGCTGTGTGGAATTTGGAAGAGATCCATCTCCATTTTAAATACTAAGGAAAAAAAAAAAACTAAAAGGAGAAGAAAAGGAAGAAATAAAAAGATTTGAGGGGGAAAAAGAAGCCTTTTCAAGTGAAGTATCAGATCCAAGCAAAAGTCAGTGAAAGCAGAGTGCAAAATTTCTGAGAGCCCTCTGCTGAGACAAACACTGATTCATTGTTTGTCATCAGCTGGAATTTGAGCCCTCCTACTTCCCTTCTCTTTCAGCATCTCTCTCCAAATGATCTCTGCAGTTGACATGATCACCCAAAGGTTTGTTTTTGCACAGAACTAACACCATAGCAACAGAAGTGAGAGAAAAAACTTATCAGCACCAGCTTGAAAGAAGAGAGATATGGCTATGGCTCTTCTGTGAGGCAGGCTATAGCCTATTCTGCTTGCTCCCTCCCCCCCCCCCCCCTTTTTTTTTTTTAGTAAAAAAGTCCAATCAGGCATTGGTTTCATGGCATTGTCACTTACCACCAAACTCCAGCAAAACTCAGGTAAACGACACGGAAGACAGTAACAAGGCTGTACGCAGAAAATGTCAGATATATGGCAAACACATGGCTCGGACAGATGTGCTCTTTGCTGGGTAAAAAATTGGCTGGATGGCCAGGTGTGAAGAGTTGTAGTTAACGGAGTTAAAGCTAGTTTGCTGCTGGTTACAAGTGGTGTCCCCCTTGTACTTGGCACTGGTAAGGCTGCACCTCAAAAACTCTGTTCAGTTTTTGGTCCCTCACTACAAGAGGGACACGGAAGTGCTGAGGCATATCTAAAGAACAGTAACAAAGCTGGTGAAGAGTCTGGAGCACAGGCCTTATGAGGAGCAGCTGAGAGAACTGGGGTTGTTCAGCCTGGAGAAGAAAAGGCTCAGGGGGCACCTCTACAACTACCTGAGAGGAGGTTGTAGCAAGGTGGGTGTTCATCTCTCCTCCAAAGTAACAAGTGATAGGGCAGGAGGTAACGGCCTCAAGCTGTGCCAGGGGAAATTTAGATTGGATATTGGGAAAAATTTCTTCACTGCAGGGATTACCAAGCACTGGAACAGGCTGCCCAGGGAAGTGGCTGAGTCACCATCCCTGGAGTTATTTAGATGATGTGTAGATGTGGTGCTTAAAGACACTGTTAATTTACATTTGGACTCAATGATCTTAAAGGTCTTTCCCAATATAAATGATTCTATGATTCTATATGCCTTTCCACATCTTACAAACCCATATATGGAAGAAAACAACCACTAGATAAATGCTTTTATCATAGCCGCTATAGATAGCCTGCTCACCTAATAGAAAGACTGTCTGGGACTTAAAAAACACTCCAGGCTTAGAAACGTCACAGTCCCCACTATTAAGCTTCTCAGAGCATCCACTGGAGAGCAAGTTACAGGCATACAGAGCTCCATCTCTGCTGTCCTCTCCCCTTCCCCTCCCTCTGTCCTCCAGAAACACACAGCCACAGCATTATCCAAATCATTACACAGGAGGGCAAAAAAAGTTTATTTCCATTAAGTATAATTTGTTTAAAGTTTTGGGGTTGTTTTTCTCCCGAACACTAGCAATCCATCTGTATCGCAGGGACAGGGTGAGTGCCTGGCAGAGTGCCATGGCTCTCCTCTGGTCCCAACTGCAATCCCACACATGCGTTTCTGGAAGCCATGTTTAAAAATAAAACTGTGTCCAAGTGAAAAAAAATCTGGATTTGTTCACTCAGGAAAAAAACCTCAAACAACTGCAAATGTTGGATTTAGCAAAGAGAAATACCATTTATCTAAATGATTAAAAATAGGTTTGTTTTGTTTGTTTGTTTTTTAATTCAGTGTTTCTAGTCCATGCTATAACTGTATTTCAGAATCTGGCTGAGCAGGATTTGTGTTCTTGTTTTTTAGAAAGCTCTTTTTCAGAAAGAGTATTTGTATTATCACTCAGATGAAATGAAGTCTTAATAGCAACCTGCTCCATTCTCTGAAGAGAGATCTGTCCGCTGCTGTATCACTGAGGAATTTACAACACATCTCTCCATTTCTATTTATCCTCACTTTTCTATTTTTAAGCATTTTGCTCCCAGTCTCCAAGTGGCTAACAAACTCCACTCATCAGGACCTGCACTGAGTTCTTTGGAAAACCCATTTAATTTTCTAGTAGAGACCTGTCAATGCTCCAATGCATATCCAGTCCCTTGGTGGTAATTTAACCATTTTCCTCCCTGTGAACTGGACATACAGCACCAGCCTGACCTGACCTCTCTGCTCCCTGACTACTGAGGCTGTATATGAAATTTATACACAAATCTATTGTATCCTGTTATTCAGATACTCAGTTAAGGCTGCACTGTGGGGTTTATTTCACACTTAGTACAGCTTCTTAAACTCCACTGAATATAAACCTTCAGGTTTTTAGTCATCATCTTCCTCTCCCAGGGCTATTTTCTATCCTGTATCTTCACTGCATGCATTTATATCAACAGGCTTGTAAAACAAAGCCTTTTAAAACTTCTCCTTCTTGCCCAAGGGTTTCCCTTCACTGCACATTAATGCTGAGCAAATCATAATGAAAAGAAGTCATGAGCTCTAGGTTGAAAAGCCAAGTCTTCAAGAAGCCAAACCCTATCAGCTCATGCTGGTGGATATTCTTCTCTCTCTAAAAAGTCCAGAGATGAAAGCCTCTAAAAATATCTCAAGCACCCTGAAGAGGGAAGGGGAGCAGCAGAAATCAATACTGCCAAGTCCACTGTTTTACCTTATTGTACAAACAAATACACACAGGATAGCCTAATTACAGGAGAGAAGGTGCTTGTATCTGAAAGGAAGTTGGGAAATTTTCTGAAAGAGATCAGGAAAACATTTGTGCATGTCCACCCATCCATAAGACTTACTTGTGCAGAGCAACAGCAACAGAATGGCACAAAAGTCTTCTTGTTCTGACAAGCCAAAGGGAAGTCCACTGAACCAAGCAAGACCAGCACGTCTTCCTTTCCCAAATTAAATCCTGGAGGAGCAGTCCAGTTTTGTCCCTCCATGAGGACCCACAACACTTGCTATCAGGTCTATGCAAGCACAAAACTGACAGTCAACTCCCTGCCAAAGCCCATGGAAGGTGACAAAGTATGTATCTGCCTACATTTCCTCACGAGGAAAGACATTATCTTAATTTGTATTTTCACTGATACATAAGCTCTCCTAAAACATTCACAGACTCAAACTAAATAGATACTTACATATTTAAGAGAGTTTCTCCTCATCTCTCTGGCCAAGGAAGAAAGTGATCTGGGCTGTTGTCATACATAGCTAATGCAAGTAGCGCTTGCTGCTGCTGCTGCTGCTAATGAGGCCAAAGGATACTGAGGGAGAACATAAACCCCTCACAGAAACAACAGCTCTGTTCTGCTGCAAAGGGCAACATGGACCTAACCATCAAAGACTTTGAAGAAACAGCAAAGAATTCACCAAGAGACTATTTTCTCTCTCCACATCCCCCCTTCCCCAGCCATCCTCCCACGGTGCCAAATTAACTTGCACGTCCTGTTGCAGCAATGGCAGCAGCAATCTGAGAAAGGAAATCTGCTGCATTATGGAGACTTCCCACCCTCAGGTCTCCGGCTCTCCCCTCACACAAGAGGAGAGGGCATTACAGCATCAGCAGCAGCTACCATGTCAGATGGGAACTCTTTCCCAGGCAGGAAGGAAATGCAGCTTGAAGATACCCTATGTTTTCACTTCTCAGAATTGGGGAAATTAAAGACTGACAGATAAACTTACCTTTCTACTGCTGTAGGACGCTAACTCTACAGGTTATCTTTTGCTGCTCTGTGCAGCTTAGTTCAAAGGAGGAGGAAAGTGAGTCCCGCACTGGGACACGTTCACAATTTTGGATGCCAGCAACATCCCAAGGAAAAGACATGCCTAAAGGTGAGGAGCAGCAAAACATAAGATATGAAGCCCTGTTGAGTTCCCATTTTCTCAGATACTGGAACTTGAACACCAGAGGAGAAGATCTCAGGTTAACAGATGGTTTCTTTGCGTTTTCTTGCACTCATGCCAGAGCATATTATTTTGCATTCTGCTTGGCACAAGTTGCCAGAGTATGTGTGAACACTATGCACATTTTCAGGAGTCACATGCTGCTGCTCTCCTGGAAGCAAGGTATGGTCTCTGAAATGTCTGGGAAGTTCTCACTTTTAGCTGTATTCAAGATAAAATGATGGAAAAGGAATCTCATAGCTTGCACTACATGTACTAACATACACAGACACCATTTATGGATCACTTCCCCAACTGCTACATAAACTAGATTTTGTACATTCAAAGCTTCTCCTACAGTCAACGCAACACCCCAGGATTATGTGAATCCCTCAGGAGCATCACCTCCCCACAGTCTCCCCTGCACCCTCCCACAGAAGCACACAGCAAGCCAGTATCACTGTCGCCTGTGCAGTAACAGTGACAGACAGTGAATCGCTACTCCTACTCAGTGTGCAGAACAACACTGGAGTAAGTTACAGCATCTCAGTTACCCAAACCTCTCTTACTGGCCCCCTCTCCTCTCACCTCTGACCATGATATATCAGACTCCATTGAGCATCACCCTCATATTAGCACCAAATTTTGCCTCTTCACTTTTTTAAAAGTGAAACAAGAAAAACCATCTTTGGGCTATGGCTGAAGCTCTTCAGAGAAATTATTTTGTTTTCAGTAGAAGTTTTTTTTACCCAGGACTGAAGCTTCATTACTGTATTGGTTTTGACTTACAAATACAATACAAAACATTATTTCTAGAAATTGAACTATAACTCATTTCGGTTTATCTCCTTATCTCCTGTACAACACTTTGACAGCTGCAGAAAGTTCTTTCCAGAACTTGTGATGGCACAGGAACGGCTGTTTCTGAGCACAATGCTAAAGTGAGAGCTCGTGTCTCATTAGGGCTGGACTGCAGCAAGCAGGTTTTGGTATGCAAGTGGTTAAGCAGTTCAGTCTTGTTTGGGGATAGTCTGAAAGGCAATTGCTGATTTTCAGCACTGCAAGAGGAATAATCGATGTTACTCAAATCCAAAAAAGCCTCTTGCCAAGGGAGTCTCCTGAGGTCATTGAGGCTCCTATGGATTAGGAAGGGCAGCAAAACAAATCCTGAGATTAGCAGAGGAGAAAAGTTGAACAGAAAATGTGACATGGGAGGATTAGCACTCCAAAGAAGGAAAGCAAGTTACAGAAAAACAAGAACAGAGGAGAATGAGCAGTTGGTGTAACCTGCTGCTGAGACTGCTGTACTTTACTTTCTGTAACTGTCAAAAAGACAGTGTGCCTGTACACCAAATTAAAAGGCTATATAGGGAATCCCAGTAGTGGAATGTATGGAGAAATTGCCAAGTGGTTCAGAAAATTTCTGGCTCACTTCTTAAAGCTTTGGAATGGGCAAATCAGATCCAGAAAGCCTAAGACTTTACAAGGAATATTTTTTGTTTCTTTGAGTGAACTGGGTCAGCTCTAGCCCAGTCACTGAACTGACAGCTCAATCAATCCTGTAGGAGGGCAGACATTAAAGGAGGAGTGGAATGGAAAAGCCGTCTATGGAGAACACTCCAGCTAATCCAGAATACAGAAATACTGCAGCACTATAGCCAGTACAACCCAGGTCAGCAAAGGGAGGGAGGCGAGAAGGGTGCACTTAACTTCTTGGAAGCTTTCAGTGCTTAATTATAACATCATATAAACATTCCAAATATCAAGATCTGACAATACTACAAATACTAAAAAAAAAAAAAAAGTAACTACTGGGTACAGCAGAAGTTAAGATGAGAGAAACATGTTCTTCTGAAAGTCTCTCTTGGAGGTATGTAAACATGCGCTGCACAACCTCCTTCCCTTTGGCCGTGGGATTAGATAAGTAGAAAAGATGATATATGAGTAACATCCCCCAGAAAGCCTGGCTACCACCCTGCATCCTAAAGGTTGAGGAAGCTCAGCTCTGGACTTACACCACACAGCTCAGGCTCAGCTTAAGGATAATTCTTCCGCAGCACCTGTCAAACACCAAGAGCAGTCAGTGCTCCTGTGTGTGCAGCTGCACATCCCAAGAGATTACCAGTGTCTCTCCTATAATTCTCACTTCAACAAAGCTTCCAGCTAGTGAGCAGAGAGGCACAGCCAGGCTCCTGGCACCCCTTCATTTCTCTTAGCTACCAGCCCTTGGAGAGTCGTGTTTCTAGGTGCATTTCCCTTTCTCAAGAGACTCTGGATGATGCTGAGTTGTAAGCAAACACAGGTAGCATCTGAAGTACATCTAATGCAGTCTGCTCATAACTTTGCTGAATTTGTGGTCTTTATTATGCACTAGGGAGTCTAAATACATGTGGAGAGAGCAATAGCTGTTAGGGTAGGAATTTTTCATGCTCTTTATTTGCCCCCCCGCCTAAACTAATTAGGATCCTTTCTGAAAAACAAAACAAAATTGAAACACATTTCGCTTAACAAAAGATTCTCCTTCATCCAAACATATCCTTACAGTGTTGCTCCTGGACGTTGGGGAGCAGGTAATATTTGTGTAACTGTGGAGAATAGAGGAGGAGGGAGAAGTACACTGGAACGTGACAGGGAAGAAACACAAAAGCTGTCAAAACACTGCAAGATTTAGTCAGCCAGGGGAGTGGAAGGGGAAGGAATATAAATGAGTAACATTGCTTTTAAACAAAGAGGAGGCCATGCTTAGGATGACTTGTATCATATCGCTATGCTGCATGAGCAGAAATCAGAAGAGAGACCATGAAAAGATGGAAAAGATTGTGGCGATCCCTTCCATCTTGTCCCAGCAAGTATTATTTAGGGGTGAATGAAGTTGCTTTTCATTTACAAAGCATTACTTCAACTTGAAACAACTGCTCCCATTGAGGCAAAATGATGAAACTGTTTAATCCAAGGATTAACTTAAAGGCATTTGTAAGGGTCTGAAAGGAACATAGCTGCAAAGGTAAAACCTTTAGCTCATAATTTTGCAAACTTAGAAAGAGGGGCATGGGTGGAGATCACAACCATCTCCATATTAGACAGAGGACAGAAAGTGAAGCCAGGAGAAACAGGCAAAGTTCTAATATGAAGGAGTGCAACAGGTCCTAATCATTGCTTCAGCAAACACTATGGCTTAGAGAAGCTGATCCCAACAGTTAACGGCCAACAGTTTGTTTCTCAAGTATCTTTGCTTTTTACTTCCTACGTCTGACAAAATCCTTGCAAGTGGTCCATGCTTCAGACATCTTTTTTCACCCAGGTGAGCTGGATTCTAACACTGCACTTGTCCAACACATACAGACTTTGTTGTACAGACATTCAGGACTGGCAAAAGAACATTTTAGGTAAAATTCTCTTTAAACAAGAGCGATAAAAACTCTTGCTCTTGCTGTGCTGAAGAGGTCTGACAACCCCACAGTTTTATTTGGACATAGTCAGATATTAATGAGAATGAAACAAGAGGAACAGTACTATTAGGGGAGAGTAGCTTCTTAAACTCAGGAGAACAAACACTAGGACTGAAGTTACAGCCCAGCTATTCCAAAGCAGGAAAACTAACACATAATTTAGTAATACAAAGAATGTTACATCAAACTGGGTTATCTTATATTACAGGATAAAATGGTGCACAGCTTAAGCATTTTTTTCATGATCTCAGGATGACAAACTGATAAAGGAAGTAATTAGTAAAGACTGCTGAGCTGTGAAAAGCTCAAGGATTTGATCATAATGGATGCTTGGCATTTCTTGAAGTCATGCCAAATAGTGAAATGTATTTTGGGAATACATAAAAAATAAGAATAATTAAGATCTCTGAGCAGCAACTAAAGGTTTTATATTAAAGATAAGATGAGAAAGGCCCCAAACTTTACACACACATTTGGCTTCAGTTTTCACCAAGAATAAAGATGCTGACCACAGAAGCAAGGCAAGTTGGTAAACAAAGATGGGTACAGATATATCAGTGGGTACCAGCAGTCAAAGCCAGAACTCATGCAATGAGATTCACTTAATCTCATTTTAAGGAGTTGATAAATACATTGTCATTTCAGGCCTCTCTTTGCAATCAGAGAGAAATGAATAAATACTTTGATGTTTTAAATTCACATAGCCTGTTTTACAGTCACATTCTAGGGTATGAGGAACTGTACCTGAGATCCACCTGATCAGAGGGAGCCTAGCGGAGTGGCACAGATGCCAGGTGATTCTGAAGCGTTTAATGGCTGAGGTGAGAGGAAGCTGCCTCTCTCCCATAACTGGATACCTAAAAAACTAAAACTAGAACTAAACCACTCTCACCTAGAAAATAAAATCCAATTAGCACAAACACGGCATAGGAAATCACAGTATGGTGATACAAGGGTTCTGAATAACTGAATCCATTATGGAGTGCTTCCCAAGGATCAAAAAAGTGCAACTATATTAGGGAAAGAGCAGGAGGAGGAAAAAATGTCAGCTACTGACTGTTCATCTGACCTAGCACCAGTCAAGCATTTCAGCACATTTGAAGATACTGAAAAATAATCAGATCTCTAGAGGTAAATTAAGAAAATGTAGTACAACACGAGATGAATGTACAGAAGATGGGCCAAGCCCATCTAACTGGCTGTATGACCAGAAAATAGAGTAAAACTATCTTCTCAGACTTCAGTAAAGCATGCAGTCAGGTAAACTGGAGAAAGACAAAGACCAGCAGAACAGGAAGGTGAATGGAGAGCTAAATGAAAGAGAAGATAACAATGGCTTGCATGCCAGTAGCAGCAGTGGTGAACCAGAGAGGGCATTCCTCAGGTACTAGCCTTGTGAACATTTTATTTAATATCTTCATTAGTGGTCTTAGCACAGTACGTAGGTTACTGGTAGACCTTAACAATTACACAGAAGTCTAACTGACATGACCATTCAGACAGAAGTATCATGCGGAAGAGAGAATCAGAAATAAGACTAAATACAAAATGAAAGGCTACATGTAGCTTTTCACAACTCACGATGCAAAAAAATCTACCCTATGCTCAGAGAAGGATGCTAGTATAGTAGCTGAACTGTGAATGTGACAAAGATAATCTTGGTTTCACCAAGATCATGGTATTCTGGGTGAGGTTTGTAGATGTAAAGCTAGTACAGAAGGGACTACCGAGTCCACCCCCGTGGAACAGCTGCACCCAGTTTAGGGTATCTGTACCTAGAAATATAAACCTGAAATGAAAATAAATGCTTAGGAATTCAACCAAACTTTCAAAGTTATAGGCTTAAGAGCCTAGAAAATCCCTTCCACACTTACATCCCATGGTCATGGGTCCTTAAGAACTACAAATAGGAGCACTTAGGCTAATGCAGATTCTTAGACTGTTATCCAGTTTCTAGCAAGAAAAAACTTACCATAACCATAAACACTGCTGCTGCACTTGAGTACTACTTTACTTGATGCTCTAAATGGGTGCAGTACAAACAAGAATCTGCTACCCAGGAACATGCATTTCCCTAAATACTCTTCTGGGAACAAAAACTAGGAGCAGCAATGTAGATTAAACAGAAAAATCTCAGGTTTCAAATTATCTGAACTCACATTTCACTTCCACCATGAAGAGAGCGCTAAGTGAGCAGCACACAGGCAAGATTAAAAAAAAAAAAGACCATCAGAAACATCACTTAGGAAGAAGCAGGCAAAGCAGCACTTTGTCATCAAGATGTAAATCATGTCTGTCACACTCCCTAATTCTGGGTTCTTTCCTCACCCACCTCGACTGACAAGCCTTCCTCACCAGATGGAGAGGGAAGCTGTAGCTCCTCCCTTGGCAAGGCACCCAGGCCTCACTGGACTTTCGCAAGGATCCTGCAGATACCTTGTCTCGCTAAGATGGCTGCACTGGCTTAAAGGAGTATCAATCACACAAAATTAGGTCAGAACTAATGGTTAACAATAGTTTTCAGGTGCTGTCTCCCAGGCCTACCATCTGACTATTGGGGCTTTCAAATTACATTACCCACCCCCACTATTAATTTTCCCTTTCACTGCTCAAAAGACTCAAGTGAACAGAAAAATGACCTCCTATCCAGGGAAAATGGTGAATGTAGCAGTAATTAAAAGCGCTAGAAAAAGAACAGCTAAAATTCCAGTTGTTTTTCCTCACTCAACTCAGTTTACAGGAATCTCAAGTGATATAGCAATAGGTAAAACGTCCTCAGAACAACTGAGTCTGCCTTCCAGAGACACCAAATTCCATCGGTAGCATTCATACATTCATACTAATTTTAACAGGCAAAAGATGGGAATTGGAGAAAATAGTTAAAAGAAAAACACAGCTGGCGTGTGAAAAACCTGTTTGTGTAGCTTATAACCTCATGATAGAGAAAACCACATAAGCTAGAAGGTCCCATGTGATAACCTAGTTTTCAAAGCATGTTTGCATGCACTCTATCCCTGAACTCTGATATCAAGGCATTTGTCTTGACTGTCACTCAGTTGTCTGTTAAGGTGCCCTAACAACTTGCTACCTCCCTCTGCTGTTTCTCATCCATCAGCACAGATGATGCTGCACTTGCTCTCACTTTCTTATGAACTCTTTTGCACAGGGGTAGCTCCAAACTCCTTCCCAATTTCACCTCAGCATCTCTTCTGCATTGCTTTCACCCAGGCAACACCCATCCAGCCAACTGAAATGAAGAGCTGAGGCAGCTCCCAGGTCCCTGCTCTACCAGACATCCCCAGCAGCCTCTCTTTTGACACATTGCTCTTTCTCCCCTTGGCTATGCTTTTCATTGTAATTTAACATCAAGATCATAATCCTAGTTTCTGCTTTTCTGCCTCTGGCTCTTTCCTCAACCTCTGCTCTTGCTCCTGTCCCAGTTAGCTCTCTGAGCTCCCCTCTTTGCATCAGTCTCTCTGAACACTACCATGATCAAGCTGCCAGGCCTGCTGTTTAGAAAACATGATCAATTCTGTCCAAGATCTCCCCCTCTTGCAATCCAGACCTTTCAGATTCTTTGTATACCTCACCATGCTGCCCTCCTTTTCAGTCAGAGTGAAGCTCTCCCCCGTTCACCTTCAGAATTCTGAAGCTTATTCTCTCACACGTCTCATCCATCTACAAAGCCAGCTTCCACTACTCACTTCAAAAATCCCACCAGAGCCTTTGGTATTTTCTTCGATCCTGCTGCTTCAACCTCACAGAAGCTTGCCATACACATTTACAAGGCTCTGTCACTATTAGACTTCACAGCCCCTTTTCCAGTTCCTGCTTTACTGAGGGACATAGGGTCACTTCTAAAACAGCCAAACCCCCAAAACTCTCCTGCATTTTCTCCAAAGGGCCATTTGACTTCATCTACCAGCTTGACCACACATAGAGAGAAACAGGAGTATTGGTGTGACACTGCACCTAAATTAACGCAGCTACACAGCTTTTAGATGGTCAGTGAAGACACACTAAGAAGAGAGTAACATTCACAGAGAGCACCTGAGAGGCATCTCAGCTGAAGTCAGAGCCTTGGTCAGTAAGAAAGGTGTTCATGAAACAAGTATACACAAACTATTATTTTTTTCTTTTTTACATACACATATTCCTACCTTCCCAAAAGCCCTTGCTGGAGAGGATGTACACATGCATTTCCTTCCTCCCCTTCTGAGCTAGTTAACTTTTGCTTAGGATATGGCACAAAGAAATCACCACATGTTGCCACTCCGAGCCATCTTCTGAAGCTGAAAACTTATGTTCAGCCTCCCAAGATTTCCCAACAGTCACTTTTTACCACTGTAGTATTTAAAGGCCTACATTCTGGGGAGGAAAGAGGGCTTGAAACTAGTACAGTGCAGTTAACTGGTGTCAATCCATAATTAGAAGTACTCTCCAACACAAGCCCTTTGAACACTCTTTTCCTTGCTTGTCCCACACTCTGGAGCCAAGCCCCTAACCATAAGCAGTCACCTCTGAGCTAGACATCCGAGTGGGAAAAACTGAAACCACATATCATTGCTGACATGATGAGACAAAATTCACACCCAGAAGTTTTCACATACAATTGAAAAAAGTGACCTGTTTGATGACAAAACCCCTTTTACATGCTCTATTACTGACTGACTGGTCTTCACTATCAGTCTACACAAAGTATCTTGAAACCATTTGGGCGCAAGCACATTTGAAACTTTCAGGACAAATCTCCATTCCCAAATTAAAAAATGTTTTCATTACTGAAAGCAGCAGATGTGAACAAACTTCTGATCTCAATTTATGGCAACAATCACGTAAGAATCAGCTTCATAAAGCTTCATGGAAAACTTCTGTTTAATGAGGATTTTAACGGGCTGTGCTGAAAAAAGGGGCAGAATTCGCCCTCTTTGCACCCCCTGACGCACTGCACTGCTCAATTCACTAGCACTGAAAAGCTGACTTAAAAACCTCAGACAACTGGCAAAAGGAGTTCCTGCCAATGGAGTTTACCCTGCATATCACAGCAGTATAAAAAAGTTAACTGCTTCCCAGCAGGAGCTGGTAAAGCAGTTTCCAAAGGCTGTGTTGCAGTGTGAGCCTGGCCTCCTTTCGCGAGGCACTCCATCCAGAGCTGTCCAATCCCTGATTCTCACCTTACTGGAGGGATTAAAAAAGAGCATTTCAACTTTTCCCTCCCTGCTGTTTCACAACTCTCTACAGGTCCCCTTCCCTTCATCCCTCACTGGTAGCTGAGGATTACTGCTGAACTGGCATCTCCCCCTTCAGCCAGTTCACATGGCCGTGACTCCTTGCTGGCAACCCGCAGAGCCATCCCTCACTGCTGTTTACAGACAGGAAAGACCAAGGTGTGTGACCCAGACAACCCCTATTAAAGATAATGTTATCGCAGCTCCAATTGTTCCTGTCTACATCTGCTAGTGGGAGGAAATAATCGACATATCCGAGCAGAACAGGGGATGTCAAGAGAACCATGAATCAGAAAGCTGCTTGTATCAGGAAACTTCAGCCATATGTTGCATTAATAAAGGATTTTTTTCTGTAACTGTGCTAATAAACAGCAACTTCCCATTATTTCACCCTATTTCTTCCTATTCACACAGAAGGAAAAGGCAGGGTGTTGGGGAGGCAGTATGGGGAAAGGCAGAGACCTAAACACAAAACCAGAGGTAAACCTTTCTGGTGCCTTGAACACAACTGCAGCCATACAGTGTCTAACATGTACAAGACCTACACTGCAGTGAAAATACAACTGCTAGCAAACAGGAAGCGCTGCAGGATTCACATGCATGTCCTGAAGTGCTGAACTCTAAGCCAAGTCCTCAGAAAAACACACAGACTGAAAAATAACAGAGGTGTTCTCCATACCAGCTTCCTACTGACCTACAGCAGGACCCACTGTGGGGACAGCTTGGCCCTGAGAATGCCCTTTGTCACCAGCCTTCAAGGGTTTTTTATTCAACACAGCAGCATTTCCAAGAAAAAGTACTAAGATCAGAAACGGTCAGGTTGCAATATTTGAAGTAAAACAAACTATGCTTCAAGGCATCATAGTCAACTTGAGAAGGCTTGGTTTCTGTCTCATTATTACCAGCACTACCTCGGCTCAGTAGACTGGATTCCTTCAAGCTGCAGTGCCTGCTGTATTCTTACATCTAGAAGTTCACCATCCAGAAGGTAATTTAAGCCCTTCCTCCACCATGCATTTTTATCATTAGCCCATTTTACATTCTAAGGCATTTGGCTGGCACAGGCCAGGTATTTCTGCTGTTTGGGTAAACGTTAATGCTCTGTTAATGCTCTTTTTGAAAGTCCCCTTCCCATCTCTGCACAGCCTTAAGCAGACATCCTACCAAGATGGAAAGACATGGAGACAGAAAACTTTTAACTATATTTAGCATATTTATGGCATTGAGACATTTTCAGTTGTGCAATTTAAAAGAAGGAAAGTCATTTCACTATTGATAGATCTTGAGTTTTGACATTCAATTTTTTCGCCTATTCCATTTTCCTCCTCCAGTTAATTCAGCTGCTCAAAGCTTTTCACATCCTTCAAGAAATATTTAAAATACACTGACTGAATATGCCCTTCCCAACACTGGCATTGAAACAATTTCCCTACTTAATGGCTAAGAAGACAGCCATTTTCCACATTCCCAATTTCCTTAGAAAATGGGTAACTATCTGCTAATCACCCTCATCTAGGCTACCTCATTACTTATGACTATGACTGCTAAATGTGGCCTGGCTAAAGTGAAGATGGGAGCATGCTCACATTAACTGACAGTCACTTGTGCAAACTCTGCCCACACAGTTCATGTCACTACTCCAGTACATGGGCTCTTCACGTACAGGAGTTACACAAGCACGTGTGTGGGGTAACAGCCTTCCACAAGAGTCCTGTAAAGTGCACTGCTGTGCAGAGCAGTAAGAGAGGGGCCATGGCTGAAGCCTTGTTTCATGATTGAAGGAAATGAGTGTTGCAGACATGGGTTACAGGTGGACAGAAAAACAGGGAAGCAGTTTGATTTTGATGAGGATGTGTTTGCCCTGAAACAACTATTAAAAGCTGTATATAAAAGCCTGGCCGAGCTGCTTCATCATATTCTCCTAACTGAAATTTGAGTGCAACAATTTACACAAAACCAGTAAAATTTCCCTTCTGCACCAGGCAGCTTAAGTAAAGATAAAAATAATCTCAGAAATTTGTATGTAAGACTAGACATTGTCCTCACAATTATTATAAAACCTCAAACATATGGAAGGAAAAATAGCCCAATGTGTATTATTCTCAGGTTACTAAAGAGCTCATTGGGGTGGGCTTCTCTCTTTAGTAAGTCCTGGAGTCTAAACAAAAACTCAACAGGGGGAGGGGAGAAATGGAAAGGCTCAAAATAAGGCAGTGTTATTGAAACACTGCTAGATCCTAAATAAAACACAACAATACTGACCAAGGAGACAGAGAAGACCTGGCGTGGCTCCAGAACACAATAACCATTTGTCTTTTTTGCCAGAGGCAAGCAGCAGCTGGGGATGCCACTTTGGGGGGGGGGAGGATAAAATAGCGCCATGCTACAGCTGGAGGATTACTCCCAGGAGCAGTGCAATACATAAGAATAAAAGATGACAAGTTAGATGAATGCCCTTTGAGAACCTTTTCAGAAAGGACTAAGTGTTCTTTAGGAGAAGCAGGAAAATTAAGGATGCAAAAAACTGCCAACATAGTTTTGCCAAATTCACTTGAGAGTGAAAATGAATCAACATGCAAAAGGAATCTGAATCAGCCTGAAATCCTGCAAGGAAACCCTGCTGAGCAGATCCCCCAAAAAGGGAGTATAGAGCATTTTCTTAAGAGTGAATGGGAACCCTTTGAAACACTCCCCAAAGCTTGCAGGATGATCATACATACTGCAAAGTGAACTTCTGAGTGGCAGAAGACATCTCAGGCATTTCATAACAGAAGAAAGCAAGCAGAAAGCCAGCAAGTGGCTGGTATTTATTTATTCTATAGTAATGCCTGCTTTAACATTAATGTTGTAATACTACCTGTAAAACTACCCCACAGAAAATCGACCTTTTGGGGACAGGTATAAGATTGGAGTCAAAATGAAAAAATCCTTCACAATGCTATGTTTTCTGTAACATAACACACGTCCTTGCATTTCCTACCCGAGTTCACTCCCCATGTGGCTGCTTCAGTATGGAATATACTAAATGACAACAGAAGTGTAGGTGTCTCAGAAATAGACCCTTGTGGTAATACGATGAAACATGCAAAAAGGATCAGACCAGCAATACAGGAAGTTTTTCTCCTGAGAGGTGTCAGAGCTAAACCAGGAATGTCTTCTCAAGTGCAAACTTGGGAAGGAAGGGAGAAAAAGGAGAACAAACTTCTACTGTATGGCATTGAGCTTTACATAAAGTAAATTATAGCCCTTTCTAAAACACCATTAGGTCAATATATGATATCCTTGGTACTGACATGGAATGGAAACAATTTCTTTTCTGCACTTTTCAAGGCTGCCAGGAAAAAAAAAGTACTAAAACACTGGAAGGAACGTGGTGACCAGCAACAAAAAACAGGGAAAAGGGCTCGATTTCCAACAAGAATGCTAAACACAGCTAAGATATCCAAGGCAACATAAAGATTCAGGTTCCCAGGTCACAGCTAAATTTAGTTAGATACCTAAATTTATTTAGGCACCTAAATTTCCCAGGCTGTTAGTTTGAAACTCTTAATTTACAACAAAACAAATAAGTTACCATAAGATAAAGTCTGTGGATTTACAGCTCATCAACAGTACTAAAAGTAGGTAGCTGTGGAGCAACCCTACTTTCAGCAAAGGAGAACGGGCCATAGAGTAAAATAGTATAAGCATCGGAAAGGTTCTATGCTAGAAGAGAGATAATGCTTCAGATGAGCAGCATACAAAATGTGTTAACTAGGACTGATGGGAGGAAAAGAAGGAAATGAATGGGCTGATTTGGAGAAAGCCTTCCTGGCAGACAAATGTGTTAGACCACAGAGTGATCTCCCACAGGAACTGGTGAAAGCCCAGCTGGTTGGACCTTTTCAAAGAAAAATTTACTCCAAACAATAGACAAAACATAGGAAACAATCCTGCACTTCAGGGAAACAGAGCGTAGGTATTTCCGTATCTACAGAGGCCCCCTCCCCAATTTAACCAACCAGAAAAGCTTTATGCAGGTCTGTTTATAACTGGGTCCTTGCTTTGCTGCAGCAGCTTTGCTCCCAGCAAAGCATGACATCACCACCATGCAGGGAATTGGGTCTGTCCCTTCCTGTAAGGCAGCAGCAGTTCTGTGACCACTTCAATCTCTGCACTGCCTGTTGTCAGCTCTGGGTCATGCCAGTCTGCAAGATGTGAAACTAAAACCAAGAAAAATTACCTACTGCATTTGAAAATTACTGACTTAATCCACCCTGTAAAGATGGCAGACATTTGCTATGTCTTTAACTGAGGCAGGCTTGCAGGGTTAGTGTTCTGGGATATTAATATATTGCTTACTACAGACGTGTCTTTCAAGCTTTAACTGGAGCTTTCCTAGTAAGTCTGCTCTGAGGTTTAACAAGCCCTTACACAGCTCAGCTCTGTGGCATTCACTATGCAATAGACAGTGGGACATCTGAATACATTAATTATACAAAGAGACTTATCGTAGTTAGAGTGCAGCCATTAACTGTCCTGCAGCAATACAGGGCTGAGTAACCACTGGTTTACTAGCTGTGACCTATAATGCTTACAAAGAGACATACCAATGTAAATGTATTTTGGTAACTGCTATGTGCTGTAATATGCTCTGTGGTTCCAGGCAATTCTTTGTATCAACTACCAACAACTAGGACTTCTTAAAAACAGGTTCATTTCCTGAATGGACAAAAACTTCTCTCTTCACAGAAAAACTTAAAGAAGTGACTGTTTTTAATATCTAGCAAGTTCATAATCTCTACAGAATGTGCACTTTGACACTGAACAGGCTACCAGTGCAGTTAGGAAACGCCCTGTGCAAGCATAACTGATTTTATTTACTGTCTGATAAGTTTTCAGAAGGACCCTTGGCTCACCAGTAGCTAGGCAGCAAAGATTACAGGTCACATACTTCCACAGCACCTCCTGAGTCAGATGTACCAACACTGTGGGCATCTACATCTGACAAAGATGCTGTAAGAGATGAAGGTGGTTCATGCAAAGGATGCCCTGTCATATTTATTACTGCCATGAGTAACTGACAATAAGACTTCATGGCTCATCATCCTTTCCCACTGAAATCTATTTATTCTCTTTCCTGCCTTTACAACCCAGGGTGACCCCAGAAAGCACAGGCACTAGGCAATTCATGTGCAGGCTGCACTGGCAATGAGCACTATGCCATGGGCAGGCTCAACTTTGGCTTTCCTGCTAACAGTGGCAATTTCAATTTTAAAGATTTTATTGCCTGTAGACATAAGCAAAATGGAAGAAAAGCTGACACATGCTTACGTATCATTATATTTATCAAGCTAATACGCAGCAGAAATTGTTTCTGTGATTAAAACCAGTAAAACATATGCACACATGTAAGATGCTGCAATTTTTTTTTTTCAATATAGCTGATCCTATAATATACAAGAAAATAGGAGAGGATTATCCAGAGATTTTCAAGAAGTTACTAACACTTATTTTGCATTCACCTTATTTACACTTGCCACAGTTACTGGCATAGCAAGAAAACAGAAAGGCAGAGCTACCCCAGAGGAAAAGTTAACCACGGCCTGTAGCACCCACAGTAGGGTGCAGCATGTGAGAAGACCCCCAGGTAGCTACAATTGCAAGAGCACATTCTTAAAACATACTGACTTGGCATGAAATCTCACAAGAGCTGGGGCCAGAAACCCAACAGAACTCAAGGGAAGTAAAGGAGAAAACCAGCTGGAACCATCAATGCTGGTATGATGGAAAACCAGGGGCTCTCCTTCAGGAAGAGCAGCACTAGTGAAGCTGGGGCATCGCAATCCAGTTATGTCACCACCACAGTGGTGGGCTTTGTCACTGGCTACCTAAAGGTAACGAGTGGTGCTTGAAGGCAGGGGCAAGGAGAGAAGAAAGTGGCTCCTCTCTCTGTTGCCCAGCACTTGCCAGGCCACACTGCACAGAGCACCAATGGTACAGGCTGCACCTGCAAAATGAAGGAGAGCAATTCTACAACAAGGATTTTTAAACAAAAAAACCCCAGGTGACCATTAGCTCCACACATCCATAGCTTTCCTCCCTACTAGATCCTCCTCTTTTTGTAGCCTCCCTCCTGTTTTTGTACCCATTCTAGTCACCTCTTTGTCCCATTGTCACTAACATACCAGTGCCCATGATGCAGGAAATCTCTGTCTTTATCAAAGCAACTGGTCAACAAGTGGTGATCTGGTAAACTGACTAGGGAAAACAAATTCTCATTGTACAAAGGTGTGTGCCAAGCAACAGAAGGTCAAATTCGAACTATGTAAATAATTCTGTTGGGAAAACTGTTCACTGCCTCTCAGAGGCTCTTAAAACCTCTTCAATCACTTAAAGGCTCTTAAGTCCCTGATGAGATTCAGACCAATACTGCTAATGGGCCAAATTAAGGCCCAGAAAAATTATTCAAAGTCTCCAATGTGGGAATGAAAACAGGTATTTTAATGCTTGGAACACCCACCACAAACTGGCTTAAAACATGTGTGGCTACGATTTTGTTTTTGCTTCCTTTAGCCAGCTGTCTCCCCAGGGAACAATAAAATCCTCAGAGGAGCCAGCCAGCCTGACCCCTCCAGAAACCTCCTGCCTTTCCGCACTGTGCAGAGGGACTAGCTTTCCCAGCCATACACTTCCCCCATCAGTCATTCACTTCTGATCCAGCAGGATACAAGTCACTGGAAGAGACACTTCCACTCTAAAACTGGAGCTTGCAGGCTAAGGAACTAAATCTTACAAAAGGCAACTTGTCAAATGCTTGACCTAATGTCTACCTGGTTAACTTGAACCATGATTACAGCAGTATGTTTGGGATCAATAGGCAAGAAGGGTAGAATAAGAGGTTACAGCACATTTTACCTCCTCCTGCTGTCAAAGCTTCTCAATTCTTACTCTTCAAGATACGGAAATGCAGACAGAGCATGTCAACAAGAAAAAAAAAAAAATGGAGATTCACCCTGCAGCAGAGACTAAGAATATATATGGAGAATTCAGCTGTTTTCTTCTCTGCCAAAAATAAATGTCTCAAATGCTTCAAGTAACTTTTAAGTATTAAAAATAGTTTATGAAAAATGGGTGTCTTTCAAGCTCTCTCCTTCTATAGAGAAGTTCCCAGCAAGAATGGTAAGAAATAACTAAGACGTAGCAGCAATTAATTTGCAGCCCACCCCAAAAAATTGCATTTTATTGTTTTTATCTCAGATTGACACGAAACAGTTAGATGTAAGCTAACAACTTACTACACAAACACCACAGCGGCAAAGTAACAACTTATTGGACTTATTCTGGGCTCTCCAATTTGGTTGGATTTCACTTTAGGAACCAACAGCAAGGGAATTATTTTTACCAGGGAATATGAAGTTTCTCCTTTTCATCCTGTGCCTGTAGGAGGGATGACCTTTGTTTTCTTGTAATAAAACTTTACTTTCCCAGTCTTTATGTCAGACATACCAAACTCATGACATTAGTCTGCTATTTCAGAACCAGAAAGTTGCCCAGACTTTTGAAGAAAATCAGAAGTATCCTCAAAAACATGTCTGGGACTGCTCTGTCTATATGGTATTTGAAAATGCAATGGGAGACAAAGCTGTGGCACATTCACACTCTTGTTAGCCTGATTCTTTCTACAAAAATGAGCAAAGGAAGACACAGTGGTATCTACTTTGGTCTGGAATAACAACATAACTATGTATAACTATGTCCCTTCAACAGATTGAGCAGTCCACATGGAAAAATGCCACTACTGCCACCTGTAATGGCTAATCCTGCACCCCACCTTCCCAGCTACACCACAGAAGCGGTCCCACAGCTCCTGCCCAGAGGCACCACCTCCAACCACAAGACATGCCAGACTGCAGAAAAGGTTTTTAACCTGCATGCATCTTGGCACTGTAAAGCTAGTCTTGTTTACACAACTGGCCCAGTCCCCTCTGGCAAAACAAAACTAAGCAAAACCCCGTATCAGCCACAGATAGGTTGAGATGTTAAACTCAACCATGGAATGAGAACAGCCTTCAGGTCCTTCCTATTAATTTTCTTACACCCTGGTATAGACTTGCCAAACATCATGCTGAAACCCTGCTTGCAAACAGATGCCAAGGCGAGAAGTCTTCCTGTGCTATTAGAAAAAGCAGTTTCTCACCCCCTCACCCCTTCAAAAAACCATATTAAAAATGCAGCAATATGCTGCTGCTTTTTTTTTTTTTTTCTTTCTTTCTTTACAGGGGCAGAGGTTCTGCAATTCACCACACTACTTGCTTGGCCTCTATATTTATGCCTACTAAATTTGACCAGTTCCCACAGAACCAAAGTCCTCCACAGAATACCAAAAGTATCTCATCTTGTGGGGAAAACCCTTTAGTTAAAAAAAGGGGAAAAAAAGTTTCATCCTGAAATTTGGATTAAATTTGTCTTACTTGACTCCTACCCCCCACATAACTACCACACATATGAAGTATGCATGTTCTTTTTGCATATCATGGTATCTCGTTAACTGCAAAGGAAAAGTGTAATTGCTAAAACATTAACAGAAATTTCTTATTCTGTGAAGCTACTAGGAAATAAAATGTTAAAAGCCTGTAGGTTTAGCTTGCTTCTACTGCATTGCCAGTATGTAGTATATTTACAAATGTAAATTTTTTTTTAATAGAGCCACAAGAAACACAAATACCAGAATTGTGCTATTTTGTATAATTATGATAATCTCGTGGAGACTGGAATTCTCCTGATGACACACAGGCTGTTGGCATGTGGAATTTTGTATATTTTACTTTGAAGTTAGAAAAAGAGAAGTCTCTCCAAAGTGACCAAAAAAACCCCAAAACTGCCATTTCTATAAACGTTCACTGAGGGAAGGACACCAAAACAGACTGGCTACAGCACAGGGACCTGAGAGGTTCTGCCTTCCTGTGCCCATAACTAGAAGTCACCCATGCACATTTACATCATTAAGTAATAAAAGAGTTCTCAGAACAACCCAAACACAACAGTGCAACAGTAAAGATGGTCAGAAAACCTGCTGGCATCAGAAAATGGAATTCATTCAGAAAACTTTTTCAGCTATGCCTTTAGGGGGTGGGGGGAAACAACAGACAGAACGGGACTCACACACACAAAAGCCTCTGCAGAGAGGGCTGCTGCATTCATCTTTGCTCCCAGAGGAAACTACGGCAGCTGGCATTTTCCACAAATATTAATAGCAGCTGCTCAGCACCTCTGAAAAGCAGGCTCATTACTTAACAACTTACCCTCAGGTTTCACATACAAGGACCAATATGGTCATCTGACTTGTCCTACCACCCAAGCCCCAGAACTTCCCCTCACCATGACCATTGTAACTGACAACCTATCAAATATTTATACTCCTAAAAATAATAAAATCACTATTTTAAACAGTGTGAACTGTGAAGCTAATCTGATACCTAGTAGTATCTTTTAATGATTACTTCCCCTCAACTAGAGCACTTAATTTCCATTGCAATGCTTGCAAATTTAATCTTCCAACTACACTTTCTATGCCACAATAATAAAAATCAGCTTCCAAAATCTGGAGAAACACATGAAAATTTAGTGCTGGAAGCATTAGTTCTGCTGCATTTTTATTTTCAGAACATTAGAGCCTGTCTCATGCTGCAGTTCAGCATTCAGGAGCAGGCCAGCAGGCAGGACTCTAAGTGAGGCTGGTTAGGGGACACTACTGCACATGTTCAAATATTCAGGTTCCACCTTCAGCTAGCAGCACCACTGCTTACAACCCAGGATGTGCTGCAGGCAACACAGGAGCTGCAAAGCTCTCTGCTGCCTGACTCTGCAGGAAACAAGGTGTGACAAGCAGCATAAGCTGGTACACAGCTGCAAAAAGCAGAAGGGAGCCCAGCAGTTTACAGGGGACTGTCCCATCATCAGTGCTCCCTATACATAAGTCACCCACATGCTATACTCGCATGGGTTAACCCCATGCAGGGCAGGTCTGTGATCACATATAGGCAGAGACATGCATGATCTGCCTCCCCTTTGCACAGGCAGTGCAGACCTAACCTAGCTTTGCCGGGATGCTGCCTGGCCTCACTGATGTGGCATGACACTTGGGAGGCTAGAAAGTCCCATGGAGAAACAAAGCCAGTCCTCTGCCACACTAGCATAATTTTGCAACCTCAAAATGAAGAGCTGGCTCGCCTTTGGCCAACTTCAAGTACAGGACAGACCCCAAACATATGATCTGCAGCACAGCCTGTTCTGAACACCACAGCCCAGACATTTGTGAAGGGGAACAAACGGCACAGAGCCAGTGTGAAGAGTGGGTTTAAGTTTGAAACTTGCTGTACAAAAGCTCTGTCCTTTAGGCTTAACCTGCTTAGGCTAACAGCAGAAACACTCAGCTCGAAAGGAAGTCCCGTATGTAGAGCTTAAACAAATGAACCAGTAGAACTATAAAGTAAGAGACAAAATACAAACCAATGACCAGCAAGTTATATGTATCTTTGACATAAATACATGCTTTTGGAATGGAGATTAAGTGACTTGAACTTTTGGAAGACATGCCATTACTCTGTTTTGATCATCTTATCTGAAAACTACAACACACAGAAAGCATTAGATAATGTTTTTAGTGTTGGCCTTAATGAAACACATACACAAATACTATTTTAATGGTCTTCAGTTTTAGAATTAACTTGTATGGAGTTTAACACATTTATTCTTGGTCAAGTGCACAGCTTTTGAAATAAGTGAAATGACAAACACAAGAGGCAAAAGATATTAGCTTGGTATCCATTGCTTTGCACAGAAATCAGACAGAAAAGTCTGCCATATGATTCCCAAACAAGACTCAAATAACAGGAAACATTGTATGTGCTTTTAAATGCAAGCAAGTGCAATGAGGGCACCTGACTGAAATCTCTAGCCACAACTAACGGTTTCTCATTCCCATCAAATGTATGTTTTTCAAACCTCTAACTGCTGCCAGCATCTGCAGAAAAGACAGCACCACCTAGGATAATCTCTCTATGCCATGCACAGAACAAGACAATTAAGACAGGTTTGGTTTGACCCACCCCATCAGGTTAAACAAACAGTGCGATAACCCTGCTCAAAACAGACTATACGTGTAAAGGCATAACCTTGCCCTGCCTCTTTATAGCTTGTTCATCTCAGATAACCCATTGTCCTGGGTTCAGCAGTAGCAGTCATGTTTTTCCTTTGTGTTAACTGGTGCAGTGCTGTGTTTTGACTTCTAGCTTGAGAACAGTGTTGGTGAAGCCGATGTTTTCGGTTGTTGCTAAGTGATGTTTACCCTGACCAAGGACTCTGTGAGGCTCATGCTCTGCCAGGGAGGAGGGGAAGCTGTGAGGAAGCAGAGACGGGGTGCCTGACCCGGGCTAGCCAGGGAGGTATTCCATACCACAGCACGTCATGCCCGGGGTGGGGGGTAACTGGGAGTTACCCGGAAGGACAGGGGCTTCCGGGTGGAACTCGTTTTCTTGGCCGGTGGTATCGTATTCTCTTCCCTTGTTATTTTCCCTTATCATTGTTTTAGCTGATAGTAGCGGTGGTGATTTGTTGCTGGACTGTTCTTGTCTCAACCCGTAGGAGTTGCACTCTCTCGATCCTCCTCCCCGTTCCTCCGGGAGCGGGGAAGGGGGGAGACGGACACGGACCTCGATTGTTGTCAGCTCGGCACCACTCACTGGGAGTGAGTGAACAAGTTACCTGACTGGGTTTAAACCACGACACCCATGACCTTGACAACTCAGTTAAGTATGATTGTCAGCATCTGTAGTGTTACAAAGTGTGCAGCATGACAACCTTCATGTCAGTGAAGCATGCTACACCAAAAAATCTCTGCCCCTTGGTGTTAAAATACATTACAGACAGTTTTGATTTTGCAAACAGAGAGAGATAATTTAAGACTGTTCTCTTGTTGAACTGTTCCAACTTACAGGTTTGTTGTATGGCAGGGTAGGTTAGAAATTGAGGAAAGACTTGAGGTCCTTCACCAAGTCAGTCTCCCATTTTAGTACAAAATAGCATTGCTCATGTTCGGCACTGTATGTTTATACTCTGCTTACTACAGAACTGTATTTCACATGGGATATTTTCTGAGAAAAATTATAAAGCTCCCTTATTTGTCTTATAGAATCATAGAATAGTTAGGGTTGGAAAGGACCTTAAGATCATAAGGTTCCAAACCCCCTGCCATGGGCAGGGGCACCTCACACTAAACCGTATCACCCAAGGCTTCGTCCAACCTGATCTTGAACACTGCCCAGATTCCAAGGTCACGGGACTGAGAATTTGAAGTGACTGCAGGAATACCAGCAACAGACTGAACTCACGGTTTCATTAAACTCAGATTCACACCCAAACTCTTTGAAAACTCAGGTAACAGTATAGCTAAATCCAAATACTGCAGTTTGGTTTCTTCTTGAAAAGCTCAAGAAATGGTAGAATTTCTTCAGCCCACATCCCAGAATCAGAAAAAAAAATGTTAAAGCATTACCTTTCAACACTCAACGTTTCTCCCACCTACTAAGTTCCTCTCAAATCAGTAAGATCCATAAACATAGCATCAGCTTTGTTCCTGTCAAGTTACTGTTGCCTAACACATGCAGATTTGGGGCATTTCCCATTCTTTTACTGTCCATACCTCAGATCCTGAGAACAACATTTAAAAGATAAAATGTTTTCTGCCTGCATTTGGCTTTCACCTCCACAAGTGCAAGCTAAGTCATTTAAGTCAAGCAAGTTATTAGAATCAGTATACAAAAATAAATGCCCTGAAATATGCAGACATTCAGACTTCAACTTACAATCCCTCTTGATCTTAAAAAACCCAGAGCAACCTAAACAAGATTAAAAATCCCACCACTCTCAAGAAAAGAAAATTTGATTATTAGAAACAGCAGTCTTACAGCATTAGCACAGAGCTGTAGAGTTGGAATACCAGTCCAGACGCCAGACCCCTCAAGGGAACTTTTCCTCCTTAGCTATTACTTGATGAGGCACTAATTAAGAAGATTTAACAGATTAAAGTGTGAGTTGCTTTAATATCAAATAGTTCCTTCTATTTTAAATACTCAAGAGATGCTCCATTAAAACAGCTGTAAACATCCCATGAACATCTACAGAAGCAGAGAGCATCATTCTATCAGGATGACAACCATGTAAGCAAAGACTGAAAAGCTAAGAAGTTAAGTCACACACAGAAACATGGAAATGAGTTGCTTTCTTTTGCTTTAAATTTCTATTTAATTGCTGTTTCTGGGTGTTTCCTCACTGGTTTATGGTTCATCATACTAGCATGAGAATGTTGTAGGCAGCCTCACTGTGCAATAGGCTGTTGCTAAGTGATCCTCTGCAAACATACAAAGATCTTGAGATAAATCATAAACAATCCTGATAGATTCAATAAATACAGTTGTAGCACATCAATCTTAAGAAAAGTTATGAGAAATTAAAATTCCCAATCATCAGCAACTATGCTTGGTACTCCTATCTACTGAAGTAAACTGTTAGCTCTTCTTTTAAACATTAACTTGATGGTATTACTACATCAAGACTTGGCTACAGACAGACCTATCTGGACAGTAACAAAGATAACTTTCAAGACAGCATTTCCATGAACAGATTATTTTTCATGCATGATTATACAGCATTTACATTGCAATTCCTTACACAAAGCAAAGACAACAGCATAAAATCACTTATGCTGTATGGAGAGTTGAGCTGTACCAACTCCAGGATTGTCTTGGACAAAAGCTACAGAAAATGATCCTAAAAACTAGGTAAAAGGAGACAGATTTGTTGATTTGAGAAGGGCACAACAAAAGTTACAGAGCTGAGAGCTGGAAAAACACACAGCAGACCCCCTTCTGGCTGATAAGAAAGCACAGGATGCCTCACAATGACCTCAGCTTACTCAGACTACAACTCCTGGGACATGACCATGGCTTAGCAGCTGCATGAGAACAACTTTCAATTCCCAGGTGCTCAAGGACAGTGGGCTGGTCACACCGGCTTTCTTAGAAGTGTCTTTGATTTGAGCTCAGTCCCTCCAACTGCTCTCCCACTGTAACGCTGCAACTACAGTGCTTCCAGCCGGTTGCCTGGGGTTTTGCTGGGGCAGCTACCGAGTCAGGCGCTCCCGTCCTCCATTACTGTTTGGAGATGCTCTCCCTGCACTAAGAGCGTAGAGTGGTTGGCAGGGTAGGGACTTGGTAACCAAAGCCAGGAGTGTGACAATGCAGACCTGCTGAAAGCATCATTTAAACCTCAGTGTCTAAGTCAGCACTTGACCATTTAAAAAAAAGAACTCAACAATGCAGAAATTATAAAGATGGCTGGGAAAATGCATTTCCATTTGCTACCTAACTTTCCACTGAGCAAACTAACTACCCACTGACCATTAGGGAGTGCTGCTATCCTCTTCCCTTCCTTGCGCCATACTGAAGTGGGACCTACTCTGTGCTAATACAGTGGCAAAGATAAAGCCTCTGAGTTGCTGTACAAAATGCTGATTCTCCTATATTAGTAAAAAGACATTACACCGACTGACCCTTCAAAGCCACTGCAAGACCTGGACCATACAGGATACACTGACCACACTGTCCCTAACAACTGCATGCAAACCAAACACCAGCTCTGGCACAGAACTATCTTATCTAGGCAGCACTCAGTGCTCACAGGGCCAGTGCAGCTTTTGTGCACATCTGCTTCTACAGGCTCAGCTGAAAAGGTCCAGATTTCAGGAAGAATAGGGGGAGGGAAAAAAAAAAAAAAAAGAAGAAAAGAAAAATAGTGATGCATCGATTACTCACAGAAGCCAGCTGAAGAGGCTCAGACGAGACCCAGCAGGCAGTAACATCTAAGACAAGCAATCACAGCATTTAACAAAAGAAAGCAGAGAATTTGAACATTCAACACATCTGTTAGGCAAGACAGATGACTGTTTCCTCATCCAGCAGGGACTGAACACAGTAAGGGTGGTGCACTTTACTGGCAGGAAACAGATCCTCTGGTCAATGCAGGAGCATCACTATTAGAAACTCACCAGCAACTCTAACCTGCCTTTATTGGCTCAGAGGGGGAAAAGAAGCAGGGACTGGTGGGAGGATCTGACATCAGCAGGGAGCAAATGCTATCTATACCTGCTTTTTAGTCACTTAGTTCACTGATAACCAGCCATTAAGGCCTTGAATGTTATGCAAGTCATTGCAGAAGGCTCATGAACATGTAACCTGCTTTGATTCCATTTAAAACTGCTTTGTACTTAAAAAGTTCTGTTTCCCCCTTTAAAACCACTTAAGGATGTTATCGTAAAGGAAAGTGTATTACAAGATAAGCTCATCTAGGTCACAGGAAAGAACATTTTCCAAGCTAACATAATGTACAAATGATCTCTCCGCAATCAACATAAATTCTCTATAGACTGCAGTTAGCTATTCCTTTAATCTTTGCCATCAGTAAGCCAAGAAACAATTTTAACAGTAACTATGCTGCTGAGGTTACAGAGCAGTAGAGTTGTGCAACAAAGCTTCTTGTACAAGAAAACAATTTCAGATGCACTTAGACCTTTGAGTAAAGGAAGTTCTTGGGTCCAATCAACAATTTACTACAAAAACAAAGCTAAAAAGCTTTCTTCAGTTTGCAAAGTCAGCCAAAATTCCTCCGCAACAGTTGTTTCCCTTACATTTCAGTCTCTTTATAGTATTAGCTCAGACCCAATGGCATCTTTTCCATCCCATTGTCAGATGATTCTGTCAGAACACTGTAAATAACTTGTTTGCACTCTGGCAACATACCAGGAGGAATATAATTTTTTTATAATGAAAAAAGGTTTTCACTAACTACTGGACATACAGATAACACTCACATGAGGACACAATCTATGTGTAAGTTAACATGTATAGCAACTGTAGACACAAAACCCCTTTTATTCAGGGAAGCACGTCAGATGTGAAATTAAATGACCCAACTGTAATTCACTGAAGAACCTCAGATTGAAAAAATTATTAGTGAACTCAAGTAAGACACCCTGGATCCTAAAATAACACACAAAGAATACTATAAGGTCAGTCCACTGCATAGGTATGACAGAAGTGGTCTATGGTTTGTATTATAGGTGTAGTTTCTGATCTCCTACTCACAGCCTCTGTCATCCTATTTTTCAAAGACAAAGGAGCACCACCCACAGTTTGATTTAGGCTTTTTCATCATGACTGTCAGATATCTTAATGATGGTTGACAGCACTGCCTTAGGGTCTTACAGGTCAACAAGCAAACTTCAAGCAAAACTACAAAGGACAAGTTCTCTTGACATGCTTTTACTCATCTATAACATAAGCAAGAACCAATTCTTTCAAATCCTTTACAAAAATAACCTAAACATAAGTACAATTGAAGTAAAATGCACTATGGCAACACCATTTCAGTGACAAACCTGTGCTGTATACTGAAGGTAGCCTTAGGTTTGCTTTGTTTTTACTGTGCAGTTGCGTCACAGAGAGTGCATCTACATTTGGAGCCTCCTAGGAACAAAACCACAGCACTGTACGGATGGGTGAGAAGGAGGGGAAGCAGCAGAGCACAGGCTGTGACTACCATGACTGAAACTGCCTCACAGCTTGACATGGAAAAAGCTCAGCAGCTTCTGTGGTTCCTCTGGCTCTGGAATTTATATAGATTCATTACTGACATAGTATATTTAAAAAGACAGTGTGCTAAGAGTATTATCCCCAGTATGAATCTGAGCAACACAGATGCATTCACATGAACCTGCCAGAGGAGGGCTGTCCTCAGGCTCTGCCCCTGTCTACGGGAAGAAAGCTAACTCCAGCTCTCAATCTTCTTCTCTTCGAAAGAAGTTTGCCAAAAGAGAAACTATTTCCACCACTTGCTAAGGGACTGCTTAGGGCAGATCATACCAATTACTATTTCAATCCGTTTATTAACTGCGGTTGGCCCACCCTTGCTCCTGGTACAGCCAGTAAAGAACCACACTAATCTCATCTAGGAGGCTGCAGTAACAGTCTGATTTTTGACAAGTCATGTGAAGAGGGATGAAAAAAAATAAATAAAATTAACATACCACAGGTCTCAAATTTTCCATAAACTTGACCTTATGTTAAAGCAACACACATTTTACATAAGCCACTTTTACCTCCCTTAGCAGAAACTATGCTTGTAACCACCTAAGTGTCTCCTGTCTCTCTCCTTTCTTCCTTGGACTGAAATCCTACATTCAACAATTCCCACCCTAAGCTATTAATTGCACTGCTTTTGATACCAGTGCAAAATTACATTAAGCAGTAAATGTTCTCAAAAACTAAAGATGGCAATTAAAAATGAAGTCAAAAAGGCCACGGGTGTTTTCCATCTATATGCTAAGTTAGTATGAGAGATACTGCAAAGTAACAACCAAAGGCATAGAAAACACCTACAGCACGTGCAGAAACCTGTTCTACCTGACCTGCCTACCTTTAGACATACAGCAAAGACGTCCACACCGTTGCCAGAGAAAAAACAGATGTATTGCTTTCACCAGAAATGCAGAGTTAAAGTGAGTAATATTCTTTCTAGCAAAAGCCATCATTTTTAAAACAGTGTCCCTTGAAGAAAAAAAAAAAGGGGGGGGGGGGAAGAAGGGAGGAAATGATGTTCAGCTGCCCCCATTAAGTTGAAGCCACTCTGCTTTCTTCTGCTATAATTTTGTGAAGGTAATCAGGTTCAGGAAAATATTTCCAGGTTTTGCTGTGTTTGAATGTGCCTGGCAGACAAAGTACATGTGCTAAGACTTTTTCTAACTTAATGCTAAAGATCAAATACAGGAAAACTTAATAAACTCTAGTACCTAATGTCTTTAACCACCAGGTTTTATTGGAACCCCATTCAATCTCGTGACATGAATACATTTATCTCCTTTAATCGTGAACTGCCAGAAAAGCAAACAAGCATACAATGATCTCCAGATACAATTATCTCAAGTCACAGCTCAGATCAAAGGAATTAAGTAACTTTTGCAGAAGCTGGAGAAAGGAAGTCAGCAACACATACTAAAAAGACTTCCCCAGACTCCACCGATCGTCTGCAGAGTCCTCCTGAAGTTCAGACCTACCAGCACCCTCACTGAGGAAGACAAGCATATAAATGGTTTCTTTTACTGTTCTGATGATATCATCTCTATAAAGGTTTGGTTTGAAGCAAGCAAGTCTGAACTATGATGGACATCAGCGTCATTGCTCCCAAAGGAACACCACTGTCCCTGTGGAACAAAACTCCAGGACTGAAGACAAGGCTACAACTGCTGCCACAAGAATGAGCTTGCAGCTCTGCCTAAGCAGAGAATTGCATGATTTCACCTCCCAAAAGGATGAGGCAATTCATCTGGGAAAGGACACTTCAGTACTAGGGTCAGATGTACAGCCACATGGGGCATGGCATTACAGTAACTCTCCATCCTTCCTACTTCAAGAAAAAAACCTCAGGAAAGGTCAAAAGAACTACATGCATATCTGTACTTCAACACAGACTTTGCTGTTTCAGCAAACCGTAAGTGAGACAGGTTGGTTTAAAAATAAAGCATTTCCTGAGACACATGTCTCCAAACACACTCCATTTGCCCTGCTTTGATACCATGTCAAAACACCTGCATTCATTGAGACAAATAATCTATTGTTTCATGCAGCCCAAAACTAAAGCCTAGTCTTTGTTGTTCCATAGGCACCACTGCAACAATCATCATTAATGAAATCAATGTCTAATTGCAATTTTGTGTAAAGACTGGGACTCTATGTTGCAAAATATTCCTAGCCAAAAGGAGGCAAATACAGTTTTAATCCCCAACATTTCTGTTGGGGTCTTATTTTTATCCATACTGTTTCTTGAGGAGGGATTTATGAATCTTTGCAGTTCACGGAACTATCTGGGACAACACTTGCACACTGATGACTAAAACAATATTGTACAACAGCAATCTTCAGAAATTACCAGCTCCCATTAATAGTCCTGTTTTCCTTCACACACTCATCTTACTCTACATCTCCTCCATTCAGGTATCTCAAAGCAACTTAAATGGCATTCCACCAGATGGAATATTACCTTCATTAGGAAACAGAGGCAGAATTTTGTAAGAAAGTTGCCCAAAGAACCTTGACTAACTGACAAAGAAGGCAACTCCCCGCTGCCATCTCAGCCCCATTACAGTCACCAAAATCTTTGGCAGAGGTCCCACAGGAACTGGATTTCCACCCAGGACATCCCAGCTCCCAGCCTTTAGCACTGTTAGGAATCACTGCCTCATCACTACATACCAAGGAGTCAGAAGAAGACAAAGGGGCTGGGCAGAGCTGGCTCCATGGGCCAAAGCAGTACAAGCTCAAGCCTGACAGCCATTCATTACACATTATTTACAGATTTCTAAATCTTAGTAATATTTTCACTCACCCAGCTGACTCTTGCAAGTGACTGTGGAGCCTACACCTCTCCTAGGCCGCTGGGATTCAGTGTCAAAAGAAAGCAGTCAAATCAGTCAGTAAGAGACACTCTCTGAGCCACAAAAATTTCCTCATGGTTCTCTCATTCATGCACCAAGAGTGAAAACTGATCAAATCTAAATGCATTTTGATTTGTTTGGCTTACTCTAATTTTTAAGAATAGTGTTTATTTATTTAATCTGCTTAATCCACATGGTGGAAATGTTCTGTAGTCTTCTCTTCCTTCCCTGTCCCAACAGATGTGTGTGTATTATTCTTCCCCACTGGACCAGAAAGGGCCACACTGTACCCAACTGACCAGTCTGCTGATGCAGTGTATAGAAGCATGCCAAAACCATCTCTCCCCGCACTGGAACTGTGCTTTATTCCTGCTGGGTAATGCTGCCTCTTAAGCAACAAGAAGGTCTCACATAGAGGAATCCTCCCTACTGAGAAGAGCAAGAGACAGGACACTGACTAGGATTACCTCTTCCATGGTCCTGCTATTTCTGGGTTTAAAGCTGAGATTATTACACTTTTTGGGAAGACCCCACTTTGTGTCCTTAGCAAGTCTATGCAGCACTGACACTAAAAAGTACTAGGATCTTTGAAAGATTTTAACCATCAGCCCCTCACCTTCAAGAATGCGCTAAGTACCAACACAATCCAGGCTGGGGAGGGTTGGAGTGCTGCTGTAGCATCATTTCCAAAAATGCACTGAAGTCAAAGCAGACTGCCATTCTTAGAAAATCATGCACTTTGCTGATGACCTGGCATGCATGTAAAAATAAACTTTCTTCTCCTTGTACTAAAGAGCCAACTCTCCAACATATCAACAACCATGCTTGCTTTGGAGGCTTTCCAGTCACATCTTTCTGTATATGCTACCAGATATATATTTTATAAGCTCCATTTCTCGGCTAGAACACTGCTGTCCCAAGCTTATTCCATTAATACTTCATGTGAAAATAAACCTCTCCACATTTCAAGAAAACAACATTTCCCTGGCAATGATTACTGGAAACTGCTGTCACCAGTATTTTACTTTGATTGAAGAATTAAAAAAGGGAGGAGGGGACCCTTGATTCTCCTTCACAGGCTTCACTAAACCCCACAGCTGAAAGGACAGTTTTCTACTCCGAAGTAAAATATTTCACTATCTCAATACCCAGAGAACTGGGGCGGGGGGGCGGGGGGGGGGGAAGGAAAAACAGAACAGCAGCTGACACCATTGTAACTACTACAATCAGCTGTTTCACATCGGAAAACATGTTGTCCTTCATATCCCACTGCTATTAAAAAATGTGCAGCTTGAAATACGATGACTAATCCCACTTTTATAGCCAACTGACTAGAACATCTTTCTAATATAAAAGAGCATTAGTGTTAATTCAAACCAAAAATACCCACCAAAAATGGGGAATTTTAAAGCTAGAAAAAAATGGGAGAAAGAGCTCTAGGAAAGCTTGGGTGTGGAGGTGCTGGAAATGGCTTTGAAGTCACGAGAAATACGTAGGCTCCAAACTATGTCACACAAAGACCAAACTGGCACTCTGTCAGAAGCCAAAGGGCTGCAGTTAATTATTCTGGATTTGCATAGCTTGTGAAACAAAAATAAATGCATGTCCCCATCAGAGGTACTTGTGGTGATTTCCACTTCACTGCACATATTTTCAATCTTACATTCTTCAAACTAAGCCAAATTAATTTTTCCTGAAAAACAAGGTAGATGGAGATGTTCTCCCTTTCCCTTGCCAGCATACAAAGTCATAAGAAATGTTACTGGGTAAAGAAAAATTGAAAATTTTCACTTCTAAATTTGGCCCTACACTGATCTGGGGAATGGACAGGTAAAACTGAACAAAACCAAGCTGTTAATAGGAAAGATCAGAAACAGCTTTACCTTTTAGAAACTACCCAAAGCCCCTCTTTGCTAAATTCCATGATAGGAAATAGGTTTTTTTTTAATAGCAAATGCCTCATCAGACGACTATACTGCATAACTTCAGAGGCAGCCTTTCCCTTGAAACAGTGATGAAAGAAATTATTAAGGAATACTTCATCTTAAGCATTTACTGGCAAGTCACCCCAATGCCAGTGCAAGAGCTGCTCTGCCTCAGCCTCCATCTACCCAGTAACCGTCCACAGACCATGGCAGATGGGCTTTGGTCATGTTTGTCACCTGTTCAGAGAATCTCCAGTCCTCCTCTGGCCACCAGATGAAGTTGCTCCAGCTGAACAGGTAGCTGTGAGGGGTGGGAAGAGCTGGCAAGAAAGGGGAGGTATGTAACTGCCACAGGAATGGCAAGAGCAGAATACTTTAAGGATTTAAGAATACAAGAATATATTAAATGCAGCCTTAAGATTAAATGCAGCTGAACTGGTGCTATCTTTTTGCTGGAAGAAAACCAGCAACACCAGGTCTGCTGAACACCTTCAATTGTTCTTCCCTTTCTTTTGTGTCCCACACAATAGCACAGGGAAGTCCTGACCCCTTCTGAGACAGCTGCAGCTTGTGCTCCTGCCACCCAGGTTTGCCAGCACAGCTCCCGACAGTGCTGGGGCTGGTACTGCTGCAGGTTCCCTACAGGAGCCAGGGCTCATCCCTCAGTCTGCCCTCTTGCAAAACTGGAACAAGAGTGCTTCCTTACCTCATGGGGCACAAACAAAAAGCACCCTGACACTGGGGTGTTGCCTACTTAAAAAAAATGAAGCAAATGAACTGCCACAAGGTAAGAGATGTAGCACACTATTCTGTTAAGAACCTGTATTTAAAAGCCAGGAAGACATTTGGGTTTTTTTTTCCTTGCAATGTAAGACTGTTTTCTAGCTGCCCCACTGACTTGGATTTAAGCTGCAGAAAGCAAATCTAGATCCAAAACACTGCCACATCTTAAAGATGCTGCTACTCAAGAGTTCTGACGCTGCCCACTGGAAAAACAGAAATGATCTAATCCATTCATGCTCCCGAATGTTTGTGTGCAGACTCATACTGCCTTTGGAAAGTTCATAACCTTGAAAGCTTTTTATTTAGTTCACCTACTGTACTGTCTTTTAAGCCAGATAGCTTGATGGATGTTATGCAATTGTACTATATAATATCACACATTTCAGCTCCTGTGCATTGAGTTCACAGTGAATTCTCATTATGTTAGAATTCAATCACTATTTGTACAAAAAAAAAAAACCAAAGCAATCAAAACTAATTATTTATGACCACACAAGTTGAGAGGTTCTTTGTTTTCAATGTGACGTTTGAATAATGTCTTACTGTTGGATAAAGGAGCATGCCTGCTTAGCATCCCACTGCCGGTCCTATTCTTCCATTATTTCTCTTTGGAGAATGTGTATGTTGCCCCACTCAAGAAAAATAGAAAGCTGGAACCACTTTTGCTGCTGGAACAGAAAGAAAGCCTGAGACAAGGCAAAACACAGAACTTGAACACAAGTCACAGAATACTAATTGCTGTCTAGCAGCAGCACACTGATAATCTGTACAGCACAATTAGCCTTAAGAAAGCAAAATAAGAGGATTTAATCAGTCTAGGTAAAGAGAAATAATTCCTCCCTGCAGGAAGGAAACAGAAGTCACACAAGTGCTTATTTGAAGACTTCCTTCTAGTAGGAGGAAATCCTTTCCTGCTCCTATGAAACATCTTTGGAAAAGAATAATCTGGAGTCTGTTCACAGAAATCGGCACATGCCAGTCCATCTTGCTTTGTTATCTGGAAGCCAGTAACTGAACTTTAGCTTTTGACTCGCTACTGAAAGCACAATTACATTCAGAAAAACTTTACATTTATGGAAAGAAGAAAACAGATTAACAGCCTGTGTATTTTTGTGGTTTGAGTTACTTGTCTATTGCCAGCTGTAAGAGCTGGTTTCTCTTGAACAGGATGATTTCTTTAAAGGAGGAGGAGGAGAAACAAATCAAAGAAATGCTGCTGCTTAACACAGGAAAATAATATTCCCTGTCAAATAAACTTCATCCAGCAGATCGACACCAAGACATCCTCCATATAGGAGAAGGGCTAGTGGGATGGATCATGTGAGGTGACTCAAGCAAAGCTTTTTAGTAATGCTGGATGAAGAAAGGGCCCATTTCTGACACATCCCCTAATAGTTACTAGTACAACATGCATCAGGACACATGAAGCAAATGATAGGTGAGGGATGATCACACACAGCCAGCCATCCTGCAGCAGGCATCAGTGCTTCTGAGGTGTGCCTCTGGGGCACAAATTCCCAGTATAGGTAGTCTAACATCTCAACTATGCTGTAAAATTTGAGACCAGGAACTACTTTTACACCAAGTCCTATCTAATTCTGTTCAAATGTTTCCCAAAATGCTCCTCCAATAAAGAAATCTCTTCCAATCAGTTTCTGTCCATCTGATGACTAGCCATTAAGCTACACAAACATCCGAAGACTAACAGGTAACCCATAGAAGGACAGAAATTTTAATCTGCAAGGTAAAATGGAATTTGCCCTCTGCTCAGCTGATCAGTGCATCATTGAATTCATCTCATACAAGCACCTTGCTGCTTAAGCCTGCAGGCATGATGCACATAATAAATGCAAACATTGGACTGTAATACACTAGGGTACTATTAAAACAATAGTGTCCCCTAAACAGCGACACAAATACAGACTAGCTTTCTTCCTGTGCTGCTTCTGAAGCTGTCCTTCACAAATGCTGGTTTGTATTTATTAATATGGAGATGCAATCACAATTCATGAAAGAAGCTGCTGCACAGGTCTGAGCAATAGGAGGTACAAGTAAGGAAGATGATGTTGTAGTGGTGAAAGGCTAAATGCAGCCAGGAAAGGACATGCCCTTTTTCCTTGTAATACCATGCAGCTCTGAGACAACCACAAATACCTGAAAGACATATTATCCAGTTTAACTAGTGATGGGATTTTTTTTAAAGTCTTCTGATTGTGGATTCTTTAAAATAACACGACCTGATTTTTCCATTTAATTTTTTAAGTGCTTTTCCCCTGCTCCCTGCTGGTGTTGAGAAGCACCTTTCACACAGACTTATGGGCAGCCTCAACTATTAGTGGGTAACACCCCATTTTCCTCCTCTCTCCTCTGTCCTCTCTATTGAGGCAGTTTCATCTCTGCTACTGAGACATGAGAAAACAAGTGTGAAGAATACACTGACTGCTTTAGAGTTGAAACAATCACTAGATAAGCATAAACAAGAGTGAAACCTATGACACACAGCTTTTCTAAGTACACAGAATAAGCCAGAAGGAAAGAGCATGATTCCCCTTTGATCTTTTAGGGCTAGAGTGCTCTGTTACAGCTGTCCTTGTAATCCTTTTCAAAGTTGCCATCATCCTTTAATTAACATCTTGCCTGAAATACGACCATTCAGACCTGGGAAGGAACAAATGTAGCCAACACCTGAACTTATCTGCAGATAGGCTACAACTCAAAGGCACTTTAGTATCATTTCCTTTCTCACTGTGTTACAAGAACACTCCTTCTGCCTTAGTTTTATTCAAAGGCCAGCTCCTGTTTCTGTTAAGCCTGACTGTCCATGCATGCAGTAAACACTAAGTAACATCACCTAATCAACTATCAGATCTTATTAAACAACAGACACAAGAAAAGCCTAACTTTAACCACTTTAACCAGGGCACTTGCTGAAACTAGATGGGCTCAACAGACGCTTCACAAAAGGGGGATCGTCTTTTCCCAAAAACAGTATCCGAAACAGTGAACTCAATGGAAAAGAAAGAAAAAATAATTAAGCCCTGGTCATGCTGACATCTAATTGACTGCATTTTTAATTAGTAAACATTCTTTACAAGAAAATGGGAGGAGTGGGGGAGGGGATAAAATACATTTTTTTACTCACCTGTACTACTTCTACTCCTCTTTTCCTGGAAAAGAAGAAAAAGAAAGGGATGGTTAATACTGGAAACGTAGGGAAAATGTAAAACACTAATGGAAAAGGGTCGCTTCATACTAGAATGCAAACAATAAAATTTGCACTAATGAACCTGATTCAAATTCAGGAAAGCACCTGTTCAATTCCATTCCCTGCCTAGGAAGCACTTCGGCAGCTTCTGAATCACAGCCTCAGAAGTGACCCAAAATGCATACTAAGCAGCTGCACCACTGGGACTGATACACCTGCCACGTGAGCAGAGTTAGCAGGAGGTGATGTTATGGAGGGAGCATCTCAATTTTAGTCACTTCTACTCTGCTCTTCATTTCTCATCTGACCTCAGAGTGTGTGAATTGCATCACAGCACATTCCGCATGCTTGATAGATTATTTGATTTTGATGCAAAGATACACGTATAAACATCAGAGAGAACGAACACAGCACCTTAAAGCCATTTATCATCTTATTTACAGTCTTGTTCTACCCCTGACATCTTGATATGCAGAACACTTCCCAGAGCTACACACACAGAGTGACTTGGATCAGTTGTTCTCTGTTTGAAACCCTTCCCAAGGAACTTCCAAGCTGTCCCATGACTTATCTTCATCACAAGCACAAAGATATCCAGGCTGGCTCCAGGAACAAGCTCTGCAAACTAAGCAGGGAAAGGGACAAAGGCCAGACCCAGAACAGACAGACTGCCCTGCAGCTGGAGCACCCTGCCCAGATGTGTCATCCTGCTGCAACTCCATGATATACCTGCAGATATACCCCCACAGATCCACTGCTCAAGACAGATGATCCATTCTGGAAGCAGTGCCTCAGAACTACTTTATTTAAAACTTCAGCTGGCGATTGGTACTGCACTGTGTAAGATAGACCTAACTATGCTGGCCTCAGCAGAGGCAACAACCCTTACAGCATGTAGCTGTGCCCCAAAAAAAAGCTAATAAATTACAGAAGCAGCCATGCAAGCAAACACAAACAGCTTCAACCTCATAAAGGTAGTATGTTCCATTGTCCCAGCCTGAGCAAGCATCAACCTACTGGCTAGGACAGGACTCTATGTGCATCAGCCCCCAGTACCAGGGTTTGCTTTGGGCAGAAATGGACACACACACAGGTATGTGACCAGGGAGACAGACACAGCGTAGAGTGATATCCTGTTCCAGATGGTGGGCAGTGTAGATGTGGGGACACCAGAATGTGCAATGCCCAATGGTTTAGACACAACCTTGGACTTCAAAGACTTGTAATCAGGCTGGCTCCTGCTAGAGCTCTGTTCAAATACTTGGGATTTGTCAGAAAAGCCCAAGCCTCTGAATACTGCTGTGGCCAACAAGGAACAGTTCTAGTGATCCTGAAACAATAGGAATAAGAGACTGGAGAGGCCTACTAATTACAGACCAAAATGCTGAGAATTGCAATTGCTAGAGCTGATTTAGGTAGATCTGTAGAGATGGGTGTCTACTGGTATGAGAACTGAGATTCAGGTACATGCAGCCAGACAACGCCCAGTCACTGAACTTGACAAGTTATCAAGCAAAACAAACTATTTCTGCTCTAGTCTTGAGAGGAGGACAGAATCCCTGGCACAAAGCCCGGCTATCTCTGCTCTGTGCCACCCTCCCGGTATATGCAGGCTATTTAAATATGTTAGAACCTTCTCCTCACTTTGAGGACACAGGAAATTTAACATAAAAATCAAAAGCCTCAGCAAGCACAAGACAGGAATCTCTCTTCTTTGTCCCCACTAAACCCATATATGAAAATCAAAGACCCTTTTGGGGCAAGGTCATGGATCAGGACTGCCTAACTGCCCTCAATGCTTTTCTATCTAAGAGTGCCTGTGGTGTTGTCCATAGTTGCAACTGCTGCTCACTGCTGAATACACAATGGCTCCTCCAGTTTTCCACCCAATACAGCAAGTCTTTCTTTTGAGAGCCCATTACAAAGATGCCCAAAGGGACCCGCAATCAATCAGCATCTATGACACAAATTGCTCCCTTCTTCCACTTCACCACCCTGGAGTTTCTCTGGCCTAGAAGCAGCATGCAACACACAGCCACAACAGAGAGCTTGTCGTTGTTTAGCAAGAAAATTAAAAAGCTAATGAAACCAAGCACCTCTTGCAGAGAATTTCAAAACCCTCTTGGAGATAACAGTAGCCTGTAAAGTGGTGGGTGATTAATATACTGCCATTACAGTGTGGCAAGCATTGATTCAGCTGAGGCCAGCAAGAGGCATTCCAACTGTGTTTTGAGAAGAAACTATGAATCTCATAGAGAAAGAGTTAATAGCCAAAATTTCAAAACCATGATTTTGATACAGCTATGCAAGACAAATAAGTATTAGGTGAGGAAAGCTTATTTTTTTGTAGATTAGGGCATCAGCCTGCTCAGAAGCATTCCAAGTACTGTGAGCTAAAACTTAAAATAACCAAACCAGCTACATTTTTGCTGTGTTTGCCCTGGAGTAAACTGAAAAACTCAAAACTGCCATTGAAATACACCAGGATTCAGACATGACTGCTCCAGAGCCACTGGAAGAATATAAGCTGATGGCAAAAGCTGCATTTCTTGCTGTGCCTGCATACACACTAAATAAGTTTCGTTCTACTTTGAAGAAGAAAAATTCTGGCAAGCTGGTTGAGAAAGAGTCAGTCCAAAGGTCTTCTATAATTTCCCCAAAATGAACTTTGCAAATTTACTGAAACTTACGGAAACCAGTTGCAGTGCCACAGGACAAGGAAGAAGCCACAGCAGCACACAAACAGGAAGAGAAGGGGTGCCTGCTGCTGGTAGGATATAACACACACTTCACGGGAAGGAGGAAGCAATTACTAAGGTTGGCTTGTTGCAGTGGGTCTTCCCCTTTTTCAGAACAGAAAGGGGGGTGCTCCCCTTTGGTTACCTGAAGCATGAGATCTTTTTATACTTAAGCTCAGGGGATGAGAAAGCATAGAAGCATATGTATTTTGAGGGTTAGCTGATTTGGGAAAAAAACTCTGCCAAAAAAAAAGCATTTAAAAAAAAAAAAAAAAAGCAACATATTTTAAAAGCAAAAGGTATCCAAACAAGCTGGATGGCAAGCAACCACACACCTCACTTCTAGCATTAGCTAACTCTCTGTCTCAAAGATTTCCCAAGCCAGTTTACTCCAGGCTTTTCAGCCAGGCAGGTCACAGCTGCAGGCTCAGGGCAACAAGACATCCCTTATGCAACCAAGCATGCAACACCATCTAACCACACTAACTGCCTCACGTCACACATGGAAGGGTTTAGGGACAGGCAGGGAAAGAAAGCTGATCCTACACACAAAAAAAGTATAGGGCCCTCAAAAAATAAGCAAACAGAGAATGAAGCATGCTGTGGGCCACAAGCAATTCCCCAGCAAGGGGCTGTCTGTGCAGAACATTCAATAGAGACGAGGTATTTGTTGAATTAACTGCTCTGAGAATCTCACAGAGCCATGGACCAGCCACTGCTTATTCCTATGGTGCTTAATACATCCTACAACCTTGGTGTACATCCTTTTGGGCTATTTCTTTAGCAGAGGACAGGGTTTCTGATAGCTACGCTGATACATGCACCACAGAGACACTTAACATACACAAGACAACAAAGTCCTCTCACCAATGCAAAACACAGATGCTTGCATGGGTACAGGACTGTAGCTCAGACACAAGCAACAAACTGCACATTCTGAAGACAAGCCAGCTAAGAACAATTAAGTGAGGGATAAAAAAGTATGTCCAGGAGAGACGGAATGCTTCCTGAGTTACTCATGCCTAAGTAAAAGGTGCTGTCTCCCTGGGGAGGGGTGGGGAGAGGGAGGGCTATTTCACCTGGAGCACTGACCACTACTCTTGTATCTTTCATGGTGTTGCCCATGACTTTTCTTCCCATGTAGCTTGAAACTGAGCCACAGCGTATCAGAAGAAGGGCTCCCATTGCCAGCTGTCCTGCCTGCCTCCTGATATTGGCAAAAGACTGTACAAAACCCACAGGAAGTCTCTGTTTCTGAAAGGAAAAGAAACATCATTATGAGCTGTTTTTCCCTTCTCCCTCCAAAGGAGCAACACAACTGGGTCAAAGAGACTGCATCTGTCCACTTTCATTGAACAGATGTTTGAAAAATGGTCACTTTTAAACTATATTCACAGAGGTCCCTATTTTTAAAATACATTTCATTCCAAAGATCATCTAGACAGGGATCTGGTACTCCAATCATCAGCCCAGGGCAGGAAAACCAAAAGAATATCAGCAAATGTTAGAAAACCTCTGGGAGAAAAGGGGAAATAGTGTCTGAATGTGATAAAACTAAACACCTAACTAGTTTCAATCTCTTCAACTAGCTTAGTATGCCTAAAGCTATGGAAACCCATACAGGTGCAGCACAAATTACTGACGCGTGCTTTGCGTGTTCCCTTCCTTCAGCATACAGCTCTGCTGAATCACACACTGCAACATTTAAAAGAAAACCGGAAGCATTTAAGTAACTACTGCATTAGCCTGCAATACCAATTAAAACCCAGAAACCTGTTGTGACTTACTAGTTCTATACCTGAAACCAGTGAACAACTCTACTGGATAATACAAGCCTCACCATATACAGCAGCAATTAAAATAATTACATGCAAGCTGACTTCATGTTTAAGTTAGACTGATGTATGGATTTAGAGAAGAATTCAATACCAAATTGTCAAAAATACATTAATCAGTGTTTTGAAATTGATGTTTTTCCACTGCCTCAAACTATGTAGACTAATTGGCTTTTGGGGTCGGGTTTGTTGGGTTGGTTTTTATCATCTAAAGTAAATAGCCTGGATTAATTCCCCACAGCATCTAAGACATTATAGTGAATGGCAGTTAAAAGAGAAAACAACTATCAGGTCATATATCATAGCCATGGTTAAATTAACATTTTTGCTGTCTGGTTTGAGTGACAGATTGAAAAATACCAAGCCCAATTTACAATTCCAAAACTAAAAAGCAATCTTTGTACCTGTTTTAATAGCCTACAAAGTTATTAGTACACACAGTGAAGTTCATTTTCTCAGATAGGAGGTTGTTTCACCTTCAAAATTTCCCACGTAAAAAAAGTGGCAAATAATAACAATGTGTTGCTCTGATATAAAATATAAAAACGTTTTCCCAGAAAAGCAATACGTTGGTAAAGGGAGTTGTATAAATATTAATGAATCAGAGCAAAAACCTGCAGCTGCTAAGACTCTGCACCACACTGAAATCACCAGACACCGAGAAAGGCACCAGGCAAGCAATACCAAAGCAAGGCATGAGAACCAGCCAGTACTGGCCATCTGCAGACTTGCAGGCAGCCTGTTGTTCCTCCTCCTAGCACGAAGGCAAGATAAGCTCATTTGCCTTAGTTTTTCCATCAGCAGAATACCCTTCATTTCTGTTATTAAATATGAGTGAGGATCCTTGCTTTTACTCATATTCACCACTGATGGACTCCACCTTATTGTCTATGAGGGAAGAAATTAAGAAGCAACCCCAGCACAGGAGTGCTCGGTGTCTGGGGGCCCCGGCTCCCAGCCACAGCCATCAGTACACATGGAAGTTAACCGAGGGCATCTGGAAGGATTAAATCCATCCACGAGTCCTGAAGGAGCTGGCAAATGAAGTTGCTGAGCCACTGGCCATCATATTTGAAAAACTGTGGCAGTCAGGTAAAGTTCCCAACAACTGGAAAAAAGGAAATATAACCCTCATTTTCAAGGAGGGGAAAATGGATGACCCGGGGAACTACAGACCAGTCAATCTCGCCTCTGCCTGCCAAAATCTTGGAGCAGATTCTCCTGGATGGCATGCTAAGGCACATGAAAAACAACAAGGTGCTTGGTGACAGCCAGCATGGCTTCACTGAGGGGAAATCCACAATCTAGTGGCCCTCTATGATGGAGCTATGGAACCGATGGCCAAGGGTAGAGCAGTTGACATCATCTACCTGGACTTGTGCAAAGCGTTCGACACTGTCCCACATGACATCCTTGTCTCTAAATTGGAGAGACATCAATTTGATAGGTGGACCACTTGGTGGATAAAGAACTGGCTGGATGGCCGCACACAGAGTTGTGGTCAATGGCTCAATGTCCGGCTGGAGACCAGTAACGAGTGGTGTCCCTCAGGGATCGGTGTTGGGACCAGTCTTGTTCAACATCTTGGTGACATGGACAGTGGGATTGAGTTCACGCTCAGCAAGTTTGCCGATGACACCAAGCTGTGTGGTTCGGTTGATACCCTGGAGGGAAGGAATGCTATCCAGAGGAACCTTGACATGCTTGTGAGGTGGGCTGATGCCAACCTCATGAAGTTTAACCATGACAAGTGCAAGGTCCTACACCTGGGTTGGAGCAATCCCAGGCACAGCTACAGGTTGGGCAGAGAAGAGATTCAGAGCAGCCCTGCAGAGAAGGACTTGGGGGTGTCGGTTGAAGAGAAAATGAACATGAACTGGCTTCAGTGTGCACTCGCAGCCCAGCAAGCCAACCGTATCCTGGGCTGCATCAAAAGGAGCGTGACCAGCAGGTCAAAGGAGGTGACCTTGCCCCTCTACTCTGCTCTCGTGAGACCTCACCTGGAGTATTGCGTGCAGTTCTGGTGTCCTCAACATAAAAAGGACATGGAACTGTTGGAACAAGTCCAGAGGAGGGCCACGAGGATGATCAGGGGACTGGAGCACCTCCCATATGAAGACAGGCTGAGGAAGTTGGGGCTGTTCAGCCTGGAGAAGAGAAGGCTGCGTGGATACCTCATAGCAGCCTTCCAAGTATCTGAAGGGGGCCTATAGGGATGCTGGGGAGGGACTCTTCATTAGGGACTGTAGTGATAGGACAAGGGGTAATGGGTTAAAACTTTAACAGAGGAAGTTTAGGCTGGATATAAGGAAGAAGTTCTTTACTGTAAGGGTGGTGAGGCACTGGAATGGGTTACCCAAGGAAGCTGTGAATGCTCCATCCCTCGTGGTTTTCAAGGCGAGGCTGGACAAAGCCTTGGGTGAGATGGTTTAGTGTGAGGTGTCCCTGCCCATGCCAGCGGGGTTGGAACTAGATGATCTTCAGGTCCTTTCCAACCCTAACTATTCTATGATTCTATGAAATGTGCGAAGACTCCGCTGTAACATGAGGATTTTTTGTGATTTGTTTTTTTGCACACAGAATATCAAGCAGGCAATTGATCAGTTAATTTTACCAATATATATCCCACAAGTCTTACCTTTCAGCAAGCTTTTCCCCTTCAGTAACTACAATTTTGGAAAGATTTATGGCTTAAATGAATCTAAAGTTGGTATTTGGGGGAGGGAGTCCTCAATTTTCTGAGATACAAAGCATCACAGATCCAAAGGAGAAGGCAAAAAAGTGCACCTTCATAATCCAGTAAGAACAGATAATATAACATGGGGCAGAAAAGGTCTCACTTAGAACTAAGTGCTCTCTAGATGGGCTGAAAAAAATGAGACTTTGGGTTGTCACAGAGGACCTTTTAAGTAGAAAAGAAAATCTGAGGGTGGCCACATTTGTGCATTTCTTCCTTGTTTTTATAAACAGAATGGTTGAAGCAATAGCCATACTCATTACCAGACACCACACCACCATAAGTGATTTTCACACCACTACCCCATTCACACGTGACATTCGGTAAACCCATCTGACCTTCTCCACATCTTCAAAGCATTATATCATCCTATTTACAGCTATGAAAGTGCTTCTAAGAATGCTGTATCAGAACAAAGAGGCAGGACTAGAAAATAAGAGAAAATCTTGGTAGGGCAGCAGCAGCATCACTCTGGTATTCACTGCAGCATCCCAATGCTTCCACATGCCACAAATTACTACTACAACACAAACATTCACCGGCATCTCACAGCAAAAATCCAGCTAGAAACCCACTAACCCCTTATCCTGCAAGAGTAACAACAATGTGAAGTATCCAACACCACGACTTCAGAGGTTCCAAGGAGCAAGGAGAAAAAAGCCATGAAAGAAAGAAACTAGACACTGTAAGCAGTAACTAGAGGAAATAAACTGCCTTTAGTCACTCAATATTAAGACAAAGTTTCAGTAATGGCTTAATGAAACATTGCAAGCTACTGATTTTAGCTTTATAAAACAGGTATTATGGAAATAAAATCTATAAAAGCCATAAAGTACAGTAAATACAAGCTCAAAAAGGCTCTGTTTTCTTTTTAAAGTAGCCATTTAAAATGGATCAGTGCTGCTGAGCTCTGACAGACTCTTTTCTTGGAAATAGTGATCCCAGGTTCTGGGAGCCCATACTTGCTGCTTTCCCAGTGGTGACACAAAACCTTTAACCACAGCCTTTTAAGAAAAAAAAACAAAACTGAAGGGACATCAGTGGGAAGAGGGAATGACTAAGAGCTGCAGAGAAAAATTATTAAAGGCAATGAATTATTGCCTACCAGACATTCAGAGGCATATATAGTACCTGATGACAATTATAAGCAATTGAGCAGGGTTTAGCCTTCAGCCATAGGCTGACACCACCAGACATTACAAGATCCAGTTTCCAGCTATGGCAGGCAGCCATGGCATGTGAGCTCTTTATAACCTTATTAAAAACCATCTTTAAACCAAGCTGGTTTGGCAATGTATCTTCCATTACAAGACACTAATTTCCCAAAGGTCAGAGTGCTTCAAATTTGCAGGCTAAATTGTTCCACTGTCATCCTTTGGCTTCAATAAACTGCTTGCCTCCTTAAGCACAGCAAAAAAATATGTATGTTCTCTCTGCTCCCAGCTCCCTTTGTCTCCCCATGACCCCAGCCACCACAGTGTTAATACGGCCCTCTGCAAAAAGAAAACTAACAACCCATCCCTTTCAAAAGTCCTTCTAAGGTCATGAAGCACCAGTGAAGACTGAAAGAGACCTGGGAAGAGGCAGCAGAGTCAGTATCTCTTCTGGGGACAGATACAGTATTTATCTTTATATGCATATATAGATAGATACATAAATAAATTCTCATTGCAGAGATTATTAGAGGATTCCAGGAATGTAAAATATGATGGGATGCTTCCTGTGTCTGGACTGTTGGAAGGATACAGGCTCTTCAGGAAGGACAGAAAGGGGAGACAAGGAGAGGTTGTCACCCTCTGTGTCACTGACCAGCTGGAGTGAATGGAGCTGTGCCTGGCAATGGATGAGGAACCAACCATGAGCTTATGGGTCAGGATTAAAGGGAGGTCAGGGACAGAGGACATTATAGTGGGGTCTGCTACAGGCTGTCCAACCAGGAAAACCAAGCAGATGAGGCCCTCTATAGACAGATAGGAGCAGCTACACATTCACAGGCGTTGGTCCTCATGGGGGATTTCAACCATCCCAGTATCTGTTGGAGGGACAACAGAGCAGGGCATAAGCAATGCAGGAGGTTCCTGGAATGTGTAGACAATCCCCTGTTCACCAAGAAGTACATTAGTTTGCAGACTGTTATTTTGCTTACTTCTGACTTTCCAGATATTACCAAATTGCAGGAAAAAACATCCCACTTCTCAACATCTCTTACACCAAAGTAGGAATGCAGCTATTAACATCTCATCAACTCCTCCAGTACCAAACTGGAACATAAGACAAAAACTGAGACTTGCCATGAAGAGCCGCCTATACCAAAGCTGAAAGAACAACTCACACAGACTCAGTGCATGAAGATTTCACCAGTGTCATTTCTGGGTAACGCTGCTAGAACTGCTCCAGTCTGAAAGCTAATGGGAAATCCATTCTTGCCTGTGCCAGTGGTGAATCCAATAAGTATTTTTCAGTTTTCCACATGCCTTAAGTCATAACCTTTTTCACTTCAAAAAAGATAACACCCTGTGTGCCCCAAAAGCACAGTGTAATGGTAAGCAATTGTGCAAAACGGCATTAGAACTAGCTGCCAGATTAATGTCACTTTAAGAAAGTAAGCAACAAATTAGAACGGTCAGTCACAAATAGTCACATGAAACAAAGAGCAGTAACTGCAAAGAAACAGTGAACAACACGACTGGCAGTTAACTGGAGATATTTACTATCAGGAAATATCCTGAAGCTCCTGTGGCTACAGCTAATAGATTTCTTATGCCAAAGCTCCGAAAAGGACTTGCAAATAAGAGCACACTCAACTACAGAAGTGCTGCAAGGTGAAAGTGCAAGGCTGCAGGTTCAGTTCAGGCTGAAAGTTTCTCCCCTACAAAGCTTCACCATTTTGTCATGGCAGGGAGAACTAGCGGCATGTAACTCATGCAATGACAGACTAATACAGCTTTAAGCTTATACTGCATGCCAGCTGCATTTTGGTGTCTTTCAGGAAGCTTTGTCCAGCAACACACTAAAGTCCTTCTACCTTTGCACAGGTCTTTCTAATTTTATGCTTTGACAGCTCTCAAACCAAACTAGTTAACACTACTGGTCAAATGCCTATTCTCTACAGTGAGATGCCATCACATCTAAAGTCTGTTGCAGCACAGTGTAGGCAGAGTACTCTTAACTCTAGCTACAATTACATTTGCCTCTGCATTGCTTCTGAGCTGTATCTACTCTTGAACAGAGGTTTACCAGTAAATCCCTGAACTGCATCAGACAAGATAATCAAGCTTCCTGCCTGTCTGCCTCCTTTCAAAGACCACATCTTTTGCAGCCGGAGCTAAGAATTAACGAGTGCCGAAGCAATGCAGAGTCAAATCAATGTACATATGTATCTATGCTGCTTCTGCCTACCTACCTATAAAAAATCTATCTAGAAACTGGAGGCTCATCTAGCTTTAAACTCCTCAGCTCAGGTACTAAGAGTTATTTTATTGTACCAGCACAACTTAGGGTAGGACTTTAGTGCTCACCTAAGGATGTAGTCAGCTACTGGGTTTTGCTGACAGACTTTTTCATTTTCAAAATCCCTGAACTGGTTTGTTTAAAACAATCTCACTGATATCTTCTCATACAGGAAAAACTGGACCGAACCATAGGCCCATTCTGACTGGAAAACAGGATGAGAAGGGCAGAACAGGATAAGAAGAGAACAGATCTTTTTGTTCCAGCATAGGCAAGACTGTCAAGGGAAGTGGAGAAAACAACTGGTCCACCCCACTGTATGAGAAGGACAACAGAATCAGTTTGCTCTTACAGATATCCATCTAGGAGAGCAGCTCTCAGAAATAAAGGATCTAAGCCAGATGCAAGCAAGCCTTGGTTTATTCTAGGGCTTCCTTCAGGTTCCTGCCTAAGTGTTCATTATGACCCAACATAGTTACTTATTATTCAATGTATTTTAGCTTTAAACCAAAGGCTAGTAATACCTGCACACATATTTTGCATACATATATATTCTAAGAGCTTTCTCTCAGAATTGTAACAAGTACCAATTTCCCCTTAGTAAACCAGCTATGTTCCATATTTTGGTTAATCAAACATATTCAAAGTTTCTGGGGCTTTTATAAAGCAAGATGAGGTTTGCATAGGGACTGCATACATTTTTCCCTTCGTCTGAACAACATACAATCACAACGTATATTATCATATGCGTATATTATTATACACAGAAAGTTATTTCACTAATAGTTTTAGACTTAAGCACTATCAATCAGATTTAGGCATCAAATGATTCTTCCCTATTATTGCAGATAAGCTGTCCAAATCACTAATACTAGTTTACCAGTATTAATGCAAGTGACATACTGTTATCAGCTACCAATCAAGGTTAAAGAAACAACACAGAGATTTGGACTGATGGCTTACATCCTATATGCACCTATCTATATACCTCACTGCATCTACCTACGTAGAAAGAGAGAGGGATCTTCAGATTAAATATATTTATGTCATGCCCTACATATAAGCCTTCCCAATACCTCCCTGGTCTATATGGACAGGGAGAATTCAGATTGAAGAAGCTGAACACATCTGGTAAGCTAACCTACAACGTGTGTAACTGTTGACAGCAACAGTCTTTTCTTTGGAATAGGAAAGCAAAAGAACAGAAGAGAAAAAATGACAAAAGGTGAACTGGTTTGGTCTCTCAAGTTCACGTAAGAATTTTGAGTGCCCAACCTGTATTAGCGTGCAGTAAGCAGCCTTTCTGGAAGTGCCTGGCAATTGCCCTCTAAGAATCTAAGCTCCTCAAGACTTCTCTTAGCTTCAGGTATCTGCCATAGTCACTTTGAACAATCTCACCAGAGCTGGCACACAGCTGCCTGACAAGAGCATACAGCAAAAGAAATCATATTAGAAGCAATCGTTTACCAGAACCATTATTTACAGTCTGTCTTAACTAGACCACAATCCCTCTACACTGTGCATTTGTAAAGCATCCCAGACTACCAACCTGGAGAACTACTACAACACTGAGGGAGGTTCTATCAAATCAACTCTGATAGCAAAAATGATTCAAAAAACAGTGTGTCTTCTTCAAGCCTCTGGAAGGTTTGCAGAGAACTCTTGGGTCTCCTACCAAACTGATGTTCAGCACGTTAAGACCACTTTGTGGCATTTGTTGTAACAGTGTAGAGGCCTAGAAGAAAAAATTCTGTCATAATACTTGGAATTCCAAGAATGAATTAATTAGGAATATCTGGGAGGCTATGCCTCCCTACAAATGCCTCTCTACAAAGGGCATAGGTATGGCAAGCCAACCTGAAAAGCCTTCCGTTTGTGCTAGGTTCTCACACACTAATTGCAGATCAGAATTGTTTCTTGAGCAAATTAAGTACCTTTTTTAAAGGTAGTTGGAACAGACTTGCACAAAGGCTAGAAGCTGCCCCTTCCACACCCCTCCTCCGCCTGCTCCCCATCACTTCTTTCCAGCATGCTGCAGGTGCTCTATTTACTTTCCTAAATCTTACCTAGAATCCTGCCTTCTACCCAAACAAAAGCACCCTAGTGGCTTGCCTTGTCATTTAAAGAAGCTTCAGCTGCTATCATCTTCAACATAAGCATGCTGCACAAAGACTGTTAGTCCAGCATGGACAGTGCAACCAGGCTCTGCTGGGCCCGGGCTGGCACTGCAAGTTCTGCAGGTCTCTTGCACATCATGAGGTAGAACAAACGCACACCTCCACTCTGCCAAAACCAAGGGGTACAGAGAGAGGCGCACATCTGCCAAACCAGCTCTCGTCTAGAAACAGCTTTTAATGCACTAACCCTGAAACCAAATGCCATACATCCACTGCAACTTTCCAAGACTTTGGGAAACAGCTTTGAATAAACCTTTGGTGAGCTTTTATAGAGGCCAGACACCCACTGAGACATATGTGAGAAATGTGCAATGCACCATTTTTTTTCATTTCTTGGATCTCTAAAAGACTGGGCATTTCTTTGGCAGAAATTAGAGACATATTTAAATTCAGAAACTCCACATGCAAAAATGAGTTTATTCATCTCCAGCTAGGCTTCAAGTAAGATATATGGTGTCTGGGGCTTTTTCCTTCATGCAAAACTTCATTATACAAACGAGAAAGTTAATGCAAGAATGTTGACATGTTTGCTCAGTGAAGAAACCTGACTGACACTTTCTTTCCCCTCCTCCATAAGGGACACTGTCCAAGTCAAACAACAAATCTTCCTCAAGTTTCATTAGCTTTGAGAGCACTTGCGATTCCTTGTCTCCTACACTCACCAAGTGACCACTGTTTGCATATGCAAGGAAGAAATTTTCCTCTGTTTATGGAACCAGAGTGATTCATTGGCATAACTGACAACAAGAGCCTATACCCAAAGGTTACTGTGGCCAGCTATACACACTGTCACAGATACCAATCCAGTGTTTCATCAGGTTAAAAGGACATTAATGGGAAGGTTTAGCATGAAATAAGAAAGAGACATTCATAGAAATCTTTTCTCCTCAAACTCTGCATCAGTTTAGGTTCATATAACTCATCCAGTCAGTTCCTCTGTTTTGCTTGCTCCTTTTGAGATGCATTTCAAGTTTCAGCTTTTAGCCTGGGACACTTATGAATGCAGCTGTTATTTTAAAGAAGACTGGTGGGTTAAGCCCCAAGTACAAAGCTAGCTAAAAGCAGTTCCAGTACCACCTGAAACTAGGTCTCACCTTTATTTCGCTATGTAGCTTTCTCCAAACACAACATGGGCCACACTAATAGAAAACAAAAAGCACTTGGAATCTTAAAAGTGCCAGTCTGCAGCCTAGCACCCTATGTGAGAAGAAAAAGAAGAGAATACATGGTACAAATTAAAGAAACGTGAACTTGAACGTGTTTCTCCATTTGACCAGATTCAGATGCCAATACCAATAATGGGAATTTTCTTCCCCTGCAACTGGCTCTTCTGCTTGAGTTTACATCAACATAGATCAAAGAAAAATGATTCTACTTTATTTGGAAGCCTCATTAGAAAGGCTTGCAATAAAATGAAAGCTTGGCTTGCAACAAGTAATGACTGTACTGTTTGAAAATAGGGCAAAAAGTATCTTTCAGAAATCTCCACCCTAGCTGGTGAAAATTCCCTGTCCTGGTGGCTCAGTCCACTTCAAAGAAGCACATCTACATGTACCTTACAAGAAAGATGAAAATCCTACTTATTTTTTTCCAGTCCACTGGCTTCTTGCTTTAACCACTAGCATATGTACATGTCTGCCAGAACACCCATTTTCTTGTTTGCTTCAGTGCATTGTTTACAGCACAGTAAGAGGAAAAAAAAACCCAAACTTTTATCATTCATAAAACATATCTACAACATATCTACTGACTTTTTACCCAAACTGTAATACAAAATGCACATCCCCCCGTAAGGTCCAGTCAATGACAAAGACAGAAGTTCTTCAGCATAAGTCCTGTTTGCTCACAGGAAGTTTAGAACATCCCACTTCTCTGAACCAAACAGTTTTTACTGATCAGATTCAGCCCTTCTGCATACACCCCTCTGCGCAAAAGGTCACCCTCAGAGGCCTGCCTTGGGACAACACACACAGCACGGTGCCTTGCTGTCTCCCACACCCCTCACCTTCACAGTACATCTTGCTACTAACCTCTCCTGCACAGGAACACTGGGGTACACACACAGGGCGCTCTAATTAATCCTGCCCCGTTTTTGTCGTAACTTATCCTAAACAGCAGCTGTTACACCCATCGCTTCCATCCATGATTGAGCACATGTGTTCTAAGACCACAGCTTTTCCAAATTTGGCCAGGGCATGCAGGAGCTGATATACAACCCCAAACTGCTATTATATTTCCTAACCAGACTCCATTGGAGCCCAGATTCAGATCTGCTGAGAGGTCTGCTACACTGCATAACTGGAAGAACTAGACAATTTCTTGGGCCTCCTCAGATTTTCTAGAAGCTGCCTTTATAAGCCAATCATACGATCACACTGGAGCTCTGTTACTCATACCCTTGTTCTCCCTCTCAGAAAAAGAAAAAAACCAAAAACAAAAACAAACAAAAAAAAAAAAAACACAAAACCAACCCTAAGGCCAACAGTTCAGCTGCATCTTGTACATTTGTTTACCTTCATGGACTCATCTAGATACTCTGCCTCCCCCCACTATAACAGTGGTGTGATTACAACACGCTAATGAGTTTATAAGATAACCTAAATCCCTCTTAAAGGGAAAAATAAAAAGCTAAATTTCTATTCTAATCTACCAAATTACCATTGTCCTTATCATTGCTAATGATGCGGATGTATAAACAGCTGAACCAGCTTTTGAGTAGGAGCTGGAAAGGCAGACATGAAGGCAGCAAGTTGTTTTCTTTTGCATTATACTTGTCTGGCTCCGCCCTGAAACTCACTCTTCAATCCCAATAATTGGCAGCTACTAATTAGAAGGAAAAATGCAAGTAGTTTATTAAACATTTGATTAAATGTTGATTACATGTTTGATTAAACATGATCACAGAACAAATCTCCCTTGGATAAGCATACTCATTTTGTCTTGCTCACTTCTTTTGTTTATAGACATCCAAGATAAGAACTGTAGAGATGATGCTATACCACACACAGGGATTTCAAGCCTATAGGAGACTCCACAACACAAGGCAGAGAAGTTGATGATTCCTTTGCCATTTCAGGTAATTCCCCATGTTCTCTCTTTAGGGCTTTTACTATGGCTGTAGGGTGCCATACCCAGGATCAGCTCAAAGATACTGCCAAAATTACTTAACAGGTAAATTGGAGAGACAATCACCATAAAAGGGACTTGTAGAAAGGTTACAGCATTTAAACTGTTGTAATTCTGAAATATGTACAAGACTTGAAGAATCATTATACATGGGGGAAAAAAAAAAAATCCACGTTACACAACAGTTGCAGATGACTCTGAAAATTCCATATGCCTTACATAGATCCTAGATACAGTTCATCTGCTGTGGGAAATGGGTTTTGCGCATCCCATCTGCTGTCACTTAAGAGTTATCAAGTAATAATGAACATGACTGAACCATGTAATACTATCAGAATTTTAAACACAGAGAAATGCACACATTTACCTTAGTAAATAAAAATAACATTTGCTCAGAGTATTTCCAAGAATTCTTGTTTGTGAAGGCAAAAGAAAATCCTTGCCCACATGTCTGCTTTTACATCCCACTAGCACATCAATGTGCAAAAGCAAGATTTCTTATCCCCATAAGTCTTCTTCCCAGGCAGCATGTTTTCACATCAGATCCTTGCACTCCCTGTTTCATAAAGGAGGTGGATGCTCCACACCCAGCTTTACGTAACCCCCTTGCATGCAATAGCTCAGCCTCACTGACTTCACTCTGGCACTGGGTGGGTATTATCTGCCTACCTGGCCTTGCAGGGTTTCATGCTGGGTCAGCACACAGTCCAAGGTGCCACACTAAGCTGCAAAATACACAGGCATCACCTTAGGAGCTGAAGCTATTCCAATTTAGAAAAAAAAAACATTACTCTTCAAAATCACCCCAGCCCTCCAGAAGAATAAAGTTGTGATCTATAAAAAGACAATCAAAACTCTGTAAAAGTTGCACTCTTAAGAGGCCATAAATGGTCATTATCTTATTTGGACTACTCTCTTACATCTCAATGGCACACTAAATCATCCCTATTTTCTCTAATTATTTTCCAGATAAAAGTAAAAAAATTGGCAGGATGTATTTTCTTTTAAGACTAATTTGAACACGTACTCCCCCCCACCCCCCCCCCCGAATTCTAGCATCACGATCCACAAGGTGCCCAAGAAGTCTTGTTTGCAGATACTTCTCAAGATAACCTGCATGTTAAACTTGCCATTAACTTCTTCTGCCCATACACAAGGGAGAGAACTACAGAGAGAACGTATTATCAAATATCAAGAACATAATATCAAGGATCAAGTTTATTTCCATTTCTTTCACTGCCTTGGCGCTAAGGATTGCTCCAGATGCATTATCCAATGTCTCTGTCCATCTACAGCCATACAGTTCTTGCGCTGTAATATAATGGCACCAAGCCAAACATCACCGCATTTGCACCTTTCTAGTAGTGTAAGTAGACATAGCATGCTTATTGCAGTCGAGTACCAACACCTCCACTGATGAACATGCTAGAATATGCACAGCAGAAGCTGTGGATGAAGCCTGCCATTCTCTCCCCTTTGCTTTACAAACTTTAGTTTCATTTTCACCACAAATTAAAATGACCAAGTTAGGAAAGCCAATGCAAGAAGATGAAGTCTTAGCTTGGCAAAAGCTGAGCATTCACTCTGTATATGATCAACTAAAAACATTTACTAGGTAATTAGATCTGAGAGAGAACAGCAGGTAAGAGGTGAAATTGTTAAAACATATTGGGATCCTCAATAATTAGGTTCAATGACACTTCTTTTACAGAAATCACCAATAAGGAACAGCTTGAGTTTTTAATTTTGAACCATGCCTTAGAATCGATAGATACAAATTAAGAGCTGCTCACAAATAGCAAGATAAAGTAATAAACACTTTGCCTGTCCTTTGAGATCAAATGATCTATGAGCCATTAGCAGTCAGTTCAACCACATGACAGCATTCTGACAGGTTTGCATTATCTCTACCTGCATTTGACAGGTAAATAAAGTATTATATTGGGAAATTCACTGATGCTTAAGTTACAATAAAGCCTATTACAGAGCCAAGAGCCAACCCTATTTTGGCTGCCAGGCCTGTGCCTGATTCAAGAGACTTCTCTATTTTCTCTCTTGGATTGCCTAGTATACCTTGATTTGGAAACTCCCTGTACAAGCCCCACCCCCAGTAAATACACAAAAGACATCAAGATTTAAACTTGGCAATTCTTTGCAGCTCATCTGCATACACCTAAGACTTTACTCACATGTCAAAGCTGTCTGGGCAGTGTGCTTCAAAACCCCCTTGTAGTCAAACTATACATTTACAGTACAGCAGGAAAGAGCCACCTCTCAAGTTTTTTGGAATTGGCTTTGCAGGAATGCCTCCTAGTTCCTGGTCTACTGTAGGCATCCAACACTGACATCAGACATTTCTGGATAAACAATTTAATTTCCTTAAGTGTTGCACGGAGAGAAAAAAATAGGGAAAGAATTTTCACATTCAAAGACATATAGAGAATGGGGAGGGGACAAGATTTATCTCTTTAATTGCTTTTGTTTCATCAAAAGGATATAAAAGATTCACTGAAGGAGAACCTTCATCTCTATTCTTATAGAAGGCTCTAATAATTATCCCCTTAAAGCCAAAGTAGCTACTGAAAACACACACACACACATTACTGTTTTAAAGACCAAAAAATATTTAACCAAAAACATTTTGCAGCACAAGCTTTCCTTTACTGTAATATTAGCAGCACTGCAAGGCTACTCCATTCTGCATGGACAAACAAGTGACAATCTACTTTGATTTAATGAGAGATGAAATAGGGAGATTTTACATGTACCCTATGCATTTTCCTGAAACACGTATCTTGTGTTTCAGGTTTCACTAGCACCAGCAGCAAGCATGCTAAAAAAATCTATTCTTACAGGGAGCTTTCACACCCACGTATCAGTCAATATAACAAAAAGGCAGCAGCAACACTAACAAGTAACAGGAAACTCAAATACTATACTTAGTCCTACAAAAACATTTCAAATTACACTACCGGATACTTCCCTGGGCCAAGAAGGCATCCAGAGTACTTTCAATGGCATCATTGGTTACATGTTTTAATTACTACCTACCACACTTTTGATTCTTGGCCATCAATCATTGTTATCAAGCCATTACATCTAAATGTCTGCTTTCAGTAGCTATGGTGCAAAAAAGCAAGAACAAACCAGCAAGAGAAGTCTGTGTGTTCATCCCAGGTTTGCCACCAAACTTGTGCAACTGTGAACAAATTCAATTTCCATCCCACCCTCGGGTTTTCATTAACAACAAAGAAAATCTGAACACCAGGTATATCCAGTTCCCAAGGAATCCAACTGCAGAGACTTCCACCAGCTTCAGAGGGAGTTAGATAAGACCAAGTTCTGCAAATGAGCTCAGCTCTCACCAAGGTCAAGAAAACTCAGCACCTTAACAAGTAGGAGCTTCTGAGCATCTCAGCCTAATTCATATGCAAGGATTATAGTTTTAGGAATAAGCACAAAGAACTTGACCTCCATCTAATTTGTCTACAGATTTAGAGATCTTGATCTTAAACATCAGGGAACAGCTTGGTCCCAGAAGAAATTTGTGGTAAAGACGTCTTTGAATAAATTCTTTTGTTTCCAAATTTTCTGACCAAGCTACAAACCAAGCATTTTACTTAAGGTCCCCTAATTGCACTTGTAGTAATTTGGGGTAGGGGGCAAGGAAGAAACACACCTTTCCACAGTCCACTGGTACCAAAACTGACACACAAAAAGAAAAGTAACTTTACATATACATGTTAGCTACCCATGTTCTGTGGCTTCAGAAAAACATTTTCCTGTTTGAAGAAAGTTCTCCTGCCTGGTTCTACAGACCTGTTTCACAGTGGCAAACAGGAGAAACTAGGAATAAGGAAAAATCAGGAAAATTATCTGATGACATAACGAAGAGCCACGGCACACCAGAATGAAGGTCCTACTCTGCCTCTAGTATGGATGTTCTCTCTCTTAGCCAAAGAAACATTCTAAGATAGTGTTTTTCTTCAGTGATCTCTTGTAATCAGAACAACACTGTTTCATTACCGCTGCAACAACGCTAGAGGAAAACCTGACAAAAATGAATGGACTTAAGCATTACATTATAATAGGTTATTCAAGACAAATGAGAGATCAAATCATAGCACAAAAATACTGTGCCAATCCCCACCTAAACAATACCTATTATAAGCCAAGATACAGCACTACACTGATCAGGAAACTGCTTAACACAGTAGCATAAAATGAGAACAAACTTTTACTAGAAAAGCTGGTGCCTGGCACCGCACACATGGAAGTGATAGTTGGCTGCAACCATAATTCTGTACTATACACCTGAGTTTATCTTACTTGGAGAAAAAGAACAAAACTCCCCAATGACCCTATGCCTTTCTCATTCCATCATTTCTGGCTCCTTCTAGTACCATTCTGGGCTCCAAAAATGTCAGACTCAACCAAGTAGTCTTCTCTACTCTCCAGAGTCTTCTCAGGGAGACATGAGCTTGTATATGCTAAAGATCCATCTGGTTTAAATACAATAACCAGAACCAGCGATAACCTGTTATATACCTTAAGGAAAAGATAGCCAAGAGAGGCTTTACGTTATATTTAGACCAGATAATGGTAAGACCCACTGTTCTTACTGCAAAGAAGGCAAGTTCTGATCCACAAAATAGCTCTACCTTGAGCTGCAATGCTACATGCAAATAGGCAATCCATCACCAGTAAGCAACAAAAGTGATGAAGATCAATGTCCTATGGCACACATAAAGAGTAAAACTACAATCACATTGCACAAACAAAGGTATCAGAAGGGGAACTAGCTAGAGAGTTCTTGAAACAAAGTTAGCCTCAAACAAAAGCAGTTTAAACTTGGGGGTGTCTCTGACCAAAGATTTTTCACTCTACTGATTTGTGAGTAAAGCAAAATTCAAAGCACAAATTCTCCCAGATGCTGAGAACTGAGGGCCTAAAATAGCATCAGAAAGAGAAAGGAAATGGAGCTTCAACCCTCTACCAGCAGCAAGCATGTACTTTCTATTCCTCAAAGCATGCTAAAGTTTTGGTTCTATAAAGGCCAGGGAAAAGGTCAAAAAGGTCTCTTCAAAATTCACTCCAGCCTGCATAGAGTTCCTGGACTTTGATCTATTCCTTGATACAGAAGGAAAGGTTGCACCAAAATGTCTAGCCCCAAAATCAAACTATAACCCATCCAGCACTTGTCCACCTGCAAATAGATCTCTTTTCCTCCTATAGCCCCACCTCCCACTTGCAGTCCATGCAGTCAGGAACAGCTAAAGGTGTAGCACAAACCATTGTCTCTTCATCGATTAAACCAGCTTTAAAAGGTGGTAGCTTTGAAAAAGAAAACTTCTACTGAGTGACAAAGGATGCTGCTCAATTTCATCATCACTTACTCTTTGCACAGCACATGGTGCTCCAAACTAACATGCTGGCAACAGTACTTCTCCCCTTTCACACTTTCCTGTTTGCTGCCAAATTTAGCGTGCAGGTCAGCAACTACAAGTACTACTTTTTTCTCACCATCAGCCTTTCATTAAAACAGTAGATTTGCTTAGTTTCTTTTTCCTTTTCCTCCTTCACATACACTTATACACACTTTTACTGGAGTTTTCTTTCAGCGCTTGAAAACTCCCAGATTGACAGCTCCAGTGAATTAAGCTCCCTCTTCGTTGGCAAAACAAGAGCAGCACCACAGGCAACCTCAGAACAAGCTCCTTCTATCCTCTTCTTCCAACCCCTCCAACTAGCAAGCATATCTGAATGGTGAGCTTTGCACACAGCTTTATCATGCCAGGGAGCCTTGTAAAGAGTCTCTGATAATGTGGTTTACCCAGACTATCTCACAGGACACTAACGGTAAAGCCACACACGATGGAAACGTCAGAGCCAATGCATTATCGGCATGCACCTGTACCAGACAGCACAGTAACTCTGAAACCATGAGGCTGGTCTAAACATATGTAAGTCTCTGCTAAAAGACTGACTGGCAAAGAAAATCTATTTTAGACAACAGTGTGAAAGAACACTGAGCTGGAGCAACTCCTAAAGCCATACCTGAAACTACACAAAGGCAATGTTAACTAAAAACCAACAGAAAGACCAGAGAAATTCACTGTTTTCAATATCAGACAAAAGACTGGGGCAGATTTTATTTGAAAATGTACATAAATGGTACAGAGAGAGTGCCTCTGTTACTACTGCAGTACTAATATTGTACTTTAGTTTTGGAGACTGCTCCTCTGCTATGTTACCAGTTAACCTGCTGAGGCAGCAAATGCAGATCCGATGCTCTGTTCAATTACAAGGGGTTTTCAGGTTCCACAAAATGCTCTGCTCTTGGTTGTCAGTTACAGATTAGCATGCACCAGATGAAGTTAGAAGATGACTCCTAAGATGTACCCAGCTTTTAGTTGCCCCTCCTCCCTCTTTTGCAACCTTTCTTATTTTTAGCAGGAAAATCTGTTTTGGGGAAGATTTGACTTTTGAACTTCTTACCACATCTTGACTGAAATTATGTATTTCTTTTTAAATTGGTCAAGATCCAGGGTGTTCTATTAAAATGAACATTTATATGTACACTTAAAAATAAGAAAACAAAAACAAAACCAAAAAAAACCCAACAAAACAAAACCAACCAACCACTACCCACAACACAGCAACTTTGTATGTGCTCATGTTTTACAACAAAACTAGAGAACAACCAACATGGGACAATAACCTCCTTCAAAAACATATTAAAAGGTTTATGTGGAGTAGATCCATCTGTGGCTATTAAATATGGCACTATGGACACAACTGCTGCCGCTCAACACTAAACCAGTGTCTGCCATGGGGAAGGGGAACATATTTGCTCTGTGCCTCACCCCTTCCCTAAGCATCTGTTACAAACATCATTCAGGTCCTGACTGGCCAGGTTCAGGTCTGCTTGGCTGACCTCACACTATTCAGCTGGCATGTCAGCTAAAACACCTGCAAGCAGTTAGGGCCTCAGGTACCAAACAAAACATACAGATGGACTTGTGCAGGAGTAACCTCCCCATTCCCCCCGCTACCCTCTCACCCTTCAAATGGCAGTGAGGAGAGCCCATGCTGGCAGCACCAGTATCAGTCTCAGTGACAGCACGCAAAGAGGGCTGGATCCTCAGCATGTAAAATCTGAACTGAGTTTTTGTAACACAAAGGAACAGCATGTTCCTAAATAAAGCAGCATCTACAGGCAGCTGTATGACATGCAGATGGAACTAAAGAGCAACAGTTATCAGTATTTACATTCATCTCTGCGGTTTGTTTTTTAGTTAAAAGGAAATAACCAAGATTCTCATTGAAACACACATATTTAAGAAATAACGCACCCAATCAGGTTAAAGTGGTCACTGCTGGACTCACTAAGCCCTAGCATATTGCTGAAACAGGCAGTGTTTTGTAGCCCACCTACACAAATGATGACGTTCTCTGTCATTATAGTGAAACCAGGCTGACAAGATAAGGAATAAGCTTAGTCATTACACCAATTATTTTAACCACAGAAGTCATTTCAGAGTGGCTTGGAGAAAACGACTATAGCACTGTGGCTGTAGCATGGGGCGGGTGTGGCATGTCACAAGTGGACCTTTATGTTATCATTTCCTTCCAGCACCATTAATCACTCCAGACATCACTTGTTCTATCAGCTATTAACCAGCTGCCCCAACACGCAGATAACTTTATCTAGGTTCTGTGGTGAGAGTCATTACTAAGCATTACAACATGCAGTGCTGAAGGCCTTGTTTCTAAAGAATCCTCCAAACCATTTCCTTCTGCTGCAAGAAAACAAGTTACACTAAACATGTACTTATCCATACCCAACACGATGGGGAAAATGACAGAAAGTAAAAAAACATCACCAGCACTTTAAAACACACAATTTCATAAAAAGGACAACTATGTTGCTTATAGCCCAAACATACAACTTAAACCAGGTCTCTTAAAGTGCCTATTTTCAGCCTGTTAGCACTCTTCAAGGGGAGAGTCCCTCAACATGCAAACACCTTTGTGGTGTGGCCTGGCTGGACAAACATAGGGCTTCAGAATGATGGCCAAGAGCATCCCACCTTCACAGCTCAAGATTTAGCATTCTGTATTTTGCTACAGACACATCTCATTCAAGTGTTTTTGCTACAGACATGTTTCATCCAAGGAACAAGGAGAACCAATGTGTTACAGAGGGAAATGACCAAGATGGCTTGTTGACAAGAAAGAAGAAAAGCCTGTGAGGCATGTGATGAAGAGCAAAAATAAGCTCATCATTTTCAGGGGGAAGCACCAAATCCCAATTCCTCCAAGCAAGCAATCATGACTCAGCAGTATGTGACAAGACAACACAAGACACTTCATAAGTCTTCATTAACTGGCATCTGAAAAGATTTAACAGCTCAATGTGAACTGAACCTGCTTCCAAGTTCCAGGCCTGGCTCTGCCAATTACCTTCCCAAAAGGGTCATTAGATCCAGAAACTCAACTTTCTCCACTCTACAGATTAGACTCCTGGGAGCCCTCCAAGCCACCTCAGTGAGCGCACACCCTCCTGCCCACACAGGTAGTAGCCTGATTGTGGGAAAGAACAGACTTCTGCTTTGGTTCCCAAATCACAGGAATTATTTGACAGAATTTATGAGAGTGGCCATTTCACCCCAGTCAAACTAGCCCAGAGCATTGCACCTGGGAGGAAAGAGAACTGCAACTAAGGTTTTTTTCCACTTGAATTAAAGCATATCCTCCTCAATGAAACTCAGTCATTCTGAAAGCCACTCTTAAAGTACATGCTTGTCTTCCAAATAGGATTTCTCTCTGTGGGGAAAGAGAATACTAACTAGTACTTGCGTGGCATTTTGGCAGTATGGAAGTATCAGCAATTTCCTCCTTGACCATATAAAGGGCATAACTCCTTCTGAGGAGAGTTAAATTCCATCAGTACAAAACAAACCATTGTTTTGAGGACTGAACACTGAACTAAAAAAATGAGAAGATAGCCAGACAGAAGAGGGTTTGTTGCACAGCACTATGGCACAGATTTGTGTAGCACAGGTGCTTATTTTATTTGCTATCATGCTTATTTTAGTGTTTCACATGCTCTGCTTCCTTGGTCCCTTGGAACGTGCTCAAGAACATCACCTCACTAAAATGTGTCAACTATTGAGATGAATAGTACATTTTCTATCCAATATCAGGAGATACACTGTCAATCAATGCTTCCCAGGTGCAGTGCAGTATATTAAGGCAGAGCAACCACTTTCTGACATGGCTCTCAGGTTAAGCCTATTTATTCAAAAAAGCTGCACTCATTTAGACTGTGTGCCTGGAGTTCCCAAGTCACAACTCCTGAATTAGTAAAGGGACTTCAAACTACTTAATGTACACCAAGAACTATTTCTCAGGCACCTTCTGTGCTGTTACAAACCAGACACAGAAACGTCCTCAGAAGTCAACATCTTTGCCTTGAAACAGGACCACAGGCCCATGTCATTCTCAGCATGTTTGTCCAAGGCAGTCTTGAAAGTCTCAAGCAATGAATTCCAGTGCCTCCTAGACAACCACAGTATCTTTTCCACTTACCCATCATCCCTTCTTCTTGGCACAACTGAAGCCCACCACCTTTTGTCCTCCCTGCAATGGAACTGGGGAATAAACATGCATGTGTGTGTTTGTCTGCTTGTGGATTTTTCCTACAACAGCTTCCGAAGGTGTCCAAAGATCCATCTCCAGCTTTATGTTTAATAACAGTATAATGCACTGTATTTTCAAAAACCATGATCCTTCTCACTGCTGTCTTTTGGGCACTTATCAGATGATCTGTTTTTTTCCTTGAAATTACATGCTCCAAACCAAAGTAACCAAACCCCAAAGGCAGTAGGTAAGGTTACTGCAGCAGCAGCCTTATCAGCGCTGTGCAGAATGGAGGCATTACTTCATGTGCCTTGCAGGCTCTGTTCCACCTTATGTTCCCCAAGATGACATATGCTCTTTTTTTTTTTTCTGGCAACACTGCCGATTTGTATTCACCTTGTGATCTTCAAAAGAATGCAGATCTTTCTCTGAAGAGCTGCCACCTGACCAAGCTTATTTTTGTTCCTTGCTGCATATCAGTTCTAGCAGGTTGTGGTAAAGGGATGACATAAGCATTCAAACTTCCCGAACTTGAGGTAAATGACTGCTAGATCACAAAACAGAGTCACTGTGAAAGGGTGACTGTTACAGTTCCTTCTGTTGAGGAGTTGTTGTGCCATGTATTCCCCATGAAATGGCTCTGCAACCATAATGCAGTAAGCACTTTGCGAGAAGGATGCCTACCAATAACGGCTCTCAAAGATTAAGAACACACATATATCCAGTTCTGGGACGTAAAATCTTCTCTACAGACTATTAGAAAAAGGAGCAGGAACCCAGAAATACAGTGAACTTTTGCTCCAAGAAATACACTTACTTTTTCTTACTACCTTCAGCACCTTTTCATGGCTTAGTACAATTTCTACCATTAGGTTAATTGTAAGTCTTTGTTAGAGCTCATGTCAAAGAAACTTACCCACCCATCCGGGCCCTGGTTACTTCTCATGATATAGTATTTCAGACTAACACAAGCAACAATGGGAGCTATTGATCAACACATGTACATTTTATTTTTATGGCTTTTAAGGCTGTAAAAGCTAACTGACACAAGCCAGGCATTTAACAAAAGTAGTATTTAGGGAGGGTTTTTGTGGGGAATTGGTGTCAAAGAAAATTCCCTGAGTTCTTCCTGGAAAAAATATGCAGTACACTTCACAGCCTGCGATATAAAGCAGCAGCTCAATTTAATACCCTGAGACCAGCATTATTCTTAAATCTGACTTAAAAATCATGGCTAGGTTCTCATGCACAGGCCATGGCACATAAAAGAACACAACATTTAGAAGAGAAAGAGAGCCATACATATCTACAGCACTAATGACACCGTTTATTTTATGGTAGATTAACTAAGTAGCTTCTCATATGTTTTAGAAGAATGCTTAACTACCTATCAGAGAAATGAAATGGAAAGAAGTTGAAGAATTCCCAGACAACTGGGCTTTATTAGAACGTATTCTCAATCACTTCACTTCCATTTTCTTTTGTGGGCAGAGTTTGATTTTCCATAATTTCCCGAGAACTTTTTCCTCCACATGTTCACCCTGCTTTTAATGAAAAAAAAAAAAAAAAAAAACCCCACACAAAAAAAAAAAAAAAACACAACACAATAAAATCTGACCATAAATAATCTGGACATGAGGATGTACAGGCACAGTTCTTCTGTCTGTCGATTTGACATGGGTTACATCTTCAGGCAACTCTTCAACTCCTCTGCTATTCATTTTCTACATGTATAAAGAAGAAATTCTGACTCATGCATACAGCTACACAGAAAAGCTGCCACATTACCATGCAATCTTACAAGTTTCACATGTGAATGCTTTTGCCCAAAATAACCAAGAAGTAGCTTAACATTCATAATGGGGTGACTAAATTATCTCCTCTTGGATGAAGCATACGTATTTCACCTCATATCACTGTAACTTATTCACGTTACCATAAACTTACTGCCTTGCGTCTCCATGGCTCCCAGAAGAGACTATATTAACAGCTGACATTCAGAGCAACTACCGAGGAGCAAGAGGCTTTTATAGAGCAAATGGCCATTTGTAAATGGCTGCACCTCACTAATCTGAACTGGTGCCAACAACACACGCAACTCATCTTCTGAACAAATACATGCATTTTTCTGTTCTTCCACCACCACTCCTCCTATAATACAAACAGTCATCTTTTTATTCACAACGTGCAGAGAAACCTGGCAGAACATCTATGAGTATTTTACAAAAGGATAATACGGGTATCCAAGAGTCTTTACCACCACCTGAAATTCACACCACAGCTCTGTCATCTGTGTAACGGAGTGGGGCACCTCTATCTTCTTCAGCTTTTATTAGTGCTAGTGCACCTGAATGGTGACAGCCATGCCAAGGTCAATGTAATGAGCAGGGAACTGACTGGATTGAAAGTCTTTGCCAACTGCAGAACAACTAAACCCAGCTTGAGATAAAGGACAAGATCAAGCAGCCAGAAGAAGGAGGAACTTCTTTAAGCACTGGGAGAGACACATGGCAATGAGAGAACTAAATGCTTATATTACAGGCTCTGAAATTGTCAGGAGTCCCTAAAAAACTTGTCTTATTTTTTAGCAGGCCATAGATGCTCCGTATTTTGCCAGTAGCCAGCTACGCAAAGCTCTGAGACTGTGACATCACCTTGGTGAAGCTGAACATAAAGGCTGATAGGAAAGCCTACCTGAGATGCACAAACCAGACATTTGCACACTGCAGCCCCATAAGGGGCTCTACTCAGGGAACTGCAGCCACACCATATAGGCTAGCATATAGACAACAGCGAGTTCAACACAAAGCATGGCACCCTAGCAGCTTCATTCAGAAGCATGGGACAACTTGGTAGTAGTAGCTTCTTAAATTGCCTTCTAACTAGTAAGTTCACTGAGGAGATGGGAAGTCTGCACTGAATTCCCTGTTCCACACAGAAGAGCTCAATCCCACACCACAACTCAAACAGGAATGATCTGATAGCAGCAAGGCTGAGACAGAGACTCTCTTGTCCCCACTGAAACTGCAACGATGCACAGAAAGGAACATAAAAGCCTTACTCCGCCAACAGCTTACGTAGAAAGGAGGTGCTGGACAGAATCAAAAAACCCTGTGGGAAGCAGAGACCAGAACTGAGAACACACCTCCTCCTGTAGAGACACTCCTGCCATGGTGCTACAGAAAGAGCATATAGGATGGCTATCCCAGCACCAGGGAAGGAGCTCACGTTCCCCTCTATACACAGTGGCAGGTTCAGCCAGCTGACCAGAGTGAGCCTGGCCCATTTTCAGATTATTTCCTTTGGGAGACATCAGCTGCAGGCTCAAAACTGGGCTTCCCACCTGTCAGTCCAAGTGCTCTGTCCTCCAGACTGACAGTTCTCAAGGTGCTATCCAGGGACCACTGATCCTCTGCAACAGGCCTGTAAAAACACACCGTCTCTCTGCACACCACCCACTCAGAAGCCCAAAAGAGATGTAGAAGCATTAAGGGCTGCAGTGAGCTGTAACACAACTATTAGGAAACCACTGGTCTGGACTATAAATGTGGAGGTAAATACCACCACGGGCATTGCTTTCATCTCCTTGGGCTACACAAGGAAGGCACCACCAAGGCTGTTATGTCTATAAAGAATACAGCTCAGGTAAGACGTATCTAGTGTGCCAGAGTGAGGAACAGAAGCGCAGGTGAGCTCAAAGACCTATGATACAAGGAAGATTACCTTGTGGATATAAAGCTTAGGCAAAAGCCCCAAGACACCATGTCCAGGCAGGACTGCTACCCTGTCACACGTTACAAGAAATTTACATACCACGTGAAAATTTTAAGAAAATAAGGCAGATGTCTGTAAATTCTCCAGTAACAAACCTGGAAGAATTCAGATGCCAACATTTAACAGGGAAACCTACTGAAAGCCAGCAGACTAAGCTGCACTTTAAAGACGGATACAAACACAAGAAAAGTATTTAAAGCTCCTGCATAGTCTTTGCGGAGTAGAAACCTGAAGGCAGGCCTGCCTGTTCTCCAAAGCAACACCTTAACTGTAGGTCCACTCACACTCATACCTCATTTCAACTAGGACAAGGTAACAACATTTCAGCTTAGGTGCACTGCTGGAGTGGAAGCCTGAAACCACTGTTAAGAAAGCAGCTCAGCACTTCGACTACCTCTCAGAGGATGGTTCAAACAGATTTTGAAACGTTTGTACCAGATCCCTTTAGGACACCAGTGCTTTGCACTAGAAGTGGCTGTGCTGGCAGACTGCAGAGAAATGAAGATTCTTCTCATCCTAACAACACTCCCAAATTAAACCCAGCTTCAGGAATTCATTAAGAGGCTTCTCTAACTTTCCTCGATTATATAACTGCTTCATTGCAAACCCGCACAAACAAAACTGAACTTTGTAGTCATCCAGAAAGTATATCCCTAGGCAACAAGCAAATACATTCCAAGTAACAATCACCATAAAGTACACAGAATGGAGAGACAGACACACAGTCCACTCTAATGCATGAATCACTGTACACGAATGACTACGCTTGCCTTATTTCCTACCATACACAACATTTCTGGTAAGATGTATGTTGAGCTCAGCACTGCTTTTTTTACAGCAACAAAAGTTTACAAACACACATGTAATCAAGTAGATATTATGCATACAATACTTGAAATCTATGCCCAATTAAATGCAGCTTCCCACCAGTGTCAGTGGACGTTACTGGGAAGGAAAGAAAGAGAGCATCCAAGATACCAGTACAACCTGCTCCAGCAACTGCACTGAGCTTTAAACCAAACACTTCACTTCTACAGAAAGGTTAATATTAAATGCTTTTAAAAATATCAAAGCATGACTGAACAGACCTGTCTGTCCAATGATGTAAACACTATTCAAAGAGAGATTAGCCTGTACCAAATGAGACAGCCTGATTTTCATCAATAAATTAGAAAACTGTAGCAAGAGAGACACTTTGGGTCAGTTTTCACAGTGCTGCAGACCTAAAAACTATTACTAAATTTGTAGAGCACCCAAAGAAATTGTATACCCATGCTATGCAACACAAGTGTAAGGAATTTCTGAAGTAGAGCAAAACAAAGCAAAGAACCTAGTCAAAAAGAGAAACAAGGACAGCAGAGGGCAGAAAGTCATTTTGGAGATTCCTAAACATAAAAATGTAAAGCACATAATACCAAAAATGAAAGACAAACTACTACAAATAGCTTTTTACGTATTTTCTGAGATTCCCCTTAGCTTTTGGGCACAAAGCATTACAAAAAATAACCAAAAATCTTAGGCAAAGTCAAAGCTTAGCATTATTCATCCAGAAATATTATGTTTGAAGAAACACATGAAATTTATGAAGACATTAAACCATAACCTGTGTCCTTTTCCATACTTTAAAAAATTCTGTTAAGTTTTTCTGAAGTTTGACAGAGAGGATACAGAATGCCAAGAACACAAGCTGATGTAAAAGCTTCAGTCACTCTCTCAAAATAGTTTTCTGTTTCTTCTGCCTCCTTCATCTCTATAGAAAGGAGCAAGTGCTGCCAACAGAAATTTGACAGGGATTGGTGGTTTTAGCATGATATGCACTAATGAAGCGTACTCAAGTCACGTAAAATATATTCTGCAAAGTCTGAACACATTCCACACAAACCAGAATATGGTTTATTTAGAATATTTTCAATCATCAAAATTGATTCCCTATACTTGTTACAAACTTACTATTAGAATGAAATTAACAAGAAAAAGCTTTTATTCGGTATAAGAAGCTGTAATGCATGTGTCACAAGACCTTGGACCCACATGGAGTTTACACTTTCAATTACATAATAAAACTCTGTAATATAATGCATATATTATCCTCTAAGCTATTCAGATAAAGTCTAATTACAGCTTATCGAATTAACCTTTACCTCCGGGACTGCAGAAAATAGGCGCAGGTACACCACCTTCAGACATGTAATTTACATCTCGGGTGAATACAAGCTCACTCAGGGATTTGCATTACCCTATTTTCATGTGTTTTTTGCAGGACATGAAGGTAAGCTACTCCCAGACTCTTCCTAATAACTCTGCTTCAGCTCCAAATCTTAGCAAGCTCCTCAGAGACTGCAAATGAGACTATTTCACCGGGAGTACTAGAGACCTTTTGGGAAGCGGTGAACAGAAATGCTCCCAGGCAGTAAACCAAGGCTGTGCCGGGCCCTCACACACAGAGACACACAGGGACGCTGCGCACCGCCCCAGAGCGAGTTTCCTGGGAGCGTGCAGCAGCGCCCAGGTGAGCAGGAAGGAGGAGACCTCAGCCGCGGCCCCGCGGGCACCGACCCGTCCTGTTCCCCCCAGGTCCCGGCGGACACAGACTGCTGAAGGCAATCGCGCACCGAGCACAAAACGCCCGAGAGCCGGCGCAGGCCACGGCCGAGCCCGGAACAACGCGGCCCCGGTCCCATCCCGAGGCTGCCGCGCCCCGAGGCCGCCGCCCGCCCCAACTGCCTCACGGCCGCCCTGGCGCTCCCCGCGGCGTGGCGAAGGCCGCCTCCTTACCGGCACAGCTCGGCGAAGGCCTGGAAATTCAGCTTCCTGATCTTCTTCTCACTCAGCCAGTAACCCACCCGCTTCCCCTTCAGAAAGGTCTGCATGGTGCCGGCCCGGAGAGACAGCGGCAGCCCCTCGAGGAATCAGCCCAGCGTGGCGGAGGCAGCCTGGTTACCGCTCTCACTCGGCGCCTGCGAAGCAACGGCGTTGAGAAAGGAAAATCAGTCGGTTCCCGCGGAGGACGCAGGCGCTACCCCCCGCCCGCCCGCTCTGCGCCGCTGAACCGAGCGAGGCGCAGCCTCCGCCGCCGGCAGCAACCGATGTGCAGCCCCTGGCAGGCCTTGCCCCGCACTGGCAGGCACCTCACGGAGGCAGGCAGAGAAGGTGCCTGTGCTGGCATGGAAGCCGCTACCCCTGCCGGCCCACTGAGCTACTAGCCCCTGAGCAGCCAGCCGACCAGACATGCCGCCGCTGCCCGCCGAGGGGCACCCGCCGCGGTACCCCGCCACCCTTCTCCAGGGCCGCGTCCGCCCGCGCCCGGACGGACCCTGCCGCCGAACTCGCCTCCGTGCCTGCCCGCCGCCGCGGCTGCTACTGCTGCGCGACCGCGGTTCTGCTGCTGCAGCCTCTCAGCTCCCCATTTGCCCGCTACTCGCAGCCGCCTCCACTTCCTCCTCCCCTGGCTCGTCCCCTCCTCTCCCGATCCCACCCACAGCAGAGAGGCGGGCGAGGGGGTGGGCGAGCGCCGGCAGGGCACACCCGCCGCGCCGCGGCCCCGCTGGTACCGAGGGAACTCGCCCGCCGCCAGCCCGGCGGGCACGGTGCCCGCCTGCCGTCCGACGGCCAGCAGGGGGCGCCTGGGGCAGCGCTGCGCGTTAAAGAGACAGTGCCCTGGTTTTGGGCTAGCCCGTCCGGCAGATTCGTGCCAGCGCGGCCCCTGCCCCACCGCCCAGCACCTCGCCTGGCCCGGGCTGGGTCTCGGGCTGCGGTTTGCGCCGCCTTCGTCGCTCTCGCCGCTTTCTCCAGCGGCTCTGCTGACCGCAGGCTGCTGCCGTGGGTATCGTCCCGCGGGTATCCTGCCCCCCTCTCCCGGAGCTACTGCCGGGCGGAGTGCCCAGGGTCTGCCGGCCGAGGGGAGCTGAGCTGTACCGTGCCCTGGCAAGGGGAGTCGTGCCGCGCCGCCTTGCCCAAAAAGCAGTTCCAGGCGACAGAGTGGGGACAACTCCCGGGCAACCCCGGGGGTCCGCGGGAAAGGCAGCGGGCCTGCGCCCGGCCGTGCTTCCCCTGGGCAAATCCCTCCTGAAAGGGCTCCCCGCGCCGCGTCACAGCGCCGGGTCGCCGCACTGCCGGGCCCGGCCGGGAGCTGGAGGGATGCCGGTACTTGACCCCGCCGTGACTTGGTTTTCCAAAGGAAGAACAGTTTATACAGCTACTTAGATTTCCTAACCGGTAAATAAAACCAGTTATTCAGTATACAGGTGTACATGTTTCGCAAAAAAAAAAAAAAAAAAAAAAAAAAGGTTCCAGTAAATACAGGGTTTCACTGCAAACCAGTATCTTCCTTCTTCCAGTATCTGGCAAGTATCTGTAAAGATTTACCAGAAGTTTCAGTAACAGCTATTTATTTCTTTAGCTTTTTCTTTTATTTTATGAGGCAGGAGAAGGCAGGCAATGCCCCCATGAGCTGGCATTCTGATTTTTCTGTTGTGCATTCCTAAACACAGAGGCAGCTGTTCTGTGCTTCAGAGGAAGAATGTGGTATCTCACAGCACAAGTATAATCTCCCCATCTTTTTTCCTCCCTTTCATCTGAAATTAGTATCATCCAGCTGGAAGGTTTTTCTCTGTCTCTTTGGGAATGTCAAGCGTAGCTTTTATAATCATTGTCTTTCTCTGTGGAAGACAACCCTGAACCAAGATTCAGATGATGCTCCTACAACGATGCTTTCTGTACATCAGGCTCAGAACCCCATACAGCTGAAACTGCTCAGCAAGTTCTGCTGACTCACAGTGCCACAACAAATGTGGTTTAATAACTTTACCATAGTTATCAGAAAAGTGGTAGAAGGATCCATTCAAAGGAATGCAGGGGGAAATCCAGGAAAACCTTAAACACGAAAGGGGTCACTGACCTGGGGAGCAGGCAGAGACCATTTTACATTCCAGTCATTACTTACGTAAACAGTGAAGTCATCCCAAACCAAGAGTGTTAGAAGCATGCAAGAGTGGAATCACCTGCAAACAGCTCTCACCAGTGTTTTTTGAAAATTTATATAATTGTACTTTTTCTCCATTAGTGGTTGCTTTGAGAACTATACATGTTTATTAAATTACTATTAAATCATTTGCCATTGATATGGCAAAATGTTATAGGTTATGTTACAACCTTTATTTTTCAGACCACTTTTTATCTTAATCATGTTCCTACATATTGCATAGTTCATTAATTAATGTCATTAGAATTGGTAAATGTATTTTGATAGCGTGATTCCTGCTGCACATGTCCCTGATGTTTAAACCCTTCAGGGAAGCAGGGTAACTTCAGGAAAATTTGTAACTCAAAAATGTCCAAATAGAAAACTTTATCAAACATTATCAAAATTAAGAAAGAATCTGCAACAAACTGATTTGGTTTTCGTGTTTGAAGTGTTTCATTTTGCCAGCATTGATGCTTTATTTCAGCTACTGAACTTATGGACTTATTTTAGACTTTATTAAAATTTGCATCAGTATGTTAAGCTCAACATTTGTATTTGTATCAGAACAGAGCATGGATGTATTGAAACACGACATGATTGAAGCCATCTTCCTACATTATTTTTCTAAATTATTTTTCTTTAAGAACTGTCACAGTTTCAGACCAATCTAAAATACAGTCTGCAGAGACAGACTGATTTATGAACTGTTCTCCAGATAGGGGACAGCAGGTTTTCAGAGGTGTTGAGCATTCTTGGCTCCTGCAGAAATGAAGCATAGGAGCTACAAAGGAGGAATTTGCTTTGTTCAAATATAGGCAAACATGAATGATGCCTATCAGAGACCACATTCAATCTTAGGATGGAGAATGCTGGTAAGTACCTTCATTTTAGACTGGGTTTTTGTTGTTTTCTTATTTTTTAACCCTTGAACAAGTTCAGGTGTGGGGACTGTATTTCATCTTGTGCGCCACTGTACTGCATTTTACTGCACAATATTTCTACATAAATTACAATCCTCTGTTTACATTGCAAAGCCAGTTCAGGCAATGCCAAACCTGTGACCACATGAAGCCCCAGGGTAACGTTTACCCAATTCCTGATCAGGAGCAGGCTGACTATTCCTGTAGCTTTCTGTGGCCCAATGCTGTAAGCTGCAACTACTGAGCTGTTTCATGCTAATTAAAGGGGTGAGGGTTGATTAAGATCTTGAGCCCTCCGGCAAGCAGAACTATCTTCATCTGAGCTTCAGCTACAGGTCAAAGCAGGTTTCACTTGTTTAGCTGGAACCTCTCACACCTTGTCTTCTAACCCCTTCAACAAATACTGGGGCTCTGAGGAGGCTGGACACTTTCAGTGTGGCACCAAGCTAGTGAAATTCCATGGGAGTTCATTTTAGGATAAGATGAGGCATCTCCTAACTAACTTCATTAGTTACCGAAGTATATTTTCTCAATGAATGATTAAAAGCAGTTTTCTTAGCACCTGGCAGAAGCCATGACAGGAGCTTATGCAATGGTTGGATAGGTGAATATTTTTCACTGCATGTAGTTTAAGGTTTTTACAATTTAGCTTTAGTTTTTATTCTTACAGAACAGATGTTACTATGCTGCAGATAGGCAGCAGAAGGCCGAGTCTTCCACATCAGGACAGGTCTTTCCTTTCTGCAGTCAAACTGCCAAGTTGGATCATGTGCTAACACAACACTGCTGGAATGAGGCTGTAGGCAGGAGGGAGCATGAAAAACCCTTGCATGTGCTGCACTGCAGCTTCTTCTTGGCTTTGAGGGACTCAACAAAGAGCCCTGGTGCTGCACAAGCATCTGTCATCACCAGTGAGGCACCTGAAGAGAAATGCATGAGTACCATGGTGGGCTACCATTTCCTCGGGTCTCTGCTATATCTACATCTTATTTATTACTGTGAGATTCATAAAAAGCCCAGATATGACTTATTTTCACAGTGGTTCAATAGAGGATGCATGTGACTGAAGCTGAGCTTTTCCAGTTTATTTTTTTTTTAATGTAAGTACTGGCAAAACACATTATAATCTCAGCTATTGTCTGGGAACTTCTCCAAATGTACTCTGGACCAGCAGCTTTTAAATGATAAAGTAGTGAAAGTTAGGCCTTGGGGATGAAATCTCAGTTTTGATTTTTGCATTCAAAATCACAAAGGCCAAGGGACAAACTTCAGCCAGCCACTAAAGGGTTTGTGCAAAGGCTCATGGGAGGGAGGCCCCTCTAGTGGCTGAATCAACCCAACTTAACTTCTTTTAATGACCCGTTGCCCATAGAGACTGCACAGGAGGATTGGCCTCACCAGCTGGAAATCCAAGTGTTATTTTACAGTCAACTAAATCAGACACTGCTGTTTACTGATGCAGTCTCTCCAAAAACTGCCACTTGTTCTCACCTTCTGCCATCCCCTCTTTTACAACAGGTCAAGTGCTCACATGGCTGTGCATCAACAGGATCAGGGAGCTAGAAACTGAGCTGGACTAAAACAAACTCATAAAACTGACAACAGTATTTAGTCTTAATCCAAGCCAATTCCCCAGCCTGGATCAGCATCCTTCTTCCTACCTGTTTATAGTGGCACAAGGCAGAGGCTGGAAGAAGGCCAGGTAAAGAAAGCACCAAGCTGCCTTTTTCGGTGGCAATCCCATTTTAGAGCAGCCACAGAGGATGGTGAAACCATGGTGTTCACCTGTGTGACTGCTCCCTTACCTAGCAACCTACACAGTTTATACTGCAGTATTTTGATTTTAGAAAGAAAATAAGGATTAGTGAGGACTGCCTGAGACTCATCAGTATTTGAGACCATGTAGAGCAGAAGAAGGAATTCAGCTAGAAGGGATTCTATGATTCTATGATTCTATGCCTGGCAGATGACCAGCTCTGTGTGGGCCAATGCAGTGCTGTTCAGGGATTCCTGAGCTAACTCTCACTAGCCCCAGTGGAGAGCTGCTTAGATTGCTACCTATTATACCAGTAGCACAGAAAGTTCCAATCATAAAAACAGGGTAACTATGGTGGTTTTTTTAAACTTGAAGGAAACCACCATTAGGAGAAGGTAGGTTGTACCCTATGTATGGCTCCAAAGTTTGGCTATTCTGAGCTCTGATGAATGTACATGCTGCAGGAAAGTAAGAAATGGTTTGGCTGCCAAGTCTGCTTGCTTGGCTTGCAGCACTTTGGGTACAGGCTCTGTATGAGTTTATAAGACAAGGAAAGCATATCATCAGTGAACAAAGAATTTAAAATCACAAAAAACATGGCCAAGATGCAAAAGATGGAGTTCTGTGCCAATACAATAATCTCAGCAGGAGTAGATTTTTCAAACTGAATTGTTAGTCAGATCCCAAGTGTGGGTACAGACTGTGCTGCTCTACATCGCTGTAGCTCTCTGGCCTTGTACTATGGGAATAAGCTACACAGAAATAATGCTCATGCAAACTTTTTCATTACAGACACGTGGAGAGATTCACTTACCTGGTTGCTTCAGCATAGTTAAAATGATTCAAACTATTCACGCAAACAAGTCCTGAAAAACTGTTCTCTGAAGAACTTGGGTGACCGGACAGTATGTTTGGATTGGAGATTTGGATGAGGATTAGGCTGGACTGAGGTTTGCTCTACCTACAGTTTGATGCTAACAGAGTTACTCAGGTTATAGGTGTGGGGTGGGGTGGGGCGGGGTGGTACTCAGTTTTAAGAACCTATGACAATTCTGGGAGCATGCTTCCAGCAAAATCAGCCATCTTTAAAAAAAATATATTATATATATTTTATCATATCATATATATGTTGTACAGCTAGAATGTTTTTTTAATTATATAACTAGCTTTAACATGATGAATGTAAATTAGACTGACATGGATGTATAACTGTTATGTATAAAATGACCTGGACACTTTATACATCCACTGGTCACAATACTACTACCGCTATTATCGCATATTTTGCTGGCTTACATGTGTCTTTGCCTCTTGCGTTAAAAACACATTATTCCAGATAACCTAAAGCACACATGCTCATTCCAGTGGTCCTCCACTTCCACAAGTTGTTTGTGGCTACAGTTGAACCCTTTAAACTGCTGAAACTGAGAAAACAGGAAAGATAAAGGTCCGATGTGACTTACAGTGCCACACCATCACTTGCACTTTCTTCTCATGCTTATGCCTCTAAAGATTGAGGACCCTTTTCCTGTTTTGTTTAATGCTTCCTTAGAGTTCAGTAGAAGTTCACTGGCCACTGTGCTTTCTGATTCTGCATGGTCACATCAGGGAGACGTTGGCTTTTTCGCTCTCTGGGAAGGGCAGCAATTTTAATCTTTTCAGAAGCTACTACAGTATGTAGTTGTAAGTGCAAAAAGCAGAGACATAGAAAAGGATTTCCAAAGCCCACACCAGCACTAATCCAAAGCCAACTAACTATAGCATATTAAAGAAACAAACAAACAAACAAAAAAAACACACAAAACAAACCAATCCATTTGATAGTATTTCCAGCACGTGAGCATGTTGTAGGACAGACTGCACTTTTGCCCGCAATTCACATACTGCGTGAATTCATGCTTCATCAGCAAGGTTTAGAAATGTTTTTTCAAACAACCCTAATCCTAATGGAAAAGAGCTTCCTCTGGACAGCCAAGAGTTCTTTACTTCATGGCACAGCTATCCTGTAGTTAACTGAAGATGCTACTGAGAAATAATCTAGAGGCACAGTTTGGGAAAGCCCTGCTAGGAGTTAGGTCCTGTTCCTTTTGTGCTTACAAAGCTCTCATACTTAGGAATCAGTGGTGCATTGACTTGACTCCTACTTCCTATTGCACTAGAAGCAGGAACTGGACCTCTCTTGCTCCACCAGTCACTCTCACTCTTGTCTTTTTCCCACTCAGAATGCATTTTGAAACATTATCAGTACTCAATGACCAAGAGGCTTTTTTTCTTCTTGTTAAAATACCAACCTCATATCCAGAGATGAAACAATGCACAAACATCTCCTCCGCACTGCAAACATTCTCTGTCCTGTAACATCCCGTTTCTACCTCCTATTACACACAGCACTTCTAAGAAAGAAGAAGGTCATATAGAGCAGAACTGGAAATTCAGGAGGCAAAGTTACAGAAAACAAGAGATAATCAGCTGTAGCATGCAAAAAAAACCAAAAGCTGAGCCCCCAATTTGGTTACAGCTCCAAGCAATTACTAGACGATCATCCTAGTTAAGTGAGATATATAGCTCATTTAAGATCACAAACTTTCAGACATTTTAAATTGCCTAGACCCTGGAAGACACCTGCAGTTGCATGGATGATAAATTCCATTAACACTTGTTTGTTGCACCACTGTGCTATTAAACTATTATCTCACATACTCAGTGCCTGGCAGTCTGTAAGTAAAACCTAGGTAATGAGAACATCAGAATGTGGAACATGTTATAATGCCATAGTGTCATTATGGAGCTGCCTGGACAGGAAGTGCTTCCCAACCATTTTTGTAACAGCTCAAGGGATGCTTCCCTAGACAGGATCACTGCACATACTGCTTGTGTTTCTGTGCATCTCTGAAGAGCCTGCTTCTGTGCATCATGTTAATATACTGCTCATACAAGAGCAGCCTTTAGAGTTGAACATGCAATTCCTATGCTGCTCTTTTGGATTTTCCCTTCTTTCAGAGGGGGGAAAAAGTTAAAAAAAAGGACTTCTAGTGTCTGAACTGATGAAGCCTGCTTGCCTCATGCCTCAGTTTTCTGGCGTGATCTCAGAAGAAAGCTTTTTGCATGGATAGAAGTCTGTGATAACCCATGCCTATGAAGATTGTCACTGTTTAGTAAGTGGTGAGTTTACATTGCACTTCCTCTGTCCATCAGGACACTATTCCATCAGCTGACTTCCAACTGTCACAACACACATAGGAGTTCAATGTCTTAAAGAGGTCTATCCTTCTATGTAATATTCTCAAATTGTACAATAAATCCAGATACATACATACTCCCTCTTTTATTTATCTATTTGGGAAAACAACCTAAACAAATCAGATGGGAAGCAGGTTAAAAGAATGCCCTTCTTTAACCCTCAGCACTCTGTGTAGTGGTTATTTCTGCACCATTTGTACCAAGCCTATGGAGCAGGATTCTTGTTCAACATGGAGGCCTGACAGGAGAAAACAGAGGGAGAGAAACACTCTAGAATAGATGAAAGAACTCATGCCAGCATTTAGACAGAGGAGGCCTCAGGACATGCCAAGGAGCTGTCATAAAAGTATTTCAACCACTAGGCAAAGAAGAGGCTTTGTGGCAAAGGGTACCAGACATAGTGCCGAGGCAGACAAGCTCCCCAAAGAACACAGCTGCTTTGTGTTCACATTTAATGTGCTAGCTAATGCCTGCCTTGTACTGTCTTTTGATATTGTCAGATCAATAATGGGTTTGTATTACTTGAAGCTGCACTCTTGAAAAGAAATTCAGTGTGACAATCCTCCCTAACAGCACAGTAATCCTAATAATATAAATTCATAAATGCATATGCCTTTTACATCATGGGGTTTATTTAAATTATTGTTGTTCATTGGGTAATGTAGATTCCTGCCCCACAATCCTGCTCTGCAACCCTGGATCCCTGGTGAACAGAAAATTTTACTACAGACAGGCAACTTATCTGTCAAAAAAGCCAAAATAACTTGAAAGGCTTTCCTGACTGGAACGAGTCTTCACTAAGATGCTCTCTCTTATTTTCACATACAAAGTGCAAAGCATAGCAGCATTTCTAACGCACAGTAAATCTTCCTCCATCCTTGTTATCAAACCTCCATCATTTTTTAAATCTCAGGCATTTGCTGGAGTCATTTTACAGCTACTTGGACTACAGTTCTCTCCAGGAAGTGGTTTCATAAACCAGAGAAGTTAGCCCAGATGTCTTGGTAAAATTGATAGTGGTTTCAGGTGAAATTTTGGCTACTCTGCAATAAAGCAAGAAGCTGCCAGAGGGACTGAACACAAATTGTAGGACCTCTTCTGAAGATGATGAGGCCTGGATCAGGATGAGGGAGAATGAGAATGTGGGTCCTGTCAAAGGATTTCACCTACTCAATTTTAAGAGAATTCAAAGCTGAATAAATCTTTGTTCACAGAATCACTGAATCACAGAATACAAGTTTGGATGGACCTTAAGGGTCATATGGTCCAGCCTTTCATAGCAAAATCACAACTTAGACAAGATGTCCCAGCACCCTGTCCATCTGGATCCTAAAAGTATCCGATGTTGGGCAATCCACCACTTCCCTGGGAGATTATTCCAATGGCTGATTGTTCTCATTGTGAAAAATTTTCTTCTTGTGTCCAACTGGTGTCTCCCCATCAGTAACTTGTGCCCATCACCCCTCAACTTTTCCATGTGACTCCTCATAAAAAGGGAGTTTCCATCTTCTTTGCAGCCACCCTTTAAATACAGGAACACTGTGATAAGGTCTCCCCTGAACCTTCTTTTTTCAAGGCTGAACAAGCCCAGCTCTCTTAGCCTTTCCTCGTATGACAGGCTTCTAAGTCCTCTGACCACCTCTGTGGCCCTTCTCTGGACCCTCTCCAGCCTGTCCACATCTTTTTTGTATAGTGGAGACCAAAACTGAACACAGTACTCCAGGTGTGACCTGACAAGCAGTGAGTAGAATGACGACTTCTTTATCTCTGATGATGATGCCCTTACTCATGTAGCCCAGCATCCTATTGGCTTTCTTCAGCATGGCAGCACACTGTTCACTCATATTGACCTTGTTGTCCACCAGGGCCCCCAGGTTCTTTTCCCAGCCTTTTCTGCACTCTTGGATTGTGTTTACCCAGGTGCAAGACCTTACATTTCTCCTCGTTGAACTTCATAATATTCTTGTTAGCCCACTCATCCAGCCTATCCAGGTCACCTTGCAGGGTGGTTCTCTCTCCAAAAGTGCCCAATTCCCCACTCAGATTGGAATCATCAGCAAACTTGGTCAGGATACACTTGATCCCATCTTCCAGATTGTTTCTGAAGATATTAAACAGTGTTGGACCCAAAATTCATCCCTGGGGGACCCCACTAGTGACAGGTTGCCAGTTTGAAAAATGGGCTATTTACCGCCACCCTCTGGGTATGGCCTGTCAGGCAGTTTCCTACCCATGGCACAGACCACTTGTCTAGACTGCAACACACCAGTTTAGGAGGAGGCTGTGGAAAATCGTATTGAGTGCCCTGGAGAAATCCAGGTAGACTATGTCCACCGCTCACCAGTTGTAGATTTGCAGTCTATGCCTACTTCTGGCTGCACCCTCCCCTCTAACTGGCAAAATGGAGTAAAATAATATAATCTTCACTTGCCACCAACGACAATAGTCCCAAATGACACTGGTGTACCATCACTCTTATGTTCTCCACACAGCTAGGGAAAGGAGATCTTTCAGGACTCAGAGACTTCCCTACAGTGACAAAACTCTTATGTTGCTGGCTACTGGTGCTTTGGGGGTCACATTTGTGCAGATTTCCAGACAAATGGCATTTACACCTTATGTTCTTCTGTCCTTTCTGATCTCCCCAGGTCAGTGTGGCTGTTCTCACCCACCAGCCCAATGCTACTGACCAAGACTCTAAGCATTTTCACTGTGTGAAGCCACTCCAGACAAGTATCAGCCTGCCTGATTTTACTTTCATCCTCCACCTCTATGGTGTTTATCAAACATATCAAGGTAAAGATTTTCCACTGCTCAGGAGGCTGTTTTGCCAGAGCACTAATCACTCCACAGATGTGCAACAACCTGAGAATTACACTGTTTAGTGAAATGAGACACATTCAACGAGATGCTAATTGAGGCTAGATACTTTTTATGTGGAGAAGGTGTTGGTTTGGGTGCACTTAAACTTGTTATAGTCTCACACCAGCATATTTCTTTACCTTCTAAGTATTGCCATGATCATAATATTACCATGTGTATATTTACATTCTGTTGGTGAAAGGCAAAGAGAACATACATTTGTGTGGAAAAGCAGACATACTGTGTGTAAGAATGCCAACAAATGGGGTAGTAAATGTGCTATGATAGAGATATTTAAATATTCACCTGGTGCTTTATGATAGAGAATGATGTAGGCATTACTGCCTGAAATTTCACTTCATACAGGTGTCATAAGAGCAGAAGCTTATGAACTGCACAGTAAGGAACTAACATGTAATACCTTTTGGTTTAAAGATTTGCAAATGCTGCTTAATGTGCTTTTGTTCAAAGAAATGCAAGTACTCTGCAATAACTTAATTAAATTCTCAATTTGAGAGTAACCATCAAGTGCTGTTAACATTTCCATTCACATGCCTGAGTCATTCTGGGTCTCTATGATGATTTCTGGTACAGACCTCCAGCTTGGGCTTCAGAAAAAGTCAAATTCAGTTAAAGGTCTAGGTGAGTACTCAAAAGCTTCACAACCACAATGAACCGGATTTTATCTTCCACTAAAGCTTGTAGCAACAGCAGCCCTCCATACAGAAGAGGATAATTTACTTCCTGTTGATGGACTTTATATGAAAGGCCCCCCCTCCCCAGATGCTGGCTTTCCAGTTGAGCAGACAGCTCTGAGAGTGCACTTGAGTGAGTAACGAGGTGCTCTTCAGGTCCGACACTAGGATTAACCATCAGGTACTTCTGTCATTCAGGCTACCTCTGACAATGATTTTCCATTGCCTCAGACAAATCTGTTATTCATCCAGGCTTAGATTTTCTTTCTGTAGGAATTATGAAGGATTACTAAAGTGCCCATAAACCATAAACCAAGAGAACTGTAAGGGATACCTGCTGTATCAGACATGCAGCTCAACAGGCAACTAAAACCATGGAGTTTATTACTAGAAGTGCATAACCTACCAGTTTTGGTTAGACTAAATAAATACCATCAATAAGTAAGCCTGACTGTGACATTTTGAGGCCCCAGTCACTCTCAAGTGCCCAACACAATCATTTCCATTATTTCCATGCAAAAGCCAAATTATGGGGTCTAAGAATAAACAAAGAGTATGTAGAACAGTTCTGAAAATAAAACCACGTAAGATGATAAGACAAACTGGTGTGCAAAATGTTCAAGCAATAAAATATTCTGAAGTGGCTAAATATAAGGTGATTGAAGTATTCTATGGAATGAGAAACAATAAAGGTTTTAAGAACAGAATGAATTTACATAATAGTAAAGGAAATTATTGATGCTTCTGCAGCAATGTGGGAGTTTCTGTAGGAAAGTACAAGTTAGAACGTACAGGAACATTTCTGTGACTAAGAACCTCACATTGGTTGGATGGATGTCTTACATGTATGCCTCTTGCAGTACATTTTAGAAGTTAGTAACTGTGTGCTAATTCCTACTCTCTAACAGGACACAGAGAAGAGGTTCCTAAAAGAAGTCAAGACACACACATACACAAGCACTGTTTTTTTGTTTTTTGTTTTTTTTTAATGAAAGCTTAGAGTCAGCAAATCTCAGACAATATTCTACCAACCCCAAACTTCCATCACGATCTGTGCAGAAAAGCTGGGATCCTTTTGAATGTGGGAAAAGGCCGAATCTGAAGTGTGTTCTTTCTGTGTTTGCTTAGTAAAAGAAAGTTATGCTTCAGGAAAGTCTAAATATAGATATTCCCTGCTGCACACAGTTCACAGTCTAAACAAGACAGGCACAGCCTGGGAACTGGGCATCTCAGAAGAGACTATAACTAAATCTCTTTAAAGTCATTCTACGGTAATACTGACTTGTTTCACAAAGGCACCACAGTAGGAAAGATAGATTAATAGAAATTAACTCTAGCAAGTGACCGTCAGTGAGGTTTTTTTTCAATGTATTTTTCTGTTGATGGTTTTTGAAAAGCAACCCTTTCAGGCCAGCTGAGCAAAGACAGCATTTTTGGCCTGCAGAACAAATATGAATCTTTTTAACATGGGTGATTTTTCAGTTAACTTGTTTACATGAACAAATGTGTCGGCAGCAGTGAACTCAGCATGGAATTCACTAACTGTTCCCTTCTGGCAGTAAGAGTAGCCTTTAGCTGAAATCATGGAAAAGCAGGTTTCTCAGAAGTTAAATGGCAGCTTTGGAAGTGATTTTTTGTTATATACTATTTGTGGAGATGTAGTTTAAATCCATAAACTCTAATGAATAACACTTTAGCTGAAATGCGGTTTATAACTGAAAACTGCTTTGACCAAAATTCTGCAGGATAGTTCTCTTTCCTTCTAGATCAGTCAATCCTGGGTCACATTGCCAGACCTGTGAGATCAATACTGCATTGTTTTTGCATAAATTGTATTTGTCTTCTCTTTAAATAAATGCCAAGGAGAGTATTATTCAGTCACCGATCACCTCTGCTGGTATTTTTTTAGTATCTTTTCCCAGTTCTTGCTAAACTTTGAAGCCACTTTGTAATTGACTGAAAACAGAAGATAAACCCGAGGATTTTATTTCTTTCCTCCCAGAATTATTTTGACTGCAGACAATGTAGACATGAAGCTTATATTCAGTGGTAGCAAATGAACAAGGAGTACCACTGTAATGAAATCTAAAAGTTCAGTCTAAAATCCCTTCTTCATTAAACACCCAGTTCTTTAGAAGCACTCTGACAAAGGATAATAGTGTGTAATTCTAGCTTTGGCAGATGTCTACTGTGGATGTTTGGGAGACTTAGCTAGCTATTCCATTTGTAAATATCAAAAAGCTTGTTGGAAAGATGGTAAATATTTCTAGAACTAAGAACAAAGTATCAAAGTACTCAGAAAACCTGGGTAATAAGACTGCCTGAAGCTTCACTCAGATGTGGCTGCTGCTAAGAAACAATGGCTAAAGTAGAATTTCAGGAACAAAGTATTAAAGATCAAGGTAATTTAAGGTCCCAACATTTCAATGTATAAGAAGCAAGTCGAAGGAAGAAAAGATCACCATGGATGATACACAGCTCACTCAACTATTTCAATGCAAAATTAGAAGAAATAAAAAAAAAAAAATAAAAAAATCAGAAGAGTATTGCCTTACTTTGAGAAGAAACAAAACATATAAAACACAAAGTAAGGATTCATAAAGCATGAAATAAAGTATATGAAATTGAAGCTGAGGTAAACTAATGTTTCTGACTCACAACAAAGGATAATATAATAAACCGATCAAAGCAACCACAACAGGATACTGCTAAACTCACTGCAACTACATCTAATAAACAAAATCACTACAAGCTGCAAAAACACTGGGTATTCATTCACTCACTGATAAAAATTCACATGAGCACTATAAACAATATTCTAAGAAAAAAACACCTAAAGGCATTCCCTTTTCCCAATATGCCTCCACAGTTTTTCAGGTGTGTTACTTACGATTCGCAGAACTCTGCCCTTCTGTATTTCTTTATAAACACAGTACTAACTCTTCTTGTAACGCACAGGGGAGTTTGCCCATCTGGAGCTAAGGGCAGATGTCATGTTAGGCTTGGGTTTTCATGTGTTCTTTTCTTCCCATTAAAGCAGTGGTACTTCAGTTTGCTCTTCTGTGCTCTACCTTTTGAGTAGAAGGAAAAGATTGGAGCCTACTAGGGTCTGAAGAAAGTCTTCCTTTCTGTCAGTTGTCCTCTCCCTCCATAAGCCAGCATGTGAGCATTTTCAACGAGCTCTGTGCTTCATCCCTTACTCCTCAGCAGCTTAGCCCTGCCCTGAAACTAGTCTAACCTCTTGGCTTAAGGTTAGGTATGAACCTTATAGGACCAGCACATGAGCTTATGCCCCTTCTCCTCCTTTATGGCAGTTTTCTCCTTGGAATCCCAACACATATGGACTGTGTAGGGATCCCAGATCTCCAGCCAAGAGTTTGTCTTAGAGGTAGAATTAAGAAGGAAAAATTCCAGGAATGTGTTGTTCTTGATGAATCAAAAATCAGTGTCCTACAAAGTGGAAGGCTGATCCCATCTTGAGAGAAATGTTTCTGTAATTAGATTCTGGGTTACTTATCAATACCGAGAACCTACCTATGACTACGTTAAATCTTTATCTACCTAAAGAATGCATGGTGCATTTTGTCCTTTGGCTCCTGTCTTCCATTTGTAAGCCAAACTAATTGGGGGGGGGGGGGGGGGGTGGGGTGGGGAGGGTACTTATCTCAGGTTTTCTACCTTTGCTTTCTATTCTGGCCAAAATCTAAGCCTAGAGAAGACCCTCCTTTAATACTAAGTTATGAGAACTTTGCTTGATGCAGAGATTACAACTAGCCTTCTGTTTCCAATTATCAGACCCCATTTGTCCTATGCACTTTATCAGGATCCCTCAACTGGGATATCTGCAGTGTCCCTTCTTATTCTGTGCCAAAGGTTAAACATAACACTGAATTTATGCAAACTGAGATCTAGCCCAAAAATATTACACATCAACCTTTCTGGTCTTATGCCTTAGCTTTCAAAGGCAGTTTGCGTTTGCTATAGTAACTCCACAAATATTTTCTCTCTTTCTCTTCATAACCGTCATTTCAGGCCTATGGTTAACACAGAAGAAAAGGCTCACAAACCAAGCAGGTTAAACCCTGAACTATCATCCCTTTACAGCTCTCCAGGGAACAGACTTGTTAAGTAGGAAGAAGCCCCACTTTTCACTCCTTTTTCTTCAGAATCTTAACTGTGAGCTTTACATTTAGTATGTGCATCTACTATTCACACAGCCACATATTAATTCTGACTGAAACCCTTCTCTTTGACACAAAGGTTGGTATTCTAAATTAAATAGACTTTTTACAGTAGCTATTCCATTTCCCATCATTATCTCTAACCCCAGTATAAGAAAATGCAATAAAACCATACTTGAGTAGAAGGTTTGCCAACTATACAGGAGCTATATTCACTTTTAGATCATCTGCATCTCATCACCTGTAAGAAGAGAAGAATGAAGCAGTGTACCAGGGATAATTCATAGAATCATAAATAATTAGGGTTGGAACGGACCTTAAGAAATTAGCTGTAAGTAGTTATTCACACCTACATCCTTCATCAGAACTGTACTAACAGTTTATGTAAACTCCATAAAAGATGATGAAATCCTCACTTAAGAGCAAAACTGGACTGGGAATCGGGCCTGTGAAAGGTTCGCTTTGCCTGTGGTGTTGAGCACCATCTAGTGTCCTCACAGTGGCAAAGGAGATACAATTCTTTGAGCCTCTAGTCGAACGAGCGTGAAACCAAACCAACCCCAAACAAACAAAATAAAGCAGTATCGCTTAAAGAGAAGTTCCTCTGTGCCAGGGAACTTATTTCCGAATGTGAGCTCTCAACAGTTTTGAGTTGGGTTTTGTTTTTTTTCCCCATGACGCAGCACTGTGCATGTAAGTCATTATCTGTCCTGAACATAACCCAAAACACTAGTTTCCTACATTTTTCATTGAAACACCAAACATAGTAGGATAAGCCATCATCAATCTAATTTTGCAGCAGCTTTTCTATAGTGCCTTAAGAGCACTAACTACATCACCCAAGAAAAATGGGAGATGTGTATATATGCGATACACAATGATGTGTATATACTTACCCCACCCCCCCAAATGTCATTTCTATAGCATCTTTCATTTCTTATTTGGTATCTCTTTAAATGGTCAGCCTTCTTTTCAGTACAGGTGTATGTGTAAACTGTGGCTGCCACTGCTTCTCTGTACCTTTAGAGGACAGAATTCAGGCCTGGCTGCCAACGAGTCAGTCATTCCCTACAGTAATGGAGAGTAAAACATGTTTTGACAAACCAAATGGATTTGACATTCATTTCACTTGTATTTGATTCAATTCGTGGAGCAGTTCAGAAAGATGTTACAGCAGCTCCCAGCAGCAGTATGAGGAAACAGTTGTAAAGTAGGTATGCTTTACTCAGCTGAGGCACATGGAGGATAGCTCCTCCAAAGGCCTGCACACACCAACTTTGTCTCTCCCCTCATTTATTCTCTAAAATTATACATATTCATTAGGTTACATAACATGCCTATACATATTCATGGCCTATCCCTGCTTTGTATTATAATGAGCTAAAAGGTCCTCTGCGCTTGCATAGCAACCCCTGGTGGTCATGGGTGACGGTTTCAAGATGAAGTAAATGAGTCTTCTTCAGCTTAATCTTTTTACCTTTAATAGTTGTGCATGCTCCCTGGTGACTTGGTCATTGTCCAAACCAGAAAGCTGGTTTTAGCCGGTTTCAGGGCCCAGAAAGCAGAAGCCAGGTACTGTTTTTTCCTCTTACCAGTAGCCTTGTCCTCCCATCCTGGTCTAGCACAGCATAATGAGCATGATAAATGTTTGTTGAGTATGCGCAACCAATAACATTGTTAAGCAAGCGGCTTAATCCTAACCCCCCTGTACACTGGTTAACTCTTGCGTCACAGTAGTTTTCTCATGACCCTGAGATACAAGTTTCGTAAAATGTTTAATTTTACATACATTGCTCTACAGTTACTAAATTCTTTTAACTAGAACAGGAGGTACATGTTAGAGAAATGTTTAACACCCTCTTCACAAGCAAATTTACCAAACATCACTGTGGTGCATGTCACTGAACTGCACGTGACAAAACCAGGTTGTTTTTGTCAATTTAGACAATCTCTTGGCTTCCTTGAAGCCTTTTCCCAGTACCATTATTTGAAAATAATTTACTTCAATAAGCCAGTAAGGTGCACTTATGTGTAAACACACACCCGGTTTTAGGTACATATACGTCAGCTGTTGGGAGACTGTTAAGTTTCCATTGGTATTTTCCTCAATGCATCATACCTGGCTAATGCAGCCAACTTAGAACAACTGTTTTGAGTTTCTCCTCTCATCGACTGTCACACAATCAAAACACTCTCGAACGGGCAAAGTGGCAAAGGGTGAGTGATACACCAAGTCACTGTGGCATGGCCTTGTCCACCACAGCACACTGGAGGCTGGTGTTCTGCACCGTGGCTGAGCTGCCTGACCCCAGTCTCTCCCCCACCACCACATGAAACAGCACTAACGCTGAAACGACAACAGCTCTGGACAGACAGCCACGACGACAATAACTGAAGGGTCATTAACGAAGGCGAACAGCAACATAGCACCGTTCAGCCACTGCTGGCCACCATTTTGGGCGAAGCCAACACGCCACAGACGGGCGCGGACATCAGCCAAGATGGCTGCTGGCCAGCCTGCCCCGCCCCTCCCCGGCTCGGATGCAGACGGGCGCGCACCGGAAGTGTTTCTCCCCATGCCGGAAGGGCGACTCTTCCGGCGCGGTGGCCGGGCGGCGATGGCAGTGGGACGGCAGTGGTGCGGTGGGCCGTCTGGGCCCTCCGTCTCCCGGTGTGGCGGCACGGGCTGAGGGGAGCGGGCCGCCTGCCGCCGCCCTCCCGCTCCCTTCTTCTCCGCTGGAGGAAGGTAGGGGGCTGCTGGTGTCGGGGAAGGAGCCGCTGCGGCGGAGCGCAGCTCGACGGGGCGCTGGTCCAGCGCTGGCGGCGCGCTGAGAGCCGCGGGCGTTGCCAGCTGCCGGTTTGCGCCGCCTGTTGAGGGAGAAGAGCCCGGGAGCAGATGCGGAATGTGGGCGGACGGCTGCGCTAACCACTGCGGGTGTCTCTGGGAGCTGCGAGTGAAAACAGGGTCTCGAAACGATAAATAAGAAAACTCTTTAAGTGTTGTCTCTGACTGTTTCGCTGTAACGTAGAGCTAAGGCTCCTCTTCTGGCTCCTAGCAAGGGCAGGACAAAAAAACAGCTAATGTTTGCCTTGTTAAATCTACTGCAGTTTTAACAGTGTGCTTTCAATGCTTACATTCCTTTTGAAGACTTATTTTCTCTGAAGGCAGCTGCGTGTTAGCCGTCTCCGAAATGCACAGCTACTGGAAAGAACAGGCAGTGATTTAGCCGTTGGATAAACATGGACTCTAAAGTTTTTACCCAGTGGGTTAACAGCTTCTTACACAAATTTTTCGGTTGTCCTACTAAAATATTAACTCAGGATATAAAACAGGAGTATTCTGTTATATAGAAGGAAAAGCTAAGTAACACCTGCCCCAGATGCCAGTAATGTATTTTGTTTATTTAGTGTCACTGTATGTTTGATTCTCTTGGCCACTATAGACACAGCAGTGTGAGGCCCAGAACAGCTGCTCCAGAGCTACCCCAATCAGATTCTGCCAGGTCAGTGTTGAGGATATCCTTCAGATGTGGAAAACCAGGAGGCCTTTTCAAGATTGCTAACCAAATGGATCAGTCTAGCCTTAGGAAAGGGGGTTTAGAAAAGTGCAGTGATTTTTATTTAATTAATTATGGTAAACTCTTTCATACTTCTATTCATAATTGTTATTCTGTATGCATAATACATTATTGAATCAGTATTTCTGCCTAGTATTTTTAAAGCCTAATATATTTTCTTAAAATAGTACTGCATAAATTGATTTTAACTCTTGTAAAAAATAATAAAACCCCAGCAGTCTGAATGCATGTTTCTTAGGAGAACTCTCATCAGCTGCAGTGAAGCAATTGTTCGCCCTGCCCTGCCCAAGGCTATTTTTAGGGAAAGTGGTGATGACTTCTTGATATGAGTGGAGGCACTTCAGTTAATGTGTTTGTAACTGCTTTGAAGATTGTTTCAAGTCACTTAGACCCATACAGCCAGCCAGAGATCTTAAAGCAGCTAAAACAGAGCCCAGTAGTGTCCCTGGTGCTTTGATAATTTATGCTTCTTCTTGACTCATGTCTGGTTTGTTCTGCATGGTGTCAGTTACAAGTACAGGTGTTCAGCGTCTTTCTTCCAGAATACTTACTGCAACTGATCACACAGAGCAGAAGTACAGTTAGGTGCAAGTAATATGCTTACAGTATCTTTATATGTGCAGATGAGTACAAATACAGACCTTTAGTACACATTCAAATTGAAAATATCCTTTTATGTGGTTCATAGGTGGGCACTCTGCTAGAGCTTAATAAAACTGGATGTTGCTACACTGCAAACAAGCAGTGATGCTCCTGTTGCTGGCTGGCTAGCAGCATGTTTGTCTAGCAGATGTCAAAGAACTTTACAAACTTTCTGTATTTATAGAAAGTCTTATTATTACCACTCTGCAGCTAGAAGCACTGAGGTCAGATGGGGTAAGTAACTTACCCAATTCATGGCTTCTGTTTTTTTCACTCAGTGCTTGACTTTAGCCTGGTGTATTTGTAGCTGGCAGGCCCTAAGGTGGCCAGAGCCGTAGATGGAGCATTATATGTAATTACTATTAGTCTGTTGCTCACATAGCACTATGACTTTCTCTGACGTAGAAGGAACTCGGGTCTTCAGAAATGGATGCGTGTGCTGTTTCATTAATACATAATGAAAAGTTGTAAAATGTTAACTTATGAAAACCAAGCCTCATCTGCATCCCCTCTTTCTCCAACCTATACTGAATGTTTGTCACCTTTTGTTCCAGGTGCAGAGCATGGAGAATGATGAACTTCCGCCAGAGGATGGGATGGATTGGTGTGGGGTTGTACTTGTTAGCAAGTGCTGCAGCTTTTTATTACGTCTTTGAAATCAATGAGACTTACAACAAACTAGCACTGGAGCACATTCAGCAACACCCTAAGGAACCACAGGAAGGAACCACATGGATGCACTCCTTAAAAGTACGACTGCTATCCTTGCCTTTTTGGCTGTGGACTATAATATTTTTAATACCATATTTACAGATGTTCCTGTTCCTCTATTCCTGTACAAGAGCTGACCCCAAAACTGTTGGGTATTGCATCATTCCTATCTGCTTGGCTGTTATTTGCAATCGCCATCAAACATTTGTGAAGGCCTCTAATCAAATCAGTAGATTACAACTGATTGACACTTAGCTCAATTTCTAGTTTCTGTAGCTGTTTTGAAGCAATTGTATATGCCTGATCTAATCGCAAGACTGAAGTTCTGAGTGAAGGCTGGAAAGATCCTTTTCTTTCGTACTGTTAAGCAATGAAGAGAGTGACTGTTTTCTATTTAAAAAAATTAACTTTAAAGGTTTTTAAATATGGGTCTATTGGGATGGCCAGAGTGGGACACCCTATGTGACACTTGATGGAAGTATTCCTCGTTTTGCCTTAATGATGCAAAATTGCAGCACTCCATCTGAAACATCCTGTGGGGAAATAAGTTTCTGGTCTATGACTTTACTCCTCTTAGCAAAAAAAGTCATTTTTCCCTTGGAGTAAAATCAATGAAAAGATACTTCTTTTGTGGTAAATGTAAAAGAAACAAAATCAGAATATGATTATAAAAGCTGCACTTAACGCAATCACAATTCTTTGATTTTTTTTTTTTTTAAGTAATACCTACATCAGTGCTGGTTTTTAATGATTTTTTTTTAATAAGTTTAGCTATAAATACAGGAAGCAAAGAATAAAGTTTGTGCAAACCTTTGAAGGGAAAAAGGTGCTTTTTTTGTTTTTCCTGTGGTAGCAGACTTTTTTCAGTCACCACAACAGTGCCATGTTTTAGTAGGTAGGCAGTGAGTATTGGCATAGGCCTGAAGCTTGGTGCTTTAATCTCTTTTCCTATGATGTCAAAAGCAGCTTATGCTGATACTTGCTATAGTCTGCACAAAGCTTCATTTGTATTTCTTTCTCCTATCTATAGAAATCTCCTTTGATAAAATTGCAAGTGATTGGAATTTACTGCCATACTAATTCCACTCCAGACATGGTGGAAAACTGTTCTGGGAGCACTGATGTACTAGGAAAAACTCTGAATTTGGGAAGGTTAGCTGGTTTTAGTTTGTGAGGATGCTACAAACAGGTTGTAGGACAGGCAATTATATTTCTTTCAGAAATTTGAAGAAATGAGACCTTCTCATTCTTGCAGTGAATGCAGATTGCTTCAGTCATACTGAAGTTTCACTGAGATTTCTTACCATAGTTTTAAACTCTATTTTTCAGTGCTATTTCGGCATAGCATTTGATTCTAACTACTGGATTGTGTATTTTAAACAGTCTTGAACCTGTTCTTCCTGTCCTTATTTGCTGCTTCTTAGAATAACTAAAGTTTTGAGCCAGCCGTGATAGAAGTAAGCTTCCAAATGTGAAAACAGTGAAAACATGCTCTTCAAAAGCAGTAGGCGCAGAACGATTATGAACTAAACTCCTCAACTATAATTTCAATTCTGTGTGATTGTCTGTACCTAATCATGACAAGTGCTAATCCATTTCTGACTAAGGGAACCCTGGAGGATAATACCAGCCTTCTCTTACTTTGGAAAGAGAACACTGTTTTCAGTGTTGCTGTGTTTAAGCATGGCAGTTACACCACCTTAAACTTTGTTTGCATTTGGAGGTATTTTGAGACACTGGTTTCAAACCCCAGCATTGGTGCTAGGACCTGAAAACAATGTAGCCTTTACAAGAAGGTTTTAAGTTCTAAGTGCAATATGAAAAGGAGGAAGCTGCCATCTTAATATGATGAAGTAAGAATAAACTCTGACTTGCAGTATCTTTGGGAGTCAGAGCTTTTAAGTTGTGTTGTTTCCTAACTTTAAAAATCAACATCCTATTTATCTATAAAATAAAAACTTTTCAATGTTTATAAACAGAAGTCTGTTAATGCCCATAGATACCAGTGGCTTTATTTTTTGTTGTTGTTTATGTTTGTTGCAAGATAGCAGTGCTGGCAGTCAGCTGCTGTAGCTTACTCTTCTGTTCTTCCCTCAGTGTGTATGTTCAGTTGATCTTTTTTCATTGCCTTTTTATGCTCTGTGCCCTAATTACTTGTCTTTAGCGTGGGGGTGGCTGGATGAAACTGAATCCTTTTGTCTTTTTTCTACCTTTGTGTGACAAGGAGGTACCACTGGCTGGACTATGTTTTTAACTCGATGCTGTAAGTTTTAAACTCAGCAGTTGTCTTAAGAACAATGTAAGAGGAAGCATCAGAAATAGAAGATGATAGGAAGAAGTGCGTAAGTTTCTGTTGTGCAAGCACATGGCCTTTAGTAAATTCATCAGTGTGCCTCATGTGATGAGCCAAGCTGGCTGGATGTGGAGCATGTGCTGGCTGCAGGGGTGGCTTACAGAATGGAGGCTTGTGTTTGTAGACTTTCCCACTAGAAGGCTGTTTTTGGATTAAAGCTGCTGACGAGCATGAGCTTTACAACTAATTACAGAAAGACAGTCTAATTCAAGCAAATGCTGTGTCTGTAAGGATTTGAGTTTGAGGTGTAAAGCAGTAATGGAGAGACTTAGTATAACCTGTCAACCTGGTGCATAGGAATACTGGAAAATAGAAGAGGAAAGCTAGCTCTGATGGTGCTTCCAGCATTTTTGGCACCAGCAGAATATGAGCAGGTGGAGTCTCGCCCACAAAGTAAAGGAAAGACTAAGATCTAATTATTGAATGTTTTTCCACTGTAGTTTTCTTTTAAAAGAAGTAGTGAAATAACTTTAAGCTTGATTAGTTAGGGTTTGTTGCTTTAGACCAGAGGTTTTCAGTCCCTGATGTGCCAGTGGACTTTTTACACAAAGTTTCTATATAAAGACTGCAAATTCATGCTTAATGTTACATGTTGCTTTGTAGCCTCCCACAGTTCACACTACTGTTGAAGTGTTCAGGAGTGTGGCTGGGAGGGGGATGAGACACTGTTCCCAGATGTAGCTCTACAAGCAGTTTCCAAAGCTTCAGAACAGAGCTCATAGAAGATGTCTGCACTTTAAGTACAGGATGCATGAAGGAGCTCTTTTGATACATTTATCGGGCTTTTTTTTTTTTGTACTGTGTTGCCTTTCCATTTTGATAAGCCACTTCCTTCAATGTTACTTCCTTTGATAAATTATCTACCCTAAAACACTTTAAGCATTTTATCACTTTAAGATTTTGCAGCCTGACAAGTGATGAGGATTAATTTATGTAATTTTCTCTCATCCCAGGTCCTCAGCAACTAAACCTCCACAGTCCTCAGAGTTGGTCTTTTCTCCTAATTTATGCCTTTGTCATATCTACCGACAGAATAATGGGTGTGTGAACTTAAGAATATGTAAAGATGTAAAGCGTATGTTTGCTATGCTTCAGTTCCAGCACACCCCTGCCCCTTCCAAAGAAACCCAGGCAATTTTGTGTTCATAAAAAGTCATTATTTATTCCGATACTTTGTCCTCCATCCATAAGACTTGCTCAGTTTCTATAATATATAAACAAACTGCCAGGAGAACATATAAACATGAAGAAAGCTTTTCATACTATTAAACCAGTCAGTATATTTCTGCTAGAGAAGTTTCTTGGGCTCCAGTAAGCTCTACGGAGTGTCTATTTAGAATGTTTTATGCCTGTTCACAGAAGCATGCACTGAACAAACTGGGAATTAAAGTAACATATGTGAAGCATTGACAACTTTCCCCTTGCAAGAAGCATGTGTTATAGGGGGGGCTTCAACCCCCCAGATATTTGTTGGAGGGATAACACAGCCTAGTGCACAGAGACAAGGAAATTCCTACAGATCACTGAAGATAACATTTTGTTTAAGTGGTGGAGGAGCCAACAAGGAAGGGTGTGTTGCTAGACCTTGTGCTTACAAACCAGGAAGGATGGGCTGAATGTGTAAAGGTTGGGGCAGCCTTGGCTGTAGTGATCATGAGATAGTGGAACTCAGGATCCTGTGTGGGGGAAGCAAAATGGCAAGCAGGACTACAACCATAAATTTCTGGAGAGCTAACAGGCTCTTCAAGACCTAGTCAGTAGAATGCTATGGGCCTAGAAGAGAAGGGAGTCAAAGAGATCTCATCAGTATTTAAGCACCACTTCCTCCAGGCCCAATTCCAGTGTACTCGCATGATGAAAAAATCAAGGAGACTTGCATCGATGAGCAGGAGCTACTCCATGAGCCTAATGATTCTGTGATATTCCACATGCTGCATTATCATCATGAGTTACCTTAGCAGAGGGATTGGGAGATGCTGATTTACACAGGCAAGAGCAGTTATACATAATGTACTCATAGGTGTTACTTGAATATTGATACTTTCTCCCTCTCTAAAATAAACTACAGCAAACAGCATAGATAATTATGAGAGTTCTGCATGGGCAGAACATTGAACTGTTGTTCAGTTTATTTGACTTAGGAACCGAGCCTAAAAATCAGCTTGGATAAATGATGAAAGAAAATACATAAACATAACTGCTGCATAAAAAGAAAAATAAACCCCAATATTTTGAGAAAATAGGCTTAGGACAGACAGCTGGGTTTGAATTGTGGAATGTTAGAAACTTTCAAAGTCACACTGACTTGCCTAGCTGTCACAAAAACTGAAGATTTTTTGAGACCAAGATTCCCAACTCTTTCAATCCATTTTATATATGACCTTTACCAGGAAAATACTTCATTGATGGGTGACTAGAATAAACTTTTTTGGTGATAAAAATAATCTTCCACTGTAGGGCTGCTCAGGAATGGACACGGTCTTACAGGTGTTCTTTAATTCTGAATACTATAGTGGTCTTCTACTGCTTTCTTTCCATACAAATTAAAAGTTCTGCTGTACCATTTTAAGATCATGTCTGACAAAATAACTCACTCCTGATTTTACTATATAAGAATTTAAGTTGCATGAATAAATACAATGACTTAGAAAATGTTGTTAAAAACGTAGCAGTCAGAAGACTTGTGAGAACAGTTTTGTATTTGTCAACTGGTCTACCAAAAATTCTTCTCAATGTAACACTGGCTCCCTGCAAGCATCACGCTGCTGACACCAAGGTGCATCTTTTTCTTACGGCCTCTGTGTGCAAACAACGTCGGGACCGACATTTCGCTTTCCGAACAGAAGTGCCGCAGGCTTCGCCGGGCCCTGCCCGGACACCCTCACACCCGGTGCAGCTAGAATGTCTCCTAGAGAGGCCTGACCCAAGTACCCAGTGCCGTCACCACGGCTGCTGAACCCTCGTCCGCTTTCGAGGTGGGTCGTCGGCGTTTGCTTTCGTGCCGATACTATTTTCGCCTTCATCATCCTCATCTTCCTCCTGCTCATCGTCGTCATCATCCTCGGCGTCACCTGACGGGGTTCAACCAGGAGCGGATGAGCGGCGCGCGGCGCAGGCGGCGACCCAAGGGCAGCGGAGCCTCCAGGCCGCGCTTCCGTCCCCTCCCCACCGCCACTCACCGCGCGGCCCGCCGCCACCCGCCGCCTCTCTCTCGGCCTGCACCAAGGGCGCCAACAGCTCCACCACCCGCTCCCGCAGCTCGGCCAGGCTCTGCCGCAGCCCGCGCAGCTGCCCGGCCTCGCCCCGCTCCGTCAGGTGAGGCAGCGGTACTCGCACCGACCGCGTCTCGCCGTCGCAGCCCCTCAGTTCCGCCACCAGCTCCATCGCACCGCCCGGAAGCGCGGGCAGCCCGCGCGGCCGGCCCCGCCCCGCCCACTGATCACGTGCGCGCGGCAGCGCGACCGCTGCTCACCGCTCTCTCTGATCACGCGCAGCCACGGTCACGTGAGGCCCGCGGTTCCGCTTCCGCTGTGGCGCCCCCTGGTGCCTCGGCCGCCTGTTTCCCGCCTCATCTCGCCCTCGGCCTCGCGTCCCGGCGATGGAAGCGGCGGCGCCGGAGGGCGCGGAGCCGGGGAGCGGCTGCGGCGGCGCGGAGGAGCCCGTGGTCTCCCTGGCGGAGGTGCTGGCCGAGAACGAGGAGCTCGAGAAGGAGGCGCGGGCCGTGCTGGGGGGCAGCGACCACGAGCGCTGCAGCTACTCTCAGGTGGGGGCGGGGTCGCGCGGGGCGGGGCCGGGGGCGGGGCCGCCCGGGGTCTGGGACAGGGACCCCCCGGTGGCCTCTGTATCTCGCGTCGGTGTCATCCCATAGGGAGCGGTGAAGAGGCAGGCGTTGTACGCCTGCAGCACCTGCACGCCGCCCGGCGGGGAGCCGGCGGGGATCTGTCTGGCCTGCAGCTACGAGTGCCACGGCACCCACCGCCTCTTCGAGCTCTACACCAAGAGGTACCGCGGGGCGCTGCGGGACTGGACGGGCGGCGGGAAGCGCGCTGCGGCTCGAGCCCCCTCACCCGCGCGGCCCTGGGCAGCCTCCTACCGAACCGGCTCCTCAGGGCTAGGAAGACGAGGCGGTGTGCGCCCACCGCCGCCGGTGTCCTGCCCCTCTGGACCCGGGGTGAGCTGAGCTGGCTGGGGGATCTCACCAGGGTCACCTCCGCTCTCTGGTACGCTTCGGTGAGAGAGGGCAACTCGCACAAAGCGCACCACTCCCAGCAAAGCTGCACTGGCAACTGAGGTCAGGTCACCGAGGTACCCACCTTCCCCTTCTCTTGGCACACCAGCCCTGTTTAAGTGAGAGCTTAGGGTGTCTGGGTAGGAGACAAGAGCTTAATCACCGTCATGGATCCAGTTTTTGGAAATGAAGCAGTTTAGGCTCCTGTTCCACCAGCACTCGTGACTGTGATTTTAAGTGGGGCAGTTGTAGCATCCAGGGTTAGCTCTGTACCGTTGTGGCCGCCCAGCCTAGTGCTGCTGTCAGTGATGGTCTTAGCTGAGAGATCTGTTGAGAACACCTTGTGAGAGGGTAAGGCCACTTCCGACTGATGCTGTTGTTTAAGCACGGCAAGAATGTTTTTATGTCTTCTAATAAACTTCTGGGAATCTTTATGAATGCAAAACCTGATGTGTTTTCTGTTAATAAACCCACCTGAAACACTGTGCTTTTCTTTCCAGGAACTTCCGCTGTGACTGTGGAAACAGCAAGTTCAAAAATCTGCAGTGCAAGTTACTGCCAGTAAGTGCAGATAGGGGTTTTGTACATGCAGAATTGAAATGATGGTATTGGGACTCTGGTGACTTGCCTCAGCCACTACTGACACACACAGTGCCTCTGTTTTTCCCAGCCAGTTAAACAAGGTGGGAGTATTACAGCATAAGATAAACCTGTTGAGAGATCAAAGGGAAATGTGAGGAGAGAGAAAAGAAAACATTTGATAATTGTCATCCATGAATGCAGCAGTTTTGCATCTATGGTTAGTGTAATACCAGAAACGTGTTGTGGTGCCTGCACTAATACATCTCATTGGCTTTAAGCTGGCTTCAGGGAAAGCTTTTAGGTGTAATTCTGCTGTTGCATTAAAGAAATTCAAGCTTCTTCTGTTGCCAAAGGTACGGTTCACTCCCCTTATTTATGGTGGCATTAATGCTGTAATCTTTTTTGGTTGGTTGTCACCAGAGCCCACTGATGGGATGGTTTTTTACTGCATTAATCCTTCTGTGCTTTCATTTCATTGAGCATTTTGGACTTGTCAAGTAGTTGATAATACTCTGAAAAACAGCAACAACTTGTCTTGCTCCCTGGATAGTAACAGTTCAAACAGGCCAGTGGTTTTGTGTATGCCCATTTTGTTCTGGCAGAACTGGGATGGATCCAGAGCTAGTCAGCACAGGGCTATAGTCCAGTGATCCCTACAGAGACACCTGTGACGATTTTAAGATGTTACTGTTTCTAATTCAAGTCAGTGAAATGGATCATGTGGTTGGTCCTCCTCCTTCAGTTCAGTGCAAAATCAATTGTACTGGTTAAGTGACCTTCAGCATCCACCTATTTACCTGTCTGACTTTACGGGTGCCAAGTGCTCATATCCCCTGTCCTGTCTTTGTCACAATAGTGGTAGAAAGTGGTTTGTAGTGACGTCATAAATGGTCACAGCTCTTCTGGAGGGGCTAGTGGTGGCTTCAGGCTGCAACTGCATGTGGTTCTGAAGCCCTCTGGCTGCAGCTGTATTAGCTGGGGGGGTTGTTTGTTCATTTGTTTGTTTTTTTAATGGAATTACCTGTAATTGAGTTTCATTCAGCATGTTTTGTAATTTAGATAATTCTGTCCTGTAGAATGAGGTTTGTATGACACAAATTTAGTGGAAGCTCAGTGGTAAGATTAAGCAGAGTCAGGTTTGGATCACAATCTGGATGTTAAAAAAAAATGGAGGGGAAGGTGAACAATAAATCTACAGTTGTTGCTATAATGCAGCAGGTAGGCATAGCTGGTGATCAGAACTCTTACATCGTTCTGGAGTAGCAGTAGTTTAACAAACACCATAGTTGCCATTTATTATAAAGGTGAAGAGACTGGTTTTCCTTTTGAACTTCAGTATTCCCTGCATGCCCTGTCTGCTGCTCACTGTATAGCATAGGGTGTCTGGATAGTACCTTTCTTTTTGGATCTTCAAGCTGATGAGTATAATTATTGCTTTTAGGAATTAAAGTGCAACAGGAATGTTTGTTTGGGGTTTTATTTCTAGATTATGTATATTTTCAGTCTTGTTTTTCACTGCATTGTTTACTGAGATTTTTTTTTCCTTCTAGGAAAAGGGCAAGGTGAATGCAGGAAATAAGTATAATGACAATTTCTATGGATTATACTGTACATGTAAAAGACCTTATCCTGATCCTGAAGATGAGGTAAGAAATACAAAAGCCGATAGTAATCATATATAGATGGTATTTATGCAAAGTATTGTTCAAAGGGTTGTCTCTGAGCTGCTTTACAGCAAAGAACCCATTTCAAGAAATCTTATGTTCCGTATTACTCTTGGTTGTCATATATACAGTAATTATGAGGTTTTTTTTAATGGTAAAATATGTTTATGCCTTAAGGACAGATGAAGAGGACAAACCATCATTTGGAGAAAATGCTGCAGTTCTCTCTGCTTTCCTCTCTATAAAGTAGAGACTCCTCTATATGGAGTTCCCTTAGGGGGAGGGTTCTCATCATCTTAAGAAATGTGGCAGGAGACCAGTAAACACATTACACATGTTAGGAGAAACCATAATCTGCTTCCTTGTGTCTGCAACAGTGCTCTGACAAGGCTGCTGTGATAGGGAGAGTCTGTCCTGTAGCACTGGCTTTAGCTTTCCTTTATGGTAGTCACAATACTTTTTGTCCATCTGAAGTATTAAAATATACCACTTGGTTTGCACACGCACACTTTTGTGTGCAGTCATAGAAATCAGGTGTTTTAAAGAATAAGGAAGGAGCAAGTCCTGTAAATACAAAAAGTATTTTACAAACTCACCTCTCTGAAGTTCAGAGATGATAACTAAACATTTCTAAAGAAATCATTAATAATTGTTTCCTGACCGAGCAGTTTGTGTTGTACTGTGTTGTGGCTAGTTAAGTTAGGACTCTGGTGTTCCTCTGTAAACCTGATAACATGATGGGTATCAGTATCTTTCTTTTGCTAACCTGCCTGTTAATGCATTTCTCTTTACTGGAAGAAAGATGCCAACAGTGTATTAAATTTTATCAGCTCTTTTGTGAGAATGTTGTGTTCTAAAAGGAAAACAAGTTTTGTAATAATAAATGGGAATTTCCACAGTCTTGATAAACAACAAATTACATATGCTGTTGAAGTTCAGGGAAGCAAACTGACTAATGAAGCAGTTAACTACTTATTAATGGCAGCTCCCTGTGGATAGGTGAAGAGGGAAGTGCAATTCACTTGAGCAGGCTTTGCATAATACTCTCATTTGGGGCCTGTGAAAGACTCTAGAAGTTGCTGTTAATGCTAATAATATGACCGTTCATCTAGATTCCAGATGAGATGATCCAGTGCATAGTCTGTGAAGACTGGTTCCATGGAAGGGTAAGGAAACTATAAGTATCAGAATTGCCAGTTGCATAGAAATAAGTTAGTGTCATTTAAGTTTGTATGGTTATTCTTATTTTAAAAGGTTTGCTTTAGTTCTCAAAAGATTATTACAGGAGTTCTGGGGTATTTCTTTTCATCTTATGCAAAGGAATATTGAAAGTTTAATCTTGTGCTGCTGTCCTCTCTAGTTCTACCTCTTTGAAGGTTACTGCTGCAGAATAGAGTAACAACTTTGTAACTGTCTCTTTAACTAGAAAATTCTAATCAGTGCAATTGGTGAGCAAAAGATTCTTACTGAGGCACATTATTATCAAATACCCAAACAGTTATTCATGCAAAAGAATGCTTTTTAAATTGTAATTCCTTTAAGTAGCAAGGAAAAACTGTGCTGTTGGTTCATGATTACAAACTTTGGAGAAATCTTTTAAAAGCAGCTCAGCACTTCAGTGAATGCCCTACTTAATGTGTGAGCATTAAGGATTCAGCCTTATGCCTTGAAGGGCGCGAGTGAAGTTCTGTGTTTGAAGTTGCAGGATCAAAGAATTAAAGAAAAGATGATTGGCTTCAATTATGGGTTCTGTAGTTAAACTGTAGGATTCTTTTGTGTAAATGTGTGTATGATGAATGTTATGCTGTTCACTGTGAGCCTTGAAGAATGCTTTTCAAAAGAAAGTCACTAAACACTTTTAATTGCCTAAATATTTCTCACCAATTTATGGAGAGCTTTGGGACCTAATTCTTCCCAAGGGCATTACGTGACCAATATGAAGACTTAAAATCTCTTGCACATAAGGAAGCAATCATAAAAAGTTATTTAAGAGTTCACATGTGCCAGTATGCAAGAGGTATCTTCACCTATCCTGTTTTTAGGACAGTGTAGAAGAATATTGTTTAGAAATGAGATAAGACTGAGATTTCTGAATGTGTAGAAGGCATAAAAGAGTGTAGACAAAGACATAATTATTTCAGGTTTTCCTTGGAATTTTTATCAGCTCTTTTCAGTCTTTAAATTATACTGGTAATTGTAGAGTTAGCAGGAGTGTATGACTGTGTTGAAACTGTGACAGCAGTTGATGTTGTACTTCCTCTAAGTCTAGAATTGAGTGTTAATTTGCAGCAAATGTTTCACTGCTACATCCTTGTTTCATTTTGACAGCATCTTGGTGTGGTTCCCCCTGAAAGTGGAGACTTCCATGAAATGGTATGCCAAGCCTGCATGAATCACTGCCATTTCCTCTGGGTTTATGCGTCACAGTTAGCAGGTAAAGAAAATTGAGATATCCGAGCCAATATTTGGTTAGCATGTATTTGTTGTATGTGATTAATAACTTAATACTGTTTAAGTGGTTGGAGAAATTCTACTCGATATATTGGTCACCTTCAGCAGTGGAACATGCAGGACTCCACAGACTGTTCTGTATTTCTCGTTCTTAAATCTTAGTTCTGTGGTGCTCACTCATTTATCTAATCAAAGATGTGCTAGCACATAGATAGCTGAAGATTTAGTACTTGTTTTAGTGAACTTAATTTCTAAACTGGATCAGAGAATTGAAGAGTCATCCTAAGGGGAGCAGTGAGACAAACAGCTGAGCATAAGAGGCTCTGAGCAGCAAAGAATGACTGACAAGTGACCTGGAATGAATGTGTAAAACCTTAAGCTGGGTAGAGCTGGGGCTGTGCTCAGGACACGTTCCCTGCAGGCCTCTGTCTGCTATGTGGTCTCTGCAGGATCAGAAGGGTAGATGACTTGATTTCTGTGCAAAGAGCTGTTTTCACAGGGTCTGCTAAACGTTGCTTATATTAGCTGATAACTGATCTCTTATGTGCCAGAAATTTCGATGTCAATTTTAAGGATTCCAAGATGGCCTACCTGGAGTTCTGTTCCCTCTAATGTAAATATAGTACAGAATGGGGATTTTGGTTTTTTTAGTTTTTCTGTTTCTAACCAGCTATATCACAGGGCACACATTTGAATTCCCCCAAAAGAAAAACTTGTTTTAAATAAGGAAGGAATTGGTGTAGTTAATCTGTCATGAAGTTTTTGAGGCGTGTGTCTGGAGGAAATGAAGGACTCTGACACAAAGTCAGCAAAATATATGTGACAGCTACTGAATCGGCAATAGCTATCAAGGGGCATCAAGGCAGACAAGCATCTTAGTACAGAACTATCTCAAATTGTCCCTCTCCTACAATACAGATTTTGTGAAGCGGAGTGTTTTAGAATAGGAGTCCAAGAGGTGAAGATAACTGGTGAAAGAGGGAGCGGTTTCTTTGTCTGCCTAGGTCACCGTGTCTTTGGGCAGCTGTAGAGTACGTCCAGGACCCTGCAGTGCATGAGCTGATCTAGGCGCTCTTTGACACTGCAGTGTAAAGCAGAAAGTATGTCTGTGATAGCCAGTATGTTGTCTGGCACAGTATTCTCACTTACATGGGTACGTATCTTCCAGTTCCGACTTTGACCAAAGTGAACTCCCTTGAAGGTGAAGGGCTTTTCCTGAAGGTTAAGGAAAGTGAAGAGCAGAAAAAAGAAATAAAAAAAGAAAGTGGAGTGAAACACCAGGAAATGAAAGAAGAAAAGCAAACAGAACAGTTTAACGAGCCTTCCACTAGCTTTGGGTCTGCCTGTCCAGAGGTAAAATGTACCTTTTTTTCTGTCCTGTTCATTTTCATGCTGATGGTAGCTGAGGCAAAGCCCACTTCCTTCTGTATAGGTTCAGTGAACAGCTAAAAGCTTTCAATCTGTCTCCATGTTCCTCTCCAGTCACTGATACTTTAAATGTGTGGTCTCTGTGGAGCACAGTGTAGGCTGTGGAACACCATTGTAGAAATGGCTGACAGGGGCATAGTGTCTGTTTGCCAATAGGACAGATCCATCCCTTCCTGTCAGTCACCTGGCCTTTACACTGGGGCACTTGCTGAGTTTGTTCTAATACAGGGATATTATGCTTTGTAGCTGCATTTGCATGATAGTCCGGTTCTGATTTTTTTTAAACATGTATGGCTATTGCAGTAAATTTTTGCAGAAATTTCTAGTGGAAACTGCTAAAACCACATCAGAATCCTGATGTGGATGGAATGGTAATGTAAGTTATTTAGAAAAATAAATGTCTGAGACAAAAGAAGAATCTTGCATAAGGAAAACCACATGTTGGAAAGAATGGAGTGTATTGGAAGTGATGGTACAGAGCACTAAACACCCATTTTAATTCAGGTGGTTACTAAGAGCGAGGAGCCAGTCTGCAAGTTGAAGGAACTCCAGAGCAAGCCATTTTTAAAAAAAGACAGTGCCACCTTTTGGCCACTGAACTGGAGAAGCAAACTGTGCACCTGTGAAGACTGCTCGGTATGTATCCTCTCTTCATTATGGTCACTGGCAGGGGGGAGGCAGAGAGGACCTCCAAGAGGATCTTTATCTACAAGAGAAGCTTGTAGAAAAAATCTGTGTAAGTATTCTTACTCTGCATATAGATACCTACCCTCCCCTCCATCCCACGTAAAGAAACACACTGAATCTGTCAGAATTAATACAGCATGAATGAGCTTCTAACTGTTTCTATGTTATTTGCTGCTTAAATCCAGTATTGCTTTGGAAATTGTGATGGAGAGATGCCTGAAATGCTGGATACAAAATTTACAATATTTTTATTGTTATTATTTGTGATACTAAACACAAAAAGGATTAGGGAGAGCGTCTCCATCTCAGATTTTTTGTAACATATAAGTAAATTTTACTTTATTCTCCAGAAAATGTATTCAGAGCTTGAAGTGCAGTTCCTGACAGATGAATGTGACACTGTCTTGGCTTACGAAAATAAAGGTACCAGTGACCAAGAAACAGAGAGGAGAGATCCTTTAATGGACACCCTTAACAGCATGAACAGAGTTCAGCAAGTAGAACTCATCTGTGGTAAATACAACTTCATTTTTAGAATCTGCCTTGAAACTTTAACTGAACAGGTTCCCCTAAGGATTAGTATTGGGTCTTGCAGTGTAGTGTCAAGCTGATTTTGAAGCAACGTGTAGAAGACTGTATGACAGATGGCACTTCAGTCAGGATTCCTCTAGAGACATTTGTTCTCTCTGGCCTGTTGTTACAACTTTAACTTACATTGAGGATCTAGTTGGTATGAGAACTTTTCCCCTATTTAACATTTTTTGATATTGTGTCAATAGTAATTTCTTGTAACATGAATATTTAAACATTAATTCACATTTCTGCTCTCTGGCTTATTTAATTTACCCTGTTCTCTTGTTTGGCAATCTCCTGTTGTCTGGGGGAGTGCCAGGCAGTGTGCCACTGGGGCGCAGTATGCTCCCTGGCAGCTCTGCCCAGAGTATATTGACAAGGCAGTGCTGAGGTCCTTTATAACTAGAGCAGTTTCTCTCTTCTGAGTGAGGAGTTTGCACTCTGGCAAGGGTAGCTGTTCAGTTCTGAGTTACAGGCGAGGACATCTCACCACAACCCGTATGTGCTTTCGCTGTGGGAAGCTGGGAGCAGGGGCAGTCTTGATTGATTGGACTGATTCACTCAGTGAACTTGTGCACGTTTCTCTGAAGATCAACCTGAACAGGAACTCGGAATGCATGGGCTGGCCTGATAAATCATTAGGCTTCTTATATTTGTCTGGACTTGCCTTTCTTATTGTTTATAATCCAGGTCAAACTTGAGTTGTCTCAAGTAAATGTAATAAATGACAAGAATAAGTAGAACAAGGTCTTTTTGAGCCAGTGTTAAACTAAAGCTGGGCATCTTCTTGTTTTTAATTTCCCTTGCCTTCGCTCCTCCATCCAGAATACAATGATTTGAAGACAGAACTGACAGACTATCTCAGGAGATTCGCCAATGAGGGAACGGTAAGACACAGCTTGCAGAATTTGTTTGCCAGAACCTGTGCTGTAGTACTGTTGTGGGGTGTGTGCTGGATACTAGGCTACTATAAGAATTTTTTCCTGTTTGTTGAAACACAGGAAAAAATTGCTGGCACTGCAATAGAAACAAGAAATCCCTGATTCCATGCGAATTTACAAGTTGCATTTCCTTAAAGACATTGTAACAGGGACCTCACAGAAATCTGTCTAAGAAGTACCGAGAGCACTTCTTAATTTAAATGAAACTTGCGTTGCTCTACGAAAAGCATTCAGGAAAAAAGCTCTTAACCTTTATGTTTTTTCCTAGGTTGAATTTAAACCCTTAGAAGACTAAGGACTGACTAAATACTGGCAAACAGCCTTCTCAGTTGTTTTCCTGGAGGAGTTTGCATGCTGTTACTAACCAGCACATGCATTTTGTTGGCTTATTTGCTGAATTGCCATTTTTAGTTACATTGTTCTGAGTCTGAAAGTGAGCTCCTAAAAAGCTTGCTTTGTGTTAATTTTTCTGGCAATAAAAGCAAGTGGTCAAAGCCATTAAAAAGTACCATCAGGAGCTTTGCTCCATGTGCTTGCTCTGCCTTTGGGGAGCTTGTTTCTCTGTATTCCCTTACCGTGGAATTTGGACATTACTAGCCTTCTTTGGGTAGAGCAGGAAAGCTGCTTTGCGAGCTGTAACAGAGGGGTTTGGGATACCGGCTTTTGTGCATGTGGGAGTAGGGAGGGAAATGGATCATTTAATTAAATCCGTGTAGCACAACTTGGGTTTCATGCTGCTTCCTGTAGGTGGTTAAAAGAGAAGACATTCAGCACTTCTTTGAAGAGTTTCAGTCACGGAAAAGACAACGGACTAACAGGATGCAGTACTACTGTAGTTAGACTGAGAGGGTTTGGGTCTGAAAGGACAACTGAGCAAACAATATTAATTGGCAAGCAGCAGCGACATCTCCAATATTTGACTTCTCATCAAAATCCTACTGTCCAGGAAATGTCTTCATTTTGTCTCATACTTCCTTTATTTGTAGCAACTAAAGCGTGATCCTAACAGGTACATTATTGCATTTATAGGGATTTCAGAGTCCTGATGGACTTTGCATTCCTGTGAAAGCTGACTGTGTCCTTCCAGGGTGGGTGGCTTGTTCCAGGAACAACATCCCACTGTTTATTCCCTTCTGCCTTTCACTTGTTTTACTGTTAGTGCCTATTGCTGTGCATAGTACTAAACCCTTGTGGGGTCTGCCTGCCCTCCTGTGCAGTGCAGGGTGGACGCTTTCACTGTGCTTTGCAAGACTGGAGTGCTTTTCTAACATGCTTTAAATGGCTCTGTATCATCTCTCCAGATGTAGTAATTCTATCCAAGTGTCCCTGCGCAAAGGAAGTGTCTGTTCACTGTGCAGTTTCCTGAAGAGCAGAGAAGGGAACCCTGTTACACCCTATTACAGCTGTGGGGTGAAATTGCATTCTAACACAGGGGTCACATAGAATGGTTTGGGTTGGAAGGGACCTTAAAGGTCATTTAGTTCTAACCCCCTGCCACAGGCAGCAACACCTTCCACTAAACCAGGGTGCTCAAAGCCCCGTCCAACCTGGCACTGAACACTGCCAGGGATGGGGAAGGGGACCTACCCACCACTGTGCTGCTGCAGGCTTGCTCTCTGCTGCAGAGGTGCTCCCAAGGCAGGTGAAAGATGAGAAATCACAGGTTAGGCTTGATGCAACAAAATACAGAAAATTTGTTTCTAATATTGTACAGTGATGTTTTCCATGGAAAAAGGATTGGCACATGAACGTTATTGACACAATAGACTGTAAACAATCTCTAGGAAGAGGTACCAAATTACACATTGGGAGGGGGTTGTTTTAGGACTTAAAATGTGCTTTCATTTTAAAAACTCGCCTATTGCCAATTATGCCACCTCATAAATGGCCGTAAAGACACTGCAGGATCCTGACATTTTGCTACAGTATAAATTGTGTGATCTTTTTATAATCACTGTGATACTCCTGGAACAGATGTTTCACTGACTTTTAAGAATCTACTTAGCTACAATTAAATAGTGACTTTTCATAAGTTTGGAGCCTAATGTAGTTTTTAGTTTCCTTTACCCACAAACCCCAAACCATACATTAAGAAAGCTCCACTTTTTAACTGCTTTATGTAGTTGGAGGATTTCCTTACCATGGGGTACTATTCTGCTTCCATGTTAATGACTTTTGAGAGGAAAAGCCAGACCTTTATCTATCATTTCCCCTACTAATTGTTTCTGACCACTTTATTTACAAAAGTTAGTTCTAGCCTAGGGCTGCAGTTCATGGGTTTGTTTCATGCAAAATGACTAATTGCTTTTCAGTTTAACTCTGGGTATTGTATGTGCTTTTTTTTTGTAGCAGCTCTTAGGGAATTATAACTTCATATTTAACTACAGTATCTCAAAATTAAATAACTGTTTGATCTCTACTGTCTTGTTTTGCTGAAGAGCCGCTGTAGTGTTGTTCCCACCCAAGCCCAGGGCAGCGCAGCAACGAGCTGTTAGCTGTGTGGCCAAGATGCACCTCAGGGGCAGAGTCAAGCCCAGTGTTCCTAGACCTTTGCCTGGACTGGTTCAGGCAGGTGTGACACGAGGTAAAGCTTTGAGTAAGATTAAAAGCAGAACAGGATGAGTTTTCCTCTGTATGGCTGGTTCTCAGCATGTCCTTGATTAAAGGGTTGGGGGAAGAAAATGCTTTGAGGCAAGTGCTGTCTTGCAGGCCATGTGAGGCCCTCAGCTCTCCAAGCAGTGCTGTCCTCCCCCAGCATATACCAAGTCACAGCAGCTACCAGGGTGCACGTCAGCAGGAGAGGGAGGCCCAGTCTCAGCACACACTGTACTTGAGCAGCCATAGGAATGGTGCACAGAGGGGGGAGTTCAGTGGCAGGAAGGTTTTTAACCCAAGCATGTAATTTGCACAAAGTGGAGTTAGAGTGGCTGCAGTGGCACACCCAGGGCAGCACCCGTGGTGGGCAGCTACAGTCACTGAGCTGGGTGTGCCTAAAGTGCACCTACTTCCTCACACCTTGCATTACCCAGCTTCCTTAACACCACTGTGCTTTCTTCACAACAGCTCCCTCCCGCCCTGCGCCCTCTGCCCCATGGTGAAGAGGTGACCCCTCTTCTGTACAGGTAGCAGGCCCAAAAGAACACTCCTGGAAAATGAATAGGGAGTCTGTAACAATTAATGTTACATTTGACCACTTTAGAAGTTGCTCCTAAATGTTACCTTCCTGGATGTGGGAACAGAGGTGTCAGTAATTACCATGTAAGACCATACAAGTAGTCTCTCTCCCCACCCCACTTCCCATCAGGACAGAAGGCAGGTGTTTTACTGTTGTACATCACAGTGAGACCAGTCAAGGCTTTCTGTGGCTGGACGACACACTTCTGAACTTACCATGTTCCCGAAGTAGCAAAGCACTTGTTTCTGTTAATGGTGTAATGAGTGTTCAGCCGATGCAGGGCAAGTGCTGCTCAAGGGGAGAACACCAGGTACCTAATGAGTGTCTGGCTGCTCTGCTGAGAAAATAAACACTTCCTGGATCAAGGGCTAAGCCCCACAGCCCTGACTGCATGGAACCCTTTGTCTTTAATAGCAAACAGTCTCAGCCAACAAAGCTCTAGCCAAGACACACTGAACTATGTCACTAACCAGCTTAATAAGCTGCTTGAAGTGGTGTGTAGCATAGATCCTTGATGCTCAGAGCACTGTTGTGCAGTTTCTGCCCCAGAAAGAACAACAGACCTTGCCAGTTTTAAGGTCCCTGCCTGCTGGAGAACACCTACAGCTCATCTGTACTGAACCACTCCTCTTGCTTCAGCATCAGTCACAGCACGGCACATTCGGGTCAGCCCGGCAGCCAGCCCGGAGGCAGCCGGTGCTAACAGACCACAGGAAGAAGTCGCACAGGCACGTTCTATACAAGCCATTTATTTGAAACGCCGACTATATGTAGGATAAAGTCAGTGTTGCATGCTTCTCAGCAACAGTAGAAAAATAGAACCAGTGAAAACCTTTTTACAACTGTAATGGTACTCAAAAGAGAAATGTATTGTTTTACAATGCATCACACAAGACTCGAATTCAAGTTTGGAGGTACCTAAATAAAAATACTATATTTTTTAAAAAACACTATGTACAATTGAAGCGTAAACAAGTTTTACAAAGTACTGGTTATGCAGGTTGTAGAAAAAACACTTGCATAGGACATGAAGTCAGTTTAAGAAAGTTTTCTGAGCCTTTAGCATTGAAGGCACTTGACTTTATACCAGTAACAACACAAGGACAAGAAACAAAACCGGAACGCTGCTGAAGGCTGGGCTGCCTTCTGGCAGTACAGGCAACTACAGAGACCCAACACAGCTTTACAATTTCCTCTGCTGCTGCTCCCTGCACTCTGCAGAGCTCAGCACCCCCTCTACTAGAAACAAGTAAATGTTAGAAGGAAGAATGGTGCCTCAAACAGCACGAGTATTCTTTCCAAATAAAAAACACCCAAACCCCAGCCCTCCTCCCCCAGACCCAAACCAAAGAAACCCCCAAGACAAACATTTGGGACATTCCAGGACCAAAACCCAAGGCTTACAGGTACAGGTGGCCACAGCCTTAACTTTCAGAGATGAAACTCCTAAGAACAGGAAAAATACAAGAAGAAACTGCCAGTCAACATAGCAGTTATTAATACACAGCTACAGTAACTCCATGGAACAACAAAACATTTAAAAGGAAGAATCTGTTTCACGAATTAAGGAAATGAGGAGGGGGTAAGGGAAAGGGGAATAAGAAGTTTTTGCGTGTTGCTCACTAAATGAAAGTCTGAGCTTGCTCTTTAATAGAACAAGAAGCACGAGTCTTCCTCATGCAAGAAAAATTAAATGTTCATACCTCTATCCTCAAGCCAAATTAGTCAGTAATCTGTTATTCCATCAAATTTACAGGAGGAAAAGATGTTAACTTCCAGCCTAACCAGAAAGTGCTTCATGTAAACAAGGAGCTTCTGCACCAAAGTTTCAGTACACAGAGAACAAGTAACAGCAGGTAGTACAGGTACATGTGTTCTGCAAGCGAGATGCAGTACAAACACTAGCTTCTAAATAATGCTTCCATGAAGAATGAAGATGGGCTCCCTCCCCTCCCTCTGCATGTCAAACTAAGCAGGGAATCCTATGCTGGAATACAAGAATACACTTCCAGTAATTGCACAAATCCTTCTTTTCCACTTTGAATCAGCTGCCATCTTCTTCCCAAACTCAAAATACACAAGTGAAAACACAGATTGTCTACATGGCCTGACTGTGGCCTCAGAAGGACTTGTCTTTTATTTCACAACTACTTTTAAGCACCTTATTCTCCTTTTAATACTATCAGCTTCTGACACATCAGAAGCCACTGGTATTCTAAAATGCAGACATGTCCCCCCCAGAGGCAATTCTTACCAGCTCATTCCAAAGCCAAAGCATTTCATGATTTCTCTCAAGCCACAACCTCAAAACTCAGTCTTCATCAGCCACATCCCCACAGATTTCAAGCTGAGAAGTTACCTCTGTAGATTTCAGCCCCACCTCTGCCCAGATACACAGTGCCACATCCAACTACAGCAGCTACAATAGTTTTCTCCAAGTACACCTACCAGTTTAGGTAAAAATAAACTACTCGGAATAGGAAGTTTGCTGAGGACAGCTATGACATTTTAGTAATTAAGATACCAACATACATCTGGCACAACTGCGGCGACTACAGGGTTTGTGTGTGATGGAAGTTAATGCTTCTAGTGCTGGCAAGGATGAGACCCAAGCGCCAGTCAGAGCTATGCAGCTGGACAGCACTGGGCTCAAATCTGCAGAAGAAACCCAGCGAACCTCATCCCCTCACCTGCAGCAGCAGTGTCCCCCCACAGACGCCTCCTGCAATTAACCACACTGCAGTCCCATGGATATACCACATGCTGGCAATGAGGCCAGGACCACCAGGCATCCTGACTTTGGGCAAACCAAACAGATTGAAAAGGCTGAGAAAGGGGGAAAAATCCAACCCAACCAGAACAGAAAAAGCTCATCTCCCCTCACCCGCCAGACACAGCACCTGTGTAGTTCAGCTATGTCCTCCTCAAACCACGCACACCTCTGTGGCTCATCTCAAAAGACACCTCTGCAAAGCTCTCAGAGAAGGCCTGCAGGTGCATCACCAGAGACATTAGGATCTATTGGGTCAAACCCCTATTCTAATTTTTCTAGAAGCTATTTGCTAGTGTGAAAATGCAGTATCCAATCTATTTCAATAACACTGTGATGTTGTTACCAGGCCCTGCACTTGAACAAAACGGGTTAGGTTAAGAATCCACCATCAACTACAACCAAAACCACAGCTGCAATGAGACTTCTGTTTAACTGCAGGAAACAACCTAACCTTGAAGTAGTCTGTAGGTCAAACCTAGGTTAAAGTTTTCTACTACAGGGAAGATTTTCATTATAGAAACTGCATTTAAAAGAAAACCCTAACAGGCCATTACCACTAATCGCTACACTGCAGTGGCACCAGATCCCTATCCTACATGCAATGAACCTGTGGTAAAACTGCACAGTAAGTATCAAGGATGCACTTAATTACAACCGTTACACCCAGAGCATTGCTCAACCCCAACCTATGGCAGGGAGCCAGCCCAGATCACTCTCATTCCCTCTTCATACCATGTTAAGAGATGAACCTCATTTCTGTGCTTCAAAAAATCAAAGTCAGGAAATGGGAGTGTAATTTAAGAGCGCTAAAGCTTTGCATGTTTCATTATGCTACAGCACTTGCTCTTCACTTTGATTTTGTTCACAGAACAGCTATAATTAAGAAGTCAGCAACACTTCAGATCAGGTAAGAACACTGAACCACATCGCTAAGAGTGAAGCCCTTTGTTAATCACAGGCAGGAGGAAGCAAGGCAACAAGCAGCTACCTTGGTACCTCTGTGGGAAAGGGAACCCTCTCACTTGGAGGGTCACTGCTTAGGCAACAGCAAAGGCGCTGTGCCTCATCTTCCTGACACTCGAGTTAGCATGAATCCTCCGCTCCGGTCTTCACTTACCCCCATGTATGAGTAGCTGGAAGAACAAGTTATTACTATCGCTTTTTACAGTACTTCTGGATTCATTTCTGCATGGGCAAATGAACAATTCAGGTCTAATAAGTGCTTCTGGGTGATCATGGAGTTCCCCATGGTCACAACTGAACCAGAAATCAAATGGAATCAGGCTGTCAGAACCCAGTTAATTTCACTGGAATTTGGACTCCTAAATAATCCCTAGACTCTTAAAAACCCAAAAGTAACTCTTGAAATGGGCTTGCTGTATGAGGGTAAGGGGAATAAGGGTAAGACTCAGAACTTTTCAAATAAAACCTTAGACTAGGCTCTTGCCATAGTGGTAAAAATCAAGAAGAACAAACAAATGAAGGATTCTAACTGAAAACGGAGTATTCTGATGTGCTGTTCTTTGGAATTCCTATAATTAAAAAATAAACACGTTGTTACTATCTCATAAGAAAATACATTTTATCATGTGCAACCCAATGCACATTGGGAATTGGCAGGTGAGAAGGAAAATGTAAAAGTATGAAAATACAGTCCTTTAAATGTGACAATAAAGTTTAACATATTAGTACAAAACCAATACACTAAAATAGATGTACAGGTGCAAAAGGCTACCAGGTTGTACAAAAAAGGTACCAGCTCTTTTTTTTTTCTTCCCTAAAAGGCTTAAATTTGCTCAAAAAAAAAGAGATTCCCACAAAATGAAACCAGAAGCAGCATTAAACCCAAACAGATAACATGCCGTCTCTAATAAATCAACGGTATGTACAAAAGAAGTGAGTGAAGCTGAATTTATCTGCTGGCGTGAATGAACTTGTCTGACAGAAGTCAGGCCAGAAGTTGCAAAGAATGGGATGTTTACAACTCTTAGGCACAGAGAAATAATGGAGGTTGCTTTCACAGGGCAGACTTTTTATACAGGAAGTCTGGTTTGCTTGGAGACCTCCTTCCTCGGCTTACTGCATCTTCCCTCTCCAGATCTGTGTTCCTCTGTGCTCCATGTTCCAATGGCTCATCGTCTGCCAGTCTCCTGCTGTGTCTCTCTTCTTGCCCTTCGGAGGCATATGTGGAGAGCGGAGGTCTGCTGGAGGTTAGCCCATAGGTTAGGTCGGTTTCCATCTTTGTTCTTCCCCTGATGTGAACTGGGCCGTTACCAGCACTTTCCTGGGTAGCCAACGCCAAGTCCAGTCGCTGGGGAGGCTGCTCTAAGACATCGAGGTGTATTGGCTCATTCTTTTGTCTATGCTGATGCCCATCCTGGGAGACCACGTATTCCCTCCGAGAATCCTCTTGCTTTTTAGGAGATATCTGGGAGGGTAGGTAGGCTGATTTTAAGCCACTTGGTGATGCCTTATTGTGGCTGTACAAATCTGGGCCAAAATATATGCCTTGTGAAGGCGAAGGACTGTGCCTGTTGGGTGCTGGAGTAGATGGTCTGCATGCAGCATTAGAGAAGTCATAGAAGTCAGGATATTCCTGCTGATTTTCTCGGGCATCTATTTTTTGCTCTATTGCATGTTTCTTCCGAGCGGTGGGCATGTGTCTGTTCTGAATACATGAAATGTGCTGGGGTGGACCGGGCCCCACCTCTGTAACCGTCTGGCTTATCTCCGTGTCAACTGTGAGCTCTGGTAATCTTCTGTCTTTTAGAGACATTGCTGACACACCCATTGCAATATCTGGCATCAGTTCATTTAGCAAGGGCTGAGTACACTGGAAAAGAGAAGAAATTGGTTCATGGAAAAATAGCAAAAGCTAAACATAAACTGTATTTAGGACTGTTTCCGCAATTCAGAATGGCATTTTCCTAATCTACCTTTGCCTAGCCCAACCTCAGCCAGCAAGCTTCCTGCACTGTTTAAAGAACAGATGTATCCTCTAGCCTTCACCTTCCTGCTAGCTTAAGGCACCTTCTTTCCTTCCTGAAGCTGTTGCGCCACAATAGCAGTTTGTGTGGCAAATATGCAGGAAACGACATCATACCGTCAAACTCTCAAGAGGTAAACCCTGCTTTAACCCACTTGCCATTATCAACCTAAACAAGGTACTCTGTGTAGAACTTCACACATGGTTTGTTACAGTAGAGTTCTAGTGCAGGAAAGCCATGAAACACGTCATCAGTATAGATGCAACCCTCCTGCCTGCATTTCCTATTTTAAGATAAGTTAACTGCAGGTACATATGTGTGTGTGTGTGTGTGTGTGTGTGTGTGTGTGTGTGTGTGTGTGTATGACAGCCTCGGGGCATGGGGCTGCTCAGGGCATCAGTTCAGTGCTGACTAGATCCACACAGCCCCTGGAAGCTGTGGCAGGGCATTCTGCTCACCTACACCTGGAAGCAGCCCTGCAGCAAGACAAGCATACTGCAGTCTTCCCAGTTAACTTAACAGAAGAGTTAAAGTTCCCACTTGCATTTATCATTTCTGATGACAGTAAGTTTAGGAATCATTGATTACCAGTACCTCAGAACACAAAACAAAGTATCACCCATGTTAAGACTATGCTTCTCTTTGCATTTTTATAGAAACGTTCTATCAGAAACATTTCCATCGTGAAAGAGATCGCTACACAGGTTTCCTTAGTGAAATCAGTATCAAGAGACACACACACTACAAACCCCACCCTTGAACAAACAACATCAAACAATTCTCATTTGAAGTTAAATATTTTTATCCTAAAATATAAAAGGTGTGCAATATGTTTAGGACAATTGCTAAAGAGAAAAAAAAATTAATTAGAAGATCACTGTTCTCATTAATTACTCCAGCTCAAATCTGCACCTAAGAAGAACACAATTGACACAACTATGCACTGAAACTGTGTTTTCACTGCAGAAATAAATTTAACAATGCTTTATTTAGCTTTCAGGTACTTCCCAAAGCTACGTCTTTGTCCAGTATGTTGTAGCTCATTTTCATTACATCGCAGCAGCTATGATGACTGTCTTTAAATGCTGTAACAAAGCCCTTTGTATTTGCAATTATCAGCTTCTGCTTGCCTATGCATTTTAAAACCTTTCTCAGCCAAGGCCTTCACATCCTCCACAGGTTCCCTTTCCACACATCTGTTTGCTTCAAGACTACCCACCTTGAACAGACAAAGCTTCATCACTATTTCCACTTGTGAACCAGAGCACCCAGTGCACTACTGAAGCAGACTTACACTTGGTTTAAACATAAAGCAACCCATACTATTTCAGATTATCCACACATCTCACTTGGCCCTCCAAAATGCTCCTGCCCCTGGAACATTCACTCTCCCAGGGATCAGGGCATGCTTTGGGATACAGAATGCTGGCAACCAGTTGGGTAGAAAATTCTTTTCCTAACCAATGAAGATGCTCTTTTATTTCACAAAGCCTAGTTACCTTATCATAAGAATCCTCTCCAGCTCCTCTCTGTATACTGCTTTGACTGGCCAGAGATAGGGAGAAGTCATAATACTTACTACTTGCTTCTCAGCTGCCATCACTGCCGCGGCTGCAGCCACTGTCTGCCTCCCCAGACCTGTACTGTTTGTGCAATCCGGAGGCGCAGCTTTCACGCTGGGCAAGTAGACGGGTGGCACAGCCTTGGGGGCAGCTCGGGAGTGGAACAGTGAGTGGTTACACGGGTAGGAAAAGGAACGGGAGGGATGTTGACTTGGCACCCTTTGTTTCCAGCCCACTTTGAACTGGTTATGAATAGGAGTTGCTGGTGGGTGGTATGGAGGTGGAGGAGGGGGCAATGGTGGATGGAAGGCCACAAAAGAGTCCAATTCTGTAAACATGGTTTCTGCAGTAGGAGTGCTGTTAACCCGGCACCGTCCAGACTGTCTCATCGTCAGGAGCGGGCTTTCGTCCCCAAATCGCTCATCAGGAAAGAATTTGTGAGGATTCTGCAATGGAAAACAACCCAGCATGTAACAAAAGGTAGGAATTCACCTAAAAAATCTCTTAAACTAACATGCATTAGAACTAGGAACCTGCTAGTACTGGAGCAGGCTAGTTATGCCACCCAAAACCTCACCAGCACTTGAGGTGGTTACAGCTATCATAGAATATAGGTATTATTTGTTCTTAAAAAACAAGACAAGCAGCATCAGATTCACCTTGTGAATAAGATGACCAACAAATGCATTTGCTTTAACAGCAGCATACAAACAGAAGTGGGATTTCAATCTCCCAGTCCTGACACGTACTATGCAGATCTACTGTATTAGTTAAGACTTTTTCTCTTCAAGAGTAAATCATAACCTAGACTTCTAGTTACAGTTATCTAGATATCTGCCTCCTCAGCAGATTTTTGTCCCCAAAGTCTGTGACAGTAACAGCACTCTGAATGGCAACAGCTCTTGCAAATGTGTATGTTGCACTTACACATTTATAAAATCACACACATCAAATGCAATGGTCTCGCTGTAATTTGCACCTGGACAGTTCTACAGTTATGCAGGCATTTCAAGGCATTCCCGCACCTGCATGTGCACACACAAAATAGCTCTTTTATTACAGATTACACATTCAAGTCAATTCCTAAGCAAAACAGGATCAGAGCATTTGTGGTTTGGAACTGGCTGCCCAGGGAAGTGGTGGAATCACTGTCGTTGGAAGTGTTCAAAAAACGTGTAGAGGTGACATGGTTTAGTGGTGGACTTGGCAGTCCTGAGGTAAAGGTTGGACTTGATAATCTTAAAGATCTTTTCCAACCTGGGTGATGCTATAATTCTGCATGGTCTTACACAGCCATGCTCATACCTGCAGAAGCTCAGCAGCAGCATCAGAGAGCCCAAACTCCCGCAGCACACGGATCTGAATCTCGTAGCTGACTGTGGCGCCTTCGCCGCAGTTCAGAGCATATGCCCGCTGCACCTGCTCTGTGTGGCGCAGCTCCTGTAGCCGTCTGATCATCTCCTTCACAGTAAGAAGACTGGGAACTGCAGGAGGACAGAGAACAGAATGGGGTAAGAGAGGTTATTTTTTGAACTGAGACACAGGAAGTTTGATGGCAAGGGTCAGATTTAATTCTGAAGGAAAAACCTACCATGTTGACTTAGCCCTGTTTGTTTCTTAAGCAGCATTCTGTCAAGAACAGTTTGACTGACACATTTTCCCTGGAGCATCACTAAGCCACACAGGATAACACACATATCACACAAATGGTAAAGATATAAACCATTTTCCCAGCTTCTGCTAGAATGAGCCACAAATACAGCCTTCTGTGCAAACCCCTCACGATGGAGGAATGTCATGGTTTGAGATGGGGGCAGGATATCTGAAATAACAACTGAATGTTCCCTCATGAATTCTACAGGCCAAGAACTCACTAATTTTTTTTTGGCATACACTTCATACTTCTCATGGAATTCTGTAATCATGAGACCATAATACCAGTATGCAACTACAGATAGAGCATTCGAAAAAAGTTATACAAACTGTAAGCCAACATAAACCTGTTAAAATTATGCTGTTTAATGCAGCCATACTGAAATAATCTTAAAAAACCTTTCCAAAAGGAAATTATGTATAATTTGGGGTATTTATCCTGCTACAAAACTTTCTCATGCCACTCCTTGCTGCTGGTTGATGATGAATGATACTTCTCTGTGGTCTTTCTGTCCTCAGGCAAATGTGTATATCGTAATAGAAGATGAATCCAGACCTCTGAAAACAGCAGTGCTGGTATTTGATCCTCTATCAGCTTTACAAGCGTTATATATTACCATGGCCAGATGTCCATAATGAAAACTCATAAAAATCAAATGGATCAAACAGTAACATCAGTGTGAAAAGGCATCTGCAATATAGAGAAGAAAAAACCCCAACACCATGCAACTACTCCTGCTCCCAATTTCACAAAGTTTACATTGGTACATGAAAGATAACTGTAAGTACTGCAAAATATCCCCCCTGCCCTCCCAACTGAGTTCCTGTATCGGGGCAAGGGGTGGGCAGAAATCAATTCTATGCAGTTTTCAAGGCTTGGAAGTCAGTGCTGCACACCACCCTCCACACACTTCCATTGCTACACCAGCATTTTTTAGAACAGTCAGATGTTTAGCTACAATCAGCATTTTGCTAACATTGAGAAAAGATGATTTCAGAGAAGTTTAAAGCAGTTCTCCAAAATAGCAGGCATAAAAATCAGCCAAGCTTTTAATTAAAAAGTGCTGTCTTCTCAAACACAAGTTAGTTTCCGATTGTTTTTACTATTATTCACTTGAAACACACAGAAGAGAGATGATATATATGGAAAATACGATTCTGCCAAGTCAGTTGCAGGATTTCTAATTCCAAATGGAACTGGAACATACCTGAAGAAACCCAGTTCCCTGCAGAACACAGCCTCAGAGCAGAGGAGAATTTAGCAGACACTGAACTCTCGTTACAGTAGTTTTGCAAGAGCAGCACTAAGGTATGCTGCCATCAGCATTTATGCCAATACAGTCCCTGGGCAGTGGGTACCAGGAAGATGTGACAGATGGAGAATACCCAAGATGCAAAGACCCCCCCTGCCCTAAGAGCCCAGCCTAAGGGGCAAGGAGATGGTGTTCCCTAGCTCTCCCTCCAGCAGTTCCTGTGCCCCATCTATGTTTTGGGATAGATTCTTGTGCAAGTTACAGGTCTGGCACATGCCTGAATCTCCTCAGATTATCTGGCTCCATCTATGCTTCTTGCAGAAGACACTAGCAAATCTTTTGCTTAATCACAGAATTAAGCAAAGAGGCAGCTACCAAGACACAATACCTGCACTACAAGTACCGGCCAGGCTCAGAGCTCACACCCATGCTCAAACCCAAGGGGTGGCAGTAATTCCTACATGTTAAGTTGTTCAGAATCCAGCTGTAGGCAAGTTTTGGATTGGTCAAGATGCCTCGTATTTGCGAACAAAACCAGATTTTTTCAAAACAAGAACTTCTGCAAAACATGGGAGACCTTTGAGAACCTCTTGCCTTTCTCAACTTCTTTGGAAGCTAAGATCACACGAAGTGTTATCAAAGTCACATCCTAGGATGAAACACTTCACACTCAATTAATGGTGAGTATATTCATGCTTTTCTGTAGAGGGGAGAAAGTCTGAGCACTGTAACATACTGTTGAGATGCTACAGCTCTAAGTTTCTAAACAATTGGTACTTTTATCAAATACAGAAGTTTCCAGAAGCTCGATTCAGGCTTTATGAAGTCCCTCCCAAATCACAATTCACAAGTAGATCAAAACATTTCTATGAACCTTCATAGAAAACTCACTGCAGTATTTAACAGGGTTTCAAATCTCCTTAATACCTCAAATTACATTCTTTTGCACCAATTTAAACCTATTATTTTTACCCTGGCTCTAGCATCTGTAAAAACACTTTTCATGCAGTTGACTGAAGGGAAACATAATAGATATACAAAGAGCTATACAGAGATATAAAATGAGGACTGGGGCAAGGTGGAGGGAGGACAATGACTCATCTTGGTGCCAAATCATCTTTATTGCTTTTCTACAGACCCACAAACTGATCTGTATCATAGAATCATAGTATCTACTGAAATGTGATGCTTTGATCTAAAAGTGGTTTCTGCAAGTTTAACAAAAGGCCGTATAAACTCATGGATTAAAAACGCATTTAAAACTGTAACTACAGAAACACCGCCCATCACAGGACATTTCTGAGCTGCAAGTGGTTGAAGAGCACACAGAATTTTACAGAGAATTATTTTGTATGCTTTTTCTGCTACACTTTCCTTATGCACTCACTTCTGGCAACTGCTGGAATAAGGATACAAGAACAATACCTTAATCTGATCCAGAGTGGCCATTTAAAGGGCTAAACAATACTCCATCCAAGACCAAATTACTTCACATGCCTTGTGGCACACTCGGTTTTGTATTTTAGTGTAACAGTTGTTCTTTAAGGAACTGTATAATGTTGACTTCCCTCCCAAACATCCACTGACCCTCTCAACTTGCCATCAGCTGCAAGTTTTGCCAGTGTATTCTCTATGCACACTGAGTATTAATGGAATGGGGGAAAGAGGAGAAGAGCTAGATGCTTTGGGAATCCCACCCAGTACATTATTCCAGTCTGCCACCAAAAGACCAAATGCACAAATGATAAAATATATTACAGTAGTTTTATGACTTTATTTCCCTGGCTTGTCTATGGGGAATGTCACACCAAGTATTCTGAAGTCAAGAGAGGCTGTGTTTACTTCCAGCTATAAAAACTCTTGTTGCACAGGGAACGAAGCTAGTTTGACTTCAAAGCTAAAATGTATTTGGTAAACTCAAAAAGAAAAAATCTGTTTTGAGTGCCTACTTCCAGTATTTTTCTGCCAAACTGAGTTAAGGTGACTGCCCTACAAGTTATGCTCCCCTGTTTTTTATTAAAAAAAAGAAAAATCAGTCTTTTTACCATTTTCCAGCCTTTTGGATCCTACCCATTTTGGATGACCAATTGTAGAAAACTGAGAAACACCCTGAGAACAGAGTGCCAGGCTCCATCAAGTGTTCTACACAAAGTTTAACCAGTGCAAGGTTTTTCAGATTGCTCAGATGGAGCAGGTTAAGATACTACCCCCTCCAGTAGCTTGTTTTCTAACCACTTATTATGCCATCCGAAAACAGTTCATGACTTCAAAGCAGACCAAAGCAAAAGGCATTATTACTGGGTGGGAAACAGCCCCAGTGGTACAGTAATACTCTCTGAGGAGATCATAACATTCAATAATTCACATTCACTCTCCCTGGTCCCAAGACCCATCCACTCACAGCAATCAGCATTGCAAGTGATCTAGCAGCCTTACCTGGGATCTCGTTAGCTATCACTGAAGGAGGACTGGACTGGTTAGTGCTAACTTGCTGGTGGGTAATCATATGACAGCACTGCGGCACTGCGTTGTTCACCATGTAAAGGGTGTCGGGCACATTGGACATTCGGACCATCCGCAAACGAACAAGATCTGTTTGTTCCACCATCATCTCATCCAGAACCGACTGCAACGACAGCCATCAGAGCCCTCATGAAGGCGCAGCCCACATGGACCCACCAGGACCTGCTGCAAACGCAGTTGCGACGCCACAAGTCTAGCAATGGCTAAGCTGTAACTTTTCCAGGTCCCAAACAGTATTTGGCTTCTCCAAAGTATTTCTATTCCATTTTCCAGTCATGATCAGAGTTGATTTCCAGAACTAAGAGCAGGCAGGTGAATGAAGCTTGGGAAGGTTATTTTGAACCTGTCTGATTAGAGGTAACCTTCTTGAGGCCAGACCCTCTGGATTCTCTCAATTACTGCCTACGGGTCTCAACCCTCTGTGCCACTGAGTAGAGGCATGAGTCTGAGAATGAGATGTGTTTCCCTGAGACATCTTAAAGAACAGAAAGGTATTTACCATACCCTTTTGATAGTCTCATTTAATGTTAAACGGATTTATTACAAAATATGGGAGGCTAACAGAGGAAGAAAACAAATCAGAAATCACTTATCTGCAATTCCTGCATTTCACAGTAATGAAACTATGACTAGGAATATGGCTACCAGGTAATAAGAGTTCTCCCTCTAAAGTTAAACAGCTAATGATGCTTTTAAAAAAATTAAAACAAGCATAAACACAAAACTAATAGAAACAAACAGGATTCCTGATGGGGGGGAGGGGAATTTAGAATGCACTTTTTACTTGAAAATAACTACTAAAGCACTCCCATACCATATACCTGAAAGCTGAAAGAGTCAAACCTTTTATCACATGTCCTTTAACACATTTTTATTAGTTTTAACAATCCAAAATATGAAGATCAAGTTTGAACTGGCTAGTCTTCCTCTGCTGCTTTACTGCCACCTGGTGCCCAGTAACCTCTCTGTCCAAAATGCAAAGTAGTTTGATTTCTCTTCTCCCCTCCCCTCAAAAACGATATTGACAACAACTCAAGCCCTTATAAACATTTTCTTTCTTGGGCACAGGCCAAAAGCTCTGTATTCACCAGAGTAATGGTCAGAGTCTGTAGGCGATGTGGATGTGCACAGCTCCACCTAATCCTCCTGCTCGGCAGTTACATGCACTTGACTTAAGTCAGAGCTGCCCAAAGTGGTGGTATGAGTGACTTACAAGGCTCCCATTCAATGTCAAACAGAATACAGCATGTTTCTGCCCCACACAGAGGCATCTGCACCCTGTCATCAAACGTCACCATCAGTGATGCTATGAGATCTTCAGTTTGACAGTCCTCATGCAAGATATTAAATAGGGAAACTACTGCCTGAGCAGGACAAAAAGGACTTCAGTCAAATTGGACACAAGATACTTATTCCATTTTGTGGAGGATCTAAAGAATTTTGGATGTGTTCTGATTCAAACAAGATGATGAAACATCAGTCCTCTGCCAAGTGGAATACAAGTTCTCCACCCAGCTCTGGTGGGAGCTGGGGAGCCTGAAAGACTTGGCACCAAGGCTGCTGACTAGCTGCAAACTGGGACTCTCAGGCTCTCACCTTGCCATCCGCCTGCCAGGAGGGCTGCCGAGGAGCTGGGCCGGCAAACTGGCTGGAAACCAGGGAGGTTTCCCTCAGAACGCTGCTTTGTTTCCGGTGGAATTTCATCAAGATCTGTCTCACAAACATTTCATTTTTGACAAAAAAAACTTTTGTTGAAATTTTTTCTGACCAGTTCTAGAGACTTGAGCCTGATGATCAATCTTGTAAGTCTTGTTAAATTGAAAACGTTAGTATTTTATGGCAGTACATGCAAAGAGAGACAAAACATACCAAAATCCTTCCCTGCTTACAGAACCCCAACAACTCTGATTTAACAATAGTCAAGTGCTCTTAATGATTATTACCTTCGCCTCCTCCACATATGGTGAGAACAGTCTTGGCCGCACATATATTCCAGCATTTTTTTGCCGCAGCCAGGCATTTGATTTTCCACCTTCTGATGTTGGTAGCATGTCTGAAGGAGGAGTACTAATCAGGCCTCTCTTCATCTTTAAGAATCAAGAAAGAGTTTTATGGTTTTTTTTTTAATATAAAAGGGTTAAAACTTGCAAGAAATGCATTTCTTACGCTGACTTCTTACACTTTAATTTTCTTCAGCCTTCTGACAGATTTAAAGAACAGAAAATTTAACCAGAAGAGTTATACATGTATTACTCAGAGATAACATTTTATGAGCTAATCCCTGAAAGAACCCCTGAACATTGTAGAATCTGAACTACAAAGAACCCAGAGACAGTATTTGTATGAGACTACTGACTTACTGCATCACTCAGTACTTCACTATTCATGGGTAAGATGTGCTCAATGCGGACAAAAGGTAAAAGCGGAGACAGGATCTCTCTCAGCTCCTCAATGTCAAGATCTCGCCTCTTCACACCTCTTTTGTTCACACTGTGAGCAGTACCACTGAGTAAATTCGGTTCTGTGGGAAGGAACAAGACATGCTACGTTTGCATCAAAAGTTTAGATAGGATGGCAGGAGTTATGTGGCTTACAAGAAGTTAATTCTAATTTTAAATCAACAGTGCTTATCAGAGATGTTCTACAAAACTATTTCATGTCTTAAAATCTGTTATGAAGTACCCAGAGATAGGTTCAGCTTACAGAAGCATGGGTCATTTGCACAGCTGTCAGTTTCAAAGTGTAAACCAGGAAGAAAAAACAAAACTAGTGTTTTGAGGTAAATGTTTCTAAAGCTCTACCAAGAGCTATGCTATGAAAACATGTGCACTTCCCCCAAGGGACCCTCTCCTGCAGCTCCTCTCCCTTTCCCCGGCAGTTTTCAGAGACTTATTTTCTACAAATTAAGGCCTGAAGTGTCCACTGGGATAAATTATTCTAGCCTCCTTGTGTAACCCACCTTAGCAATAACTGTGGCAAGCCCATTCAAATTGCTCTCACTGTCACAGGACACCTATTTGTAACAAGAAGGGGTATCTTTCTCTTGGAAGATGACAGCTGACGACACATTCAGGTCATTCTCCCTCCCCAGCTAAGTACCTTCATCTCTATTTTAGGTATTGTGCCCAACCTGAATTCAACTAGCTTCACTCTTTGAGGAAACCTGTCAAACATACCCATCCTCCCTTCAGTACACACAGCTCAGGTGTTGGCCACAGCCCATTACAATTTCTAATGCTTTCTGGTATTTGACTGACACCGCCACGTATTCAGAGCTGCAAAATCAGGACTGTTGCAGAGGAATTTACATCAAATTACTAGACTGTATTTGGCCCCAATCTGACAGAACTTGATGTAGTTCTTATTTCTGCCTTTGCTTATCATGTTATCTGATGACCCCAAAAAAGAGAAATGAGCTGCTTACTGAACAGCACAGGCCAAGAAGAAGCGCAATTACTCCAAATGAGCAGCTTCTCCTCAGGCCCAGGTCCATTACTGTTTAACTGGCTCCATCTCAATATGCCTGAAGACAAACACTTGGAAAACCTTTTTTTAAAGGTTAATACTTAGGTCACTAAAAGCACACATTTTAACATGTCATCCATGACAAGTTGTATTGCAAGCAGTTAACAGTATCTGATTGAGACTCTGGGGTGAGGATGAACTACAAACTACTTGCATTTGTAATTTGGGAATATATATTTTGGGAAATACATATTTAACCTACTTCCCACATCCAACATGTGAGACTGCCCTTGAAGTTACCACTGCAGCGATAATACGCATCTGAGGGAACAAAAATACATTTATGTCTACTTCAGGAAAAACAGTGATGCCACTTACTGACTTGTTTCTCACGATCACAGATTTCTGTGGGAGAAATGTACTAAAACTGAAGTGAAAGGGTGACACAGTAAACAAAGAGTAAGACTACTGTGAGAAGCCTGCAGGAGCACAGAAAAGTAAAAGATACTGCAGGTAGGGTTTTTTTTTAGTTGATGAATTAATGACAAGAAAAATAATTCTGAGATAACAGAAACCAACCAGACTTAAAAGTCTGAGCTTGAAAGGACCTCTAGAAGTCTGGTCTGGCCACAGTCACCACCCTGTCCCCATACCGGGTAGAAGAAGTTGGCCATGACTGCATCCAGTTGGATTTTTGAACACCTCCAAGGATGGAGATCCCATAACTACTCTGGGAAGCCTGTTCGGGTGTCTGACCATCTTCAGTTTCTTGTGCTTAAACAGAATTTCCTGTACTTCAGTCAATGCCTCACTGCCTCTCATCCTGTCCTGGCTAACAAGAGAAGAGTGTGGTTCTATTTTCTTTGCTTTCTGTCATTAGATATTTGTAGACTTTGCAGAGATGCCCCCAGTCCTTTTCTTCTTGAAGGTAAACAATCCCAGCTCCCTCAGAATGCCTGCCTTCTCATTATTTAGAGAACAAAAGCTTTTAAAAAAATAAGTACATTTGTTTAGTTTGGACTGTATTATGAACCAAGTACATGAAGGAAATGTCCTTAAGTTACAGATTACCCACTAAAAGAACTTCCATATATTTTGGTTTATGTAGTTTAGTACTGTGGTTTAAAGGATCCTTACCTCGATCTGCTATTCTCTTCATCAACTGGTGCTCTCCCCATTTAATCAGATATTTAAGAATATCTTGTTCACTTGCCTAGTAGAAAGAGAAAGTCAGCAATCTATGCATGCTTAGTTTAATGTCACATGCACACACAAAAAGTATTTGTACTTTACGATCTGCTATACCACTTCCTTCACATATTTTAAGGTAACACTACTGGCATAACACCACCATGATTTCTAGATTCATGTCACTGAATCCCTAGGAATGGGGGATGAGGAGGTTTCTACAGAAGTAAAAAAAAAAGTTGTCTAGCATGAAAACTTACAGGTATTAAACTTCAACAATTTAAGTTAATTAAAAGGGGCAGTTCTAAAACTGGTGTTTGGATCTCTTGTGTAATATTACAAGTTCAGTGTCTGTACAGCCTGGGAAGCAACAAAAATAATCAAGCCAAATAAATTATAGCTAGGTGAAGAGAAAGACTTTCAGTAATACAGAGAAAACAACCTTGCTTTGTACACACCTATACACGTGTTACCCACTCAACAGTTTTAGAGGAAAAAATCATGTACCAAAAAATTTAGATTTATCTATGTAATTTCTTAATGACTAGGGTAGGAAATTGAATCATAGTACACATGCTCATGGGTAGGAAATTTAATCATAGTACACATGCTTATGGAAGATCAACAGTACTGTTTCCAGTACTGTTCCTGTAATTCCTGAAGTGTTTAACTTAAAACACCCCAACACTTTCAGTAAGCTCTAACATTTGAAACGTAAATAATTAAAAAAAAAAAAAGGCAAGACTGGGACAGATACAATTAAAAAAAAAAAATCCAGTCATCTTTAAGCTGTAAAAGATTGGTCATCATTATAAAGATCTCCCCTGAAGAGAAACCTTCCTCTCCCTAAAACCACACAACCACAGAAGGAAAGTTATAACAAAAGGAAAGAAATTCTACAATATTCATCAGGAAACGTATTTTTATGTCTCCCCCCAAAAATAAATAAAGTCTTTTGAATGATTATTAGTTTATTAGCTCCCACTGCTTCCAACTAGGATGGATGTTGTTAAACCAAAATTACCACCACAATTCTGTAAAACACTTCAACATGCAAAGCAAATGTTAGGTTCAGAAATGCTTTAAAATAATTTGCAGCCATTTCTAAGCTATTATTAGGCTTCTAAGCAACAGCACATACCACAACCAGTGGTATGTACCAGTTTTGTACCACAAGAACAAAACTCTCCTTCATCACTACTTCAATTTCATTTTCTACATATGACAAAAGCAATGCTTAGTGTGAAGGCAAACCCACTCTTGCCTACTATTTAAAATGAGCTACTCCCAAGTGCTTCTAGTAATGGTATAATATAACCTGCTTCAAGCAGGACCACCTTTATTCTGCTCTGCAGGTTACCTGTAAATAGTCAGACTGGATAGCTGTGAGCAGGTGGTCCTTGCTTAGTTCATAGAAGACATCTGAAGTCATGACCTGGGTAAACTCCTCACAGAGGAAATGTAGCGCTTGGCGATGTACCCACTTGGAACCGTACGGCTGAGAGCTCCACTTCAGAATGGCAATTAAGGTGTCTAGTGAGATGCTCTCTGCAATAATATCTTCACAGCCTAGGGAACAGAAGGAAAAATCAATGGTGTTGATACAGAAGCACTTTGATCCCAAAGGAATAATACAAATGGCTAAATCGGCAATAGAAAGGCTTACAAGACTCCCAGTGAGAGTAAAAACAGAAGTGCTCCACAGAGCAAGGTTGCAAACAGAGTTATATTCTGACTAAAAGTATAATAATTTTATTATGGTTTAGGACTCCAACTATACAGTCATTTACCTCTTAAAGGCACATGAAACATCATGTCTGCTGGTGTGCTTGGATGAACTGGAAAGCTAGTTCAGCCCTACTAGAACTTCCTTTGTTTAATACATATTATCTTACTGTTTTATACATTTTAAAGTTGCAGATTTGAATTTGAGTCACTGCTGTTTGCAGCATATTCACCAAAGCCCATAAACTGTAACAGAGGTGGGATTTTCATCTGTATCGTTTTGCACATGGACCCTCCTGGGACAGAGCATTCAGAGGAGCAGAAACAAAAGCTGTGACACACTGTTGGTACTCAGCTACTCAGCACAGGATGAGGGGAAAAAAACATTTTCTGACTCCCTGAGAAGCAGGAAGCAGCAGTTGGTTGCCCTAGGCCACCACCTTGGCCTCCATATCAAGCAAAGCACAGAAAGTGCCAGGACAGGGAGCCCTTCCTCTGACAGGGAAGCAGAAAGTGAAGCATCCAAGAGGAACATATTCTGACTGGTGGCCAGTCTGCTACAGCTCCTTTGTACCCACTGCTGCATTAGGATTTACTCTTTCCAAAACACATGCTTTCCGAAGAAGAGAGGGGATATTTAAGTCTCTTGAAGTCAGATGGAACAGATTTGGAAGAAATGAGGGGAGACATACTGTGGGAGGGCTGAGAACATGGGTAATTGAGGGTACTGAGTAAAGACAGTCAGTACCGCAATGCTGGTAGCTTGAACTCTCCAATAGCACTCTGCTGATTTCATTTGTACATCTGGGTTACATATACACAGAACACTACTTCTATTTGCATTATAAAGACAGCAATTTATAAGAAAGAAGTCCTATTCTAGAATTATACATTCCAGTCTCAGTCCACTACAGCCACAAAATTACAGCTGTGCTTATGCCCATGAGAGGTCCCTGGACAGTTCAGAGTGGCATGCTCAGAGCAGTATGCTTGCACTGCAGTTATTTTACTTCTTATACATCATTATTTTCCTCTCAGTTTCAAGAATATTTAAAAACTAAGCTTTGACAGTTGTTTAGAGAACTGTATCTCATTACTGAGCTCTTGGACTGAACTGAGGAAGAAAGCAGTTAGCACAGTAATTTTAACGGTCGTCAAGACAAAGATCAAACATGCTCTCCTGATGCTACAGATTTCTGAACTGCATGGTTGCATACATGTCAGACACCAGCAGCAGTTAGTAGCCTGACTCACCTGAGAAAAGGAAGACCATATGTCAACATAGCCACTGAAAGAAGGGCTAGCAAAAGCAAACACATTTCCAAAAAATGCAGCAATATTATACTATTAATCCCAAGTTAGACCCTCCCTTTGCTTTTGACAAAGGGGTAAGCATTGGGTCGTGCTTCAGTGCACTAACTACTTTGTTCTTTACCATTACTGAAGTGATATGGCACTTCTCAAAGCTACCTATTACCATTAGGTTACTTCATATTATTACTACTATAAGGAAGAACAGATGCCTTACTATAGCTATTGACCTCTAACCTGCACAGTGAGGACTAGTCTAAAGCAAGGACTGAAGCAAAGATTGGTTAGAGGCACCTGGAACATCACCCTCATTACCACTGGTACAGACAAGAGCAGAGGTACAGAGGAAGAGAACTGCTCTGAAATAAACCCCCAAATAAACCTACCTTTAAAAAGAAAATACCTCAGCATATGTCAGAAATACGAATAAGTAAAATCTAAACCCTTCCACTTCAAGATCAATTTTTACTTACAGTTTTCCTTACACAGTTAATGGCTGACACTGTATTTAGCTTTGTTGTGCAATCACCCCTTATCTTCCTTTTGGGACTCAAAAAGGGAAAAAGTTAAGTTAGCAGCAAGCCTGGCATGGCAAATGAAAGCTAACCATGACTTCTAACCAGTACGCTTAGAAGAGGAGCCTGCATCCATGAATAAGAAGCAGAGTTGTTTGAAACAATTCTTTAGGATCACATGTTGTGTTGCATTAAGTCTTCCCCTGCTAAATCCTAACACAAGTTTTTTTTGCATGCGCTTTTACTGCTTGCATGCAAGCTGACTTCAGCAGACGATTACATCCCCGGAAGACTGAAGATCACACATAAGGACTGCTCTATTTCAAAGGCAGTACGTAAAACCACTCACTGAAATCAGTCACAAGGAAGCTCAAACTGTGAGAGCAAAGAGATTTATCTCAAAGTGAATGCCATTCCTGGTATTTCATCTGACATTTACTCTTGAAACAGTATTTATCCCCTGCGAAGACAGAAAACTACATTTCTGTGAGAAATACAGTTCCAAAGATGTAAGCAAACTGATGTACAGGAACAGAGCATCAGCTCCCAATTCTTCTATCAAGTCCAGTTACTGCACAACTACCAAAAAAATATGCTGTCATCAGGTGAAAAGCTCATTCAAGATGCCTAGCAACTAAACAATCCTTTTCCCAAGTAATTTAGACAATGGGTCAGAACTGCACAATTGTTAAAAGTATTTCTTTCAATGTAAGCATGAGGTAGTAATTAAAGTGTTTTCTGAACGTCTAAATAAACTGGGGCAAGCCAAGTCCAGCTGTCAGAGAAATCTAGTTTCTTTTTCTCTTTGGCAGATTTTTTTTTTCCTTTAACAATCACCCACTTGGCATCCCGCCCCCCAACAAACAGTCATCCAATAGCCACAATATTGTTCTTCACAGTGATATGGCTCATTTTTCTCTTCTGAGTACTATTTTAGAATATTCAGGGAATAGCAGCCTTTCCAAGATCCATTTGTAGTGTCCCAAAGTGCTCCACCACAAGCTTCTGTGACCACTAGTTAGTATCCTTCACATATTCAACTCAGTCTAAAGACATTAAAGATGACTATTGCATTTTGGACATTAGGCTGTTCCATGTTCTCCTACTGTGGGATACCAATAGATCTGTCCTGTCTACAAACAAGCAAGTCCTTTCTGCTTCCCCAGTTCTCTCTCAAAAGCCCTTCTAAACAGAAATAACTTGGGCTCATATTTAGTATGCTAGTGAGTAGCTTGGGATCTTATCAAGACAGCTGACAGACCCACTAAAGACAAATTAAGTGCCTCCAACAGTTAGCAAAAGTTAACTGTTGGAGGCAGTTAACACCCATCTCACCCATGCATGAGCACCCTTGCTGCTCTAACCAAACTTCTGACTGAAAGAGGAAGTAAAAAACGAAGACATTTGTTTAGCCTCTTTCCCACATCTTACCGACCCAAAGTTGCAATGTGTCCTGTACTTTAGAAGGAAGCCCACACTCACTGGCTATGGGAGCATGCATGGAAGTTAACCCCCTTGATTAACAGCAGTATTAAACCAGATTGTCATATTCTTGCACTCCACATCTCCTGCTCTTCTGTCACATTGGTGCTGAACTAATTTCTGTCAATCCTGCTTCCAGCAATGTTATCTTCCAAATAGCACAAACCCTGGTGCCAGCACAGAGAACAGGAACAAGTGGACTAATGTAGGAGGCAGGGCAGAAGTACCGCTTTTGACAGCCGAACAACCTATAAGGTTCAACTGAAATACAACTTGAGACATGGCAAAAGGAATTCAGGTTCTCCACAGCAATAGGCAAAAGTCACAAAACTAGCAAGAGCTAGTCAGAAGACTCATGTAGTTAAGCATATCTTTTTAACTGGTTATCATTTAAGCTGCAACTGCAACAACCTCTACTTTCCTGTAACTGTATTGTGAACAAGGGGTCTTGAAATTCAACATCCATCTTTTGCATGCAGGCTGACTTTCCCAGTTTAACATTATTGCCTCCTGGCAGCACCATATTCTGTGTCTTAAAGGAACCCTGCTACAGAGTTTTTGCAGGTTTTTTTTTAAGCATTTTAGCTTTTTGAAGCCTTAATGCTTTTCTTTTCCATACCCTCACCAAATTGTATATATACAAGAACATCTTTGAAAGGAGATTACATCAGTAGTTAAGTATGTCAAGCCTGTAATTTTGCAAATTTGTGCATTATTGACCACATTTTAGAACTCTGAAGCACATAAGTTTTGGCTACATGAAGATGCAACAAAACAACAAAAATTAATTTACTTTTCTGCTCCTGCCACGTGCAAAATGCATAAGTTTAGGAAGCCTGAAATCCGCTCCTACATCTTTGGCTTCTTGCAGCCATCAGCTGATAACAGCATTCCTGAAGCAGCACTTTCAGCAGCAGGCAGTAAGCTGATCCAGCTTAAACAGAAAACAGTCGTGGGTCAGAAACAAAAAGCTGCCAACTTAACCATAATAAACCAGAGGGAAGAACTTAACATGGGAACAATGAAGGGCTGAGGGAAGAAGAACTGATATTTGGAGGGAACAGGCCAGCCATCACTGTTCAGATTTAATCTGTACATTAAACTTGTTCAGATTTAAGTTCCTAGAACACAGGTGACTGAAGGAAAAATCTGGAAATGGTGACCAGATCTGTTTCTCTGCAAACTGTGATATTACAAACTGATTTTATATGCCCAGTTGTACAACTTGGTCAAATTCTTTGTCCTTGTATATAGCCTTGGAATGCAATTGCTCTAAGGAAGATCCTTTCCACTTCCTAGTTTCTCTAGTCATAAACTTCACCATATAAACCCTAAGCAATAATATCAGGATTGGGTACAAGTGAATCATTGTAAGGAGATAATAGGTCAGATTTATGTTAATATTTACTTAATCATACCCAATTTACTTTAAAGTTGTAAGTGCCAGACTAATTCCTTTGAGCCTTCCCCTACTACACTGATAAATGACTGACATATTTGCTCTAATTGTCCCACAATAAATTTGTGTGTATTTAATACTGCTACTGTGGGCTTTCTGGCATTTCAGTATTTCAGTCCTGCTGAGATCAAGGGTACTTTTGATGTCAGGCGCTATCTACCTCTAGATCAAAGGCAGCACTACTGAATACGGCTTCAAAATAAAGTTTTAGTTCTTAGTCTTGTCACAAGTCAAGTCAACATCTAAAAATAAAAGGAAATCAGGAAGTTTGAAATTAAGGTTTTTTTGTTGTCAATTTTACTTTAGAAAACTTCTCATCCGGCAGAAAAGATTCCCAAGCAAAACTATTTCAGTCCTAGTATCCAAAAACCTGTAACAGAAAAAAACCACACTGGGAGAAACAGAAAAACACAGGGAGACTACTCATAACAGTAAACGACAGAGCCAAGATGCTGAAGAGGATTCACATACTTATAATAGCTATCTAATAAAATTAAGATACCTGAAGTCAAAATTCTCTCCAATAGTGCCACATCCACCGCCAAGACTCGAAGGAGGGATTACTTTAACAGCACATGACAAACAGGGCCAGAAACTGATCTGGTTTAACAACTGCTACAGAAGAGGAAGGGCTAAGTGATTTTTAAACCTGATCTTGGTGAGTCAATGTGTTAAAACAATCACAGTACAGCTGACAGAGGGAAGCAAGTTAGTATGAAGACATAAAAGCAGGAGCAGAGTGCAGAAACAAGAAGGCAGGGCAAAGAAATATTCCACTAAGATGCGCCTGAACCTCCTGGGGAGGGCTCTAATCCTCACAGCCTCTGTAAAAGCAGTGAAGAGCTTCACTTCACAGGTACAAATGGCTTTCACTACTACCAGCTGTACAGATGAGATAAGCTTGCTGATTAGTTCATTTATTCAAATTAGTTCATTCAAATATCCAATTAATTTTATCTTGGAAGAAAAGTGACAACTATCAGCTGAAACAAGCTGAAGGAAGAGCAAATTCTAAATAGTCTTGCTTTGCTTGGACAGTGACTTCAACATGGGGAAACTATCTATTAAAATACGTCAGAAAAGGAGTATCACTGTGTTATAAACAGGAAGATTTCCATGGAAAAAAGTCAAAGCTGAATCATCTGCTGAAATTTAAGAAAAATTACAACATCTGGATACTTAGAAAAGTCCCTGAAGACAAATCATACTAAAAATCTGTTCAAAATACAAACAGTTGATCAGAAGCTTTAAAATACATCAACTTCACTTGACACTCAGTTACAAATACCCAGCCAAAACTGAACAAAACAACTTGGAAAGCGTATCTAGGCTTACATATAATGACACAAAAATATTTTCCAGGAAACCAGGGAGACAAGCTTTAGCAAGTTCACAATTGGCTAGGATGAGTGAAGTGAATCAAAAACTTGAGCAGCCTGGGGGTATGGAAATCAAGAGAAGAAACACAAGACATTAGCTGCTGCAAAAGTCATAGCTTAGGCAAAGCTGCACACCTGCAGCACAATAGAGTAGAAAAGTGCTGTCAGAGGACAAGGATAAGATTTCATGAGAACTGCCTGCTCAGTGATCTCCTACACCAACACAATACTCTCTTTTCTAGCATTGCTCTGCATAACATCTAGAAGTCAGGTGTTTGAGGGACAGCTTCCAGTCACAGATATGATCACAGGACTGGGAAGCCTGCCACATGAGAGAAGGCTGAGAAAGCTGGGTTTATTCAGCCTAGAGACAAGAAGGCTCAGGGAAGACCTTCTTACCATGTTCCAGTATTTAAAGGGTGGCTGCAACAAAATAGCCTCCCCTTTCAGAAGCAGTCACACGGAAAAGACAAGGGGTGATGAGCAAAAGTTACTGATGGGGAGATTCTGATTGGACACAAGAGGAAAATTTCTCATAATGAAAAAAATCATCCATTGGAATAATCTCCCCAGGGAAGCGGTGGATTCCCCAACGTTGGACACTTCTTAGATTAGACCTGACAGGATGCTGGACCATCTAGTCTATGTCATGCTCTGCTTAGAAACGGTGGACCATATGATTCCTAAGGTCCTTTCCAAACTTGTATTCTGCGATTATGAGATGTACTTTTCCCTGATCAAATAAGACTTCTTTTAATTTTCATTATAAGATTATACCAGAACAATCCTTCATTGCCAGCAGAGTACCAATGACCTAACATGAACTCAGCAAATTGAGTTTTAGATTATTAGATACTCACTTCACTGGCATACAGATTTTCTACAGATTGTTTACTGCTTTCTCCTGTAGCTAGGGAATGCAGCAGTGATTTGTAAAATCATCATTAGTTCCAGTTAAAGTCTAGAATTTCATTATCTAAAGGGGTACCAAATTTCCATTTGCTTTATTGGATAATACAATAAATTTCAATCTTGGCCTGATTTCACTGCATTTCTCCCCTACGTATAAACAGGCTCCCCACAGCTCACCACTTCTGTGGTCAGACACAGGGAAAGAAGACCAGACTTCTGAAGGCCACTGCATGCCCCTACCTCCTCCCAGTGACCACCCCCAAAATGCTACATCTCCGGTTCAACTACAGGGCCACTAAGACTGAGCCCACACTGTTGGACTCACCGGTTCCAGCCACCCAAGCGTGCTGCTGAGGTGTTGGCAAGCCATTCGGCTCAAAAGCAAAATTCTTATCCCCCACTAGCAAGGCCTGAAGCAAGTGTCATATCCCATTATGTAGAATATGGCCACTAAATAGTTGAAACCCCAACAGATGAAACAGCAAATAAAGCTCCTGCCACCACAAGAGGTATTTTTAGTTCCCTAGTCAGAGTTGCACCACCTCACCTGAGGCTGTAATAACTCTGGCCAGACTCCATGTACAGAAAGTATGTTATCAAGATTTGAGTGACCCTCAAGAATAACGGACAGAAGTGAAAATTTCTAAGCTTTAAGTCTTAAAATACCAACTACCCCTGCCTTCAATTCTGTAAATCAAGTAGAAGATACTAAAAACACAGGACTAGTGTAATTAAGCTGTTTAAATTTACTTTCTAAACACAAGACTGCAAGTTTGGTGTACCCTCTTTAACATAAACAACAGAAATAATCATTCAAGTTTACATCACATAGGGGCACTTCATAATAAGTCTAAATATTTCTTCCTCTCAACAAGGATGTCTTGTATCCTCCCATCATTTATACCCAAAAAAATGGATTATAAAGTACATAAAAAAAGAAATATCAATACCAGCTATAAATATCTGACTTAAGTAGCATGCTTTAATAATACTGTGCAATACAATTAAAAGTTCTCACATGGCATTTCTTCTGTCCCTAGAAAACACAGATGGATTATCTATAACACAATTCTCTACAAATGAAAAATAAGCCTTTCTAGGAATTGTCAGCCCTTGACAGCAATACTCAATAGACATACTTACACTGCAAAATAGCTAAGAAATTGTTCTGTAAGGTCATATATTTTATAGCAAGGACAGTATGACGTACCTTGTGCAAGCATGTTAAACTCCAAGAACAGTGCTATGTGATAAAGTTCCATAGCTTCTTCAGCCCTAGTCATGTTTAATTTTCCTGCTACAAGAGCTTGAACTTCACTTAAACTGCCCACTGAAGGACTGGAGTGCAAAACTGAGAGGTCCACCACATCTGTATACATACAGTTCAAAATCACCTTAGCATATTTTTTTGGTATGATAGATTCATCCAATATAATTCTAGTCGGAGTTCGTAGAGTTCGGTCTGTGATTTCTTCACCAGTTCGTATCCTCCTCTGCAGCAGGTGACGAAAAAACGGAGATCGTGATGAAATAACAGCTTTGTGAGCTCTGAGCTCTTCATCTAGACAGTTGTGACTTCCACCAAAAGTTTCAACCATGTCAGAATTGGATGAAAAGCTAAGAACCACATCGTAGTAGCACATGTAATCAAAGAGTGCACGCATGTCAACATCTAATGAATTTGGTGTTCCAAATTCTTCACTAAGCTGCATAAGGATATCAACGTTTTGGAATCTTGAATCCTCCATTCCAAACTCGCCTGTATAAAGGTAGTGTAACAAAGCAGAAAACATGGGCATATCTATGCCAGCTGTGTTAATATCCATTATTATTTCTGCCCCATACTCTGGTGAGGAAGAAAGCAGCGTTTTAAAAAATGGACATCTTGCTGCCAGTATCGCACGATGCACAGGAAAACAAGTTTCTTGAAATATTAAGTCTACATCAGTGCAATATTTGTACTGATAAAGTTCAGCCATGTCTTTTTGTAGCGTTCTGGCTTCTGGTCTTGCCAAATTAGCTTGTAGATAAAGTTCCTTTAAGGCTGACGTCCCCTCATATTCTTCTACTAATGCATTAACATCTCTGACATCCCAGCCTGAGAGGAGCTCGCGCATCTGCTTAGCATGGTCAGCAGACCGGCTAGACTTCCGACGCTTAATGAATTTCTTCTTGAGGGTGGCAAGGCCAGAGGTTTTCTTTTTCTTGTCTTGAGGTTTCTCATGGCCATGGTCAAGGCTATAGAGCTTTGATTCACAGCCATAACCTTGATGAGAGTAGGATGATGTCCCTGAAGGCAAAAAGGAAAATTGAACACATTTATTCTTTACATTTAAAGGAGGGACCATAAGACATAACCAGTCCATCAATGTCTCTGAGAGTTACACAGTTTTTCCTTCTGAGATGAAATAATTCAGCAAGTTGGAAACCTGACTGAAACCCTTTCTACCCATTAATTATTATTTTTTTCTTCATCTATAAGCTTTTTTTTTTTTTTAATGCACTCAATTTTAAGAACCAAGCAGCTGATGTAACTTTGTAGCACATGGTAGGCTTATCCAAGCAGGAAGAGAACACCGTGGTTAGAATGTTACAAATGTCACTGCGCTCGCTACCTATAGGAAGAGAAAAACAGCCTTTTTAAAAACTTGAATGATCTCAGTTAAATAGTAGCATCTCCTCCTTCAAAGTGCTTTTTCAAATTCTGTTCTTCTAGCATTAAGAGTTATTTCAACAATAAAAACATTCCTGGTGACAGTTAGGATAAATCACAATAAAAAAACCAAACAAAAACCAAAAACACAGTATGAAAACATTCAGGGAAAATGAGGACAATAAATACATTTTTAACACAAATTTAATAAGAAAGTTAAAATTCTATCATATGATAATCAGGTAATTCCATAAGTCAAACACATAAAATGGGCTCCTTTCCACAGAACTATAGATACCAATTTTGTGTCTAAACCTCATTCAAAAGAATGTGGAGAATGGAAGTTCGGTTGTATTGTTAAAGACATTCTTTGAACAGAGCATTATACAATCAAAGTACGCAATTATTTTACCTCCCAAAAATCATTTATAGGGAAGTTATGAGCCAAATGTGTCATAAAATGAAAAGCAGATTCCTCGTCAAATACCTGCGTCACAGACCCGCCCTGTTCTGCCAAATGAACCTCTGCTGATTGCCAGTTTGAACCTAGACACTATACTATAGCACTGATAACAAATTATTAACAAAAAGAGGAGTTAGAAACTGAATTTTTAGAGGTAATGGAAAGCTGAAGTAACATTTTTGTAAAAAAAAGTAGTTTCAACAGAAGCACAACTCTCACATTAAATGGTTATTTCTCTAACTTTATTTAGAATCATAGAATAGTTAGGATTGGAAAGGACCTTAAGATCATCCAGTTCCAAACCCCCTGCCATGGGCAGGGACACCTCACACTAAACCATGGCATCCAAGGCTCTGTCCAACCTCGCCCTGAACATCGCCAGGGATGGAGCATTCACAACTTCCTTGGGCAACCCATTCCACTGCCTCACCACCCTTACAGTGAAGAACATGTTCCTTATATCCAGTCTAAACTTTCCCTGTTTAAGTTTGAACCTGTTACACTTGTCCTGTCACTACAGTCTCTAATGAAGAGTCCCTCCCCAGCATCCCTATAGCCCCCCCTCAGATACTGGAAGGCTGCTATGAGGTCTCCACACAGCCTTCCCTTCTCCAGGCTGAACAGCCCCAACTTCCTCAGCCTGTCTTCGTACGGGAGGTGCTCCAGTCCCATGATCATCCTCGTGACCCTCCTCTGGACTTGTTCCAACAGTTCCATGTCCTTTTTATGTTGAGGACACCAGAACTGCACACAATACTCCAGGTGAGGTCTCACAAGAGCAGAGTAGAGGGGCAGGATCACCTCATTCAACCTGCTGGTCACGCTCCTTTTGATGCGGCCCAGGATACAGTTGGCTTTCTGGGCTGTGAGTGCACACTGCCGGCTCGTGTTCATTTTCTCATCAACCAACACCCTCAAGTCCTTCTCCACAGGGCTGCTCTGAATCTCTTCTCTGCTCAGCCTGTAGCTCTGCCTGGGATTGCTCCAACCCAGGTGTAGGACCTTGCACTTGTTATGGTTAAACTTCATAAGGTTGGCATCAGTCCACCTCACAAGCGTGTCAAGGTCCCTCTGGATGGCATTCCTTCCCTCCAGGGTATCAACTGAACCACACAGCTTGGTGTCACCAGCAAACTTGCTGAGGGTGCACTCAATCCCACTATCCATGTCACCAAGATGTTGAGCAAGACCGGTCCCAACACCGATCCCTGAGGGACGCCACTCGTCAATGGCCTCCACCCGGATATTCAGCCATTGACCACAACTCTTTGCATGCAGCCATCCAGGCAGCTCTTTATCCACCAAGTGGTCCACCTATCAAATTGATGTCTCTCCAATTTAGAGACAAGGATGTCATGTGGGATAGTGTCGAACGCTTTGCACAAGTCCAGGTAGATGACGTCAACTGCTCTACCCCGTCCATCAGTTCCATAGCCGCATCGTAGAAAGCCAACAAATTGGTCATGCAGGATTTCCCCTCAGTGAAGCCATGCTGGCTGTCACCAACCACCTTGTTGTTTTTCATGTGCCTTAGCATGCCCCAGGAGAATCTGCTCCAAGATTTTGCCAGGCACAGAGGTGAGACTGACTGGAACCTCCGGCAGCTGAGCTGACACGAGCAGCAGACTCACAGGGGGCAGAGCCCGAAGCAGGGGCACCAGCCCTGACCAGTTAAAAACCTGCCCCAGGGAGCACGAGCGACCAGGAGCGTGGCGAACAGAGCAGGCAAACAGAGCGGGTCGAGGCAGTTTGTGCAGCAGTTTGCGCGGGCAGGCGAGCAGGATGGTAAGCACTCGTTGTATGACCAGGGCCCGGTCCGACAGCTCTGCTCTGGCTGCCCCGGCGGTGGCCAGCGTAGGCACCCAGACAGAGCCGATGAGAGGGGAGGCTGCAGTGCAGAGCTCTGGGTGTAGAGAGTGCCTGCACTGGTCTGGTGAGAGGAGGATGCACAATGGGCAGGGCTGCACTCGGTGCTCCCTGGTGGAGGTCCTCCTGCAGCAGGTGGCTGAGCTGCGGGATGCTGTTAATAGAGTGCGAGATGTCAGGGAAGCTGAAAGGAAGCAGGAATGCGCCCAAACTGTGCAGGGGCCTCGAGCTTCACCTCTAGCTCATGAAGGAAAGAAGGAGGCCATTAAGCTGGGAAGCTGGGAATTAGTGACAAAAAAAAAAAAAAAACAACAAAAAAAAGAATGAAAAGGACAACCAAAAGCGAGGGGCCTCCCCCTAAATCCCATGTCTCCACGCAGAACAGCTTTGCTGTCCTGCAGGGGGCTAATGAGGAAACGTACTCAAGCCAGAAACAGCCGGCTGATGCCCTGGTAAAGATCTCTACTGGTGCTGCTAGAAAAAAGCGGTGGGTCATAGTAAGTGGGGGACTCTACACTAAAAGGGACAGAAGCACTTGTCTGACGGCCAGACCCCACCTCAAGGGAGGTGTGTTGCCAACCGGGGGCCTGGATCAGGGATGTGGCAGAGAGGCTGCCTGCTCTAGTAAGTCCCACGGACTATTACCCACTCCTGGTGATACATGTGGGTGCTAGGGATATAGATAGTAGCAGCCTGGGGAACATAAAGAAGGACTACAGAGGCCTGGGAGAGGTAGTTAGGAGCTCTGGTGCTCAGGTGGTCTTTTCATCAATTCTCCAGGGTACAGGGGAGGACCTAAAAAAAGCTAGGAGGATTAGCCAGGTTAATAAATGGTTAAAAGGGTGGTGTCATAGTCAGGGGTTTGGGTGTCTTGAACATGGGACCCAAGTTTGTAGGCCAGGTCTAGTGGGGGCTGGTGGAGCTGCTCTGATAAAGAAGGGAAAGAGCAGTTTTGGTAGGAGGCTTTCCAGACTGGTCAAGGAGGCTTTAGACTAGATGTGTTGGGGGAGGGGAGCATCATTCCATTCCAACACACCCAGTCAGTTGCCAGCACCTATAATAAATGCTTGGAGCAATGTAGAGATATCCCAGCCACTCCAGCCAATGAGCTGGCTTCATTTGGAGCTCAGCTCAGATGCCTCTATACAAATGCCATTAGCATGGGGACCAAACAAAAGGAATTAGAGGTGTGTGCACGTCTATGGGGGTATGATATAGTAGGCATCACAGAACCATGGTGGGATGGCTCCTATGACTGGAGTGTTGGAATGGAAGGTTACAGGCTGACAGGTTAACCCTGACCCACACTCTCTGTGGACTGATCACCTGTCCCCAGACAGAGTTCCATACTCTCCAGCCTATCCCTAACATAAAGGGCAACTCCCCCTCCCTGCCTGCTGGGCCTGTCTTTTCTAAAGAGCCTGTAACCTTCCATTCCAACACTCCAGTCATAGGAGCCATCCCACCATGGTTCTGCGATGCCTATTATATCATACCCCCATAGACGTGCACACACCTCTAATTCCTTTTGTTTGGTCCCCATGCTAATGGCATTTGTATAGAGGCATCTGAGCCGAGCTCCAAATGAAGCCAGCTCATTGGCTGGAGTGGCTGGGATATCTCTACATTGCTCCAAGCATTTATTATAGGTGCTGGCAACTGACTGGGTGTGTTGGAATGGAATGATGCCCCCCCTCCCCCAACACATCTAGTTTAAGCACCCTTGACCAGTCTGGCAAGCCTCCTAGCAAAGCCGCACCAGAGACCAGCTGCACCAGCCCCCACTAGACCTGGCCTACAAACCTGGGTCCTGTGTTCAAGACACCCAAACCCCTGACTATGGTACCACTGTTCTAACCATTTATTAACCTAGCTAATCCTCCTAGCCTTTTTAGGGCTCTTCCCTATATCCTGCAGAACTGACAAAAAGACAATCTGAGCTCGAGCCCCTAACCACCTCTCCCAGGGCTCTGTAGCCCTTCTTTATGTTCTCCAAGGTTACTGCTATCTATATCACTAGCACCCACATGGATCACTAGAAGCGGGTAATAGTCAGTGGGACTATTTCTTCTCTAAGTGGGAATTTTCTCTCTAAGCCAGATGGCAAAAAACCTCAGACATGACAGAAAAAGGAAAAACAAGTACACGAACCTCGCTACTACTTCCAGACAAAAGAGAAGCCAGAGGAAAACTTTTGCAGATGGTATATAGATTGATAACAATGGCAGCTTCATCTGAAGTAGTATTTGTCCACTTTCTGTTGGGAATAGTTAACTTGCTTCCATCATTATACTTGTGTAGCTTCATTATTTGTTGCCTTTTCAGATCTTCTAAGTTCAAGACACATCCAACTACAAGAGCTTCAGGGGCCTTTTGTAACTCGATCTATCACTGCTCAATTCCATTTGTTTCAGGTAGATTTGATGGGATGCTGTTTTGAGAGCAATGTTACAGGTCAGTCTGTTATAATACAGTGCTTTTAGTTACCTTATTTCAGGTGAGTATTTCTTGAACTTCAAAAGACACAGGAGCAAGTCAAAGTTGTATTTGAGAACACAGCAACTGTAGCTATTGAAGATTTCTGTAAATTGTTTTATTATTTAAGCCTCAATAATTCTAAGTAACTTTATACACTGGCTTTTCTGCCAAGCTAATTAACCCCACCCCACCCCTCCCCCAACCTTGCAACACAATCGTTTTATGATTCATCTGTTAGTGGGAACTTTGGGAAGTAACTTCACATTCTTTGAAGAAAGACCTCTAACTATTTTAGTCATGCTACATCAAATTTTGCTTGATCAGGCAACATGTTATCAATCATACTGTAATTTCAAGACATAAAAAAAAAATCATTTTAAATGAAGAGAACAGCAGTAACTCAAGGCAATTTCAATAAAGGGGTATGCTGCAAAATCCACCATAAAAATTCCTTCCACATGATATACTAGGTATTATAATAGGAAAACAGATTCAGTCTCCTGCTGATAGAGACAAGCCTAGAATTTCTGCTCCATTTGAAAGTATTGATTACATTTCACAATAAAAGCATAACTATGCTTTGGTCAAGCTATAATGATAGATTCTACTCCAAGAGAGCATGCCAGCTCATTTCATGAAGTATTTCAGACTCTAATGGTAATTTTGAGTATGCAGCATATTCTCTTAGATTCCACTAAAGAAAAACTAGGACACCACAAGTCTCATTTTCTTTCTTCCCTGAAGGCTGCTGTGAGGTATTACTTGCATGTGAATTGCCGCAAGATACTAAAACACCATTCAAACCTTTGTGTACCCTGTGCTGCTTACAAGCTTTAACTTCAGAAATACTGCACACATTGCTAATAACCCTTACAAGTAGATAAAACACCGCTACAGAAGTGCCACCACTGCTTTTTGCTAGAGGCAGAAGTAGAGAGGCATCAGCATAGCCTCTCTGGGTTCAAAACAGATAGTGGCTCCCTGCCCCTCAAAGAAAGAATTTGGAAGAGCCTCTTTTTGACCTGCCTGTAATTCCTTCACAAGGCAGTAGCATTAGAAGTAGGAAAATTAAATTTATTCCCCATTTCTACACTAAAAGGCACTGATCTATTAAATGCTGTTAAAAAGCAACAGCTACTCCATGCCCCTAGACCATATCTAGCTCTGAACACATAAATATTTACAAGAAACATATGACTGCCAAGAGAAACTACTTGGGCACTTGACAATGTATAATGGGATCTGTCTAGTTCTCTGCATGCCTACACATTTTAAAATCTAATTACAGAGCTCTATTTAATAAACATCCTGAACAGATGTACCACCCTAGAAAATGGTGTGAAATCCTCCTCCTGAATGCTGTAGACAAAACAGCAAGGAGATGACTACTGAAGCCTCTGCTAAAACAGAAGTGGTTTTGTTTTTTGTTTTTTGGTTTTTTTTTACATTAAGAACACTGCATTATTTTTACAGATTTATCTTCTCTTCATAAACTGCAAGCAAATTCAGCATGAGTCAATTAACAACAGCAGCTCGGCCTACGAAGCTACTGTACTTTGCCAAATCGGTTCTCAGCATTTAATATTCAGCCTACATTTACAGCATAGCAGCATGGTAAAGCAGCATGTCTAAAACAAATCCTGGAGCAAGTTTCCAGGAATAAGGCAACCAATACATACTATGTAGCTGTTATAACTCTAGTCCCCACATTTCCATTCTACTTTGGGGTAGTAAATAGATCTTAATGCCTTCTACAGTTAAAAAATAAAAAAAGAAAAATCTGTAAAAGTTGATCTTAAGGTGCTTTCCAACCCTAACTATTCTATGATTCTGTGATATAACATGGAGAATGGATTAAGAGGACTTGGGGGTGTTGGCTGACGACAGGCTCAACATGACCTGGCAGCATGCACCTGCAGCTCAGAAAGCCAACCATACGTTGGACTGCACCAAAAGGAACAAGACCAGCAGGTCAAAGGAGGCAATTCTCCCCCTCTGCTCTGCTCTCTAGAGACTGCACCTCCAGTACTGCATTCAGCTCTGGAGGCTCCAACATAAAAGTGACATGGACCTTTCAGAATGAGTCCAAAGGATGCCAGAGAAGATGCTCATAAGGCTGGAGCACCTCTGCTATTAAGATGGGCTGAAAGAACTGGGCTTATTCAGCCTGGAGAAGAGCAGACTCTGGGGAGACCTTAGAGCAGCCTTCCAATACCTAAAGGCGGCCTAGAAGAAATTTGGAGAGGGAATTTTTACAAGAGAATGTAGGACAAGGGGAAATAGCTTTAAACTGAATGAGGGCAGATGAGATCAGACATTAGGAATTGATCCTTCACTCTGAGGGTGGAAGACACTAGAACAGGTTTCCCACAGAAGCTATGGCTGCCCCACCCCTGGCAGTGTTCAAGGACAGGCTGGACAGAGCCTTGGTGACATAGTCTAAGGTGAGGCATCCCTGCCCATGGGAGGGGTTTGGAACAAGATGACCTTTAAGGTCCTGTCCTGGGTTCAGCAGTAGCAGTCATTTTTCTCCTACCTAATAGCTTGTGCAGTGCTGTGGTTTGGACTTTCAGCCTGGGAACAACGCTGATAACACCAACGGTTTTAGTTGTTGCTAAGTAATGTTTATTCTGACCAAGGACTTTTTGAGTCTCATGCTCTGCCAGCAAGGAGGGGAAGCTGGGAGGAAGCAGAAACAGGACACCTGACACAAACTAGCCAAAGGGGTAGTATTCCATACCACAGCACATCATGCCCAGTATATAAACTGGGGGCAGTAACCCAGAAGGGCGAGATCACTGCTCGGTTCGGCTGGGTATCTGGTCAGCAGGTGGTGAGCAGTTGTATTCTCTTCCCTTGTTATTTCCCTTATCATTATTATTATTGGTGGTAGCAGTAGTGGTTTGTGTTATACCTTAGTTACTGGGCTGTTCTTATCTCAACACGTGGAAGTTACATTCTTTCGATTCTCCTCCCCATCCCTCCAGGAGCAGGGGTAAAAAGGGGGCAAGTGAGCGGTTGCATGGTTCTGAGTTACCAGCTGGGCTTAAACCACAACAAGTGTTCTATGATCAGTAAATGTATAATGACATACTAGATAATGGCTTTTTATTTTGAACTTAATGATGAAGAGCATCAACAAAACCTTCCACATACCAAAGAGAAAGTTTTGGTGGGAATTCAGTGAAGCTTTGGAACTTCCCCCTCTATCAATCCTACTCAGTGTTTCAGCATGCAGATCTGCCTGTTTTCAGGTCTAAGGGTTTAACTTCATTCAATACAGAGGCAGATAAAACATGAAGACATGTAATACAAATGCTGTGGCTGTCATTTTTTACAAAGTGTGTATATATATGTGTGTGTATATGAACTGGGGCAAACCTTTTACTGCTGTTAATTATAATATACACTGAAAATACACAAAGCCTTAAGGGGGACTTCACAGCCTGGATATCAAAGATGTTAGCATTAAAGTTCTTCCTTGATATGCTATGACAGCACGCACAGAATTTTCAGCCCAGAGCACAGGTCTTTACATGTAACAGTTTGCGGGCTGTCTTACTCAGACCTCCAAAAGTTAGAAGTGTCAGAAAAGCTGAGACAAGAGAAAAGTCACAAAGTAAGTAATTTTTCTTCTGTGCCAAGGACACCACTGTGCTTTCAGTGGTGATTAAGAAAAGAAGTAACACTGAATATCAATAAATTACTTTTTCAGTTGCAAGCCAAGGCATAAAAGTGTTTATGAAGTATTTATGCTATTCACTGCTAAGATCATTCTTCAGGCTGTCAGGGTTGGAGGTTTCTTTAAGCAAGATTTATCTTCTCAAAAACTGCCTTCTTTTAGATTCATCACATAACTCTGTATTATTTATAGCGTGACAGTACTTAGATCTACACTGATTTTTTTTGCACTAGACTAAAAAGCACATAAAGGCAATATCTGCCCCAGTTACAACTGGGGTAAGAAAATACTTTAAGGGCACTTGGACTCATTTCCAGTTAAGCAAGATCCTTACTTATAAATAATACTGTTAGGACAATAAGTACCTCCATTCCCCATTTACAGGAACAGGAAAAGGGCATCAGAAAAAGGTGTCTTCAAGACTGTTACTGTAACAGGTTCATTGCCAGAGATCCTTCTAGCAATAAGGAAGTAATTCACTCATATGAGACACAATGCCAATACTATGATGAATACTGATGATCAAGCGTTTTCTATGCTCCAACAGTTTCACAGAAAATTTGAGGTAGAGTAGAAAATAGCAGACAGTATTAACAGATAGCTACTGCTCTTGATCTGGGAAAACTAGCATGCATGGGTTAGTTATTAAAAAGATCTACTTTATTTAAATAACCTGGCACCTGTTTACTAGCAAGTGGCAATCAACTTATTGCATACATAGGCAAAACAGATGGACAGTACTGAATTTCATGCACGATTGAGCTTGAATGGATTCAAACTGGTGACCTAGAAAATAAAAGCTCTGCAGAGCATAACTGCTAGCAAATCAAATCAAGTGTGTACACAATCAAGTCATTTATGTAAGTGACAAGATAACTGAAAAGTTACCTATGAATGTCTGTTGTGCCTGTGAACTTCCCCCTACCCTTGGGGAACACGAGTGAGGGTAGTTAGATGCATTAGCACCCATTTTCTTCAGTCACTCAGGCATTCCGCCTGCTGGCTCTTCAATGTATAATCCCATAATCCTTTATAAATCTTCAATCCCAGGTCCAGCATTCTGTTCCTCTATTTCTGAAAAACAAACACACTAATAAGTCTATTCACATTTATGTTTTTAGTAGGTATTACGTGATTTAGATAAACTCAAGTCCCCAGAACATAGTATTTTCGTAAGTTAAAAGCACAAACATTTCCAATACAGATTTTTCCTTGAAGGATTAAACAGATAAACACTTTTTTTCCCTCAAATATATAATTCATAATTTTTCAAACCATTCACAATTCAACAAGAAAAGCTGCAACAAGAAACAGGAAGGCTATCAAAATTTTAGCTAAGGAATCTTCAAGTAGGAGTTGGTCTAGATTAGATATGATCCCTTAACTATACCAAGAAAGATTTTTTTTATAGATGCTGATATGTTTACGTACTGTTATAAAACCCACAGATTGAATTATACTGGCTGAGAAAGCACAATAAACTAAGCCCACTAGAAGCTATACCATCATTACTGCTTTCAGCTGCATTTTGATTTCATATCATTTACATGGCTCTCATTCAGTGTTACTTTTCAAGTTTAGACTAGTACCTACAAGTAGGCTTATAACAGTAAAAATAGGGCACTTAAGCATTCATCTACGGTTTCATTAGGCATTCGAAAATGTCCTAGGAAGTAAATCCTGTAGAAATATGAAGAAGAACTGTTAAACATACAAGAAGCACATTCTAATTTGTTTTATATTAGCAATGCTAAATTATGAATACTGCAAAGTTAACACAGTGAAAGAACTGCCTGCTATCAACTGAACACACATTCAAAACACACAGACATCAGAGTTATACTAAGGTAATGTCTACACCAAGAAATACTTAAGACTCTACTCAATACTGTGAATATATAACTAGGTTCTACCGGTATACCTGTATTTGCTATATGCTCCCAACTCTATCTCCTTTCTCAGGAAAGGTTAAATCGGACAAGTGCGTGCCATGCAAGAATGTGTGTGTCTGAAGGAAGCTGTCACACTGTTCCAATCTTTTTTCCCTGCTATTTCTGGCATGAAAAGTTCAGAAGGAGTTACTGTGATGCTGGGGTGGTGAGATATGACTCTAAGTGGAGAGGCACACCTGGCCTCTAAGTCACAGACACAGTATGCAAAGCAGATCCTGGGGAGCAGAAAGCAGGAGACAGGCCAGGAAGAAGGCGGCTGCAAATTGCTACAGGCACAGCGGTGGAGGCCAAACAAGTGATCCAGGGTTCAAGCACTGGGCACATGAGGAGGAAGAGTAGAGAAAGTTTTGGAAACCTGGCTTATAGATGTGGGCATGTGAAAAGATGAGAGACATGGGACTGGAGCATTGTGGAAGCACGACTGAGTGCATGATTTCCTCATCTGATGCCTCTGAATAAGGCTCCTAAAATCAGGCCTCTCAGCATTTGTGGTCTGCAACATCATATGCTGTCAAAAAGAAACCATACTACCTCACACTAGACATTATGCGCAGGCAGAATCAGCTCTAGAGAGCATATAGCCCAGGACTGCCCTGCAGAGCTGCAGCTTGCTGATCATTATCTGAATGCTGCTGAGGCAGGAGACACAACAGTAGCACTATAGCAGATTTCCTGGTGTTACGCAAGCCAACCTACAGGCTTGCACCTGCAGCAAGGGGGAGCTCCCACACCTGCCCTCCCTAGCTAGTTGGCAATGCCTCCTCAAATGCACAGAACCCGATGCTTTGTCAAACTCTTCCCTGTGCAGATTGAGCTTACAATACTTCAGGAAACAGAAAATTAAAGCACCTTCCTATATGAATAGCAAGCCGACTCAGGATGAAGTTACAATAAGTGCATACACACAATGGGCAACATCACACCAGCAAACACCAGTACATGTTCTCAGCAAACACAAACTGTTGGATCGGTGCATGTTATCATTTTCTCCCTTGTGCAGAAATAAGCTAGCTAATTCAAGATAACCAAATCCATATGGATGCAGACCTCTTCATATATGAAGAGCTCCACAGATTCAAGGTAAAAATAATTTTGTTAAAACAGTGAGACTCCAAATAAATTGTGTACCCACAGAATATGTTGCTTAAATGTGCTGTTCATTTCCAGATGGAATTAGCTATTTCCAGTACAAGCTCTGTGGAGGTAAGAGTCACCTTTCAGTTTCAAGGCCAACTCCCTCATAAAGGCCAGCATCCTAGAGTAGGTATCCCAACAACTTCCCCTTTCGCAGCTAAAATTGGATTTGGTTCATTTGGACAAAAGGCCTGGAATAACTCCATTGCTATTTCACTTTCCTCTTCTGCATTCGGCTGCAGCATGATAACTTGTCTATTAGAGATCAGGAACAACTGAGAACTATTAGCAGAAACAGGAAACAGCCCAGGAGCTATGCAAAAAGAGGAAGGGAGGAAGTTGTTGGTTTTTGTGTTTGGTTTTTGTTTGGCTGGTTGTGTTTTGAAGAGTGGTTGTTTTTTGGTTTGTGGGGGCGGGGGGGGTGGTATGTTCTGGGGAGGATATGAGGGGTTCTTTTGTTTGTTTTATTCCGTTTTTTTTTGGGGGGGGGGGGGGCTAGCAAGCACTATACATAACCAAGTCTCAGGTTTAAAGTTAACACCTCCCACCTCCTTCAACTTGGCAATAAACACGACCTAGAAGATTGAAGGAATGTGAAAAAGGAATATATGCAACTGTTCAATAACATTAGAATTCAATGCCTGAATTTACAAAACAACATTATTTAAATTAACTGAAAAAAAAAACCCTATAAAAAGTTCCTATGATTTCTGATATATAATTTTATTCAGAGGCTTACCACATGAACTGTTACACATTAAGCCCAAGTGAGTATCGTGCAGAATGAATTCACTCCCTTAATTTATGTAGCTTAAATAATATATGACAGTGTAAAAACACATTAAAATTGTACACATAAAGATATTCTTAAATATAAATTATATATGCATATTATATATACATTTATATAAGTAAAACTAAATACGCCAGGCTTCAGTGAAGGAGGAATTCAAACAAAATATGCACCATGGTCACTCATTTTACAGATGCGAAAGCTTCCTGTGCCTCCTTTCAAATTTAACCATGCACTGCTTCCTCACGTGTATGCTGGCTGACCTTGAGTATTCTGCATCTTGAATTCAAACACACAGTAGGTCATAAAGTGTATTGTGCCCCACAGCTCAGAACTGATCACAAAATGATCACAGTTTTAGACCCACTACTGTTGTTAACCTCATGTATCAACTGAAAGAACAACTTCTGTATTTTTTATTACATCACTGAAGTTTATAAGGTAACACTGTATAACCCATACTGCATTTCCCAAACATTTTAAATGATAAACTGTGTCCTGGAGGAAGCTCTGCCTTCCCCTCTTCACTCTCATATCCATGTTAAAACCAGACAAGACAAAAATTTTACACAGAGTCAGTTACCCAATTGGTTTGTTACGGCAGTGCAGGAACACTTGTGCCAGCACAGGTGCAAGAAAGAGGAATATGAGAACAAGCTGCTAGAGCCAGGACCGCACCTTTTGACAGCAAGGTGTACTTGAACCACTCATAGATGTAGGTGCCTAGTTTTGGATGGTTTCTTTTGTTTTGCTAGGGTCCACTTCAGCCTCTACACTAAGCCTAACCTACCTCCACAGAAGTCAGTATTTGCACATAACCTACTGAGCCTAGTACATATGTAAATACAGCTCAGTTACTGCATAAAATGCCAAAGGGTGCTCTCTGCATGGGTGAAAGTCAGCTGTAGAAGAACATAAATAATTTCGAGCCACAAACAACCCAATCTTTAGCTGCAAAAGGGGAGATTTTATCTTCCTTTCAGAAGTTATCCTGCATACCAAAAATTTCCCTATCTCAGCCTATCTGAAGAAGTTTCTTGATCTAATTTTCGCCTCATAATAGTCACAATTTTTTTTTGTTAGTTTTAAAACTCTCACCATACCATGAGGTGAACCTTTTCTTGCCTTTCTGGTATAAGTTGATAATGCACCCACATAAGCATCGTCAAAAGCAAACTAAATGCAACATCTGCTGACCTACTGAAACAGGATCTCATTAAAAGCAGTGACCTACACACAGGTATGTGCTATGTATGTACACATGTACATAGGAAAAAAGTTAAACTATGCCAAAGCTTGTTTAAAAAAAAAGCCTGCACTGCAGAAATAGTATATGAAAAGTTATACAAAACCAGGAAGCTTTAGAAGCCAAAATTACCATCCCAAATGCTACAAAAAGCACAGAAGTTACTTTCAGGTAATACTGATACTCAGAGCAGAATGAAATTTTAAATAAACACAAATCTAGTTAGAAGTTTCAGTACCTGAAGTAAGTTTCTCAGTCTTCTGAATACTTGTCACACTAAACCTAAGACAACTTGCATCTGAGGTGCCTGGGCTGAAAGCCAGGAATTCCTGGGTTGGGAATTTTTATTTAATAAAAAGGCTGTGTACAGGATGGACTTTGGACAACAGTAACTATTTATAGTCATCACTCAATACAAAGGTTTCATAAAATTTTCTGTAGTTCCACTGGGTCCAACTAATATAAAGGGCAAGGTGGGGAGTCTTACAGCACATTTTATGACCTAAAACATTTGACTTTGCCCCCTCTAAAATTTAAAGACATTTTGTATTTCTTCTGGAGTTGTTACCACAGGGTTATGAAACAGTACGCTACTAAGATGAAAGTAGGAAATCATAGCAAGTATATGCACAGACTCACACAAACATGACTTCGCAGGTTTTTCATTTTATTTAACACATTTAAAATCTACATTGATTAAATGACAACACAAGTATCACAAGTGTACCTTACTTGTATTTGCTTAGATTTTTATCTAGACCAGAAATGCTACTTTGCCCCAACAGTTCCTTTCAAGTAACATGAAGGTGGAACTGTAATGCAAGATGAGATGATAACATCCAGAGTAACTGATACACCGGCAGGGGGGTGGAGGGGAGAGGGAAGGTTTGTTAAAAAAATGAAACAATCACCTTTTAAAGTTATAACCCCAGTAAGGAAATACTTCAACTAAATTTAGGAAGGACAAACTTATTTCCATAGAAATTTCAATTAGAAAATAAACTAAACTAAAACCAAACAGAAACTAAAAGAGAACTAAAAAAGAACTTGTGAGAATGGACCCTTGCCACTGGCCCCAAGGTACATGCCACCAGCTTGCCTTCACAACCTGAACCTCCCTCCAGCAGAGCAGTAGTCCGGTGACCAGTACAGATACCAGGGCCACCACAAAGAAATTCAGACACAAATGAACATTATGCAAAACAGTTCTATAGATCCTGTCCTCTGGGGCATCTCCAAAGCCAGCCCTAGGCATGCTGGTTGTTACATGTAGTATCACTACAGGGATTAGCAGCCAGCAACAGTCGAAAGGAACAAACACTGACATATGAAGAGAAAGCTGCTTGTGGTTGGAGTTCCAAGTGTTTGTTCCGATCTGCACTTACTATTTACTTAATTTTCTTACTGTCCTACCTGGGGGGGGGAGGGGGGGTTCTCCAAGGAAGAACAGCTGACAAGAACTGATCATTACATGCCCTGACCCTTAACTAATTCCACAGATGAGGTATTAAAGAGAAGTACTAGCATACACACTTTGCCAAAGCTAGAAGTTTCCAATCGCAAGAGCATACATACTAAAGGACTGAATGCATACATGACAGCACACTTTGCAGAAACTGTGTAATTGGCAAGCAATTCTCTGTTCAAAGGAAATGACTGAAATTTTGAAGGACCAGCTAATTCTAAAGCCTGACACACACACAAATCCACATAGAGCCTATTTTGACCTTTATAGAATCATAGAATAGTTAGGGTTGGAAAGGACCTTAAGATCATCCAGTTCCAGCCATCACTGCCATGGGCAGGGATACCTCACACTAAACCATGGCATCCAAGGCTCTGTCCAAACTCGCCTTGAACACTGCCAGGGATGGAGCATTCCCAACTCCCTTGTGCAACCCCTTCTACTGGCTCACCACCCTTAGAGTAAAGAACTTCTTCCTTACATCCAATCTAAACTTCCTCTGTTGAAGTTCTAACCCATTACCCCTTGTCCTATCACTACAGTCTCTAATGAAGAATTCATCCCCAGCATCCCTATAGGCCCCCTTTCAGACACTGGAAGGCTGCTATGAGGTCTCCACACAGCCTTCTCTTCTCCAGGCTGAACAGCCCCAACTTCCTCAGCCTGTCTTCATACAGGAGGTGCTCCAGTCCCATGATCATCCTCGTGACCCTTCTCTGGACTTGTTCCAACAGTTCCATGTCCTTTTTATGTTGAGAACACCAGAACTGCACACAATACTCCAAATGAGGTCTCAAAAGAGCAGAGTAGAGGGGCAGGATCACCTCATTCAACCTGCTGGTCACGCTCCTTTTGATGCGGCCCAGGATACAGTTGGCTTTCTGGGCTGGAAGCGCACACTGCCAGCTCATGTTCATTTTCTCATCAAGCAGCACCCCCAAGTCCTTCTCCACAGGGCTGCTCTGAATCTCTTCTCTGCCCAACCTGTAGCTGTGCCTGGGATTCCTCTGACCCAGGTGTAGGACCTTGCATTTGGCATGGTTAAACTTCGTAAGGTTGGCATCAGCCCACCTCACAAGTGTGTCAAGGTCCCTCTGGATAGCATTCCTTCCCTCCAGGGTATCAACCGAACCACACAGCTTGGCGTCATCGGCAAACTTGCTGAGGGCACACTCAATCCCACTGTGCATCTCACCGACAAAGATGCTGAACAAGACCGGTCCCAACACCGATCCCTGAGGGACACCACTCGTCACTGGTCTCCAGCCGGACATTGAGTCTTTGACCACAACTCTTTGCATGCGGCCATCCAGGCAGCTCTTTATCCACCGAGTGGTCCACCTATCAAACTGATGTCTCTCCAATTCAGAGACAAAGATGTCGTTTGGGACAGCATCAAACGCTTTGCACAAGTCCAGGTAGATGACGTCAACTGCTCTACCCCATCCATCAGTTCTGTAGCCCCATCATTTTTTTATTATCCAGCCAAGCAACCAACCTTTATCATTATTCAAAATTATCTGGATGATACAACAGCAACATATAGCTGATACAGCTGGAAGGTTCTGATTTGGATTAGTACTGTACAGAAATGAGTAACAAACAATGTCCTTCAGGAATTGGGTTAATGAATCTGTATTATTTCATGACTTACTGAATTGGAAACAAAAATCAATCTAATGGCAGAACATCAAAACTTAAGCCACATCAGCAGTTATGAGCAAATAGGGCAAGAAAAAGCAGACATAACTAGATAACAAAAGTGACTGCATTACTTAGTGTTTTGCTGAGAATCATGTGTTCCAGCTATCACAAAGAACCTTTCTTACAAGTTAAGCATGAATTTTAAAACACTTGCTTTTTCGTGAAGTAGTACACTTCTCTATCCAGAAGTTCTTTTAAAATAGAGGGAGCAAAAACCCCACGGTAGTCCTGGCTTTTTATTTATAGATTGGTTAAGAAACTTAGGATTGAGTTTTAGGGAGAGGAAGTGGAAAGAAGACAAAAAAAAATAAAATCCATACACACACAACTCCCCCCGCCCCAAACAAACAGTGAAACAACTATCAATTTTCAACATGTCCTCTGAGGAATCAGAGTGGAAGTTAAAAAAACTACATTAAAATAAAAGTATAAAGGCATGCAGTCTTGAAGATATGTACACTTCAGAAACTGAAAACGTTGAGAAGCATTCTGGCAGTTGAAAAAGTACAGAAAAAAGATAAACGAAAAAACTCTCTTTTCAATGCTGTCTTTGCAAATAGTGTTCAGAATAGGTTTTTTGATTTTTTTTATCATTACCAAAGTAATTTAGAGTATGATGTAAACGTACTGATCCTAGAAGCAATTAAGTAACATTGTCAGGAGAGAGCAACAGTTCAAATCACAAGATATCAACATATTTATATTCCCTTAAATAGAAGAAGTTCCAGCACCTAAAAAAACCAAGCACACAGCACACGCTGAGTATAATCCTGCAAAGAATAAAAAGTTCCTCCCAAGCAACTTCCATGTTTTCATATACTGGCTAATGAAACACCATCTCTGTACATCACTGATCTTTCCAGCTGGTTGCAAGCACCCACTAACATACCAGAAGTCTATTCTGATTGACAATACTCACACGAAAGACTTACTAATGTTCCTGAAGTGGAATTCAAAACACTTTCAGCAAAATCAGCAAGAGCCCATTTACTGCCCTCTACAACTCTCCTGAAGTGAAATGACAGTATGCATTCTTCAATGACTTTCCATTTTTCGGAAGTTTACTTGACAGGAACATTATCAGACAGAGACAGACATAAAATGTTATTAAATATGCTTTGTAAGAAAAGTGAGAGAAATCCTATCACCAAATCTTTATCAATATCATTGAACAGAGTAAATTAGGCATGAACATGCCCATTTTCAGGGAAAATGAGGATAATTCATTTTAGCCAATCTAAAGTAATTGCAAAATATTCTGACATATTGTGATACATTTAGAGGAGTCTAAATGCTTTTCAAAAGGCTACTTCTGAGCAAACAAGATGTGTTTTTGTTTTTAAAGAAAGGCAAAGAAAATCCTCTATGGTATAATACATACGGGGACACTATATTTGGTTAAGACAAATTGCAAGAATAGCACCTCCATGAAGGATCAGATTTTAAGAAAAAGTAGCCTGCTTTTTTCTCTCTACTGAAGTTTTGGTCAACACTTAATTGTGTCGTCAGGCAGCAATTTAACTCAGCCAAATTTCAGCTAAATTCAGCTTCAGATACTGGGATCAACAACCAGTTCACCTGTCTCCAGATACTGCCTGTCCTTTATTACAGCAGTCTCCTCAGCCATCTGCTTCTTTCTTCCTCCACAGAAAAAGCAGGAGCTCAGCAAAAGGAAGAATTCTCCACATTAAGCTGTCCCACCTTTACACAGTGTATTTCATGGGCTTCCTATTCAAGCACTCCTCTGTCAACAGGCTTGCTCCTTCCCACGCAGTTTTCACAATTCACAGGATTTTATCCCTTTTTCTTTGAGAGTGCCCCCCAAAGATCCCCATTTCATTAAGAAAGGGAATTCCTCCTCTTTCTCAAGCTGTGACCCAAACACAACACAAGATGCTGTTTTCAATTAGCAAGTCTACTAAGATAGGGAAGTCTTGGCTGAAACCTCAACCATATGGAAGATGCATCTCTGGAGTTTAATGCTGTCGCCTTCTCACATCAAGTACTACCTCAGTGGGATATATCCTACAGTCTCCTTGTACTGCATTTTCCCTTTCCTCCAGGCTCAATTATTTCACAGAAAGCCGTCTGCTCTGAATGAGGATCTGGGAGCTTCCTGCATACAAGAGTGCTTCTAAATTCACTGCACAGTTACATTCACCACACTTCCTCTCAGAACATGTTTCCTCTGAGAGTATACTGAAGTTGCTACTAAAGCAATCCCAGGCACTATGCTCTGTATCCACACTAAGTAAGCAGCACCTGTCCTCTCTCGCCACTTGCTTTTTCCAATTCACCTTCAAAAAGCATCCTTTTGATCACACAGTTTTAGTTCCCTTAACTTCCATAACCTTAAGAGGAGCAGTAGTAGTCTCTGGTGATGATAATACCTGGGGTTTTCTCAACAATTGCTCCAGGATCCCAGTGTTGAAGCAGACACAAAATCTTGGACCTGTGTAATGATCAGACATCCCAAATGGTTGAACTCTGTCCACAGATCAATATACTTGATCACCTCTATCACCATCTTCTGGCTGCAATCAACTCCCAAGGAATGCTGCCAGAAGAGTAAAGAACAGCAAGAAAAGGCTGCTTGCTCCCCACAAACACAACATGCAGTTTGACCAATATTCAACTGGCACAGCCCTCAAGAAATAAACATTCCCAGTCCCACGCACTCATTTCTACAGAAGAGCTGTCCCCTTCCATTCTAGCACACATGTGGGAAGCCACATTTAAGTCCTGTCAGGGACTACAAAGCAGGGGCAGTCCTAGCAGAAACAGGTAATCTATACAGCAGTAGCTATCACTAGGATTGACCATGGTCATGCTCACCCTTGCTAGCTAGCCAAACTACTGTTCCTTTTTTTGGCCTGTTTTATCTTTGTTCTGCATTTGTCCAGTTCATTTCTCTCTTCAACCAGGCCTTGGTTAACAGCCCTTCAGACAGCAGCAACTACTAGTAAAGAGCTCCATGGGGGGGTGTTGCATTTTTGAAGGCTTGGAATAATTTTAAATTGAAATGACAGAATATACGCATCTAGGTATTAGTCATCTGGGGAAAAATACAAGGCCAAGCCAATGCACATTTTAATATATTCCCCTCAATTTAGCAGATTCCTCCACCAATGGCAAGAAGCTAGCTGTCCATGCAGGACTCCCTGCCTGTCAGCTCTTCACAGGTACATCAGGGTAATCTGGCACTACCACTGAAGTCAAACTAACAGGGAGCTGCACACTCCCCTCACTCTGCTCCAGCCATGGGATTTTCCCGTTTCCCCTCACACTACATACAGAGATTACGTGATCACAGAACAAGTCATTTCAGAGGGCTGATGACAGGAAACAGGAAAAAGGGAATTTCTGCAGGTGGATTTGATAGCCATCTACACCTGGAACAGGAACCCACAGCTGTTAATCTGAAGAGACCAGACTATCACTATTAAAACTGCCTCACAACTCGAAAAAACTACACCCTTGTAGTCACCTTTGTCATTCCCTATGAGCTCAGACCCAGCCTCAACAAGTTACTCTCACCTGGCCTTCGACACTCAGGTAGAGTCCTCCTTTGCAGTCTCCATTTCTGCAGCTCCAGTTTCAGCACTGACACTCTACACCTCTTCCCTTTGTTTCCCAACATTCAGGGTCACTCACAGGTCTACTCTGCTCACTGAAGCAGGCAGCAGTACAAAAATCAAACTGTACGGTATTTATACAACTGACCCATTCAAGAGCTTGTAAAATGGTTATGAACTGCAAGTGTGAAATTCCTGGTCAAATCTACAGGCTGTTTTCCGTTTATTCAGAGGCTTTTAACAAACACGGTGATCTTACACCTCTTTGCATAAATCAGCTATCTCTGTATATACCAAGACTTTAACAGTTATTTGAAAGCTTGCACGTTTAAAAGATTTCTCCTTTGGATGAGTTCTTCTATACTATCCTCTGTATCTATTAACTTCAGAAAATTTTAAGAGCCACACTGACTTCCACAGGTAGCATTTATATAACACCTGATGCCAAGAAATCTTTTTATGTTATACAGTTCAAATATTTTAGCCATTTTAAAGATGGATATTTTAGTGGCTGCACAAGAGCACATACAGCAGAAAAATATACTAATATCACAACGTTCTCACAAGCAAACTTCTGATACTTTCAGAAACCATCAGAAGCCCCAAAACTAGCTACACAAGTAGCTTTAGCTTCAGTAGTTACTTTCAGTAATATCTACATTTAGATTCTATGTAAGTGCAGCAAGAACTAAATACTCACAAACTTTGAGACATGTCCTCAATAAAGATATGGAAATCCATTTCAAATGAAACAGAAAATATAATTTCTCAATGATAACAGCAATCAGTTAAGGAAGGAAAGGCTTAGTCAGAAAACCGCTCTAGTAGTTAGGGTACAATTAAGTTGAAGCTTTGTTTACATTCTCCCCTTGGCAAGCAAAGGAAGTTATGTCTTCCAGATTCCCTGCAACAAGCTCTCTCCATATTTCTAAAGCATTTATTTTTCATCCTGTTACATGAACACGCAAGTTTTACAGAACAGTCAAAGCAGCATCACACATGTCAACATGACATGTTGTTCCTAAAAACTAGAGGTACCAATCATTTACGTATTTAATTCAGAATACCTACATATACCTCATGTACACAGAGACTGGACAGTTATGAGAGCTTGTGAGGTGTTTTTTTATTTAACTATTTGCTAAAGCAATCTGCTCTTTGAGAAGACTGATTAAATCCCTTAACTCTTCCTCTCCTTCCACAAGATAATGAAGCTTTTCAGCTGCCCCAGAACATAAATTAATCCAACCAAACACAATTTTCCAAAGAAGTATTACAAGGAAAGCAAACATCCCTTGGATTGTACTAATCAGATAAGATACTCCATTAAAACAAACCCACTGATCTTTATCTCATTTTAGACCAAGTTTTGGTTGTCTTTCTCTCGTCTCCCACTGTCCTTGATATCACCACTCTTCAAAGCAAGGGTGAAATGAAAAAAGGGAAGCCTTTGTCAGTGTGTGCTATACTTAAACTTTCTTTTATTCTTCCATTATTTAAGACGTTCACCAATAAATCATAGAATCGTAGAATAGTTAGGGTTAGAAAGGACCTCAAGATCATCCAGTACCAACCCCCCTGCCATGGGCAGGGACACCTCACACTAAACCATGTCACTCAAGGCTCTGTCCAACCTCACTTTGAACACCGCCAAGAGATGAAGCATTCACAACTTCCATGGGCAACCCATTCCACTGCCTCACCATCCTTACAGTAAAGAACTTCTTCCTTACATCCAATCTAAACTTCCTCTGTTGAAGTTCTAACCCATTACCCCTTGTCCTATCACTACAGCCTCTAGCGAAGAGTCCATCCCTGGCACCCTTGCAGGCCCCCTTCAGATACTATGAGGTCTCCACGCAGCCTTCTCTTCCCCAGGCTGAACAGCCCCAACTTCCTCAGCCCGTCTTCATACAGGAGGTGCTCCAGTCCCATGATCATCCTCGTGACCCTCCTCTGGACTTGTTCCAACAGTTTCATGTCCTTTTTATGTTGAGGACACCAGAACTGCACACAATACTCCAAATGAGGTCTCAAAAGAGTAGAGTAGAGTAGAGGGGCAGGATCACCTCATTCAACCTGCTGGTCACGCTCCTTTTGATGCGGCCCAGGATACAGTTGGCTTTCTGGGCTGGAAGCGCACACTGCCAGCTCACGTTTGTTTTCTCATCAAGCAGCACCCCCAAGTCCTTCTCCACAGGGCTGCTCTGAATCTCTTCTCTGCCCAGCCTGTAGCTGTGCCTGGGATTCCTCTGACCCAGGTGTAGGACCTTGCATTTGGCATGGTTAAACTTCGTAAGGTTGGCATCAGCCCACCTCACAAGTGTGTCAAGGTCCCTCTGGATAGCATTCCTTCCCTCCAGGGTATCAACCGAACCACACAGCTTGGTGTCATCAGCAAACTTGCTGAGTGCGCACTCAATCCCACTGTGCATGTCAGCAACGAAGATGTTAAACAAGACTCGTCCCAACACCAATCCCTGAGGGACACCACTCATCAATGGTCTCCAGACAGACACTGAACCACTGACCACAACTCTTTCCATACGGCCATCCAGGCAGCTCTTTATCCACCAAGTGGTCCACCTATCAAATTGACGTCTCTCCAATTTAGAGACAAGGATGTCGTGTGGGACAGTGTCGAATGCTTTGCACAAGTCCAGGTAGATGACATCAACTGCTCTACCCCTGTCCATCAGTTCCATAGCCCCATCATAGAAGGCCACCAAATTGGTCAGGCAGGATTTTCCCTTAGTGAAGCCATGCTGGCCGTCACAAACCACCTTGTTGTTTTTCATATGCCTTAGCATGCCTTCCAGGAGAATCTGCTCCAAGATTTTGCCAGGCACAGAGGGGAGACTGACTGGTCTGTAATTTCCTGGGTCATCCATTTTCCCCTTCTTGAAAATGGGGGTTATTTTTCCCTTTTTCCAGTCATCGGGAACTTCACCTGACTGCTACAATTTTTCAAATATGATGGACAGTGGCTTAGCAACTTCATTTGCCAGCTCCTTCAGGACCCGCGGATGGATCTCATCAGGACCCATGGACTTGTGTGCATTCAGGTTTTTAAGATGGTCTCGAACCAGTTCCTCTCCTACAGTGGGCACAAGGTCTTCATTCTCACAGTCCCTGTCTCTACCTTCCAAGACTTGGGTGGTTTGGTCAGAGCATTTGCCAGTGAAGGCCAAGGCAAAGAAGTCGTTAAGTACTTCAGCCTTCTCCAAATTAAGGGTAGCCAGTTCTTCTGATAGCTTCCGGAGAGGGCCCATGTTGTCCCTAGTCTGTTTTTTATTTGCTATGTACCTATAGAATCCCTTCCTGTTATCATTAACATCCCTAGCCCAGTTTAATTCTAACTGGGCCTTAGCTTTCCTAACCGGGTCCCTAGCTTCCCAAACAACATCCCCATATTCTTCCCAGGCTGCCTGGTCTTTCTTCCACCTTTTATAAGTCTCTGTTTTCCTTTGAACTTTCCTCAGCAGATCCTTATCCATCCAAGGAGGTCTCCTGGCCCTCCTGCTGCACTTCCTTCTAGTTGGGATGCAACACTCCTGAGCTTGTAGTAGGTGATCCTTGAGTATCATCCAACAGTCTTGGGCCCCCCTGCCCTCTAGGGCTGTATCCCATGGAACCTTCTGAAGCAGGTTCCTGAAGAGGCCAAAGTCTGCTCTCTTGAAGTCCAGGGCAGTGAGCTTGCTGCATGCTCTTCTCACTGTCCTGAGGATCTCGAATTTGACCAACTCATGGTTGCTGCATCCAAGGCTGCCCTGAAGCGTCACATTTCCAAACAGCTCTCCCCTGTTGGTGAGCACAAGGTCAAGCATGGCACCTCTCCTGGGCCGCTCCTCTATTACTTGCACAAGGAAGCTGTCTTCCACACAATCGAGAAACGCCCTGGATTGCTTGTGCCGGGTCATACTGACCCTGCAACATGTATCAGGGTGGTTGAAGTCTCCCATGAGAACAAGGGCCTGTGAGTGGGAGGCTGTTCCTATCTCTCTGTAGAGTGCTTCTCATCCACAGATTTCTCTTGGTCAGGCAGTCTGTAATAGATCCCCACAATAATGTCCCTTATAGCTGTTCTCCCTTTAACCCTGACCCACAAACTCTCTGTTGACTGCTCACCCGTCCCCAGACAGAGTTCCATACTCTCCAGCCTATTCCTAACATAAAGGGCAACTCCCCCTCCCCGCCTGCCAGGCCTGTCTTTTCTAAAGAGCCTATAACCTTCCATTCCAACACTCCAGTCACAGGAGCCATCCCACCATGTTTCTGTGATGCCTATTACATCATACCCCCGTAGACTTGCACACAATTCTAATGGGGTAAAAAAAGTTGACACTGCCACCAAAAAGGCAATCTCAATTCCCTTTCCACCCAGATGATAATTTCCATTCAATTCTGTGTTCTCTACTTGCACATTCATATTCAAATAACAGGAACAGTTTTAACTGGATTAATTTTCAGATTAATAAACGCAAAAGGCTCATTTTAACTTCAAGGAAACACATTGATCTTGTACATGTGGGAAAAAAATAAAAAATGGCAAGTTCCATTTCCTTCCAAATTTAAACCAAGGATAAAACTGGTTCACTAAATGTTTAAATAAGCACTCTCATTACTGAAAATCACTAGTCCTTAACACAATTCAGCCTTGATGCAGGTAAAACACAGTCACGAAATGAGATGTTTTCTAATTTAATGCTCCAGAATAGTTAAGTTGGTAGCTAAAAGCAGAATAAGTGGAGAAGGGAAAGAGAAATGTGTGCATATCCCTAAAATGGTGGTGGGGAAATACCCAGATTAGTACAAATCTGTTAATCCAAACTAGCAAATTTTAAGCCAATAATTAACTAAGAAACTATTCAGTAACAAAATTACTTTAGATATTCTCTGCAGAGAAACTCAGATGATTTTCCTTAAAATGGAAAAGCCCTAAGTAGCAAGGGCAGATCTTTTGGAAAGTTTGCTTTAGGACTGTACTTCTGAGTCTTCAGATAGTAAGTGTCCAGATTACAGCACCAAAGATCTTGGTTAAATGCAGCTACAGACAAGCAGCTTTGATTCAGTGCAGAAATATATAAAAATCAGTTTACCAGGGGTTATTAAGTCTTCAGGCTTGTGTCTAGAACTACAAAGCACTATCAGAGAGGGAATAATCTTAACACTATGACACCTTACTATGCTAGAAGGATATTTTGGTATTTCAAGTCCAAATGCACATTTCCAGAAGTGTTTAATAAAGGATTAAATCTTACAGAGATTTTAAGGGCCAATTAAGAAGCGGGAGATACATTCTGACCCAAATAATACAATTTTAAAAAAGACAGAAAATGTTTCTCTTAAATACTATCTTTGGCTATACAAAAAAAAAAAAAAAAATCAGCTGAGTTAGGATTTGAGAATCTAAGGCAGTAAACACATTCTTATCCAAAATTTAGATAAGCTAAATCCCCATATCAGCCATGAAGATAAACTGCAGAGGAGATGGAGATAATTTAGTACATTGGGAGAAAGGGGGGACTCACAATGACACTGGCAACTCCTCATGCTGTTACAGACACTGCTTTGTAAGAATTACAGTGCTTACATCCAGCTCACCAGTAACAACTGTTGTCTCTCAGGAGCTGAAGAGTATTGACACATCTTAGATTCTTCCTCATTCAGTACTGAGGCCATCACTACACTGCATAATACAAAATTTCCTGCCTCAAATGTGTATTTTAACTCAGCATTCTTCCACCATGCTAGTGTCTGAAGTACAATAAACAACCTACTTCAAAAACTTCCTTGAAGTACCTCACTACAGACTGTCAAAGGTATCCTCAATTTAAAAATGTCAGTATAAGCAATTCCACTGCATTACAGTGAGCTATAGTCACTACTAGAATGACTTTAATAGGATCATAAGTTCATGGATTCCTTTAATGTTATCTTCTCTGACCACATTCTAGTATTTCATTTCACCTCTTAAGACATTTAAAATCCAGATGCCCATTACAGGATGAGCCACAGCAGAGGACATCAGTCTTTAATATACTCCCATGTTTGATTAGTCTGTGGGTTGTTTTTTTTTTAATAGGTAATACAAAATTCCACTGTGTTTATGCATACATTCCTTCCTTCTCCAAGACGAACTCTTCTGGTCACTCAGTCAAATACCACAAGCAGCTTCAGAGGTTGTTAACCTTCATGTATTTTAAGAAATAGACATCCAAGTATATGAAAGAAAACCTCTAAATGCCTCCACTTACACAAAGTACTTAAGCACAACCTCATCTTAAACACTACAGAACTTTCATGTATGAGCACCATCACAACCACAGCAACAGAAAAGCTTCAAACAGGACTTGCATCTTCCTAGATGAAGTCAAAGATCACCAAATCCACAGCAACCCTCATTCCTCAGTTCTAATGGTCAAGGAACCATTCCCCCCACACACACACCTTTACATCAAGCATCATCATGAGAACAAAGCTAAAGCAGATCAAAAGAGCTTGAAGAGTAAGGGAGCACAGGTCCAGAAAATAATGCCTCATTGCATTCTGACTGGATTTTTTATTTCAGAGTTTTTCAGTCAGCTCTCAAGCAGCATTTCAAATATTGGGGTGAGGAGAAAGAACATGAAAAGGAACTTTCGCCACTCACACTGATTATTTTTAAAGCAATGAGAATAAGCTGCCCATCACAGAAGTGGTTTACAGACTTCATTGTAAGTACAGAGATTTGGGGTAGCAGACAATGATAAGCAAAGCAGCAGTCCAATTTCTCACTAATGCAATGTTACCTACTTGGTCACTAAAAAAAAAAAAAAAAAGAAAACTTTAATTTGCATATAAATAGGCATAATTTTACTGAATTTTGATGCCTTCACAAGACCTTGGTATTCTTGCTTTTTGTATTCCACACCTTGATTTAAATCTCAATTCTGGACTGTAAGAAAGAACAGTGTTCTCTGACCTGAACTACAGTCTAAAACACACATGCAAACACCCAGATGCATTTTGCACCTCTAATTATCACACAGAGCTTCTGCAAGTACTAGGTGACAAAATAACATGCATAACTAAAAAACCAAGCAACAGTAGTTTATTACACTGCTGTTTCAACCAACTGGTTTGAGTTTAGCCATTGTTACCATCAGCAGAAGTGTCAAACAGCAACAGCTTAATAGTTGTCCTGAAACAGAGTTAACAGATCTTGGACACAGCTTCCAAATTAGAGGAATCTTGCATACCATTAACTAGCTTAGTCTACCTTTAAAGCACTTCCCACTAGATAACACTGAAGATTTGAAGTTGTTAAGAATGCCAGAAAAGATTCTTCTTAAAAGCTGCAAGTTAGCATACTGACATAATCCTGTATCAAAGAGGACAGATTAGAAATAAAAAGGACAGATTAGAAATAAAAAGGCTCTTTAAGAAGATGGGAATAGCAGTAACAATAGCAATAGAAAGATATTCTTTAAGAGAGATTTAAAAAATTACATTCTACTCTTTACAGTTTACTATGGTGAACAGGAAACAGGATATGACAAGTAAGAACACCAGAGGGACAGAAAAAAAAATCTAATCTTTCTAATACAGGAAGAATTGAACATAAAATGGAGTTTCAGTGTCATACAGAACATACATAACCATTGAATTCAGACAAGATTTGAGAACAAAGATCCAATAGTATTTACAGAATGATCAGACATTTACACAGCTAACAGCTAGCAACAGAATTTCAATTTTGAAAAATAAAGCAAGATCTCTGGAAGACACTTTTGAAACTTAGAAACTGACCTAGGAAGGTGCTACCCTCACGTGTTGTACCCCCACACCTTACTGAATGTTGCTCGTTCTTAACCAGTATGGACTGCTGTTAAATTTATTTTGCATGCTGTATTACTCTGGTAATTGATATTTTTCACCTAGAGAAATGTTTTAAACCCACTGATGACTGAAAATTCCCAAAAGGCTGAACACACACTGAAGCCCACCAGTTGTTAAAGTATACATTCGGTAATGTTAGGTGTAACCTTGCACAACATACCCAATGGAGCAATTAAATTGGATTTAAATTTAACTAAGTATATAGTTGCAGATGTATTTCAATCTAATACACTTCAGGCAACACAGTCCCAACCCCCAGATCCCCTTTACCGATCTGACCCTGCTTCTACACTGTGCCAGCAAACAAACTTTCCACAGCAGTGTGACAACCAAGATCAGGGACCTGATATGAAGTTATTTTGTGTTGTAGTTGTTTACTTTTCAGACAATTTTCTGCAATACTTCAGACTGAAGCCATGTAAATGGCTCTACCAACACAGCTGAGGGGACCGTGAAGGAAAGAGCAGCTACGGAATACAATTATTTAAGCCAATTTTGACACTAAGCATATACGAAGAACCTCATGGGCACCCTTATAAAGGAAAGAAGTGATTTGCCATAGTGCCAAGGACAAAGAAATTAGATACTTCAGATCCCCTCCAGTTTTAGATGAACCTCTGACATGATCTGATCTCTTTGCTTGAACACTGGAAATCAAAACACCACAGTCAAGAGACTAAGATGAAAGCAAAATGCTAAAACTTCACAGAACTTCAGACAGTGAGGTATGGTACATGTTGCATATGCCATCATTGACATTCAACTCCTTCCTATTCATTTTTCCTCTTGCTCATTTCTACTCTCCCTAACACACAATTTTCATTGTTTCTACATAAATCACACAAGGATTTGAGATCTCCTAGCATCCACTCATTATATAGAAGGCATCATTATAACAGGCATACTTTTGGGAGACATGCAAAACAGACTGGATAGGCACAAAATGCAAGACTAGCATCAAATTTTCATCTGCATTCCCTTCTTGTTATAGCTCAGGCATACTGGTAAGCCAACATAACAAAGACCATTCTAAAAATCCATAATAGCTTCTGTCCAAAGACAGAAGAATATGGCTTGTCAATATATCTTTAAAAGAACCTGGGTAACAAAACAGATCAATAACTACATGACTCATCACCTAACACTCACATCTGAACTAGGATTCCCAGTCTTCACTGCATGCACAATAGTTTGTGCACCAGGTTTCCAGACTTGTGTGAAAAAGAAATGGTACAAGCCATTGATCCAGTAACAGGAATCAAAATTCATGTAAATATGTTCAGAAAACAACAAAAGAAAATGTAGAGTCTGAAATTCAGGTGTTTATATCAAGATGTGCTACAAGAATGGTCAGATTCTCATCAGTATTATTAAGAATATAGTTATTTCTTCTTAAAAGCAATCTCACATTTTATTTATAGATCTTTTGTTTGATTAATGGGAACTACTTGCAGTCCATAACAGATGTCCATAGGATGTTTTGTTTCCTCTTACTTTTTCCTCTTTGGAAGGCAGCCAGCCACGATTATCTTGGTTGTCACTGCACAGCCAGACATCAAAATACACTCCCCTTTTCTTGCATGTGGTCTACTATATCAACACCAAACTACCATCAGGTAGCATGAGGGGCAGGCCTAATGTTACACCGCCTCCTATGGACACAGGCAGGACCACAAGACACCATAACACTAACGCAGCCTGCAAAGCAGGACACATTGTCCAAGCCTAGCATTCACACCCTATAAGCCTCTAGGTCAACTGTCATCAGTGAGAGCTGTAAACCTGACATCATATGCGCAGCAACTTGAAAGGCCACTTTCAAAATGAAGACCTGATATTTTGTTAGTCTATTCATCAAGCTCTGACAGCCCCACTGAATTAAATTCAAAGAGCTGGCTACAAAGACAACATATTCTACTATAATTTAACAATATGTGACATTCACAACACAAAGTTCTGAGCTTCTCAGAAAAGCCTGCAAACAAAGGGAAAAAAAAAAATTAAGTCACCACGACAAGCCCATGCAAGTCTTCCAATGGAGCTTATAAATATAATTCTATTATTTCATGTATGACTCTTTGCAAATCACTCAATGCCAGCTATAAGCATTACACCACTACTCTATGACTCAGCAAGAGAATCTGGACACACAAAGAAAATTCAGGTACTAAAGTAAGTGGCAAAGATTGTTAAAAAGCCAGCAATTACAACAATGCCACAGAAAGCGATCCAAGATGACTTGTGTCTGTGTTCCTTGTATGTTTAAACATACAAAATTAGATTAGAATGTCAAACCCATTTATATACTGGCTAGAGTTTGAAAGCAACTAAAACAATGCTTAGCACAGCTGCGCCAGAATACAAAGGATTCAATAGCTTTTTTTTCCATCTCCAATGAACAAAAACAAACACTGGCTGTACATTCTACACAAAATACTGAACTCTGTTTGCAAGATTACTTGTATGCAGTCTAACTATGTCAGCCAGCTAAATCTGAATAAAAAAGAAAGCGAACTGCAGCTTCATGTTGTAACTAAAGATACAAGCTTTAGTCCCCAAGACAGTCATTGCACGTTTACATGTAAGCATGAACAGATAGTAATGTTTACACATTATTTGATACAGCAAAGTAGCAAGTTCTTTAATGGCAAAATTATGCTTTGGTCCATCAACTAGGACTAGAATTAAATTATTCCACCAAGGAAGAAAACATCACAAGCCATGACTTACCAATACATTACCTTCATTCAGATGTTCTGCAAATTAAGTACTCAGACCTTGCCTTTCAAACATGGTCCACAGCATCTGTTCATTACTAAAAGACACTTGCTCAAAAAATAATCTCTATAGAATTAATTCTGTTCTGGTGGCAGCAGACTGTTAGTCAACAAAGTGAGGAAGGGAGAAAGGAAGAAGAAATATTTCTGTTGATTTCTTCAGAAAAAGGTTTAAATAAAGAAGAATCTAACCTCACTGGATCTGAAAAGGAATTACTCTCCCTTCACCTCCCCATTTAAAGCAGCATGTTAATACAGAACTAGGATGAAAGCTGTCCACGATATATATATTTGAAATGATAAAGGAGACTATTAGAATACTGCTCCTTTTTCCCCAATATCCTTAAGACAAAAAGGGTAAAGCTTTAACTCATCAAGCTTCAAATGCCTCAAAAAAGATATGAAAATAAAAATTTTTTATCCGAGTTTCTGATTTTATTTTCTCCATTTCTAAATGAAAACAGAGCATGCAGTATGTGGTAAAACCTGAGGTGACCACATGCCGACAGTATATCTGCCAAACACTTTAAATTTGCGTGTTACATTACACTGGTTTGGAGCAAAGTCTCAAGCAAAGCTATATTCCCTAAGCTAAATTCTCACACAAATAAAGTATCATTGTATCAACAGGTGTTTTATTACCTTACTATCATATTTTATGTTAGCACTTGAAATGTGTATCATCTTTCATCCAACGGCCTTAAATGGGATGGCAGGGCAGAGCAAGTAGAAACACGAACCAAGAGCAAAGCACCATCCCACCGGCAGCAGGAATATTATAGAGGCACAAACATACTCATCACTTACAAAGCTCTCCAAGTTTTCCTCCAGGAACACCACAGTAACACCTGTACGAAGATGAGCAGGACGCAACCTCACACATTCCAGGGAGGCAGCAATCGCAAAGCCGCAGCACCTCCGAGGGACGGGCTGAACGGCCGGGCACACAAGCGGGACCCCACAGCCCACGGTGAGCGACCGCGGCCGCTCTCGCACAGCCGAATATGGGAGGAGCACCGCAGCACTGGCAACACAAATCCTGCACCAGATCCTGCGTGAGGCGACCCCAACAAAACCCCGAGGGCTCCGCGGGGAGCGGCGCCGAGGCCACAGTGGAAGGTGCGTCCAGGCAGGACCCGACAGCTAGAAGCGGCCGAGGCGAAAACCACTGTCAGTGCTCAAGGCCCGCGAGAACCTTGAAAGCCGGGCCCGAGCCCCCGGGAGCAGCAGGAGGGGAAGGGCCGCTCCCCTCGGCGGGAGGCCTTGCGGGGCGGTGGGGGCCTGCACCTTAGTCCTGCTGCAGCGACTCAGCTACCGGGTACGAGCTATGGGGCTGGGGCAGGAGGAGTCAGCCGCAGCCGGCACGGAGCACTGCCAGCCCGGCGGGCGCGCACCCAGCCCCTGCCCAGGGCACCCCGCCACTGACGGTCTCGCCCGCTCCTCTCTGCCATCATGACAAGGAGCCCGGCCCGCCCTACCAGCCCACGCTGACCGCGCAGCTCCCCGCAGCGCCTCACCTCCGGCAGCCACTCGCCGCCGCCATACCGCCGGCTCAGCACCACTCGCTCCTTTCCAATCTTAGTCCCTCTTCGGCCGCCGCCATTTTGATCGCGAGCCCCAACCTCGGTCTGGCAGGAGTAGCGGGCACCGCGCTTGCGCAGGACTGCTGCTGCTGCCGGGACACGTGGTGTGTGGGGGCGGGGCGGGGCGGGGCGGGGGCGGGCTGCGCCTGAGGGGCGCTACCCCCCATGTGGGGATGCGCAGGGCCTCGGTTAGCGGAGGGAGGTGGCTCTGAAGGAGATAGGTGCCCTCGCTTGTCGCGGCTAAGGCGTGCGAGGGCACCCGTGCCGCAACGGAGCACACGCCGAGGGCTGAGGAGGCTCGGCCAAGCCACCAGCAGGCGTTACTCTGGGAGCATTCACGGTTTCCAGTCATCCCGTGTCGTGGGGGGGCTCGCCCTGCAACCTGCAAGATGGATGGTGGGCCAGTGCCGATGGCCTAGGCGAGCTTGGCGAGGCGCCCACCCGCAGGCCTGGCCTCAGGGAGAGCTGAGGCCGGACCAGGTGTACCCTGCCGCCGGCCCCCGTGCCACACGCGTGTATTCTGGTTGCTTTGTGTGATGTGTCTCACAAGCTTGTTACACCCAGGTACTGAGGTGTCTGCAAGGCAAGCTGTTTGTCAGCACGGGTTCTTTGTCTCTGAGACTTCCCTAAGCTGCTTACGTTAAGCATTTATTCAGCTGCTTGCTTTTCCAAACTGCTGTGAGCTTGTTAACAGACAGTCAGGGTCCAGCATTAAGTGTTCATGCTGGGAATATATACTGTTCACCTGGAAATAAACTCCACTGCCTTCCCCATGTCCAACAACCTCTCTCAGTATCAGAAATTACTGTTTCATACATCTAGATGGACAGAGGTGCCAGCAGTAAAAATGCTTGTAGCTTTTCCCACCATTGCTGGTACCATTCCTGCTATATTTTCTCCAAAGAAAGGTGCCTGTGGATACAGTTAGGATCAGAATATAACAGCCATTCAGTCTATAAGCTTGCTGTTTTCTAAATCGGAGAAAGTGGCTAAAAATGCATGTCAACATTTCATTAGAAAAATAAAACTACTTATATAAACCTACTTGTGCTGTGTGACAGAACTAAGCACCATGTGTCTACGTGTGAGAAGGTCTGAGAAAAGGGTTTCATGCACAGGCCAAAAGTCTAATGAATTCACATGGCAGAAAATACTCAGCTGAAAGCCACATCTGTGATCTTGGTTGGTAAAGGTGAGCTACAACTGATTATATCCCCTCCTGACTTGCTGACAGTCCATTTCTGGAGGGAAGCCTTCCTCCCACTTGGCACTGCACTGTGCTCCAAGCATCTTTCTAATTAACTTGCCTGAATGCAGCAGACTTCCCTAAGTACTACTTGGCATAACATCCCATAATGCTGAGCAGCTTACCAAGAAGCTAGGAAAAAACAGCTTTCAGTATATTTGCCTGTGCTGTAGACTGTTTTCGTACTGGTTTCAGCCTATGAATGGAAGAGAAACACTGTGAGTTGAGCTGATGGACAGTATTTTGTACACCTTGGGGGTTTTAACCAGTTTAGTTATTTGTATACTCTCCATTATTATAGAATCTGAGAGAACCACAACCTTTGACTTCCACACCCACAGTGAGATGAGGGAATTTTTGTAATTGCAATTTAATAGATGAAGTTTGCACTGTCGGGGTTATGCTTGTATCTATTCAAGGGAGGCTATGCTCTGTAAATAATACGTCTTTGCAAGCTGTTGTTGCTGCCGTCAGGACAGCTAATAAAACTGGCAGGCAGAGCTTAGCCTCTTTGAGCTGCTGCCCACTAGAGCCTCCCCATCTCCTGTTTCTGTCTCTTTTCTTGTGCCCAGTTTCCATTCCCTGCTATTAGGAACCAAGATTGTGGAATATGACAGAATATACAGTGTTCAGCTTAGTTTTATTTTACCCTGGTTTTCTGTATAAATGTGATATATATGATCATATTGCCTGCTTATACATATATGGGTTTAGGTCTGGGATTTCTGTGTTAATTCTTTTTTTTTTGACTCATTGATCTGTTTCTCCTTTGGGTCCTTTTAGATGTTGTAACTACAGAAAAGGCTTCATTTGTCTTGGCCATCAAAGGTAAGCAACCAACAGATACAAAACTATAGGAAACTAAACTGCAGTAGTTGTAATGTGCATTGAATTGTTAATTTAAATATATCTATTAGGAGAAATGGTTGCAGCCGAGGGGCTTAAATATCAACAGTGTGAGACAACCCCTGCCTCTGTATGTCATTCGTGATTTATAATACCATTGTTACAATTTTAGCAGTGGCTTGCTGAGACCAGCATAGAAATAAGAACCAGTTAAAGTTAAATAAGATTCATGTTACAAAACTTTTAGACTGAGGGGAAATAGTATGCCTGCTTGGTTTTCAGGTGACGGGAGCTAGTTACATATTTGTTGCCAAAGTTCTGTAGGTAGTTGAAAAAATCCATTCCTCCCTCCAGCAAGCCTGCCTCATGTCTTACAGGTAGTGAAAATGAAAAGGGAAAGCAAAGAAGTCTTGCAGGCTGAATGTTTGCTTTGTTGGTGATTTTTATATTCTAATATAAACCAGACTGTAGTCAAAATGGTTGATGAGATCGTAGTGCCAAGATCTTGCTTTTCAATAATCGCCCTTTTAGTAGCTAAAATAAACCTTGTTTCTTATGACTCAGACAAATAACTCTGGGAGATATCTGGCCAGTTGGAAATGAGGAAGGCTACCATGTGCTTTTGCTTTAGACTTTTTAAAGCATAGAGGTCACCTCCCTTGACTGCAGCACAATGTCATTATCTTCAACGACTGCGTGGTCTCATGGGCTAGACAGCTGGGAAGTCCACCAAAAGTAAGCTGACCAGCTCCTCCTGCCACACAGTGCAGAAGACGGGTTATAAAACATTGAGTTACAGACCTTGCTGTGGAGGAGTGGGAAATGGAAGCTAATTGCATTTACATGCAGGTGAATGTGCTTTCTGAGATGAGAGGATAGGAGATTCACGCCATCTGACAAACACCCCCGGAGCATGTGCATACACATCACTTCCCTGATCACCTAATTATAATCTTCACACCATGCTCTCAGAAATAAATTGTTCTTCCATTTTTAGCAGGATTGAGATACATTTGGTTTGGTCTATTTAAAATAATCTTTTGATGTCCTAATGAGCAAAATCTTGCATATGCCTTAAATATTGTAAAATATCATCTCCTCTTTAGAACAAAGTGCAGAATGAAATACTGAGCCACACAACAGTTATCAGTGCCTCTGCTCGTATGGAATGACGTAATGCTTTATTCATGTTTTTGCAGGGACTTATTGATGGTAATCACTGTACATGCACATTGCATTTTATCTCCAAATTCAAGAGTGTTAGTAGAAAAAATGAATTATGTGCCACCACTTACTAAAAATAAAAACAACCCAAATGTCTGTTATTGTTCATTTACCCTTATTTGCACTAGGAAGCTCAAGCTTTGAAGTGCCCTCTGGGTATTTCTCAGGGTATATTGAAAAGAAAATACACTTGGAAGAAAAGCCCCAACAGTTCACTTCCCTTGATTCATTTTTTGTCCACGATTCATTCCTTAGACTTTTGGATGCTTCATTTGCTTTTCATTCCAAATGTGAACTGTTTATTATTATTAATGATGTTTCTGTGTTGATGTGTTGTGTGGAGGCCCTAATCAAAACTGTCCTGCTGTGCTGGATGGTGTGCCAAACTCAGATTACAGTACATGCTCTAGAGAATTTACAGATTAACTGGAGGGTGTGATTATGCAAGATGCAGAAAGCCTTTTGCAAACCAGTGAGAAAACTGGATGTGCATCATTTACAGTGATAGGGTCACGCCACATGATGCAGAAAGTGCTTGCACCCCTGACTGCCTGCTACAGAAATAATGAAAGCTGTATTGGTTAGAGAATGGGATTCTGTTTTGAATGTAAGCAGCACCTTTATTTATGACCATCTGAAGCGTGACTTTGTAGCATTACAGATCAAATCCTTAAAGTCCAATTTACCCCAACTGTTTTTTAGTACGTATATTTCAGTTCAATTTTATGGCACGCAGGGCAGTAAATCATGGCTAAAGAAAAGCTTAGAATGCTTTATTATTGTCCTGGGTTCAGCAGTAGCATTCATTTTTTCTCCTTCTTAGTAGCTGGTGCAGTGCTGTGTTTTTGACTTTCAGCCTGGGAACAGCGCTGATAACACTGATGGTTTTAGTTACTGCTCAGTAATGTTTAGTCTGACCAAGGACTTTCTGAGTCTCATGCTCTGCCAGGGAGGAGGGGAACCTGGGAGGAAGCAGAAACAGGACACCTGACCCAAACTGACCAAAGAGGTATTCCATACCACAGCATGTCATGGCCAGCATGTAGAACTGGGGGCAGTTACCTGGAAGGTTTAGAGCACTGCTCGGTTGGGCTGGGTATCAATTGGCGGGTGGTGAGTGGTTGTATTCTCTTCCCTTGTTATTTCCCTTATCATTATTATTATTGGTGGTAGCTGCAGTGGTTTGTGTCATACCTTAGTTACTGGGCTGTTCTTATCTCAACATGTGGGAGTTACATTCTTTCGATTCTCCTCCCCATCCCTCCGGGAGTGGGGGAAGAAAGGGGGGGGAGTGAGTGAACGGCTTCATGGTACTGAATTACCAGCTGGGCTTAACCCTCAACAGTTCTTTTACTGGGCTGGTGTAGCTGCTGTGCTTGGAGCTGGAGTAGCTGCACTGTCTGATCCAGGGACATTTTTTTCCTTTTGAAGGTTCTGGAAAGTCTTGAACAAGGCCCTGTAAGCATAGGCCAAGCCCCAGCACGTGGCCATGATTTGTCCCTCTCTGGTATGACCATGACAACACACCTCATTTAAGTGTTTTACTAATTTTTCTGGATTTTGCACTTGTTCAGTGGTGAAGTTCCAGGCCACTGGCCTAGATACTTGCCCATACTATCCCATACACCCTGCCATTCATGGCTGTCCAGCCTCAGGGAAAATCTCCTGGTCCTCTTATGTGGTCGTTTAACCCCAAACAAGTCCCAGACCAGACTCTGCTTAACTCTTGAGATCAGATGAAATGGTCATGGGTAAAACACACTCTGTATGTGTGCCAACATCGTGATGCTCATCACAATCAGCAGGCAGGTCTCAAGGGTATCCAAAGGCCATTCAAAACCTTCAGAACTCTCAAATGATGCTGTAAATGGTCTGGCGGGGAGGCTGGGAGCATAACAGAATGTCTCCCTCAGGGGTTGACTACCCAAGGAGGGAAAAAAAGATGTATAATTGTTAAACACTTCTATTATATACTTTCAAAGGTATAGAGGTGGTGACCACACTGGAAATGCAAGCCAGATCAGTTTCATGATCAATGATTCTATTGTATTACAAGTCATTACCATAAAGCACAATGAAACAAGAACCTTAGTCCAAGGCCCCCAGCCGATAAACGCTAACACAGCAAATACCAGCTGTAAGTAAAGTACGACACGCTGAAACTGTGAGATCAAGAGCAATAACTTTGAGAGCCATAAATCAGCATTGTAACGAGTGACTTTTAATCCAAAACAATAAATGCTTATCACAAATACGATTAGACACACTCGGTCAGATCTGTCGTTGTCTCAAACCTTCATGCCCCACGTTGGGCACCAAAAAGGACTGTCATGGTTTAAGCACAGCTGGTAATTCAGTACCACGCAGCCGTTCGCTCACTCCCCCCACCTTCTTCCTTCCGCTCCTGGAGAGATGGGGAGGAGAATTGAAAGAATGTAACTCCCACGGGTAGAGGTAAGAACAGCCCAGTAACTAAGGTATAACACAAACCACTACTGTTACCACCAGTAATAATGATAAGGGGAATGACAAGGGAGGAGAATACAACTGCTCACCACCCATCGACTGATACCCAGCCCGACTGAGCAGTGATCTAGCCCTTCCAGGTAACCACCCCCAGTTTATATAGTGGGCATGATGTGCTGTGGTATGGAATATCTCTTTGATTAATTTGGGTCAGGTGTCTTGTCTAAACTAAACATCACTGAGCAGTAACTAAAAACATCAATGTTATCAGCGCTGTTCCCAGGCTGAAAGTCAAAAACACAGCATGGCACCAGCTACTAAGGAGAAAAATGACTGCTACTGCTGAACCCAGGACAATTACCTCTTTATTGGTAACTAATCCATATTATTTCAACATGTGATTCGGAGAAAACTCCAGGAGCAAACTCGCCAACAAAGTTTTCAAGTTGACAAGCAGGTGTTCTTTATTGCGGTGCTGGGAGACACAGGTGATAGCTCCTCCTAATGTGTATCACTGTATTGCTACACAAGCCGTCCTTATATAGTCACTGGGCATACATACATATTCGTGAGACTATGCATGAATTACATCATTTTCCAGAAAGTTTCCGGCATGTATACAGAAATGTGGTGGCGGTCTCTGAGGGTTGTTTACTTCTTCCAACAATCTTCATAACTTCTTGCAGCCTTTGAAGCACCAGCTTAATTAACATTACAGACATAGCAATCATCCTGTCCTTTGGTTTGCCAGTTAGTTTAACTGCTCCCAGCCTGGACATCTGCTAGTCCCAGATATTCCCCATTGCCAGGTCCTGTTTTTCTATTGTTTTTCTTACACTTTTTGTACTAAGGTGGTAAGGACCTAAAACTATGTCAACTACCTTCAAGCACCTCTGTTATTTTCCATTACAAAGCCATCAAACTTCAGGTTACTTAGAACTGATTACATTTTGTGCTTTTGTTCCTCCTTGTCTCTACTGGGAGTTGAAACTATATGATCTTATGGTTCTTTCCAACCCTAAATATTGTATGATTATGGATGCTTATTATGCTAAACAGGCTTCATTTTTAACAATGATAATGATGAGAGTCTGCAAATACAAAGATTTGGACTATTACTGGTTCTTTAATTTTATTCTTTGTGTGTTATCTTTCTATCTGAGCCTTTCTCACTACATAAACCTCCCTTAAAATTTTGTAGAAGAAGGGGTTTTGGCTTACTCATATACACAATACCTGTTATACGTCATCCGACAAAATACATCAGCCCCTAAAAGGATAGACTGAAGTTGCTATGAAAGCAACTTCATAATTGTGTGAATACAAGACAACACTTGTATTTCTATAATCAGTGATGGCAGAGCAAGAAATGGGTTTCCCTTTGTGAAATAAGTGGCGTGGAAGCACAGCAATGCTGGTAATGCTCTTTATACCATGATTTTGCTCATTTCTTGAGTCACCAGACCTTTACACAGAGGTGAGGAAACCCCTGTTTTCTGGCAGGAGAGCACAGGAAGGTTGGTGAGGGTAGGGGTATTTGTTTGCTGCTAGCAGGAGAGAAGGAGGCTGCCCTGGGGCAGCTGGAATGGGGACTGCTATGTCACTAGCTGCCATGGGATCTCTTCCTGTTCTGTGATGAAGCAAATTCCCCATCAGCAGGCAGAGAAAAGCCAAGTGACACACAGCCACCACGCGCTTCCAGGAAACCTGGCAAGTTTGGTGAGGTGAAATAGTTGCACCCCGCAGAAACAAAGTATTACCTTGAAGGAGGTGGTGTTAAACAGGCCCTGCCTGGGGCAGGTGGCGGAAAAACATGGGCATTAGGGGCCTTCGAAGAAGCATGAGGAAAAGAAGTGACATCAGACTCTCATGTTAAGGTGGGAGGTCTGGGGACAGACATCTGTTTGTGGGACAGCCCATCACTCAAGAAATGGAGACAAGGTTGGTGGTGTTCTATGCCAGGAGGTTAAACCTTATGAAACTAATGGCCTGTGAAGTCCATGGGCTGACAAAGCTGGGCAGCTGATGGCCATTACATTTAGACAAACTTACATTGGGAGACACAATTAAGATCTCAAATTGAAGTACACAGAATTAGTTGTTTTGCCTGTGTGACCTTTATGAAGGTGTCTTCTGGCCATGCACAGAGAAAATCTCTCACTCTGATCACCAAGCAGATCCTGAAAGGGATATTACCTCATTGTAAACCAAATGTAAACCAAATGATTAACCTTTAGCTGGGTCCTTAAAGGGTTTTGTTATGTGTACAGTTCGTTTGTTGTTACTGATGGTACTGTGTTACTGATGCTTTTGGTGAGAGTATAATCACCCACCATATGGCTGCTTTCCTTGGTAAATGCTCTTTCTAATTTGTCAGTGTAGAGAAAGATGCCAAAACCAAACTACCACCAATACTTGCCTTGGCTGCAGATACCTTCACTGCTGGTCTTTTTCTCCCACTTATTACTTTCTCAAATGATCCTTTTTTTCCCCCTACAGGATCCAATTCTGTGAGAAATGTGCAGAATATAAGATGGTCGCTGAATGAGCAGTTACTCAATATATTGATTTCTCCTCACAGTTCAGTATGGCACTATGCCTACTTTGCTGCACACTTCAATCTTCACTTTAAATGCAGAGTTATTAGCTTCCTAGTGCCCTGTGGCATTTGAATGCTTCACAAACACTAATGAATTCTCAAAAAGCAGTTGTTAATGTCCACCCTGTAGATGACAATGTGAGGCACAGAATTATTCAGGTGAAGTAATGCTTGTTGTGGGACTCAGTTAAAGCACAGGGGCTCTCTGGGTGCTCCCCAGTACTGTAGCACTTGCTGTGTTCAGTGTGTGTTTCCCATTCTGCTCTGTTGCAGCTGTGAACCTGCCCTTTTGTAAAATTGGCATCAAGATTTCAAGTCAAACAGTCAGAACATGAAGAACAAACAGCTAACCACAATTTATTTAAAGTTTAAGTGGTAGCTGATTATTACACTGTAATTCTTTGTCAGAGACAAGGTCGAAGTCCCAGGAGAGCACTTAGCTATGAGACAGTCGTTTCTCTTCCTCGAATTTCTTGCCTCATGCCATCTGCACCTTCCAAGTTCTGCAGCATGCTGGGCAAAGGTCAACATGTGGACAACATATTTTTAATGTACATCCCTGATTTATACCCAGAACAGGTCCATCCCATGTTATCTGTTTAGACCCTGCTAAGACCCAGTTGGATCTGGATGTTGTAAAGTGCAGTTACTGATGTTAAAAATAGTTATTGATTAGATGCAGCTTTTGAAGTTACATAGCATCAGCTGAATTTGTAGCACTGACATGAATTATTCTATGTGCTTAATGTATGGATAAACTAATTTACTGGTTAGGAAGTTCATGCTAGAAAGATGATAGTAGATGATCAGTGGGAGAATACATGATACAAGAACTGATGACATGCATATAAAGCCTGTTCTTTGCATTCAAGTTGCTGAACTGGCAATCCTGAGATTGATCAATGGTGGACAAACCTTGCAAAGTTATTACTGATACTTGTTCTACTGCCTTAATAAAGAAACCTGGGTGATGAAGCTGTTATCAAGCTGAATAGTGTCTGGACATGTCTGAGTGAGTCTGGTTTCTGAAAAAGTTGAGGTTAGAAACAAATTGAAACAATCGATCATTGTCAGTGAAAGATCAATGCTAACACCACCTTCAGATGCTGGAAGGTTTTGGAGTGCAAAGTGAGAGCAGCAGGCAGAGTAGCAAGTGATCAGGAGAGCAGCTTGGAAAGAAGCAGTAACATGATAGAGGTCTCCTAATCTCCCTAAAGGTTGTTAAGCACTGTAAAGGATTTCTTATAATCAACAAAATTTTCCTAGTGTCAAATCTAAATCTCCTTTATTGCAATATAGGCTCACTACTTTTTGTTCTGTTAACAGCAGACCCAGGGAACAGAGTATTCTCTTAGTCTCTGCCAATACTTTTATAGGACAAGTCTGGAAGGCAGTCACTTCTCTAAAATTTTTAGACTAAACAATTCCAATTTCTTCAGTGTTTCCCTGTAGATGTGTTTTGTAGTTCTTGATAATTTTTTCTCACACTTCTTTGTTGGCTTTGTGATTAGTTCACATCTTTCTTGAAGTACAGGTCCCAAACTGGAAGCCAGATTGCAGCACAGGTTTTACCAGTAGCATGTGCTGTAGGGGACTCCTTCAAATACTTCACAGATGATGCTTTTGTATGTATTTCCAAATACAAGAACGTTTTTTTCCCACAGTGTAATGCTGACCCATATTTTGTCATTTAGTGCATCTCTCACATTGTGAAATGGTTGAGTAAGCCATTTTTTTAGCTCCTTGTGTTTTGTGCTATTGGTTATCCTGCAGAATATTCTGTCCTTTGTTATTTGTCTAAATTTATCCTTGTTTCTACTGAATTGTGTGTGACTGAGTCAAGCTGGCTACTTGTTACGTGAAGAACTCTGGTTCTTCACTAAGGGTTAGCTTATAGCTGTGCCATTCATATTTTTCTAAGGAAATACCAATTTTCTGAGACTCCTTTTTCCCATGGGCTTATTTTCCTTAGGATCTGTGAGTTTACTGAATTTCATAGAAAGCAGAATTCATTATATTGTCTTACTGTTCTTCCTCACATCCTTCATGAAAACAGGGAATACTAGTATTTCATAGCCTAAGCTACCTTTCTGCTCTACATTCTCAATAAACTCCTCCCTACTGCTTGCAATCAAATGGGAATGAGCTCCCTTCTACCTGTATTGTGAGCGAATACACCACCACCGACTTCCAAAAGTTTGCTGGACAATATGTTCTATATCCTTTTTTTGACTACTATATGTGCAGATGGTAGTCTTCATTATTTCAAAATTTGGAGCTTTGGGTGATTCTGCTCGCTGCTCTCAAAACGCCTTGTCTGTGTGATCTGCCCTGTTTAGTGTCCCTGTGTCACCACCTTTGTGGATATCCCTCTTTATCATTATCTATATGTTAACATTATGGTAACATGGATTATCCCACTCTTGGTTGTGCAAATTCAGCTGTAACTGGGTTATTATATTTAAGATTTCTAGCATTTCTTATTTCCTGTGTTTCTTGCATTAATATCCAAATACTGAGTTGTTCATGGAATTGATTCATGGTCCTTCATGACATCATGATCTTTATGAACACAAAGCAAAGGTACTGCCTTCCCCTTCTTGGCAAGGTGGACTGAACATCTACCCAGTAATTTGTAGAACAGTATTTCAGAGAACCCAGGTCCTGCTGCTACTACCATTTACGCAGCCAAACGATCATTTCTAAGATGTATCTCACTTTCCTGCCTTTAATTTATAACTGGAAGAAGCATATAAAGAGTACAAGCTGAATCCCCTGGAGCCTTACCCTTCCTCTTTGCACCTTGCAGTTACTTCTGATCCCTTCAGGCTCTCTCCTAGCAGGATCCTTGGCACTCCCATGGATGAAGAGCATGAGGAAATAATCACTGAACTGACAGGACTTCCTCATCTCTTTCCAGGAGTTTGAATACACTTTTCTTGGAACAGCAGAACAGAGTATTGCATGGGTCTGACCAGTTCAGGAGAGTTCAGAAAACACTTTCTGTTTCCTCCATGGACATTGTGTGCCTTAGGTCTTTTTGGGAATATGTCTTTTCTTCCTCACCCTCAGTGCCAAATCCTTGCTTGCTGCCTGGACCCTGGCTCTTTGACTTCAAAAGCATTTGACTTCCTGTAAGAGCAGCTTATTCTCCCCAGCTGCTGATGCTTCTGGACTACTCCAGCTGGACAGCTTTCCTTCTCTGCATGTTGACCTTAACAAAGGGTTTGAGAAGCAAAGTAAGTTAATTAGAAACTACTGTCCTGAGACATAGTCCTTTCAGACTATGCATGATATTTCAAGTCCTGGAAAGGAGGAAACATTGACTGAGGTTTTTTTCTCTGTGAGATGCATGAGAGACCAGCATGGGCTGTACCACAGCTGGGTCAGATCTATGTTTTGCTTCCTGATAGTAGTGGTGCTGATCATGCCAGGGAGATCTGCAGTTCCACACTGAGCCACATAGCATTTCAGGGATAAATGAAACGTTATTGGCAGATTTTGGTTATTAAGTAACAGTTAATGAAAACCTATGACTCCTCCTGTGAGATCCGAGATGACATTGAGTGTCAGCCAAAGGAGAGAAAAAGGAAGAAAAGTGGATGGAAAATCACAAATATATTGACACTCAGGTTCTGGTGAGTGTCTGGTGATATTTTTAAATACTAAGGTAAGATCTGAGGAGGTCATGTATGAACTTTTATACTCTGCTAGTGGAGTCGTATTATTTTCCCAGGATAATTGCTGTGGATGAGTGACTGTATCTCCAGGTCATCACAAATTATTAGAGTTTGCTGCACTGGTCTGCCATATAGATAGAATATGCAGTATGCATATATCCCGTGCAAAATGTTCAAGCTAACAGAAGGATTTACAACAATTACCTAAATGAGAGGATTGCCTTGGAAGCCCCTTTTAGAAGTAGGTTGAAGCTGTGTCAGGTGTAGTTCTATGTTGACTAATGACAAGGATCTTTGGATGCAGATTATAGGTGCAGATCTGAACAGATAAAGTCAACCCTGAATGCAGTAAACTGAAATGGATAGAATATCACTGGTTTAAATGCATAATTTGTTAAAAGTCTGGTTTTATTTATGTTTCAAGCTTTTGACTCTGCCTTCCTTTTTGCCTCAGAAGTTAATATTCATTGTACACTGATCTTCGTTTTCCCCCAAGCACTTTCATCCTCCGCCTCAGGCTATCCCATGTACATGGGAGGAGATCTGTGCAAAAAGCTTTTTTCAAATCCCTCGTTAAAATTAACTTTTGCTGTAAATCTTGCATGTAGTTTTATGCTGCTACCTCTTGCTGTGCTGCATATGGCATTTGTCTTGTTATTCCTTGCTTTTCCCACCACATGTACATTTATTTTTGGCGCAATCTCTGCCCTTTAAAACTAAAGGAGCCTTATGTGCCAGAAGGCATTACTTTGGTAAGGCCAGCTTTGCTTCTGTAGATCATTGCAGCTGTCTGGGGATGTCAAAGCAGAAGCTGCTTGTGAAGGTGGTGTCTCAGGGTAAAAAGAGGCCTCTGAGGCTTTGTTGGGACAATGACTCCACCAATTAATTTTATGATGTTGGACAACAGGAACAAATTTATGTGAGATCCTGATAATTTTCTCTCTGTACTTCACTTTCTAAAGAGCTGTTTTATGTGGCCCATTTAGACTACAGTGTAGCTATGCAGTTGTTTGTATGTAGATATATGGATAGCATATAGTCTTGTGGCATAACATGTACTGGCAGTCCGTAACCTTCTGAATTAAACCTCTGCTCTGGAGAGACCAATCCAGGATTAGGCACTGAGGGCAGAAGTCTTTCCTCAGAGCAATGGAGCTAGTGCAGCTGAGCTGTTAACATCTACACATCAGTGCTTGGGGATATTAACCTGACTCCAAGAGTAGTACAGGTATTTCGCAAGGTATTGGGCTTTCTTTGCTGCATACCAGAGACATGTCTTTAGGCTTCTATAGGCAGAATTCACTTTCTGTCTGTAATTCTCTCTGAGCAAACTTTGGACATAAAGTGAGCATTGCAAGACAAAGATGTCAGGGATCATTCACTGAAATGAATGACCTGGCTCTGGAATGGTTCCCAGGGTTACATCATCCTTCAGAACTGCCCGTGGCAATTACTTTTTGATGCACACCCACAACTCAAGAAAAAGCTGAAAGTTTATGCGTTCTTGTGATGTGATGAAAAAAGAAGCAGTAAGTGCAGTGATTTTAAAAGTAGGCACAGTGCATTTATCCAGATTGGCTGAATCAGGGTAATATGACTTGCTTGCTTTTGCAAGAATGCCTCTAGGTAACGATTACCAGCCATTTGGATCAGTTTTATGTCTTGTCCAAAATACAATGTGTTTAACAATCATACCATGGGCCACCTCTTCCCTCTTTCTGGGTTGTCCCAGTGCTGCTGTCTTCAGTTGTACAGTGCTAGCTCAAACAGCTGGGTCTCTAGACTATCATTTGCTTATTCGTCAGATTCCAAGGGAAAATATAAATAGTACTTAGCTCTCTTATTGCTCCCTGTAGAAAAACTAAGGAGTCTCATCTTCATTTAAACAGGAGGGAAAAGTCCAATATTGTTAAAGTATTGAAATTTTGGTGTCTCAGGTAAAAAGGCAAAAAACTGATGCTATCCCACTAAAATTGATAGGAAAATTATCACTGAATGGTGGATGTAGAATGAATCCTCAAATTAAAATAAAGGCCCTTTATGAAAGTGGAATAATTTTCAGAGTAATTCAGCATTTCATTGCTTCTACCAGTGTTAGCAATATATTGTTTATTTTTGTGATTGTAAATAAAGGCAGCAGCCGGTTTGGGTCCTTGCCATTTACAGAAATATCTGTTAAAAGAACTTGCAAAATGCTCGGCCTTTCTCAAAAGCAGTTGCTTTGTACTGAACAGCTGTGGCCAGAATCAGAAAGCAGTGTTCTCTGCTATTGCCCCAGCACTGCTCAGGAAGCCATATTCAATCTTTGGTTAGTTAGACTGCCTGGAGGTCCTCACCACATCCAAGAGAAGTCTTATAGCACTGTACCATTCAGAGGCTCGGACTTTTAACTGGGTCTTTGCTGGTATTTAGCTGTGCCTGGACAGCTGGAGGAATCCTAGCCTAGAGTCATATCAAACAATCTCTGTATTCCAGCTCTTGCACCACTTGGCTGCATTGTTTGAACTTACAGAATAAAAATGCTGTATACAGTATACATCAGTCAAAAGCATAGCAGAGAACATCTTTTGTCCCAGGTTGCAAAAAAGGTTTTAAGTTGTTTTTCATCTGCTTACATAGGTGGATAAAAATCTTATCCTTCAGGAGAACAAACCCAGAGCAAAGTGACTGTATACCTAATCAGATGTAGGCAACTATGAGTCTGCTTTGTGCTGCGCAATGATTTAGTGCCATCTACTGTGTGAAATGGGTCTGGAAGATCAAAAGCTGACAGATATTTAAATCACATGCAAAGCAAAACAGCATGCAAAAAAAAATAAATTACCTTACAGTTTTAAAATAAATGAAGATGTGATAAAACGCCAGAAGAAATTTTATTAACAACTTTGTATGTATTAAAATAGCAACAGAAGAGACTGTTGCTTAATAAAATTTGTGCTTTTGAATATGCTTGGTTCCAACATAGATCAATGCATTCATAATGATGTGATTTTTTTTCAGCTCATTTATATTTGCAGTTATTGATGAAACTGACTTTGAAGTAAATGACAAAAAGTCATCTGGTGCTCATCCTAAATAAGGTTTATGCAACAGCATATGAAACCTTCTTTGGGTCCTCTGGTGTCATTGGTATGAGAAGAGAATCAAACCTCTGTTAGTAAATTCCATTTTTTGAGTTTTCTTTGTTAGAGCAGTCATTCAAAACCTAGGAGCTTGTCACCCTTTTTGAAGTGCTGTGGTCTTGATCAAAGCATGAGAACATTTATTACCCTTAACTTGTCTATCTAGGAAGTTCTCTCCCTTATCTCTTCTCTTCAGTGCTCTGTTAAGGAGTAAATAAGAAGTTGGGGGGGTTTGCTTGGTTTGATTTTTTTTTGTTTGTTTGTTTGTTTTTCCCCCATATGACAATAAGCTAAATAATTCACTTCTTTCTCCCCTTGTATAGTATCACAGTGAGAGAGCTGAGCCTGGCTGCTCTTCAGCCTTCATATGTCATAAATACAATTTGGGATGGAGAGTGAGTTTCTGACAATTGGGTGTGGACTCATCCTAAACTCTTACACAAATTGGCCGCCGGGCCCTGAATCATTGCAAAAGCAGCTTCCTAGTTCCTGCAGTATCTGAGTGCCCAAGAGGAACCTCTTAACCATGGTCCCTGAGAGACTCTGATTGAGAATGAATTCTCCATTTGCCATTAATGTTATTTCTAAATTAAATGGATTTGAGAATAGGAACTGAAACAGCAGGCTCTGATCTCAAGATCCCTAACAACCTTCCTTACTGCTCTCCTCTCTTCCCTCCTCTTTGTTTGTATTCTTCTTCAGTAGTTAAAAGTCTTCACAATTAGATCCATAACTTTCTTATGTAAGTGATATTATATCTACTGTTCTTAAGGTAACGCACTGACAAAATCAAGAACGTATTTCCTCCTTGGGTATTCGCACTATGTGGAGCAAGCTTATGAAATGTTGAAGCAGTACTTGCAGTAATACAACAAACCATACTTTCTTTCTGGTAAATTCTTAAATAATTTGAAATACGGGTTTTCACATGTTAGTAGGGACATTGCTAGGTCCATGCAGAGGGCCCGTTCCAATTGTGAAAGCCTGGTTGGTTTTCTGAGCCTGGCAGCAGTCAGGCATCAATTCATCCCATCAAACACCAGTATTTAACCAAGGTGTTCTTGTTAGAAACACAGTCACTCTTAAAATCAGTAGAGGAAGAAAGGCATCTGCATGGTAGATTCGGATCTTCAGTTCGGATCTTCAGTGTACATTGATAAGACAGGAAGATCTATACAATTGAATACATAAAAAAACAACAATAGAAGGAACCTATGCTTCTAACTTAGATACCTTAATAAAATATGAGGGATGAATTCACTGGAGGCTGGAGTTGAGAGAAAGGACACTAAGGGTTTTTTTTGGTTTTTCTTTTTTCAGAGTAAAACCAGCTGCAGAATTATGAAAAAGAAATCTGCTGTGTCTGTGTTCACGGACACAAGGATTATTCAGCTCCTTTTCTTAAAAGAAGGATTATGTTAAAGAAGTATTTGCTTTGAAATTTTCTTATGCACAGAAACAACCTGTAGAATATCAAATACTGAGTAAATGCTTAAGGCAAAATGATACCAATAATTAGCTTGTAAATGGTTTATTTATTCAAAGTGCAATGAAGACTTCAGTGTCATTAAGCCTGCTTTGCATTGGTCTTGAGCAACATGTATTCTGGATTATAAACATGCAACATCTGATTCCAGCGTTTGGTTCTTTTCTCTGATAAGATCTTGTAAATCAGGAACAAGTTCATTGCAGCTAAGGAGCTTTCCCGCTTTTAAGATCGGAGCGAGGCGAGGCTCAGCAGTCCCCCAGGTGGCAGTGTTTGCACTGGAAAGACAAAAATCCCAGGTCATGTCTCGAAAAGAGGCAGGTTACCCAGTATGTAGGGTTATGCTGGGAGACAGTTTGGCCTAGCCTCTTTGCTGCTTGCAGAAAACATACTCCAACCTTTCTTCCCAAAAGTGCTGCTAAAAGTCTGTGCAGCTTAAACAATCATTACAGTAAGGTTCAGCATGGAAAGGTCATGAATTTACATTAAAATGGATCTAGATTGTGTCTATCCTAGAAACAGACATTAGAATAGTTTCTATTTGCAGATTGGAAAGTGTGTTGTTCTGTATCTGAAGAAGCAGCTGAGAGGATAATCCACCAAATCCTCTATATTCTACTATACTTATTATTGATCTGAAATTTATGGAAAAACAGAATATTGTTGATATCAGGCGCATTTATAAATATCAAGTGCATTTAATGTTATTGAAAGCATTTTTTTTAATGTGTCCAAGCATTAGAAACAGAGTTGATTTTCTTCCAAATATAAAAGCTATGGTGAGAAAGTGACAACATCCTGCTCTAATTTTCTCAGTAATAGAAAAAAAACAACAGTCTTCCAAAACCACAAGGTAATGGTGGTTACTTTGTTTTAAAAGCAGATAGTTCTACTACCATCACCGGTACAACTGTCCTAAATTTACATTGCTGCAAGGCTTCTGTTTTGAATTGCTCTGTATCTTGATGCATCTTTAATCTTTTATGACGGTGATAGCTCAGAAAGTAGTTCATGCCAACTGAAATGTTCTCCTCTGTGAAAAAGCAAAGACAATCAGAAATAGTCTTTCAAAGACAGTATCAAGGGTGATAAAAAAAGAGTAGTCAAAAATTCTTTCTCCAATGGTGTCATTGCAGAATTTTTATCAGGACTGAATAAAATTACGATCTGTAGATTAGTATTGATGAATGATAATTTTCAGGGAAATTTCAATCGTTGTCATACTTCTGTATGTTCCAATCTCTCTAAAATAAGTATTACAATGTCTGTGCCCAGGAAGGTTTAACAATTCTCTGTGCAGCAGGTTTCCTCAGGTGATATTCTGAAACCAATTACCCTGGAAGATACGGCCCAGCATTAAATTCCTGCACACTTGCTTCAACTTTCTAAATAAAACTAACGAGTGGCCTCATGCTGAAATAAAACTTTTGAAACAGCCTTCCACTGTTACTACAATCTTCCCCCAGGAGAAGATGAGGGAGGAAATGTACTACAACTTCAGATGTTCAGTGCTGTCTCTGTGTACATTAATTGAAAGTGCTTTGCTCTGGCACTGGTGGAGATATAACCTGTACCACTGTAGCAGTAGCTAAAGTATCTGCCCTCTCAGCTAAGCTGTGAGGAAATGGTACTAGCTGATGAACATACAAGAAGAGTCCTTAGCAACTCAAAATTATTCCAGTGGTAGCAGTCTAAAGAGCAAATTACTCTTAAAAACAGTGCTCTGAAAGAAAGAAGGAGCAAGGAACTATCCTGCAGGATCAGGTATGTTGGGAAAAATACAGAATGTAATTTTCAGGTAGCAGAGAAGAAAGTTGCTGGATAAACTGTGTCAGGAGAGCTTTGAAGTCCTCCTGCCACCCTGAAGGGACCAGTAACAAACCTAGGAACAGCAGAAGGCTTTTCAAATCTAAATTTAATGTGAGAAAAATCCTAGTGTTCACAAATGGTTTATAAGTAGTGTCTGGAGTGCTGGCAATGCAAGCATAGATGAGGCTGGAGCAGGCTGGACACTAAATGGGACTGAGTGAGGAGCAAAAGGGGCAGTGTTGAGCCTTATTGGGGGGGGACTTTGACAAATATTATTAACTGCTATGTGAAAATACATTGTCTGGTTGTAAACGGCAGGGTGCAGCACTCTTGTGACCATAGGGCTATGGTAAAAATGGGGAAGAGTGGTTTGGACTTTACAGCTGAGTAGCTGGAAGGTTTGCTAGAAAAATAAGGTTACATTTCATTTTCTAGTGAATAAACAGAAAGCAGGAAAGTAATTGCCAAGCATGGTAAGATAAATTAGACCCACTGTTGCTATTGGAGGAGAGTGTTTTATTTAATTTGATGGATTTCATTCAGGAGTTAATGCTAGTGAGATCTCTGCAGGAGATAGCTGGAAAATGGAAGGAGAATATCAGTATAACATTATTAAGTTTCCAGTCCTCACAGTTGTAGAGAAGAATAAAGTCAATGTAGAAAGTATGAAACCCAAAAGCTAAATACCTGAAAAGAAGTATTAGTACTTGAAAACTGTTGTTTTAAAATAACATGTATCTAGTACAATCTCTTGGTGTTAAAGGATTTCTTTCAGGAAGTTTGGTTGCTTAGGGTTATCTACTGTGTGCTTAGCTGCTATTGCCATGGCTGATAAATGCAAATCAGTCTTTTGCTCTTTAGTTACTTTACACCTCTCAGACATGCTTATTTCTGGACAGATTCAGTATTTGTTAGAGACAGGCAGGATATTTATTGTTGGAGGATTTACAGGAGGAAAACCTGTCTCTTCCTCCTTAGTAAATTTACTGAGAGAACAAAACCACAGTACTGGTAAATTACATGCCAGACGTGACTGTTTAATCACTAACCCACTACTGTTCATTTGTGTAGACTGCTAATTTTTTGCTCTTCACACAGTGCTAATATATTCTCCACATTGTCAAAAAACCTCAAGCTGAGGCTCTCATCACCACCACCACATTGCAGGCTGTCTTGGAAGTGAGCTGTGTGGATGTACTCTCGAGGAGCCTAGAGAAGGATGCTATAGTTGTTTGCTTCAGGCTTTGGTAATTAAACGCAGGAGGAAACAGATTAAATTAATAAAATGTATTTAGAAATGAGTAGAGAATCCAATCAGCTGCATGTTTACTGCAGCTGAGTGAAAATTTTCATGTCTGCATGTAACAAACAATCTATCAAAAATGTTCATATTGGAAATGGCAGAGTCTGTACCTGAGGGGAGGATTATTTACTTCCTTGCCTCTTAACCTCTGAGTGCAGAAGTAACACATTTTATACAGATGTGTGTAGACTGTTGGATGTCTGATTGCTATTGGTAAAAGCTGACTAGCTATGAACCAGCCCCAGTTTGCAAGTTGAGTTTCTTAATTAGTATGGTGCTGGTCCTGGTCTAATAGCTCCTAAATTTGGTCTCAGTGCCACGGCACTGTAACTCTCCAGATCCCCAGAGAGGGATGTGTGCACTCTGCATGCAGAGCTCTCTCTGCCTGCCCATCCACTTCTGTTCTTAAATAATCTCTTACCAGTAAGGCTGAACATTTTTCTGCCTTTGCCTGTTGTCCTGTCACACATTCTGCTTTGATGCTGGACCCAGGCAGGCGGCTTGACATTTCCCTGCTGTGGATGGCTGCTGTTCCAGCAGGCTGCTTCACAGCTTCTTTGTACACCTGGATTAGTGATGGTTTGGGTAGGGTGTGGAGGAAGGAAATATTCTCTGCAGTGGGGTCAGGGAAGTATTTTATTTGAGGTACCGGTTGGGTCAGATCTTTTTTGGATGAAGGTGATAAGTTAACTGCAAGTGTGGGCTATGGGAATATCAGAGAGTGTGTAACTGGGGTGCAATTAACTTGTGTAGAGAGGCATATGCATATGAATATAGGGGAAAAAGATGGTTAAGCCTTTAGGAGATGGGAGGACAGACATTTTGCCTCTCAGCATCATCATCAGAGACAGACTCCTCCCATCTGCTGGGCTTGGTAGCATAAGTTAGTGAGCCTGTGGGAGGTGGCTGCATTGTCCCAAGGTGCTCCTTTTCCACAGAGCAGGCACATACACACACCACACACTCCTGCTGGTGCTGACCCAAGGACAGCAGCTACACAGCATATTTTGGTTTGTGTTGGTGTTTCTTGCACCCAACTTAAAAGAGAAGGGACTTGGCTGTCAGGCAGAAGGATTCCTTGCCTTCACTGGAAAGAATTCACCATCCTACAGATTTTGAGCAATAGGAAATAGCAAAGGACTGGAAAGCCCCTGGCAGCAGCAGTTACTGGCTGGTCAGGATACCCCAGCCATGCTTTCCTCTAATGATGGGCCCTATAATGCACCACAGATCCCGACTGTTTCGCTTCAGGTCTACCAGCTGGATCAGATGCTGCATCCACAGCTTCCCACCTGAGGAAAAAGTGGGACTGGTGGTGAGTTCTGTCTTTGTACCCTCACTTCTCCTTTCCTCACCTATCTCTTGGCTTCCTCTTGCTGTTTTCTTCTGCATAGACAATATAGGTTTCATTCATCCCGGCTGGAAGCCAGTTTGCACAAGGAGCTCCCCTCTACTTGTGGAAGTTCCTCTCCTCCTACCTCCTAAATAGCAAATTTGTTCCTGAGAGGAGGGGAATGCTGTCACAGCATCCTACAGAGACAGGGGTCACAAAATCCCATTTCTGTGGGTGCCCTTTCATGAGCTTTAATTATAGTCCCCAGCAAAAGTACTCTAATATGTGATTATAGAAGACTCCCCTATTATATCAAGTCCCAGTTAGTAGATACCCAAAGCTCTTCTATATGATTAGTGGTAAGCTGCATTACTGCAACTATTAAGTAAATAATACTGTTTCTATAAAGACTTTATTCACAAAAAGCTCAAGAAATAGGCATAAAATGTACAGAATCAGTAGGAAAATAAGAAATTTGCCATCTTTTTAATGTGTATTTATGCTTTTAAATGTGTCTTGTATAAGCATGTTTGTGCATGGTGTGGACTAAGATAATTATTTTCCACCTGCCATGTGTTACTAGTGCTTCTAGTCCAAACATGCAAAATAATCTTCTGTGGATTATTTTTCCTTTAGAATCTGTCACGTCTCTGGGTTTATAGCTGCAGACATTCAATAATATCACATAATTTGGTTGGCAATGGACTGCTTATCCTGGGAGAATTCCAGTTGGTTTAGCTTTATTTAACAATATTTCCTTTAATTTAGGAGACAGTAATTGAATTCTCAGCATTTTCACTGGCAGTCCTTGGTCCGGCTGGATGGTTCATGTGCCACCTTCCAAGCTATAGAAAGAAACAGAAAACATCCCTTCAAAATTAAGATCTGAAGGCTGCAATAAACTGTAATACTCCTAACTTGGACTCTCTTGAAAAGGAGAACACAGTGACGTGCAGGCCAGTTTAAAATAAAATGATTGAGCAATGAATTCAGGTTTTATGTAAGTCACATTGCTTCCATATGAAAAAAACAACAGAACAACACAAAACAAAACTCATATTCTCATATGGCTAACTAAAGTCCTAGCTCACAACCATCAGTTCTGTGGGAGAGGTCCTAAATCATAAACCTTGTGCAGATATTGTAGAACTGGACCCAGATATAAAATGGTGTAGTGGTTGCAACATAATGGTAAGTCTACTCTTCCACCATCTGCTGTAGTGGGACCAGGCTGCATGGACCAGTTTGAACCTGTCATCAGGTACTGTGGGAAAATAACAGAAGATTGGGCAGGAGGACTGTAAACATTCTCCACTGACTTGCAGCTGGGGTGTTGAAAAACACATATATCATACTAATTGCTGTTTGGCCTTGTGTGTTGGACAAGTGGAACATCTGTGTTTAGATAACATTGGCCTGTGACACACTTAGAGGAGCCCTACTGAACATGCCTGAGATTCCTGCCCTGCTGTGGGAGATCAAAGGACAGTGGTAAACTGTGTCTGTGTGAGTGAATCCCTGAAATAAAGGTGAGAACAGCAGGTTGATGATCCTGCAGCATGGACTGAGCTCCATGGTGCCTGCGTCCCTGCTTGTATGCCTCTGCCTGGGGGCTGCTTCAGGGATCCCCTGGTTGGGGGGGTAATGAAAATAAACTTATTCTCTGCATTTCATCCATGGTTCTGTGGTGGTTCCTGTACTCTGCCTGTGCTGGCTCACACAGGTACCACCGAAACTTTAAATCAAATAAATGGAAAAAAACAGAAAAAACATTTTCATAGTCCTTTCATTTATTGTAATCTCAGGCAAAATCTTGAAGTTTATCATTAAACTTTACGTGTGTTCTTTTGGGATGTTCCTGCACCCAGTCTTCTTTTCCATCAGAACAAATGTCTTCTGCAGGTTATGATTGTCATATACTTCAATTTATTTTCAATTTTTAATTAAAAATTTGTGACATTCGAGATGTTTTCCCACGGTTGTTATTTATAATGAATGCTATGATAAATACTTTGAAGTCTAGACTGTATCTGAAATAAATAAATGATACTTGTTATGCCATGTTACATGTGTTATAAAGGTTCTTCTAATGATTTCATGTCTGTCTTGCAAAAAAATTTTCATAATAATAAACCTTTTGTGATGCTTAATTATTAGTTGTAATGCTGAAATATTAGCAGAATATGATTTATAATCATACGTATTTGTAATGTCGGGCATCAAAACAGATTCTGAAAGTAGGGCTGTGAATGTGTGAAAGTGTACTTTCCTCCTGTATTTCTAAAGTATGATTTTCAAATAAACTGTGTTCTGTTCAGTGTTTTGATCACAACTGAAGTTTTCAGAATGACAATGGAGGCATCATGACTGTTTAAAGAAAGTAGTAGTGGTTTATTTCTTGCAAAAGAACTAGCTTTGTTACTGGATTGAACAGCCTGATCTGGAAGCCTAGTTACGTGTGTGGAAAGTTTCCCACAGATTTTGATGAGTTTTGGATAGGTGCCTACATTGCTGGTATCCAGAGAAAAATGCATGCCAGTAACTGAAGTGTAGTTGAGCAAGTACTCTGAAACTCTGCTCCTGTACACCGTGAGAGCACCCACCAAACTCAGTAAGGCTATTTTGCCAAACCTTTTGAAACATATGGTTTTGAACATTTCAGTGTGCCTGCTTCTCCCGCGTCTGATTTTGTCATCCTTCTCTCACCTGGTAATAACTAAATAAATCAGTAAGGTATGACATTTCAGTCGCTGTACTTGTATTGTGGTTTAAGCCCAGCTGGCAACCAAGCCCCACACAGCTACTCATTCACTCCCCAAGTCAGGATGGGAAGTGAATCAGAAGAGTGAAAGTGAGAAAACTCCTGGGTTGAGATAAAGACAGTTTAATAGGTAAAGCAAGAGCTGCATGTGCAAGCAAAGCAAAACAAGGAATTCATTCGCTACTTCCTATGGGCAGGCAGGTGTTCAGCCATCTCTGGGAAAGCAGGGCTCCATCATGTGTAACTGTCACTTGGGAAGACAAATGCCATCACTCTGAACATCGCACTCTTCCTTCTTCTTTCCCCAGGTTTATGTGCTGAGCATGACACCATATGGTATGGAATATCCCTTGGGTCAGTTGGGGTCAGCTGTCCCAGGTTTGTCCTTTCCAAACTCTTCATCCCTTGATGGTGGGGTGGGGTGAGAGGCAGGAAAGGCCTTGACTCTGCGTAAGCTAAGGGTGCTCCAGTTCTGTAAATTTAGTTCACTTGTTTTTACTCCAAGGCTCTAGTCTCTGATAGTCCACCCTTCAGTTCATCTTGCGTAACTCCTGGACTCCTGTGAGGAGCAAACCAATTTGGTGGAGAGACTAGCTAGCTTAATGGGTGCTATGAAGGTAGCCTTTAAACACACAAGCAAGGTCAGTCAAGTTTAATTGTTACTGAGCCAAGGCCTGCACCTAGGCATGGGTCACAACATGGTACATGGTACACATGCAGTTAAATGCTGAGGGCCTTATCAGTGTCGAATGTTGCATGCTTTCTCCTCACAACCTTCACAGAAAACCTCCTGCCTTCTTTTGCTCTCTGACACAGTTTTTTTTGCCCAAGAGAGGCATTTTCCAAATGTTTGTACTTCAGTGTAGAAATTCTAAAGCAAAATAAATTAAGCTCTGGGTTTCTTGTTTTCCATGTGCATGTCTTAGCCCTTGGGCCATGATGCTGTGATAGGTTTTAAGAAAGCATTTTTTGGACACTTGTCATTCTAATTCCTAAAGCATTTCAGACACTACAATGTGCTTTTACTTTAGCCATAGGTAGGTGGCATAGTCAATTCTGCAGGAATCTGAGGTTAAAAGTAAGAAAATAATACAAGTTACTGGGGTGAGATCTAATTCATCCAGCATGATGCTAATTTTCACAAATACAGCACAGTAGCTGTCAGAAATACCTTGCTTCTTAGAGCTAGTAAAGCCAGTCTCTTATTTTATAATGGTCCTAATACATGCTCCTCAGTTTTGTGCTACTTGTCTATGCAGAACACCATTTATTTCTGAGAAATCCACTACTATGGTGACAAATTAAATGTTTTGTTCACTGAGAGGCTAATGACATTAATCTAGAAGAGAAAGTGAGGGCATTTATCAAAGACTTTTTTTTTTTTACAGTGACAGATACTGACAAATACAATAATCAAGCTAACATCCATGGGGTTAGTTGAAGTGATTGTCAGGATAAGAACAAAATTACAGATTTGTAAGTGCAACCAAATAAACACCATATTTCCTAATGATATATATATATATTTTTTTTCCTTGAAGTCTTAATTGCTCTAAATTGCAGTGAGAAAGAGCAAATATTAATGTCACAGCCTGGCTACGCTGTTGGGATCACAGTACTAGCAATGAGACCCACAGTTCTGTAATGCTCAATTCCCAAGCCAGTGATGACTGAAATGCAGTTGTCATGTGGCAGGTGAACCTTCAGCCAAGGTTCTGATCACATCACAATCACTTCTGATATGCCTGCATCTTCTGTTGTTCTGTTCTATTCTATTCTCTATTCTAATTCCTATCCTGCCTTCCTCTATACCTTCCTCTAAGTCTCAGCACAGAAGCGCATGCTAGTTATCTCCTCCTCAGAGACAATTTTCCTGTACAAGACTATACAAGCTGTTGGTAATGCTACATTATTTTTGTGCATAGAGATGATTTTTTGTGTGCAAGAAGAGGTGCCTTTTCTGTTCACTGCCTTTTGTCTGATGTCAGTTAACTCAGGTGTCTGAGCTCTGAGGAGCAGCTCCAGGATACCAGGACACATGCTGCAGCCTATCTGAGTGGATCCTAATGGTTCAGTTTAATGACAGACAGACTTTTTCCTCAAGCAGTTATCTATGCTAACATCATTCATGAGGATTAATGATTACAGAGAGCAAAGATTTAAGGACAAATTAAATTTAATGGTGTCTAACTAACTTTGCTGTCAAACACACGTCTGAGCCTGAGGGACTCCATCTGCTGTTTGAATCTGACAGGGAGGTTGATCCCTACACAGGAGCTGTTCAGGGGCTCCAGTCCCATGCCAAGCACCTTGCAGCTGCTTTAGGTTAGCCTGGTAAATACTCAGACAGCACTGTGAGGGTTGAAAAGTCCCGAATATGCCAGAGAACTCACCCTCTCCTGCTTCAGTGTACTTATTATGTTTGGCTTTTGTTACTGGGATTACCACTGGTGCATCATGCAGACTCTGCTCTCGCTTGCCTCCTTCGTTTCATGGCAGATAGGCCTGTAGTGATTAAAGCAAGAATCTGAGACATCCCAAACATTTCCCCATCTCTACTGCAGGTTTAATATCCCTATCCCAGTGATAACCTCCTGACAGAGGAGGACCCATGTTCATCCTCATGTCTCTTCTCAACAGCTGGGATTGTTTAGCTTCAGTGAGAAAAATCTTGGGGGTAGGGTTGGGGGGATGGTGGTGTTTGGAGCGGGTGTTCTTGTCAATGTATATAAACACCTGAGAGAAGGGAGTAAGAAGACAGAGACAGAGTTTTTTCAGTGGCACTAAGCAACAGGGCCAGAGGCAATAGGCACAAACTGAAATACAGGAAATTCCACTCAAACATAAGAAAAAGCTTTCCTACTGTGAGGATGGCCAAACATTGAAACAGCTTGCTTAGAGACTGCGGGGTCTCCATCCTTGCAGATGCGCAAAACCTGACTAGACATAGACCTGAGCAATCTGCTCTAGTTGACCTTGCTTTGAGCAGAGAAGTTGGAGTAAACAAGCTCTAGAAGTTCCTTCCAGCCTCAGTGATTCTATGATTTTGTGAAATTTCCACTCATGAATGCAGAAAAGTACCATTTCTTCTATTTATTTTTCATCAGTTGGTATGTATCCATTCCCTATTCATTTATAGGTAAAATGTTCTTGCATAATGACTAGTGAGCTTTCAAATGCCTGCAGCTTTTATGTGTTCTCTTAACTGAGTGCATGAAGAGGTAAAAAACATATGGGCATAAATCTTAGCTGCTCAAAAAATGTTTCCAGTGGAGCACTGTACCATTTTGTTAGGATCTTGGTGAGAAATGGTGGCTCTATTCAGCACAGAGACTTGAGAAAGTAATTCCCAGAGTGCCATGTTCCTGCATTTGCTCTTTTATGACATTTGTTCATAATTTAAAGCATGAGACCCTATGCTTGTATTAAAAATTATCATATTGTTTGACCAAATAACAGATTACTTGTATCAGGATTTATTTGGGGCTTAGGCATTTTTTAGGCATGTGGGGGACTTGTGAGCAATAAACTGTGTTCCATATACCTGAATTACATGCTGAACTGTGTAGGACTTTGTTCAGTAAATGCAGGCATAGCTACAATTTTCAGGCACTTAAACCAAAGAAGAAATTTTACGTGAGAAATGGAATTCATATTTTCTCAGTGTGTTCCTGCTTCATCAACCTGAGTATTTTCAGTAGGCTCACCACTGGTATGTGAACACTTGGTGCATTTTAAGGGATACCCATGGGAGCTCAGTTCCTGTCAGTGCAGAGAGTTCCCTATTGGTTTGTAATGAGCAACAAAGCAGTTCAGACAACTGATCTATTGCATCAACAGGCATCAACAGAAACTGAAGCTGAAGTTGAAACCTGCCTTCAAGAGCCTATTTCAATAAAGTCTGAAAGCCATTTGTCTGTATTTTTAGCACTTACATTCTATGGTATGAGAGCTAGGGTTGCATAAGCAGGGCTTATAGCACCACATGACCTCCCTGGACATATCATTAAATAAAAATAAATAGAAAACTTCTCATTCCCTTCAGCAGAATCTGATCTAATGTGTCAGTTTCTAACAAAAGGACAAATATAAATGTTTACTCTTACAGGTTTAAATGTGATGATGCGCGGATTGACTCCACAACTCGTTAAAAGTTGTAAAGTAGGTATGCTTTTTATTCAGCGCTGAGATGCACGGGGATAATTCCTCAAAGTCATGCGTACCTCAGTGTTGTTTCCCTCTACATTTATTCTCTAAAGTTATATATATTCATAAGGTTGCATAACACGCCTATACATATTCATGTCCTATCCCCGCTTCGTATTATAATGAGCCAGAAGGTTCTCTGCGCCTGCGCAGTGCCCCCTCTGGTCATGGGCAGGGGTCTCAAGATGAAGTAAATGAGTCTTCCTCCTCTGGGTAAGGGTCTTCAAGATGAAGTAAATGAGTCTTCCTCTTCTTGCACTTTTCACCTTTTTTTAGTCTTTACGTGTGGCCTTAGAGTTTGGTCAGTGTCCCGGCCGTAAATCCTCTACTTCTCCCCTTTATCAGTAGAGTTTGATCAGTGTCCCAGCCGTAAATCCTCTGCTTCTCCCCTTTATCAGTAGATTCAGGCGTCTGCTTATTAACAGGACCGGAGGTCTCTGTTCTGCTTAGCAGGCATTTACAACAGATAGTCCTTTTGTTTAAACAAATTCCTCTAACCCCCCTGTACAACCCCCTGTACAACCCCCTTGTACAACCCCCCTGTACTACCTCCCTGTACAATGGTCAACCCTCTGTATCAGTGAAAGAGAAAAAATGTTTAGGTAGCAACCTACGTGATCTTGCAGCAAGCTCAACAGGAAGAAGGACCAAACGACATATGGGAATGGGCCAGTGTATTTGCTTTCGTGAAGTACTGCTCAGGAAAATGGAGGTGACTCTTTTCACATTTAACTCATGCCTTTAGTTGTGGATTAGTCTCACTATAGCTGTTGCAGCTTGTTCACACAAGCCAGTGGTGGTGGTTTAAGTTGGCTCCACTTTCTCTTTTGGGCTCACAAGCAGCCGGGAGTGTGGAAAGAACTATGGCCTCAAGAAAATGCAAAAAGAGTTCAATTTTTGACCTAATTAAGTGGTGTTGAAAAAACATTGCACAGGCAATGCACCAAGCAATCTTTTATGAGAAAAAACCCAGCCTGCTAAATGCCAGCAAACAGCAACAGCCTCTTTTTTTTTTTTTTTTTTTGTTCCTGGCACAGAACGTGCATCATCCCCAGATCAGGGCAGCAGTAATTTGGAGGCTTTGCCTTGCATGTTGAGTAATAAAATGTATCTATTTTCCTCCACCTTTGCAACACAGTTCTCTGGCTGCCACAGGCCTGCTCATCTTATGTAGTAGCCCAGTGTTTTGAGGAAAGTCTGTTGCAACTGACTTTTTATCTATAAACATCTGGCTCATATGCCCTGGCTGGTGAAATATTGCTATTTCTCAGAGGTGTGAGGATGTGAAAAACTGTTTTTCAGAGAAGAAACTCATAGCTAGCTGTTCATTTCTGAGATCTGGCAACGTCAAGTCCAGATACTGTGGAAGCTGACAAGACGCACACTGGTGAAATCATTTCTCTTGGAGCAAATGAATTATGTTGCTATTACTGTATTCCCACCTGTCGTGGTTTAAACCCAGTCAGGTAACTCGTTTGCTCACTTCCCCCCCCCTTTCTTGCCCTCCCCCTGCTCTCGGAGGGACGGAGAGGAGAATCGAAAAGAATGCAACTCCCACGGGTTGAGATAAGAACAGTTTAGTAACTAAGGTATAACACAAATCACTACTGCTACCACCAGTGATAATAATGATAAAGGAAATAACAAGGGAGAGAATACAACACCTCAGCACCAGCTGACCGATAACTCGCCCCCCCAAGCCCGACCAAGCTCCGACCGATACCTCCTCCAGCCCGGCAGTCTGCCAGCCCTCCCGGCTAACTCCCAGTTACCTCCTGGGCATGACGTGCTGTGGTATGGAATACCTCTTTGGTCAGTTTGGGTCAGGTGTCCTGTCTCTGCTTCCTCCTGGCTTCCCCTCCTCCCTGGCAGAGCATGAGGCTCACAAAGTCCTTGGCCAAACCAAAACATCGTTATCAGCTCTGTTCCCGAGCTGAAAGTCAAAACACTGCACTACACCAGCTACCAAGAAGGAGAAACATGACTGCTACTGCTGAACCCAGTACACCACCACAACGGGTCTTTACACCCCACCTTTGTCCCACACTGATGGTACCTGTGGCAGTTACAATAGCTGGGATTTAGTGATGGACAGGAGGCACAGTTGGGGCTGATCTCAGCCCTGCCTCCTCGGAGAAGGCAGAACAGTCCCAAAATAGCTTCTTGGGATACTGTGGAAACAAGTGGGCAAACCCAAGCAGGGGCTCCTGATTTCAGGCTCTCCAGAGGTACACAGCTGGAGCCCAGGGGATCGAGGGCAGGAGTACCCAATGGAATGCATTCCTATTTCAAACAAAGAATAAACGGAGTACACAGACCCACGGTCCCACGGAATTCCCCTGTCAATTATCCCCCCCCATCCCGGACCAGCCCAGCGCTCCACCTCTTGCGGCTCTATGCAGAGCTGGGCGTCGGGCCGGGACCTGCGCTCCACAGTCCCCTCAGCAGCCCAGACCACCCGCAAAGCCCCGGGGGCACTAGCGGGGCTCTGAGAGGCTCCTCAGGATCTCCCGGCCTGCAGCTCCCTGCTCCGCGCTGCGGCGAGTTCGGCGCTCCGGCGCGGTCAGGCCGCCCCATCCCCCGCCGAGCATCCCCAGCAGCAGCCAGCCCCAACCTCCAGACGCGCTTTCCCTTTAAGAGCACGCTCCCTCCCAGCCGCGCCCGCCTGGCGCTCCCGGCCCGCAGCCCTGCGGTAGCGGCAGCGCGGAGGAGTCGGCGCGCTCGCCGCCGCTATCATCACCGCCGCTGTCTCATCACCGCCGCTATCATCACCGCGGCCGTGGGCAGGCGCTCCTCGGCGCCAGAGGGGCAGAGCGGGGCGGCAGCATGTCCACTAAGGCGGAGCAGTGTGAGTGATGGGGCCGGGAGCGCGGCAAGG